>NC_141700.1:120380075-121857575 GCF_964263255.1 Lissotriton vulgaris | reverse complement strand
GCTTCCAGAGGGCTTCAAAAGAAAAGAATAATTATGCCAGAATCAGTTAGTCATGCATAAGAGTTTATTTAGATTAAAAAAGAAAAACTAATTATGCATCACAACAAACTGACATATGAAATTTTAAAAATAGAAAAAAACATACAAAATAAAAGCACAAAACATGTAATTCATCATAGGTTAATGATTCCAAAAAAGTAGACCTGTCCTGAGAGCTGAAGTCTAGTAACCACAAAACTACAGAGTGGAGAGTTCATTGTCAATAAACTTAAAACGCCAGTACACAAGTTTGATGACCCAGTGATATCATGAACGCTCTTAAAACTTCTGTTCAAGGAGTATATAACCTATGCAAAAAAAAAGTGCTTATTCAACTGAGTCGACTGACTTAAAATCCCATCTCTGAGACACAAAGGGTCTGATTCAGAATTTGGCGAATGTGATGGATGTCCCATCCGCCTTATCATAAGTGTATTATATCCTCTAACACTTGTAATATGGTCTTAAAGTATATATCACAGTATAAGCTTTCCTTTGTGATATGAGCATAATGCGCCCAAGGAATAGCGTTGTGAGTATCCATCCCAAGTATCTCAGTCAAAATCAATGCAGTCAATTCCCCAAAAACAGTTACAGCAAACTGAGACCCATAATAATGACAAAGGGGCACAATTTTTGATCATAAAAATACCAATCTTGAGGTATTACACAGCTATCTCCTGGAGGAAAGCTGTGGGAGGCTGAATTACCATCAAATAACTGCCGGCAATTAAACTGGTAGGACGGGGGGGGGGGGGTCGAGGGTTAGAGAATCATTTTTTAAAATGTAAAAAAAAACACTTACCTGTCTCTCCGCTCCACTCCTGCTGCCGGCCGCATTGTTCCTCTTGCTCCTCACGTCCTGAAAGCCAGGGGTTTGGATCCTCAGGGCACAGGCTCTCCACCCAATCCAGACGCTGCTGTCTAGCACAAGAGCAGTGCCAGGATTGGTCTGAGCGGCCTCGTCTGCCGCTCAGACGGTGCTTGGGAGCCTGTGGGGTTTCTCTAACTCGGCCGTACAATACAGCCATATTGGAGAAACATAAGTGTGCAGGTGTGTTTGGCCGGCCTAGGACGGCTGGCCAAACATACATGCGCACTTAGAAGTGCACAGTACTCCTGCCTGCACTGGCCCGGCCCTGCCCCACCTGTCGGACGTAACTAACTTTGACAGAGATAAACAAAACAATAATGTGTTATTATAATTTTATTTATCATCTGCTGGCAGTGGGGCGACGCTCCTCCCCCATTACGGAGGAGCCGCCCCTGCAGAACCCGATAAGCCAGCAGCATAGCTATGGGCACACTTGTGATCACATAAAGTTTCAGGAATATGCATTCACGCTTTAGTCCTCCTAAAACGCAGGCAACCACAATTGATTCTTGCTACAGAAGTCAATTTACTGGATATCAGTGGCCATCCAATTCTTCACTCACAGCTAGGGAAAAACAGTACACAATCTCAAAGGAATGACTAATTTTGGAAAGGATTCCCTTAGGTATACCTCATTTATTCACTATATTGTATTTGGAGAATTGAGGTGCTTTCTACAGGCACAACTCTGGGAGAAATGCAATAGGTGCATAGAGTTATAGCACCACTCGTAATTCGGATGGACCACTAAATCCCGATACCCGACTCTTCCAACACCAGGGACCTCATAACAGGGGCCTGAGTGAAAAGCATGGTGCAAACATTGAGGAGGACCCATTCCGAGTGCGTCTGTGCATCTCTTTGGTGTGCTATAACATGAGATGTGCCTGGAACATCCATACCAGACATGGCGCCTCTCATGCTCCATTGATCATCGCCCAGGCAAGCCTTGATGCTGGAAAGACATGGGTCTACCCGTATTCCTCCAGATGTAACATGAGTTACCAAACAGAGGCCTAGATTTACAAACTTGTCATACAACGCAGTGCAAAGCTGCTGCACTCTGTGACAGATGCAAAGAGAACAATTGATGGACAGAATGTTGAACAGTGTCAAACATTCACCCCAGTACAGAGATCTGGGCCTAAATCCATTGTTTTGTTGCTCCCCATTGTGTTCCAGTTTAAACCCAACCATATGCAAATCAGTCTTGACCCTGTGCCACATGGGAACAGTCCAGCCCGAACTACCAAGCCAGGTCCTCCCTGGACTGGAAAACAAGCATCCTAGGTCCGGTTTCGGGGTTTCACCCCCCATTAGCCAAGATAGCTAGATTCCAGTGGCATGGAGAGCAGAGAACCCACGTCATGTGTTTGTGACAGAGAGAGACCAGGAAAGCGCCATATCCAGTGGCATAGCGTGGGAAGCAGTGGCAGCTGGCATGACTCGCAGGTGGTGAGGCGGGGGCAGGCGCGATGTAGCGCGAAGAAAAACGAAAAAATGACACACTTACCTTGCCGCGGTGTCCGGCCGCCGCGTCTCTGTTCCTGGCTCCTGCTCACATCTTGGGACAGGAAGCCAGTAGAGCAACCAGGCTCCCCTGACCAATCACAACGCTGCAGCGTTGTGATTGGTAAGCACCCATGCTCCCCTGACCAATCACAATGCTTCAACGCAGCGTTGTGATTGGTTTGGAGCATCCTGGTTCGACGGTCAACCAGGGAATGGGGACCTGGGATTATTCTTGATGCAGGCTGTAATGCAGCCTTCATGGAGAACGGGAAAGTGATATGACTTGTTTGGGCGGCCTGAGAGCGCCGAACAAATAACAAATAGTAATTGCAAACTTAGAAGTGGGAAAACCACTTCTACCCTGCCCTGCTCTGTGAGCAGGGCAACCCCGCCCACCCCCCTCCGGCAAAAGAAGGAAACACAAAATGATAAAAACTAAAAGTTATCACTTTATATTTACTTCCCTTCACACTGCTCTAAGCAGTGGGGCAACGCTCCTCCGCCATATCGGAGGACCTGCCACTGGTAGGGAGGCCACAGGGGCAGTTGCCCCGGGTGCAAAATTCTTTGGGGATGCAAAATTTTAATAGAAAAATCATTTGGATGACAATATTTTTTTCTTTTCAAATTTTGCACCAGGAAGTGCTTACGGTCCATGGGTTAAGGGGTGCAAAACTTGCTTTGCTCTGGTTGCTGTCAACTCATGCTGCGCCGCTGGCCATATTTGCAGAGATATGTCACTTTTCTGCTCTCTCCCAAGTGTTGCAGGACAATCACGCTGTGAGTGCCACACGCACATTTGCACCGTAGTGCAAAAGTGTCTGCGTGAGTTTACCATAGGTTTTGTACTGGAAGGGTACCTGTCGAGTACAATATACAATGCCTAAACAAAAATACAATTCTTCTCAATTTGGATATGTTCTTTACAGTATAATACAAATATGCAAAGTGGGAAAAGTTACGAGAAATAAAATCATTTCTCCTTTTTAAAGCCTGCTTTCAAGTGACGTTAATTTTTTACACAAAAAATGCCACTTTCCCCTATTAAGTGCATACTTATGTCTACATTATAGCATTAGAGAGCGCTGCAGAGGGCTACACTGGTTGATGAAAGGCCTCCAGGTGAGTTGTAGCCGGATGCTGCAGGTGAAAGATTTTAACAAGAGATAGGGGGGCCTTTAATGACCGGTGAAGCCCATGGCAGAAGGGCTCAGAGACTATGAAAACATTCCAACCTCTCAGGGAGGAATTTTCTAAATTAATCAGCAAGAAAAAGAAACACAATTGTTGGAATGTTGGAGCAGAAGGCCCTTTAACAGTCATTATTGGCCCTCAGCCACTCCATTGTCTTCAATTGATTTCTTCACATTTCAATGTTTACTTTTCACACAGCGAGTATTTGCCATTCACATGGACTGTAGTCGAAGAGCTAGATTCACACAGTTAACAATGCAGTGACAGTGGTGATAGTAATAGGTTTACAGGCAGACATTACTAGCTTTGGGCGTATTGCGAGGGCCACTGAACGCGATTGGGTTTTGTTGTGTATATGTGTTACCTTTGCCTCACAGCCGATTGATGTGTATGTAAGGGGATTTGTGATCCCTCTATTTCACAGTCGATTGATATTAGAGGCTAAGTCCTAAACAGTATAAGTTTTTCTTTGACAGTATAGAGTTTTAATATTCACCTGCTCTTATATCGACTCCATAATATTGACTGCCACTTTCAAAAAAGCAGTGATCTGAAAGAAGATGGGTAGTTTTGAGACAACCGAAAACCGTCCTGCACAGAGACATTTCTGGAATAGAAACTTCCCAGGCTGTCATGTGCTGGGTGGGTAGAAAGAGAGGTATACAGAGAGTATAGGAGTTTTCAAATCTAATTTAATCCGTTGGGCGCTTCCGCTTTTTTGCAGCAATGCGGCCGTTTTAAAAAATGGGCGCTGTCGTGTCGGCCATTGGCCGACGTCAACACCAGCGAGGTAGGGCTGCCGTCGGCCAATGGCAGACGGCAACAGCCAACGGGTTAAATGAGGTTCCCAGTCTTCCATTGTTGATCATTTTTGGATGTAAATACAGACTGGAAACAACAGGAGGTTACACATTGAAAGAACGATAAATCCACCAAAAAGCCAAATTTAAAGGGGCATTGACAACAATGCCCTTGTAATAGAGCGGACGGGACGTTTTGCACATGTTTGACTGATGTCCCCTATCTCCAAACTCTAAATAACACCCCATGTTGTTTTCCTTCCGGCTGTTATTTATTTAAAACGGAAAAATACATAATGTATGTTTTCTTTTGCTATATTTTCATGCTTTACCATGACCACGGCCACTGAAATTAGTTGATTTTGCAGGATTTTCCGCATAATGAATTTGCTGCTTTTGCCACATAGTTCATCATCTGCTGCACAATCTGCAGATTTAAATACAATCTAGTGCCTTGCTCAAATGGATCAAAAGTTACTAAAAAGATAAAACCCTTTGCAAGGTTTGACCAGTCATCTTTCTGTTGCTTATTGCATTATTTGGGTACTGATGATGTCAAACCGTTTTAAAAGTAGAGTTAACTTGTGAAAACTGACAAATAATGTGGTAATATTATCACAATATGTGCTACATTTGGAGGGTTAATGTCCCTGTTCTTGGCACAACATTTAGTAAACCCTGCTGCATAATTTGGTCCCCCATCTGGCACAAATTTCGTGGACTGAACATGACTGACGGGCCAGTATCTATGCAGAAGAACAACATGTGCAATTAAATAAAGGAAGGAGATAGCCTTAAGCAGCTGCAAATATTTGTAAGCCAATATTAATATTTTCAGGTAACTCTATTGTTGGATTTCATGTGTGCTCAGTGAGTTGATACCTAAAGGATATCTACGTGTGAGTATACATTCATCGGTTACATGAGTAGCTATAACAGGCAAAACTTTGTATTTTCAAAGAACACAAAATTAACATGGAAGACTGTGTTTAATATGAGTGAAAATAAATATGAATAAAATCCACAGAAATGTTTAATACATATCATAGTTTTAATTTTAAGTCGCAAGGCAATTATCAGGGTGTTTTAAAAATGGTAAAAAAAACAAATGCCAAAGCCAATTAGGGGGTTGGAACGAAAAAACAAAGCTATCCTCATGAGAGGGGGGATTGGGCCGCGAGACTGCTGTAAAATGATGTTTTAATAAGGGCATTCACTCATAACCTCCGTGGGATGTGGTTTTCTCTTCGCTTTCAAATTGCTGGTAAATACTGTGTATTTAAAAGCTTATGGCAGCGCTTGAGAGAACGTTGCTATTAAATGCACTTCAGTGTACAAAGATAAAACAACCTGCAATTACGCGCTCGCCCCCCACACACGGAGACCAAACATAAGGGAAGATTGTGCTGTCATTTTTACTGTTTACAGAATGTGGTTTTTGGGAACAGTTAACGGCATTTTCAAACAAAGGGCCCGGTCTAAAAAAAGACAGGGCCTATCATTTCTTCTATTAAAAGGAAAACATTCGGGGGAGGGGCCCTACAGTGCCCTGAAGCTCTGTCTCGTGAGGAGGGGGACTGTGGCAACTCACAAACCATGGGTGAGAAAGCAAAAGACACACAGATGACGGACGGAATGCGGAGTAACTCAAACATTCACCCCCAGTCAACAGAGCTTGTATAACTCCTTCTATGCTTGTGACGCACGAGCGTCGGTTGGGCTGTGCTTATGACGGAACCGTTCCGTCACGGCCACGCCCGTTTCTTAGAACCTTCAGCACAGCGTGAAAATTCTCGCGCGCTGAAGGTGTTAAATCCATCATTCTTTTGCTTACCATGCCACCCCATATGCAAATCAGTCTTGACCCTGCACCTCATGGGAACAGTCCAGCCCGAACTTTCAAGCCAGGTCCTCCCTGGACCGGAAACAAGCATCCTGAGACCGGTTTAAGGACATCAGCCAAGCTAGCATGACTCCAGTGGCACAGTGAGCTCGGGACCCACGTCTGGGCATACCCGGCGCACTTAGGGCGAGAAAGCAAAAGATACACAGATGATGGATGGAATGCAGAGCAAAGCAAACATTCACACCCAGTCAATTGATGTGGGTTAAATCCATCATTCTTTTTCTCACCATGCCACCCCAGTTTATACCCAGCCATATGCAAATCAGCCTTGACCCTGTGCCTCATGGGAACAGTCCAGCCCGAACTGCCAAGCCATGTCCTTTTAGGCAGCTTTTAGTCATGCTGGTCAGCAGGGCATCATACTTGCATGGCCTTTTTCTGCTTACCATGACCTTTGGGCCAACCAGTGCTGCATTTGGGAAAGAAAAAACGCTGGTGCCCAAATTTCTGCTCAGAAGCTGGTGAGCAGTGCAATTAAAAGTGGGTGTGCCAGATATCAAGGCTGTGCAGTCTGTAATGCACTTCCAGACACTGCCTGTCCCTTGCTCTTGCAGGGTCCTGCTTTTTTTCTCTTTAGGACAGTTTTGCATTCTTTCTCTTCCTCCGTCTTTCTGAACTGTGTTTTTCCCTCTCTTGCACTTGGTAAAGATCTGACTTGGGAAATAAATACCAGTCCCCAAAAATAAGTGCCTGTGGCAGTGACTGGCAACCACCGACTCAAATTAAGCATGGCCAAGCCCATCGCTCAGCTCAGGCTTCGACTGTGCTGCTGTCGTTAGTGTCAAGTCTAGGGGTCTCCGCATGTGCCAGGAAGTGTCCCCTGATAAGAGAGTGGCTGACCGGTGATCTCTGACGTCAGATGCCAGGTGGCTCTGCAGTGACATCTGTCGTGTAGTGTTTCACTCTAGCCGTTGAGATCTGTCTATTGATGCCGAGCGTCTCATCGAAGAGATCCGTCAACTGATGCAGAGCGGTCTCAGGTGAGATCGGACCCTGAATCCTGAAGGACTCACCATCAAGAGCTTTCAATGGGTGAAATGTGCTCGCGATACAAAGCAGTCATCTGATGCATAGCTGCACAATAGAGAGATCTAAGATCTTACTAGTAGTGGCTCAAGGTGAGATCCGTCTTCGGATACTCACCAGTGACTTCTGGAACTGGTTGCGGAGCAGCTCGCTGTGAGATCCTTCACTTGATGCTGAGCGATTCACTGGTGAAACTCACTAAAGAGATCTAACGCCTTACACAGAGTGGCTCACGGGTGAGATCTGTCTCTTGATGCCGAGCGTCTCATCGATGAGATCGCTCAACTGATGCAGAGCGGTCTCAGGTGAGATCGGACCCTGAATCCTGAAGGATTCACTGATGAGATCAGTCACTAAGAACACCAGCGGTGAATGGGTGTCATGTGCTCTGTGGTGCAGAGCGGCTCCCCTGTGATACCTGTCAGTGGCTGTAGATCAGTTCACCAGCGCAGAGGGGTTCCTAGCACACTCTATCACATTACCCTGGACAGCTGTCTGGTACCAATGATTTAATCCACTTGTTAAGCTTAAAAGGGTGCTTCAGTGTTGGGAAACAACCATTACAACGCATGCATTACAACACATGCTTTTACCCTGCATGCCATCACAACAAAAATGGCTTGCTGTAGAGGTATAAGGCGTTGGATTTAACTCCAACACCTTCCCTAAGGTTGCACAGACTGGAGTTGGAATAATAAATTATACTATTCCAAACTCCAGCGCACCCCCGACAGTAAAAACTTGTGTTGTAATGAAATGCGGGGTAAAAGCATGCGTTGTAACGTCATACAACCTTCAGTATTCCATGCGTGTGGGTGTGTACTGCAGTATCCGTATCAGACAGTTCTTCCTCGAGGGGTCAGGGGTGATAAGAGGGGAGGGTTCAAGTATGATAGTTTAAGATTACCTGGAATATTACTATTACCTGGCCTAATGTAGAATCTTGCACGCTCCATTTTCTGCCACATCTTTCCAACGTGTCAAAACTTGCCAAAAACACATACAATAAAATACAATAAGTATTAATGCAGTTACATTAACTGACTCTTGTATTGCAATTGTCCGGCCACAATTAATAAAATGTCCAACTGCAAATCAATCCTTAATAGATGGTAACGTTTGTAAATATAAGAAAGCTACACTCCTCCTGGTAAACTGTTAGATTTAAAACAGAAAACAGAACATGATGCTTACAGCAGCTCCGTTTATGAAAGACACCAAAAGAAAACAAAATGCATCACAGTTTGCTTGGAGCAACTATCTCACTGCCATGTGAGATCACTATGAATAAAAGGCCAACTGCTCGAGGGCCTCCTTTACAGTTCTAGCTGTCACTCTCTGCTCGAGGGCCTCCTTTACAGTTCTAGTTGTCACTCTCTGCTTGAGGGCCTCCTTTACAGTTCTAGCTGTCACTCTTTGCTTGAGGGCCTCCTTTACAGTTCTAGCTGTCACTCTTTGCTTGAGGGCCTCCTTTACAGTTCTAGCTGTCACTCTCTGCTCGAGGGCCTCCTTTACAGTTCTAGCTGTCACTCTCTGCTTGAGGCCCTTCTTTACAGTTCTAGCTGTCACTCTCTGCTCGAGGGCCTCCTTTACAATTCTATCTGTCACTCTTTGCTTGAGGGCCTCCTTTACAATTCTAGCTGTCACTCTGCTCGAGGGCCTCCTTTACAGTTCTAGCTGTCATTCTCTGCTCGAGGGCCTCCTTTACAGTTCTAGCTGTCACTCTTTGATTGAGGGCCTCCTTTACAGTTCTAGTGCTGTCACTCTTTGCTTGAGGGCCTCCTTTCCAGTTCTAGCTGTCACTCTCTGCTCGAGGGCCTCCTTTACAGTTCTAGCTGTCACTCTCTGCTCGAGGGCCTCCTTTACAGTTCTATCTGTCACTCTTTGCTTGAGGGCCTCCTTTACAATTCTAGCTGTCACTCTGCTCGAGGGCCTCCTTTACAGTTCTAGCTGTCATTCTCTGCTCGAGGGCCTCCTTTACAGTTCTAGCTGTCACTCTTTGATTGAGGGCCTCCTTTACAGTTCTAGTGCTGTCACTCTTTGCTTGAGGGCTGTGAGAAGTTGGCCTGATATGTAGTGTTTCCAATTCTGGAACCACTGGGTATCAGTCCAAACAAACCCCAAAGATGTCAGGTTGTAAGTCAACCTTGTAGACAAGCTATCCTAGTGGTAGCATGGACTAAGCAGCCTTAAAGGCTTAACTTAAGAGGTCGTGTTAAGCGAGCTTGTTTTACCACATACAATCCTGTAATCAAATGAAAGGACACCACACAAGTATATATTGTAAAAATATATGTATTTATTTCTAAATTACTCCCCAGTACTCTTTATGAGGAAAGGGGCACAAGCGTTAAATCAAAAGCACTGTTAAACATATAAAGTTGGCACAATTATGGCTGAGGGCGGGGGGCCACTCAGACCATATACTAAAAAAATGGTATAAGTAACACTTATCGAATATTGGTTAGGCCTAGGGCCTAGAGATTCGCTGGGAGCAGTCAGGACAAGCAATGAAGAAGTCGGGAGTAGCCCACAGGATACGGGTGCAGCACGGAAAGTGCGGCGCGCACCAATGTAAAGTCAATGGTGCGTAAAAGTTAGTTAAAGTGAATTAAATGATACTTCCGCTGAACCTAGAAACACAAAACTTCAGACACAGACCCTAGAGGTGTGTGCCAGTGTAAGGACACCGGCGTTGCAAAGTTACCTCACCCACAGGCCGTGGGTGCACAGGGTCGAAGTGGCGTCGGGTTCTGTCACGCAGGTTCTTGGTGCTTGGAGCTGTTGCAGCTGCAGGCGCTGTGAAGCAGAAGTGTCCGGTGCGATCCAAGGGTGGATCGAAGTAGAAAAGTACCTGAAAGCAGAGGGGACAGAGTCTGGGTCACTCAGCAGTGACCAGGGTGGAACCAGGACGGAACCAGGCAATGTCGGGCGCAATCAGGCGGTTGTCGATAGGCTTCTCTCCGCTGTCACGTGGGCTCTGGGGCATCTGCGACGTCCAGGAGCAGGTCACGATCTGTCCCACGTAGGCTCTCGCCGTCAGCACCGTCGGCTTGAAGATTGTAGCAAACAGCACTTGGCAAAAGCAATCCACGCGGAACCGGGAGATTGCTTATCACTCGAACCAGGAGGGTCAGAGTGGGTGCTCCTTTTCACAGGAGCTGGTGCAGATCTGGAGCAACCAGAAAAGCAAGTCGGTTTTCAAGTTTCGTCGGCACAGGGGCCACAAGCCAGCTGGCAAGTGACCGGGCCAACGCGTCGAGCACACACAGGCAGAAGGGCCTCACGCAGCACTCGTCGAGTGTGGAGGGGTGAGCTTTGGTGCAAGTGGAGCTCGGGGCTGGGGCTTCTCAAACCCCGGTGTACAGCTTCGAGGGTCACTCGTGGGCTGCACGGTCAGCGTCTCGTGGCCTTTTCAAGATGGCGTGCCCCACGCTTCCGGTCGCCTCCACGGGTCTCAGCTCTGCAGGGACTGTGGATCGGGCAGGTAGAAGGCAGGCAAGCTTGATCTCGTCGATCTCTGTCGCTCGAGTTCCGGCGGGAACTGCAACAAAGCAAGGGTCGAGGGCTGGATGGTGCCTGTTTGCACAGGGTGGTCACTCCTTGACCACAAGGGAGATTCTTCAGTCTTCTCACGTCGTGTAGAAAGTCGAAGGGTCCAGATTTCGTTTCTTATGTTTCTTCAGGATGATCTGAGGTCCGTTGGGACTGCTCCCCCTCTTATTCGAATCTAGGGGGTTGGACATCCTGCTAGGTCCCCTCCTATGGGTGGGACCCAGGAAGGGGGTGGTTACACCCCTCTCCTTTGATCCTGGCCGCGCTGGGACAGGGGCTGGGAGGCCCCAGAACCGGTTTGGCCGGATCCTGCCAGGGGCAGCCTTGTGCTCCCCAGGCAGTGTCTGGTTTCTTTGAAACCTCCCTATTCCAATCCACTATCTCCTGTCTGGGGTGGTTTGACACCGCCCTGTGACAGGAAACTCTTTGTCCAGGCCTCCTCTGCCGGGTTTCGGTCAGCAGCAGGAGGCCAGACCCGTGTCTGTGGCAGGGGCATCCATTTTGTGGATCTGAGGCTCATTTTAAATCAACCGCGTTTCAGTAAAGTAACATGTCTTCTCCCTCTAGAAGGGTGGAATGCTATCCCCGTCGCCAGAACTGGCGAGGGGATAGTATTCCAATTCGTATGACACCTTACACGACATGTTTTGATAAAGCCAAACCAAAGTTGCTATATAACCGCGAGGATTATAATGCGCTTAAGAGTATATGGTATGGCATTATCCCGGATCAGCTTAGGGAGTTGTTCCCGACAGCTGCAGACAGGCTCAGCTCATGCCAGAGCACCATCTCACATAAAACCACGCACTCTGCCTCCAGGATTGATGAGGCCTTCCATAGGAGTGGCTCACAGGTTATATATGTGTCCAGATATAGGTTTAGATATAGGTATACTATATCTAAGCAAGGGGTGATTACACCCACTTGCCCCAGCTGAGTGATCAGCCAGTTGTGTCAATTTAAGAACCAGCCAGGGGTGGCAAAAGCTATGCTTCAGCCCCTGGTAGGCCTTGGTGGCACCTATGCCCTGAGCACCTATAGTGCATGGTACAGGGGCTGACAAGGAGTCCATTTCCAATTGTGGTATGTACCTATAGCACATGTATCATAAATTTAGAGAGAGAACAGCAGGCTGGGGGTCTGATTAGCAGGCCCACAGCCTCAGTAAGTCGAAAACCAGTGAAGCAAAAAGCAAAAATTGGGGTGACCATAGGATAGCAGACCCTACTCTCCTACATAACCCCCCCCCAAACGCAGGGACATTAAACTTAACCTTGACCAGATAAGTCTTCATGTTCTAAGTGGAAGTACCTGGAGAGACCATCTGCATTACCATGGTCAGTCCCTGGGCGGTGCTCCACTGTAAAGTCCATCCCCTGTAGGGAAATGGACCACCTGAGTAGTTTGGGATTTTCACCCTTCATCTGATTTAGCCACAAGAGGGGCTTATGGTCTGTCTGAATTAGGAAGTGAGTACCAAACAAGTATGGCCTCAACTTCTTCAGGGCCCAAACCACAGCAAAGGCCTCCCTCTCAATAGCTGACCAACGTTTCTCCCTGGGGGTCAGCCTTCTGCTAATAAAAGCAATGGGCTGGTCTTGACCATCTTGATTAAGTTGTGAAAGCACAGCTCCCACCCCCAACTCAGAAGCATCTGTCTGTACAATGAACTGTTTGGAGTAGTCAGGACTCTTCAGGATAGGTGCAGAGCACATGGCCTTCTTCAGGTCATCAAATGCCTTTTGACAGCTAACTGTCCACTGAACCTTTTTGGGCATCTTCTTGGATGTCAAGTCATTCAATGGTGTCACAATGGACCCATAGTTCTTTACAAATTTTCTGTAATACCCAGTCAGGCCCAAGAAGGCTCTGACTTGTGTCTGGGTAGTTGGAGGAGCCCAGTCCTGTATGGTCTGGATCTTGCTCTCCAGTGGTTGAACTTGACCCCCACCTACTAGGTGGCCCAAGTACACAACCTTGCTCTGCCCTATCTGGCACTTAGTAGCCTTGATAGTCAGGCCTGCCTTTTGCAGGGCCTCCAGAACTTTCTTCAGGTGGATCAGGTGATCCTCCCAGGTGGAGCTAAAGACAGCAATATCATCTAGATATGCTGCACAAAAGTCATCCAACCCAGCAAGGACTTGGTTCACCAACCTTTGGAAAGTGGCAGGTGCATTCTTCAAGCCAAAGGGCATTACCACAAATTGATAATGTCCACTAGGGGTCGAAAATGCTGTTTTGGCTTTTGACTCCTCAGCTAGTCTGATTTGCCAGTAGCCAGCTGTCAAATCAAATGTGCTCAGAAATTTGGCAGAAGCCAATTTATCAATGAGCTCATCTGCTCTTGGAATGGGATGAGCATCTGTCCTAGTGACAGCATTGAGACCTCTGTAGTCCACACAAAACCTCATTTCTCTCTTCCCATCTTTGGTATGAGGTTTTGGCACAAGGACCACTGGGCTAGCCCATGGGCTCTCTGATGGCTCAATCACTCCAAGCTCCAACATCTTTTGCACCTCAGCCTTTATACAATCCCTGACATGGTCAGGTTGCCTGTAGATCTTATTCTTCACAGGCAGATTGTCACCAGTGTCCACCTCATGGGTGCACCAGTTAGTCTGACTGGGTGTGAGTGAAAACAATTGTCTGTGGGCCTGCAACACCTGTCTGCAGTCCACCTGTTGCTGCTCAGTGAGGCTGCCTGCCAAGGCTACTCCATCAACTGAACCATCATCAGGGTTCTGGGAAAGCAGGTCTGGGAGAGGGTCACTCTCTTCCTCCTGTTCCCCATCTGTGGCCATGAGGAGACTCATGTCCTCCCTGTCAACAAATGCTTTCAATCTGTTCACATGGAGCACCCTGTGGGGGCTCCTAGGGGTACCAAAGTCAACCAAGTAGGTGACTTCTCCCTTCTTTTCAATGATAGGGTAGGGTCCAGTCCATTTGTCCTGGAGAGCTGCTGGCCCCACTGGGTCCAACACCCACACCTTCTGTCCTGGCTGGAACTCAACCATGACAGCCTTTTGGTCATGCCAGGCTTTCTGTAATTCCTGACTTGCCTCAAGGTTTTTGGATGCTCTCTCCATGTATTCAGCCATCCTGGAGCGGAGACCAAGTACATAGTCCACAATGTCTAGTTTAGGCTTTTTGAGAGGTAACTCCCATCCTTCCTTCACCAAACTCAATGGACCTCTTACAGGGTGGCCAAACAAAAGTTCAAAAGGGCTGTAGCCAACCCCCTTCTGTGGGACCTCTCTGTAAGCAAAGAGCAAGCAGGGTAAAAGGATGTCCCATTTCCGCCTAAGCTTCTCTGGTAAACCTTTTATCATTCCCTTTAGGGTCTTGTTGAACCTTTCCACAAGCCCATTGCACTGTGGATGGTAGGGTGTGGTAAACTTATAGTTTACTCCACACTCTTTCCACATTGCTTTTAAGTATCCAGACATAAAGTTGGTACCTCTGTCTGAAAGAACCTCCTTTGGAAAGCCCACTCTTGAGAAAACTGCAATGAGGGCTTTTGCCACCACAGGAGCTGTGGTGGTCCTCAGGGGAATTGCCTCTGGGTACCTGGTGGCATGATCCACTACCACCAGTATAAATCTGTGCCCAGATGCTGTTTGAGGATCCATGGGACCCACAATGTCTATTCCAACTCTTTCAAAGGGTACCCCCACCACAGGTAGTGGTATCAGGGGGGCCTTTGTTGTGCCACCTGACTTACCACTGGCTTGGCAAGTGACACAGGAGCGACAAAACTCCTTGACATTTTCTGACATGTGAGGCCAGTGAAAGTGTGGAACAAGCCTGTCCCAAGTCTTATTCTGGCCTAAGTGTCCTGCAAGGGGAATATCATGGGCCAAGGTAAGAAGGAAGCCCCTAAACTTCAAAGGTATAACCAACCTCCTGGTGGTGCCAGGCTTGGGGTCTCTAGCCTCTGAATAAAGGAGCCCTTCATCCCAATACACCTTATGGGTACCTTGAGCATTCCCTGCAGCCTCAGCAGCAGCTTGCTGTCTGAGGGGTTCAAGTGAAGGGCAATCTAATTGGGCCTGCCCCAGGTCTGCCCTTGAGGGTCCCCCTGTCCCCAGAAACTCAACCTGTTCAGGTTCAAGCTCATCTGAGACAGTCTCCTCTTGGACTGCAGAATCAGTTTCCTGTGAAACTTGATCCTCAACCTGGGGCAAGTGGGAAGGCACAGCCTTAACCCTCTTGCTCCTCCTCTTGGGTTGTGGTTGGTCTATTGTTTCAAGATCCACCACTGGTTCAGGAAGGCACTTCTTAGCCTGAGACCTTGTCACTGCAAGGACATGAGCTGAAATCCCTAGCATTTCTGCATGAGTCCTGTACTCCACTTCTGACCAAACTGAGCTTTCAAGATCATTGCCTAACAGACAGTCTACTGGGAGGTCTGCACTCACAACAACTTTCTTTAGGCCATCTACCCCTCCCCAGGAGAAGTTCACAACAGCCACACTATGGGAAGTAGTGGAGTTGCTTGCATTGGTCACTAGGTAACTTTCACCTAGTACAATCTGTCCAGGGTCCACAAAGCCAGGTGCCACCATTGTGACACTGGCACAAGTGTCCCTGTAGGCCTGAGCCAGTTTCTCATTAATTAAGGGAGTCTGCCTATATTTGCCCAGGTTACTGGGGCTTACTGCAGTGGGCAAAGATATGTCCACATCATATAGGAGAACTGCCTGTGTGGGGATTCTGACTAGGCCAGATTCCACCTCAGTACCCAGGGTCAACCCTACTAAACCCTTTGGCTGTGTACCACCACTGCTGACTGTACTAGGGGGTGCAGTTGCTTTAGGAGCTGCAGTGGTGGGGACTGGATTTTTCTTAGTGCATTCACTGCCCCAGTGTGAAACTGATTTGCAGGTATTACACCAAGGTTTCTTTGGGCCATCATTCTTCTTTTTCTTGTTTCCATTTTGGGAACCCCCCTCCTTATTGCTAGTTTGGGGGCCTGAAGACTTCTGGTCCTTTTCTTTATCTTTCTGATTCCCACCCTTCTGGTCTGTTTTCTTCTGGTCACCTTGGTTCTGGTTTTTCTGCTTAATCCTTGTTCTGACCCATTTGTCTGCCTTCTTTCCCAATTCTTGGGGAGAGGTCAAATCAGAGTCAACAAGGTATTGATGCAACAGCTGGTTCTGACAGTTATTAAGGATCTGTTCTCTCATCATAAGATTGTACAATCCTGTATAGTCTGAAACTTTACTTCCCTGCAGCCAACCCTCCAGAGCCTTAGTGGCACAATCTACAAAATCAGTCCAGTCCTGAGTCTGTGCTTTTTGGGTGTCTCTGAACAACAACCTGTATTGCTCAGTGGTTAGGCCAAACCCTTCAATAAGAGCACTCTTCAGAACAGAGTAGTTTTTGGCATCCTCAGGTCTAACAGTGAGGAGCCTGTCCCTCCCTTTCTCAGAAAAGGAGTACCATAAAATTGCTGCCCACTGATCCTCAGGGACCTGCTGTACCATGCAGGCCCTCTCAAGAGCAGTCATCCATTTGTGGATATCATCCCCTTCCTTGTAGGGGGGCACAATTTTTGTCAGGTTTCTATTGTCATAGGCCCTGTCTTTTTCTTTAGGAATTTTGCTGCCACCAGTGGCATCTAAGCCACTTATTTTTTTCTCCCTTGCCAAGGTAAGTTTAGCTTGTTCCAAAGTAAGCTTAGCTTGAGCCAGGGCTACCTCTTCCCTCTCTATCTGGAGTTGGACAGCCCTCATTCTGGCCCTATGCTCTTTTCTCTGGGAGGAAGTCATCCCTCTTTGAGATTCTCTTGAGGCACTAGAAAGGTGAGAGTCCTCTGATGGAGATCTCTCCCTTCTATTGCCTGGGAGAATTTGGTTATGAGATCTGGGGTGGTGCTGGCCCCCCCCATTCCCATGTAGGTCCAAGTTGGCCTGGTTAAGGCTGGCAACCTGTACCTGGTTTCCCTGCTGATCCTGATCTTCAGGCTCTTCTACATCAGAGCCTTCCTCTTCCTCTTCCTCCTCCACTACATCATCATCTGGAAGATCCTCATTCTCAGGGGAGTTTATCCCTTCCTCTGTTTCTAAGGGAGTCTGAATCGCCTTATCTAGGTCATCCTTTTCTAGGAGAGCTATTAGGGAAGGAATGGTAGGGCCTCTGCCCTTTTTTAGCCCCCTGGCTGTGCACAAGGCACTCAGGTCTTTGTGGCTAAGGTTGTCATATCTGGATGTTGTCCCTATAGGATCAACTATTACAGGAGCAGAGCCTGAAGCTCTACCTGTATCAGACATGACTGCTAGTGAGGTGTAAGTGGTGCACTTACCTACACTAAGTGGTTTCCTACTGTACCTTGCTAGTGAGTTGTAGTCAGGGTGTGCTAATCCCTTTAATCTACAACTACTAAGTTCAGTAGAACTTAATATGCTAAGCTTTTGATTTATATGTACCTAGAGGTACTTGATGTGATCTTTCAATTTGATAAAGATTGCAATGGTAAAACAAACAGCAAGCTCAAATCCGCACCGCTGCACACCAATGTGAGAAGTTGGCCTGATATGTAGTGTTTCCAATTCTGGAACCACTGGGTATCAGTCCAAACAAACCCCAAAGATGTCAGGTTGTAAGTCAACCTTGTAGACAAGCTATCCTAGTGGTAGCATGGACTAAGCAGCCTTAAAGGCTTAACTTAAGAGGTCGTGTTAAGCGAGCTTGTTTTACCACATACAATCCTGTAATCAAATGAAAGGACACCACACAAGTATATATTGTAAAAATATATGTATTTATTTCTAAATTACTCCCCAGTACTCTTTATGAGGAAAGGGGCACAAGCGTTAAATCAAAAGCACTGTTAAACATATAAAGTTGGCACAATTATGGCTGAGGGCGGGGGGCCACTCAGACCATATACTAAAAAAATGGTATAAGTAACACTTATCGAATATTGGTTAGGCCTAGGGCCTAGAGATTCGCTGGGAGCAGTCAGGACAAGCAATGAAGAAGTCGGGAGTAGCCCACAGGATACGGGTGCAGCACGGAAAGTGCGGCGCGCACCAATGTAAAGTCAATGGTGCGTAAAAGTTAGTTAAAGTGAATTAAATGATACTTCCGCTGAACCTAGAAACACAAAACTTCAGACACAGACCCTAGAGGTGTGTGCCAGTGTAAGGACACCGGCGTTGCAAAGTTACCTCACCCACAGGCCGTGGGTGCACAGGGTCGAAGTGGCGTCGGGTTCTGTCACGCAGGTTCTTGGTGCTTGGAGCTGTTGCAGCTGCAGGCGCTGTGAAGCAGAAGTGTCCGGTGCGATCCAAGGGTGGATCGAAGTAGAAAAGTACCTGAAAGCAGAGGGGACAGAGTCTGGGTCACTCAGCAGTGACCAGGGTGGAACCAGGACGGAACCAGGCAATGTCGGGCGCAATCAGGCGGTTGTCGATAGGCTTCTCTCCGCTGTCACGTGGGCTCTGGGGCATCTGCGACGTCCAGGAGCAGGTCACGATCTGTCCCACGTAGGCTCTCGCCGTCAGCACCGTCGGCTTGAAGATTGTAGCAAACAGCACTTGGCAAAAGCAATCCACGCGGAACCGGGAGATTGCTTATCACTCGAACCAGGAGGGTCAGAGTGGGTGCTCCTTTTCACAGGAGCTGGTGCAGATCTGGAGCAACCAGAAAAGCAAGTCGGTTTTCAAGTTTCGTCGGCACAGGGGCCACAAGCCAGCTGGCAAGTGACCGGGCCAACGCGTCGAGCACACACAGGCAGAAGGGCCTCACGCAGCACTCGTCGAGTGTGGAGGGGTGAGCTTTGGTGCAAGTGGAGCTCGGGGCTGGGGCTTCTCAAACCCCGGTGTACAGCTTCGAGGGTCACTCGTGGGCTGCACGGTCAGCGTCTCGTGGCCTTTTCAAGATGGCGTGCCCCACGCTTCCGGTCGCCTCCACGGGTCTCAGCTCTGCAGGGACTGTGGATCGGGCAGGTAGAAGGCAGGCAAGCTTGATCTCGTCGATCTCTGTCGCTCGAGTTCCGGCGGGAACTGCAACAAAGCAAGGGTCGAGGGCTGGATGGTGCCTGTTTGCACAGGGTGGTCACTCCTTGACCACAAGGGAGATTCTTCAGTCTTCTCACGTCGTGTAGAAAGTCGAAGGGTCCAGATTTCGTTTCTTATGTTTCTTCAGGATGATCTGAGGTCCGTTGGGACTGCTCCCCCTCTTATTCGAATCTAGGGGGTTGGACATCCTGCTAGGTCCCCTCCTATGGGTGGGACCCAGGAAGGGGGTGGTTACACCCCTCTCCTTTGATCCTGGCCGCGCTGGGACAGGGGCTGGGAGGCCCCAGAACCGGTTTGGCCGGATCCTGCCAGGGGCAGCCTTGTGCTCCCCAGGCAGTGTCTGGTTTCTTTGAAACCTCCCTATTCCAATCCACTATCTCCTGTCTGGGGTGGTTTGACACCGCCCTGTGACAGGAAACTCTTTGTCCAGGCCTCCTCTGCCGGGTTTCGGTCAGCAGCAGGAGGCCAGACCCGTGTCTGTGGCAGGGGCATCCATTTTGTGGATCTGAGGCTCATTTTAAATCAACCGCGTTTCAGTAAAGTAACATGTCTTCTCCCTCTAGAAGGGTGGAATGCTATCCCCGTCGCCAGAACTGGCGAGGGGATAGTATTCCAATTCGTATGACACCTTACACGACATGTTTTGATAAAGCCAAACCAAAGTTGCTATATAACCGCGAGGATTATAATGCGCTTAAGAGTATATGGTATGGCATTATCCCGGATCAGCTTAGGGAGTTGTTCCCGACAGCTGCAGACAGGCTCAGCTCATGCCAGAGCACCATCTCACATAAAACCACGCACTCTGCCTCCAGGATTGATGAGGCCTTCCATAGGAGTGGCTCACAGGTTATATATGTGTCCAGATATAGGTTTAGATATAGGTATACTATATCTAAGCAAGGGGTGATTACACCCACTTGCCCCAGCTGAGTGATCAGCCAGTTGTGTCAATTTAAGAACCAGCCAGGGGTGGCAAAAGCTATGCTTCAGCCCCTGGTAGGCCTTGGTGGCACCTATGCCCTGAGCACCTATAGTGCATGGTACAGGGGCTGACAAGGAGTCCATTTCCAATTGTGGTATGTACCTATAGCACATGTATCATAAATTTAGAGAGAGAACAGCAGGCTGGGGGTCTGATTAGCAGGCCCACAGCCTCAGTAAGTCGAAAACCAGTGAAGCAAAAAGCAAAAATTGGGGTGACCATAGGATAGCAGACCCTACTCTCCTACAAGGGCCTCCTTTCCAGTTCTAGCTGTCACTCTCTGCTCGAGGGCCTCCTTTACAGTTCTAGCTGTCACTCTCTGCTCGAGGGCCTCCTTTACAGTTCTAGCTGTCACTCTCTGATCGAGGGCCTTCTTAAGAGTTCTAGCTGTCACTCTCTGCTTGAGGCCCTTCTTTACAGTTCTAGCTGTCACTCTCTGCTCGAGGGCCTCCTTTACAGTGCTATCTGTCACTCTTTGCTTGAGGGCCTCCTTTACAGTTCTAGCTGTCACTCTGCTCGAGGGCCTCCTTTACAGTTCAAGCTGTCGCTCTTTGCTTGAGGGCCTCCTTTACAGTTCTAGCTGTCACCCTCTGCTCGAGGGCCTCCTTTACAGTTCTAGCTGTCACTCTCTGCTTGAGGCCCTTCTTTACAGTTCTAGCTGTCACTCTCTGCTCGAGGGCCTCCTTTACAGTTCTATCTGTCACTCTTTGCTTGAGGGCCTCCTTTACAATTCTAGCTGTCACTCTGCTCGAGGGCCTCCTTTACAGTTCTAGCTGTCATTCTCTGCTCGAGGGCCTCCTTTACAGTTCTAGCTGTCACTCTTTGATTGAGGGCCTCCTTTACAGTTCTAGTGCTGTCACTCTTTGCTTGAGGGCCTCCTTTCCAGTTCTAGCTGTCACTCTCTGCTCGAGGGCCTCCTTTACAGTTCTAGCTGTCACTCTCTGCTCGAGGGCCTCCTTTACAGTTCTAGCTGTCACTCTCTGATCGAGGGCCTTCTTTACAGTTCTAGCTGTCACTCTCTGCTTGAGGCCCTTCTTTACAGTTCTAGCTGTCACTCTCTGCTCGAGGGCCTCCTTTACAGTGCTATCTGTCACTCTTTGCTTGAGGGCCTCCTTTACAGTTCTAGCTGTCACTCTGCTCGAGGGCCTCCTTTACAGTTCAAGCTGTCACTCTCTGCTCGAGGGCCTCCTTTACAGTTCTAGCTGTCACTCTTTGCTTGAAGGCCTCCTTTACAGTTCTAGCTGTCACTCTTTGCTTGAGGGCCTCCTTTACAGTTCTTGCTGTCACTCTCTGCTCGAGGGCCTCCTTTAGAGTTCTAGCTGTCACTCTGCTCGAGGGCCTCCTTTACAGTTCTAGCTGTCACTCTCTGCTCGAGGGCCTCCTTTACAGTTCTAGCTGTCACTCTTTGCTCGAGGGCCTCTTTTACAGTTCTAGCTGTCAGTCTCTGCTCGAGGGCCTCCTTTACAGTTCTAGCTGTCACTCTCTGATCGAGGGCCTTCTTTACAGTTCTAGCTGTCACTCTCTGCTTGATGCCCTCCTTTACATGTCTAGCTGTCACTCTATGCTCGAGGCAGTCCTTTACAGTTCTAGCTGTCACTCTCTGATCAAGGGCCTCCTTTACAGTTCTAACTGTCACTCTCTGCTCGAGGGCCTCCTTTACAGTTCTAGCTGTCACTCTCTGCTCGAGGTCCTCCTTTACAGTTCTAGCTGTTACTCTCTGCTCGAGGCAGTCCTTTGCAGTTCTAGCTGTCACTCTCTGCTTGAGGGCCTCCTTTGCAGTTCTAGCTGTCACTCTCTGATCGAGGGCCTTCTTTACAGTTCTAGCTGTCACTCTCTGCTTGAGGCCCTTCTTTACAGTTCTAGCTGTCACTCTCTGCTCGAGGTCCTCCTTTACAGTTCTAGCTGTTACTCTCTGCTCGAGGCAGTCCTTTGCAGTTCTAGCTGTCACTCTCTGCTTGAGGGCCTCCTTTGCAGTTCTAGCTGTCACTCTCTGATCGAGGGCCTTCTTTACAGTTCTAGCTGTCACTCTCTGCTTGAGGCCCTTCTTTACAGTTATAGCTGTCACTCTCTGCTCGAGGGCCTCCTTTACAGTTCTAGCTGTCACTCTGCTCGAGGGCTTCCTTTACAGTTCTTGCTGTCACTCTCTGCTCGAGGCCCTCCTTTACAGTTCTAACTGTCACTCTGCACGAGGGCCTCCTTTACAGTTCTAGCTGTCACTCTCTGATCGAGGGCCTTCTTTACAGTTCTAGCTGTCACTCTCTGCTCGAGGGCCTCCTTTCCAGTTCCAGCTGTCACACTCTGCTTGAGGGACTCTTTTACAGTTCTAACTGTCACTCTCTGCTTGAGGGCCTCCTTTACAGTTCTAGCTGTCACTCTCTGTTTGAGGCCCTTCTTTACTGTTCTAGTTGTCACTCTCTCCGTGAGGGCCTCCTTTACAGTTCTAGCTGTCACTCTCTGCTTGAGGGACTCCTTTCCAGTTCTAACTGTCACTCTCTGCTCGAGGGCCTCCTTTACAGTTCTAGCTGTCACTCTCTGATCGAGGGCCTTCTTTACAGTTCTAGCTGTCACTCTCTGCTTGAGGCCCTTCTTTACAGTTCTAGCTGTCACTCTCTGCTCGAGGGCCTCCTTTACAGTTCTAGCTGTCACTCTGCTCGAGGGCCTCCTTTACAGTTCAAGCTGTCACTCTCTGCTCGAGGGCCTCCTTTACAGTTCTAGCTGTCACTCTTTGCTTGAAGGCCTCCTTTACAGTTCTAGCTGTCACTCTGCTGGAGGGCCTCCTTTACAGTTCTAGCTGTCACTCTCTGCTCGAGGTCCTCCTTTACAGTTCTAGCTGTTAAACTTTGCTTGAGGGCCTCCTTTACAGTTCTAGCGCTGTCACTCTTTGCTTGAGGGCCTCCTTTACAGTTATAGCTGTCACTCTTTGCTTGAGGGCCTCCTTTACAGTTCTTGCTGTCACTCTCTGCTCGAGGGCCTCCTTTAGAGTTATAGCTGTCACTCTGCTCGAGGGCCTCCTTTACAGTTCTAGCTGTCACTCTCTGCTCGAGGGCCTCCTTTACAGTTCTAGCTGTCACTCTTTGCTCGAGGGCCTCTTTTACAGTTCTAGCTGTCACTCTCTGCTCGAGGGCCTCCTTTACAGTTCTAGCTGTCACTCTCTGATCGAGGGCCTTCTTTACAGTTCTAACTGTCACTCTCTGCTTGATGCCCTCCTTTACATGTCTAGCTGTCACTCTATGCTCGAGGCAGTCCTTTACAGTTCTAGCTGTCACTCTCTGATCAAGGGCCTCCTTTGCAGTTCTAGCTGTCACTCTCTGCTCGAGGGCCTCCTTTACAGTTCTAGCTGTCACTCTCTGCTCGAGGTCCTCCTTTACAGTTCTAGCTGTTACTCTCTGCTCGAGGCAGTCCTTTGCAGTTCTAGCTGTCACTCTCTGCTTGAGGGCCTCCTTTACAGTTCTAGCTGTCACTCTCTGATCGAGGGCCTTCTTTACAGTTCTAGCTGTCACTCTCTGCTTGAGGCCCTTCTTTACAGTTCTAGCTGTCACTCTCTGCTCGAGGGCCTCCTTTACAGTTCTAGCTGTCACTCTGCTCGAGGGCTTCCTTTACAGTTCTTGCTGTCACTCTCTGCTCGAGGCCCTCCTTTACAGTTCTAGCTGTCACTCTGCTCGAGGGCCTCCTTTACAGTTCTAGCTGTCACTCTCTGATCGAGGGCCTTCTTTACAGTTCTAGCTGTCACTCTCTGCTCGAGGGCCTCCTTTCCAGTTCCAGCTGTCACACTCTGCTTGAGGGACTCTTTTACAGTTCTAACTGTCACTCTCTGCTTGAGGGCCTCCTTTACAGTTCTAGCTGTCACTCTCTGTTTGAGGCCCTTCTTTACTGTTCTAGTTGTCACTCTCTGCTTGAGGGCCTCCTTTACAGTTCTAGCTGTCACTCTCTGCTTGAGGGACTCCTTTCCAGTTCTAGCTGTCACTCTTTGCTTGAGGGCCTCCTTTACAGTTCTAGCTGTCACTCTCTGCTTGATGCCCTTCTTTACAGTTCTAGCTGTCACTCTCTGCTGCTTTTGGTTCCCTTCTAGGTGTCTCATTCTTATGTGTTCATACTACATGCATGAACGCATTAAACCAGGGGCCAGATGTACGAAGCATTTCACCGGTTGCAAACAGTCCATCGGACAGTTTGCGATCGGTAAAATGTTTTTTGTTATGTAGCAACCCTATTTTGCAAGTCAGTAATCTATTACCAACTCGCGAAATAGGGTTTGCAAGTCGCTATTAGAGTATTAAGGGCATCCCTTCTTAATAGCGAGTTGCACTGGTCTGTAAGAATGTTTTGCGACGGGAATGCGGTCGCAAAACATTCCCAGTTATCACAGACTTCAAGCTGGTGGTAACTCATTCGCAAACAGGAAGAGGTCCTCAAGGGACCCCTTCTCCTTTGTGAATGTGGGTGCCAACATTTTTAAGAGCAGACAGGGGACCAACGGACTACTGCCAACTCTTAAAAAATAAAAAAGTAGCTTTTCATTTTTATTTTCTAAATTTATCCCATTTTCCTTTAAGGAAAACAGGCTGCTTTCCAAAAAAAATAGCTTTCTTCAAAAAGCAATCACAGATATGGTGGTCTGCTGACCCTTGCAGGCCACCATCCCTGTGAGTGCAGGCCATTCCCAATAGGCGCAAAGCAAGACCTCCCACATGAATATTAATGAGGTAGGTCTATTTGCGACCCACTGGAAATTGCAAAATGTGTCTAAAAGACACATGTGTACGTAGGTGTTTGCAATTTCCTAATTGTGAATCACAAAAGTTTGCAATTAGGAAATCACAAACTGACTTTTTTGTACATCTCGCCCTAAATCATTTGGCTTAGCTAGTGTTTTTTATTGGACACATTACTTCAGCTTTTGATCACTGAAGACACTTGGCTGCCATCTTAGAATGGTCTAAACCACCTTGGAATGCTATAGTGCGTCTCGGTTCTGTCAGGTGACAAAACCCAATTTGGGAGCAAATGTAAGTTTGCACCCACATACGGTTGCAGATTATGCAATAATTATGATTTTCATTGGTTTTCCCACAATGACTTTTGCCAGGAAAGGCCTGGCAGAATTTGTAAAATGAATACCCAAATGAGTTTTACAATGTTATCCAACATTCCGAGCTGCAAATCTCAGAATGATGTGCTATTAACGCACTCGGAATATACCACTTCGCAAGGTACCAATATTTTAAGGATGCAGTATTAACAGTGGCGGCTGGTGGATTTTCAAAGTGGTGAGGCGAAAAGTTTTGTACTATTCAGTGGCGGCTGGTAGATTTTCAAAGTGGTGACATGCTCCTATCACTCGAGAGTACTGCTCTGCTTCCTGAGATGTGTACCTGCCCCATAGAATAATACTGTGCCCCATGAGACGTACACTGCCTGCCCCCCAGAGAGTTCTGCACTGGCTCTACTGGCTCTCTCTCGGCCCCAGAGGTGTTTTGCTCTGCTCCTACCCATGAGGTCAACATACCCTTTAGGGGGCTCTGCGCCAGTCACCTTTGTGCTCTACTCTAATCCCAGAGAGCTCTCCCTGCCCCCGACCTCCGGACAGTTTTGTCCTACTTCCATGGGCGCTGCCTGTTCCCCATGGAGATTTGAACCTAATCTGCAAGAGTTTTGCTTCTATTCAGGACGGCACTGCCCTCCTTCACTATTCGGATGACTTCCCAGAACTCTGTTTCTACCCCTCACCGCTGAAGTGCCATTCATTCACCCCTGTCCCCACCCCACGGCGTGCACACCGAGAGCTCTCGTGCTCAGCACACTGCAGTCCCGGCCGTGCGTGCAGGTAGTTGTTTCCAGCGGGGAGAGGGGAGTGTTGTAAATGTGGTCTGACACACCCCCCTCCTTGCCTCCCGCGCTCAGCTCTACAGCTCGCAGTCGCAAACCCTGCTAGCCCGACTCTGTGGAACAATCTCGATTCCTCACTGGTTAATTTGGGGCCCTTTTGATTCTGGCGTGTGTCGATGTTTCCGTGCGGGCAGAACTGAAACAGTGTACAGCTAGCCTCGGTTTATTTCTAGACAGTCACGGCTCGCTCACAGGGGGGCCAGGGGGGTGGGGATAAATAAAATAAAAAACTTACCTTGTCTTCACTTGACCGGGTCCGCACCATCTCTGCTCTGGGGTCCCGTTGGCGCCTAGACTGATGGCTGCCAACTTGCCGATGACGAGACACAGTAGTAGCCAATCCTGATGCTGCTCTCTTTAGAGGAGAGCTGCTCTCTAAAGAAAGTAGCATCAGGATTGGGCTGAGCCTTAAAAAAAGTCGTTCTTTTTTTCAGCACTGGGGTACGTTGCATTAGGCAGGCAAACCCCTAATCGGTGTTTTTTTTTTAAACCACATAGTTTGCTAGTTGGAGAAGCCCTGCCAGGCAAACACCACATGCGCAGTGAGTGCGCACTGTGCCGGCACAGAGTCAGTCCAGCGCCACCCAGTGTCAGACAGTGCATACTGTCCAAGTCCATGACACACACCACGGCCGCAGGGCAATAATTATCGGGCAATTTATTCGAGCGGCGCGTTAATTTATAAAACTTTTATTAACGCGCCGCTCGAATAAATTGCCTGATAATTATAGGTGGGGCAACGCCCAAACGCCCTAATGGTAAAACCGCCACTGAGTATTAATGAGGCGAATAATGGACCACTCATATTGAGGCCTTCAGTCAGTGTCTCTGGGGTGGCTGTAAGAAAGGAGATTGAATGGGTCTGGTGGTACAAGAAGATGGTTATGGTGGTCCCATTGAGCTAGTTGACAAAAAACACAGCTATTGTTTCCACATCTAGATCCCCTTCTGGATGTACATGTGCTTTGCAAATGCTCGTCCTGTCGGGTGCAATAGGCTTGGCAGACCATATCCATGATTGCTCTCATCGACCAGTGAGTAGATCCTTCAGAATCCATGTCATTCGATGGTTTGGCCATGATGTGTGAAAGACAAGGGAGTAGTAAGCGGCTGTGAGATTGAAGGCCACCACAAAGTACCATCAGCATGTACCACCTTCCTTGTATTGAATGCTTCTAAGACACCATATTTTTTCCACCAATGACCTTTCATCGTTATCCTCAAGGTCACTGATGGGCTAGCGCTGAATTGTTGTTCTCTTTGGGGGGGGAGAGAGAGAGAGAGAGAGAGACAAACAAGCTCTACCAATCATTGAGAAGGATACACTGCCTAACCAGAGAATGAGGAGGATGCCGGTTGGTGGCAGTAATGGTTATAGTTTGGGGTTCAAGAGACTTTCTACCAGCACTACAAAGAGAGTTCCTACTGTGTCTCTTGGAAACATATCAATTTCATATGATAACTGTATCTCTGACTTCCAACAAAAGTAATGAGAGTCCGTGAATATGTTCACGTGACCATGACAGCTCGTACTCTTTAGAAAAAATCAGTGTATGTATACACAAAAGTGGTTCCTCTCACCAGTAGAGTTCCTCCTTGCCAATGAGTAGCAGCCCCGAGAGCTTCTGGGAAACTCCCCTTGTTGTTTACCACCTCTGGCTTGGGATGCAGTGCACAGCCAGGCTGCTCTGTCAATTTCCATCCTGCCTGCCTTCCTTCTTCAGGTTGAAAGCCTTGGTACAGCGTCTGAAAGCGACTCTCTGTTCTAGTTGGCGACTAGTGAACATTCAGGGGAAGCATCTCTCCTGATTGGACTCAGGCCTCTTGCCAGGTAAAAATCAGAAGAAGATTTTTGAGACATGTAAGAGAAGAGTGGATGACGGTGTCCGTGCCACCCTAGGCGGGAGCCAAGCAGGCGATCCGGCAGAAGGCTTCAGCCAATGGTGACCTTCCGTTGAGGGGAGCAGATTGAAAGAACAGGAGCTAGCCACTATCCCAGGGTCTGGCTACCCAGAGCACGAGCAGAGTAAAAGATGATTGGAGTGAGGGCCATCAGAGAAGTGAGGAGGAAGTTCAGCCTGCTGAGCTGGACTTGACAAGACAAAGACCCCAGGCCAACTTCAGGAGCAGTGAATCTGCCTGCAAGCCTACTCCGCTGCACTTGCCTTTGTTGGGTCGCAGCATTTCACTTAGGCCTCTTGGAATAGCATGATGATACGTATATCAATACATTTTACTACACTGTGTACAATCTCTCTCTCGCGATATGTGTGTGTAATAAATAAATATATATATATATGTGTGTGTGTGTATATATTTCTAAACACTTTCCCTTTCAAGAATGATGTTGGCACTCCTATGGATTTCAGCAAAATGTATTCAGGATATGGAATAATCACACACACACACACACATATGAAAGTCATGCTAATGTTATGCCATAGCTTTTATAATAAAGTGACAATACAATAAACAATAAATATCTATATCCATGTAAATTTAACGTAAAATAGTAATATATGGCCAGCGAGTTGATGCACCTGCAGTAGAGCTCATTTGGATTAAAGAGTTGCTGGGCATTCATTCCATTTGGGTCATATATGAAACAGGCATCACTGATTATTTTACCGTTGAATGTGAAGAAATTAAGCGAATGGTTCACAACCTTTTCTGTCATACTTGGCGACCGTTCATGCACTGCTGTGCCCAGCATGGCATCCAGTCTAGTGCCTGCCATCCTCAGTGAGGTGAGAGTGTGGCCTGAGGGAGACATCAAGCCCCCCCCCTTTGCTCTTCATCATACCCCAGAGTCGTAGGTAAACTTGGTAGCTTACATAGGCCTACATTTCTGACTTTAAACCTTGACTTACCCCAATTCAGTCGATCCACTATTTCCCGTAATACAAATGGCGCCTAGTTCTTGCCTGCAGGCATCAAGAATCAATATGTGGGCTTGGTAAATTTACCAACATCCTCATGTACTTACTAGAGCGGGCCAGATACACAGATGTTGAACTGATTTTGTTTCCGGAAAATGTCTGCTGCTTTTCCTGAACCCACTGAGCTACTTTGGCGGACCACTGATTTGGTTCCCAGGGAATTGATCAAGATGGCCGGACTCCATGGTCAGAGTGCAGGTATTCATGGGTGGGCACTGTGAGCAGCGTGGAGTGGTGGCAGGAGCAGAACTGAATTCTAAACTGGTACCAGTGCAGCAGGAGGTGGATAAGTTTCTCATCCATGCATTGTTTAAGTTCAAATAAGTCCGCAGGGAACTAGTGTTCTGTTCAGTTTAATTGCTCCTGGTGGCTGATCGGTGTATGGGGTTTACCTTGCATTAGATTACCACTTCTGCAGAACACAGCATGCGAAGTGCAGGTCACAGACCTGTATTTTACGTCAGCTGGCCCCAGGGCTTTAAGTGGCATGACAAAAACTGGGGAGTCTTTCAAAGGGGTGTGGCCGATGTAATTAAGGGCGTGGCTTAAAAACACGTAAGCTGATAATCTGTGTTTAGCTTAGTGTGCCGCGGACTTGTATTTTGCTGATTCTTTCATTGCATCCAGATATATGATACAACAAGTAACATCACACCTACAACAAGTCAGGACTATTGGCTTTGTCAGTGGTTGTTAGTTACATAAGATAAATAAGCAGCAACTATGGCTTGTATATAATATTGAAAAAGCTTCCACCTAAAGCCCTGGTGACACCACGACAATGTTGCTGCTCCTGAGTTTCAAAAAGAGAAGGGAAATCCAGAGAGAAAATGACTCTTTAAAGGATTTCCCTTCCCCTACCACGCTGACCTGGCATGACATCATGCCGTAACTTCTCCACTAGTGAGAAGTGTGAGCCGGCGCACAATGTGCCTGCGGTCACTGCAGTGACAGTCCGGAAAAACAGACCGCCTGTGCCAGGGCACAAAACAGAGCCCGATAGAGACCCGTTTTGAGGCCCCCTTAAAACAAGCATTGGAAATGCAATAGGTCTCGCAGTAGTAAAGTTTGAGCTATAGGTATTATTTATTTTTTTGTTTTTTATTTATGTGTTGTTTTTTCTAAATAGCTAAATTAATAGCTTTCTTCTTTACAAACCCAATAGTTATAATTTTTGTAAATGTGACACCTCTAGCATTTGTAAAGCAACATGTTTTGTATTAACGGGACTTATATGTGACTTATATGTATTGATATAAAAAAAATCAATGGCTTTAAAAAACAATTAATAATTAATACGTAAATAAAATGGATTTTTTTTATATTGCCAATAGCTTAAAGTTTATTAAATATATTTAGTGAAGATGCTGTGGTTGCGCTGAGTGAGGGTGAGTGAGGGTGAGAGTGAGTGAGGGTGAGGGTGAGTGAGGGGTTGAGGGTGAGTGAGGGTGAGGGGTTGAGGGTGAGTGAGTGAGGGTGAGGGGTTGAGGGTGAGTGAGGGTGGGTGAGGGGTTGAGGGTGAGTGAGGGTGGGTGAGGGTGAGTGAGGGTGAGTAAGGGTGAGTGAGGGTGAGTGAGGGTGAGTGAGGGTGAGTGAGGGTGATTGAGGGTGAGTGAGGGTGAGGGGTTGAGGGTGAGTGAGGGTGAGGGTGGGTGAGGGTGAGTGAGGGTGAGGGTGAGTGAGGGTGAGGGGTTGAGGGTGAGTGAGGGTGAGGGGTTGAGGGTGAGTGAGGGTGAGGGATTGAGGGTGAAGGGTTGAGGGTGAGTGAGGGTGAGGGTGAGTGAGGGTGAGGGTGAGTGAGGGTGAGGGGTTGAGGGTGAGTGAGGGTGAGGGTGAGTGAGGATGAGTTGTTGAGGGTGAGTGAGGGTGAGGGGTTGAGGGTGAGTGAGGGTGAGGGGTTGAGGGTGAGTGAGGGTGAGGGGTTGAGGGTGAGTGAGGGTGAGGGTGAGTGAGGGTGAGGGGTTGAGGGTGAGTGAGGGTGAGTGAGGGTGAGGGTGAGTGAGGGTGAGTGAGGGTGAGTGAGGGTGAGGGTGAGTGAGGGTGAGGGGTTGAGGGTGAGTGAGGGTGAGTGAGGGTGAGGGGTTGAGGGTGTCTAAGGTCTCATCTGCATAACAACGATCTGATCAATACAGTGTTTAAAGATGGCTCCTATTGGTTTAATCAAGGGCAGCTGTACAGCTCTATCGAGTAAGAGTTTCCAGGGAGTTGTTGTGTGCGTTTGTGACTGAATTCAGTGTACGCTGGGCCCTTACTGTTTGTCTCCTTACAAGTGACTGAATAGCCAGGTATTGCACATTCACAATGTCCGTGGTTTATGTTCGGAGCTGTGTCTTAATGGCTGCTGTTGTAAGAGGTCATTTGTGGTGCTCTGTTCAGGCCCACGCCATTATTTATTTCTGCCCTTTCGTAATACCCTGAATATACATACCCCTGACATTGTCTGTCATATTATTGCTTCCGAACATTATTCAGTTTATCACTGGAATACCCGAGTAAAGGAATGCAGCACTCTTCCTATGTTCTTTCTTTGTGGACACCGATGTAAAATTAACCTCTTTAGAAATCGGGATTTGCATCCCCAAAATATGTTTGAGAATCACATCTCGGCACATTTATCCTAAAAGCAGAACGTTTTAAAAGGCCATGGTTGTTGACCTAAATATGAACCCCCAAAAATGCTAATGTTCTGCTAAGCATCGCAGAGGTCATGCATGCCGCAGAGTTAAATGGCAGACTAACGTTGAACTAATGAAATGAGTACCACTGGTGTCGGTGAGAACACGTGATATGCCACAGCTGCTCAGTGTGCGGTCAGTACGCTACTTAAATGGTCATTGGTATATTAATGGACCCAAAAAAATCAGTGTGCGGGTAATATAATTAAGGGTGTGCACGTGCGTGTTTGAGGTGGTTTCGTGCAATTGTTGCAGAATGGATTCTGAACCAAATCACCTCGTAGTCTCAAACTTTGACATTTACATAGCGCCCAGCTGTCAGAAGCGCTGCCTAAAGCTGCAACTGCAGCGCTTTAGGAAGGCATTCAGATTACATTTTGTACCAACAGGATGTCAGCATTTTACTTTGCGAGAGCACGCTAGAGAACAGAAACAGCAACAACATTGGCGGTTCAAAGGCTAGACTCCTTAATCCGAAATATGTTCCACTGGCTATGGGTTCCAGCAACAGAAAGGCAGCGCCATTTCTCGCGCCAGTAGTGGCACGCAGCCGCTGGGGTGACCGCAGCTCACACAAAGTAGGGGCTGGCATTCCTGGGATGCCAAAGATCTGAGGTGGGGGAGGGAGAGGTGAAAGGCTTCACAGATTTGTTCAACAAGGAAGTAATAAACAATGCGCGACGTCGGGAACTGCGGGCGAGCTCTTTTTGTGTGCATATAAAGTGTCAAATAAAGCGACTGCCAAGGTAGCTGTAGCCAAGGCGTGGAACGGCCGCCATTGTCCCGGGCTGATTGGAATGGAAAGTGAAATGTTTCAGGAAAGCATGTCGTGCCTGCATAGAAGAAGCTCATTAAAGACAAGACGGAGGGAAGAGAGGGGAGGGGGAGGAGAAATGCGACACGGCGGGAAGGGGAGGGGGCGGAGCGGGTAAAATAAACAAACAAGACGGAGGGAAGAGAGGGGAGGGGGGAGGAGAAATGCGACACGGCGGGAAAGGGAGGGGGCGGAGCGGGTAAAACAAGACGGACGTGCACGCGCTTTTAAGCTCAATGCGCATGCGCATTGAGCTTAAAAGTCACGGGCACTGCAAGGAATCGCCACGATTCCTTGCAGTGGATAAAGAGTGGATAAGCCCCCATAGTCTCGCTTGCTCGATGCGCATGCGCATCGACAGGCGAGACCTAAAAACTGCTGGTGCTCAGCACCGGAGAGACCCGGCCCACTTAGAGCCCTGGTTGTCCCCCTGTGATAATGCTTCAGCTGCAGAGAGCCAGAGACCCTTGCATTAGTAAAACCACAAGTAGACAGTTACAACTGGCATTCTTACAGGACAAGAACGCACTACAGCTCTTACTTGCGGAACTTCAAGGACAAAAACCCCTTTCCATCTGGGTTAATTTCTTAGCATCTTGTGACGTGGCATGGCGAGTGTCTTTCTTCGCTCTGAAGGGCATCTCTCAGGCTTTTAGCAAGATGTTGGGTTCTAGCAGTGATCCCTTGACGTCCAGCTCTTCCCAGCTAGAATAAGGTACAAGAGAGCTGCTTACTGCCTTTAGGTGAATTGTTTGTTGTAGGTCACATGGTTCAGCTGGAAGGGACAGTAGAGCCCCCCCCACCCTTCCCCCCAATCCCCCGGAATAAGAAAACCACAAACGTGAGCACGCTCCTGTAAGTGTCCCTGGGTCGGCACACAGCACCAGGGCACACTTAGTACAAATACACTCCAACTAACAAATTAATTAAGTAATTATTTAATGGATCAGTTCCAGATCCTGGATACCAGATCCGGCTCAGCAATACTGTGGGATGCGGAATCCGGTTTAATCCCCGTCTATTCCAGCTGGGGTGGATTCCAGCTCCCGCCCAAGTGTGTCAATCCAATTTGTCAATGCATTTTTCCTAATCTATACTACTATTATAAAGAGAGAACACAAACCTTTGAGCCAGGTAAACTACAAAAGTAATGCACCAATCACTACACCCAATACACCATTTGAAAGGGGAGATGTGGCAGAAGGACATAGGCTATAGATATGTACACCATATACATTAAAAAAGCAAAAACGCCAAAAGTGGTAAAGTAGTCCCTTGGGGGCGTGGTCGTGGGTGTATTAAACAACAAATGTGGGTGTTTACAGGGCCGTGCCAAGTGAAAATAGCAAACATAGGCCAAGCGACTTCACAACACACTTGCATATGCACACAGAGCGGAAATGCGCTTTCACTGACTTTAGAACGCACAATATGCAGACAGAGCGGAAATGCGCTTTCAATGAATTTCTAACAAACATTTACAAATCCCAACACATACAGCGGAAATGCGCTTTCAATGAATTTAAATTCACACATACAGCGCGGTAACACCAATATACAAAAACAGCAGAGGTGCGCGCTATAAGAAATACACACATTTGTTGCAGTTACCCAGACAACATTGACGCCTTCGCATTAAAAACCAGGTGGGCCTTCCATCGACGAGGAGTGTCAAATGACGCCACACAGGGGGCAGGATTAATCGCATACTACACCTATCACAACGCACTAAAGAAACACACACGACTTCGGCTTACCAAAAAAAAAGTCTTTAACCATTGGCCATTGATCAACGACGTCACAGGGGGGTAAACACGAACAAAAAAAGACGACATTTCTTAACGGAGAAACGCAACCGACTGCGCATTCACAAGACTTTCCTCACATCTTGCGGACAAGATAAAACGCTTACAATAAGACATACGAATAACGAAAATAACACAACTGCCCATAATCACTCTAGCACTGCCAGGACTTCACCACATAGTTGATAAAACGAAAGGAAAACTTCTTTGAAGGGATACAAAAACAAACACATGGAAAGAGCCTTCGAAAGAAAAAAAACATTAAACAGGTGACACGACACGTTCCTCACATCTTGCGGACAACATAAAACGTGGAAAACAATACATACGAATTAAAAAAATAACACAAGTGGGCCAAATCAGTTGAACAGGGCCAGGACTTGCACAGACAACTCTTCTGCGGGGCGGGCGGGGGCCCTGAAGCAGCCTTTTTTCTCCCGGACAACGTTGGGACGGGCTGCTAGTTAACATTAAAGGGGAAAACCAAGCATGAAAACAATATTTCAAAATTAGGTATAATGTGATAAAATAAAAGTTAACAATGAGCACACATTTTTGAAGGCGTCCCTGCAACACTCAAACACCCTTATACATTTTCTCTCTCCGGTTTGTATTGATTTTAATTTCAAACTGGGTGCCTTTTGAGAGAAAAGTTGAACATTAAACAGCATTTTGAAGCGTGACTTCTAAAAAGCCCCACTTTATACTTGGTACTCTTGAAAATGTTGATTTGTTTGGAATGCTAAACTTTATGCTACGTCGCATGTTATAGGATGTTTTTACAGAGTAAGCTCACAGGTAGTGTGGTTCCATGGCTATTTGATGCCTAGATTTTCTCAAAGTAGATACAGTGTGAAACTCCAGGGAGGGGTTTGTGTAGATGCCCTAATCCTGTGAGTAAATGTACTGTTGAATAAGGGTTATTTTATTCCTGCAGAGGGGACCTGTAGGTTGGAGAGGGGTCTTGACACCTGCTGTTTAATCCTATATTGAGATGTTGTATGGTTCGATTCTCTCTGCAGGATGCGTCGCGGTGGGGCTGCGAGTCTTCGGAAGCTCTGCTTAACCCAAGTCAGAAGGGAAGGTGACTTGTGGTCTGTCTGGACACATGCAACAGGCCTAATTACTGCCTTTTCTATGTGCTGGGCCGTCATTGGGATGGGATTGGTATGGCCGGTATAAATTATGATAGGCTTTGTTAAGTTCTTCAGCGGAGGCCTCATCTGGCGTATTAGTAGAGCGGCTTGTCTTTTATTTACATACGATATTACTTGTGTTATGCAGCTATCTTAGAGTACTAGGCGCTTCTTTCTTCCTTGATGTTCTGAAAATATTCTGCAAGGAACCATGGGACACATACATCAACATAAGGAATTGTGATTCCTAAATAGGGATTTTTAAGGAATTGCTATTTAGGAATCGCAATTCCCTTGCATGTTGAAATTGCAAAAGAAATTACGATTCCTACACATTACCTAATATTGATTCGCAAATTGCGAATCGCAATTAGCTAATGTTACTCCATTCATTCCTATGGGCCTGCAGGCCCTTAGGAATAAATGGGAATGCATTCGCAATTTACGAGTACCAAATAGGTCATCGCAGATTGCGAATGCAATTGCAAAGGTGCTAGGGGCCTAAGGCTCCCTTAATGCAACCCCAAAAAAGGTAAGTATGCAAATGTTGTGCACACTTTAGGGCATGTGTATGCGCTACATGGGCACTCAAAAAAAATGCACTTTTGTGCGTTTTTCAAAGGATTTGCGAAATGACATCAACTTGAAGTTGATGTTAATTTGCGATTCCCTAAATGCATTCGCAAAATAGGTAATCGCAAGAATTGCGATTACCTTTTTTGCAAATGCATTTTGAGTTGATACATCGCAAATGGCTTTTTACCAGTACCGTTCCGCCCGTAAAAAGCTTGATGCATGTTCCCCCATGTCACCAGTTCCTTTATTCTCCCTGTACTTAAGTTGCCTTGTGTTCTTCGATTTTTATCATTCATCAGACTGACTCAGAACAAGAGCAGAAAATGGGTCGGACATCACCAAAGCCACATTTAAGGGGTGGCTGAACTGGGTGACATTTCTCAGAGGGGCGGACAGCACTGCACTAAGACACACACCATGGAGGAACCCCAACCGAGGGATGTGGTCACCACTGGACAACTTCCTTAATGCATATAAACCCCCATAAACAACAGAAAATGCCAAACCAGGTAAACGCAACCACACGAGGATCCGACGGTCTATCGCGAAACAACCGCCCATCACTTCTATGTTCTGTATTTACGTTTTATGTACCAACTTGTTACGCGTCCAATTGCATTAACCTATATGTTCAATGTTATATGTGCACAAGACTGTGGGGCAGAAAAGCGAAGACTGTATGACCAATCATTAATTCGCAATCGAACACAGTCACCACTGCATGCCGAAGATCCCTATGTGTATGCCCGAGAAACTTGATATTTATTATATGTGACATCGCATTCTGTAATGTGTAAATACCAATAAAAATATTTTACAAAAAAAAAGGAGGTGGAAGAGATAACAGTGAGAAAGTATGGACGAAAAAAACAGCCGAAGTGAGATAAAGCAGAAGGGAGCTGGATAAAAGATGCATAAGGTGTATATTCTGCAAGCATACAAACACCGCGACGGTTGTGTCGTTACAAACGTGTTCCCTAGTAGACCCACAGGTTTACTTTAATAAAATGTAAAGCACTACAGAGTATTCATTTTTTTCTGCATTTCTTGGAGTTAGAGCAGCAGGTCCAAGTTTAATGCCGCTTGTATTATTTGACCCCTTACATAGTAATTCAGAAACATATTAGCCATTAATTATGACATATTCATGCGGAGGACTGCTAGAGTCCTGGATTAAAGGTCTCGTGGCAGAGCGACCATGAATTCCAGAGGTTTCCAGAACGTCCTCCCTCGAGCGCAGGCAGCGTACGTTGCGTCATCGTTTCCCCAGCGGGCACAACAATGCTAGACTCCGCCCACAAGGGCCCATCGAAGGTCAGATCTAGACACACGATGATGTACAGCTCGTGGGCACTCCTGCGCAGCCGTACTTAAAGACGTCATTTCCTGCCTGGTTTCCAAAATAAAGCAGGTTCCCACTCGGGGGACTATGCTTGGGCTACAAATTATCTTGTGTTTCTTTACTATCGGCTCAGTTTTCCTGACAGGAAATCCTGCCACTGCAGGGGCTATGGTATTTCGAGCTGAGATTCTCGTCAGACCACTTCACATGAACATTTAAACTCTAGCTTAAAATCTCAACGGGGTTTTTTAACTGTATAGTTCACATTTTTAAAATCTACAACTTTGCTTTCGGGGGCATATGTACAAGCTCCTATACCACTACAGCCTCACTTTTTCCGACGTTGTGGTGGCGATAGGGGAGTAACGTTATTTACACGGCAGCGGTAAGCCACTTAACGTGGCTTAATGCTGCCTTGTAAATAAGGCCCCCTTTCACACTATGGTTAGCATGAAAGTGGTGGGCAGTGGGTGTTGCGGTGGGCGTTCCACCGCAACACCCATTGATTTTGACACTGCTCCCTATGTACAACGGCAGCGCCAAAGTTAATACCAGGGAAAACCTGGCCTTAACTTGGCGAAATGAGGAAAAATGCTTTATTGCTCCTTGTTTTTGCTTTTTCCATGTATGCTGCCTTGTGCAGCACACATGGAAAAAGCAAAATGCCATGGATTGTTGTTGTACAGGAAGGTCCCCCTTCTTGTACGTAAACAATCTGTAAAAAAAATTCCATTTTATGGCTTTCATGTGTGATGCATTAAACAACACACATAAAAGTGACAAAAAGGCATTTTAGGATTGTTTATGTGCAGGAAGGGACACCTTCCTACACATAAACAATCCTCCCCTGCACGCAGACAGCCTTGCACTATTGTTGGCGCAGGGAAAAACGCAAGGCTGCACCATATCCTTTAAATATGGTGCAGCCTTGCGTTTCAGAAGTGGCGGAGTGAGGCGTCAAGCTATGACGGCTAACAACCCACTCTGCCACTTCCTTGTACATATCCCACTCGGGGTCTGTTGTTCAGCCGTTGCACTGTACTCAGTGCTGGTACATTGGTTTGAGCCCAGTTGTCGAGTCTTTCCGATACCAAGGGTAAAGTGCATACATGTCAACATTTAGAAACACTTAAGAGTTGGAGTAGTCTCCTGGGTGGCTGTTGGTGGTGCCCCACCTGTATCCGTGCTGCCCAACGCCTCTACCCCTCCCCACTACTACCAACAACCACAGTCTGCAAAAATAGACCCTGCTATCTCAGTCTGGAAACAGTGATTTTCTGCCACATGCATCAATGTTTGGATGTGCGATTCCTAAATAACGATTTATGAGGAACCGCTATTTGGGAATCGCAAATTCTTATGCATTTAGGCATCGCCTAAAAAAAAGCGATTCCTTAACATTACCTATTAGCGATTCACAGATTGTGAATCACTGTTAGGTAATGTTACTTCATTCATTCCTGTGGGCCTACATGCCCGTAGGAATGAATGGCAATGCATTCGCAAATTGCGATGACCAAATTGGTAATCGCAAATTGCAAATGCAATTCCAAGGGTGCCATGCTGCCTAAGGCCCCCCTGATGCAGATGTTGCGCACACACATGCCTCAAGGGCTTATGTGTGCCCCACATGTCACTTTGAAAAATGCACTTTTGTGCATTTTTCAAAGAATGTGCAAATTACCATCAACTTGAGGTTGATGGTAATTAGCGTTTCCGAAATGCCAGTTTGCATTTAGGATAGGCTTGATGCATAGCCTTTAGGGAATCGCAAACAACGATTTCCTTAACGCATTTGCAATTTAGGTAATCGCAAAAATTGTGATTACCTGATTTGCAAATGGAAATGGGTTCATGCATCAGAAATGGGCTTTTTCCATTCGCAAACGGACCGATTCTGAGAATCGGCCCATTTGCGACCGGAAAAAAGATTGATGTATGTGTCCCTTTGTTCCTATGTACACTTCACTTTTTACTTGCTCTAGCATTCGCTAAGATTATTTGATTTTTACAGGGTGTTGTGTTTCTGTTGTTTTTCAGGCAACATATTAATTACTTATAGTGCGTAGTGTGAAAATAGTTGCTCATATGTAGCCTTGTGAGTTCACGTTGTGGGTGGACCTCGACTGAAAACTGTGGTGTTTAGGCGAAATGCAGGGCATATGTCTCACAGTGCCTGTTAGTGGACCAAAAAGGGGTCCGGAGTACATGCTCATACAATCCTAGGCCTCTCTTCAGAGAGCACAGAGCAATGGTGTGGTGTGTGAATTGTAATAATGAATATATATATGCAAAAGTCTGTGAAGGAGGTACACACAAAATAATGACAGGGCGAAAGTTGAAGTAAATGAAGTGTGTGAAGGTGAGTGTGCGCGTTGCATGTAGCGGGGTTAGTGAACTGAGGGAGATACTGGAAGTACATGTAAGATAGTGAAAATAGGGTGCGGAAGAAAAAGAGATGAGGTGTGAGAGGTTCAGATGGAGTATTTCAGAAAGATATGAGTGGAAACAGAGCGTAAATATCTAAGAAAGAGACCGCAGTAGAGAGTGGTGTGAAGAAAATAGGCGTGACTGAGACACTCCGAAGACCTTCCCACTTCCACAGGCAATATATTAATGTACAATTATAGGTTTTATGCAATCTATTTCACTGGGAGTTTTCTAGTGTAGAGTGTAAATATAAAAAGTGTACCAGAGCTTTTGTGCATGGCAAAGGGAGTACTGTGGTAAATATTATTTTGAATTTGATATGCTTATAGTGTGTTGCTTTCTTTCTAAGAAACCTTTGAATTTGTTTGAAAAAGTTGGGACTCCCATCTGTAACCTTGAGTGTGAAAATGTAAAAACTGTAAGGTGTAATTCCACAGTTTGTGTGTACCATGCCACATAATTGACCTTCCATTAACGCTTAACTTTAGCTGTCCTACAAAAATGGACCCTCAATTACTGCATAACTCCTGTTGTCTTGATAAAAGTCCAGGAATGAAAACAATGCTCTCAGGAAGCCATTTACCAAATAGTTTGCTACTGACATCCAAGGCTACCCCTACCAGAAATCAGTTTCTGTAGTTGTTTCTCTCTGTTCAGATCAACAAACTAGTTCATGTCTAAGGCATGCTTAAACAGCTTTACTTCGGCCCTGGATTATATCTGTTTCAGGCTCCCAAAAAACCCAAAACATTAAATGTCCCCCCGATTAGAGACGCTTTAAGTTGTGAGCAATTGCCCAGGGCCCCCAACTTCAAACGGTACCCACTTACAATTCAGTATTGTTTGGCACCATAGGACTTGAATTAGGAGGTAATGCTTTTCTGAACAGGGTACCCCTAAGTATGTCTTGCCTGGGGCCCAGAATATCCTCCAAGATGACACCGCCCTCACATTGCAGCCTGCCTTTGCCTTGGACAGGAGTCTCTGCATGGGAGGAAGGCAGCTGTAGACATCTTGTGTGAGGGTGCTGGCAGGAACAATGCTACAGTCAGGGTGTGGTGCTGGTTAATGACCTCATTGTTAAATTGCCTCTGATGGCACAGGCCCAGCACAACGCCTTTTAGCCCCGGGAAATAACTTGGCCTAGTTTTAAGGGCAAATACGAGAACTGTGGGGCATATTTACAAGGAAGTGGCAGAACGCAGGGGTAGCCTCCTTGGCTTAACGTCTGGTTCTGCCACTTTTGAAATGCAGGGCTGCATCGTATTTACAAGAAAACAGCTTTACGTTTCCCCCTGTGCTGGCCCTAATTTTGCTGCCTAGCAGCAACGCTGGCCCCCTTGCACCATAGTGCAAGTGTGCCAGCATTGAGGAGAATGATTCTTTATGTGCAGGAATGTGTCCCTTCCTGCACATAAACAATCTGAAATTCCAGTTTGAAACTTCTATGTGTGCTGCTTTATGCAGAACACAGAGAATTTGCAAAACGTCATTTTTTTAATGATTGTTTATGTGCAGGGACACCTTCCTGCTAATACACAATCAATGACATTTTGCTATTTCTATGTGTGCTGCACAATGCAGCACACATGGAAACAGCAAAAATGTGGAGAAATTAACCATTTCTCCGCTTTGCACCAGGGTAAGACCAGGTTTCCCTGGTCTTAATTTTGGCGCTGTCCCATATTTACTCCACCCTTGTAAATATGGGGCAGCATCAAAATCAATGGGTGTTGAGGTGCAACGCCCACCACAACACCCATTCTCCACCCCTTTCACACAAAGGGGCCAATTCTGATCTCGCTCGGAAGGGCTATGAAAGCGATCCGGCTGGAAAAAGTACGAGCCGTATGCGTGTTTTCCGACCGACTCGTACAGCTGTACAAGCAAACTAGTACGATGCAAGAAACGTCAAATCATTTCCGGGTCCGAACCGCTCCGTACTTCTTGTCCGTAAGCAAACCGTGCCGTGCAATGGAGGCAATTTCTGACTGAGCCAGTAAGATACACGATTCGGACAGCCGGATCGAGTCGGAACCTCAGACAAGTAAATGCTCCGGGAAGCAGATTCGGGGGTCCGCACCAGACCCCCCTTCACCCGTAGTCATATGAGCCAATCACAGGGGGGGAGGACACATACATGAATGGTGCAGGTGGCACAGACGCGTCCCCACTCAGGGGGCGCCCTTATGCGCAACATAGCTTTTTCGACAATGGCAGGGGAGACTATGTACGCGTCGTACAACAGGTTCCCATTGACTTCAATGGGGCTCCGAGCGACCCGTGTCCCTCAGCGCTTGTTCGCATCGTACTCGGGCGCTCGGAGTCCCAGAGCACGAGTCGGTCATAAAGCCCTTCGGATCAGAGTCAGACGGAGCCTTTTCCCAGCGAGATCAGAATCGGCTCCTAAGTATAGCATAAATGGGTACCTTATTCACAAGGCGGCGTTAAGCTACAGTTAGTGGCTTAACGCCACCTTGTGAATGCGGTGAAGCCCCTATCGCCACCACAACAATGAGAAAAGTGAGGTTGTGGTAGCAATTGGGGCTTGTAAATATGCCCCAGTGTTTTTCAGAGTTATGTGTGAGTGGCTTTTGCGGTCTAGGTTTTCACTTTGCATTCTGGGGCTTGTAGTCCTGATTTTATTATAGAATAAAATAGAAGAGAGTGTGTATTGCAGAATTCAAAACAAAAGCGTAATTTAGATGAGCTACTCGTACATAGGCCTGGACCTTGAGGCCTCTGCGCCTCAAACATTTTGCTTTACTTTATTTATGGCTAATAGAAATTTTATAAGGTGTGCAAACTTATAATTATGGAGGAGTTGTTTTTGTGAAGGTGACAAGTTGTACGACTGAATGTCAGACAAAATGTGTTTTTTTTCAATATTTCACTTGCTTGCGAACTTTCTCATAAAAAAAATCTGTCTGAGAATTTTTGCTCAAAAAACAGACACAGGGCCCTTCCCAAGCCGTGACTGTCCCACAGCAAAACGGATTTTTCAGGGACACAGTTTCAGATTCTGGGCACTTACAACCAGTTTTAATCCTGGTCTTTTCATTGTCACATTTCTTGGTGTCGAATATGGCAGTCAAGACTCCTAACGTGGCCTCCCTATATTCTCTGGATTATGGGGGATTATCTGATGTAGTGGCTAATACTTCCTCATAGGTAGGGCCACTGGAATCAACCAGAAATGAAGCAGCAAATTATTTAGCAGAGCTGACTAAAGAAAGGGGCACATAAGGCAAATTATGCAGCACCTTTTTCCATTTAAAAAATCAGCTCTACAGAACAGTATAGTATATTTTATATTTATCAAAGTGGCTCTAGGAGGCATTTTAGTATTCAAGATTTGGGACCATGAAAAGATAGAAAATATATATTTGTAATTCGTCTAAAGGGCGTGTGTCTTGTTCAAATAACTTCAAGTCAAGAACATTTTGATGTAAACAATAATTTGTGTTTATAGTGAAACAGAAGGAAATGGCAAAGAAGAGATCTTATACCCATTGTGTTTTATTTATTTTTGTTTCCTGGCACGAACAGTGGCTCTTCACCAGTTCTGTTTACACTCTCTGAGTCACATTGTCAGCGCTTTAAAGCCGGATGACAGCAAACAGTGAATTAAGGTGACCTTTAAATTTGAGAAAGTGGCAGACATTGTATTACACCGTTATTGTGACAAGAGGCGCACCACATACAAAATAACTGTTATGCAGACGATCACAACATTTCCGAAAAATGATCTTCTTTTATTAATGCTTCTTTAATAATACTCATAGCACCGACCAACGTGTTTCGCTCAGTATAAAATAGACTTCTTCGGGACAAAATTGCAATGAATTAACTCAGTGTTGTCTGGTCTTGTTAGTATAGAAAAATTGTTTGGTAAAGGACGGTAATTCCCAAAAACAGGAGGAAAATGAAAATCGAAGCGTAGTGTAACTTTCCATCCCCTTGTGGGTTAAGTAAGTTATGGAAAAGATGGTTCCAATCTGTATTTCAGGAAGGGCATATCTGCCCTATGTAAGGGCACTACAATTGATGCTGCAACTTCTGGACCGAAAAGATTCCCCCTAGCACCGTTGCGTGCTCTGAAAGCGTAAACTGTTTTTCTTCTGACTAAATCAGTTTTTTAGATAAAATCTAGAAATTATGCTCCATATGACGGATCAGTTGGTGCATGCTCAAAGACATATTTATGCAGAAAAGCAAACAATTGTAGTTTTCCAGTGGCTCTGCTGGTATGTGACGCACCGGATCTTGGAGGTGATGAGGGCCTACAGCAACCATCAATGTAGATTATCACATTATCAAGCTGGCATCCACTAGCCTGAGTCAGGCAAGGGTGTGTAGTAAACCGCTTGAATGGAGTACATGTGGTGGCTGGGATGCCACCAAGGAGAGTGTCCCTACAATCCAGGTGGGATAGAGCCAGAGTTTAGATGGAGACTCTGAACTTTGAACCTAAGTGCCAGGTTTCTCTTCTGTGTAACAGCAAAAGCTAGGACTGGGTCATTGGGGCTTTCAGTGGAGTTCACGATCAACGGTGAATCTGACTGACGTAACCATTGTAGAGTTGAAGAGGGAATCCACCGGCCATCATGTTTACTCCTGGTCCTGAGTTCCTCCTTGTGATGAGAAAGACTCTGGAGATAGCTGTGTGAGTAGGGGCTTGACATCCAGGCTTGGATGGGGCAAGATATTCCTTGGTCTGTGGAGGGCCTCGTTTGAGGAGGCGTTCAGAAAGAGTTGGGTGTTGTCAACACATTGGTGGATTGTGAGTCTGTGGGTGGTAAGGACGCCTTCTAGCAGTTACATGATCTGCTAGTAAGGTTTGGTGCTTTGAAAACTGATGTTGATTTGCACTTTTATCCTCAGTTGCACCAAAACGGCTTTGTAGGCGATACCCATTTTCTAATCTCGCTTTTAAATTTTCACGATGGTTATACAAATGTCTCAAAATCTTCATGAATTGCAAATGCCTGTTGCTTTGGATTTTATTAACTGTGCAAATAAAGATCTGATTTGATGAAGTTATTGAGGATGACAAGAGATAGGATGAATCATTTAGGATTACTGTTGCATTCTACTTCAACGCCATGCCATCATTTAAGATAGCAACAAGGTAGAAGGATAGGTGGAAGTTTTACACCAAAGAAGCAGCTGCATTAAGGCCTGATTTCCTCTGTAAATAAGCTGAGATAAGTTACGCTAGATTCTGTCAAAAGTGGGGCTTGAAAGCTTAGTACATAATGTACTCCATGATGGTAGTAGTATGAAAGTTTTGTTGTCTTTTCATTGCAACAAGGAGTATGATCTTCATTAAAATACACTCGATTTAACGGCTTGGTACCCATTAATTAGGTTTGACATACAGGGACATCTTAAGGATTTTGGGGACCCTGGGCCGAAAGTAGTTCGGGTCCCCGGATGGAACAGCTTTGAATTTATGATCCAACTTCAGCTCTTTCACACCCTCTTTGGCTGTATCACTGACAGTGCACAGGAAGACTGGTCAAAATTCTACATGTGTTAACATCTACTATTCAGGGATAGTGACATGTGTTTTCAATATTGTAACACAGCAGCAGCTCGCTAATGTTACTGCAAAACAATCTCTGCGACACCCTCCCGTTCCTCATATGTGAGGTCCTGTTTGGAGCTAAAAGAACATTTTATATGATGGGGCATGAAAACAGTAATTAAAAGAATCTATTTAATAAATATTCAAGGTCATCAGAGCAAGCCTCTCTGCAGGACAGAGCTGGCTCCATCAGGGGCGCCCTGAAAGGCTGGGGCCATGGGCCAGAGCCCGCTTTGTCCATGCCTTAAAACATCTCAGTTGACATATGATGCCGCTAGACTGCATGCATATACCAACGACTTAGACAGACAATAAAAAGGGATAACCGAAATTGCAAGTGGAATTACTAGCTTTGCCATTGGTTGAGTTGCCAGCATTCTGCCCAGATGTAGACCTTAGCTTCTGATACACATTCTTTTTTATTGACTTGCTGTTGATATAAATCTAATTCCATGGAAAGATGTAACATATCCATAGTGTTCTGTTACAAAGGTTTATTGTGTGACACTAAGTCTTGGTGGGGTGGGGGCGCTATAGGGCGCACTGCAAGATGGCAGCACCGATGTGAGGCTCTGCCTGACTAAGCTTTTATCCGACTACTATCTGCTGCATCCCTCAACATAATGACCCGCTGTTGGCCGGAGTGAATTCCTGGCTGCCTCCTGAACACTTTGGTCTGCTTTTTGATGCTGTAATGCCCCTTTCTTGGCCTAATGTGAGAGCGTGTATTGGCGCCGGGACAGCGTGAAATGGCGCCTGCTGGTTTATGGTAGGCCCCGCTGTCGGCTGTGACGTCCTCGAATTCCATCTTTGCCTACTCTGCCCCTGTTGCTGACTGCGGGCTGCGGCGGTGCCTACGAGGCGGAGGCGAGCACAGCGTGCCCTTACCTGTGGCCGAGTGAAGATATGACCGAGCGGCCGCCGGGATTGCTGGAGGCGGCGAGTGGAGGCACCCGGGGAGCGACTGCCTGTGGACCCCTGCCCTGCCGGGAAGACCTGCCAGACGGTGTGGTGGAGGCGGCTGTGACGCCCGGTTCTTGCTGGCGCCGGCAGCGGTAAGTGGGGTTTGGGGCCTGGCGCGGCCCTGGGATGCGGAGGCGGGACCAGACCTCGTGCTGGGCTGCGCTCTGCGAGCTGTGGCCGGTGTGGGCGGTGCTGGGTGTCGGGTCGGCGGAGCAGGAGTGCTGACTGGGGCCTCCTGGGAGCCGCGGTGTAGTCCCGGCGGTGTAGTGTGGCGCTGGAGCCTTTCTTTCTTGGCGCTCTGCGGTGGCGGTGAGCTCCTGGACTGAACCCTGCATCTCGCCCAGAGGGGTGGACAGCAATCTATCGGCCTGATGTGGCGCTGCACTTTGAGCTGGGCTCCGCGGAGCTGCTCTACTGCTTTGAGTTTCCTGGGGCTGCAGCGTGATCCCGGCGCGGCGTGCTGAATTGGGGCCTAGCCTGGTGGTGCCTCGGGGACTTGCTGGTGGTGCTGATCCCTGACCCCTGAGCATAATTTACTGGCTGGGGGGCTATTAACATTGGATTGTGAGAGGTGCGCCTATGTGGGAGCTGATTTGTATCACTTGTTTTGGTTTATTTGCGGGCTTGCACACCTTATTGGCCTTCTCTTCATTCTACCAGTTGCATCTTGGGGCCCTGGCTGTCGATTGGGCCCTTTTTACATCCTGGAACCAGCGTATTGCCGCAATACTTGTCACCGGACGCCTGCTGTGACAGTAATTTGGATGTAAGGGACTCTGGGCCTAGATTATGCATATTCTGGTCCTGGTTGGGCTGCCATTTTTCTGCTCCCCGTAGTACTTGTGTGAGGTCAACCGAAGATGGGGAGGACTGATAAATCCCAGCCGCGCCTCAATTTTGAACAGCGCAAGACCCCTAAAAATGCGCAAACGGTGACCTCAGACTCCGAAGTATATGCGCGTGTGGATAACCCCCCCACGTTAGAAACCACGCTAATGGCCATGCAACGCACATTACAATCCATTGAGGGTACGATGGCGGCGGTGAACCATCGGCTTGATCATATGTCGTTGCAACTAGAAAAACAGACGGCACGCATGGGGGAGGTGGAGCAGAGGATGTCGGCGGCTGAGGGCGCTTGAGCACAGTGGCGGACAAAGCCCTCAATATGGAAAAGGTTCTGGCTCTAATTCAAGCTAGAAATGAGGATTTGGAAGCGCGCTCTCGTCGCAACAACCTCCAAATTACTGGGTAGCCAGAATCAACCAACGTGGGGAAAATGGAGACATTTGTTGAACACCCGATTTCAGACATCTTTGGAAAGGAACAATTGTCCAGCATGTTTATTGTAGAGCGCGCTCACCGTTCATTAGCAACTAGGTCCGTTCCGGGGGTGCCTCCTCGCCCTATAATAGCCCGTGTGCTCAATTATAGGGATAGAGATACTATCTTGCGCCTGGCCAGGGAAAGGGGCACCATTGTACATCAGGGTATCACACTGGCTTTTTTCCCGGACTTCACAGTGGTGGTCCAGGCATCCCGGAGGGAGTTGGGAGCGGTGAAACAGTTTCTGAGAAGTGAGGGCGTCCCATATGCCATGTTGTACCCGGCCTGATTGCGGGTTGGAATTGTCGAGGATAACAAAATCTTCTCTTCACCAAAAGCGGCCATGGAGCATGCTAAGCAATTGAAGCGACATAGGCGAGACTCGGAGGCTGCACCTGAGGAGGTGGAGTAGTGGGGAGTTCAGCCGGCTGGTACAACAGTCGATGCGTCGGAGCCTGACAATGGTTCGGTGTTATATTTCTCTCCCCTGGCTGTCACGATGCGAAATGTTCAAGTTATGCTTGAATATTATATACACGTGCTGGCTATAACTATGATCTTTGGCATGCATTGTCCTCCTGGTGCTTGTAGAGCAACATTAGAATATACTACAAGAAGGTAGCGCAGGGGACATGATTGGCATCTGGAGACTGTGGCAGTTGAAAGGCTGGATTTTTGCGTCGATATGCCACCATCTGATATGCTTGTTTTACTATTTGCTTCTCAGAGCAAGGCATGTCCTTTGTTGGGTGGCCGGACTATTGTGCTCTACGATTGGATTTTGCATCGGCCGACCTGTACAGGACAGCTGATATTTGGGACCTGTAGGCCTCCACTAGTACCTGAGATCTCAAAGGAAGATTTACACCTTGGTAGTCTCTTTTGGTATAATTGGATTGGGGTCCTTGACCGGGGCTCCTTACTTTCACCCAACTGTATGATATTTATTATTCCTCTAGATGTATGGCTGGCTGTTCTAACGTCACAGTGGAGACTATAAGTTTGCTATATGTGGGATGCAGGTTGTATTGTGTTGTTCTTATCGCTTGGTCAACTCCTTCTAATGTGGGAGTGTTTTGTCTCTACGCCCCCGCATATGGGTATACCCCACATATGGCTTGTATTTCTGAGGGGGATGGGTAGGGTCATGGGGGGTTTTGGCATGTTTGGGGTGCTGAAGTGGGAGGGGGGATGGGGAAGTTGGGTTTGTACTTTGCAATGTGCTGGTGCTGGGGGGGGGGGACAGGGGTGGTTGGTTGGGTGATGTTACTCATGTACAGCTGTGTGTGGAGCGCCCACAACTCTCGGCGACTGTATTTGAAAGTGTGCTATTTGATCTCTGCTATTACAGGTTACTACTCGGTGATCACTGATGGATAGGGTAGGTAAAATTACCTGGCTTACTTGGAACGTCAGGGGCTTGAATAACCCGAAAAAGACTAGGCCGGTTCTGGCATATCTAGATCGCCATTATGTTCAGGTTGCCTTCCTGCAGGAGACACATCTCACAGGACATCCTGCGGCATCTGTGGCCAGGAAATGGGCTGGGGTGCGCCTTGCTTCCTCCTATTCGTCTTATGCACGGGGAGTCATGATATTGATCAAAAAGAATGTCCCATTTGTAAGCACGCATGAGGAGATTGACAGAGAGGGCAGATACATAATAGTGCAGGGGAGACTGTGTGGAACGTTGATCACTATGATAAATGTCTGTGGACCAAATGTGGATGATCCTGAGTTCTATACTACATTGTGGAATAAGATATATGCCCTACCGGAGTCAGCGATCATTTGTGGGGGGGATTTGAATGTGGTGCTTGATCAGGATATGGATCGGAGGTCGCACACCAGTGCGCATGTTAAATAGGCGGCGCATGCAGTGCGGGGTGCATGGGCGATTTGGGACTGGTTGATGTGTGGTGGCTAAGACACCCTGGAGTGTGTGAGGGGACATGTTACACGAAAAAAAAAATTTAAAAAAGTCTTGGTGGGGTGGTTAGGGACTACAGGTGAATTAAATCTGCACAGCCAGGCTGTCAGAAACTTGTGTTTTTTCTCACAAATAACTATTTTGTTTTTTGGCAAACGGTTTTATGAGTGTTCGTTAAACAGTATATTGTATATTTGGCAGGCTTGAAGCTCATTTTTTTGTCCAGAAATTTGGACTTCAAAAACACCTTAATAAAAGAAAGTATATGGTATTTATTTTCCATTTAACCTTACTTGTGTTTATTTGACAAAGAGCTCAAGTCAACTGTGATATCTTTAGGGTATCTGTCAATAAATTGCTGCATTCTGGGGGTTGTGTCTTTTTTTACTATTATAAACATGCACTAAAAATTCGCAATGCCGTTGTTCACGAATACAGGAAGAGCTAAAGGTGGAGAAGTGTGGCTCAATGATTATAGCGGCAGACCCTGATGCCTAGGTCTAGCCCGGGACCAGGGTTCAATTCCCCGCCTCGGTGGGTCTTGGTCTCAAAATTCCACGGACTTGATAATTCTCACCTCGGTGCCTATTCCAATCATGGAGTCCCACTCTGCAACTCTGGCCAATAGCTTGCTTAATCTCCACAACGGCCCCCACAACGCTAAGGATGCCTGGCCTCCACATTGGGGGCGCCCAGGAGTGGACGCCTCACAGGGAAAGCCAGGATGGGTTCCACAGCGGTATTCGTACAAGCGCCTTGAGACCCTTGCGGGTGAGTAGAGCGCTATACAAGTATCAATTTACAATTTTAAGATTTAAAGGTATCACACGGCTTGAAAGGTGTACATGTAAGATTGTATATACATTTTTATGCACATCCATTGTGAGGAGTTGGCCTTAAATGTGATGTCCACTATTCTAGTGGGCACCCTGTATCAGTCCAAACAACCCTTATGGTGATGGTTGTAAAGTTAACCTTATAGACCAGCTATCCTAGTGGTAGCATGGACAAAGCAGTCTACAGGCTAAACTCAAGAGGGCATGTGAAGCCAGCTGTTTTACCATATATAACCCCTTTAATACCAAATGAGAGGACACCACACAGGTTATATATAAAATATATATATATTTATTTCTAACACAACCCCTCTGAACTCTTTATGAGGTCGGCGGCACAAGCACATAACAAGATACTTAATTATCATACAATAAGATGCATAATATACAGTAGCACCCTAGGGGCACGTCAAACCATATACTAAAATAGTGGTATAAGAACCACGACACGAACAAAGGATAGGCCTAGGGCCTAGGGAATCGCTGGGGCTACACTGTACTACCAAAGGATAGGAAGTAGGAGGCCCACGGGAGGCGTGTGCAGTGTCTTTACACACACGCGAGTTACCATAGAGTTAGAATGGGAACGAAAGAAATGGAAACTAGTTCTTTTAGGAGACTTCCGGATGGACTAGGAGAAAGCCACTGAAAAGTAGGACACTAGGATAGTTAATACCCATAGGAGCACCGGAGTACTCACGTTACCTCACCCACAGGAAGCGGGTGCATTGGTGTCAAAGTGTGTCGGGTTTCGTCGCTGAATCCTATGGAGCCTTGAAGAAAGATGCTGCAGGCGACCAGTAGAGAAGTGTCCGGTTGCATCCAAGGGTGGATCGAGGATGAAGAGTACCTGAAAGCAGAGGGGACAGAGTCTGGGTCACTAGCCAGTGACCAGGTAGGAACCAGGAAGGAACCAGGCGATGTCGCAAAGCAATCAGGTGATGTTGTGAAGCTTGTCTCTGCAGCCACGTGGACCAGGAAGTGTTGACGATGACCAGGAGCTGGACACGGACTGTCCCACAAAGGATCTCGCTGTCGGTGGTGTCGGCTTCCAGATTGGACAGATGGTCCTCGACGAAAATTCACCATGTAACACAATTACTGCGTTAGTCAAATAATTTTTTAGTCAGCTCTAGATTAAATCTATACAGTTGGTTAGATAGGTACATTCGCCCAAATTGCCAAATTAGTACATAGAAAGCACCAAAACATTGAAATTTCAATTGAATCCAGCCGGATTCTCTTATTTAATATACAATTTGAAAAAAGAATTTGGCAAATTAAATACAAATATTTACATTTACAATAAACAGAAATTGTTCTGGTATAAAAAGAGAGAGGCGTGCACAGAGAAAGGTAAAAGTGTGTGCTCAAGTGATTGATCAAAGAGATCAGAGAAACAAAGTGCAGAATTACTTATATACAAGAATGAGCCTGCCCTAGAAAACGCTTGCAAAAAAATGTATTCTTTTTTACTAGCTTGTAGTTTTTAAACACAACCTCCGTTATCCTTGATTCTGTTTATTGTAAATGTAAATATTTGTATTTAATTTGCCAAATTCTTTTTTCAAATTGTATATTAAATAAGAGAATCCGGCTGGATTCAATTGAAATTTCAATGTTTTGGTGCTTTCTATGTACTAATTTGGCAATTTGGGCGAATGTACCTATCTAACCAACTGTATAGATTTAATCTAGAGCTGACTAAAAAATTATTTGACTAACACAGTAATTGTGTTACATGGTGAATTTTCGTCGAGGACCATCTGTTTACTATAATACTCGATACCCAGGTCCTTTGACTAAATTGGGTCACCCCCTGTTCTATAATAATGGCTTCCAGATTGGAGTCAACAAGGCTTGGCTAAGGCAACCTACACAGGAATTGAAGATGGCTTCTGGATCAGACCAGCAAGGTCTGATGGGCTTCTCCTTTTCAGGGAAGCAAGGACCAGCCTGGAGCAACCAGGCCAGCAATGGAAATTTAAAGGTTCGTCGTCACAAAGGCCACTAGCCAACGGGCAAGTGACCGGACAGACGCGTCAAGCAGGAAAATGCAAAAGGGCCCCATGCAGCACTCGTGGACTGTGGAGGGCTGGTCTTTGTTGCAGATGATGCTCGGGCTGGGGCTTCTCAGTCCCTAATGCACAACTTCGAGGGTGCCTCAGAAGTTGTACGGAAAGCAATTCGCTGGCTTTCCAAGATGGCCGGTCCCACGTCTCTCGTCGCCTCCACGGGTCTCAGCTTTGCTGTGCTGTGGATCAGGCTGAAGGAAGTGTGGAAGTCCGGGTCTTGTCAGGCTCTGTGTGCAGGCTCTGGCGGAAGCGACGACAAAGCAAACCGTTGATAGCTTGATGGTGCCTGCTTGCACAGGGTGGTCACCCCTTGACCACAAGGGAGATTCTTCAGTCTTCTATCTTCAAGTAGAACGTCGAAGGTCCAGAGTTTCGTTTCAAGTTTCAGTCAGGATAAAATCTAAAGTCTCTAGACTCAGCTCCTACCTATCTACTAATCTAAGGGGCTGGATTACCTGCTAGGTCCCTCCTATGGGTGGGACCAGGGAAGGGGGTGGTTACACCCCTTTCCCTTTGTCCAGTTTCGTGCCAGAGCTGGGGCTGGAGTGCCCCAGCAACTGGTTTCAACCCTCTCTGCCCCAATACACTATGGCCTGTCTGGGGTGGTGCTAGCATCTCCCAAGACAGGAAACCTATTGTCCAAGCCTCCCTCCCTGGAAGGACTCCCAGCAGCAGGAGGTCAGACTTGTGTCTGTGGCAGCAGCATCCATTTTGTGATGCTGAGGCTCTGGTTAACTTTAACCGGGAATAGTAGGAACAACATGTCTTCTCCCTCTAGAAGGGTGGAATGCTACCCCCGTCGCTAGAACTGGCGAGGGGGTAGTATTCCAAAGCGTATAACACCTTACACGACATATTTTGATAAAGCCAAACCAAAGTTAGCATTCAACCGCGAGGATTATAATTAGGGCTCCCAGTTTTATGGTATTTATTTTTTTGCCATTTCCGTCTGTATTCATCCACATTTATTTTTGCCACACGCAAAAGACGACGCTACAGTTAGTATTTTCCCATATTTATTTAAAGTGACAATGCATGATTATTTTCAGTAATATATATAACTAAATGCTGCTGTGTTACAAAAATATTGAAAACACACCTCACTATACCAGAATAATCGATGTAAACACATTTAGAATTTGAAGGAGTGTTCATGTGCGCTCTAATGACCTGGCAAAAGAGGGCACAAAAAGCTGAAACACATGCTGGTTCCATATTAAAAAGAAATTACATGAAAACTGTAGTTAAGCACTCCTTTAAAGACATATTCAAGGTCATTAGGGCAAGACTCCAGAACAGAGCTGGCTCTATCAGGGGGGCCATGAAAGATGTAAGGCAACATTTCAAATTGCTGTTTAACTGCAGGGTAAGTAAGAGGCCACAGGGATGAATGGGCATGCAGAAGATTTTGTGTGGTCTGGAACTAAGGTGCTGACCACAAGCAACCGAGGCCAATGAAAATGATAGAATGGGGAACTACTGTGTCGAAGAAAATTAGTATAATGTTTATGTATAATGGTACCAGTGTTCTCTTTTAGTAACATCTGTATTTTCCAATTTTTTTCGATAGACAATGCCTCTAAAACCAAAACTTTATTTGTATCCCGTGGAGAATACCAGAGGCGCAACTAGAGTAAAATTTCAGGTGGGGCTAATCAAAATTTCGAGGGGTGGTGCTGATTGTTCCATCGATTGGCAGAGTGAAGATGCAGGGGCTCTAAGAAGGGGTGAAAGAAAAAACAAAGCAGTGTTCACATGTAAAAGGTCTTCTAAAGACCTGTGAAGTACTCGTGCGGCAGTGTATGAGCATGGAAAGCTGTCTCCGCCAGGCTGACACACAAGAAGGTGGGGGAGGGGGGGCTGAAACCCTTTGAATCCAATGCTTGTTGCGCGCTTGGGGTACAGTAAAAAGGCGAAATTCCAACATTTCTTAAACCATATGCAAACATCTTTTCCCCTCAGCTAAGTTCTCCATGTATAGCACACTATCTTTGTAAATCAAATACACATGCGCTGACGAACTGGGGACCCTTCTTGCTCTTTCCATTTCGACCCACTTCATGAGGGTGGCATTCCCACACAATGCAACCGAGATGCCAAACAGAACAGACTCTGCGCCTGCACCACCAGCGGTCGTCCTTCTGATCCTGGCTGGCCTACACTGTCTCTAACATCGATTATGGCCGCTAGTGATGGAGGAAGCAGGCTGAATGGGGCCTTAGAGAAAGCCGCTAGACCCCCCCCCCAACTCCCCCGAGAACCTGCTGTCGTCCCCTTGCCCAGTGGAGGCCCAGAGGACGAGCCAGGTGTGCAGGCAGCCCAGTAGTGATACATCGCAGGAGCTGGGCAGGCCTGAGAAATGAAGAACAGGCCGGGCTGCCCTCAGCGCCGGACGTTAGACATGTGCACTAAGGAGGGCCCGAGAGGTAAAAAGCACTGAGCAGATCGGGCCACGGGGCCCGCCACGCAGAAGGTGAGACGGCCAGACAACCCTTGACGGTGTAGTACAGCAGGTGGGGATGTTGTTAGTTTAGCTGTGTCACAGGGGTTGCTCAGCTGTAATAGTGGTGCAGGCGTTATGGCAGAAGTGGCAAAGGGGACGCTGGAGTGCAAGTCTGGTGTGTGGTGTTTGTTTGCTCCCGCCCTCCTCCTTCGACCTCAATGGGAGCGTGGAGAGATAACTGGATTCGAGCACGGCAGCCCTGCAAAATTTGCTAGTAATTTGCAGTTTTTACATATAAATACAGACAAAGGAAACATTGTTTTCCGTCTGTATTTATATGTAAAAATCTGTTTAAACGGAAAACCGGGAGCCCTAATTATAATGCACTTAAGAGTATATGGTATGGCTATATCATAGAACAGCTATAAGGACATGGTTCCGCAAGCTGAAGACAGGCTCAGCTCATGCTAGAGCCTCATCTCACATAAAAGCAAGCACTCTGCCTCCAGGATTGTTAAGGCCTGCCACAGGAGTGACTTATAGGTATATATATGTCTATATGTAAAGGTAGGTATATGGATACTACACCTAAGCAAGGGGTGATTACATGACCTTGCCCCAGCTGAGTGATCAGCCAGTTGGGCAGTTTGGATGGCCAGCCAGAGGTGGCATAATACATGCTGCAGCCCCTGGTAGGCCTCGGATGCACCTATGCCCTGGGTACCTGTAGTACACTGTACAGGGGCTCATAAGGTGACCCAATATCCAATTGGAGATGTACCTAGGGTACATGGAGTCCATTTTACAGAGAGAGCAGATAGCATGGGGCCCTGATTAGCAGGATCCCAGGCCAACTAAGTCGAAAACCAGCTAAACACTAGGCAAAAAATCTGAGGTAACCATAGTCAGGTATGCACCTTCCTACATCCATTGTCTCAGAACTTGGGAGCCCTTGTTCTGTATAAGTATCCGTGTTGTTTACGTCAATGTTTGCCTGTGTGCATGTATTGTGTGGGCCACCTGTGTGCAGGGGTGCCTCTTTAGTTCTTTGTTTGTGGTAAGTAGCCTCAAATGTCTTGCTCTCCTTGCCTGCGTGCAAGCGTCCTATATGTTCATACACTATACAAGTCCAGACCTGTTGGTTTTGCCAGTGCTTGTTAGCTTTTGGAAGCTAATGCACTCAGATCCGCAATGACACCCGCCCCAAGCTTTGTGAAGTTTGTACTTTGGAGAAACCCACACTCCTCATTTATAAAACCTTCCTTTGGGCCTCTTAGCCAACAAACGCTTGTAATCTCAAGGCTTGTAGCAGATGAAATGTATATTCGTTTCAGTCATGCCAGCTGCGCCTGTTTTTACAAGGGGATAAAGAAAGGCATGCAACGTAGCAGTAGATTTAGAGGGTGAGCAGATCTCTTTCCTCGAGAAAAGCAAATAAAAAAGCGCCTGGGAGACATCCAGGCACCAGACTGGAGTGTGTGTCGTTCCAACCCGAATCCTGCCTTCTGCTGGTTCCCATGAGCCACGCGCTTATCTTGCTGGCAAGGGACCCCGAGGACCCAGACGGCTTGCACAAGCCTCATATAAGGCCTGGCACCTGATTGAAGTGGTCCCTTTCACAGAAGGCGTGGACGGCAACCAGCGGCAGCCAGTGGCTGGTAACTACTACCCCTGGCTAGCACTTTTTCACTGCCTTCCAATGCCCATGCTACCCCTGGTATTAGGGTGGACGAACACAGTGACAGGAAGTTTGAAATAGCATGGACCTCCATTCACCGGAAGTGACAATATGCCTATTTTCATCCCAGTGACATCACAGGGGTGACCTTACATCCAGCATAATATACTCTCTTAGTCGCTATTGGTTAGGAATAAAGGCAAAAATGGAAAACATTTGAGTAAACAGGAAGTGCAGTGGCTTAGCAAAGGGTCCATGGCCTTCTAACGAAGGCAAGGAAATTGGTCCCTATCAGGTGCGCAACGCCCATTGGGCTGAATGGGCTTCAGCCCCCCCCCCCCCCCCCCCCCTCGTGTGTGGCAGCCCCGGCTGAGACAGGTTCCCGGGCACACACACACAGCCGCACCCGAGCACTTCACCGGTCTTTAAAAGACCACTTACTTGATAAAGTTGCTGGTTTGGCACCCCATCTTAGAGCCCCTGCATCTCCACTCTGACTGCCGAAGGAAGAATTAGCCTCCCCCCCGAAATCTTTAGTTGTTCCCCCCCCCCACCCCAATTTGGCTCTAGTTGCGCCTCTTGTCCTCATTCCCCCCTGGTTTTGTAGTGCCACTGCGCTGCTGCACTATTTACAAGCACGGCACTAGGAAGTGGCCTAGAAGTTCTCTTGTCCTGACCCCATTCATGACTCTGAGGCCAGGGCTAGCAAGAGCAGTCCCATGGTCTGAAAGGGAAAGGTTGGAAATTGACACCCCATAAGAGTTACTAGACTTCATACAGCCTGGTTTACTTCCGTTCCCACTTCTGCCTTCACGCTACTTAGAGCCAGTTAAAGCTATGACACTGCCTGGCAGCATCAAATGGCAAGGCCAGGGTCAAAGTTGCTACCCCTACTTTTCCCTGGTTGCATTCATGAAAGCAACCAGAGCTCCCTGAGCCATTTACCTGCTGTTGTTTTTGTCCACGTCTTCAGAGTAGCTCCTGAGCTGCATGTAGATGGCCATTGAGGAGCTAAGGGAAGCGTACTTTGTACCCTTTTGTAACCTGCACACGTCACTTTTTCCTGCTGTAATGCACCGTTTGCTACCTCTTGGATTTTGTTTGCTCACGATTGTCACTTTTGCCTCATGTAATGTAACATTTGCTTTAGTAATTCGGTCACTTGTTATTCTCATGTATCAGTTCTGTTCCTATTGTGAAGCGCTTTGACACCTTCGGCTAAAGTCAGCGCTATATAAAAACGCATAAATAATAAAATCCCTACAATATGATCAGTTTCAAAAAGGACGCTTATTGTCACTTCAGCCACTGCCTCCACCCCCTGGCTTTTTGGGGAATTTGTTTTTTCGTCAAAAGTTTGTAAAAATAAGTGATCACTATTCGTGCTCATACGTGTTTCCTACTGATTCTTTTCACAAACAATCCAAGATGTCCGCTTGGAAACCAGTACCAGATTCTAGTGTCCAAGCACACTCTTGGGAAGGCGATGGGACTTTCTATCCATGCTCTCATTCCTGCTGTCAAGGGTTTCCCAAAGTGGCTAATTTCATACACATGGAGTAGAATCCCACTAGGACCTGGACCTCTACTTTTTCCTATCCTTCTGTAACTCATCAATAAACCTTCAAATACCCAAAAATTTGTTATTATTCACTCATCTTACATTTGCATAACTTATACTCTATGTAATTTATATTAAACATTTAAATATTAGTACAGAGAACAAAAAAACACTCATCTGCTCAGAAGCAGCAAACGAAATAGGATTAGAATTGAGTGCTTGGGACTTGCGTTTAGTGTGAAGATACTATTGTTTTGCGGCTTCATGTTGTGTTCTATTGGGCTTTGCTTTTAATGCTGCTCAGAAGTTAGTGAATAAAAGATTATGCAGAATGCTAGCCTCCTGTCTTGACATAAAAATATTTTTGGGTCCTTTCCAGGGTGGAAGGTTGATGAATGGGAATTTTGGACTGCTCGCAAACATATGGGGTCTTCCCAAACTTCCAAGGCAAACCCATGCCTTGGAACGCCCGCTTCCCAACTCTTGATGGAGGTTTATAGCTACGGGAATCCTTGCACTCATTGCGACAAATTCCTCCTCACAAAAGGGTTTACGCTTTCCAGGAACGCCTTTCTTAATTCCTGGCAGAATTTAAAAAGCTAAATTCGGTCATTGACATACTTTTAGAACAGAATTTACCTTTGTGAATAGCCCCCATTGTGTTAGACGGTAGCTTACACTTTGGAATTTGCATCATATGCAAGATTTCTACAAAGGTCTACGGCGGCCATCTTTTTTAAGGTTCTGTGGCGGTCAAGTCAAGGTAGTCACGTGCCCTGAGGGTATGCGGGAGCCCACTGAAGTTCAACGTGCCGCGAACAGACGTCAGCGTGTAGCTGCTATCGTAGGCGAGCGATCTTCAGGCTGAGCCTATTCCTATGGAAGGCCTTATTTGTGACCCCACATGGATTGAATTTTAATTAAGATTTATACAGCGCACTTCATGCTCAAAAGTGAGCTTCAAGGCGCTGAAAATTGTGTTTGTAAACAATAGTGGGAACCTCCCCATAATCAATGAGAGTTGCTGATAGGATGTCTGAGTTCACAAAATTGCTCTAATTTTATTAAATTCATTCGTTTCTTAGAGGAATGCACCACATTTACAAACAATTTGGGGACTTTAAACTGTAGTGCTAGTTTACTGTTTAGTTTATTCACTCACTGCTGTTTTGTAGTGTTAATTGTATCATTTGAAATATTCATGAATTAAAGCCTTCTAGATGCTGCAATGCATACAGCGAGGCTGTGTTGTGTTCGTGATGTGAATGCAGGGCCGTCTATATGTGTTTTGATACTTGCATTGCCTGGGCCGCTTTTTAAGACCGTTTCGCTGTTCTGTTCGATAATGCACCATTTCATCTGATGTGCTTGGATCTGAATCAGTGCATCTGTCTGGATCTGCACTTTACTGGTGATGTCACATTAGAATGCCCAGGAGATGATGCGGTGTGACCGTGATTGTGACAAGTTGGACGGTCTGCAGGGACTAAGGTGGACGTTCAGAACTCCTGAGCACAGTTGTGTGGCCTGAAGAAGGCCACATCCTTAAGCACTGATGGGCAGGCCCAGCCGGCACAGGTAAGAGCGGTGCGGCGGGGCAGGGCGGAGTGGGAAGGGAAGTTGCCAGATGACAGGATAGGTCAAATTAAATAAATTAATAAAACCACTTACCTTGTGCACGCTGCATCGCCTAGTCGACGCTGCCGCGAGTGCATGGTAAGTGGTTTTATTTCTTTTTTTATTTAATTTTACCTATCCGGTCATCTTTCAACTCCCCACCCGCCTCATCGGCCCACAGCTCTTACCTGTGCCGGCCACGTATGTACCAGGGTAACGTTCAAATATAGCTTTAACTAGCCCTCCTCGTGGTACCTCTGTCGGCCAGTTCCGGAACATCAACAACAACAAAAAATCATAAACTCAGGATTTAGTCACCTTCAGGGTGGCTTGTATACTCTAAAATAATTTTGGGCAGGAGTAAATTTGTAGGCTAATTACAGATGTAAGGAAAGTATCTTTGCATAAAAGAAATTTCATTAAGGTGGAACTTTTGCTGATTGTCTTATATCAATTGTAGATACCTTGTATCAACAAATATTCGCACTGTTGCAAAAGCCAGACACATCTTAACCCCTTCGACGCTGATGACGAGCTGGGCTCGTCATCGCGTAGCCTCCTCGCACGCTGATGACGAGCCCAGCTCGTCACGCAAAGTGCGTTTTCAAAAAACCCAGCGCGCATGCGGTTAAGGAATGGCTTCTTAATGAAGTGTGGGAACGGCCATTAAATCTCATTTATATACTTGCCTGGTAATCACCCTGTTCCAGGGGGTGAAGAAAAGTTTTATTAAAGCCTATTAAATGGTGCGTAAGAGGCAGTTCTAGAAAAGTTTCCACATATTATCCTTAAGCAGCAGTATTTAAAAAGCATACTAAATTATGCTTACATTTAAAAAGTTGTGTCCTAATTTATTCTCAACAGTTTTAGTGAAACCTCCTTAATGGTGGCTAAGCTGCAATTTTGAAACATCCTCAAAAATGACACTCAAGAGCTACATTAACTAAGGTATCATGAAGGTGTAGGAAGGACTCATAAATGCTGCTTAGTAGCACTTTTATTAAGGCCTCACAACAGATATAGGGAGGCTCAATAAACACCCCGGCAAGGGTAGTAAGCGCTATTCTAAATAAAATAATGGCGTTGACACCCCAGCCTCATAAAATGGTGGTGATGTACCAAGGGACACTGATACCAGTGTGATCTTGTGCATTTCACAACAATAGAAGGTTGACTGACATACAAGACAATTAGGTTTCCACTGTTATAATTGATTCTACTAGACCAGTGGATCCACAAAAGGCAAAACCCTTAATACATTTTGGAGGAACTGGTGTGTGAAAATGTCCTCTGATTCTTGGTTCAGCGGACATCAAAATATAGTTTTCAACCACTTCAAGCCATAACAATGACTTCGATGAATCTTATTAATTTATGTATTTTTATTTAAACATGTTTATGTAATGCAAACATGACCCAGGAGGGTATCAGAGACCTTTACAAATGATGAGAGAAAAGAGACATATGGAGCAAACAACAGAATAATGGAGGCAATACCTTGCCTTAGATATGGCACCTGACTTTTACCAGTTCTAATAAACTTGTTGCCACACACCCTTCCCAGAAGCCCCTGCTTGGAAGCGAATTTGGAATATATCCTGACAGGCACGTGCCTCTGAAAGCCCATTGGGTATTGTGGCAGAATGTACCATTCATCAGGATCTCCAGGTGGAAGGCCAGTATGGCCCTTCATTAGTGATGTCACCAAATAAGAGTGTCCAATTTAAATCCGCTTGGGTCAAGGGTCAGTGACATGTCAAGCTCCCTTCCCAAACGCCCTAGGGCTATGGAGGAGTTAATTGTGAGTCAACCACTGCTTTAAAGCGCCTTACAGCTAGGAAAGGGTCAGTCGCGTCTAACGCTCCCTCCAAAAATCCCTAAGGCTGGGGAAGAGTCAGTCACTTGTGTAGTTAGCAAATCAACAGCCCAAATGCTAGGCAGCTGTCAGTTGCATGTCAGTCACCACTTGAAAACTACTTAGGGAGAGGGAAGAGTCAAGCTAATGTCAGGCTCGCCTCTGAAAAGCCAATGCGGCTGAGGCTGAGTCAGTCACATACTAGGATCCTTTCAAAGCACTAGTAGAAATAAATAAATGCAAAGTAACACTGGTAGAAATAAATAAATGCAAAGTAACACTGGTAGAAGTAAATAAATGCAAAGTAACACTGGTAGAAATAAATAAATGCAAAGTAACACTGGTAGAAATAATAATAACAATAATAATACAGAAATTTCTAAAGCGCGAACAGCTACCTCGCAAGGAGGTGTCCCGGCGCTATGTGAGCAGCTCGAGTAAACAATAAGTAAAGCTGGTCGATCAGATCTTTTGATTAAAAAGCCACGTTTTTAAATGTTTCCTGAAACCAATCTCTGATGTTGCCGACTGAATGGCGGGCGGTAGGGCGTTCCACAGCTTCACCGTGTTTGCTGAAAAGGTCCTGCCTCCCAAACGCGCCTTTCTGACTCGTGGGACGTGTAGCTGGAGTAGGGAGTTTGACCGTAAGAGTCTCGCCTGTTCATATCTAGGGAGTCTTGCTTTAAGATAGCTGGGACTGGTGCCATGGAAAGTTCTAAAAGCCAGTGTTAGCGCCTTAAATTTAATTCTGCTTGCCACCGGAAGCCAGTGCAGCTCGCGCAAATGCGGAGAGACATGCTGTTTAAAAGGAATATGTTTTATCAGCCTCGCAGCCGCATTCTGCACGGTCTGCAGACGTTGAATCAAATATTTGGGTAGGCCCAAATATAAGCCATTTGCATAGTCCAGCTTCGAGGTGACCATCGCATAGACTACCATTTTTCGGCAGTCTTCTGGAAGCAGCACAAGGAACTTGCGCAAATTCCTCAGCTTGCTTAACCCCTTGTATGCTGATGACGAACACCAGCCGTCATGCACTACGGTGCTCGTGTGCTGATGACGGCTGGGGTTCGTCATGGCCCGCCCCTGTTCTTTTGTTTACCGCACAGCGGCGGAAACGGGCCAGCAGTGAAGGGGTTAAGCACCCTGTTGTCACTTGCTGAATGTGGGCAGAGAAGGCCAAGCTCTCATCCCACATTACCCCCAAGTTTTTAGCCTTTATGCTGGGGGGAGGCGCGAGGCCCATCTCAGATGGCCACCACAGATCCGGGGAAGGGCGAAGGCCTTTCCCAAAGAAGATCACCTCCGTATTGCCAGGATTCAACTTTAATTTATTGGTGTTCATCCAGCTGGCTACATCGCGGAGGCACCCCTTAAATTTACCGAAGGCTGCCTCCGACACTTCTGAGTAGGGGAAGACGAGCTGGGTATCGTCTGCGTATGAGATTGCCGTGACCCCCCATTTGGCAATCATAGTAAAAAGTGGTGCCAGATAAATATTAAAGAGTAGCGGGCTAAGTGCCGATCCCTGAGGGACCCCACACCCCAGTCGCTTAGGTTTGGAGGAAAAAGAGTCCAACGCCACCTTCTGTGACCGGTTGGTCAAATAGGAATGAAGCCACCCAAGTGCTTTATCCTGAAGGCCAATGTCCTTTAGGCGCTGCAGAAGTCTGCCGTGGTCAACCGTATCAAATGCGGCCGATAGATCCAGGAGCACCAGCATAGCAGATGCTCCTGAATCTAGAGACCACCTAACCGACTCAGCTACCTCAATCAGGGCGGTCTCAGTGCTGAAGCCCGGCCTAAAACCCGATTGAGTTTCATGCAAGATCTTATTCTCTTCAATGAAACTATTCAATTGGCGCTGAATCAGTTTTTCCATCATTTTACCTGGGGCAGCCAATAGGGAAATCGGTCGGAGATTGCTCAAATCCCCCGGATCTCCATTTGGTTTTTTTTTCTGAGGGAGGAGTGTGGCATGTTTCCAACAGTCCGGAAACGCTCCAGATGTAATTGACGTGTTCCAAATGTGCAGGAGGGTGGTCACAATTGACTCCACCATCATGCTCCAGAGCTTCGGTGGGCAAAGATCATCAGGAGCCCCCGATTTGCACCTCTTTATTTTCTGCAATGCCTCCTTAAATGAGATAGAATGAAATTGACCTAAAATTGAGGTAGATGGGCTATTATCAACACTATCAGCCATTATGGTGGGACGAGAGTCAGAGAAGGTACCATACACTTTCTTAATTTTGTCATCAAAATAATCCGAGATACCTTCACAAAGAGACTCGGATGGGGTGACTTCTGTTTCAATAATTCTCGGCTTGAAAAAGGACTGCACTATATTAAAAACTTCTTTACTGGATTGTTCTGCCTGACGGATAGAGGTGGCAATATGACGCCTTTTTTTTTTCTTATAGAGTCATGTAACTTGCGGAGGGCTGTTCTATAGCGAGCTTTAGCTGATTCACAATAGTTCACCCGCCAAAGGCGCTCCAGTCTCTTGCATGCACCCTTCTCTGCCCTTAGCTCTGTAGAGAACCAAGGGGCAGAAGGGGATTCCCTGTGAGATAGGGCGAGTTTGGCTGGAGCGATGGTCTCCATCATGTCGCCTATCCATCCATTCATTGTCACTGCATCTGCATTTGGATCTGTAGTTAGCACTGGAGGGTAAACTGTCAGGGCCGCGCTAATAGTGTCAGGTCGAAGATTTTTCCATTGCCTGAGCACAAAGAAGCGTCTACCAGTGGCCTGAGAGCAAGATGGTAGAGTAATGGCAAAGGGGATCAGGAAGTGATCCGACCAAAGCAGAGGTTGTGGGGTCTCAACTATTGTATCATGGATGTTAGAAAAAAATAAGGTCCAGCGTGTGGCCTGCTCTGTGCGTGGGACCAGTAACAATTTGTGTTAAGTTAGCGGCTCTCAGAGTAGATATTAACTGGTCTGCCAGGGGGCAGCTCAACCCATCAACCCGAGCATTAAAATCGCCCACTACTATAAAGTAGGGGTGTATAAGAGAGCTTTGGACAATAATGTCCATAAGATCACCTGAACTGGCCCCAGTGCAGTCAGGGGGTCTATATATAACTATCCTTGCCAATGAACATTGGGGATTAACTTGCAGACAGAAGTGAAGCCCTTCCATCCCTGTGATCGAGGTCGGTAGCGAGGATGTGAGGGTAAATTTATCGTTGAAAATAAGAGCCACCCCCCCACCCCTTCTGTTCTTCTCCCGGTTCGAAAAGATCATTTTGAAACCTGGAGGAATAGCTAAGGCGATAGTAGTCAGGTTGTCTTCATTCAGCCATGTTTTTGTCAAGAACAGGGCGTCCCACTCCGAGTCCATCAACAGTACCCATATGTCATCAGCATGCCTAGAGAGGGATCTGCAATTCAGTAGGCCAGCTCTAAAACTTAGTTTAGGGGGACCCACTGTAGGTTTAGATTTTAACTTGCCGAGCGGGTTGGCTGCTATAAAGTTCCCACATAACGCCTTGTCGCAGTGCAAACACACCAGCGGTAGGTCGGTGTTAGCTAACGCAACCCTTTCAGCCTTACAGTCCATCGCTGTATTCATCGCGAATAGGTCCGTCCTGGACCACGAGATCCTCTCCCTGTCCCTACCATCACCGGCAGTATTTCTGGCGCTGGTCGCGATCCCGTCGCGGACGGGCGCAGACGGGCTCACCTTTGGCGCGCCTTCGGCGCACAGACGGCGCGCCCGCTGCGCCCATCCGCTGCGCTCCCGGCACATCCCCTCTGGTTTGTGGGGCTAACCCACGTGACTCCGCCTGTCAGCTGACCCTCCTCTGTGTCCTGATTGGTGGTCCCGACCGTCGGACCCCGGGGGCACTGCTGATTTTCCCTAATCTGTCCCTCGAGCCAGGAAAACGATGCAGGTAGGCAAGTATGACCTTCGAAACCGTTTCTAGTAAAGTGCAATATGCGATGTTCAATAGGCAATTAAAATAAAGAGCTAAACTCCCGGCTGCGCCTCAGGAGCGGCTTCTTTACAGTGAGCACGAGGTAACACAGAGATAAAAGCTAAATTTAGGACGTGCAAATGTGCAATGTGCAATTAGTTAAAAACTGATCTCCCGGCTGTGTCTCAGGAGCAGTGCAACACAATACGCGCGAAGTATACATGCAAAGTAACACTGGTAGAAATAAATAAATGCAAAGTAACACTGGTAGAAATAAATAAATGCAAAGTAACACTGGTAGAAATAAAGAAATGCAAGGTAACACTGGTAGAAATAAATAAATGCAAAGTAAATGTCACGATGACATCTAAAAGGGCAGTATGACCGTGAAGGACCAGAGACAGGTCAGGGCGTCCTCTAGAGAAACAATAGGGCTGTAGCAGAGTCAGCCCTAGGTCAGCGTCCCTCTGACAGACTCTTAGGGACAGACACAGACAGGCAGGCGACAGGCTGCAATCTAAAAGAGCTGCTCTGTCGGGAAATACGACGGGGGTGAACCATATACGTCAGGGAAGAAATCAGAGTCATTCTAATGATTTCTGTCATCCCGGGCCAGTCAGTGCTGGATCTGTGCTAGCCGTTAAGATAGGGGACACCAACACTGAGGGGGTCATTAGGATGGCGTCCGTCCGCCACCCCCGAGGAAGAGGGACCGTCAGCATGGGCAGCGGCGGTCCCTCCATGCAAATTAGGATGTGACCGCCACCCTGGCGGTCACATCCTGTTCCTTTAACCTTGCGGCGGGTGCTGCTTGAAGCAGCACCCGCCGCAAGGTTAAAAATGCATGTTTAACATTTACATGCACAAAGCGGCAGGCACCGCGCGGTGCCTGCCGCTTTGTGCATGTAAATGCTGGGGGGTACCATAGGTACCCCCCATGTGCACCCCCCACCCCCCGACACCCTGGGGGCCCGCACCGGCCCCCAAACACCAAAGACCACATGCTTTTCCACGGCGGAAAACCCGCCGTGGAAAAGCATGTTTCCGCATGAATCCTAATATGGCTGGCGGTGTCTGATAGACACCGCCACCATATTAGAGCTTTCCCGCCTCGGAACCGCGGCGGAAAAGCGGCGGACGGTCTTCACGTCCGCAGATGACCTCCCTGCCATCCTAATCTGGCAGGGGGGTCTTTGCAATCACCGCAGCGGTGAATCCGCATCCTCCGGGCCGGCGGTGGCTTCCGCCGGCCCGGAGGATGCGGATTCACCGCAATCCTAATCGGCCCCTGAGTTTGCATCATCAGACTTTGACCCTCAGCAAAAAAGGAGAAAACTCAGAAAAGGGACAAGAAAAGGAGGAAGGAATTGGAAAATATAGGAAAACAGGGATAAAGAGAGAAAGCTGTGATGAAAAAGAAGCAAGAAGAGTGTGATAAAAAAAAGACAGGAAGTGTGTGGTAGTAGTGGGAAGAGAAACTGAGGGGGAGTTAACAGCAGGCAGCCTTGGTATTCCGCATCCCCGCATTCGACAGCCCTAAGAATAACATGGCGCCTCTGTAGTCAGTTCATTAGTTATTTTTTTTACAAAGGAATTCCTTTGCGCTTTGTGACATCTTGACGCACCCCCACCGTAATGTCAACATTTATATTTACTACGTCGGAGGTGATGCGCCTGCAGGTGGTGCTAATGAGGTTCCCAGTACTATCTAGCGCCGTGAGATCATGTTTCCGCCATAGTGCTCTCAGAGTATGTCGTATTAGAGGCCTTGAAAAGAGTGAGACAAGATCGACGCTTACAGGTCCGCTATGACGTCAGCCCGCTCATGTTTCCCAGCTCCATGCGTCAAGCGCTGCTCCAAGCCAGGGTTTTATCCTTTGAATTCTGGGACTTGTAGTCTTATTTATTCAAAGAAAAAACCTGGACTGGACAAACACACAGGTATGGGCCTTGGAAACTTGGCAGCTATGTGACGTCTTATTGAGAACAAGGACTTTCTTCATACTTATCGCTGCGTTAGCGGCAGAAAACTGCTGCTAAAGCGGCGATAATGGGCTTGATAATACACCGTAGAGAATGCCCATAGAAGCCCAGGTTCACACCAGAACATGGGCTTCTATGGGGATTCACAAGGGCGTATTATCAAGCCCATTATTGCCGATTTTGCAGCAGTTTTCTGCCGCTAAAGCGGCGATAATTATAACGCCATTCCTTGATAATATGCCCCCGGTCTTTTCAGTGGAAACATTGGCTCGCACTAACGGCCCGCAGCGCCTGCCACGCCCTCCTCTCAAGCCCCGGTGTATCCGCGCATCACCTCTCTACACAATGACTGGCTGTCTGCGGTTAGGGCCGGGTGAGCTGCCCCAAGAGCACACTATGAGACACGGGCTGCGCCAGGATCTTCTCCAACCATGTCTGCCACGGTGGGCACATTCTTCCGAGCTGAGGACTCCTCTTCTCTTCAGATGAAGGAAACCATTTAAAATAACCCCTTGGAATGTTCAGACAGAGTTTTTTTTCTTTTTTGGTGTTTAGTCTGATCTTGGTATTTTTGTGGTTAATATCCAGCCAGAAGTGCTTTCTAGTGGGATTTTGCAACGCAGTGAGCCAAATAAAATTTGTCCCGCTGCCAGTCTGTTTTTCAGGCTGGAACGTATCTCATAGACTTGTTACTACTGGTATAAGGAAAGAAGTGAATAAGTGCAGATGGGTTGTTTCTGAACAAGACTACTTGTACAAGAAACTGCATTGTAGCATGCAAGCATGCTATGCTAAGTTACGTTACACTATGTTATGGTACGGTATGACATGTTACGTTATGCATTGTTATGCTGTGTTACGTTAAGTTCTGTCATGCGAGGTGTGTTATGTTATAGAGTCAAATCCAAGCTTCTTGTCGCTGTGGAGACAGTAACCCACCCAATTTCCGCACAGAGGGTACAAACATGGGGCCAGATGTATCAAGATACCGTTTTGCGAATCCTAAATAGCGATTTTTTGCGAATCGCTATTTAGAATTCGCAAAACGGTATGTATGTACAAAATCGCAATTTTTTTGCGATTCCTTATTATTCTTTATTTGCGAATTCGCATTTTGCGAATTCGCAAATAAAGAATAATTTCCAATGCATTCCTATGGGCCAGGAGGCCCATAGGAATGATATTGCAATAATTCTCAAATTGCGAATTCGCAATTTGCTAATCGCAATTTGAGAATTATTTCAAGGGTGCAGGGGTGTCTCAAAGACACCCTGCTGCACCCCTGAAATCTACATGTGTGTGCATGTGGCACACATACATGCCCTATGGGCATGTATGTGTGTCACATGCCACCCTTACAATTGCCAATTAGGGCATTTTTAAAAGAAATCGCAAATTACCACCAACTACAAGTTGGTGGTAAATTGCGATTTCTTAACACAAATTCGCAAACCTAAAAATGTGTCTTACATATCATTTAAGGAATCGCAAAATTTGCGATTCCTTAAATGCTATGGCAAAATAAGGAATCGCAAATAATTGCGATTCCTTAAATTGCAATTTTTTGCTACATATCAAATATCGCAAATCGGCCGTTTGCGAGTCGCAAAGGCCGAAATTCTGCGAATTTTGGCCTTTGCGAGTCGCAAAAGCCTTGATACATCTGGCCCATGATCTTTTAAGAAGATTCGTAAATTTCATTAGCGGAGGCTCTCGTTGCAAGGCCAAGAGGCACAGGTGCTGCTACAGTAAACAAATCTGTTGTCCGTGGGTCCAAACTGAGGTGGCACGGTGTGCAAAATCTAAGTGACGCGGGATGTGACCCAGTGATTACCAGTGGCTGAGATTCACTCAAGCATTCCAACCATCACTTTTTGTATACTTCAGAATCATCTTTGCCCCTCAGCCAGAGACTGGGCAAAGTGGGCTCTGGCACAGGGCCCCAGCCTTTCAGGGGCCCCATGATAGAGCCAGCTCTGTTCTGCAGTGAGGCTTGCCCTGATGACCTCGAGTAATTTTTAAACAGATTGTTGTAAATAGCATTTTTCTGTAACTTATTTTTAACGTGTGACAATCTATGCAGACATTTAAAGACAAAGGGCCATATGTCGGTAGCTTAATACCGGTCGGTAATGGCCGAAAATCGGTAAATTTGCAGTTACCGACCGGTATTAAGCTTTTTCTAATGTAGGTGGCTTGATTTTAGGATTTGGTAATTTACCGATTCGGTAATTTAAGGATTCAGTAAATTACCGATTCCTTAAAATACCGAATCAGTAAATTACTGAATCCTATAATCCTATGTAGGGAGCTCTCAAGTGAGTGCATTTTTGATTTAAGGATTCGTTATTTACCACCAACTACAAGTTGGTGGTAAATATCGAAAACCTTTAAAAAAGCAATTTTGTGCTTTTTTAAAAGTGCCATGTGGCAGACATATATGTATGTGTGCCACATGTGCACACATGCACGATTCAGGGGTGCAACAGGGTGTCAATGTGACACCCTGCCACCCTCGAATATGTTCCCCCTATTACTGATTCAGTATTTACAGAATCTGTAATGGTCAATGGCTTCCCATTCATTCCTATGGGCCTCCAGGCCCATAGGAATGAATGGGAATTACCGAATCGGTAAATACCGATTCTTAAATACCGAATATTACAGATTCAGTAAAATTTACCGAATTATTACCTACATACTATTTACCGATTCTTAAATAATAATCGGTAAAATTCGGTATTTAAGAATCGGTAAATAGAGATTACCTACGTATGGCCCAAAATGTGTTTATGTTTCATGCAACATCCATATTAAAACTTTCTTTTAGATCAAGACAGGACCTCACATATGAGAAACAGGAGGGTGCGACAGATTATTTGCAGTAATATTACTGAGCTGCTGCTGTGTTGCAATGTTGGAAACACACGCCACTATCCCTGAATATCAGATGTACACATATCTAGAATTTGCCCAAAGAGGGCAGGAAAGAGCTGAAACTGGATCATAAAATCAAAGCTGTTCCGATCAGAGGCCCTCAAAATACATTTGGTCCAAGGCCCCAAAATCCTTAAAACGTCCCTGCCCTCGACCTCAATTCTGTATGGTAAACCAGGAATGGGAGTAGGAGGTGAGGATCGTAGAGAAGGCCTGTACATTGCATAGGGGGAAGGTATAGCAAAGGACGTCTTATAGGAATGGGGACAGGGGTGGAGTCAAGTGCAGGCATCTCAGGACCTGTGCTCTAATCAACACACATTTATGAACAAGGCGATTAGTGTCCAAAATGGCATTGCGGCTCAGGTCAAAATACCTACCCCTGTCTCTCTCCTCGCATAGATTACTCCCTTGCATTGTGTTGCCGTAGTGTTTTTTGCAGTGCTTAATTCCACCCATGAAGCACAGAGGTGATATAAGTGGGCGGTAGTCAAGCTATTCCATGGTGGCGCTTGGTTGGCAGACTGTGGGACTGCAGTGTGGCCTTTGCAGGAAGTGTGTTGGTGTCGTTGGCGATGACCGAAGGACCCTCCTATCGATGTCGCACATACTTGTGCAAGAGTGTAGAGTGGAAGAAATTAAGAGATAAAGACATTTCCGCTTATGCGTGGCCCCTCTTCTGTATGGTTGCAAGAGAGTCTGTTAATTGTCCTATGCGAGGTGGGGTGGTGGGATGCGAGGTTTTGTAAGCGGGTGGTGGAAGTAAATCTCCAAGATCTACGCCAAACATGATGATCAGAGGTGCTCTTTTAAAGTCACGTAGATCTTGTACCTGCCCTTAACCATTGAGGGTTAGGATCAGAAAGAAGAGGTAGCTTTGCCGGCTGGTATCTGACATTTGTGAGGATGGATTGATCTGTTCGTTAAGTGGGCGTGCTCTGGCATCAGGGTGACAAATGCAAAAAGAACAATTGATGGACAGAATGCAGAACAATGTCATACATTCACCCCAGTACAAGGATCTGGGCCTAAATCCATCGTTTTTTTGCTCACCATGCCAAACGCATCACGGTGGCCAGGTCTTTACTTCCTTCTTGAGTTGCAGATGTTCTCGTATGATTCTGAACTTTGCCAGGGGAGAGTCCAGAGTTTTGCTGCTTGGATGGAGGAGTATCCACCGAGGTACATCTCCTTGAAGGGCGGCAGTCAGGAGGGGTGCCGGCTTAGAGCGCGTGGGAGTATTCTTTGTGTATCTTTGAAGTTTCACCTGAATAAACCATTGCGAAAGATGCCTCTGTGGGTAATGTGGAGTGCTTCCCTTTGGCAGCCAGAGGAGGACTTAGAGTGCTGGGTGACGTGGTGGCGGAGTCCTTCTTTGGATGCAGTGTACAGTGACCAGGCACGTTCGTTGTTGTTAGGACGACACCCTTCCCAGCTCCCAGAGAGCCCATTCTCCTCAATCTTGAGAGCTATAAGAATGGATTGGGCAGCGGTCAATAGTAATTTTTTATGTATTTTGAATTAATGAATAACTGATGTTTTGCTTATCTCTAAATTAGATAGACAGCGCCACCATGTGCCAGACTGATACAAGCCCGGTGTTGACAATTAAGTGCCGGTACTGAGCATCGGAAACCATCGGTTCCAATGTGGCCTCATACTTTATGTGCCTGTGGACTCCTTTGTGACTTACAATATGTTATAGTGTACAGTACGGGTGCATTATACCAATTCAACGTTGTCCATAGTACGTCTAGAAGGGCACATCCATGCCATATTTTCAGGATATTCACATTATATTAAGATAAACATGCATACAGGTAATCTGAATGAAATTCATTTTCAGCCTAAGTTTTCGCTTTGAAAATTCGGTGTGCATCATGCCCAGGTGGCCTACGCTCGGCACCCTTGTTCTACATAGTAGCATCTATCATTTTCTTCCCAATAAATAATTTTAAGTTAATGGAGAAAACTAAGACAGAAAGTCAAATGATTGTCACTCTTACTGCAATATACCCTGCAGACACAACTCTTAAAAACACATCACCTTCAAACGACCTTTGCAGGTAGGTCTCGGAAACCGACTCCGCCCTGTGCTGCAAAATCAGAAGAGGAGAACCCATGAATTTAGATGCTGGTGACATAATAGGTGAACCTTTGTCGCTCTTTTATCCCTCTGCTACCCTTCTCAATCCAAATAACTGACTAACATTTCCACCACTCAAATTACTTTCACATTTCACTGTACTAACTCAAAACAATCCTTTAATGGGTTACGGAGTAGTGTGCTACTCGCCAAAGAAGCGCTTCAACACCCTATCAGGGGCGACAAGCGCTAAGTAAATGCAACCCTTTTTCCCTCTTCTATCCCTCCGTTAATCTTCTCAATCCAAATAACGGCTTAATATCCACAACTCAAATTACTTTCATATTTCACTATACTAATTCACCACTAATCCTTATGGGTTCCTGAGTAGCGTGCTACTTGCCAAGAAAGTGCTCCAACACCCCATTAGGGATAACAAGCGCTATATAAATGCAAACCTTTTTTCCCCTCTTCTATTCCTTAGCTATCCTTCTCAATGCAAATAACGGACTAATATCCACCACTCAAATTACTTTCATATTTCACTATACCAATTGAACACTAATCCTTTAAGGGTTCCGGAGTAGTGTGCTACTCGCCAAAAAAGCGCTTCAACGCCTTGTCAGAGGTAGTAAGCGCTATATAAATACAATTACAATACAATACAACATGTGTAAATGTACCTACAGTTCAGAGGAGGTCAAGGATCATCTGTAACCACGGTGCATAAACTATTAAGGAAGGAGCAGAAGGTAGGAGATGCGATACCAGTGCTTAATTTGTAAAATAATAAATGCCAGGGCCCTGACCAGGAGACCTCTGCAACTTGCACCACCCACTGCCCCGTCATCGCTGCCAATGGCGGTACCAAAACAACTACTAACCATCTCTCTCGCCTGCAAGTGCGACAGTCCAGATTATTCCAGGTCCCAAAAGCTAAAGGAATGGCTGGGGAGGCAGGTATTAGTATTTTTTAATGTATATTGTAATCATAAACAACTGTTGTTCTGCTCATCTCTAAATTAGATGAGTAGCGCCACCATGTGGCAGACTGACATAAGTGTCAGGATGACAATAAAGTGTTGGTGCTGTGCCAGTGCTGAGCACCAGAAACCACCAGCTCAAATGAAGCAGCGATACAGTGTAATAATGAGTGAGAAAACTGAAGGAATGCAGATAAAGCAAAATAAAACCACAAGCAATGGTGGTGTATTGTGCAGAACACAGTACTTTGGAAGAATGGTAAAGGCTGGGAAAAAATACCCCAGACTCATCCTTGGAGCCTTTGCTGTCTGACTCCCTGAGCACAAGTTCATAGCTAAAAGTCTGAGTTGAAGTTAATGTTTAAAAAAAATAATATTATGAGGTAATTAAGTCACGCTACAACTTTTTATTATTATTTTTTTTCACTATAATGTGGTTTATATTGCATCGATTCTATCAAAATGCTGAAACTAAATGGTGAAAGTTCGTTCTCTTTTTTTTTTATTTACTGGACATGAAATGTGCACGTGCAAATACATTCAAACTAAATAATCCAAAATATATAGATATAACATTATATTTTTTGGCAGAAAGTATTATCTGCCAATCAATCGTCCCCACGGTGTGAAAATGTATGAAGTTGATAGGTATATCAGTATCTTCTGTGCGTGGTAGACCTGCACCGAAAAGACAGACTTCAGAAACTTAGAAAGTAGTGCCCCATTGTCCCCCAGTTCCCAATGCTAAAAAGTAGATTCTCATACTGTCAAAACTATCAAGACCCCAACTTATAAAGCAGTCCCTCTTTCCAGGTCCTCGTTACCATAACTTAGGATGCGTTCACCCTTTTTTAGGCCTCAGTGCCCCCAACTTAGAAAATACCCTCTTTCCTAACTCCCCACTACCGCAACTTTAAAAGTAGCCCAACCTTTCCTAAACTTTCCTTACTGCAACCTAAAAAAATAAATCACCCTTTTCTAAGCCCTCAATACTGTAACTTAGAAAATAGTGCCACCTTTTAGATAAGCCCTCATTAGTGCAACTTAGAAACCCGTCCCTACTTTCCTACTCCTTCACTACTACAGCTTTGAAATGAATCGACCTTTTGTAAGGCCTCTGTTTCCGAACTCCTAAAGAAAGACAACAGCGCCTTAGCGCTCACCAGGGATACTTAGGAAGTACCCAGCCCTTTACTAACTCTCTTTACGACCCCTTACAAAGTAATATCGGTTTTCCAATGCCTCGGTACTGCAATAGAGAAAGTTCTCCTAGAAAGCGAGTGCACACTTTGATAGACAGATGATAATTTTATGCAGTATGTAGTAATTGCATAACAGACCTGGGCGGATAATCTCCTTTTAGTATACAAACTCGTGACGTTCGGATCACCGGCATTGTATACGTCAGTCATTCAACTCACTGAGCCACGCTAGCTCCTGTGCATATACGGTATATGTTCCTGTGTTATGGACATAGATACAATTTAAGTTAAGCTGAATATATAAAGCATTGAAAATCACACATTTCAAAGAAGAGTCGAGCCATCCAGGCGCAGGCCAGCGCCTTGAGGCGAGAGGTATTGAGGGGCAGATTTACAAGGACTGGCGCATCCCTGCATATCAGCAGAGATGAACCAGGTAAGATGCGACACGCAAGTTTACCCTTGCGCCACCACAGATGCGCCAGGATAAACAGATACGTGACTCATCTGATGGCGTAAGGGCGGCGCATTGCTGGAGTCGTGTTGCAGGTGCGACGCAACTCCAGCAATGCTCAGGGGCTGCCCATACCTAACATGCTGTGTCACGCCTTACACCTGCTTCAAGCAGGCGCAGGGTTTTGACGCAGCGGTGTCGGAAAAGTGACTCATTGCATCACTTTTCCGAGGCTTTTTCCGACGGAATGCCCACCCTGCATACATAAAACCTGACGCTGGTTTAATGTGGCGCAGGGCTTTACAACGTGACGCATCTCCCTAGATGCGTCACGTTGTAAATAAGGTGCAACATGGCGCATGGTTTACGCCACCGCTGCGTCACAGAAGTGACGCAACAGCGGTGTAAATGTGTTGCAAGGGGCTTGTAAATCTGCCCCACAATATTTAAGTTCCGGTATCCTTGAAAAATGTAGCATTGAAAATGACGCATTACGAAGTAGAGTCGAAGCATCGAGGCACAGAGCCAGCGCCTTGAGGCGAAAGGTATTGAATATTTAAGTTCCGGTATCCGTGACACGCTTGTAGCACGCGGCGCTCTCTGTTGTTAACGCGGCGCTGTGATTTGTCACTGGACATGCACTCCTGCAGCAAACACGCCTCCCCGGGGCACTTCCGCTTCCTGGCAGGCCTTGACATGGAGAGGTGAAGGGCCTGGAATTCGCCTCAGGTGAAATTCTGAAAATAGTTTAGGCAGGTAGCACACACTGCCAGCCCCGGTGGGAGGGTCACGGAGAGCCTCTCTCACAATGCCGCTTTTGTTTCTGTTGTGCTGGGTGTGAAGAAGTACCACTTAAGGGGTACATTACCTGCCCTGGCCTCTGATAAGAGAGGAATGACCCTTCCAGCTGCTGACACCTCAACCTGCTGCAGGTGACAGCACGCAGCCAGCTGTCCCAGGTGTGAGGCAGACACCTGCATGGTAAAGGACAGCTGCCTGCTACAATGTTGACTCTATCTATAGGGTTACTTATAGCACGCTAGCTTCACCACCTAGGGCATCTTAGCGCTACAGAGGAGCATGAATAAACAGACCATGAAGGCAACTTGCTAGCAGTCATAGAAGCTTGGAAATCTGCTACTCCGTTCTTCGTCTGTTACTCCACCATCCCTCTCTTAAGACACGGCGGGCACATGTGTAAGGGCTTATTTATGAGCCCCTTGTGGCACTTTTGCGCCGCCGTTGCGTCACTTTTCGTGACGCAGTGACGGCATAAATAATGCGCCACATTGCGCCATATTTACAAAGTAACGCATCTAGGCTGATGCCTCTCTTTGTTAACCCCTGCTCCACCTTATATCTGCGTCAGGTATAATGTATGCAGGGTGGGCGTTCCCCCGCAAGAAAGCCTCGTAGAAGTGGAGCACTGAAATCTGTCAGATTTCACTGCGCCATTTCTAGGACGCCACTGCGACAAAACCTCAAGTCTGCCTCATAGCAGTCGTAAGGGTGAAGCAGTGCACTAAGTATAGGCCTCCCCCGTGCATTGCTGGAGTTGTGTCATGCTTACGACACAACTCCAGCAATGCGTGACTTTTGCGCCGACAGATACGTCAGAATTCCTGACTCGTCTGTCAATCCTTGCGACATGGAGCGCCGTACAGTAAATGCCGGGCATCCATGGTGTCGCAAGGAGGGCGCAGTGAAAAGTGTTGCATCACTGTTTTATCGCAGCGATGCAACACTTTTCATAAATGAGGCCCGTAGAGTTTGGCGAAGCAGGTGATCTTCCAGAAATTGGTGATGCTACAGTTTGACCAACCTTTCAGGTAACCCGCATCATTTAGATGTGGAAGAAGGACTCCAACACAAGGCCGCTACGTCACGGCCAAGACCTTGTCCTATTCGGCCATTCACATGACGATCCCGGGAATTATTATTTTTTTTTTAATTCACTGACCTGCAGGGAGAAAAATCTGTTTGTGCCAGGGATACTTTTCTGTTGCTTTTCATCAACAACCCACTTATTTGATAGTTATTGCTAAAAATCAAAGAGAACGCAGAGCGGCCCAAAAACATGGCGATCACCTCAACACAGAAGAGTGACGTAAGTGCATGCACTGCAACAGCAGAATAAAGTTTACTTCAGGGGTTCCTACCAAGCAGGCGGGAAAGGGTCCTCCACTCTGCGGGTGAAGGCGGGTATCTTCGCCAACTCAGCATGCCGCACACCATATAATAAATCAGCCCCTAACTCGGCCCATTTTGAATATTTCATTCTCTGTATACGGCCCAACCACTTTAGAATGGACTAGAATATTTCCTTCTCTGTCTACACCTTCTACCTATAGTCGGTAAATACTCGTAATACAATGTGCAGTGCAAACCTTACTCAGTTCTTTAAAGCTGTGAATAAAAGCGCGGAGAGGATGTGGTTTGACGGCTAGAGCTGCAGACTTTGGAGCTGGAAACCAAGATTCGGGGTCGCACCCACACCCTGTGATTCTGAGCAAATCACTGAATCTCCCTGTGCCCACCAGGGCCGGACTGGGAAGCAAAACCGGCCCTGGCAAAGTGCTCGCCCGCCACCCCCCCTGGGGTTGGGGGTGCCGCCGAGCTCTTTGCCGGGGCCAGTTTTTGGCCGATTTTGTTACAGGGCCGATTTTGCCCCCAGGGGACCAACACCGGCCCCCACCCTTGTGGTGCACCGGGCAATTGCCCGGTGCCCGCAACGGCCAGTCCGGGCCTGGTGCCCACCAAAAACATGAAGGTGTCCTTGTGTAACACAACTGGTGCTCATGTAAAGCGCTCCAATATCTTCGGGTGGAGTTCGTGCTAAATTAATCTGCAAAATAAATAAAGCGTGGGTACGAATTTGAGCGGTGTTTGGGATTACCAGACACACAGTATTCTGACTCTTGCAGCAAACTCACACCACCCCAATTTTCTTCAGGTACATTTCGTCAGGTCTAACAAAAAATAAAATAATAAGAGAAAACACATAGGAAAGATCTCATATAGTTGTGGATGGGACATTTCTCGGTAAATAGGCACTTGTGCTCTCTCACCCCTGGTACGCTATCTTAGAACATAAAGATCACTGTCGCAGAGAAATGACATCACTTCCTTTTCCTGCGCTCCTTTCGGAAGTGATGAAGAACGCCAGTGGCTCTTGGATGACCTGCACTGCTCAGCATAGCAGATACATCTTTGCACATTTTCCCAAAAACGTTTGTTGATCATTTTCACAAAGATAAGTCACAAACATCTGGCAGGCGCTCCAAGTGGTGTTTATCACAAAAACGCTTGAGAAGACAATGCAGTGTAGCTTTTACATTAATGAGTGAGTCATTTTAATATGAAAAGCAAACAGACAGCAATTAAAGCAAAGACATCGTGTCCTTAGTTATACATTTTAAAAATGAATTGTGTATTTTATATTAAAAGTCTTCTGCAGTGCCAGAACAAGAATTATATGGGAGATAGCAACTTTCAAATAATCCATATTTTGGTATGAGAACATTCAACATTAGTTTCAGATGCTGGCTTTCATTGTTTCATAGTCATACTGATCTTGAAAAGCTGGCCATGTATTATCAAATCAAAAAACTACCAGTTCTTTATAGGATATATCTAAGATGATAGTTGAATCTTCTGTCTTTCTAACCAGACATGGAATTATACTGTAGCATGGCTCAATTTTTGGTTCTCCAATACGGATTTGCTGGCCAGTTCTTTTCAATTTTAGAAAGGCTTTCTCAAGGTAAGACAGCAATTGTCCGCACCTAGCAGTGGTGGTTACAAAACAATTGAAAAAGACACTTTGGGGCATATTTACAGTAAAATGTCGGAGCGCGGAGGTGTGCCGAATTTGGCAGCGCCACGCTCCAACATTTAAAAAATGCAGGGATGCTCCGTATTCACAAGAATAATGCTCACCCCTGTGTTTCTCCTAGCGCCGGCACACAAAATACTGTCTAGCGCCAACGCAGACACCCAGCTCTATGTTTCAACAGGGCCGATTTTTTTTGTGCAGGAAGGGGCACCTTTCTGCACATAAACAATCAATAATGGCGATTTGCACCTGCTACGATTGCTGCAAATTGCAGCACATGGAAAGAGCAAAAAACAAGGAGAAATTTGTCATTTCTCCTCGTATCGCCATTCTAACGCTTGGTATTCCATGGCGTTAGTTTTTGGTGTTGCCTCAACCATGTAAATCTGGTGGAGCATCAAAAAGCAATGGGTGTTGCACACCCCTTTGCCGCAGAGGACTGCGGCGAAAAGGGGCATATTTACAAGTTGGTGTTAAGCCACAGAAAGAACCTTGTAAATATGAAAAATGGCTTTTCGCCACCGGAGCGTTAAAAAAAGTACTCTGAGGACTTGGAAAAAGGCCCCTTTTTTCTTTATAAGAGGAGCGCACAACCTGGTGATGGGAAATACAATATATGAATAACTGTCCTGCACTTCAAGGCATTGATTTTTACGTTTAAAAAAAAAGTGTGGATAAACTTTCAAGCTGCCACGTACGTTTTATAAACAGCAATTCGAAACAATTGTGTTCATACTAAGCAAGCATGGGCATAGCTGTATATTTATTACCATGGTAAGATCTGCTGACTGCACAAATCTCATCTTTAATGAGTGTTTCAAACTAATAGTCACTCTTAGTAGTACAACCATTGTAATGGCGCCATAGCTTTTATTCCTTTAATTACAAAAATCCATTTTCAGTTCATGAGCAAGTGAAACAGCAAAAGCCATGTAGGCAATTAATTTCCCAGATTGATTTAAGAATCAACTCAAACAACCCATGGTAAATTAGTGAAACTGCCAGCAATTACTTTAACAAACAGTAATATATGGAGCCGTCATATTTATTGACAGGATCTGAATGTGAATTTACCCGGCTAAAACTGGTCATATCCCGGGGTACTGCTCTGATGTTGACTTCCTGGCATGGCTTAATTCTCTGTTGAAATTAGACCAGAGTACACTGAGTGGATTTGATGAAAGGAGGACACCAGGCAGGGAGATTGCAAATTGGAGACTTGGGGCCTCATTTATGAAAAGTGACGCATCACTGCGTGAAAACTGCGATGCGTCTCTTTTCAGTGCGCCCTCCTTGCAACATGCTGGATGTGTCATATTTATAATATGACACATTATGTTGCAAGGAGTTACAGTGTAGGTGCAAAAATGACGCATTGCTGGAGTGTGTCATGAAAGTGACGCAACTCCATCAATGGGTCATTACACATGGGCAAGTACCATGTGAAATGTGCCTGTGTCAGCAGGCGTAAGATATTGACGCATTTGCTTCCTAGAAGTGACGCAGTGAAATCTCATAGATTTTACTGCGTCACTTCTACGAGGCTTACTTGCGTCAAAACGCCCACCCTGCACACATTATATCTGGTGCAGGTATAATGTGGTGCAGGGGTTTACAAAGTGACGCATCTACCTAGATGCATCACTTTGTAAATATGACGCAACATGGCACATTTTTTACCCTGCTGGTGCATCACAAAAAGTGATACCTTTTGTGTTACCTTTAGAGGCAGGCAAGACCAGCATTAGATCACGAGGGACAGGGCCGGTCCAGATGTACTTAATTACCACTGATAATGTGAATGAGTTCCATTTTCTTTAACCAAACATACATATTTTAAAGTCTGGCCACAGGCAGCTTAATCAATTGCTTTATGTCACCATTACTTTAACAAAAATACACTAAGAATTACTCAGCAACGTTGTCTCTGGGTCAGGCCCTTCAGCCATTAGCGTCATTGTTCTTTTCCTGATCTGCTATTGGATGTCTCGACTGCCAATGAAGTGCAGAGTAAAACAGCATCATATCCTAATAGATCTGGTGCTGTTTTTCCATCTTCACTTTTGTTGCTGCTCTGCCTTGTGTCATCATCATTGTATTTACTTTATTTCGGTTGAATAAAACCATAAAAGGTACATTTAAAAAAGAGATATATTTTGTAAAAAGTGCAAATTCATTTTGAGAAATTATTTCTCGGTAATACTAAATCGTGTGAGAAATTCCGGTCCAAAAATACAAGTCTCTTCATATTTTTTAAGATCCCTAGTATTATAATAAAAAAAGGTGACGATGAACATGCCTCGTGTCATATACATGTGAATATGCAGCATTGTTTATAGTTCTACCTCCTTTAAATCTGTCATAACTTTATCGTTCCTGAACTAACCTTGGACGCCCTCGCGCGAAAAGAATGCCAAGCAGTAACTTTACGTGACAAGAGGCTTTGGCGCCAAACCACAAACATTTCAGACATTTCATCCTCAGGAGAGAACAAATTTCGTTCCAAGATGCCTGGGGTCATAAAGTAGATCAAAATGTGTCCAGGGGCATTGGAAAGGGGGGGGGGGGGGTGGGGGGGGGGGGTGCAGTGGGTATGGGCCGCCCCGGGTGTCATCACTGAGGGGGTGACAAAATGGCAAAAATATGTATGACAAGAAATGTTCTGCACCAGGTACCACCTGACCTTGCTACCCACTGAATGTGTCACAATCTAGATCAGAAGTGTGGATTGAGCTCTGTGGAGGAGCCAGAATTTTGTCTGGGCTAGTTGTGGGGTTATCCCCCCCCCCCTTTCTTTTTTCTTCCTTTCCCCACTCTCTCTTTGGGAGGGAGCACATAAAAGCGAAGCGTACCACATTTGTACTGAATGTAAGAATGTCAATTGTATATTCTACTTTTATATTTTAATAAAAAAAGTTTTAAATAAAAAAAAAAAGAAGTGTGGATTGAGCGAGCATACCTGGTCTGAAGAAAGGCTCTCTGTTCTAGGGTCACATCAAGGTGCCAAATCTGTTATAAAGTGGCACTCACAATGGATTGCCGTCACACGTGTCTCAAGTGTGCACTTGTACTAATATCACTCTTCTGGGGTTCGTTCTATCAACACTGCAGGGGTGCGAAGTCATGAAAAGTGATGCAAACCAGCACAATGTTTTGATTGATTTGGTTTCCAACTCAAAACTCTATTTGTGATTGGAAGTTGCCTCGAAGAAATGCAAAGTGGTGCTTCGTCCTGCTTTGCATTACTGTACATCAAAAGGGTACAAGCAGGAGCGGCTTCTCCACCAGGGCGGAGGAGTGTCGCCCCACTGTTGCTACCCTGCAGAGGCATCAGTAAAAAATAAAATGATAATAAAATAATGTTATCACTTTCTTCTTCGCCGTTGCCTCTGATGGTTAGCCTAGTTGTGGGCGGGGCCAGGCCCTCTTGAGCTTCAGGAGGAGGAGTTGTGGGTACAGTTAAATGCGCATGAGGGTTTGGTGAGCCGTCTTAGGCCGGCCAAAACGTCATGCGCACTTAGCTGGCCAAACCGTTATGCGCACTTAGCTGGCCAAACCGTCATGCGCACTTAGCTGGCCAAACCGTCATGCGCACTTAAGATTTTTCCCCCCGCTGTGTTGCACTGCCGGGTGGAGAAAGATTACAGGCTCCCAGGCTCTGTCTGAGCAGCAAACTAGTCCGCACAGACCAATTCCAGCTTTTCTCTCATGCTGGGAACAGAATTCCCAGCATGAGAGAAGCGCTGGGATTGGCATCTGGGAGCCTGCGCAGTGCGCACCAGTCGAGGATAGGGAGAGGAGCAAGACAGAGCGGACGCAGGTAAGCTTTAATTTATTTATTTTCAAGTGCTTTGTTTTTTGCATTGATGTATTCCCCCCATTCCTCCCCCCGCTAAAGTAAGTGCATCGTAGGAGGCACTCACTAGCAAGCATTGTACTTTAGAAGTAGCATCCTTTGCTAGACACTGTTCTGTAGAGACAGTGAGCTCACACATGCCTGTATATAGTATATAGTCTCAGACACTGTGCCCCGCAGTAGCACTGCCACAGACCCTTTACACTAGTAGTTTCAAGCACCCTCTAGCTCTGCAGTTTAAAGAGCAGTATCGCATTCCAGACACTGTTCACACTAGAGGCAGCGCGCTACCATAGACGCTGTTTTCTGTGAGTAGCATACATTCACAGACACTGCACTCTTCAGGCATTGAGCACACAGACACTACTCCAGGAGCAGTGCACCTTCACAGACGCTGCACTCTGAGACCAGCACATCTTCACAGACGCTGCACTCTGAGACCAGCACATCTTCACAGACGCTGCACTCTGAGACCAGCACATCTTCACAGACGCTGCACTCTGAGACCAGCACATCTTCACAGACTCTGCACTCTGAGACCAGCACATCTTCACAGACACTGCACTCTGAGACCAGCACATCTTCACAGACACTGCACTCTGAGACCAGCACATCTTCACAGACGCTGCACTCTGAGACCAGCACATCTTCACAGACACTGCACTCTGAGACCAGCACATCTTCACAGACGCTGCACTCTGAGACCAGCACATCTTCACAGACTCTGCACTCTGAGACCAGCACATCTTCACAGACACTGCACTCTGAGACCAGCACATCTTCACAGACACTGTACAGTATATCCAGTGCGCTCTTATAGAAACTATACTTTCTGGGCAGCAGACTCCATACAGATTGGCTTGCCAGGAACTGCTTTCAAGGGTATTTTGTAATTGTAATTGTAATTGTAAGTGTTCTTATATAGCACAAACTGCCATCCTACGGGTATCCTGGCGCTCAGACTAAAGGAGACACCCAACAAGTGGAGGGGCCGGCGAAACTAAACAGGGAGAAATCACGCCTTAGGAAAAAGCCAAGTTTTTAGGCTCTTTCTAAACTCAGTTAGGGAGTTGGTCTGCCTGATGCTCTGAGGCAGCTCATTGCAACGGTGAGCAGCAGCCACGCTAAAGGCCCTCCCCCCATCCTAGAACGCTTGAATCTAGGAATTACCAGCAGACTAGCACTGGAGGAACGGAGCTGCCTCTCGGGGAGATACCAGGCAAACTTTTCCTGTAAAGGGACTGGGCCCAGATCGTGTACCGCTCTGTGCACCAGATAAAGTGCTTTAAAATGGACCCTTTCCTTGACAGGCAGCCAGTGGAGGTCTCTCAGAGCAAGAGTAGTGGAGGATCTACGTTGCCTATTTAGCACCAATTTTGCCGCTGCCGACTGGACTCTCTGCAACCCCTGAAAGATATACTGTGGAGTCCACAGATACAGGAAGTTGCAGTAGTCCAGTCTGCTCAACACTGTGCTTCTTACTACAAGGGAACGCGAGTCCTTAGGTAGTATTGGAAGTATCAGACGCAACATACGCATCAGGAAAAAGCATACACTGGCCGTCTTGTTTGCCTGCGATTCCATTTGGAGATTCTTATCTATCAGGACGCCCAAATTACGCACCGTGCTGACAGGAACCAACGGTCCCTCCTCAGGGGTAAGCCTGAACTCCACAGGTATATGTGTGGGCAACTTCGCTGAGGAGCAATACAGCACCTCAGTTGTCCCTCCGTTAAACAGCAGGGAGTTCCTCCGTAGCCACCCTGCAGTCTGACGCATACACTCCTGAAACGCATCCATGGAAACTGCATGTTTTCCTTCGATGGAAAACGCCAGTTGCGCATCGTCCGCGTAGTTGACCAAGTCAACCCCGAACGATTTGATGATGAAGAACAAAGGCTGCAGATAAATATTAAAGAGAATTGTATTAATGTCTTTACAGGCTCTACCCATAACATTACAAATATCTGGTATAAATGGTGTGTGATGTGTAAGTGACAATGCAGTTCTCTGGTAAATTGAAGGTTTTAGCAGAGGCTCAACCTCTGACCCCTAATCCATGCCAGAGCCCTGACCTGTGCCCTACAGGTAGATATACCTTCCTCAATCTGCGTCTCTTAGGATGAGAAAGAAGCGAGGGACGAATTGCAGGCTCCATGTATGTCTGTGAAGAATGCGTGCCCCCCCCCCCCCACCCGCCCCCCCCCGTTCAAAGCCTTCCCAAAAAAGAGCACTCACAGAATACAGATTACGACTTTCAAGAGGGTCACCAGGGAGGGGGGAGCCAAACTGGAAACTGTAGAAACAGGTCAGGGAGGATACAGTGTGTGCCAAAGTAAAGAGAACTTGAATTAAAATAGAAGGGATATTTACAGGTGCTTAATAAATAAAATGCAGGATGAAAGGGAGTAAACCCTGCAATTATGTTCCTACTAATTCATTAAAATTTTCATTTTTTCTGTTGATTTTGTAACTAAGTACCATTTATGCTTGCCCATCAGCTTGAGGCCTTGTCATGGAAGGTAATCTTCAAACACCTCACAAGAGGAGTAGTGATCAGCTGAGGCGCTCCTATTACTGTCTCCTCCTGATAAGAGCCTGTTTTTAAACTCAACCTGTCAGCAAGTATGACAGAGAGGCGGAACAAAGTGACATGGCCACGTCCCAGAACACCCACATCAGGCTCTGGAGGGGAGTCAGAGGTCCGCCCTTTCATCTTTTCAAGGTGACAACTGAGTCCCCCTCCCGCCTCTAACCCCTTATCCTGTCTAATCAGCATGGAAACCCAGAGCTCTGAGGCTCTAGAGGGAAGTTTAGAAACTTGTCCAAAATTAAAAAATATGATAAAAATGCATTCCAGGCAAACCAGTCCACTCCTTTTCAGATGGATATGTACATGTAATCAGTACTTGTGCAGGGGCGGCCTTAGGCATGGGCAAGCTGTGCACCTGGGTATGTGTACAAAAACTTCCCAGGCAGTCTGAGTAGCAGATGACAGATAATTGGACCAAGTAGGACTAGGAATAGGCAAACAATACAAGAAAAAACCCTTATAAAAATAGATCATGATTTTAACTTGAGTAAATTGTCACCATAATTTTTATTGCAGACACTATTAGGTTTATGTTGGTGTCTTTTTATGTATAAAGAGTATATACTGTGCTGTTTTATGTAATTGTGTCATATAACTTGAACCTATTGTTCTTTATATGATTTTTAATATGTCAATTAAAATCATGATCTATTTTTATTAAGGTTTTTTCTTGTATTGTTTGCCTATTCCTAGTCCTACTTGGTCCAATTATCTGTCGTCTGCTACTCAGACTGCCTAGGAAGTTTTTGTACACATACCTTGTTTACCCTGCCCTAGGAGTCTTTCGTTACCACTACCCAGGGGGTCCTTGTTTCGTCACACTTTTTTTTTTTTCAAGCTGTGCACCTGCACAGGGCCACCAAATCCCAGGGGCCACCGCGCCAATATATATCCTTAATATAATAATCCTCTGAGGATGGATACATATTTGCGTGGTGGCCCCTAGCAGGGATTTGGCGGCCTCTGGCTCTGTTCCACTTCCAAACACCCTGACCACCCCCTCTTCACTGGCCTTCGCTCTCTGCCCCGCCCGGAACCCCTCTTCCAGGGCCCCCTACCTACGCTCCCTGCCCAGGGCCACCATGAGCCTAGACCCGCCCCTGACTTGTGCACTCAGGTTATATTGAGCTGTTATGTTTGTACTAGTTGATTCAATGCCCATTAGATTCCCCATGTTAAACTAATGTTCTGATTTGTTGCCTTTGCCTCGGATTGTAAAGCGCTCTGATATCCTTCGGGATCAAGTTTGCGCTATATAAAACTTTATAAATAAGTAAATAAATAAAATGCTGTCCCTCACAGTGGGAAACAGACAATGGGTAAAGTGGGCTGACCCATTGCCGATGGTGTATGCCGTGGTGTGGGGGACGCAAAATATGAATTACATTTGAATAGATCAAAGCATGAAGGCAGATGAAAGAAAGCCCCTGTATTTGTGAATATATGTACGTATTTTTAGATAATTTTTTTAACATGACGTTTTAGAAAAAGCCAGCGATGCCTCTAGGCCAGACCTAAAACGACGACCTTGCCCACATACATCTCGCCGGAGTGTGACTGCAGGTAGCTGGGATGCCCCCTGCACGACCACCACTAGATGTACTGTTTCCACAAGGACTGTCACGTGCCCTGCTGTTGACAGCTCCTGGGGTGGGCCTCATCCCAGACACGACGTCCCCTGGTGTCAGACCCCTCCAGGGCTGTGTGCTCCGAGCCCGGCAGGGACGTCACAGCACAGAGAAGGGCTAATTTGGGTGCAGTGATTCACAGCACAGAGCACGCGCCGCCCGAGAGGCTCACGGCGGCGATATTTACCGCACGCGTCAGTGGTGGGAGGCAGCAGGCTTGGGAAGAATGTCCTGTGAGTATTCAAGGTCCCTTTAAACTACAATTAAGCCTTTGCAGATGGGCTGAAAAATATTGTGTTTATAGTAAGGGGTTGTTTGTGCTCATTTCGGTGATCTGTGCGGAGAGAAAGAAGACGCTTTAATCATCGTGTGACGTAGTTGTAAGCAGGGCTTTAAGTGGGATGAAAAAACTGGGGGGGGGGTCTCTCAAAGGGGCGTGGCCAATGTAATTAAGGGCTTGGCTTAAAAACACTTAAGCTAAAAATCTGTGCTTAGCATAGTGTGCCGCCCGACTTGTATTTTGCTGTTTCTGTCATTGCATCCAGATATATGATACAACAAGTAACATCATACCTACAACAAGCCAGGACTATTGGCTTTGCCAATGGTTGTTAGTTGCATTAGATAAATAAGCAGTAACTATGGCTTGTATATAATATTGAAAAAGCTTCCACCTAAAGCCCTGGTGACCAGGACAATGTTGCTGCTCCTGAGTTTCAAAAAGAGAAGGAAAATCCAGAGAGAAAATGACTCTCTTTAAAGGATTTCACTTCCCCTTCAGCGCTCACCTTGCATGACGTCATGCTGTAACTTTTCCACTAGCGAGAAGTGAGCAGTGTGAGCAGCGCACATCCATGTGCCCGCGGTCACTGCAGTCCAGGAAAAACTGACCGCCTGTGGCAGAGCACAAAACAGAGCCCGATAGAGACCCTTTTCGAGGCCCCCTTTAAAAAACTGCCGGTGTTCAGCACCGGCGAGACCCGGCCCACTCAAAGCCCTGGTTGTAAGACATCTTGATTCAGATAATGCTGTGCGTTCCAGCTGCACAATGTCTCAGAAGACCAACGAGAAATATATCCCATATAGTCTATTCACCGGTAGATCGGCAGTACTTTCGTGAAAGTGCATCCCTGCTGCCCTGTAACAAAAGGGCAGGGGCAGTGTTTCCCACCAGAAACAAGGCCAATCAACAAATGCATACACATGGGACATATGGGCATGATGACCTAAACAGCTTCTATACATGTTCAGGGTAATATGTAGCATGATCAGGATGGCACATCATAGTTTTCCTGTATTACTACATGTCGGGCTCTCCTGGCATGCCTTCCCGGTCCCTACAAATTTCCTAAACCGAAGCCACTTAGTGATCTAGGAGAATGTGAAAGACATTCTTGGGTTAGGATATGAGGGGCTTCTCCATGTATGATGGAGAGGCGACTCTCCAGGTACCACTATATGAGCACTGTTTTTTGGTCCTGACGAATTGCCTCTGTGGCAAGAAACATGTTGACCATACATTCACTAAGGGTTGAATGAGGCTTTACTACCTTGATTGTCCCGCCTCAATACCCCTTATTGTTTTAATAAAGCAGTGAGCCATGCCATTAAAAATTCATTATTTGGACTCTACTGACTTTTTTTAACCACACTCACGCTCACTATTGCACAACCACAAACCCCTTTTTTTAGGCCCCTCACACCCACACACCCTTTGGCTAAGGAATAGAAGATCCCCGCCAAAGTGCGACATCCGTTGTTGCCCGACAGGCATTGCACCGCCAGTCTGTCGTAGGGGCAGGATACCGATGATGACGCTGGACGATCACCGGGTGGGATTTCAAGTGTCGTCCAACCGGTGACCTGTGTGAGGTATCCCTATAAATTCCGAAAAGGGTTCACAACACTCACCCTTTCTGCTTGACTCAATGAGAGAGAGGCTCATGCCAGTCATTTAGTTGACTCTACCCGGGGAACTCTGTATTTTTTGTTGTTGACCACTCTTAGGAGCCCACAACAAAATTAAGCTTTGAAGATCCTATGTCAGGATCTTATCGACAAGATGTCGGCAATCCTCATGACAAAGGCCTAGGCCCACTTGGTAAGAGACTGCCAGTGCTTAGACCCACCCAGATCTCTGGTGCCCTATGTGTGTCTGCCCCATTGCCGCTGTCCTCCTGGAATCCAGTGCCCCTTTTTGCACGAATGGCCAGGACCAGTCCATCCCGTAGAACGGAAGGGGGGGGCAGACTCCACATGAAGGCACTCTCCACTGCGACTTAGTCAAGTACACAGCAGTCGAGCGCTTGGACAAGCTCGTTCTACTCTTCAGGGCACCTTTTTCAGAAAGGGACTTCGAATCGATTAGTCCTCTGTTGAGCTGAGTAGCTACTCTAGTGCCATGATGCTTCCGGGTATACGAAGCGCTTTATAAATACTTTCAATATAAATATCAATATCTAAGAGAGCACCACGCTCTCTAAAACCTACTCTCCACTCTCAACAAATTCTGGTGCAGGATGAGTTTTGCAAGACTACCTCAAAATAAGTAGAGTGGAACCCTCTCCGCTTTGGCTTCTGGTGACACAGCGGTCCACTACTCCATGTACATGTAAATGTAGTGCTTTTATATAGCGGACAAATCACCCCCAAAGGGATCTCAAGGCGCTGTGCACATACCGCTGTGGAACCCTTCCTGGCCTTTCCCTGTGAAGTGCCCACTCCTGGGCACCCCCAAGGTTGAGGCCAGGCATCCCTCACGCTGTTGGGGCCGTTGTGGAGATTAAGCAAGCTATTGCCCAGAGTCACAGAGTGGGACCCATGATTAGAATAGGCACCGAGGCGAGAATTATCAGGTCCGGGGAAATTGAGCTCAAGACCCGCAGAGGCGGGAATTGAACCCTGGTCCAGGGTCTGCCGCTCTAACCATTGAGCCACACTTCTCCACAAGTGACCCACTATCCCTCCTAGAGCCGGGTTCACCACAAGCAATCCCACCTATTGGAAGTCTTTCCATCAAACCTTCATGTGTGTCTCTACTGGGTATTCTTCTTTTTCTAAAGCTGGCTAGACGTGAATAATAAGTGGTCTCTTTCCATTACATCATCATTTTTAATTAATATTTTCTTTAGTAGCCTGAGAGCGGAGTAGTGAAATCAAAAGATTTTCACCACTGGCAAAATTTGAGACATGATAAAAATATTTAGAAAAAAATAATTATGCTATAAAGGACATTTCTGCCTTGTGTATTATTGATGAATGACGTTGAATTTTAACAGCTTTCTAACCTCTCTTAATGGAAACCTACCATATCATCTGGATTGGCCACTCCTGTTCACAACTTCTGCTCCAGAAGCAAAATTTGGTTCCTGCCTCAATACAAAGAGGAGTTTTTCGACAAGATTGCAAGAGGGATTTCCATGGCAACGCGTGGACCATTCTGACATGGACCACAGATTGCCATGCTGTCAAACTCACATCTGCGCAGGAGGACTCTAACAGCTGGATGGGTGGCTTATCTCAGCTTCTAAACTGTTTATAATATTGCATCATTTGATGTGGAAGTGTGGCATATTGCACAGGGAATTTCACCTAAGTAATAACTCCATAGGACTGGCTGGCAAGGTTTCTAGTCCGTTCTCTAGGTCGTTCATGGCCCTGCATTGTTCGCAGGCCTTGAATAGTCAGCACCGTCTCTGAGCCACGCACGGCCTTGCATCGCTTTTAGGCTCCTCAAGGCACTGTACCGTTTCTAGGTCCTACATGGCCATACCCTCGTCGGGCTCCGCAGGGCCGTGCACCATTTCTAGGTCCTGCATGGCAAAGGCCAATCTTATGATCCTGCACCGGTTCTATGTCCTGCAGGCCCTGCACTATTTGTAGGCCAAACATGGCCATGAACCATTTCCAAGCCATGCTTGGATCAGCACCATTGCTAAGCCTTGCATGGGTCAGCCCCTTTTTTCAAGAATTGCATGGCCATAATCCATTCCTTGGCCTTCACTGTTTCTAGGCCTGCATGGCAATGGACCGATCTTATGATCCTGCACAGGTTCTAAGTCCTGCATGGCCCTGCACTATTTGTAGACCAAACATGGCCATGTACTATTTCGAAGCATTGCTCGGCCCTGCACCATTTCCAAGCCTTGCATGGCCCTGCACCATTTCGAAGCATTGCTCGGCCCTGCGCCATTTCCAAGCCTTGCCTGGCCCTGCACCATTTCCAAGCCTTGCCTGGCCCTGCACCATTTCCAAGCCTTGCTCGGCCCTGCGCCATTTCCAAGCCTTGCCTGGCCCTGCACCATTTACGAGCCTTGCATGCCCCTGCACCATTTCCAAGCCTTGCATGGCCCTGCACCATTTCCAAGCCTTGCCTGGCCCTGCATCATTTCCAAGCCTTGCCTGGCCCTGCACCATTTCCAAGCCTTGCATGGCCCTGCACCATTTCCAAGCCTTGCATGGCCCTGCACCATTTCCAAGCCTTGCATGGCCCTGCACCATTTCCAAGCCTTGCATGGCCCTGCACCATTTCCAAGCCTTGCATGGCCCTGCACCATTTCCAAGCCTTGCATGGCCCTGCACCATTTCCAAGCCTTGCCTGGCCCTGCACCATTTACGAGCCTTGCATGCCCCTGCACCATTTCCAAGCCTTGCATGGCCCTGCACCATTTCCAAGCCTTGCCTGGCCCTGCGTCATTTCCAAGCCTTGCATGGCCCTGCACCATTTCCAAGCCTTGCATGGCCCTGTACCATTTCCAAGCCTTGCATGGCCCTGCACCATTTCCAAGCCTTCCATGGCCCTGCACCATTTACAAGCCTTGCCTGGCCCTGCACCATTTCCAAGCCTTGCTCGGCCCTGCGCAATTTCCAAGCCTTGCCTGGCCCTGCACCATTTACGAGCCTTGCATGCCCCTGCACCATTTCCAAGCCTTGCATGGCCCTGCACCATTTCCAAGCCTTGCCTGGCCCTGCGTCATTTCCAAGCCTTGCATGGCCCTGCACCATTTCCAAGCCTTGCATGGCCCTGCACCATTTCCAAGCCTTGCTCGGCCCTGCACCATTTCCAAGCCTTGCATGGCCCTGCGCCATTTCCAAGGCTTGCATGCCCCTGCACCATTTCCAAGCATTGCTCGGCCTCGCACCATTTCCAAGCCTTGCATGGCCCTGTGCCATTTCAAGCCTTGCCTGGCCCTGCACCATTTACGAGCCTGGCATGCCCCTGCACCATTTCCAAGCCTTGCCTAGCCCTGCACCATTTCCAAGCCTTGCATGGCCCTGCACCATTTCCAAGCCTTGCATGGCCCTGCACCATTTCCAAGCCTTGCATGGCCCTGCACCATTTCCAAGACTTGCATGGCCCTGCGCCATTTCCAAGGCTTGCATGCCCCTGCACCATTTCCAAGCATTGCTCGGCCTCGCACCATTTCCAAGCCTTGCATGGCCCTGCGCCTTTTCCAAGCCTTGCATGGCCCTGCACCATTTCCAAGCCTTGCATGGCCCTGCACCATTGCCAAGCCTTGCATGGCCCTGCACCATTTCCAAGCCTTGCATGGCCCTGCACCATTTCCAAGGCTTGCATGCCCCTGCAACATTTCCAAGCATTGCTCGGCCTCGCACCATTTCCAAGCCTTGCATGGCCCTGCGCCATTTCCAAGCCTTGCATGGCCCTGCACCATTTCCAAGCCTTGCATGGCCCTGCACCATTTCAAAGCCTTGCATGGTCCTGCGCCATTTCCAAGGCTTGCATGGCCCTGCACCATTTCCAAGCCTTGCATGGCCCTGCACCATTTCCAAGCCTTGCTCGGCCCTGCGCCATTTCCAAGCCTTGCCTGGCCCTGCACCATTTCCAAGCCTTGCATGGCCCTGCACCATTTCCATGCCTTGCATGGCCCTGCACCATTTCCAAGCCTTGCATGGCCCTGCATCATTTCCAAGCCTTGCATGGCCCTACACCATTTCCAAGCCTTGCATGGCCCTGCACCATTTCCAGGCCTTGCATGGCCATGCACCATTTCCAAGCCTTGCATGGCCTTGCACCCTTTCCAAGCCTTGCATGGCCCTGGCCATTTCCAAGCCTTGCTTGGCCCTGCATCATTTCCAAGCCTTGCATGGCCCTGCACCATTTCCAAGCCGTGCATGGCCCTGCACCATTTCCAAGCCTTGCTCGGCCCTGCACCATTTCCAAGCCTTGCATGGCCCTGCACCATTTCCAAGCCTTGCATGGCCCTGCACCATTTCCAAGCCTTGCATGGCCCTGCACCATTTCAAAGCCTTGCTCGGCCCTGCATCATTTCCAAGCCTTGCATGGCCCTGCGCCATTTCCAAGCCTTGCTCGGCCCTGCACCATTTCCAAGCCTTGCATGGCCCTGCACCATTTCCAAGCATTGCATGGCCCTGCACCATTTCCAAGCCTTGCATGGCCCTGCACCATTTCCAAGCCTTGCATGGCCCTGCACCATTTCCAAGCCTTGCATGGCCCTGCACCATTTCAAAGCCTTGCATGGCCCTGCGCCATTTCCAAGGCTTGCATGGCCCTGCACCATTTCCAAGCCTTGCATGGCCCTGCACCATTTCCAAGCCTTGCATGGCCCTGCACCATTTCCAAGCCTTGCATGGCCCTGCACCATTTCCAAGCCTTGCATGGCCCTGCACAATTTCCAAGCCTTGCATGGCCCTGAACCATTTCAAAGCCTTGCATGGCCCTGCACCATTTCCAAGGCTTGCATGGCCCTGCACCATTTCCAAGCCTTGCATGGCCCTGCACCATTTCCAAGCCTTGCATGGCCCTGCACCATTTCCAAGCCTTGCATGGCCCTGCACCATTTCCAAGCCTTGCCTGGCCCTGCACCATTTACGAGCCTTGCATGCCCCTGCACCATTTCCAAGCCTTGCATGGCCCTGCACCATTTCCAAGCCTTGCCTGGCCCTGCGTCATTTCCAAGCCTTGCATGGCCCTGCACCATTTCCAAGCCTTGCATGGCCCTGCACCATTTCCAAGCCTTGCATGGCCCTGTACCATTTCCAAGCCTTGCATGGCCCTGCACCATTTCCAAGCCTTGCATGGCCCTGCACCATTTACAAGCCTTGCCTGGCCCTGCACCATTTCCAAGCCTTGCTCGGCCCTGCGCAATTTCCAAGCCTTGCCTGGCCCTGCACCATTTACGACCCTTGCATGCCCCTGCACCATTTCCAAGCCTTGCATGGCCCTGCACCATTTCCAAGCCTTGCCTGGCCCTGCGTCATTTCCAAGCCTTGCATGGCCCTGCACCATTTCCAAGCCTTGCATGGCCCTGCACCATTTCCAAGCCTTGCTCGGCCCTGCACCATTTCCAAGCCTTGCATGGCCCTGCGCCATTTCCAAGGCTTGCATGCCCCTGCACCATTTCCAAGCATTGCTCGGCCTCGCACCATTTCCAAGCCTTGCATGGCCCTGCGCCATTTCAAGCCTTGCCTGGCCCTGCACCATTTACGAGCCTGGCATGCCCCTGCACCATTTCCAAGCCTTGCCTAGCCCTGCACCATTTCCAAGCCTTGCATGGCCCTGCACCATTTCCAAGCCTTGCATGTCCCTACACCATTTCCAAGCCTTGCATGGCCCTGCACCATTTCCAAGCCTTGCATGGCCCTGCGCCATTTCCAAGGCTTGCATGCCCCTGCACCATTTCCAAGCATTGCTCGGCCTCGCACCATTTCCAAGCCTTGCATGGCCCTGCGCCTTTTCCAAGCCTTGCATGGCCCTGCACCATTTCCAAGCCTTGCATGGCCCTGCACCATTGCCAAGCCTTGCATGGCCCTGCACCATTTCCAAGCCTTGCATGGCCCTGCACCATTTCCAAGGCTTGCATGCCCCTGCAACATTTCCAAGCATTGCTCGGCCTCACACCATTTCCAAGCCTTGCATGGCCCTGCGCCATTTCCAAGCCTTGCATGGCCCTGCACCATTTCCAAGCCTTGCATGGCCCTGCACCATTTCAAAGCCTTGCATGGTCCTGCGCCATTTCCAAGGCTTGCATGGCCCTGCACCATTTCCAAGCCTTGCATGGCCCTGCACCATTTCCAAGCCCTGCTCGGCCCTGCGCCATTTCCAAGCCTTGCCTGGCCCTGCACCATTTCCAAGCCTTGCATGGCCCTGCACCATTTCCATGCCTTGCATGGCCCTGCACCATTTCCAAGCCTTGCATGGCCCCTGCATCATTTCCAAGCCTTGCATGGCCCTACACCATTTCCAAGCCTTGCATGGCCCTGCACCATTTCCAGGCCTTGCATGGCCATGCACCATTTCCAAGCCTTGCATGGCCTTGCACCCTTTCCAAGCCTTGCATGGCCCTGCGCCATTTCCAAGCCTTGCTTGGCCCTGCATCATTTCCAAGCCTTGCATGGCCCTGCACCATTTCCAAGCCGTGCATGGCCCTGCACCATTTCCAAGCCTTGCTCGGCCCTGCACCATTTCCAAGCCTTGCATGGCCCTGCACCATTTCCAAGCCTTGCATGGCCCTGCACCATTTCCAAGCCTTGCATGGCCCTGCACCATTTCAAAGCCTTGCTCGGCCCTGCATCATTTCCAAGCCTTGCATGGCCCTGCACCATTTCCAAGCCTTGCTCGGCCCTGCACCATTTCCAAGCCTTGCATGGCCCTGCACCATTTCCAAGCATTGCATGGCCCTGCACCATTTCCAAGCCTTGCATGGCCCTGCACCATTTCCAAGCCTTGCATGACCCTGCACCATTTCCAAGCCTTGCATGGCCCTGCACCATTTCAAAGCCTTGCATGGCCCTGCGCCATTTCCAAGGCTTGCATGGCCCTGCACCATTTCCAAGCCTTGCATGGCCCTGCACCATTTCCAAGCCTTGCATGGCCCTGCACTATTTCCAAGCCTTGCATGGCCCTGCACCATTTCCAAGCCTTGCATGGCCCTGCACAATTTCCAAGCCTTGCATGGCCCTGCACCATTTCAAAGCCTTGCATGGCCCTGCGCCATTTCCAAGGCTTGCATGGCCCTGCACCATTTCCAAGCCTTGCATGGCCCTGCACCATTTCCAAGCCTTGCATGGCCCTGCACCATTTCCAAGCCTTGCATGGCCCTGCACCATTTCCAAGCCTTGCATGGCCCTGCACCATTTCAAAGCCTTGCTCGGCCCTGCATCATTTCCAAGCCTTGCATGGCCCTGCACCATTTCCAAGCCTTGCATGGCCCTCCGCCATTTCCAGGCCTTGCATGGCCCTGCACCATTTCTAGGCCTGCACGGCAATGACCAATCTTGGGCTCTTTATGCTCCTGTACCCCTCCCATGTCCTGCACGCCCTGCACCATTGCTAATCCTTGCATGGCTCAGCACCGTTTCCAGCCCTCCATGGCCATGACCCATTCCTCGGCCCTCCCGGCCCTGCGCTGTTTCTAGGTCCTGCATGCTCACCCCATTTCCAGGCAGTTCTTGATCCTGCACTACTTGTAAGCCCTGCAAGGCACTGGACCGGTCCCACCCTCGGCAGGGCCCTGCACCCACCCGGTCGAGGTCTTGCATGACCCCGCACCACTGGTGGACTCTCGCTGAGCCAGCACCGCTTCTAGGCCCTGCTCGGCCCTGCACTATTCAGAGGAACTGCATGGCCCCAGTTAAAGAAAAGAGAGAATTGATGTGGAATGCATTGTTACCTTGACCATGAACCTTACTTTTTCACCACTATATTGACAAACGGTTGATTTTGTATCCTCATTATCTTCACTTGAGCATAAGATCGGTAAAGGGCGCGGAGCAGCTGGAACCGGAAGTGGAGTGTGAGTTCAGAGTCAGTTCTTGAAGCTGTGGGGCCCAGGTTTGGACACCACCCTCAACCTCAGAGCAGTGTTAGGCAGATCTCCAGATCCGGATAAGATGCCTCCCAGGGAGTCACTCTGGCTGGTTGAGAGGAGAGGGCTAAGAGCAGAAGCTTGGAGCCCCGCCCCCCATGCAAGGGTGGCTGACCACCAGCAGAGGGGGGATACCAGCCAGGGTGATGAGATAAGAACCCCTCGGTGCTGTCCCTGGGATCACAACATAGAATTACACTCAAGGGTCTTCCATGCTCCAAGGCACAGAAGCAATAATAGCAAACAAGGAGGGGGGGGCGGGTTCTCGCGCGTTGACCAAGGGCAGTTGTAGACAAAAAAAAGATCAGAAAGTAATGAACAGAAACCAATGCCAAAAACTCAAATCTTCAAAGCTCTGTGGACAGAGACAACCTTTGGAGAAGGAGACGGTCTGGCGGACGCTTCATCTGCGGCTCCAGCTCGAAAGCACGAGCCAATGAGGGATGCCGCTACTGTGGGTGTCCATTGTGGGGGTTTGGCTTCCCTCTGTGACCAGATAATTCGAACATGGATCACTAGAGATGCTCAGTCTCCTGATAGGGATCATGGCTGGTGTCCCATCCAGAGGCGATCCAGGGTTTGGATGTCTATAGACTCTTTGTTCCTTCAAGGACGAGACTGGACCACATTAACCCTCAACAGAGACATCTACGGGGAGTTATCACATCCCTCCTCAGGCTGCAGGTCACAGAAGGTCACTGCAGAACACTACAAACATTTATGTGCCTGTAGGGTAAAGGCTTGTTGAGCCTCGCCTTTCCCTGGCAACGCGTCATTGGGCTTCCAGCCCTGCTGCCCACGCGTATAGTGTGAAGTAGTGTGGCTCATTGGTTAGAGGCGGCAGACCCGAGAGCAGAGGACGGCCCGGGACCAGGGTTCGATTCCCGGCGCGGCAGGTTTCTGGACCAGGGTCAGCGGACTCGATAATTCTCTCGCCTCGGTGCCCAATCTGATCAGTGATCACACTCGGCAACTCTGGGCATTAGCTTGCCTCATCTTCACTAACGGCCCCACCAGACCGCCGGGGATGCCTGGTCTCACCCTGGAGATACCCATTAAGGGACCATCTCTCAGGGAAGCCAGGAAGGGTTTCGCAGCGGTCGAAGCGCCTTGGGACCCTACGGGTAAGTAGTGCGCTATATAAATGCCAATACGTATAAGTGCACAAATATGTGGCCACACGTCTCTTCATTGAACTTCCAGACCTGCTGTCTACACATGCAAAAGCACAAACCTGCATGCAGATACACACACAGCTTCACAGAACTTCAGACCTTATGTCTACACATGCAAATGCACACGCATGCAGATACACACAGCTTCACAGAACTTCAGACCTTATGTCTACACATGCAAATGCACAAGCATGCAGATATACACACACAGCTTCACAGAACTTCAGTCCTTATGTCTACACATGCAAATGCACACGCATGCAGATATACACACACAGCTTCACAGAACTTCAGTCCTTATGTCTACACATGCAAATGCACACGCATGCAGATACACACACAGCTTCACAGAACTTCAGACCTGCTGTCTACACATGCAAATGCACACGCATGAAGATACACACAGCTTCATAGGACTTCAGACGTTATGTGTACACATACAATTGCACATGCATGCAGATACATGCACAACTTCATAGAACATCATAGCTTATGTCTACACATGCAAGTGCACATGCATGTAGATACACACACAGCTTTATAGGACTTCCAGACCTGCTGTATACACTTAAAAAGCACAAACATGCAGACCGATACAGCATCATAGGCCTTTCACACCTGCTGTCTATACATGCAAAAGAACATGCATGCAGATACACGCACAGCTTCATAGGACTTGCAGGCCTGCTGTCTACACATGCAAATGCACATGCATGTAGATACACGCACAGCTTCATAGAACTTCAGACATTATGTCTACACATACAATTTCACGTGCACTCAGATACACGCACAGCTTCATAGAACTTTAGACCTTATGTCTACACAGGCAAAAGAACATGCATGCAGATACAGGTATGGCTTCATAGGACTTCAGGCGTTATGTGTACACATACAATTGCACATGCACGCAGATACCTGCAGAGCATCATAGGACTTGCAGGCCTGCTGTCTACACATGCAAATGCAAATGCATGCAGATACACACACAGCTTCATAGAACTTCAGACATTATGTGTACACATACAAAAGAACATGCATGCAGATACACGCATGGCTTCATAGGACTTCAGGCGTTATGTGTACACATACAAATGCCCATGCATGGAGATACATGCAGAGCGTCCTAGGACTTGCAGACCTGCTGCCTACACATACAAATGCACATGCATGCAGATACACACAGAGCGTCATAGGACTTGCTAGCCTGCACACCCACATGCATTCAGACACACAGACCTCTTCATAGCACTTCCAGAACAAGAGCCTGATTCAGAAAGTGGCGCTTGAAATAACAAAGATTTGCTCACACTGAGGCTCATGTGTGAGGAGATCTCCCATGGGAGTCTGTTGGCGTTCCAGTTTGGGGCTGCCTAGAAGTCTGTGAACATCAGCAAACTTACAGGACTGAGGATATTCAAAAGCTCCTCCCCAGCCATTCCCACCTTTAAAATTGCCCACCCTTTACCCCAGACAATGGCAGTAAAGCACTTTATAAGTAGCACATCGGACAGCTACGCAGCCCACAAGGACGCCACCCGCAGACATCACCACCTCATCAGATCAGCCAAGAGACCGTTCTTCAAAGCCCGCTTGGACAACAACGCACACGATAGCAAAGAACTCTTCAGCATCGTCAAGGAACTCTCCAACCCCAGCGCCATCACCAACGACATCCCGCCCTCACAAGAACTGTGCGACTCACTGGCAACCTTCTTCCACCGCAAGATTGCTGACATCCATGACAGCTTCAACACCACGACCGCACCGACAGTGCCAGACACCACCCACCAAGCAATCACCACTTGCACCAACCACCTGACCACCTGGACCAACGTCAACGACGACGAAATTCGCAAGACCATGAACGCCATCCACTCAAGATCACCATCAGACCCCTGCCCACACCACATATTCAACAAAGCAGACGCAATCATCGCACCCCAACTCCGGAAAGTAATCAACTGCTCCCTCGAGACAGCCACATTCCTGGAAAGCTGGAAGCACCCCGAGATCAACGACCTCCTCAAGAAGCCCAAAGCGGACCCCAAGGACCTCAAGAACTTCCGGCCCATCTCTCTACTCCCGTTCCCGGCGAAGGTCATCAAGAAAGTCATCAACACGCAACAGACCCGATACCTTAAAGACAACAACATCCTGGACCCCTCCCAGTCCGGGTTCTGAAGAAACCATAGTACTGAGACAGCCCTCATCGCTGCCACAGACGATATCAGGATGCAACTAGACAACGGTGAGACATCTGCTCTCATCCTCCTGGACCTGTCAGCCATCTTCGACACGGTCTGCCACCGCACACTAAAGACACGTCTCCAAGAGGCCGGAATACAAGAGAAAGCCCTAGATTGGACCACATCCTTCCTCTCCGGGAGAGCACAGAGCGTCCGCCTCCCCCCCTTCCGCTCTGAAGCCACCAACATCATCTGCAGCGTACCCCAGTTCTCATCCCTCAGCCCGACGCTGTTCAACGTCTACATGGCCCCCCTCACCCACGTCGCCCGCCAGCACCACCTCAACATCATCTCCTATGCCGACGACACCCAGCTGATCCTCTCCCTCACCAAGGACCCGCACACCGCCAAAACCAACCTCCATGAAGGAATGAAGACCGTCGCAGAATGGATAAGGAACAGCCGACTGAAGCTGAACTCGGGCAAGACGGAGGTCCTCATCCTTGGCTCCACCCCCTCAGCCTGGGATGACTCCTGGTGGCCGACCTCGCTGGGAACAGCACCGACACCCACTGACCACGCAGGCAACTTGGGTATCATCCTCAACTCCTCCCTCTCCATGTCAAAGCAGGTCAACGCCGTTTCCTCCTCCTGTTTCAACACCCTCCGCTTGCTCCACAGGATCTACAAGTGGATCCCGACTGAAACAAGAATAACGGTCACCCAGGCCCTCATCAGCAGCAGACTGGACTATGGCAACGCACGCTACGCAGGAATCCCGGCCAATCACCTGCGACGACTACATCGCATTCAAAACGCCTCCACCCGACTGATCCTCAATATCCCATGCCGCAGCCACATCACCCCCCACCTGAGAGACCTCCACTGGCTCCCCGTCAAAAAGAGAGTCACCTTCAAGCTACTCACCCACACACACAAAGGCCTCCACAACACCGGATCAGCATACCTCAACGACGGACTCAGCTTCTACACCTTCACTCGCCAGCTCCGCTCTGCCAGCCTCACCCTCGCCGCGGTCCCCTGAATTCAACGAACGACCGCCAGTAGAAGATCCTTCTCCTTCCTCGCCGCCAAGACCTGGAACACCCTCTCAACCCACCTGCGGCAGACCCATGACCTGCACACCTTCAGAAGACTCCTCAAGACCTGGCACTTCGAACAGTAGCAGCCCCCCCCCCCCCCAGACCACCCCCCCTCAGCGCTTTGAGACCCTTGCAGGTATATAGTGCGCTTTACAAATGGATTGATTGATTGATAGAAAGGGAATGGGAACTCTCAAAATTGGCGAGGAGTAGGGAAATATTTACAGAGAATTATCTTACCTACATAGTGAAGAAAAAAATGCATTCCGCTGGCTATTTTCCATTCAAAAATACGTGAACTATGCTGCTTACATATTTATATAGAAAACGGAATTTTCGTAGATTTTTTCCTAAAAATCTGTGAGCTCCTCTCATTTCCATCCATATCTTGGAAAGTTTTGAGAATTCCAAAAAGTCGATCATTTATCCTTGAGTGAGTTAGCAAACGGTGGGTACAGATGTATGCCTTTATCATTGAATCGTGCACGCGCACACACTCATATACACACACACACACACACACACACACACAGGCACATCATGGTGCATTATGTGCTCAAATGTTCGATTTGAACATCATTTTTCAGAATGAGACTACATTCTTCTGGGAGACCTAAGAAATTAGGCAGGACACTGATCACTGACTCTTCTTTATCCAACACTGGCGTCAAATGGGAGAGGAGTTGGCCTTACGGCTAGGGCGGTCGACCTCGAATCTGGAGAACGGGGTTTGAGTGTCGGCAATGACGCTGAACATCCTGTGATTTTAGGCAAGTCACTTAATCTCCCCCTGCCTAACAAAAATGAATGTGTTCTTCTGTAACGCAACTGGCGCTCATGTAAAGCGCTCTGATACCTGATTCGGGTCAAGTTCGCGCTATATAAAACTCTGTAAAAAAAAAAAAAAAAAAAAAGGATCTTACAGACTCAGACCCTCAAAAGTGATGAGCCCAATATCTTTCAGTTTGGCAGGCTTGAAAATATACACAAAGCCCCAGTTTTGGCAAAGGAAACGCTATTGTTAAAGACTGCGCCCCTCATGGAACACATTAACACCAGAATAAAAAAAGAGCAGCCCCTAAGTGGCGGGAGGTGTGCCAGGCTTGTCATCATGCTGGCCCCTAAGGCAGAAGGGGAAGGAAGCCTTGTGTTCACACCCTTGGCTTTTCTAGGGAGCCCCTGAAAGCTTTCTATGCTTTATTTTTCTGTGCGGGGGAGGAATGTCTAAAGCTCGTGCCAGCCTGGCACTTAACTGCTGACCTGGTTTTCCATAAAGGAAATCCCACGAACACTGCAAATTCTGCTGCTGCATCCCTGATTATTGTCAAACCCTAGAGAGTGCTTTGTGCGGTGCATTGAGTTTGATCACACAGTGCTTAATTTGAGCCGGTGGTTCCCGGTGCTCGGCACCGGCACTTAATCCTCAACACCGGCACTTATAGCTCCGATCCAAAGGTATTGGATGTCTTTTCATGAGCACCAGTTAAGGACACATTCATTTTTTTGTAGGCACGGGAGTGTAAGTGATGTGCCCAGAATCACCGGATGTTGAGCGTCATTGCCGAGACTCGAACCTGGTTCCCCAGCTTCAAAGTCGGTGGCACTTACCCCACACTCTCTCTCTCCACTTGTAGGGTTTTAGGGTCAGTAGTTAGTTCTGTTATGGGAGTGCTAATAGGAGCAATGGGTTGGTGCAAGCTGCCTCCTGACGAGATCCCCGGAACCTATTTTTTCACGAATTAGCTACTGACACAGACAACCCCTGAGAGTGGCCAAAATAGAGTTACAAGTCTTACCTCTCTCTTGCTTACCTCCCTCAGGACACACATTGACACTCCATCAATCTTGGGCCAAACATGAGCCCATTGGGTTGTTTTCCCCTGTACTTAGTTACTACACGCCAAAATCCTGCCTCTGGGAGCTATACCAGTGGTTGCCCACTCAACGTGCCGTCGCACAATGCCAGATCTGGGTTCCTCCTCCGCATCTGACTGGACTGTGCTCTCTGGGAGTATGACATTCATAACTATAGGTCCTCCTTGTCTTTGGTGCTCTGAGGTAACCTAGGTGACATGTAACATTATATGAAACGCCTCAGTAAATACATAAATTGGACACTAGGGGCCTCGTTTACAAAAAATTGACGCAGTGTGGCGCCGTGAGCCATTTCGCTGCTTCGAGCTGTGTCATTTTAAAAGCACAGGTATGCATAGTAGTAACAACAATACAATCTGTGTGCTTTCCCCTGCGCTGGCCCATAGTTAGCTGCCATGTACCAGCACAGGCACCCTTGCGTCATGTTGCAAGGGTATCTGCGTTGCAGGACACCTTCCTGCAAAAAATACAATAATTGATGGCATTTTCCTCTTTCTATGCATACTGCAAAATGCAGCACACACAGAAAAAGGAAACAAAAAAGGAGAAATAAAACTATTTCCGCTTGTTGTACATATGAGAATGTGTCAGGTTCCATGGATGTTGCGTGTGAACACCCACAGCAACACTCTTGGAATGCCCCTTTCACGCAGAGTAATGTGTGAAAGGGGCCCATATTTACAGGGCCATGAAACTGTCTCAGAGTGACTTTACGTGGCCTTGTAAATGTAGGCAAGCACATTGCGCCGCCGGTGCATCAAAAAGAGTGACGCACCAGCAGGGCAGTGGACTTGTGAATAAGGCCCTAGATCTCATCACAGCGCCCGAGTATATATTGCAAGCTGCTATACAGGGAAGACTTCCTACCGGACCGTATTTACAGCACGAGAGAGAGCACAAGAATTATACCCTCCCCTTCCCCCTTTCGCTTGTACGCCACTCATCGGATCACCCGATCTCCAGAGCCACCACACCTCTGTTTGTAGATGTACACCATATGGATTTACTGAAAGTGTAGCACAACTTGTGCTATCTCTACGATGAAACTTTCTTTTTTTATATATGTATTTCTTTTATTGATTTCAGTAGTAATGCAACATTACAACTTCGCAACTGATCCCTTCCCCCCAACGATTAACCTTTCGTAAAGACCACAAGTGGGGTTTCCATCCTCCTCTGTGAGTGGCACAATCATTGATCAATGTGCATTGCACCCAAGGCTTGCAATTAGGGCCCCTCACATCTAGTAATCAATTCTGGCACCCTCCTAGTGTTTCTCATCTTGTACACCTATGCATTATTACACCAATACATCTGCTTCTCCTGCTTTATTCCCATACTCATCAGCACTGAACAGAGCACCAGTGATGGGCGAGAGGTACTCACGGGCACTGGACAGGCTGTGAGGGTCATGGGGACCTCCTTCACACTGGATTGGGTCCCAGCGATGGACGGGAGGTACTCACGGGCACTGGACAGGCTGTGAGGGACATGGGGACCTCCTTGACACTGGATTGGGTCCCAGCGATGGACGGGAGGTACTCACGGGCACCAGAAGGAGCACTAGTGGGGTGCAGGAGGGCCTCATCAGCAGTGGTTTGGGATACAGTGAGGGACGGGCGTTACTCACCACACTGTACAGATCACCAGTGCTACACAAGATGTGCAGGTTGGCATTGGACAGGGTACGATTTATAAACACAAGGTTTGAGTGATAGGAGGGTCTCATTGACACTGAAGAGGCCCCATCAAGAGAGAGAACATTGGTTAGGTGGCTTGTTGGGCCAAGAGGTAACACCAGCACAAAACATTTATGAGCATCACTTTATGTATATTGAGGTAGGTAGGGTCCCCATTGATCGACAAAGAGACAGACATTTCCTAATAGACATTAAAAAAAAATCCTCCTACCCTAATCCCTCACAAGATCTCCCTTTTTGGGATTTAAATACACTCTGTGTATTATATGGACGATATGTTAGACAATCAGGTGTCGAATGAGTTTCCAAATCCAAATCGAATCTTCCTGAACTAGTCAACTACACAGAAAATATACTACACCGCTATGGAAGTAAACAACCATTTTCAACAGCTGGGAGATTTTATCTTCTAGTTATATATCAAGGTCAAAAAGATCGACCTACAGTTATATTGCATAAAGAACATTGTCTACAACTATATCCTAAATTCAAGTACCCCATTATTAATATTAAATGTTGATGAAATTGATAAACCAACCCTATCAACTATTCTAGTCATCTATTGCACTCACTCATACTAACCTAGTGAGGTGGTGGTTGGGTCGAATTTGAAGATGTAATATAATTGTTATGTGATAAAATGCCTGCGATATAATCTGAGTGTACTACACTCCTATCTGTCTTATCGAATAAAGAAGACCGATTTGAAAACTCCAAGAAGACCCAGTCTTAATCCGATCTCCCGGCTGTCCTCTATCTCACAATCTCAGCCCAATTTTCTGCGTACTACTGACGCGCCTCCAACCCTGTTTACTACAAGATTATACTACTGTTTTGGTTTTTTTTAATGTGAAGGCAATCAAGGAAACTGTCTAGCACACCAGCCACAGAGAGATACCAGACTGCCTCTACACACATTCCATATGGTCCCATTGGCCATGGTTGGAAGGGTTAAAATGTCGCTTTGACCAGGGCAGCGAAAACCCTTCCCGCCGCCCTTCAACACTTTGTTCCAGGATGCTGAACTGAGAGTAGAAAGGATGTGGTTGGGCATAGACTTGGAAAAAACATTTCCTTGCTCAACAAATCTTTGAAATAGATTCTGAAATGTAATTTCAGCTGGGGATAATTTTAGAGTTGCTGGTCAGTGGAATGTCTCTGGCAAACACTGCAGAACCGTTGAGTATGCAGGATGCAGGTGTCGGAGCAGTGTGCAGAGACTCCCCGTCTGCATCCTTCAGTACCGGCACTCGGTACGCACCAATAGGAAGCCAAGGAAGGAAATAACCTGTAGAACCCATGGGCGGGATAAATCTGGAGGAACGTAGAGTGACAAAGATGAGCTAAACGACAAAGGAATGGAACGCTGCCCTGAGGAGCTCCTAGTGATGTAGCCTTAGGGTTAGAGCGGTCGACCTCGAAGCTGGGGATCCGGGTTCCAGTCTCGGCAACCACGCTCAACATCCTGTGATTCTGGGCAAATCACTTAATCTCCCCCTGCCTATCAAAATGAATGTGTTCTTCTGTAACGCTACTGGTGCTCATGTAAAGCGCTCTGATACCCGATGTCTCGGGTCTAGTTCGCGCTATATAAAACCCCCCAAAAAACAAACTGGTGTATGTATTCCTATGTGTCACTTTTTACGTCTGGCTACATACAGCATTAGCTGGTCGAGAAATGTCATGTTATCGATTGGTTAAATTAAATGCAATAAGGAGAACTACAGGGGACAGTGGGCTTTGTCATTGGCATTGATTGATTTTCATTATTTGTCATGGTTTGACCTTGCTTGTATGGGCTGTCAATCAAACCCATTGCATTTTGAAGGTGGATACATTTATTTATTTTATTTATTTTATAGCATTTGTAAGGCGCGCAGCTACCCACAAAGGGTTTCCCGGCGCCAGGAACGCTAGACACTCAGAGATCACTGGGGAGAGAACAGACAAAGCAATTATTTATTGAAAAGCCACGTTTTTATGTTCTTTCTAAAATTCACATAGCTTTCTTCCTTGCGAATGTGGGAGGGCAGCGTGTTCCACAGCATTGGCCCCAGGTAGGAGAAAGATCTCCCGCCTATTCTGGCTCTTTTAAACCTAGGTACTGCAAAATTTGCCGCTGTACCTGAACGCAGGTTACGATTTGGGAGGTAGGGCTTTGCAAGGGCCTGAAGATATTTAGGGGCAGTGCCAGCTTTGATTTTAAATAAGTAGCTCAAGGCTTTGAAACGGATACGGTTCTCAACCTTGAGCCAATGCAGATCATTGAGATGTTGGGTGATCCTAGCAGATCTAGGGATTTTACAGAGCAATCTAGCCGCAGCGTTCTGCACTAGTTGCAGACGCTTTATCACTGCCTTATTTGAGCCCAGGTATAAGATGTTGCCGTAATCAAGCCGAGATGTCACTAAGGCATTGACCACGGTCTTCTGGGTAGTAGGTGGCAGCATCCAGATGATTTTGCGTAACCATTTGATAATGGTGAAGCATATACCTGCCACTTTGTTTGCTTGCTGGGACATAGATAAACAGTCATCAATGGTGACCCCAAGGTTTCTAACCTGCGTGGCGGGAGATGGAAGTTTACCCAATGATGGTGGCCAATGGGAATCATTCCAGAGATCTTTGCTATTTCCCAGCAGGAGCACCTCCGTTTTATCTCCATTCAGTTTAAGCTGGTTGTCTGACATCCAGCAAAAAATTTCTTGGAGGCCTACTTTTAATGCAGATGGGGTAGACGTGTCAGATTTGGAGAGTGAGAAAAGGACTTGTGAGTCATCTGCATAAGTCATTAAACTTAAGCCAACATTTTCTACAAGATTGGCCAGTGGACGAAGGTATAAATTAAAAAGCAGAGGGCTCAAAATTGATCCTTGTGGCACTCCATGAGGAGAGTGGAATACCTCAGAGCAAGCCTCCGAAGAGGAGATCTGAAAAGTACGGAGGGAGAGGTAGGATTTCATCCATTTCAGAGCTTTGCCTTCGACACCATTCTCCCCCAGCCTGTCCAGCAGTATGGAGTGAGAAATGGTGTCGAAAGCCGCACTGAGATCTAACAAGACCAGTGCTACTGTTTGGCCGTCGTCCATAAGCTCCCTGATCTTTTCTGTGACCCCGAGCAGGGCCGTCTCAGTAGAGAAACCACTCCTAAACCCCGATTGCGACGAATGTAGGAGGTTATTGTTTTCTACATATGCTGAAAGTGCCTTATGGATATGTCTCTCTAGAATCTTGGAAAAGGCGGGTAGCAGCGAAATTGGGCGATAATTGGCCAATATCATCGGGTCTGCGCCTGGTTTTTTAAGTAGGGGGCTGACCATAGCATGTTTCCATAGAGCAGGAACTGTAGCTTGCTCTATGGATGCATTCAGTATTTCTGCTATGGGAGTCAAGGCAGCATCCTCTAATTTGTTTACGATACTGACAGGAATAGGGTCACATGGGGAACCCGATTTGATGGATTTAAGTAATTCCTTCAGTATATCTAATTTAATAGGAGGCCAGGTTTCAAGATGACAGTTTACTCTAGATACTAGAGTGATGTTTCCTTGCTTGTCTGTTGACTTGTTAGCATTTTTAATATTAGAGACGATGTTCTCAATCTTATTCGTAAAGAAAGAGGCCAAATCCTGGCATTGCTGGGTATTTAGAGGGGTAGGTTCTGCTCTAGCATTTTCCCCAGCTAACTCTTTTACCGTATTAAAGAGAGTCTGGGATTTGTTTACGGCCATGTTAATTGTATCGGTGACATAGCAAGCTTTGGCTTTCATGCAAGCTGAATGGTAACAATTTCTGGCCTTTCGGTAAACTTCTTTTTGATAAATGTCGTAATTTTTTCGCCACTGTCTCTCTAGGTTCTTGCAACTAGATTTTTCTTTCTTTAAGGCTTCTGTGAACCAGGGGGCAGGAGGGCGATGGACTTTCCCTTTGTAACGGGCTAGGGGAAGGCACATATCAACGGCGCTAGTTAGCCACTTTTGTGTTAGATCTGCAATACTATCCATATCTCCATCCAAATTTGGATGATTTTCTTTCAAAGCGTTGTTTAACTCCTCCAAATTTAAGAATTTCCAGTTTCTTCTAAAAGATTCTGTAGGAGTTGAGATAGGACCCTTTTTGGGCTCTAGCAGAATGGCAAAAGTTAGAAGAAAGTGATCTGACCAGAGAACAGGCGTGGTGTTAAGCCATGAAAGTTCTTTCATGCTTGATATTATAGGGTCCAGCAAGTGTCCGGCTTTGTGAGTAGGACCGCTGTTACGTAGTGTCATGTCCAACACCATGAGGTCATCTATTAGATTTTTACAGGTCTTGCTTTGGGCGTCGTCTAGATGAAGATTCAAATCTCCTAGTACGGTGTAATTTTGGGCATTTAGATGTTGGGGTAGGATAAAATTTGCCAAGTCATCTGACCAGGATGGATTATTAACTGGTGGTCGGTAGATTAATAGTCCGGAAAAAGTGAAATTTGGACTGAGGGAAATTTTGAAAGAAGCAGCCTCGCAGTTAGGAATAGCTGCAGGTTCAAAAGTGCACACATATTCTCTGCTGTAGATAATAGCAATACCCCCTCCTATTTGTCCTACCCTATCTCTCCTAGCTATAGCATAGCTCGGGGGGAGGGCGGTTGCAACATCGGGGCCCGATCCATCGTGGAGCCACGTCTCCGTTAAAAATATAGCGATGGGCTTTCTGTCAGTCAATAGGTGAAAAATATCTAATTTATGCTGGGGCAGTGAACGGCAGTTTATCAGAAAGAATAAATATTCTTTTGAACTGACTTTCTGTTGATAGGATTTAAAAACAGTCTCCTGTGGGGTATCAGGATAGGGCTGATAGTTAGTCAGGGTAAGAGTACACTCTGGGCATGATTGTGCACCAGCTAGTAGAGGATTCAAAGTTATACAGGTGTCATGGCTAGAGGGGCGTAACGCCCTAAGTTGGTTACCTGTTAGCATATCTTTACTATGAGGTGGGCAGAGGGTCGTGCCCTATGTCCCGGCCTGGCCCGGACGGGCACAGACGGGCTGACTCTGGCTGGACTCCGGCGAAGACGAGGCGCGTCCGCTCAAAACGCGTCCGCTAACGCGGAAGAGACCGTTTCCTTATGAAGCCGAGCCTAGAGCGCTCTCACCGCTCTATCCCGCCCCAAAATGGCCGCCACGATTTTTCCTACTGCTCGGTACCTTGCCCTAAAACGGCAGGAACGAGCGTGTGTATGCTGGGGTGACTGCGTGTGGGCGAACAGGAATGCTGATTGCCAATTTATAAGTTTTAAAACACAGAAAACAAAATTATTTCCACGAGGTACAAATGCTAATATTTAAAAGCTTTGCGTCGGTAACGCTTCCTAAAAACAATTTCAGGTCCTCTGGTGACAGAGACGATTTTATCTGTCCCCTCACAAGCTGTTTGGCAGGCTGCCGAGTGCTTGCTAGCTCGTAAAACACTGCCTGGGGGCTCCTTATGAAGCCGAGCCTAGAGCGCTCTCACCGCTCTATCCCGCCCCAAAATGGCCGCCACGATTTTTCCTACTGCTCGGTACCTTGCCCTAAAACGGCAGGAACGAGCGTGTGTATGCTGGGGTGACTGCGTGTGGGCGAACAGGAATGCTGATTGCCAATTTATAAGTTTTAAAACACAGAAAACAAAATTATTTCCACGAGGTACAAATGCTAATATTTAAAAGCTTCGCGTCGGTAACGCTTCCTAAAAACAATTTCAGGTCCTCTGGTGACAGAGACGATTTTATCTGTCCCCTCACAAGCTGTTTGGCAGGCTGCCGAGTGCTTGCTAGCTCGTAAAACACTGCCTGGGGGCTCCTTATGAAGCCGAGCCTAGAGCGCTCTCACCGCTCTATCCCGCCCCAAAATGGCCGCCACGATTTTTTCTACTGCTCGGTACCTTGCCCTAAAACGGCAGGAACGAGCGTGTGTATGCTGGGGTGACTGCGTGTGGGCGAACAGGAATGCTGATTGCCAATTTATAAGTTTTAAAACACAGAAAACAAAATTATTTCCACGAGGTACAAATGCTAATATTTAAAAGCTTCGCGTCGGTAACGCTTCCTAAAAACAATTTCAGGTCCTCTGGTGACAGAGACGATTTTATCTGTCCCCTCACAAGCTGTTTGGCAGGCTGCCGAGTGCTTGCTAGCTCGTAAAACACTGCCTGGGGGCTCCTTATGAAGCCGAGCCTAGAGCGCTCTCACCGCTCTATCCCGCCCCAAAATGGCCGCCACGATTTTTCCTACTGCTCGGTACCTTGCCCTAAAACGGCAGGAAGGAGCGTGTGTATGCTGGGGTGACTGCGTGTGGGCGAACAGGAATGCTGATTGCCAATTTATAAGTTTTTAAAACACAGAAAACAAAATTATTTCCACGAGGTACAAATGCTAATATTTAAAAGCTTCGCGTCGGTAACGCTTCCTAAAAACAATTTCAGGTCCTCTGGTGACAGAGACGATTTTATCTGTCCCCTCACAAGCTGTTTGGCAGGCTGCCGAGTGCTTGCTAGCTCGTAAAACACTGCCTGGGGGCTCCTTATGAAGCCGAGCCTAGAGCGCTCTCACCGCTCTATCCCGCCCCAAAATGGCCGCCACGATTTTTCCTACTGCTCGGTACCTTGCCCTAAAACGGCAGGAACGAGCGTGTGTATGCTGGGGTGACTGCGTGTGGGCGAACAGGAATGCTGATTGCCAATTTATAAGTTTTAAAACACAGAAAACAAAATTATTTCCACGAGGTACAAATGCTAATATTTAAAAGCTTCGCGTCGGTAACGCTTCCTAAAAACAATTTCAGGTCCTCTGGTGACAGAGACGATTTTATCTGTCCCCTCACAAGCTGTTTGGCAGGCTGCCGAGTGCTTGCTAGCTCGTAAAACACTGCCTGGGGGCTCCTTATGAAGCCAAGCCTAGAGCGCTCTCACCGCTCTATCCCGCCCCAAAATGGCCGCCACGATTTTTCCTACTGCTCGGTACCTTGCCCTAAAACGGCAGGAACGAGCGTGTGTATGCTGGGGTGACTGCGTGTGGGCGAACAGGAATGCTGATTGCCAATTTATAAGTTTTAAAACACAGAAAACAAAATTATTTCCACGAGGTACAAATGCTAATATTTAAAAGCTTCGCGTCGGTAACGCTTCCTAAAAACAATTTCAGGTCCTCTGGTGACAGAGACGATTTTATCTGTCCCCTCACAAGCTGTTTGGCAGGCTGCCGAGTGCTTGCTAGCTCGTAAAACACTGCCTGGGGGCTCCTTATGAAGCCGAGCCTAGAGCGCTCTCACCGCTCTATCCCGCCCCAAAATGGCCGCCACGATTTTTCCTACTGCTCGGTACCTTGCCCTAAAACGGCAGGAACGAGCGTGTGTATGCTGGGGTGACTGCGTGTGGGCGAACAGGAATGCTGATTGCCAATTTATAAGTTTTAAAACACAGAAAACAAAATTATTTCCACGAGGTACAAATGCTAATATTTAAAAGCTTCGCGTCGGTAACGCTTCCTAAAAACAATTTCAGGTCCTCTGGTGACAGAGACGATTTTATCTGTCCCCTCACAAGCTGTTTGGCAGGCTGCCGAGTGCTTGCTAGCTCGTAAAACACTGCCTGGGGGCTCCTTATGAAGCCGAGCCTAGAGCGCTCTCACCGCTCTATCCCGCCCCAAAATGGCCGCCACGATTTTTCCTACTGCTCGGTACCTTGCCCTAAAACGGCAGGAACGAGCGTGTGTATGCTGGGGTGACTGCGTGTGGGCGAACAGGAATGCTGATTGCCAATTTATAAGTTTTTAAAACACAGAAAACAAAATTATTTCCACGAGGTACAAATGCTAATATTTAAAAGCTTCGCGTCGGTAACGCTTCCTAAAAACAATTTCAGGTCCTCTGGTGACAGAGACGATTTTATCTGTCCCCTCACAAGCTGTTTGGCAGGCTGCCGAGTGATTGCTAATGTTTGTGTTCCTATTACTTTCCTTTAAGGGGCCATAAAGTGGTCATTTTGATACATGCACCGCCAGCTGGAGACCAAGTCTATGCTCTACGATGTATTTGTTCCTCTGGCACAGGGGGATTTTAATTGATGCATTTTTTGCTTAGGGATTGCTTGCTCTATTGATAGCATAGCTTCCCACATTATGCGTTATGACATAATGCTATTCACCAACCACCACTGCGCCTTCAATTCTTTAACTTTACTCTCATAATAACATGTTGGCGAAAACACTATTTTATTTAGGGAGTAAAATCTGAAATAGGCATTCTTAAATCACCAGTCCTTTGTCAACAATTTTAACAATAAAATACTTCACCTCCTAAATACATCACATACAAATAAACTCTCTTTTTTATAACACTGAATGTTATTAAGAAGATAAAAAGGCAGCCTGGACACATGTTGTGAGACAAAGGCCAGTCTAAGACATGAGAATGTAGGAGGTGAATTGAAGATATTCTTTATCTTAGGGAAAAGGTGGCAATATCTTCAGCCTTTGGTGGGCTGCGTCAGCAAGGGTTCGAGCTGTGGGTGGGGAGCTTTGGGGAGACCAGATAGAACAGGTGGGTGCATGAAAGGTCTTTTAGGAAGTGCTGTTTCAGATCCCTTTTAAAAGAGATTGATGTGGGCAGTCAGATGTGCGCCAGTATAATTCCAGATACTTGCTGCTCTGCTTGAGTATGATGCTCAATTCATTTGATTCAATGCAGTGGAGACCAATTTTGGTCAAAGCAAGATAGATCCATGCCAGAGTTTCAAGACAACCCCTTCATAAATGGCATCCATTTAAATTAATTGTTTGTGAAGGTACCTTATATGGATACACTGAAAATGCAGCACAAACCTATCCCTCGTGTAACATCAACATGGCTCTAAGTTACCCGATATCAACAATGTGAAAACGATTGTAGAGAAGAGTGCCTGGTAATATAAAATAATTATTTACACGGCGCCTTGATCATTGGAAAGTGATCTTATACCCGCAAGGGTCATGGTCACAATATATAAAATGTTATAAATAAATATTGTATAAATGACATAAATATGATAAACAATGAACCAATTACGTTTACTTTAAAAAAAACATTTGTTACGTGTTAATTCATTTTTGGTGACGTTTTAATTCTTTTTTTGTTATTGCCGTAACAGTTTGCATGCCATGTGTCCCAGGCACCCAGCCGGTAGGTTAATATACTCTGACTATAAACGTCACTCTAGAATAAACTTGCTCTATCACTGATTGCCAGTTTGTCAGTGGTAAAAATGGTGATGCTGCCTAGGTTGCTTTACTAATGGGTTAATTTACCAGTGGCCTGAGATATCAATCAATCAATCAATTTGGATTTGTAGAGTGCAACTTATCACCCCGGGGGGGGGGGGGCACCCCGGGGGGGGGGGGGTATCCAGGCGCTGAGGAGCAGCCGATTAGTGAAACAGCCAGGTCTTGAGTGCTCTCCTGAAGTCAGCGAGGGTGGAGGCGGTCCCGAGGTGGATGGGCAGGTCGTTCCAGGGCTTGGCAGCGAGGTAGGAGAAGGATTGGCCCCCTCCTGGGGCTCAACGGATGTGTGCAACATTCAAGGAGTTGGATACAGTGGCGTAACACAGGCCCCTGCAGCCCCCGCGGTGTGGGGGTGGGGCCCGAGCTGCAGGAGGGCTCCTCAGCAGAGTACTCAGGCCTGGAAGCTCTGGATTAAATCTGGAGCGGGGGGGGCCTCCATGTACCTACAGGGGTGCCAGGGTCGGATTGGGATCCCAATTTGGCCCGGGCACTGATGAAAAAAGTGGCCCACATTTGTGGGGCATGGCCCACATTCAGGGCCATGCCCTTTCATGAAACACACAAGGAATGTAAGTGGGAGGATATTGTTCTTGGGAAGGACACAGGGCCAAGGTGACAATGTCCTACGAGCTGAACACCTGAAAATCAGACAGGCCCCTTTCTATTACCAAATTATTCCCAGCCCCTCCAGGGCAGGAGCATCTGAAAACAGTGTGGCCACTTTCTATTACAAAATGATACCCCAGCCCTCCAGCGCAGGAGCACCTGAAAACAGCGAGGCCCCTTTCTATTACAAAATGATACCCCAGCCCTCCAGCGCAGGAGCACCTGAAAACAGCGAGGCCCCTTTCTATTACAAAATGATACCCCAGCCCTCCAGCGCAGGAGCACCTGAAAACAGCGAGGCCCCTTTCTATTACAAAATGATACCCCAGCCCTCCAGCGCAGGAGCACCTGAAAACAGCGAGGCCCCTTTCTATTACAAAATGATACCCCAGCCCTCCAGCGCAGGAGCACCTGAAAACAGCGAGGCCCCTTTCTATTACAAAATGATACCCCAGCCCTCCAGCGCAGGAGCACCTGAAAACAGCGAGGCCCCTTTCTATTACAAAATGATACCCCAGCCCTCCAGCGCAGGAGCACCTGAAAACAGCGAGGCCCCTTTCTATTACAAAATGATTCCCCAGCCCTCCAGCGCAGGAGCACCTGAAAACAGCGAGGCCCCTTTTATCTTAAAAAATTATTCCCCAGCCCTCCAGCGCAGGAGCACCTGAAAAGCAGAGAGGCCCCAGCTATTTGTAAATTACCCAACCCTCCCCAGCCCTTTACTGCTTCAGTGCAATGGCCTGGCAGGAGAGGGGCTAAAGCAAAAACATAGCTTCTGGGCCATCTATGGGGCTGGGGGTGGGGCTAAGGTGAAGATGGTGCGGGTTCCCAACATCACCTGGCCCCCTATAGTGATACCCATTCTTCCTTCCCACTATGCCCTAATTGAAGGGCCGTGGGAGGTGTTAAAGCAAACACTGTTTCTGGGCTGCGGGCCCCAGGGGGCCGAGGTGAAAATAGCTCACAGGCCTGAGCAACACCTGCCCCCCTGGGAGGCAGAATCTGGCACACAATCACCCCTCCCCATCCCTCCATCAGTGATTGCTTGGCAGGGCAGGGGGTCAAGGAGAGGCCACAGCTGATCATCACTGAACTGGCCATGTTCTAACTAGATGCTCTCCCCCGTTGGTTTGGTCTCCCCCTACGGGACTTATGGGAAGGGGGAGATCATCCCGATGGGGAGATAAAACGACGGAACACCGGGCGAAGCTGATTTCCTCTCCCTGCCAGTGCTCTCTGTGGACTGGTAAATGGGGAAAAACCGGCCCACAGACTGTACTGAGACACCGGCCCTTCGGCCCATGCCCGAGTGCCCGCAGTGCCAATCCGCCCGAGGGGGGGCCCCTTCTACTTTTGTTACGCACTGGTTGGATAACTTATTTTGGGGTCTTGATATGCGGGTGGAGGCGAAGAGCATTAATTGCCATGCAGAAGACACCAATAGCCAAAAGGGGGGCAGGGGGCTTCATCACAGTGTACTCTGTACACAAGGCTACATAGCATTGTCTTCCAGTACAATCCAGTGCCTAGACGTTTTTTTAAACTTTTCACACATATGGTGTGTGCGATACTTTGCAGCACACATGCTATCTATGACATGTAAGGAGAAATAAAAAACTTCTACTTTGAAACAGCCTCTTGAAGACAGTATTTTTTTACCCAAAGCCTTGTCTAATATTTTTAGTAGCCAGGGCTTTGCAGCAAAAATTATGGGGAGTTTGCCCTAGAACGCCTAAAGACTATTCTTAGGATGCCCGCTTGTAGATAAGAAGCATAAAGCAGCACAAACACTATTTGCAGAGCTTTGGGGGCACTTTTCAAGCACAAAACAATGCTTTGCGCTGAAAAAGAAATAGAATTGGCGCATATCTGCGTCACTTTTCCTCACTTTGTTGCACAAATTTGGCGTGATAAAAAGGGGACCAAACTGTTTTTACCTCAAACGTATGGGTATATTTACAAGCTTCTAACGTCACCGTAGCGTCACTTTTTTTACGCCCCGCCGGCGTTGCGCCATTCCCCATATTTACACCTTGTAAATATGCCCGTTACAGTCGCAGTCTGCTGCGGCAAAGGGAAAGACGATAGGTGTTGCTATGGGCATTCGACCGCAACACCCATTCCTTTTTGATACCACCCCATATTTACAAGGCTGGGGCAGCGCCAAAAGCTAAAGCTAATACCTGATCTTAATATGGCTATACGTGGAGAAATTATTATTTTCTCCAAATTTTTTGCCCTTTCTATGTGTACTGCATTCTGTAACACACATAGAAAGAGCAAATCGACATTTTTGATTCTTTATGTGCAAGAAGGTGTTTCAGATGTGACATGCAGAGGCAATAGATGCGCTGTTATCTAAACACAGCGAATATTCAAAGTGTTCCGCCCAACTTTAAAAGTTTAGCTTAGAGTCAGTGGGAAAACAGGAAGGGGTTAGTGGATCCACTTTTTTTGGGCACTCTTGCAAGTAAATGAGGATATCTTTTCAAGTGTTTACTTGTGCTTGGCAATGGAAGACCCTTCCCAATTAATTGTAAAACTGAAGAATGTGTCAGAGCAAGTAGATATATTTATAATCTATTTTATTCCTTTTATTGAATCCAGTGTATTTCGTAATCAAAACTCTTTATCCTTCAGAGTCATTCAAAGACAAAGTGCAAAAAAAGAGCAAGAAACTTATAACACAGCCGCCAACACATGTTTCGCCCTCAAAATGGGCTTTTCAACCTGGGGCTTCCTCAGGGCGTAAGTAGGTCATAAATCAAGGCTTCTTACGATGTTCAATCAGTGTCCTAGAGGAGGACGGTCTTTTTGTATTCAAAGGGTTGAGATAGTCTGTCGGCTATTCTGGAGCGAGTTTTCAAGTGGCTTCTATGTGCCGTTTTCCTCTTCCGTATTACAGAAATACAACAAGCATTTGCAATGCAATAGGTCTCGAAATGTACGCAAGTTTGAGCTATTGACATTGCAAATAACAATGTTGTTTATATTTGTTTTCGTTTTAAAAACATAAATAAACGGCATTGTCCTTTACAATGCCAATAGATTTAACTCGTGTAACTGCAAGACCTATTGCATTGCAAATGCTTGTTTTCAATGTTATTGTCACAGTTTATTATGTCGAGTCTTCCATTGGTTGGTTGTCACAAATATAGGACAAAGCCAAACATACACTAAAATGTGAGGCTGCCCTACGGTAAAGAGGCTGTGCCTTGCTGCAGGATCATTATGGAGCCATAGGGGAAGGACAACCTGCATACATGAAAAGATAAAAACAAGACAATACAGAAATTAGTTCAGAATATTTTTAGTGACTTTCTAAGGGATGTGTGGACTTAACCTCGTAGTGCATGCCAAGTCATACATAATCCGTGTGCGCTTATAGATAGAACTATAGTGTATTTTGGTATTGGCCAAACAAAACGTATGCAGAAGCGTATGCATTAATGCATTGTGCATGTTTCTTATTGCAGAAGGGAAAGGATAACCTCCCTTTACAAACTTCCATTCATCCATTTTTTCCCAGTGCACGTCATATAAAAGCATACAAATAAATAACGTGAAGTTATAAAGAGGTGTTCCCCGGTCATCCTGTCAATGTGGTCTGCGACGCCGTGCGCGTGCCCATCTGCTGTCCGGGTGCAAGCTGATAGAGACGCCGTGGCAGAAAAGGCAGGTTGAGATCGAGCGAGCAAAAGTGAAAGCGCGCAGTGGGAGTGCTCGAAAGTGAAGAGACGCCGTGCGCGTGCCCATCTGCTGTCTGGGGCAAGCTGAGAGGCGCCGTGAGCATGCAAGCCCTACGCGGGGACAGGAGATGTGCACGTGTACAGAGTGCACATCTCCTGTCCCACTTCGGTCAAGAAACCGACAACAATAGGTCTCGCCAAGGCATGCAGTGCATGCGCTGCGTCGTTAGGCAAGATCTAAAAATGGCTTACGGGCACGTGACCTGTTGTTTTTGCACCAGTGAAATGTTTTTGTCACATGCTCACAGTAGTGAACCAGGAGCATCTAGAAATCTGTACGAAAAAATGTTTATTTTATAAGTCTTGGCCATGTCACCTGCGTTATTGATGTAGACACTGGGATTTTGCGTTTTTCTTAAAATGTAACATTTCCCATTCACAGATTTCCGCGCCAAACGGATTCTTGCATCCTGTCTACGTCATAACCTGTCTATGGCTTTCTGACCGTCTTCAAAAATGGCACAATCCGTACATCTTAATCAGAATCTCCCCGGTAAGTTTAAATTCTTATTACCAAAAACATAGATATGCGCATTTGTTATAATGTCAAAAAACTTCCACGGAACTAAATTTACGTGCATATTCTGTTATATTATGTACAGCATTTCTATAGCACTTTCAACAGTTATGGCACTATGGCTCTGTTTTTGAGGCGCCATTTTGTGTGGAACTGAAATGCCAGCTTCTGATTGAGAACGCCACTTATTGGTCCTACTTGAACTCAAAGTAACACAAGTAACACAAGGCAGCACAATGCACTGCATTGGGTCTTTTTTGTGCAAAGCAACGTGAATAACTAATAATCATTTGTATCTAAAAACCAAAAAGGAGTTTGCTTTGGGTCTCCCTCAAAAAAAGTGAAGCGATTTCCATCCGCGGCGGTGAGGGTGAACGGGTGCAGCTCTCAGCACTTCCCAATAGAGCGAGGCACCAGACAAGGGTGCCCACTGTCACCATTGCTTTTCGCTCTTTATATGGAGCCGTTCGCACAAAGAGTTCGCCAGAACCCCGACGTCATAGGTGTCCGTATGGGGGAGTTCCATCATGCTCTCAGTCTTTACGCGGACGACGTCATACTGACGCTCGATGATCCACGGAGGTCATTGCCCGCGTGTATCGCAGAACTGGACCTCTTTGCGGCGGTGGCAGGATTCAAGGTAAACCTTGGAAAGTCGGCGGCCCTTGACATCTCGCTGTCTAGCACCACCAGGGCTGACTTACAGAGACTCTTCCCTCTGAGCTGGTCTGGAGACCGGATACCATATTTGGGGATTCTTCTAGCACCCTCTCTCCCTGCTATGGTCACGGCCAACTACACGGCTCTAAGTGCGAAGATCAAGGAGGAGCTGGCCCGCTGGGACAGGGGCACGTTGTCGTTGCTGGGAAGAGTAGCCGCGGTGAAGATGACCCTCCTGCCACAAGTCCTGTACCTGTTTCGAGCTCTCCCGCTGCAACCCCCCAAGGGATGGCTAGAGCAGACCCAGTCTGCTATCACACGTTTTGTGTGGCAGGGCCGTAAGCCTAGGATCAAGAGAACCATTGCCACGCTGGCCCCTGAGTCTGGTGGCCTTGGGATACCGGATCTGCATAAGTACTTTCAAGCTGCTCAATTGCGCTACTTGGTGGAGTGGAGCCGGTGGGAGTCGGACAAACACTGGTTGCTTCAAGACCAGGCGGTGGTGGGCAGGACGCTACAGGAGGTGCCCTTCCTGAGGAGGGCCCACCGCCCCCCAACCTCTATGCGTCCTTTGTGACGAAGGTCCCGCTCCGTGTGTGGGACTCAGTGTCCGTCAAGCATGACCTTACCACTTTTCCCTCTCCTTTCACGCCAACAGTTGGTAACCCGGACTTTAGCCCAGGTATGGAGTCGAAAGCCTATGAACTCTGGCGAGCGGCCCGCTGCTCCGCTTTAATTCATTTGTATGGCCCGGAGGGTGTAGTTTCCTTCCAGGACTTGCGGCGGGACTACGGCCTTCCTAAGACGGAACGCATGCGATATATGCAGGCGCGCCATTGGGCGCTGCAGCCGCAGGTGCGAGCTACGGTGGATCGGAAAATCACAGCATATGAGCGTTGGCTAGTGACCCGCTCATCGGACGCCAAGCTTATTTCCGACCTATACAAGATGTTGCAACCTCCCCCCTTTCATATCTACAACCCGGGGAGGGAGTGGTGGGAACGAGAACTTTGTCGAGCGTTGAGCCACACTGAATTGGACCACATTTCTTACCGGGCGCGTCACTCTGCCTATCACACCGGACTCACGGAGACTTTCACCAAAATTGCGACTTATTGGTATCGCACCCCCGAGAAATTGCACGACATGGACCACTCGATACCCAAGACATGCTGGCGCAACTGCGGCCAAACTGGCACGCTCACTCATATACTATGGGACTGTCCCCTGTTAGCTCCTTACTGGGAAGAGGTACTGCATGAGATTGATAAGTGCTTTGGGATTGAATTACCCCGCTTCCCCGCCTATGTTCTACTGGGCTTGCCGAATGGTTTAATGTACCCACTAAGGTCTAAGAGAGGTAGACAGACAGCGATAGCCCTGGGGTCGGCAGTACAAAACATACTCATACACTGGCGCACTACCACACTTCCTACTGTTGTCGGCTGGCTGCACAGACTGTGGCATGTCCTGGGCATGGAAAAGCTGTCCCTAGTGGTCGCATGGGAGGTGGACACTTTTGAAGAGCTGTGGGCGCCATTCCATGCTTTGTTAAGATCAGAATTTAAGGAAATCACTTGCCCTAGGTATCTCAGATTGTTACGGCTGACACCGCCGCCAGATCCGCCAGACTGAACTGACCGTGTGGGCAGTTGGAGGGAGGGAGGGATACCTAGCTGCCACAGTGAGAGAGCCAGGGTTGACGGCATAGTACAGGGGGTGGGGGGTGGGGGGGGGGAATTGGGGGGTTGAGGGGGGCGGTTGGTCGGAAGGGGGAGGGGGGGGTGTTGTCCTTTTCCCTTTTCTTCCTTTCTTTTCTTTGGTTCCCAACCACAGGTGCGCTAGCCATGAGACTTTGGCACGGATGTGCCCACCGCACTGAAAAGACTGCCTTCACGCATCTATTGTATTGTGCACACTTAACTTGGGGAGCGCCTGTGGTTATTTGTTTGTGATGTTGTCCCCTTTCTTTCCTGCTGCAATAACATACTTTAAACCTAAAAAAAGTGAAGCAACCGACCCAAATCTATTAAAGATTTGCAGTGAAACAGAGTGTGAAGATTTCACCAGCAAAAACCTGTCCATAACAAAGTTCAAAATAATGTGGTAAATCGTGTGGCACGGGCTGTTCCAAATGCTGCCACTCTGTATTTTCGCTTAATTCCTGAGTCTTGTAGTAATGCCACGTCAGAGTCGCATTACCACGTCTCAGGACTACCACAGAACACTAAGTGAACCCTGAAATACTAGTGAGAAAGACAGTCGAGAGAGAGAGAGAGAGAGAAAGAGAGAGAAAGAGAGAGGAATAGAGGGAGAGAGAAAGAGAGAGAGAAAGAGAGTGGGAGGGAGGATTAGAGGGAGAGAGAAAGAGAGAGGGAGAGAGGAATAGAGGGAGAGAGAAAGAGAGAGAGAAAGAGAGAGGGAGGGAGGAATAGAGGGAGAGAGAAAGAGAGAGAGAAAGAGAGAGGGAGAAAGATTGAGTGAGTGAGGCAGAGACGGAGGGAGGGAAAAAAAGAGAGGGAGAGAGAGAGCAAGAGAGAGAGAGCGAAAGAGGGAAGGAGTGAGGGAGAGGCGGAGGGAGGGAGATAAAAAGAGAGAGAGAGAGAAAGAGAGAGAGGGAGCAATAGAGAGGGGAGAGAGTTTTTTTTTACATTCTACTATAAATTCCAGACCAGCTGCAAGCACTTCAGAATCTTTAGGAGCAGCAAAAGAAAGCAGGTGTTGCCAAGTTCCTCCTCTTGTTCCACCCCAGTGGCTGACAATTACGCGGTAAGTTGAGAGGCTTTGATGTATCAATCCGTGCCGCTGGACTGAACGCTTCAGGTCGAAGAACTAGAGAATAATGGATCACAGTGCACACAGAAGGCCTAATCAGGGAATAAGATACTTTTAAAGGAGCTGAAATATGTCCGCAACCTCCTGTGTGCTCTGCAGTCGGAAGGTATCAGCCGCATGACACGAGACGTTGACAACACATCAAGTGATAGGGCGCCCGAGGCATGGCGGCTTCTACTTCCGCGCCTTTCATATTTTTCCACGTGCGCCGATCTTCATGCAGTGATTTGTTTTGAAAGCACCTTCAAGGTAGATGAGGTGAATGCAGGAGGCCCAGGTATCTAGGAATGTTTCAGTAGATTGCGTGACGTACGCAGATGTGTTTGCGTTTGCCAAAATCATTTTTAGTTTGCCAGCGCCACTAGACTGCTGTGAGGGCCCTCCTTCCATACTCCAGTTCAAACCAGTTAAGGGAGCCGCTGGCTTCCGCTCTGGCGCAAAACTGGACAAAAGACATGGGAGTATCCTCCCCACTGTCCACCACCTACTCTGGGAGGGACCCCTGAAACATCCCAGCCTTTTCCTTAGGGTACTTAAGGGCTTACCTGTGGGTGGGCCCCTAGATTCGTCGTGGGACAAGATTCAGATCCAATACCACTTCAACTTCAACCGTCTGGGCACTGTGGAACTCGCTGGCCTTGGCATTCGGAACCAAGACAGCAACTGGGAAGACTCCTGCTGCTCCTGGTCTTGTTGTCCTGCAAGTCTGCTGCAACATCTGTGCCTGTGCTCCATAGAGGTTCTTCACAAGGCCTGTGGACATCCAAGACACCCGAAGGAATCTCCCTTGGAGTGAAGGAGTCACTTCCTTCATCTGCAGGCACTGCAACACATCTGACCAGCCTGCTGATTCTGGGCTCCCACAGACTCTGAAAGGATCAGCAACACAAGTGGTGGTTCTGCAACTCTCTCGAGGCCTGCACTGTCTCCTCACCGAGTTTGAGGCCAGTATCCTTCGTCGTAACTGCTGGAACAGAACCCTTGTGCACTGTATTGACTTGCTGTTGCCAAGACTTGTTGTCTCTGTCCTCCGGAGATCTTCAGGCACCAAGAATCTCCAGCATCAAGCATATCCTGCAACCAAGATCTTCACCTGCACTGCATCCTTTGCACCTTGCAAGTTGTCCTTTAACAAGCATGTCTGTGTATGGCAGCTGGACTATCAATTCCGGATGACTCTCCATTTGAGAGTGAAAGGAGTGGCCAGACGGCGGATCTCATGTGGCTGTGGTGGGCTGAGGGACCACAAACGAAGTATAGGTGGGTGTGTTTAGCAAGCCCAGAAGTGCTTATACTGCAAGCACAAAATATAACAAGCAATATAATTAGGAAGAAAATAGTCCCTTTATGTCAGATGGAGAAGGAAGCAACTAATCCAGTTCAAAGAAGCATTGGTGAAAAACCAATGTTACAAGGGTGTCTCAAAAATACAATAATAAGGTAAGTAACACATTGAGAGGAGAGCATTCTAAACAGACAACAAAGGTAGCCAATGAAAGATCCTGAAGTTGATGGGAAGGTATAGGATACAATGCTGTCTGTAAACTAACTGTTCGTAGTAAAACTGCAAAAGATTAGACACAACTGTGAGGTCTTACCGCTGACCAGGAGGCTCAGCCGACCCTAGGAGGGCGGCTAACCCCCCCAGTGGGCGACAGACAAAAGGAACGGCAGCACCAGGGTGAGAGAGCGCGCAAAAGAAAGGGTCAGCGAATTACATGGGGAGTTTGGGTTCAAAGGAGCCAATCAAGAAAGAGGGGCGGGCTCACAAGAATGGACAAAAAGGCGACCAGGACAATCAGTCCCAGCTTTGTTACCTAAGAGAACTAAGACATCGAAGGAGATTTAAATTACGGTGGTGTGAGGGTTGGGGGAGTTTGTGAGTCAATTAGAAGTGCTGGTATTGTTTTGGGGGAAGTTGTATTCTACTCATGTTTTAATACCTTGACAAAGGCATTTTGTGATTACAAGGCCAAGGTTAATTTGTAAGCCTTGCATGCTCATCCAAGTAAAGGCAACCTACTCTTTTGTCAGTGTCTGTTTTCCACTCCAGCCTTTATCACAAACAAAATGTCCTGTTTTCATATTTTGTAAGAATGCAATTGGACAGTGGTGAATCACAAAATATTAAACTAGGGTTTGCACAGGTTTGATTTGTTTCTTAGAAATTTAAGAAGAATGTGTTTCGAACCAAGCATATCATCTCTCTAAACAAATATGCCATTTTTAACTCTTAAATATTGACCTAGCCGGAGAGATGTTCAGTGCACTCTTTGGTTCTATGCAAGCTACAAAACTATACTTATTCTGAAAATATAACTTAACATCAATTTAGAATTGCAAGAACTAAAAGTGGGGCCAAACACTTCAAAAAACCAGAATGAGCAATGTAAAACATATTTTATGGAAAGCTTGTAGATAGATGTGTTATTCGCGTATTAACACCTCTTTTCTTATTTTTTCAGATTTAGGGGGCCCTTTCTTGTATAGAGACCAAGACGACAATGAGAAGATGTCGTATTCTGTGGAAACACCCTATGGTTTTCAGCTGGATCTGGACTTTCTGAAATACGTTGATGACATTCAAAGCGGCCAAACTCTACGAAAGGTTCCTGTGCATCGGAAGCCCAAGACGACCAAGCTCTCCACGTCCTCTCTGAGGAGCCCTAGCAGCCAGAACAGTGGTTGGACTTCCACCGAATCCCTAACTTCCACGACCAGCGAAGATGGCAAGGTCGGCCCTCCATTTTTGCCGAGGGTGAGAAGTCAGTCTAGCTCTTCCGAGGTGAGGGAGCCCCTTAGCGTCCATACATCCAACCCCGTCTCTCCAACACCTATAATAAGTCTCCTTCCACCGCCATCTCCCAAGTCTTTCATAAGGAATCATCGTGTTGAGAAGACATTGCTAGAGACAAGTAAAAGGTTGGAGCAAGAACAGTTGGGTTTGCAGAGTCCGAGGGAAGGAAGCGGCAGAGCCAGGTTGCCAAGTGGTTCTTCGAAGGTCAGTGCTACCCTTTCAACCACAGCCTCTACCAGTCTAAATCAACTATCTACATCAGTACCACATAATGGAGGTGGAGACGGTCCAATAATACTTAGCCCATCCTTCACAGGTCAAGTAAGGACTAGCCCTTTAAATTCAGGTAGAAGTACCCCGGCAACCAACATCAGCCCCGCGCATTTACAGTATGTCCGTGAGCAGATGGCCGCTGCCCTAAAGCAACTGAAAGAATTAGAAGAACAGGTAAAGACCATTCCAGTTTTAGAAATGAAGATTTCCACTCTGAAGAAGCAGAAAGACAAGCTTCTGTCAGATTTACAGAAGCGTGAACAAGAGTCAGACGAAACGTCCGACTTTCGACACCGATCCTACAGCACAGGCAATATGGAGGCATCTGATGGTGATTCTAAGACCAGTCTGGAGCTTTTAGCTGAATCAGACAGTGAAGTTGAATCAGTGAAAATGAGAACAAGTAAGATTTCAGAGCTCAGGAAATTAACAGAAAAACTGGCAGTGTCCGAGAGGAGTGGCCGCTGCTCTAAACCGGGTAGCGCCAGAGCAATCAGCCCTTCTGCGATGCACAAAAATGAAAAGCTTTGCAAATCTGTGGGTGTGGGCGATGAGATTGCAATGAACGATGCTGTTTTTTTCTACAGATCTCAGAAACCAAGCCAGGATGCCGCTGTTGGCAATGAAGTAGAAACCAAGCACGCAGAAGTGTGGGTCATGGAGTCCATGCTTGGCCTAGTCCCAGAGACAGAGAAGGAACTCGGTCTACTGCAGCACACAATTGAGCATCAGAGGGGGGTGATTTCTTTGCTTGAAGGGCACTTACGAGACGCGACTCAAGAGCTTGAAAAGTTAAGAGTCGAGGTCTGTTGTAGAAGGTCCAAAAATCTGGTGCACCAAGAAGTTATGGCCGTTCCCTCAATGCAGGACGCCTACGCTGATGCTGTAGTCGCTGTGTATCATCAAGCAGTGGGCAATCATTTGGAACTCAGTGACATAGGAGTGCATTGCTTGCCACCAATGACCAGTGTTGGAGTAAACAGTTACTCAGAAACAGCAGAGGTTGCAGTGGGTCCAGATTCCTCGGTTGAATATCAGCACAAAGACACCCAAACTAACTTTAAAACAAGAAATGACACGGTCAATAACTCTAGCGCATTATCGATACACACAGTGTGTGAGCAGATAGATGGGTTCCCAACCCGATCAACAATGGAAAGTGTAGCGCTGCCCAGAAAGGAACTAAAAGTGGAAGAGACCAAGCAGGATGTTACGACACAAGCAGCGAAATGTGAAAAGCCACGAAAAAGTGCACCACCAGAAAAAAAGATTGTAACTTTGAGCTCATCGCTTGGAGTTTCCAAAGATCGGTGTCTGATAATCCAAAACTCAAGCAAAGTATTCCACAGTGTCTGCCAGAAGGAAGGAGAGGTCCAGGAAGAAATGGAAGATGCTTCGCCTTCGAGTCCCACTGCCGGTAAGATTCCCCTTTATTGCGGCTCATGTTCCAATAATATTGTGTGAACACTTATCATCACAGAAGACTCGCATGCATCATGTAAGGTGGATGAGATCTCTGATCAATGAGAATAATTCAGTTGTGACAAAATATAATGGAATGCACGCGTGTTCCAATGGCTGTTGGTCACCGCTTGTGCCGATACCCCCAACCTGTTGTTGACGGGGGACCATCTGGAGCCAATGGTCAATCCAGCAGTCAAAGCTTTTGAAGAAAACTGGCCACTAGTAGAACTGTAATCTCAGAAAACGAATGGGGATTGCTTTGGGTCAAGGATGATGATTAGTTGTGGGTAAAATCTTAATCAGGACATTGAAATTCGCAAACTATATATCATGCAAAATTTTGCAGTACACAATTTTGCATAACTTAAGATTACATCTTGTTTAAAAGTCTTGCACAATTTCAGCCGTAGACTGGTTTGCACAGAAAATTTAGATATCTCTTGCCAAGAAAAGTTTTCTGTTGGAACCAGTCTACTTTTGGTATCTCGTAAGACTTTTCTTTTCAGGCGATGTGCGCTGACTTAACAAAAGTCACATGAGATACCAGCGAATGACATTTCATTTGGAAAGGTTAATTTCACATAACTTCACAACACGTTCATAGAATATTATGATATACACAAAACCAAAAAAATCCACAGTGCACCCATCCCCAGTCCTTATAAGACTTTTCCGAGGCAGGCCGAAGATCAGCGGCGTGGGAGAAATCAGGTGTTCTGGACATGTGACACTTGTTCATGTGAGAAGGTTTGTGATGTGTCTTAGGCAAGCAGGACTTAGGCAGCTTCATGGCCAAGCATGCTGCTGTTGTGCCGGCCCTGGTGTGTACTTCCACATCATCTTGATGGTCACTCCTCTTGGCAGCTGGGGTCCATACTGGAAAGTTGGTGTCCTAGTGCCATACAATGAAAGTGCCCCCGGCATGCAACGGGCGTTTGTGCCTGCTTTGCGCACCCCTGAGGCACTTTGGTATTACAGAAGGGCCCAAAAATGTTTGTGCGGCCCCTTCTGTAATTCTGATAGCGCTGGCGCACATAAATCGTCAGCGTTATATTCGGAGGGCGTTCCCTCTTTGCAAGGAGGCATGCCCCATGCAAATGAGGGTATCCTTTTGCCTCTGTGCCTGCGCCATATTACAGACGCAGGTGCAGAGGCAAAGAAGCTCTCAGGAGGCGCACTTTAAAAGTGCAGGCAGGTCGCCGCCTGCACTGTGAAAACGCGGTGCGGCTTCAAAGCAGCCTCTCCATTTTTTACCTGAATGCGCTGCCCCCAGTGCAGCACGAGTTCGCGGCTGCCCAGGGGACAGCGCATTCATGCTAATGCAGTGCATCTTTATTGTTTGTGCTGGGTGTGCCTTTTAACCCCTCCCATGCTCGTGACGGAACCGTTCCGTCACGAGCCTCGGGTGGGCTGTGCTGGTGACGGAACGGTTCCGTCACGGCCCGCTCGCCACGCCAGGGCGGCGCAAATTCCGCGCCTGCGCTGACGTTCTAAAGAGCGGTGGGGCCGTGATGGAACCCTTCCGTCACAAGCACAGCTCGCCCGCGGGCCCTGACGGAGCGGTTTACGTCACAAGCACGGGAGCGCCGTGCGGCCCCGCCTCCCCCTTAGCGCTGCGGCGGAATAGCCGCGGCAGTTAAGGGGTTGAAAGATGTGCCCAGTGCAAACAATGAAAATGCGCCTCTTGAGTAATACAGCCCCTGGTGGTCGTAGAACAATGTTGAACACCCCGTTCTAAAAGAAGTGTATCCTCACGACCGGTGTAATGATAACGTACTTACATAGGATCTGAGGCACTTCGATCCAACCTGGAGCACAGGAGGAAACATACTTCCCAGGGGACGCATGTAAGAACTTGGTGACAGAGATTGACCAAAATGCCAGTGGTAGCACAAGTGACATCAAACCCTTTGTCACATGACAACATCAAAGCAATGACCTTTTCTTGCTCAATTACCTTCTATAAGTGGCTGGGGAGAGTTCAGCGAAGACAAGGAGCGGGAAACAGAGGAAGTAAATAAGGCTGTTACAGACCTCTCGGCTTTATGTCGGGCCAGCTGATACTATGAGCCCCTTGAAAATAGGTAAACGGGGTTGGTAAAGGGCAAGCAAGGGTGTAGCAGCTACTACCTCTCCTAAACTTAATTTGTTGTCAATGGAGAATACAGAAGAGGCAGTTGATGGTACTATGATTAGAACTTTACAACGAAAAGATGCTTTTCACTTACCAGAGCCAACATTTCCAAATTTAAGAAATATGAACTCCCAACCAGTCATTGGCCGCTCTCTGCCTGCGACCAGCCGGGGACCAATCCAGTAAGAAAGAGGGTCTGGACTCTCAAGTCAAAACATCTGGGGCCTCATTTATGAAAAGTGACGCATCGCTGCGTGAAAACAGCGATGCGTCACTTTTCACTGCGCACTCCTTACGACATTCCTGATGCGTCATATTTAATGTATGGCGCATCATGTCGCAAGAAGTTACCGATACGTCAGTATTTCTGACGTATCTGTAAGCGCAAAAGTAACGCATTGCTGGAGTGTGTCACCAAAGTGACTCAACTCCAGCAATGCGTCCTTTCACATGGGGAAAGCCCCATGTGAAAGGCCTTGCGTCAGTCTTACGCCTGCTGTGAGGCAGGCGCACGATTTTGATGCAACAGCGTCCTAAAAGTGACGCAGTGAAATCTCATAGATTGCACTGCGTCACTATTACGAGGCTTTTTGCGGGGGAACCCCCCTCTGCATACATTAATACTGAATGTGATACTGGGTACAAACCCACCCGGTGAGACCTGGTGAAACATGTTCCTGTTAAAAGACTGGAATTTGCCAATTTCATGTGAAAGTTGGTGAAGTGATGCCAATGTCCAGGTTATTCCCCATTCCAGATGTTGAAATCCTAATGGTAGCCGTAATACCGGGTATGGTATGGCCTCACCTTTTTGACCGGACCACTCTTAATCGGGCCTTAAGTGCAGTAATTACATGGAGCATGGAGGCCTGCCACATCTGGTGTGCATCAGTGAGCTGGCAGCCAGCACCGTGCCTAATGCGATGAGGGATCCGCGGACATGGCACCGTGCCCGCGGATGAGTAGGAGCAGGAAGGCATGTTTGCAGCTGCAGTGCGCTGGGATCGGTGCACCTGGCACTGCCGCCTCCATTGTTCCAACCTCTGGAAAGAATCTGCAGCATTTCCGCAGATGTGCTTTAGTCACTGAGGGCTGGTGAACTCTTGGTGTGAGCAGAGGTAAAGGCCTTTCCCGCTCCCTCCTTTCCTCCTGTTGGAGTCTGGGGAAAGCCTTGGCAGGGCATCATGAGAAGTCCATTCGAGAACCAGATGGCCAAAGAGTTTGCTTCTGTATCTAGCCACCGGCTCATGGTAGGGTGCAGTGGACAGTGAGTGCAAAATGAGCATGTGTGTATGTGAAGCGAGCAAGGAAGGTATGAGATGCAGCTCACTGCTGACACAAAGTGAACCACTCCCAGTACCCACACAACCTCGAGTGAGCTAAGTTATGCCACGGGGCAAACTATACTATTGGGCTAGAGCTCACTAGCTTCCTCAGTGAGCACCTTTTTGCCACAGAGCTGGAGCTCGCTAACTAGCTCAGTGACCGCCTTTCTTCCTTGGAGCTCGAGATCACTAGCTTGCTCAGTGACCTAATTTCTGCAATGGGGCTCAAACTCACTAACTGCCTTTCTGCCAGGGGCTCACGCTCACAAGCTAGCTCACTTACCAACTCACTGTCATAGCGCTTGACCATGGGTGCTCACAAACATTTTCCCGGGGGCCGCCATGTTTGGTCTATGGTGTGACCGAGGGCCGCACTGAGGCCAGCGGGGGTGTGAAGTGGGTGTATGGGAAGCAAGGCATGTATATCTAGTGGCTGTCTTTAAAAATGAAGGTGTTCCTAAAGTTAAGGGCCTAGGTACTGCCTTTCCCTAACTGCAATTAACCTTTAAATAAGTGCTTGCTATATATAAAAAAAAAAAATCATGTTAGTGCTGAGTCGAGTAACCCAGTGCTGCTGCAGGCCTGGGGGCAAGCCCTGACTGGCCATAGCGGGCACCGGCCAATCGCCCGGTGTGCCGCACGGGTGGGGGCCGGTTTTATGCCCCTAGGGGCCGTTTTCGTTACAGGGCTTTTTTTGCAGCTTAGCTGCAAAATCGGCCCTGTACCAAAATCGGCCGAAAACCGGCCCCGCAAAGAGCTCCCTCCAACCCCCTCCCCCCGAGTGGGGAGGGGGGGTCGGCGGAGCACTTTGCCTGGGCTGGTTGTGGTTCCCAGTCCGGCCCTGCCTGGGGGCCGTATGTAAAGGTCAGGAGGGCCGCATGCGGCCCCCGGGCCGTACTTTGAGTATCACTGGCTTGAGCTCACCAGGTAGATCAGGTGATCAATTTCCTGCCATGGCCTTGAGCTCACTAGCTAGCTTAGATACCAACTTTCTGCCAAGGGGCTCCATCACACAAGCTAAGCCACTGGCCCCCTTTCTGTAATGAGGCCTGAAGTCACTAGCCTGCTCAGTAAGGACTTTTCTGCCATTGGGGACTCAAAATCAAGAGCTCACTGTCTAGCTCAGTGACTGCAGATCTGCCATGAAGATAGCGCTTACTTGCTAGCTCAGTGACATTCTTTCTGCCAATATGCTTGAGCTCACCAGCTAAATCAGTGACTGGCTTCTGCCATGGGGTTTGAGCTCAGTGGCTAACTCAGGTACCAATTTTTTTCTAGAGGTCTCGCGCTCACTATCTAGCCCAGTGACCACATTTCTGGAATAAGACTTGAGCTCAGTAGCTAGCTCAGTGACCCTCTTTCTGTAACGGGGCTCAAGCGTACCTGCTAGTTTAGTGGTCCTCTTTCTGTAACGGGGCTCAAGCGTACCCGCTAGTTCAGTGGTCCTCTTTCTGCCATTGGCCTTGAGGTCGCTAGCTAGCTTAGTGACCACCTTTTTGACAATGGGCTCAAGGTCACTTGTTACTCAGTGCCTGCTTATCTGCCAAGGGGCTTGACCTCACCAGCTAGCTCCCTTTCTGCCTTTCAGCAGTGCTACTAGAGCTCACTAGCTAGCTTGCTGACCAACTGTCTGCCGTGGTGCTTGAGCTCACAAGCCAGATCAGTGACCAACTATTTCTACGGAGCTCAATTCCGCTACCTAGCCTGGGCACCACCTGCCTGTGATGGGGCTTGAGATCGGAATCTAGCTCAATGACCCCTCTGTTCTGGAATGGGGCTCAAACTCACTAGCGAGCTCAGTGACCAGCTTTGGGGCATCAGGCCCAAGCTCACTAGCTGGCTAAGAGACTATTTTTCTGCCATCAGGCTCACGCTCACTTGCTAGCTCCATAACCAGTGACGGCTGGCTTGTACCGAGGGTGGTGGAGTGGAGGTGTGGGATTGAGGCACACAAAAATAAATAAATCCCCTTACCTTGGTAGCGGGACATCCTCCTCCCTCGGGTTTCTTCCAGGAAGCACGCAATGCTGTAAACTGCACTACCCAATCCTGGCGCTGCTTTCACAGAATGATAGTAGCTCCAGGACTGGATAGAGCAGGCTCTCCCAGCGCTCCTAAGAGCACCGGAGGCCTTCGCTTTCTGTAACCCAACTGCCTAAGACAGCTAGGTTAGAAAACTTTAAAATGGGCATGTCTGGCTGGCGGTCCCAAGACGACTGGCCAAAGAGACATGCACATTTTAAGGCACACAGCTCCCTGCTGCTGCCACGTGGCAGCATTGGCCGTGCCCCGTCCTGACACTTATTTCAGGACAGGTTGCTAAAAAGTAAAACGGCAATAAATACACGTCATTACCCTTCTGTTTTGAAGCTCCGAGGCTTGTGGGGTGATGCTCCTCCGCTCAAATGGGGTAGCCGCCCTTGTCGATAACCCCCTTTGGCAATCAGTATTCAAAAGGGTGCACATGAAATGACAGCGATCAACTAAAAACGACTAACGAGTCTTGCACGTTAGAGGTCAGTGGAATCCCTGGCTCAATGAGAGCGGACACAGGCCTGCCATGCATAGTATCGCTTTGTTTGCCCTGAGTTGGCAGGGTAGGCCCAGACGTGGGTCCCTTGTTCACTCTACCACTGGATTCAAGGTAGCCTGGCTGATGAGGATTATGAATCCAAAACCGGTCCCCGGATGCTTGTTTCCGGTCCAGGGAAGGCATGGCTTGGCAGTTCGGGCTGGACTGTTCCTGTGAGGCACAGGGTCAGACTGATTTGCATATGACTGGGACCAAACTGGGGTGGTGGAGTGAGCTAAAGAATGATGATGGAATAAACCCAGATCAGTTAACTGGGGGTGAGTGTTTGATTTGCTCGAGCACTCTGTTAATCATCCCCTTTGGTATCGCTATGCATAGGTGCAGTGGCATCCAATCTCGCTCCAGCTTCTGGGAGGAGTGGTGGCGTGCTCAGTGATCCAGCAATGGAGGGCACCTTCTGTTGGTCTCCAGGGGTGGATGGTTGGCTTGTCAATGCACAATGCTTCCGAGCCAGAGGGGATAGAGGGAGCAGTTGGGTCCTAAGAACTGAATCAAACCCATCACCGTCACAGTTCGAAGCCTATGTATTTATAAAGCCCACCGCTCTCCATTGATTAGGGTGCTTCAGTGCACTTTGAGTGGAATGAGACATCCAGTATAGACAATACGCGTACTTCTGGACCTCTTTGCGACCTTTGGCACAACAACCGTTTAGTGCTGCTGGCTCACTAGAAGAAGAGCAACAGACCTTACTTGGTTCACCCCTATCTTGACAAACCAGACACCTCACAATAACCTAAATATATCAAGGGGCATGGCGTACACCCGAAAAAATAAATAGATACTTCCAGTGTACTGATGCACACTGCCCCCGTTGCAAGTTGGTGAATGCAGGCTTAAGCCACACGTTATGGGGCTGCACCGCCCTAACCGCATACGGGCTAGCGGTCTCCACTCACCGGGCCATTGCACTGAACGCACAGTGGAAAACACGTGGGAGGTTTGCATCCTGGGTCTATTTCGCAGATCTAAAAAACATAAGGTGGCGTCTCGGTTCATAGATCTAGGGCTAATCACCACTAAACGCCTCATTACCAGACGATGGAGATGTCCCGAACCCCGCAACGGGACGCGTGGTATCGCTCACTCACAAACTTGGCACAGATGGAGAGTGTGGCGTTGCGATGAGAAGACACCATGGGCTAAGCAAAATACCATAGGCGACTGCATGGGATGCTATACTTCTGGGCCTCCGGAATACCTGGCGAGGGCCCCAGTCCGCACCCTCAGAGTCTGAAAAGGCGCTAGAGGCAGGGAATGACAATGTACAATAGGCACAAGATTCAGAGAATACAGCACAAACTTGCCCTCCCACATCCCAATTCCCCTCACACAGGACCAAGTGAACCTTCCACATGGGTGGGGCATTTATCGGCAGCATCGGGACAGCGGGTGATTGGCAGAGGTTGGAATTGCCAGGGTCTTTTGTTGGGCAAGTTCACACAGTTAATACCCCATTAATCTCCCCTATGATCCTTCCTGGCCCCACCTCTCATCCCTCCCTCCCCGCTCAGCCCCACCCATCCCACGTATGCAGTACATGAATGCTAAGATCAACATTGCAAGCAGTCATACTTAGTCATTGTTTGCGCAGAAACCCTAAGCAATGAACGTGTTGTTACCATCCCAACAGCCTGAGACACGCTACAGCTATTGAAATTTACTAAGAAACTTAAACCAAAAAAAAGATAACCTAAATATATTCCTGTCCAAACCCATCACCAACATATCTTATTGCAATTTGTCAACAATTACATGCCAAACTGGCCATATCATTGGATGCTACAACTTTAACTAACACACGTAGGTGGGCAATACCCAACATTCGCAAAGTGGAGTGTGTCTCCTTACAACCTCTTCTCCTTTCTGAAAAGTAAAAATAAAATTGTTGGAGCAAACTTTTTTTTAAAAAGTCACTTTTTTTAATGCATCCCAGTTTCCTTGAAGGCTTCATTTAAAAAATAAAGTCTTTAAAATGCCAGCACAGACATACTGGTCTGTTGTCCCCAGTGGCCCACCATCCCTGTGATGGCCTCCAATCGTTGTGAATTGCAACTTGCGATCTACCTCTTGCATATTGATATGAAAGGTCGGATTGCGACCCGCTGCTTTTTGGAATTTTGTGGACCGACCCATTAGTACTCACATCAGTTCACAAATTCCATACTGCTTGTAAAAATTCCAGTCACAATTTTCGATCAGTATTTACGACCAGTGTTTTGTACATTTGGCCTTAAATGTCAGTTCTACAGTGTAACAGGTTTATGTGTCAACACAGTCATTGACCTTCCGTCATAGACTGTATAATCGACAAGAGACCACTGAAACTAAGCGCATATAATCTGTATTCTTATGCTTTGCTCACAAAACCCAGCCCAAGAGAAGGGTTCTCCAAAGTCGGTCCTGGAGGGCCGGATCCATGTCAGATTTTTAAGATAACTATATTCATGTAAATGGGGATGTGCTAAAAATCTGGCATGGATCGGGCCCTCCAGGACAGACTTTGGAAAACCCTGCCTTAACGCATGTGGCAGAATCGTGTTGATGCTAGTCAGTATATCTCAAGCACAAAGTCAGTGAGGGCCTCATGTTTCTTTGCCCTTCTCTGTGTCACTGAAACTCAGGCACGGAGTAAGAGAGGCCGATCTGTTAATGCCCTGGTCACTATACTTCAACCGTGGAACCTGTTCCAAACGTAACTATTATTACCACTGTAGGTGGATCTCATACGCAGATAGAGCAGATGGCCCGGGAAACATCCTTTACAACGCAACTTTACCACACAGTGCTTTTACATCGCAACTTTTACAACGCAAACCATTACAACGCATTGCGCTGGGGGGGCGCTCTAGGATAGGGAATAGATTTAATTTACTATCCAACACCTTCCCTACTATCCACGGGGACTGGAGTTGGAAAAGTAAATTAAACTATTCACTATACAGCACCCCTCAACACTATGCGTTGTAAAGGCATGCGTTGTAAAACTTGCGATGTAAAAGCATGCGTTGTGATGTCATACATCCGGTGGCCGGTGTGTCAAAGGGGTTACTGAATCATAACTATATGGTCTGTACAGGTTATCTAGTGTAGTCAGAGAACCTCAGGCACTGAATCAGTGATTTATCAAAGAGTCATTGATCACGGGCATAAAAAGTGCAACATTTACGCACACATTGAAACGCAAGCATAGCACTTACCGTGCCCATGTGTCAGTGCCGCACACACTGAATCCCAGCGTGTGACAGTTCTGTTTGGTCCGAGGACAATGTGCTGAGGATTGAGATTTGAGTAGCTTAAGTACAAAGTTACTTTCTCACTGTTGTATGTGTTAATTTATTAAGTACTAAATTTGATCATATAATATGGCTACTAATTAATGTTATACTACACAAGATGTGTAAAATATTCCAGGAAAGCAAGCATTCCTCAAAAAAATATTACATCGATTTTTGTAAAAAAAGCTTTAAAACAGCCTACAATTCTATTCAGAATTCATAAAATCCAGTGGATCTAAAGGGGTTAAACTTAGATGGTACCACAGTGCTTAGGTAAAGGTTTTCTCCCAGTTCTGCATCATATGACCCAGGGGTGCCCAATCAAATTCATCCAAGGGTCACCATAGATGTGGCCAGTTGTGAACAAACCTAAAAGTCATGGTGCACAAGCTTGGAAAGGGTGTGAGCGAGTCCCATCACTAACAGCCTTTGGCTCTAGCACAACTACTGAAAATCGAGGAGAAAACCATTCTGTCAACAATGTTCCACTGTGATGTTTCTTATATATATTTAATTGATACCCATCCAATTTTATTTTTGTTTCTATTTTATATATTGAAATAATCCTAGTGGCTATTTTGCAAATATGAAATTTTATATTTTTGTTAAATATATATTTGTACTCTGCTTTCTTTTTTTCTGTCTTTTATGGATTTTAATAATCAGAATAAAGATTTATCTGACAACAATTCTGTTCTCTGCCACAACGCTTCTTGAACTTAAGTGTGGCCCGCTTGATTATTGGATCAAGTCGCAATAACTTGATTGCGATTAAATCTTGACGATACCAGTTGTTGATCTGAATGGACTTCAACAGTGTTACGTAAACGCTTTCATTTGTTTCTTCCAGGTGCCCTGAAATCCATCATGAAGAGAAAAGATGGCTCCTCCAAGAGTGGGTCCAGCACGGGGAAGAAAAGCCTACAGTTTGTGGGCGTATTAAATGGAGAGTAAGTGTGTTCGTTTTTAACTGGGATCATGTATGAACAGGGTTTTTGAGGGCAGGGTGCACAGGAGTGAGAGGCCTGGTGACGCCCACCACTTAGAATGGTGGACAGAGTCTGAAGAGGATAGGTTACACCTCAGTTGAAACTTTATTAAGGCTCCCTGTTTTCCGTTTTTACAGATTTTTACGGATAAATACAGACATAAAACCATTTATTTTTTTGTCTGTATTTATTTTTAAATGTTGATAAATATGTAAATTGGTTGCTTTTTGAGTAAATCCAAATACTGTCTCCCATGACTGCCAGGCAATTGCTGTGAGGACTGATAGGTGAGGGAGTAAAAAAACAAAGGAATTTTAGTAAAGAAGCTTAAACAGCAATAGATATGCATAAGGTTGATAATTAAATTTGCATATTTTCATATAAGTGCACTGATTTATCTTCTGCGAGTGTTCATACTGTTGAAACCTGTCAAGCATTCAAATATGAGTGCAGTTAAATAAATGTGAAAATATACTAGTTTCAGCTTAATTTTGTTCAAAACCCCAAAATAAATATGGATAAATACTGATAGAATTAGAAAGAAAGAAATATGGATAAATAGAGACGGATATGGCAACAAAATAAATACCATCAATCGGGAGACCTAAACATGATGTTGTCTCATACATGGAAGTGTGACAGAGAAGCATGAGAAGGGTGGTGACACCCAACACCTAAACAAGAGTTTCGCTAATAGAACAACTGTGATAGAGAGGGCATGCGGAGGATGGTGACAAGCAACACCTAAACCAGGCTTCTTCACATGGAATGGGGTCTAACCTCATCGATGCTTGAGATATTCTTCTCCGGTGCTGGGCCATAATAGAACTGGGTGTGGTCATGACAAGCTCAGCTCGTCATGAGCACACGAGCACCGTGCCTCATGACGAGCTCAGCTCGTCATGAGCATCGAAGGGGCTAATATAGAGAACTTGAAGACCTGATGTCATCCCGCTTATAAACAATACTTTTGTACATGAAAGCAAGTGGAATGGAGAAGGTGTCATGTGGAAAATTGTGACACAACACACCTATCAAAAAATCTTCATAAAGAAGGAGGTCCAAAAGAGAAGGCAAAAAAGTATGGCATCTGATAGCTAAACAAGTCTTCTGCACACAGAAAGAAGTGCAATAGAGGTAAGACTTCTGCGGAAAGTTGGAAGTGTGATAGAAAGGACATGTAAAATGTAAATGTGGGTGTATTTGTAAAGCACACTGCGACTCCATGGAGTATCCTGGCACTGAAGACCGCTGGGGAACCCGTCCTGGTTTTCCCTGTGGGATGGTCCCTTTCTGGGTATCTCCAAGGTGAAACCAGGCATCCCCGGCGTCTGTGGGGGGCTGTTGTAGAGATGAGGCAAGCTTAATGCCCAGAGTTGCCGAGTGTGTTCCCTGGTTAGAGTAGGCACTGAGGCGAGAATTATCGAGTCCATTTTGACCCTGGTCCACGACCCTGCCGCTTAGGGAATTGAACCCTGGTCCCAGGCTGTTCTCTGCTTACGGTTCTGCCGCCTCTAACCAGTGAGCCACACCACTCCACATGTCGAAGATGGTGACACTCAACAGCTAAATCTGGCTTCTTCACAACTTTGGGGTTTATTGACATTAGCTGTTTCTTGCATTAAGAGAGGTCCAATTCTCCCTCTAGACCACAAGTGCTCAACCTAGGTCAGAAAAAGTAAAATATCTATGTGTGTATTTTCTCATTGAACAGGATTTAAACGCACTTTCAGGAGCACGATTGAAAAGCTGCTACTGGCACAGGTTTCTATCTGCAGGCTATGAAAGATTTGTGAGTTCCAAACTATCAGAAATCTGAAGCCAGGCTGAGGTCGTAATGGCTGTGCTTAGCAGAATCGTTTCCGTGTGGATTTTCGGGAAGAACAAAAACGCAGCGTGAAATCAAGTAAAGATGACATATTTTTAATTCATTTGTAGGATTGCAGTTTCCAAGACAGGACTAGCCTCTTCCTCAGGAGCGCGTAACTTCACATATGAAGTCCACATTTTTTGCAAGATTACACATTGGGGGGCAGATTTACAAGCCCCTTGTGGCACCTTTACGGCACCGTTACGTCACTTTTGTGACGGCAGCGTAAACCATGAGCCACATTGCGCCTTATGTGACGCATCTAGGGAGATGTGTCACATTGTAAAGCCCTGTGCCACATGAAACCTGCCTCAGGTTTCATGTGGGTATTCCCACGCAGGATGGGCGTTCCGTCGCCGGAACGCCACGTAAAAGTGACGCAGTGAAATCTACAAGATTTCACTGAGTCACTTTACGGCCATGTTGCATCAAAACCCTGCGCCTGCTTGAAGCAGGCGTAAGGAGTGATTTATCATGTTGTGGATAGGCCAGGTTGAACAGTGCTGGAGTTGCATTGCGCCTGCGACACAACTCCAGCACTGCGCCAACCTTACACCGGCAGATGCGACCTGCATCTGTTTATCCATGCGCCATGATGCGCCGCATTGTAAATGCGGCGTATCTGTGGTGGCGCATGGGTAAACTTGCGTCACGCATCTTTCCTGGCGCATCCCTGCTGATTTGCAGGGTTGCACCAGGAAACGTAAATCTGCCCCTACGTTTTTAGATAGAGACAAAACAAACCCTTCACCTCTACTAGGACTTTTTTGGGTTATTTATGGTGTCTCCTTTTGGAGCCTACTATGCACAAGTGCTTAATTTGAGCTGGCGGTTTCCGGTGCTCAGCACCGGCACTTAATCGTCAACACCAGAACTTATGATAGCTTGCCACATGATGGCGTTGTTTGCGTAATGTTGAGATTAGCACAACAAAAGTTATTTATTAGTTCAATATACATTAAAAAGGACTAATACATACTTCCCAAGCCAAACTTATAGTTTTGGTGCCCTGGAATAGTCACACCCGTAGGAGTGTTATGGTTAATAGTTGTGTTGTTACTGGCTGCATTCGCCGGAGCAATAGGTAGTGCAAGCTACAGTGGCCTCCAGATGAGAGCCCTGACATTTATTTTTTCACAAATTAAGCACTGCTATGCACTCAAATTTGTGGGCTAAAAAGATACTTTCATCAAGCAGGTATGAGACGTCCTCCAGTGAAGACTCCAGCGCCAACGAGGAAGAGGAGGATGACGACAGCTCTTCCGACAAAGTCTGTGAAGACAGCTCAGACAGCGACATCCTGAACTACGTTGACACATCCGAGGAAGAGCTGAACATAAATATGGACGACACAGACAGTGACGCGGAACCTACGGCGCTGGAAAAAGAAAAGAAAAAGAAAAACGAAAGACATGTCAAGAAGGAAGCGAAAGCAGTACTCGGACTCGGGGAGGTGAAACCAAAGTGAGTGCACAACATACCATCCCTACACAATATGGTTATGCACGTTGTTTTAGCGTACTCTTTATATGCCAGTGATATATTATTGATGAACATTTATATAATTTGCATACTTATTTTGCTTATTTTTATTTATTAATAAGAAATTTGACACCATTACCAAATGCCTTTTTTCACCACTTCGCAGCAGCACGGTTTTTAAATTGTATATCTCACCCTACCTTTTGTTATGCACACCACTAACTTCGTTTTCTGGTTCCAGAGGTGAGCGGCTGGCTGGGGGCTGTTTGTTATCGCGGGTTCCCAGCGGCAGCGGGCGCCATCTTTGCTTGGGCTTCAATCTGCATAGTGTTTCCCTGACACTCCACCCTCGTTTTGCCCCTATTTAAACGGCCATCATGTGTCAGCGCAGCGGACGAGCGCAGCGGGCGCGACGGAGGCGCGTCGGAGTTAAGCCCGTCTGCGCCCGTCCGCGGCAGGCCGGGGCACGGGGCATGTCACTCTGCCTCTTTTCTCTCCTACCCCCGCTCATCCCTCATCTCACTTCACGACCTTGCTCTCCCTCCTCCCGAGTCCCCTGTCAGACATGCTTTATGCGGCCTGCTCACAGCCAGGAAATCCTTCCCTGAAATTATTCCTCCATTACCTACTCCCAGGCCCCCTGATCCGGGTTCAAAATACTGTATTTCACAACCGGCAAGAGCCCCTAATTCCCCCTTATCTGTGATGTACCTTAATACTCGGTCTCTGGTCAGCCATCAGTCTGACATCTTCTATCTTCTGGGTTCGGAACAGCCTGACATCCTGTTCCTGACCGAGACCTGGCTCACAGATGACTCTTCCCCTGACATCCTGGCGGCCATCCCTTCAGGATACTATATACTGCAAGCTAACCGCCCCTCTGGCAAAGCGGGCGGTGGGGTTGCAGCCATCATTAGGCATTCAATTCGCTTTTCTCCTGTGCCCACTCCTAGCATCCCTATGACCGACTGCCTCATACTCAGACTGGAGCAGCCTGGGTCTTCACTTATATGCGCTTTAATTTATCGCCCTCCCCAACCTATGCCCAACTTCTCAGTTCAGTTCGGCGAGCTTAACTCCCAGCTGACCATCAACAATGCGAATGTTTTGGTCCTAGGTGACTTCAATTATTGGCCATCGGACCCCCATGAAACCTCCGACTCACTTGCCTTTTCTGATCTTATGTTGGGCCTCAATTGCATCCAACATATACATACACCCACGCACGTTAAAGGCCATATCTTGGACCAGGTCTGGACCTCTTCCCTAGACATCTCTACACCCCTTATTCTTCCCTGCCTCTGGTCAGATCACTCTCTAATCACTTTTTCCTTAGCCAAACCCCCCCCCTGTCACGACTGCCCGAGAATACAACTTCCTGGCACGTAATTGGAACAAGGCCGATCTCAATAAATTCACCTCCCTTTTGAGTTCATCTGCCCCTCTCACCACGGGACCCACTTTTCCCATCGACTCTCAGTCCAAGAATCTCACCCAATGGCTTATCTCCGCCGCTGACTCGGTGGCACCTTTAAAACCAGTCAAGACGAGGCGCAGTCACGACGCCCACAGGTGGTTCACCGAGGACCTTAAAGCACTAAAACTTGGTCTCCGTCAGGCCGAAAGGCGCTGGCGCCGGGGATATGCCCCCGAGACAAAAGCGATCTTTTCCTCTCAGCTGAGAGAGTATAAGTCTGCTATAGCCCGGGCCAAATCCAGTTACTTTTCTAACAAAAATCTTGGACTCCACCAACAAGTCCAAAGACATATTCTCTATTGTCGAGGAACTGTCCAACCCGGCGAGAGTTACCATTGCTCCCCTCCCCTCCCAGCCTCTGTGTGATTCCCTAAATCAATTCTTTGTGGACAAGATCACCAAGATCAAAACTAGCATCTCTGCTCACGCCTTATCCGTTCCCCCCCCCTCCAAGCGCCCCCTGCCACTCCAATACTCACACCCTAACCCAGATCCCCCTAATTTCTAAAGACAATTTCCCCCCACTTCTGCTTAAAGTTTCCTCTGGTTCCCCCAGCGACTGTTGCCCCCCTCGGTCCTCCGGGAAGCTTTTACTTCCTGCCCGGATCCCCCCCTAGCCCTCTTAAACAACTCTCTGACTACGGGAGTGGTCCCGGGATCCTTTAAACGGGCCGAGGTGGTTGCCATTCTGAAAAAACCCTCGGCAGATCCATCCATCATGAGCAACTACCGCCCTATTTCCCTCCTTCCTTTCCTCAGCAAAGTCCTGGAGTCGGATGTTACTAATACCCTCGCCTCTTTTGTGGAAAACTCGTGTGTGTTGGACCCCCAGCCGGCTGGATTTAGACCTGCGCATTCCACAGAAGCAGTCATCCTCTCTGTGATGGACGAACTGCGCAGGGGAGCTGACTCCAACATCTGTCAGGCTCTGGTCCTCCTGGATCTGTCGGCCGCCTTTGACACGGTCGACCATGACATTTTGGTTGACCGTGTCAGAGAGGCTGGCATCCAGGGCACCGCCCTGGACTGGGTTCGGTCCTTCCTGACCCAACGCCATCAAGCTGTCAGGCTGTCCCAGTTTTCTGCTACTCATGTCGAGCTGACTTGCGGTGTCCCACAGGGCTCTTCTTTATCCCCTCTCCTTTTTAATTTATACTTGGCCCCGTTAATCCGCTCCCTCCGCAGATTCAATGTCTCCGCGTTCAATTACGCGGATGACATTCAACTGGTTTTCACCATCGACTCCGGGGACGAATCTATCACCACCTTTCAAAACACCCTCTGTTTCATCAGCGATTGGATGGGCTCAAACCATCTGAAGCTCAACCCCGACAAGACCGAGCTGGTTCTTGTCGGGGGACCCTCCAATCCCTGGCACTCTTCCTTTTGGCCTGCCAGTCTTGGCAGCCCCCCTTGTCCTGTCAACTCAGCTAAAAGCCTGGGAGTTGTCATAAGCAACGATCTTTCTATGACGCCCCAGATAAGCGCCGTAGTTTCCTCAAGCCACTTCCAACTCAGGAAAATACGCAAAATCTCTCGCCTACTTACCACTGATGCCCTTATTTTGGCCCTGCTTGCGCTAGTCATGTCCAGGCTTGACTATGCTAATGCATTATACGTAGGCATTCCTGCATATCAACTTAGGAGACTTCAGTTGATCCAAAACCAGGCCGCCCGCCTGATCTACCACCAACCAAGAGATCAACATGTTCGCCCTCTCCTAAAAAGTCTCCACTGGCTTCCGGTTTCTGCCCGCTGTAAATTTAAGCTTGGTTGTATCATCTCCAAATCCCTTACAGGCCACAGCCCCCTTTTCATCTCCTCCCTACTTCACCCATATGTCCCCCCCCCCCGCACCCTTCGGCCCTGCTATCTGTTCCTAGATTCAAGCGGAAGAAACACGGTGGCCTTAGGTTTTCATTTTTAGCCCCGTCGTTTTGGAACTCCTTACCCCTTTCTCTTAGGTTGTCTTCCCCTTACTCCAGGTTCAGATCTTCCCTCAAAACGTACCTCTTCACTGAGGCTTATAATTAGCTGGCTACCACTGTTATGTTATTTCCTGTCTCTTCTCCCTGCTCCCTCTGTACAGCGCCATGGAACCTAAAGGTGTTAGTGCGCTCAAAAAGTTCATTTAACATAACATAACATAACATAACAATAAAACCTAAGAAAGCAGAATATTTTATTGGCCACTCGTTTATGCAGGAGCCGTGGTGGCTCCTTCTCTATGGCAGAGGAGCATTGCCCCCCCCCCCCCCCCCCCGTCAGCAGCGTAAAAAAATAAAAAATACGATAATCTGAGGTGTAGTATCTTTTTATTTTGTTTCCCTGCTGAGTTTTGGGCGTGGGGCCAGGGAGATGACAGACACCAACGAAGTGGTATGCACTGCTACCAGTGCGTATGTCGGTGTGGCCGGTCGTCTCAGGCCGGTCAAACCGACATGCGCACTGAAGCTGTCTCCAACCCGAGCTGCATTGCCGGTTTGGAGACAGCAAGCACAGGCTCCCAGTCTCCCTGGAAGCACAAATCAAGGGCGCTTAGGCCAATCTTGAAGCTGCTCTCATACAAGAGTGGCCTCATGGCAGTCTGGGAGCCTGTGCCTGCAGTGGAGCTTTTTCATTGATGTTGCCGTCTCTTCCACACCCGACTCGCCACTCTCTTCTGACACCGGCCACTACTGTGCAGGAGAGTGCTCTACTGAGGTGTAGCTGTAATGTTTATTTATTTTTTATTTTGAGAGTTCTATATAGCGCTAGCCAGACCGAAAGTATCGGAGCTCTTTACAGCCTTATCCCTCGTATGATACATTAACACAGTAATATGTACAGTGGCTTATGACATATCGCATAGCCTCGTCGTAGAGAGCACAATGTCATTCGTAAGATAAGTTATCACAGTAGTCTGTACAGTTTCTCATGCCGCTTCACGTAGTGTTGTCGCAAAAGCACAATGACTCGTGAGGAGATTGGATCACGGAGGGGGGATAGAGGAGAGTGGGGTAGAGGTCTTAATGTCAAAGTGTCTGTGTGCTGCTGTGGGCAGGCTTCAGCGATTAGGCTGTAACTATCCATTCGGGAGAGATCGATTGAGGAGGAGATCTTTGAGCTGGCTTTTGAAATTCAAGCAGGATGGGTTAGTCCTGATATAGACTGGTATGGAGTTCCAGATTCTGGGTGCATTTTCTGCGAAGGAACGAGATGCGTAGGAACATAATAAGTCCAGAAGTTGAAGCAACTTCACTGTCCTGTCTCTAGTGGGCCAAGCAATAATTGTGTACTTAATTGTGGCTTTTTAAATGACTCTTCAGAGGATGAATGATGAAAGATTTCACTGAGATTCAATTCTATAAACTACATTGCATGTAACATTAGTCCACAGTGCTGTCTTACCACACACATTAGTATTCACAATCCACTCTTGTAATTCTGAGGACTGATGTTATGCTAAAGTCTTACAGAATAAAGTTGTGCAGTGGTAGCATTTCATTTTCCAATGACTACCAGTGACCAGTAGGCCGTGACCGGTGCTTGCGTCCATCGACTCATTTGTCATTTGAGTCTTCATCGAAAGACCGAGTACTAGAGGGTCACCTGCCTCCTGCCCACCATGGCCACTCTTCCTCTTCTCTCTGGATAGCCAGTCTAGTTGACATGTCGTGGTGAATCGGCAGCTAGCCGCTGTGGTTGTCATGTGTTGCTGCAGTGTGCTTCCTCTTCTGCCAGCAGAATACTCATGAAAGGTATGTATTGTCTGGACTGCAGGGTAGCATCACCCATCCGACATGGAATCATCTGTTTATTGGGCATTTTGTGCCATAGCAACTCATCAGCAGAGGTTCTATCTGTCGTTTAATATCCTTCAATAGCCTACCAGAGCGGCCTTCGTCTACTGCACCTTGTGATGCCATTAATGGTTGAGATACTCTCAAAGCCATCACAACTATTGTGACATTGTGTGACATACAGTCTGAATTTGGCAGAACTTCTAGATCTCAGATGGATTGAGGTATGCTCTGCAAGAGCACAGGGGTTGTGAGAGTCTGTGAGAAGCGGACCCTGAAATTGATAATAGTTTGTGACAACCAGATGCCCTCTCTGTGATTTTGGGATACAGGAGCATCATATTATGATATAGTTACACACTAAGGTCCCTTTTGACGCTTATGTGTGATATGCTGTGATATGGAGGTATGTATTCTTATTTTTAATTACTTATTGTGCTATTAAGCCACATTCAGTCCCTCTACATTGAAATTCTCTTATATTCATAACCTTCATAGCAATATTATGTGTGTTGTAATATTATAAATCCTGGCCCTATATTGTGATTTGTGACATTTAACGTAGCATGGTGATATAGTGCCATTTGGACCCAGTATTGGGATTTTAGAACATGCCAGCCCAGTACTGCAATAGTATTCATTTTAGCCCACCTAGTGTGATAGAATTGCATTTCAGGCCCAGTATTGTGGTATTGTTCAAATCAGGCCTTTTATTGGGATTTTGTGACTTTCAGGTCCTTAATTGTTGAATTGATACATGCAGGCCCTCTTCTAGGATATATTAAAATATTCATATTCTGTGTTGTGACTTTCTTTGACATACAAGTCCCCTGTGTGGGTGTTATGTACAGGCAAACAAAAGGTGTGGAGATTGCCTCATGTTCTGAATGATTGTAGAAATCCTATTTGTAAAGCTCAACTTATCGCCCCTTCATGGTTTCAAGGTTCTGGGGGCTGTTGGGGACATTAAGAGTCACATGATGCTAAGCTGAGCTGCTGCCAGGGATCGAACCATAAACCCTGGGTTCAGAAGTCAGCCACCCAGGCAATTGCACCACACCTCTCCCTCTTGTAGTCAATATCAAATTGCCCTTTTATACTTTTGAGCAGCACACACATGACTTGCAGTCACCCTGCTCAGAGTAATATGCACGACCAGCAGGCAGCCCTCCTCCAGTGAATAGGGATTACTGTGTTTTCATATTTGATTCCTGGGATGCAGGTGTGAGGGGCCATCCAGGTAGATCAGCAGCTGCTCCCTAAAAGCAGCCCATAGGAAAGTGCAGAAGAAAAACTGAATCTTAATTTCAGTCCTAGGTACCAAAACAAATCCACTGGGGTCAGAAGAGGCAATACTGTCTCTATCCGAGTCTCACAACTGTACCCAAAGACCAAACACAACCACAAGGACATTTGGTGCACTTTTCCATCGCGAAGCATGCCCCTTGGGTTCATCCGAAACAGATTACCAATAATCCAGCCTCTTCCCTTGTGTTTGTGGAGCCTCTCGGCCCTTTCGTCCTATATTAATGTCTGCTATCCTGTTTATTTTGTTTGCTGCAATAAGTGTGCTTTTTGTTCTTCCTGCTTAGGAAACACGTCTTACTCCTTTTTATCAGTACACCAGAGGGAAAGCCTCACAACTGATGAACTCCTGACATTTTAAGATTTCAAACTAAATGGTCTCACTATATATCAAAGTGGAAAGGGATCTGCACCCAGGGAATCGTTGCAACGCTTGCATCGCATGGATATATTAGTAGGATCCTCACTCCTTTTTATGACCGCCTGTTCTCCATTTGGAGAGACAAGTCCCTCTTCTCCCCATTCCGAACAGTAATGCCCCTCTCTTATGCCTATTTATGTCCCCCATGCTATCTTTTCTCATATTTTGCCAGTCATATTGTGTCTTCTGCGTCATAAAGGACTGGGCGCCTTCTTCTCCCTGTTTTTGACAACAATGCTCCCCATCTTTTAACCCCTTCACTGCGGCGGCTATTCCGCCGCAGTTCTAAGGGGGCGGGGCGGAAATGCGGCGGGCGCATGCTGGTGACGGAACAGCTCCGTCACCAGCGTCGGTTGCGCTGTGCTTATGACAGAGCGGTTCCGTCATGGCCCCGCCCGCTCAATAGAACGCTCAGCGCAGGCGCGGAATTCGCGCCGCGCAGGAGCGGCGGCAGGGCCATGACGGAACCGCTCCGTCATCAGCACAGCGCCACCACAGCTGATGACGGAGCGGTTCCGTCATCAGCAGGGGAGGGGTTAATAACTATGCCCTCTGTGTTTCTATGTTTACAGTACTAGTGCCGCCTTTTCATCATGATAATGGTGGCCATGTTGCCACCTTTTTTTGACAGTCTCTTCTCTATGTTTATTAGGGCTAAGGTTGTCCTTCCTCCGTGCATATGACAGCCTTACTGCATAATCTCATTTTATGTGATGGCCATGCCCACTTTTATCACAGTCCCTTCAAGCCATGCACCTCTTGGGTTGTCGAACAAAGGCCATCGTGAAGACTGTGGCGAGGAGCTATCATCGCCATGAACAGGAGGAAAAGGCTATTGTTTCCTCTGTTTGTCACAGCCATAGTCGCCATCTTGAAGGCCATGCCCGGCTCTCTCTCCCTGTTTATAACATTCTTGGTACCTTTTGCTCCTGATTATGGCGCCTTTGCTGCCCCGTCCTTGTTGACAGCCTCTTCTCTTGTTTATGAAGCCATGTTCTTTTTTTCCCTCAGCGTATGACAGGTATGACGCATTTTCTCTTATTTTGCGATGGCCATGCTCTCTCTTGTTCCTGACCTCTCTTCTGCCTCGTCCCCACGTTTGAAGGTCATGCCCTTGTCTCTCTCTGTCAGCAGCTGCACTGCGTGCTCTTCTCCATATCCGAGCACCGCAGCCCTGCTTCTTCTTGGGAATGGCAGCCATGTTGCCTCTTTCCTTCTGTGCACGAGCTAAAATGATTACAAAACGATAGTAAAGAATTTCTTTGGGTCATTCCGTTTCCGCAGGTTTGAACTGAGTCTGAAGATGAAAGAAGCGTGCTTGGTTCTTAAGAATCACCTCAGCGACCCAAGCGCCATGAAAACCAAAGAAGCTGTAAGTAGAAATAAATCATTTACGCATAAAAAAGCTTTCCTACCACGTTTCTCAGATGCCTAGAGGTTTTTGGTATATATAGAGAGTATGCATTATTAAAATTGTCGTGAAAGGTCTAATTTTCAGGTCCAAGTTCAGGTGGATAGCAGAACGTATGGCCATTTATAGGGGCAGATTTACAAGCCCCTTGCGCCACTTTTGCGTCACTTTTAACATAGGAAAAAAGAGTTTTTGGTGACGCAACGTCGAGAGAAATAAACCTAACAACTCTACACAGGGTAGGCTGTATTCCTCCTTTCAAATGTACCAAAAAATTGAGCACAGAGGTAAAAAAAAAGGTCATACCTTTGACAATACGATTGTGGGAAAATCTTCCTTATACTTTTAAGTATTCAAAACTTTAACGATTTCTCCTTAGTGTTCAATAAAAACACACAAGTTCACTTTTTCCACAAAATCTGTCTTGGTTTTTCGAAGTGTATAAAAGAAAATGGCCCTTTCCCTCAAACACTGTTGCGTGATACATAAATTGAAGGATGGTTCATCTAATTCTTTCGATTTGAAATGCTAAGAAGACTAGTAGTAAAGCTAGATATCTAATGCCACCTAGTGGAAGAAGCACGCGAAACAGTTACTGTCACTAAAAAGGAAAGTTCTGGTGGAAATTTATTTTTTAAGACTGGGGAAGTGGCATTCAGATATGCGGGTAATCCGCAGTCATCGGTCGTCTGCAATGCTTTCAGATTAGGAGATCAAATGTCAAATTAGGAGATCGACTGATTTAGATGCTTCAGTTATTGATTCGTTCTTGGCTTTACTCCGGCAGTGGATCCTTTAGTTTTACACCACTCAGAAGCCCGACATTGACCAAATGAAGATATGCAAGGGAGTGGGCGTGAACGGAGTTAAATTAATATTACTTGCCTGATGATAATATCAGAAATAAATGTGTTGTGTGAAGCAACAGTGGAAATTAAAGACACTTTACGTGGCGATGAAGAGTATGCATTAAAATCAATTGTAACCTGTAGGCTTTGGACATTTTTGAATTTATGCAGTTTGATTTGGTGATTCAAAGTATCTAAACTTAACAGATGAAAGCACATGTGTGATCTTGCTTCACTGACCTTAGACCGAACCTAGTTTGTAAACTACTGGGACTGCCATCAAACCACTGGGACAAAGGGCTGAGAATTCAGTGCTTAATTTGTAAAACATTAAGTGCCAGGGCCCTGACCAGGAGGCCACTGCAGCTTGCACCACCCACTAAACAGTCATAGCTGCCGATTACGGTACCAAAACAACTACTAACCATCTCTCTCGCCTGCAAGTGCGACAGTCAGATTATTCCAGGTCCCCAAAGCTGAAGGGATGGCTGGGGAGGCAGGTATTAGGATTTTTTAATGTATATTGTATTCATAAACAACTGCTGTTCTGCTCATCTCGAAATTAGATGAGCAGCGCCACCATGTGGCCGACTGACATAAGTGTGGTGTTGAAAATTAAGTGCGGGTGCCGAGCACTGGAAACAAATTAAGGGTCGGTACCGAGCACCGGAAACCGCTTACTCAAATTAAGCAGTGGCTGAGATGGTCATTTTCGATCTACATGTTCTGCTTTCTCCTTCTTTCTAAGAGCTGAACATATCATCCGTGCCAAATTCGAGGGCAGCCGTTACTAGAACAGCCAAACCGCCCACTGATATTGTTTTTAAAGCGCGCAAAGGCAAAAAAGGTGTTGGGCGCTAGTGTCAACAAAATTAATACAACAGTGGACTAATATGGCAACATTCTACAAGTTGGCAGGTATGCAACCACTCCGATCAGGGTGGGTAGGAGGAGCTTGATTCCTTAAAAAACCGAATCGGAAAATTACCAAATTTGCAATGTAGGGAGCACTCAAATGAGTGCTTCTCCCATTTTAGGATTCGCTATTTACCACCAACTATAAGTTGGTGGTAAATAAGGAATACCTTTGAAAATGCAAATCTGTGCATTTTCAACTGTGCCATGTGGCAGACATACATGCCCTTAGGGCATGTATGTGTGCCACATCTGCACACGAGCACGATTCAGGGGTGCAACAGGGTGTCACTGTCAAAGTGACACCCTGGCACCCTTTAATGTTTTCCCCATTTTACCGAATCGGTAAATACCGATTATGTAAATACTGAATCTTACTGATTCGGTAATTTTTACCGAAAATGTATCTACATCCCATTTACCAATTCTTAAATACCGAATCGGTAAAATTCGTTATTGAAGAATATGTAAATTGGGATTACCTACATCTGGCCCTAAATGTTTTGCTCAGAATCACAGGATGTTGAGCCGAGACTCAAACCTGGTTCCCACCTCCGAAGTCGACAGCTCTGGCCATTATGCCACATCCTCCCCCCACTTTCATGGTTAGTAGTTGGTTCTGTTTTAGGCGGCGCTAACAAGAGAAATGGGCTGGTGCAAGCTGCCTCCTGGCAAAAGCCCCAGCACTTATTTTTTTTCAAATTAACCACTGGGTGGTAATGGTCACTGGCAGTGGTGTGTAGTGAGCTGGACACCTGAGAAGCTTAAGTCAAATCCTGCTTGATAAATTTACGAACATGTACAATGAGTTTGAAATGTTGATGTAATTAACAAATAGACTAGCTGTTCTCAAGAGTTTACTGAGATTATTTTGTGTATCTAACCCAACTAGTTTGTTATCTGGCCTAAGTCATTTGTTTAGAATATATGTATATACACACACTCCACATTTTGTCTGGTAATTTTCACCTGCGTGATCACTATGGGCACCAAGGACACCCTTTCCCATCTTTGTTTTTTTAGATTACCTTATTTGTAAATAATGTTTTTTAACTTTGGAACAGCCGCGCTGTGTTTCTGAATACATTAATAGTATTGGCAACTTAGTAACCAGCATCTCTAAATGTATATTTTACATAAGTTGAGAGAAGTCCATATTTTTCCATATAACTTTTTACCCAGCCATGGTCTTTATATCAACAAGTGATCTACCTGTGGTATTCTGCTCTTCTTGCTATGTATATCTTTCTTTGTATTCTGCGCCCTGCTGCTCAGCCATAGTGTGAGTGATGTCATAGAATGTTCATGTGTACCTGGTTGAGTGAACGCAGTCGTAGTGCGTGGGCTGAGCAGCTGGGATGATGCTCCCGGTTGGGCTGTTAACCCGCTTCTACTACCTTATAACGTACTATTTCTGTGACCTGTTACACCTGCCTGAAACTGAAGAATAACATTCCATCTGGTTATCATCTACTCTGCCTACCCTCATTCTTACATTATTTCACTACTCACGATAAAATTAACCGAGAAAATGGATGTTGTCCTGCATCATTGTTTCAATCATACTTGGTATTAAGAAAGTACTAAATAATACAATTGAGCCATCACAAAGTTGCATAAATGAATGTCGGAAATAATAATGTTAATTGGAGCAATATTTAGGATTAAGGAATATTTTTCTTACCTCAGATCTCCAGCACACATAGCATCCAGCATGAGTGGTTCAGAGTATCCAGTCAGAAGACCTCTCTTCCAAACACGGTGGCCAACTATCTGTCGGCGTTTGCGGAGGTCTCTCCCACCGTACTCAGCTTCGTGGTCAATCTCGCGGATGGAAACGGGAACACCGCTCTTCACTACAGCGTCTCGCACTCCAACTTCCAGATTGTAAAACTTCTTCTGGACACAGGTCAGTGACTGAAGCTCTTATGCCATGAAAAGGTGTAAGAATCCTAATAACTCCTGAATGGACACAAAACTGACTTATAGGAAGGTAGGCTCACTCACTTTACTTGTACGGTGCTTTTTGTTTCTGATATTCGTGCTACGCCACTTTCACCAGGCATTGGCCTATATGCTTTGCCAAAGGTCTTTAGCCTTGCTCTACAGCATCCTCAATGCTGTGCAGAATTGCTAAAGAAAACAAACCAAAAAATTGTTTCTAAGATGTGGTGGCTGCGTCATTTTATTGGCGCGTGAAACACGCAATTGAACATCTACAATATGACACAAGGGTATTTTTTTATGTAACAAGTTGGATCAATAAATTGAAAAAAAGTCATGAAAAAGTTGGTTTTCTGTCTTGAATATTAAGTGGGTGCAACACAGAAGCCGCGGGTGGGAAGCATTAAAAAGGAAAAGGCTGGGGGAAGAACCACAGCCGGAGAAATACAGAGGAAGAAGGTGTGAGGAAACAACACGGAGGACAAGGAAGGCGGGAAGCAAAACTGAGGGCGCGGGTACTGGAAGCAAAACTGAGGGGGCGGAACACAGAAGCAACACAGAGGGTGGCACAGAAGAAACGGGCGAGAGAGAAGCACGGAGCGGGTGGTTAGGAAGCACACGGGCAACAAAGCAACATGGCTGCGTGGGCAGGAGAGAAGAACACGCGTGACAAATCACAACATGGAGTGCGGTTTGGGGAGAGACAGGCAAGAGGGAGACAACTGAAACATGCATGCGCTCCCATAGAGTGCTTAACCCAAAGGAAAAAGTAGTGTTAAAAAAGCAAACAGTGAAAGGACACAATTCATGTGTCCATGCTCCAGGGGAGGGACAAACACAAGAGGAAGAACGAAAGTCTAGTCAAGCTAACAAATCAAACACAAGCATATGAGAGTGAGAGTAGTGCCAACCAATGGTAAGCAATTAGAAGGCTGTAGGCCCACTGTCAGATGATGATAGGTATTTTTGCCAACATAGAGCTTGCGTTTCAGTGAGACCTAAAAATCAGTTGGCACCTCTGAAGAATACCTTAGCGTACTGTAATTCTGGAGTTAAAAATAGCAGACAAAGGTCTGTGGGTTATTGATTAACGTTAGGTCATTCAATTCCAATGCAATAAACCTAAGCGGGAAGCAATATTGCGTTTTGGCTAAAGGAACTGTAGTACAACACTGCCATCGTGTGGCTATTTTAGTTAAATGCAGTAAGACTTCAAATGAGATAAATTTACGAGTTGAACACGCGAGAAGTATTTCAAAAACACCTACAGCATATAAATTCCTTGCAAAGGAATCACTTTATAGATATATTATTTTACCTTGATTAGAAACTTTTAGAGCTGATGTCCGCAGATATGCAGATACAGTACATGTGATAAAGGAAAGTGATAAAAGAAAGCCTTCCTTCTTTTGAAGGATTATGGGCCAGATGTAGGTAGGCATTTACCGGTCGGTAACGGCCGAATTCGGCCGTTACCGACCGGTAAATGCAATTTGAGATGTAGGGCCCTGTATTTTACAGAATCGGTAAATTTACCGATCGGTAAATTTACCGATTCTGTAAAATACCGAATCGGTATTTTTTCCGATTCGGTAAAATTGATATGTAGGTGGGACTCTTCTGAGTCCCACAAGCATTACAGAATCGGTATTTTACCATCAAATATTATTTGATGGTAAAATACCGATTCTGGTGTGCATGCACATGTGTGCATGCACACCTGTTATACAATTACAGAGTAAAGAGGAGCACTCAAATTTATAGCAATTTACCAAAGTAAACCAAGGGTGCAAACTGCTAGACTATGTTGGCTACATAGTACAAAAACAGTGACTGAAAATGCAAGCGGAGCCTACAAGCAGGATGCACTGTTCCTAGGAGAAAATATTCTCACAAAGTGAACATATAATAAAATTCTAATAAATCAAAAGGTCTATAAATTGATGTTACCAACATAAATTTTATTTTTCACAGTGATTATTCAGAAATAATACTGTGTTCTCAACTCATCTTGCGAATCATGCGATAAAGACTTTACATGAATCTGTGTGGTTCATAGCATGAAAAAATACAAATATATATGTGTGACCTTATACGTCACTATATTACAAGTTTGTCCATTTGGAGCAATAACATTGTGTGTAGTTCCTTATTGTCGCCCGATGCATTTCGGGAAGCCCTGTTCCCTTCTTCAGGGGCGAATACCTACAACAAATATAATACAAAGAAATGTCTGTATCAAAATAATTCATCTGCGAATACATAGTCATTATACACAGGAAGGAAAAAGGTTTGTCATTTCATGAACATGCATACATCAGAGCGTTTCAATTGTATTTCACAGAAAAATCACTGTGCATAACCCCTGCTATGGATCAACAATACACTCATCCTATGTTGATGTGTTACCCACATTAAAAAAATGCAAACAATTAATTCAACGAAACTATACTTGGTCATAAAACACCACACATTATTAAAGAACAGTAAGACAAAGAGAAACATGTGTGTATATGCATGATCTGTGATTGATCATTAAAGCCAGAGCAAATGCCATGTTTGACATGTCAGTCTGTGCCATAACCTACAGTCAAGGTCACAAAGAATGAATAGGCATCTGTCCGTATATCATAGCTGTGTGATTCACGATGGGGTTTAAGGGGAAATAATAAACCTACCAGCCGGAGGGTGGTACGTAATGCGATATTTGAATCTTCACTAGTATCTATCACGTTAGAAAACTGTGAAGAAATAATGAACACAAAGTAAGCTTACGTTGTTCAGACAGACGGGTTTACTTTAAAGGATATCTAAACTTGTTTAATAAAAATAGCACTGATCTTGCCAGCATGAGCCAAAAACGTATGAATTTATAAGCCTATACATATCTGAAAAATAGTCTATATAGAGAGAGCTTGCGCTATTCAAAACGACAGGTTTACTTTAAATAGAAATAGCACTGATCTTGCCAGCATGAGCCAACAGCGTATGAATTTATAAGCCTAATCGTATGTGCAACCTAGTCTATTATAACGGTCCTGTTAATAACTGGGCGCACACATCTCCTGTGTTTTAACTAGCAAGCATGCTGACAATTCCACTTGGTAAATAAGGAAAGATATACCTGGAGTCGTAAGTGACTATAGGCTGATACTGTAACTCATGCTTGAAACAGAAACGTGTGCATGCACACCTGTGCCATATGACAGGCAGACCTGCCCTTAGGGCAGGTATGCCTGCCACATGGCCCCCGAACCTTTTTTGGGGGTGCTAGAGGGTGTCAAAGTGACACCCCCTGCACCCTTGTCAGAATCTGTATTTACCGATTCGGTAAATACCGACCGGTAATGCCCCATTCATTCCTATGGGCTTCAAAGCCCATAGGAATGAATGGGGCATTACCGGTCGGTATTTACCGAATCGGTAAATACAGATATTTACCGATTCGGTAAAAGGAACATCTGGATGTTCCTACATATCCACCCCTCAGATTTACCGATTTTTAATTACCGAATCGGTACAATTCGGTAATTAAAAATCGGTAAATCTCATTTACCTACATCTGGCCCTATGTCTGATCAGAACCAGTTTCGGCTCTTCATCAGGGGAATTGTGTAGGTGAAATAACCATGACAACGAAGCCCATCTTACTTCCATTTTCAAACCTAGTGTAGAATGGATAAATGGGTATTCTGTTGTAACATTCAACTGCGCCTCCTAGTAGATGGGAAGAGGTATGGGCAGCTGCTCAGTCCAAGCTTGTTGCACCCAGGATTCCTGCTGTCTGTGGGTGCATTGAAAGTGCCTCACCACTCTCCTTTTTATACTTGTATGTCTTTGCAGAAGTGTGTAATGTGGATCGGCAGAACAAGGCGGGCTACACCGCCATCATGCTTGCCGCTCTCGCCGCTGTGGAAATGGAGGAAGACATGAAGGTTGTGAGGAGACTGTTCAGCATGGGGAACGTCAACGCTAAGGCAAGCCAGGTTAGACCCCTCCTCCTCCGCATCTTCATCATCAGGAGTACATTAGAGTTTTCCCAAGGAACTGAGAACCCAAAACTGTGGAACTAACACATGGGCCCGTTTCACAAAGGGGCTTACGACACATAAGGTACGAATGCGGAGTGTCCGCTCACTGGGTGGAGTCTCCACATTCATGGCGGAATCTCTGCACTTGGGGCGGGATCTCTGTATGGCACACTTTCTGCAGTGAGCCGTATGCAGATTCCACCCCGAGTGCAGAGACTCCACCCCAAGTGCGGAGACTTTGTGCTTGTAACTTTACGTGTTGTAAGTCCCTTTGTGAATCGGATCCTAGGAGCTTTACGTAGCCCATAGAAGCAAGTCTCATGGGCAGACGATGCACTGTCACACCTTGTAGAATGTCCATATATACAACACAGGCGTGGGACTTGGTTGGTGAAAAGGTCTTTCATTAGAGCAAGATGTATTTGAATGTATTAATACACAAATGGCCTACTTACGAGTAAAGACCTTGTGTGGTCTGTTTAATTTTTACTAGAAGTATTAGTGAATGTTATGCTTGTATACATTGTGTGCTTTTATGGTTTTAATATCTGAAACCGAATAACGATTATTATTGATTGATTGGAGTAGGAAGGAATTCTATGAGGGCATTCCAGCTTCTCAGAATTTCCACCTATAATTCCTCACGACTCATAACTGAACCCGAAGCATTAAGATGCAATGATTACACCAGTTCGTGTAAAGATGAGGGTGTTGCGATGGATTCAGGAAGAAAGTTTACATGTATTTGTACTGCTCACAAGGGACTGTTATCAGACTTGCATAGGGGAACATTTCTGGATGCTACTTACCGATTTCCATTTCTTTAATTTCAGGCTGGTCAGACGGCATTAATGCTGGCCGTCAGCCATGGGCGCCAGGAGATGGTGAAAGGTTTGCTCGCCTGCGGTGCCAATGTCAATATCCAGGATGACGAAGGTTCCACAGCACTCATGTGCGCCAGTGAGCACGGGAGAGCGGAGACAGTAAAGGTGCTGCTAGCCCAGCCAGGGTGTGATGTTTCTATCACAGATAATGTGAGTCAACTCCTGCTTATTGATGTCATAGTTACTAGTGTATATAAGTATCCCAGCCCATTTCAAGTTAAGAGCCCTTTAGGACAGCAATCCTGTACGTATCAAGGGTCTTTAGTTAGCAGGTAAACCCTAGTCAACTTCATTTCTTGGTGGCCAATGAACCTACAGTGCAGAATGCGGGCAAACTGATTTTGACATTTTTTACGGGGTTATGCCTAGTTGATAATTGGTTGCAAGGCCTTTTACGCCTACAAAAACAATGTATCTAAAAGACCATCTCTTATTCCCACCATTGCATCACTTTCACCAAGATGTCCTTTAGGGTGGAGATAACTCTGTGTCAAGACTTGACTACAGGGATAATTGACTCAACCTTTGTCGTGTTGAGATTAATTACGTGGGAACCATATCGTTGGATACTAAAATCAAGCACTTACACAAAGTTTGGTTTGTGGGACAAGGTGTACTAAATAGTTATTATTCATGGGTGGCCCGACCACAGCGTTATGACCTCCACGGTACTTGATACCAGAAACAGATGAATTGATATTGTCAATAATATTGGGAAGCAACCATGTCAATCAAGTCACCATGGATGTTAAATAACAGCCTTTGCATCCACTGGCACTGCCCTTGCCTTTGTTAGCTGTATGATCAAAACCATACCATCAGCAATGCCTGGTTCAATTTTTGCAGTTTCCACTCCTTGGCTGTGGTTATTCACCATAACTTTTTCATTCCAGACTTTTTAAAACTTCAACGTTACTAGATGAACTAGTTTTTTGAGATCTTACCCTACATTTGCAGGCTGAATGGAATGATAAAAATGATCTTCACAATTACTCAAACAAAACTGATAGGCCATTCAGAGCTTTTCTAATTTCCTTCATAGCGAATGGGTACCTACCTTAATCTCATGCGTGCAGGCCGTTTTTCCGCTGTGCGCTGAGTTTTAAAAAAAACCTGCGTTACATGACGAGCTCAGCTCGTCATGAGCGTCGAAGGGGTTAACCTTAATTCACCAGATGCCAGCGGAAGTGACATCAAATGCCCTTTGACTGCTGATGTTAGACCATGGCTGACTCCTTTTCCCACCTGCAGCCCCTCAGCAGCCTCCTATTTCTTCTGAGGAGCAGACAAAGGACAGGGAAATCTGTACATTCTCAACGGGCAGTAAATACGAAATGTCGACAGAAAGGACGGTGTTGTCCTCTCTGGACCATTTTTTTTTGTAGACTGTCTGCCTCTCCCCAACACCCAGATCTTCCAGAGGTCCTTAATCTACTCTTGGAAATGGATTTCTGTCAGGCTGTTGAGACTCGAAATTACAAATGAAAATTGGTCTTTTAAACTTACCTCCAATGGACGGCCACGTGACTTTTCAATTTTTTGTTGTAAAACCCTTTGTCACTTTATACAAATGTTTGCACTGGGTGTTAGTTTACATTGGTCTGTTGTATCGGGCAGAACTAGGGTCAGCTGCAGGGAAACTGAATGAGTAGTCTGAACAGAATTGTGTTCAATTAGAGGTAAAGTTCAATGTGTGTCAATGATTAAAGCTGTATTTTCAGATGAATCATTCGTTGTGAATTTCAAGGTCGAAATCGACCAATTGCTTACGTGCATCTTGTAGTCAACAATTTTTTAAACGTTTTTAATAGTGTCTACTTGTCTTTAAAATATCCATAATTGTTTTTAACATTTCTATGATCTATGTTACTATACGCTGAAATGGAAAGACAGCCTGGTTTTGTAGCTTAAATAGGGGTGTGTGAAGTTGAGAAATACTTTTCTGCAAACAGTTTTTTAAAACTTTGCAATTTTCGAAATTATTGTTTAAAAAAGCTGCAAGTAAAATAAGTGATACAAAAATATATTTTATTGGAGTCAATATTACAAATGCTCCTGAGATGTTTCATATTTCAAACTTGGAGAAGTAAATTGGAGCAGGGAGTGGGATAAGGCAACTTTCTTGAATTCCAGATGGCCTAGTTGATGAACACAGTAGGTTTGACTTTAAATTTTCCTCCTTTCTTAGGACGGCAGCAGCGCCCTGTCCATTGCTCTAGAGGCTGCGCAGCACGATATTGCAGTATTACTCTATGCACACTCAAATTTCTCAAAGGCGCACTCACCTGTAAGTATTTTTCAATGTATGGCACTCATCAGTATATATTTTATACATATTTTATGCTGTGTTTTAACTTTAAACCACCACTTTTTAATAATGGGTAAAAAGAAAGTTAACTTATTACTTGCACTAAAGATTATTGGTACTAGCGATTGCTAGAACATCGAAAAGACTAATAGATCATAGAATAAAAAAACAAAGAAAAGGTGGTGGGCAAGAGTAAAGGGTTTATGGAACAAGTGCAGAGGGAAACATCATGGGTTCCACACAGAATCCCAGAGGTTTGGACTGTGTTGTGATCAGAAAGTTATGGTAGCTCCAATATTATTTTCCTTTGCATCAAGAGAAAAGTTGCATCAACTTCAGAATTAACTTGTAGTGAAGAACAAGAAACTCTTTCAGAGTTCGAACCACAGATGACATTCTGTGACACATTTATTTGAAATGTAAACAATTTTTTGGGACATAACAAATTATCACAAGCCTCAGATGGTGTCGATGCGGGGTAGTTTCATATTCAACTTCAGTCGAGCATGACAAGTACTGTAAACCGCAGTTTCTTCCTGAAGTGGAAGGATATATAGACTAAACTGTGCATGTTCACTTTTTTTCAGCAAGTAACACCTGATCCCGGCATGAAGACCGCCACCAGTCCCACAAAGCCAGAACCATAAGACTGAACATGCTTTTGCAACCCGCACGCTGCACTTCACTCAAACACATCGGTTGCAATCTAAGGCAAATGGCCTTGAAGCACAGAACACAAAGACTCAAGCATGCTAGAGCCCAAGGGAAGAGACAATCTGTTTCACATGAAGAACCACAATGTCTTTTCAATGGAACTCAGTGCCCTCTCTTGAGGTGCACAGGAGGCTTCAGGTCAGGAGACGGCTTTATTTCAAGTCTGGTTCCACTGCTTACTTGGGTATCTGGTCGCTTGGGATGTGGACGGAGCAAATAGCACTCAGCAAACATTCCAAATGCTGAAATCTGAAGGATCAGGAAGAAGTTGTTTGAGCACGTGGTGTATACTTTGTGTGCAGATGAAGAAACTAAAAATATTGATGGCTCAAAACCAGTACCACCAGATACCACACCAACACCTACGCAATGACACATGTAGAGCTGTGAAAAACTGCCAGTCAATAACACGTGCATTAAAGACTTGTAAAATAAGAATACTGTTGTAGCACAGTTTGGCTTGTAGGGGAATCAAGACCGTAAAAAAAAAAAAGCAAATGAATTTAAGCAAGGTTAGGGATGTGTGGATGCCACTGCTCCATGTCTCAGCCCTTTTAGGCATATTGAGTTGCTAAGATAGGTTTCTTTTTTTCCAATGGACCAGGCTCCCTCTCTGTCGCAGAACTCGGCCCATTAGATACATTTTCCATATGGATATACGCCATGTGGACTGCCTCTCGATATGCTTTCGAGTTAGCCCTGCTGCCCTGCTAATTTGCTTATTAATATAACTGCACATTTTTACTGTTTTCAGTGCTTTGCAATTTCATTGTATTTTTTAAATCTGGTGGTTCGTGTCTTCAGTGTCATGGTGTATTTTGGTCCAGAGGAAGCGTGTGTCTATCTGTCCAGAGTATAGAGTGGCTCAAACAATATGATGTACAAGGTGGTGCTAACGAAAAGTAACACTGGATACCTTTGCCTGTCTTGATCCAAATGTTGACTTGGCAGTGAAGGATGCCAGCCTGGCCATGCACATATTTCTTCTCAGTGACATTTGTGAAGACAATCGTGAGCATTACAACATGTCTGATGTCATCCGAGTCAAAGTATTATTTCAAAGGATGGAGAGAGATGTTTTGCAGCCACTTTTGCAATATTTGCATGAAATATGTACTTGGAAAGAAAACAACTCTTTAATCAAAAAACTTATTTGGAGAGAATTGTGAAGAATGACCAGAAAAAGCAAGTTATTTCATGTTCAGTCAGTGGACCCTTAGCACAAACTTTACCTGGTCCCAGTGGTATATAGAAGTCCTGGACAATTCTGGAAATGTGAAATCTTTGTAGAGGTTGCTCTTCAGTTATATATCTGTGTTCGCATGCTTTGAGGCAGTTCTGTATGTGCTTTGAGGTGGCCTAAGCAGAAGTCCAATAGTAGGTCTCCAATTAGGCAGGTCCTCAGAGTAGCTGAACTAGCGCTACTTGTAAAGGCATTAAATAAGAACCCTGCCGCAATGGTCTTCGACATCGCGATCGCCTGGAAGGAGCCTCTGTAGCATCTATTAGTGCTGGTTAGAGTAGTGTCGCAGGAAAGATTCCAAGCTGTACTCACCAGCTAGCGAGAATGCGGGTAACCGAAGACACAAGTGGTTACCTTGCTTGTATCATGCTACAAGACGATGCTTCACAACGGACTCCAGTCGCTACAAGCACAGACGTTTCAATTGGAGGGGACAGCTCTCGTAGCTCAAGGACTAGAAGTAACAAGGTTCACTGGACTTTTGCACACATTCGTACTTGTGAAGAGAAAACCACTGTTTGTTGGCAAGAGTATTGTCAAAGTTATGTAACTTTCATTGGACATTTTGATGCTTTATTGGGATTGATGACAATCATATGACATCAGGTGAAAGTACTTGCATTACTTAGTGCACAGACTGCTCTCAGCTTCAAGTCTCTATACGCCCTTTCTGTGAAGCTACTGGAAATGATCCGAGGAGGGCCACCGAGAACAGTTCCATCCACTGCCGTGTACACCGCTTGTATTTAACCACACTATTTGTGCACGTAAAAAAACAACGATTCCCTCCACAGAGTTGTACTTTAATGTGGGAAGCCACTTTTAACCTAGTACAGGTAACAAGTATAGAGATGACATAAAAATGTTTTTTTTTTCTTCATCTGGTTTTGTCAGCTGACTGTAAAGGTGGATGATTAAAGCTTCCACACCAGTAAACAGTATTACTACAATAACTTTACTAGCTCTTGATCAGGTTGAAAACTATGGGCCAGGCAGTAAATGGAGCACGTTTGATGAACTGCGTGAGTGTTTTTAGCAAAGTAAGGTAAAAAAAAAAAAGGCCAAAATGCAATCCAGGTGGGTAATAGGACAAGTGACTGGTTCATGATATCAGGGGTGTGACATTGTCAGTAGCCACTGATCACTTGGTTCCTTTTATTTGGGATGCCTTCACCTTATGCCTGTTTCAGAATCATCCAAGCTCCGTAAAAAGAATATGCAGTTTATTGATAGGTGAGAGCGTCTGATTACATTTTGCCTCTTCAGATGTGCTTTAATGGATGCAGAAATGGTGTGGGGTAGAAATTATGGACCAGCACAAAATAACAGTAGTCCAGAGAAATACATACCAATATTTGAGGATGAATTGGAAAAACTGGGAGCAGATTTAAGGGGGACTCAAATGTCATTGTTGAGAAAAAGAAAACATTAATGGGACTTAAATTTCAACATTAACTTGCATCTGAGATGATACAATTTTAAGAGGGAGAATGTAGTGCTTACATCAGAGTACACCGCATGGAGGAACTCACAGTGAGCAGCCGTACGCATCAGGAACAACTCTATTCTAATACCTGCCATGGTACAGTGTGACTCACAGTCCAGCAGCCAGGCATCCACTGAATCCCCAAACACCCACTTACATTCTACATTGAACCGCAGATGTACAGATCCCATTACACGCATGCTTGGATGTGCACATTCTGCTGGAGACACTACACCAAATCATAAATAGTAGCATTTTTAGCTAGGAAAATTGGGAGTCGATCGCCCGACTGGGGTGTGTTGGCATACATGTGCTTTGTGTGGAGCCTTGGAAATGAGGGGTCTGGCGTCACAATCCCATGGTCCACATCCAAAGAATTTTAAGAAAGAGAAAAACAAGGGGTAATTCCCATGAACAGATGGAAGCATTGTACACCAAGAAAGGATACATGCTGCAGAACTATCTTTTAGAGGAAAATCACGTTTTTCTCGTGGGTGGTCCGGTTTTAACTTTACATTATTTGAGGATTAGGTCATGGAAACTGTAGATTCTATGTCCACCTAATACTTAATCCGATCCCATTACCCATAATCCTTTTTTGCTGACTCACACTTGTTGGATGACAGCGACTCAGGCTCTGAGGATGGGTGCCCTTCCAGGTGAAGCAGACTATGATTACTGTAAAGTAAATACATAATTTTTTTTATATATGGGCCTCATTCACAGTCATCAGCAACACAGTTTTTTAAGTCTACTAATTCGCTACTCTAGTGTGAGAGCAGTGAAAAAATATACTGTGCCTTTACTGCTATGATGTTAACTCAATTCCATAGAAAACCCTTGCAACTAGGCTACACCGCTTAAAAGAAAACAGTATTTCACCATAACTACAACACACGGACAGAGTCCTTTGATATAAAATTATTTTTTTGTTTTTTATAATGAAAAAAAAAGAAAATCCCATAAAATATCCTTTCCTGACAAAGAAACAGGACACTTTCAATCAAAACTGTGATGAAAAACTCCAAATTCACAATATACAAAAATCTAAATCATTGTCAAAAATAGTCAACAATTGACAACCAAAAGGCTTCAATTTCATTTAAAAATACAATGCTGGGCTTTTTTTTTTTTAACCTGTAAAAAAAACAGAAAACTGTGAACTGGAAGATATCTTTGTTAAAGCACCCTCAGCACTAATGTGTACGAATAACCGAAAAGTCAAAGACTTCATCCTCTTTAGGTCATTCAGCCATTCATCGTTCTAAAGTGATTAAGTGAACAGTCCATTTTATTCATGACTTTGCAGCCCTTTCAGGTTTGGACTTGAGAACTGGGAATTTCACACTGAATTTAAAAAATACCAATTCTAAACCCATTTAGGACTATTTTTAAAAGCATCCTTAAAAAACAGGGGGAAGATCTGCTTTGGCTGTCATCTGCTGTTTTGACTTTATAGACAGTGGACTGATGGTTTCACACTTTAATTCTAAGATTGTCCGTTCCATGCCCAATTATCGGAATAATCTAAACAAGCTAATACCATTAAGATTCCTGAAAATCTGGATTGATTTGAGGCTCTTAGACCAATTCTGGACATGTTTGCTGTATAAATCCTATGCTCTGCTTAGGGAGCAGTAAATTGAAAAAAATGGATTTTAACAATTAATCACTATATTTTTAATGTTACGGGCTGAAATTGAGTTTACACTGAAGTCCCTTGCGTAAAAATAAAGCGGCCCAGCTGTGCTGATGTAAATGCACATTGCACCCCTGGGATAGGATACTTGTAACCCCGCCCCTCGAATGGATGGCAAATGAGAAGCATCCACAGTAGGGGAGATAGTTGAACAAGCATGGAGGATAGAAACTGACCAACAGCAGTAGAAAGATGTGATTGGTGGAATCCACACCCCTAAAATTGTACTTTATCTGGCATTTTTATAAATACACACTGGCCTTGGGTTGAACTAGGCCCCCAAAACGAATGCATCCCGCCCTGCACCACGGGATCCACTGGTGAACATATGAAAATGAATATAGCATAAAGGTAGAGGTTGAAAGTCAAAGGAAGTGAAGAAAGGACAGAAACCAGAGTGAGCAGACCGAAGACCACAAGAACGAGAAGTGAATAGAAGAAAGCAAATGTAGGTCTTAAACTGGGAAATGTGAAAAAGCTAGAAGTAAGGGGGAAGGTGTGTGACGAATGCGGGAAAAGTATGTGCATGAAATCACCAAAAAACAAAGTAAGATTACGAATATAAAAACGTTGAAGGTGTGCGGCTAATGGAGCCGGTTATCATCCTGTGACCACAATTACCATTGTCTTCTAATGTTGGAATCAAGTAATATTTCTATGCTAAGGGGTCAAATAACTCTCATATGCTCGTCAACTGACCTGTTCATATGAAATCCAGGATCTTTCTTCATGCTAGGGGGTCATCTACACTTCTCATACTGAACGAGAAGTCAAGTCAAGTTTTTATGCTAAGGGATGAAGTCTTTTTCTCAAATAAAAGAGTTAACTTATTGAGCTGAGGAGACAATTCAGCATCACAGGGGAAGGAGTCCTGTAACTTTCTTCAAGCTAATATGCCAAGTAAGCTTCTCATAGTAAGGGATCAAAGAACATTCTCTGATGAAATCTCTAGCCACTTCCTCATGTTATTGGGTCCAGGAAGACTCATTTCATGCTGAAAAGGAACGCTAAGGTGTTCAGCAAAATGCTCATGTTACACTCACGCGTCCTCATGTGTATTGGTCAAGTAACTAAGTATTGAAGTAACCTCTGAATGCTCAGCAGTCAAGGAATATGCTCTTCTTGTGGACGTACCCTCACCATTTCCTCCACATGACCTTAAATTTGGGACTCAGGATAGCTTGATATGGGATGGACGTTCATAGAACCCTAAGAAACCAATCTTTTAAAGGTTAATAATTATGCCAGCTAGTTTTATGTGTAACACTTGAGTGTAATAGTGGTCACATTACTAACAACAGTGTTACACTCATTGAACTCAATGGCACTCATTAGCCTCAGAATCATGAAAGGTCAACTTTGGTCACCTAGGATTTTAAACTCAGATCTTCTGTTTTCAGCACTGTGCCAATAACACACTTCGTTGGTTTCTCAGCATGCGTGTGGATGATGCTGCTTAGAGAAAACAGGTGCTGCTGGAGTATCGTACGGTTGCTTGCACCTTTACAAATTACATCTTTAGAACGACGGAATTTATGCCTCCTAAAAAGCAGAACCAAAGTGAAAGTCATGTACATGTATCTCCTCCCTTTAGAATACACGTGAATGAAAGTGGGCGATCAGTGCTTCTGTGTACTTTGGTTTCTTTAGGATAATGTAACTTTAAGTTGTAGGTATACTGAAGATGCAAGAGTTCAAGCCTTGCGGTTTGATTATGCACCTTGAAGCTGGTCAGAGATCCCATCAACATGTCACCCATTACAGTGGGTTAGCATTCCATCAACATTGACCATTACTTTGACAATTTCTAGAATTAGAACAGTTGCATTACCAGCAGTCTGAGGCTACGACAATTTTTTTTAGTAATATAAGGATCCAAGCAGTGACATGTATCCCCTTTAACTTTTCATAGAAAACCTTTGAAGCTATGTATACTCTTCCTTCTCTGGCTTTATACACTGTGCTTGCACCCGATAAGTCAACAATGTATAGTCTTCAGAAGTTCCTGTTCTGTGCCCATCATCCTAACACCATTAAACAATGAGCCCCTTGCACCAAAAATATATTATTCTTGCCAAGAAACTCGGTTTTAAGCCCATTTCTCACATTATTTTTCTTCAGAACTTGGGACTGCGGCACGGCATAGCCTAGAAAATTTCTTGGACAAGAGCATTGCAGTTCTGTTTAGTAATAGTCACTTGTACCTTATGGATGCATTCAAGTCTTGTACCAATCGGAAGTTCTCCTTTAAAGAGCTACAATATATTTTTTAATATTGAAAACATGTTTTATATAAATTGTGCCTAATAAGTCTATATCACAACTAAATGATTCATGTGAACCTTTATATTGAAAACAATTATTTTCTCCAAAAAAACCACAAATATTATAAATGTATGTTATATTTTTGTGATACTGCTGAATGTCTGATTTATGTACAAACTTGAATGTCGATCTGCCGAAATTCACTCGCTCTGACCTTTGCAGCATTCCTTGACGAATAAACACTCACATTAAAGACTGACAGATCAGCACACTAGTCGTGTGATGCGTTTATTGTGAGAATTAACACATGTTAAAAATTATTGTGATATCTTGGTTTTTCCTGTAGTAAACTATTGATTACATACTTTTTTTTTTTTAAATCAATCTGAAACTTTTGAAAGGATGTGAAGTTTAAAGACAGCAATTCGTCAGACAAATATTTGAGCTTGGCTCAGAACTAGGTATTCACATTCCACAGGTCCCCAACACGACATGGTTAGTTAATAATACACCTATTGCGACACGTATGAATAAAGATCTTGACCACTTGTCCTAGTCCTTTTGGGTGGGATTGTGCTTGCTAAAATGATGGTCCCGCCCCAGTTTTTGTACGTTTTGCAGAACTTCCCCTCCCTTTTTTGGTCCCACATGGTCCCACATTCCGCCAGTGTGTGCAGTCCACCTTTGAGGGGTGGCAGGCTACAGCTGATTTTAGCTTTACTACTGGACTTCCCACTTGGTGGTCTTGAGTGACTGGCTCCATGGGCGAGCGCCAGAACACAGCGGCCCACACAAAATATAATGGGAGACTGCAAATCGTTTATACAAGTCACTGATTTCCCCCGAGCTCTACCCAATCTCACAGGGGTGGTTTTTAGGATCTGGCGGGCAGACACAAAATGGGTGAGGGTCGGGGTTACACTGCAGACGCAGAATACCATTTGGAGGGGCACACTTCTCAGTCAGGTGGTGGGCTGGAGGGGGAGGTGGCGGGGGCTCAGACGGTGGGGCCTAATTGACCACCCTCAGCTTGGTGATGAAAGGCAGAGCTCTAATATGCATCCTTTCTCCAGGTTACAGGCCAGCTTTGACCTACACCATACTCGGTTCTTCCACTTTTTGCAGATCCGTCATGCCATATCCTGTTACCAGGCTGCTTTAGTGGAGGCTCCACAAGTACAGCCCTATGGAGGTTAAGCTCCCTATGTCCACCCAGGCCCCCAGGGGTCTCCCGGATTCATCATTCCCTGGACTTATTTCTGCACCTCATCACAGTGGCGTATAGGGAATGGAGGGAAGCGCTTACGAGACCACTGGAGCTGGCCACCTGCTCCCAGCTTCACATGATCCAAATTAATATTCTCCATATGACCCACTTGATGTCATCACGACTGTGGAAGGCGGGTAAATTTGGCTGTGCCCTGTAACACAGCGATATTGGTCCCAACCTTTGTGGGTCTTGTCCGATGTGTTAGGGAGGCAGATAGATTATTCCACTCAGATCGCAGTTCTGGGTCTAATGGAGGAGCGGGGGGAAGGGGGGGGGGGGAGATCTGAAAGACACCTAGTGGGCTTGGGGACCTTAATATGGAAATGTGGGATTGCCCAGAACCAGATCTCGAAGACTGCCCATGGACTGGTGTTCAAAGATGGCAGAACCAGCGTATGCAGCAAATGGTTGGCTCATTTTGGGCTTCTGGGACAGATGTCCTCCCTTTGTTTTGCGACCAAGAGTTATCGCTGCTTGCCTGCGTTTCTTACAAGTTTATTTTTTTAAATTAATTTAAAAAAGCTTCAAAATATATATATATATTTTTTTTAAAGGCTGGCGACTTAAGTCACCCAAGTATGCAAACTAATAAATAACTGATACCTAGTGGCGCAGCCCGATAAAGGAGAAATGGGATAACGACCCAACATAACCAGGCAATCCTATCCCAGTACCAGAAATATGGCACCTTAAATGTAAATCACCTACCACTGCAAAACTCCAGTTCTTTGAAGAGATACTTGGCCCTTCTTAACACCCATTGGACTCCAGCAACGTTTCATAAACTAACACTAAACTTAGAAAACAAATGCTGGAACTGCTCAGAACCCCCTTGACATTTGCAACACGTTTTTCACTGCAAATTCATACCTCCTCTACAGCAAGGTGCAATTTCTTAAGTGAGGCCTTTGTTAAATCATGTTTTTAAGCTCTTGGCATGTTGCAGTCCAGAATCTAGATCTGCTTTTATTATAATACAATCAAAAAGACTATAAAGTAGGATTAAAACATGGGCATATTGTGTACGAAAGTAGGATCTGCTTTCATGGTCATACCCACTCTTTGCAGGTGTCACCATGCTTTACGGACTAGTCTGATGGTGATTCTGCTAATCCTCCCAGACAGGACAGCGTGGGGTGGGGACAGGGGGGGGGCACGATTGGAAGCGCCACTAGATTGCTTTAAATGGCACATTTGGTGCCCTCCTTACATACTGCAGTTGGAACCAGTTCAGGGAGCCATTGGATCCACCGGTCTGGCACAAAACTGGACAAAGGACATGGAAGTATTCTTTCCACTGTCCAGCCCCTCCTCTGGGAGGGTCCCCTGAATCATCCCAACCCTTTGCTTAGGATACTTAAGGGCTTACCTCTAGGTGGGGGCATAGATTTGTCATGAGACAAGATTCAGATCCAAAACCACTTCAAATGTCTGGGCACTTTGGACTTCGCTTTGAGAACCGAGACAGCAACTGGGAAGAGTCCAGCTGCTCCTTGTCTCATCCTGCAAGTCTTCTAAAACATCCGTGCCTGTGCTCCATACAGGTTCTTCACAAAGCCTGTGAACATCCAAGACACCCAGAGGAATCTCCCTTCGAGTGAAGGAGTCACTACCCTGTATCTGCAGGCACCGCAATGAAGATGACCGGTCTGCTGGTCCTGAGCTCCAATGGACTCAGAAAGGTTCAGCAATACAGGTGGTGGTTCAGTATCTCCCTTGAGGCCTACACTGTCCTTATAGCAAGTTTGAAACCAGTATCCCTCGCCGGAACAACTGGGGCAGTATCCCCGTGCACCACGTCGACGTACCGTAGCCTAGGCTTGTTGACTCCTCCAAATATCTTTGGGCTCCAAGAAGCTCCAGCCTCAAGCGTCTCCTGCAGCCAAGATCTTCACCTGCACTGCATCATTTGAACAGTGGGCCTTCGTCCTTTAGTGAGCTGTTCAAGGTCCTCTTGCAACTCCTGTGCCTTCGGCCCCTGGGTCCTCACTAGGGTCTTCTTTGGCTCAAGTAGGCTCTCCTGCTTGCTCGGGCCTGCCCTGACTTAACTGCTCATGGCGAGTCACTTGGACCTTACTGATCCCAGCATCACTTTTCTTGTGGGTGCCGCTGCTGGAGACCAACCCGTTAGCTCTTGACATCTGACATGGGCCAGCTCGTGAATGGCTCCTGATCGTCAAGGGCACCGTCAACTCTACTGCATCTCTGACATCAGTAAGCATTCGCCTTCTGGTCACTCCAGAGTGGCATAGATTCTGTCACCTCTGCTTGCAGGTACCTCTCATCTTGAATCCACCTTTAGGATCCACAGGACTCTCACCTTCACTAAGGTCCTCCATTGTGGTCTACAGTGGTTTCCGACGTCGCATCGCATCTGCCTTCCCTAGTGTCTGTATCCTGGTTCCTGGGGGTACCCACGAGTGGGGTGACTCTCCAATCTTCCATGGGGTTTTTTCAGGATCCGATGAGAAGGGTCCTTTTTCTTAAAACAGCAACTTACCCGTTGACTTGTATGGAGTACGCAGTTGTGGTCCCACTCTGCACACAACCTCCATAGGGTTCCTAGATACTCACCATGGGTGGGTCCTCAGCTCTTCTACATATTTTGGGTCCATTCTCAACTTAGGTCATGGTTCACATTCCACTATTTTAGTATATGGTTTGGTCTCCCCCTGTATAATGATCAAAGTATTGTGGTTATATCTCCGAGTAGGAGATATTGCAATGTGTTAGTGAGTGGTTATAATAAAAACATTTTTTTTTAACTACACAGTGTGGTTCTCTCGCACTGAACCCATACCATAAGATTAAGTTCTGGTAAAACAAGCTGCTTTACACTCCTGGACTAAGCCCGAAGGCTGCTTTCCACATGTACCACTTAGAGAATGTTATACTGTTGTCTAAAACCACTTAAATCACCATGAGTTGTCTGGATTAGCGCAGGGTGCTACACTTACAGAAGTGGGCAACATATACTAAGCCAGTCTCCTACATATGGCGACTTCCAGCCAAAGGATTCAGGTTCCACAAGGAAGTAAGAAATAGCCACAAATATGGGCTGTAAGGTAGCCATGTACAGAGGGTCCCACGTCTAACAAGGATTGGTTCTTTGCATGAGGTTATGTTCCCCACCATTTTGGCCATTGCATTGCATAGCAGTTAAGCAATATCCTTTCCATCTCAGACTGCCAAAGGCATTTTTATGTTAAAACTACAGCTTAGTAATGGGAAACTGTAGCAATTGCAGGGGTAAACTGAGTTTTGAACAACAATTTTGGACATGGTCTTATTGTAATAGGCAACACAACAGTATATACGCGTAGTCTGCTCGATTAGTAAACGTACACTTTAAGCATCTTCTCCCATGTATCACAGTAATATATGTTCAATGCAGCTTGAGAATTCTAGATTGATTGCTCAAAAAGGTTCAGCTTTGTATTAGTTGATTGAAAAAAATGAGCACTACTACTGAGCTGGGTACTTTAACAATGTAATTGCAAACATAAAAGCCTAAGATTAGAAATGGACAGCAGAAATGGGAAGTCTGTGTCAATAGATGCTGGGGCAACTGATCTGTACATAATGCGCATGACTAGAAGCTGTCTGGCCGGGATGGAGGGGCACCCTCGGGGAAATACAACCTCAAGTAAGGGATCTGGAGGGCCAAGTTTGCAAACTGATAACCAGGGACCATGGCCAAAATATATAAAGGAGACACTAACCTCTGAGTTTGACCGAGTTAGACTAATCCAGTTTCCATAACTTGCTTCTCTGCTGAAGACATGAAGACCCTTTTTAGGTCGAGGACCGTAGGCTGCACATGCGCAGTTCGGTCCGAAGATTTAATGTTTCTTAGTACGGGCATTAACCCGCCCCTCTTCTCCATTGGCTGGCCTCGTAAATGCTGGCCAGCCATTGGAGGAGAGGGGCATCACTCCCTTTAAGTCCCGTCTTCCCAATTCGGGGGCATGTTTTTTAGGTTCTTTCTATCTGTGACGTCTTCAGTCACTCAAACCTAAAAAACACGCCCCCAGTCTGAGAAGGACGGGGCTTACATCACCGGTTTGCAGCGCTTTGGTTGGTTCCTGCCCCTAGGGATTGCGGCAGCGTCATCGGCCTGCCGTGCTGGAATTGGCTCCTGCCTGTTTCACAAGCTTACATCGCATAAAAAATCCCAGGGCCTAGATTACACCTTATCTATTCATTGGTACAGGCGGTGCGATTTCTACAGAGGATTCTTGTTAAAGCTGTTGGTGTTATTGCTGTGCTGCACGAAAATGCCTGCAGGTGCATGACTCTCTTTCATGTCACTTCCCGCAAAAGAACGAGAGAGTGAAATTAAGGTGAGACAGAAAAGAACCGAGTCCGCTGACGGAATTTCAGCGCCACTGCCTTGCTCCCACTCATCCACGTCGGCCCGGCCTGCTGCCGCAGCCGGAGAGCCAGCACCCGCACATCAAAGCCGGCAGCAGCTCCGGCAGCAGATGGGCCCCTCGGAGCAGCAACCGTATTTCTCACTTTAATGAGAGCATAAAGCAGGATCAGAAATGCCAGGCCGCAGTCAGCACTCTCGCCTCGTGCTGCAGGAGCCCCCTTTTTCAGTCAGCAGTTTTGACTTTTTGCTCAGATCTATTATGTTATCGACTAATAACCCCATAAAATATTCACAAGTTTATTGCCTACGCCGAACCACCGCGGCGCATTACATAAAAATCCCAGGGCCTAGATTACACCTCATCTATTCATTGGTACAGGCGGTGCGATTTCTACAGAGGATTCTTGTTAAAGCTGTTGGTGTTATTGCTGTGCTGCACGAAAATGCCTGCAGGTGCAGGACTCACTTTCTGTTTTTTTGTTTCTTCTTCCGAAATGCTTACTTTTTGGTGTCTGTGTCCTACTTCTTTATTCCTCTGGTTCATGTAAACACCATCTATAGCGTTGTTCACTGCATCCGCCATGCTTTTTTTAGCGTACTGGACCTGGTGAATAAACAATCATGCTGTCAAAAGCGAAACTACAAATCCCAAAATGCACTGTGTTGTCCAACTGCTCAGGGCATTACCCATAATTGAGGAGCACGCAGATATCACCCCAAATGTTACGTCCTCAAAGCTGTTCCCTCGGTAAAGCTGAAAATGTTAAGATTGTACAGCAAAGTGCAACCTGTGTCACTTCCCGCAGAACGAGAGAGTGAAATTAAGGGGAGACAGAAAAGAACAGTCTGCTGACAGAATTTCAGCGCCACTTCCTTGCTCCCACTCATCCGCGTCGGCTTGGCCTGCCGCCGCAGAGCCGGCACCAGCACATCAAAGCCGGCAGCAGCCCTGGCAGCAGATAGGCCCCTCGGAGCAGCAACCGTGTTGCTCACTTTAATGAGAGCATAAAACAGGATCAGAAACGCCACGCCGCAGTCAGCACTCTCGCCTCGTGCTGCAGGAGCCCCCTCTTCAGTCAGCAATTTTGACTTTTTGCTCAGATCTATTATGTTGTCGACTAATAACCCCATTAAATATTCACGAGTTTATTGCCTGCGCCGAACCACCGCGGCTCAAGACGGATGGTTCTCGGGTTCGCTGTAATCCACTCCTGACAGGGAGCAGGAAAGTTATTTAAACAAGGCCAGGTGAAGGGGCGCAGAGTTCCACCGGAAGGAGGAAATGGATCGCTGGTTAGGCAGGCTTCATAGCAACGCGGTCTATCCAAGGCCAGTTTGTAGGCCCATGACCTGTGTTGGCAGCTGTGGCCTGGCATTCTTCACGCCGATCATTCTTTGGGCCTGGCGCCGCTGCCCACAGTGTGCCGTGTTAGCATTTGGTCAGCATCGTTCGTGATCTGTATTGCACTCAGGGGAACAGCCACTTGGGACCTTCGAAAACTAGCATAAAGGACAGCTATACCTGGGCACACTCAGCAATACATGTGAAGATTTACTACTAACAAGACAAGCACCTGGTATGAAATGGGTCACGTTAGGATACCTGTGCCTTCACCACCTGTTGGCCATGGCAGCTAGCAAAAGTCAATGTAGGTGGCCTTGACCCACTCCACCTTATGACAGTAAGAACTCATTGCCTGTTGGTGAATTCATTTACAGATAGGCAAGCCACATGCGACAGAAGGGTGCTTCTGAAAAACTGATGTGTCTAGGAAAGTGATTGCTTTACTGCATTTTTAGAGATTCTATCATAAACTGATGTCGTTGTCACTTTATAATAGACTCTGCACCTTCGCCGAGGCAGGCAGCTGAGTGGCTGCCGGATGAAATATTCAGCTCGCTTCCGTTTGAAGCTGCACAGGCCCCATTGTTCTCACTGGAGGGGCTAATTAACCCCTGTCGGGGCCTGGACATTATCGGGTAGATTTGCATGAGGAAAAAAAGGGAAATCTGATTATTGGTAACACCTGTGCAGTCAACGTAAACTAGGGGTAAAAGGCACCATCGTTTCAGGTGAGGGGGGGCCTTCTGCGTGTACTGTGCAGTGTGAGAGGAGGCTTGTAAGGCGCTTCCACTCAGTATAATACTATAATCGTACATCACCACTAGCACTCTTCAACATGTAAATTCAGTAGGTGGTGTGCAAGTAGTTTATCCAGCCTCTATGCCAGTTTTCTGTGACTGTTCCCTCTTGCTTGTGATCCATTTTCATGCCTCTGTTCCCTCCTGCTTGTGATCCTTTTTTTCGTGCCTCTGTTCCCTGCTTCAATTCACTCCCCTCCATATACGCACCTATGCCCGTTTTCTGTGCCTCTGTTCCCTCCTGCTTGTGATCCGGTTTTTCATGTCTGTTCCCTCCTGCTTGTGATCCGTTTTCTGTGCCTCTGTTCCCTCCTGCTTGTGATCTGTTTTTTTCATGCCTCTGTTCCCTCCTGCTTGTGATCTGGTTTTTTCATGCCTCTGTTCCTTCCTGCTTGTGATATGGTTTTGTGTGGCTCTGTCGGTCTGTGTGGCTCTGTGTGTGTGTGGCTCTGTGGCGATAGCTTTTTTTGTAGGTGGCTCTATGTGTGGGTGGCTCGGTCTGTGAGGGTGGCTCTGTGTAGGTGGCTCTATGTGAATGACTGTGGGTGGCTCTGTATCTGTGTGGGTAACTTTGTGTGTGTGGCTCTGTGTGGGTGGCTCTGTATCTGTGTGGGTAACTTTGTGTGTGTGGCTCTGTGTGGGTGTAAATGCAACAGGTCATGCATTTGCGAGCGATTAGGCTATTGGCATTGTAAATGACAATGCCATTTAACGATTAAGCTATTGGCAGTGTAAATGACAATGCCATTTATGATTTTAAAAAAATAAAAATATCATGATCAATGGCTCTACCTTTAATAATGCCGAGACCATTGCATTTTCAATGCTGGTTGGGAATGGGAGGCAAGAAAAGTGCTCCTCTCAGCAGATTCAAGCTCCCCAACGGATAGCTTTACAGAATTCAAACCAACCCCCCATTCAAGCAATACTGGATATTGCCCGCCCCCCTTTCACTCATGCACTCTACATAAGATTTATGCTCAACACTTACTAGCAAATGGAAAGGCTCCAAAAATGGGAATAAGCTATGCCCCGCATGTAACAAAGCACAAGATACTGAGAGCATCCTCTGTACAAATACTCTAAACCACAAAAACGCTGGATTGTCCCTCTGTGCCAAACCCTGGGCATTCAACACCAGACTGCACTCAGTTTGTAAATCAGATACCACACCCTACAAAATATTTCCATAGCTAGAGTGCATCTGGCTAATCCGCACCAAGACTTTACCCTCAATATCACTGCGATTTACACTTTTAAACCATTTTACTATGGCTTATGGCAGGTGTGAGACTTACAGCTGTGCAAATGTATTATTGCTTACAGAAGAGCACATTCTGTTAGTGTGCTCGTTCTGAGACTGTACTATCATTTTACTGAAAGAAGGTGCCCCATGTTTCCTAATGATTGTTATTCAATTTGTTTTGCAATGCACAATCCCCATATTTGGTCATAAGCAAGGTTTTATTCACTTTTAAGTACATTTTGAAATGACACTTCGTGCGAACTCTGAATTTCTAACGCTTGGCATACTGTGATAATGTACAAGTTGAAATTATGGATAGATATTGTTTGTTCGGACTTGCCAATTGTCTTGTTTGTTCGGATTTGCCAATTGTCTTCATTTCACTTTCAGGGTCTATGACCAAAATAAAGTTGAATTGATCAAAGTGCGGGAGCCGGAGGACAGGTCGGAGGATTCCCAGGGCTACTCCCTCTGCAACAACCTCCGGGTTGTGGGATTTACTTAGGGAGAAAGTGCCCAAACCCAGTTTCCTTCTTGGAGCGGTTGCTTGCCCAGGTGGTGGCCCAGTAGGTTCTCTATCTGTAGTATCAGGTAGAACGCATGCACAGTGGACCATGGAGGTGGTCGCTGCCTGGATTACTCTCCAGACCAGCAATGCTTCGCCTGCTAAACTTTAAAGTCAAAGAGACTATACTGAAAGGGGTGCAGGTCCCCTGTGGTACAGGAGTACCTGCATCTTTATTTTTCCAGACTATACCTTGATGGTGCAGAAATCAGAGCATCCTTCTTGTCTGAAGTAACATTTGAGGGAAAAAGGCCTCAAGCAGTCCTGGTTATACCAGCCAACCAAACTAACTTTTTTTTTCTCACAGAAACAGCAGACACATGGGACTGGGAGGAGCAGAGGTGATATGAGTCACCCTCCCCGGTCACACAACTCACTGCCTGGGTTTAGAATTTTCCTTGGAGGAAATAGAGCTTGTTCTCGATCAAGCACCTGCCTTAAAGGCATCTGGTCCGAATGGGGTTCCACTGGATATATTTCTTGCGGGCCTCTCCTGGCCATAGTCTTTAAAGCTGTTAGAGTGGGAGTCCCAGTATCCTGGAAACAATAATTGATTATCCCTATTTTTATGAAGGGGGAACCTATTGAATCCGGCAAAATATCGTCCTAATGTCTTGATTGGATAGCACTGCCAAGCTGATGGGGAGATGGATTTTAAATAGATTGGAGGACTGGGCGCCTGCAAATGTATTCTGAGATTTAATTTGGTCGGAGGGGGGGGGGGGGGGGGGGGGGCGGGGGGGGGAATGTTTCATAAGGCTTAAACCTAGCCCAGATGCCTGCTAAATATGTGCATGCTAAAAAAGGGACAGCTCTATATGGCTTTTATAACTTGTCCGCGGCCTTCAACTGTGTGAACCACAAAACTGTGACCTCATGGAATTGATGGCCGTGGACAACACCTTAATCCTTTTCATTAGAGAGCTGTATAGAGCTGCAGAGGACTGCAAGCAGGTTTGGTAAACAGGGAGAATGCACAAAAGCATTTAGAATTGAAGTGGGTCCTGCAGGGGTGTGTCCTTGCCCCCGTTCTGTTCTCGCGGTATACCAATGGCCTTAGCAAAGCTCTGACCATAGCATGTAAAGACGTGCCATCTGTAGGTGGCTTACCCCTCCCAGCTCTGCTCAACGCAGGGGATGCAGTCTTGATGGAAACACCACCATTGGCATTACAACCACAGATCAGTATATATTCGAACTATAGGAGAGCTGGGACTATGATAATAAATCCAAAACGTTAGGACCACAGGGTCAAAGAAAAAAAAGCCAAGATCCCTACAATCAGAAGTTGGCTTCTTAGGATGTGTAGAACTTATTGTGTACTTTGGAATTTTTTTCAACCCCAAATTGAATTGGTCCACTATGATCAAGAATAGAACAAACATGAAAATAAGCCTAGCAGCCCTGTGGAAATTTGTCTCCAACTTGGGTAAGAACCCTACCAGGGAACTACCTGGTAACGTACCTGGCAAAATCTGTAGCCTTAGCTACATATGGTGCTGAGATAGGGGGACACGGCGCAAGTAGATGCACTGCAGACTGTGGAGGACAATTTTACTTTTAAAAAAAAAAAAAAGGTGTCTTAAGTAACAATTGCTTGTTCTATTAAATCGGCCCGCTCCTTAAGTGGCTAAGAATCTGGAAAAGGGACGAGTCATAATAAATCAAACCGTGATAAAGAATTAAATTAAATTTGATAGAGCCGATAGTATACCATGGTCACTATATGTTAAGCAGTACTTTGCAGATCTGGGCCTAACATTCCTGTACGAATCACCCTCCAATTGCTTATCCTTTTCAAAGTCCAAGCTCAGAAAAGCATTTTTCACTAAGTGAGACACTGAAAGAAAGCAATCCAATCTAAGTAAAATCAGAGATAGCGTATCAGACTTAGCCTACTGTGCCCACAGGACATGCTTCCCATCTGCTCATTAATATGCACTGCTATTTACGGAGGATGATATTACATTTTTTCCCCTTTAATGGTGGGATACCCAGTTCAATAACATACGATAAACCACGTGCCCCGTGATGAGATCACAAATTGATGCATTTTCTTTTGTTCATTTTATAAAGAGGAAAATGTATAATCCCGATTTGAAGAAAACAGCCTATTTTCATATTTCTCTGCCATGCAAACTTTGTATTCAGTCTTAGAGATTAGGAAAGCCCCGTAATGAGGGGTTTTAGAAGTCTGTTTTAAAAAGGTTTACATTTTGATTCACTGCTAATGAATTGATGCAAGGGTCTCAACACCTACCTTTGAGCGCTTTGGAACCAAAAAGACTAATAAAAAGGGGTGTGGTTCGACTTGGCCCATTTTAATAACTTGCTTTAATTATCTTACTTGTTAATTAATTTTAGAAAGGATTCCAATATGAAATTGGTTTGTCCCCGTTTTTAGGCCGAGCAGACCTACCCTCAATGCGTGAGCATTGAAGGTGTCTGCTTCAGACCTATTGTGGCCCGTTAGTGAGAATGCTGGGAATGAGGACACCAATCTGTTACGAGCTCGCAGTTTTCACCGCGGGAGCGCGCGTCTGACCCGCGCTTGCGCAGATCAACTAACAGCCCCTGCTCGCACACAGCCAGCCCCCACCCCTCTGCATGCACGCATACACAGGCGCGCGTGCGCGCACACGCAGCCCCCCCCTCCCTCCCCCCTTCCCTCCCCCCTGCATACACACAGACACGCAAGCACGGAGCACCACTCACCCGGACTTCTACTCATCCCGCTCCGGGGCTGCTCACTCCGACGTAATACGGGCACAGGGACACCGGCACTCCGCTCCACGGCTTCCCGGCGGACACCGGCTGCACGCAGGGCTCTCCTCTCTGCACCGGAGCCATGCGCCAGCCACTGCAGCCTGCCTCCTGGGAAGCTCCGGTCGCGTGTCCGGCCCCGCCCCCGTCCCAACAAAGGTTGCCTGGCTTCCTGTTGAAGCCGGGCTGCAGCGGTGAGTTTGCTTTCTCCCAGAGACTGCAAGTAGGTAAAAAACGCAAAAACAGGTTCATTTACGTGTTTTCAATACACTTAAACCGCTGCGTTGACTTGAGCACATAATTCCGCAATTCTGACATAATTTGATTGAGTTCTCTGATGCGGTGTGCAAATACTGAACAATAAACTTCACGTCAGAAAAGTGTTTATTAAATGCTATTGCGCTAACTCCCGAAGCGGTCTTAAATCCTTTGTTGCACTGCCCAACTATAGTACACATTCTATTGTTGGCATGGAGAATGGCAGACTGAATAATGTCATGGTTAGAAACGCCCTTATTAGTGTTTAATTTGTGAACAAATTAAGTGCAGTGAATCATGCTTTTCTGGTTTCGGTGTGAAAGTGCTATTTCGGTTTCATTTCTGTTCTCCTAATGAATGCGGTGTTAACATCTAGAACATATAACTTTATGTGAGAAAAACGCTACCCCATCCCCCGATGAGGTCTGAAAATGCTTTGTTGCACTTCATAAGTACAGTAAACATGCTCCTAGTGCACTGGGTAAGTACAGTAAACATGCTCCTTCCTATTGGTCTTAAGAATTCGGTTTTGAACTTTCCATTTTGGGTGCTTGCTTATTTTATATGCTAAATGCTTCAGTGCTAACCCTCGTGAATGCTTTTTCCAAACTTCACGTGTGAAAAGCGATTAGCCCCGATGCAGTCTGAAAATGGGAGCTTGCTTTTTTTTCAAATGCTTCTGCGTTAATTCTCGATCCCTGGCCTTAATGCGTAGTGAAAATGCTTTTTTTTAAAAAAAAAAAACAATTAGATTTGGTTCCAGTGCTCCCGATGCAGTGTGCAAATACTGCACAATAAACTTCACCTCAGAAAAGCGGTTTGTAAATGCTACTGCGCTAACTCCCTATGCGGTCTTAAAATCCTTTGTTGCACTGCCTAACTATAGTAAACATTCTACTATTGGCATGGAGAAGGGCAAACTGAATAATGTCATGGTTAGAAACGCCCTATTAGTGTTTAATTTGTAAACAAATTAAATGCAGCAAATCATATTATTTTGCAGTTTTAAGGTGCAATTTTATTTCCATCTTCTAACAAACAGCATGAAATCTGTGTAAACAAGAAGCGGGCGTGGCTTTGAAAAGAAAATGCTAACATCCTATCTTGGAACCCACATTGCTGTGTCTTATTTTGCTTATATTTCCCCATCTACATTTGTACGTGCGCACAAAGCACACTTAATCACCAATTGCAGTTTTTAAACATTTTGGCACGTTTTTATTTTAAAATTACAAACGGGACCCCAGCTCTCCCCTCCCCTCTTCCCTCTCCTAACTCTCCCCTCTCGCCTCACTATCCCCTCCCCCCTCTATCTTCACTCCCCCTCTCCCCTCCTCTCTCCACTCCCTCTATACTCACTCTCCCCTCTCTCCTCGCTCTTCCCTCCATCTCTCCTCTCCTCCATCTCCCCTCTTTTCACTCTCCCCTCCCTCTCTCCAATCCCTCTCTCCCCTCCCTCTCTTTCACCTCTCTCCTCACTCTCCTCTCTACCCTCCATCTCCCCTCTCCTCACTCTACCCTCTCCTCACTCTCCCCACTCAACCCTCTCCTCACTCTCCCCTCTCCTCACTCTCCTCTTTCCCCTCCCTTATTCTCTCACCTCTCCCCTCTCCCCTCCCTTATTCTCTCACCTCTCACCTCTCTTCTCCTACCTCTAACCTCTCTCCTCTCGTCCATCTCCCCTCTCTCTCCTCAACCTCCCCTCTCACCACTCTCCCCTCTCCTCTCACCACTATCACCACTCACCCCTCTCTCCTCCTCTCTCTCCTCTCTCCCATCTCTCCTCCTCTCACCACTCTCCGCTCTGTCCCCTCCCCTCCCACCACTCTCCTCTCGCCTCCTCTCTCCCCTCTCTTCTCCTCTCTACCTCTCCTCAATATCCCCTCTCCTCACTATCCCCCTCTCCTCACTATCCTCACTCGGCCCACTCTCTCCTCTCTCACCACTCTCTCCTCTCTCACCACTCTCTCCTCTCTCACCACTCTCTCCTCTCTCACCACTCTCTCCTCTCACCACTCCCCCCTCTCACCACTCTCCCCTATCCTCACTCTCCCCTATCCTCACTCTCCCCTATCCTCACTCTCCCCTATCCTCACTCTCCCCTATCCTCACTCTCCCCTATCCTCACTCTCCCCTATCCTCACTCTCCCCTATCCTCTCTCTCCCCTGTCCCCTCTCTCCTCTGTCCCCTCTCCTCTCTTATCTCTCCCCCTCTCCTCACTCTTCCCACTCTCCCTTCTCCCATCTCTCACCACTCTCCCTCCCTCTCTCACCTCCCTCTAATCTCAATTTCCCCTCTCCTCACTATCCTCACTCTCCCCACTTTCTCCTCTCACACCCCTCTCCACTCCCACCACTCTCTCCTCACTCTCCCCTCTCACCACTCTCCCCTCTCACCACTCTCCCCTCTCACCACTCTCCCCTCTCACCACTCACCACTCTCCCCTCCCTCCACTCTCCCCTCCCTCCACTCTCCCCTCCCTCCACTCTCCCCTCCCTCCACTCTCCCCTCCCTCCACTCTCCTCTCCTCACTCTCCTCTCCTCACTCTCCTCTCCTCACTCTCCTTTCCTTACTCTCCTCTCTCCTCCCTTTCCCCTCTCTTCTCTACCTCTCCCCTCTCATCACTATCCTCACTCCCCCACTCTCTCCTCTCTCAACACTCTATCCTCTCTCATCACTCTCCCCGTCACCAATCTCCCCTTTCACCACTCTCCTCTCTCTCCTCACTCTTCTCCTCTCTACCTCCCCCCTCACTCTCCCCTCTCCTCTCACCTCTCTCTCCTCTACCCTCCCTATCTCCACTCTCCCGCTCTCCCCTCCCCTCCCCTCTCTCCCCTCTCCTCACTCTTCTCTCCCCCTCTCTCCTCACTCACCCTCTCTCCACTCCCTCTCTCCTCACTCTTCACTCTCCCCTTTTCACTCTCCCCTCTCCTCTCTCCAAACCCTCTCACCCCTCCCTCTTCCCCCACTCTATCTATCTACCGCCCTCACTCTATCTACCGCCCTCACTCTATCTACCGCCCTCACTCTATCTACCGCCCTCACTCTATCTACCGCCCTCACTCTATCTACCGCCCTCACTCTATCTATCTACCGCCCTCACTCTATCTATCTACCGCCCTCACTCTATCTATCTACCGCCCTCACTCTATCTATCTACCGCCCTCACTCTATCTATCTACGGCCCTCACTCTATCTATCTACGGCCCTCACTCTATCTATCTACGGCCCTCACTCTATCTATCTACGGCCCTCACTCTATCTATCTATGGCCCTCACTCTATCTATCTATGGCCCTCACTCTATCTATCTATGGCCCTCACTCTATCTATCTATGGCCCTCACTCTATCTATGGCCCTCACTCTATCTATGGCCCTCACTCTATCTATGGCCCTCACTCTATCTATGGCCCTCACTCTATCTATGGCCCTCACTCTATCTATGGCCCTCACTCTATCTATGGCCCTCACTCTATCTATGGCCCTCACTCTATCTATGGCCCTCACTCTATCTATGGCCCTCACTCTATCTATGGCCCTCACTCTATCTATGGCCCTCACTCTATCTATGGCCCTCACTCTATCTATGGCCCTCACTCTATCTATGGCCCTCACTCTATCGCCCTCAATCTATCTATTGCATCACCACAGTATCACTCAGCACCACCACAGTATCACTCAGCACCACCACAGCATCACTCAGGGGCACCACAGCATCACTCAGGGGCACCACAGCATCACTCAGGGGCACCACAGCAACACTTGTCGCCACCACAACATCACTCAGCATCAATCTGTGCAACCATTCAACAACAACTGGTTCAAATATGTTCTCTCAATGTTTCAAGCTTTATTACAAATGTCACAAAAAGATGTTAATATTTCACTTCTGTTCTTGGATTTTCGTCACAATAAAATACACTGAACATAATCTTCATAAGTTATTTACAAAAGTTTAAGCTATTGCCATTATAAATTACAATAACTTTTATTTAAGTATTAATTAATAAAAAAATTAAAAGCCATTGTTATTTGTAATATCAATACATATAAGTCACGTAAATACAACACATATTGCATTACAAATGCTATAGGTGTCACATTTGCAAAAATTATAACTATTGGCATTGTAAATGACAAAGCTATTAATTTCACTACTTTTGAAACCAACACATGAATAAAACATGTGCCATTTTCAATACCAATAGCTCAAACTTTCCTAACGCGAGACCTATTGCATTGCAAATGCTTGTTTAATTATGGATGGGTTTTGTTACATTATTATTTTGTACATGAAATCAGTTTGCTGATAGTAATATATTTGTACATTGTATTCTGTGATTTTCTGTACTTTTATGCATCTAAATGCGACAACTTACCAGTTAACATACCAAGCTCCACATTCCGTGTCCTACAAGGAATGTTGAGAACCTTCATTTGGAACAAGGGGCGTAGGCATGTCGCATTGCAGAAGCTTCTACTGCCCATTGCCATGGGAGGCTACACTGCCGCCAACTTCGCACATTACCCAGTGGATCAGCTGCAATGACCATTGCGTTGGTTGGCAGGCCAACACTTGGCCAAACTGGCATGACCTTGCTGGACCAAACTGCTCAAATGATGCAGGAGCTGCAGTTACTGGCCAGTAATCTCATCCCCACACTCCAATAAGCTATGGACCATGCTACTTATACCAGAAGCCTCAGTTTAGCTAAGGCACAGGTGCCATATGTACCAGAAATCTGTAGGATCTCCATTTTCTTCCAGGGACTTGCAGGGGTGTTGTCTGGGAGAGAGGTGTGGATATAATGGGAACACTGTTGCAAGAGTGCCCTTTGAACACTAATGCAAGTAACATGGCACCCCTCTTGGTCCCTTCCTAGGGCATTATACGCTACTGGACGAATTACAGCAACTTTGGCAAGGCATGGGACTTTACACCAGTTGCTGCATGGAATCCATGTGATGGGCACAGGACACCTTATCACGCGGTTCACATGTGCAATAGCATCCACCCCACAGGACTTTATGCAGCACTCAAGACTACACTGGGAGCAGGACATTGGCCGAGAGCTTTCCACCTAAAAAATGGGACAGGGCACTTCACCCCGTAACCTTTCCTGCAATGCAAAATTCCAATAAATGTTGCAGACCTAACACCCCTGGCCGAGAGCAACAAATGTATGGGAGTGAGTTTGGATGTCCTAGATGTGGTTTTAGAAATGCTGACATGGCATACGTTTGGGAATTGTCCAGATGCATAGCTTTTAGGGGTGGGGGTGTCCGGTGAGGGGGGGGGGGGTTGACTTACAGATCCTATAAGAGGGGACCAGAAGGTGGATTGGAGACAAAGCATTATTGCGTCCCCCTCCATGACCTCTCCCGTATGCCACTCCTACCCCTCCTGAACATGGTCCGGACTGGAGATAGAATCCAGAAACCACGCTTGCTGTAGGTAATGGAGCTGCCGTACTAGATTTCTGCCATGTGTCACATCTCTCCCCCTCCTATTAAGGAGGCATGGATCTCGACATTTAGAATGGTTAGTGCACTGCTAGTTCAAGTTATCTAGATCACTTGTCAATATGCTAAAGAAAGAGCCAACGTCCTGTTGATATAAATGGCTATATATGATACGCCGAACCATTGAGACATTGATTACCTGTACCATTATGGAGAGTTGCAGTGTATAGTGTACCGTAAACAAAAAAAGTCTATAATACTGGTTACAAAAACCAGCCATTTAACACATCAATTACTCTGGTGATGGCAAGAATTTAGAAAAAACTGCACTCTACAGTTTAAACCGGATTTCAAAACCAACAATTTAAAATTGGCGATACTGCCCAAGAAAAATTAAAACATGCACTTAAGGAATGCGTTTGAGATGCGTTGCAAATTATTCAATATGAAAACGTGGTGAACACAATCAGGGGTGGTGGAGAAGAGAGGATGCTCCACAAAAGATTGGTGGGGCACAGGAAAGATGGCTAACAATTTAGGCATGCGTCGATTTGCAGAACCTGGCTACACAGACATTCATGAAATGCTGAAGAAAATGCATGTCTTTAAACGAAAAACGTCTAAGCCACGGTAGAATACAGACATAATTGTTCTCTCGGGAGGGAAGGGTGTTGCAATTACAAGTTCAAGGTTACCTGGTCAAGAGGCACTGTAGTTGAACTAGCCATTTCGTCACATTAAATATGTGCAGCTTAAGATGCTTTATAAAGTAGAAATTGGAGTTTAAGGGTGTTTTACAACCCAATTGGGCACCATGAATGAAACTTTCATTCCAACTTTTCAATTAAACGTTTTCCTTTTTAAATGTACACCGTCTGTCCCAAAAACATAAGGCTTTATTTAGGAGAAGAGGCAGTGATCTTCTGGCTTTACTTTGGAGACACTGTCAGTTTATTATCATAAATTGTATTCATATTTGCGAAACTTCCCCCCACCTCTACCAGAATAACTTGCTCAAAAAGACTGTCCGTACCCTTTCCTGCACACCATGGCCTTCTCTGCCTTAAGTCCTAAAGCCAATTTACTCCCCAATCCGGAGCAAAACGTGTCAAACCCTCTCCAGATTCTCAGCAGACATCAGATACATTTTGCTAATGTCTATATTGGTATAAGAACCACCAAGAGTGACTCCTTACATTAGCAACTGAAAGACAGCAATGCATTCAGCGAGTTTCACTTCTGGTAGGATAAAGGCAGGGGTCTCTGATCTTTTTTTGTAATACGAGCCACTTATGGGCGTAGTGGACTAATGGGTCCACTGTATGGGCCTGGATTGGACCTCTGGTTCACATCCCAGAAGGTCCACTCAATCTTTAATCTATGACCGATAAAATGAGTACTGCTGGGTGACAAACATAACTCAGAGAAAAGATAAAACGAGGGAACATGCGCTTTTACAAATAAACAATGCTATGTTAAATGAATATCACAAGCTGCTATTACTATTGCAATAGCAAGCGTATCAGACATGGTTACATTAGCAAAAACACCATGCTGGATTAAAAGCAGTGATCACCTCCGTACTAGTCAGGGTGGCCACCAGTAATGTAAAAAATAATTTTAAATTATCAGTTTAAAAAGGGCTCGATATGGGTGGGGGATTACATAAATGCCATAGCTGTAATACACCCAGTACAAAGGCAATACGAGTCAAATCTCCCTTATGCTGCATGATTGATCACTAAAATAGTCACACAAAATGTTCACAAAGCCTATAGGTTTTTCTCCAAAAAATGAACTTATTAGTTTTGAAATTACACATTTTCATCTCGAATGCACCTTTTTAGGTCGAGCTGACGTTGAATGCTGTCAGCTCGACAACTAATGTTAACCGTATTTGGGAAAGTGGACACCAGACTGTCACAAGCTTTTTCTGGCAGAGATTGGACCTCGTGGGCGCGCACGCCCATCCAGCGCCGTGCACATCCCCTGCCTGGTGCGCGCTCTTCAATGAATGAAAGTGAAACTGGCTGCAGTGCCTCGCATCCATGCCGCGTTAGTGTCTTTCCCGTTTATTTCCCTCCGCTTCTCTCGTGTCCCCTTCCCTCCGCCTCTCTCGTGTCCCCTTCCCTCCGCCTCTCTCGTGTCCCCTTCCCCTCAGCGTCCCTCTCGCCTGCATCCTTCCCTCGGCGTCTCTCGCCTCCCCTTTTGTAGTTTACTGTCCTCCCTCTGCCTAAGGCTCTCTCCAGGTCCTTTCCCTACCTGCCTCTCCATGCTCCGCTCTGTCTCGTGGGCCACGTTGCTCCTCTATCTCTTCGGTGTCGTTTCCCGTCCTAGCTGCTAACTTTCCTCTGCAGGAAGTCGCCGCTGCCCAGTCCTCGGCTCCAGCAGTGCCCCACCCTCTTAACGTCACGTCCCTCCCTTAGCTCCTCCCTGCGGTCTCCTCCCCTCTCCATCTCTCTCCCACCCCCTGGCATCCCAGCTCCCAGGCTCTCCCAGCAGTGTCTCCACGGCTCTGCGACATGGGGCAGTAGCTGCTGGTTGAAGCAGATCCCGGAGAGCCCCCCTGCTTCCTGGTGCCATGATCCCCCGAACCACCCCCGAGGCTCCCAGCCGGCGAAGGACGGATGCTGCTGGGCTTCCTGGCGCTATCTCTGGCGCTGCACCCGCCCCTGTCTGCACGCCTAGTCTGGTGGCGAGTACCGCTCCAGATATTTCTTTTTATCAAGTTGCGTGTCCCGGCAGTGAGGAGCTCGGGGGTGCCAAGATGGAAGTCACTGCTGGGCTCCGGGCACAGACGAGCCCCACACACCCCTGCCTGCCCCGCCGACTCCATGCCCCCTCCCGCTGCACCCGCACCTGCCTGCGGCAGAACTCTGGCATAGGCACGCTTCTATGTGAAGGCGTGCTAGGCACCGTGTTATGATCTTAACACCCTGTCTGGCCTCTTGACACTGGTCAGCCTGTTCTCTCACTCCAATTTCCTCTACGCAGCCCCCTGTCCTGCTGAAGTGCTTCCTGCCAGGGCACATCTCCGGGGCCGCTGCCTCCCCCCCCCCTCCCCTCCCAACCCCACCCCCACTGTATGTTTATCTACCCCAAGAGAGTCAGTGCAAGGTACCTCTGCCTGCCTGTATAAAAAGTGTCCATATAACGCCTGCTTGAAATGGGACTGCGGTGCATGTGTAACACGGGCAGGTCTGTGCACTTGCCATCCGGGTAAAATGCATTTCTAACTGACCCTCGTGAATTACACACCTGTTCTGCTTGTTTGGCACGCACACACCGGCCGTGCTTGTGTGAAATGTACCTCAATCCTGTATGTGTGACGTGCCATTCTGTCCTGTCTGTGTGAAGTGCACCGCTTCCCTGCTTCTGTGAAGTGCACCGCTTCCCTGCTTCTGTGAAGTGCACCGCTTCCCTGCTTCTGTGAAGTGCACCGCTTCCCTGCTTCTGTGAAGTGCACCGCTTCCCTGCTTCTGTGAAGTGCACCGCTTCCCTGCTTCTGTGAAGTGCACCGCTTCCCTGCTTCTGTGAAGTGCACCGCTTCCCTGCTTCTGTGAAGTGCACCGCTTCCCTGCTTCTGTGAAGTGCACCGCTTCCCTGCTTCTGTGAAGTGCACCGCTTCCCTGCTTCTGTGAAGTGCACCGCTTCCCTGCTTCTGTGAAGTGCACCGCTTCCCTGCTTCTGTGAAGTGCACCGCTTCCCTGCTTCTGTGAAGTGCACCGCTGCCCTGCTTCTGTGAAGTGCACCGCTGCCCTGCTTCTGTGAAGTGCACCGCTGCCCTGCTTCTGTGAAGTGCACCGCTGCCCTGCTTCTGTGACGTGCACCTCTGCCCTGCTTCTGTGACGTGCACCTCTGCCCTGCTTCTGTGACGTGCACCTCTGCCCTGCTTCTGTGACGTGCACCTCTGCCCTGCTTCTGTGACGTGCACCTCTGCCCTGCTTCTGTGACGTGCACCTCTGCCCTGCTTCTGTGACGTGCACCTCTGCCCTGCTTCTGTGACGTGCACCTCTGCCCTGCTTCTGTGACGTGCACCTCTGCCCTGCTTCTGTGACGTGCACCTCTGCCCTGCTTCTGTGACGTGCACCTCTGCCCTGCTTCTGTGACGTGCACCTCTGCCCTGCTTCTGTGACGTGCACCTCTGCCCTGCTTCTGTGATGTGCACCTCTGCCCTGCCTGTGATGTGCACCTCTGCCCTGCCTGTGATGTGCACCTCTGCCCTGCCTGTGATGTGCACCTCTGCCCTGCCTGTGATGTGCACCTCTGCCCTGCCTGTGTGAAGTGTACCACTGTCTGTATGAAATGTGCCTCAGTGCTGCCTGTGTGAAATGCATCTATGTCCTGTCTGTTAAATGTACCTCAGCCCTGCCTATGTGAAATATTTTTTGAAACATTGGTCTATGAAATGTACCCCTGCCTTACCTGTCTGAAGCACACCTCTGCCCTCACTCTGTGAAGTTCACTTCTGCCTGTCTATCAAATGTGGCCAGCCTGTGTTTAGTGCGTCTATGCCCTGTCTGGTACATGCACCTCTGGCTTGTCTGTGTGAAATGCAACTGAGCCCTATCTGTGGGAAGTAAACCTTTGTCCTGTCTGTTAAATGTCCCGCAGCCCTACCTGGTGAAAATGTTCTATGTCCCATGTGAAATATACCTCAGCCCTGCCTGTGTGAAGTGCACCTCTGCCCTGTCTATGTCAAGTGTATCCCAGCCCTGCCTGTGTGAAATGTACCTCAGTCCTGCCTGTGTGGAGTGCACCTATGACCATGTCTGTATGAATGTACCTCAGCTTTGTGTGAAATCGATCTGAATAATTGTGTGAAATGTACCCCTGCCCTGCATGTGTGAAGTGCACACCAGCCGTGTGACGTGCACCTCTGCCAATTCTGTGTGAAGTGTACCTAAGCCCTGCCTGAGTGAAGTGCACCTCTGTCCTGACTTAAATATACCTCTGCCCAGCTTGTGTGAAGCGCACCTCTGCCCTGCCTGTAACGTGCACCGCTGCCCTGGCTTGTTTGAAGTGCACCTCCGTCCTGCCTGTGTGAAGTGCACCTCCGTCCTGCCTGTGTGAAGTGCACCTCCGTCCTGCCTGTGTGAAGTGCACCTCTGCCCTGCCTGTAACGCGCACCTCTGCCCTGCCTGTAACGCGCACCTCTGCCCTGCCTGTAACGTGCGCCTCCGTCCTGCCTGTTTGAAGTGCATCTCTGCCCTGTAGGTATGAATGTGCCTTAGCCCTGCATGTGTGAAATCTATCTGAATAGTTTTTGAAATAAACCCCTGCCCTGCCTGTATGAAGTGCACCCCAGCCGCCCTGTGTGATGTGCACTTCTGCCAATTCTGTGTGAAGTGTACCTTAGCCCTGCCTGCGTGAAGTGAACAGCTGCCCTAATAAATGTACCTGTGTGAAGTGCCCCTCTGCCCAGTCTGTGAAATATACCTGCCAATGTAAATACATTTTCAAAGTCAGGTTTAAGAAGTGGTTATTTACCACAAGCTAGCACGCTTTATAAAATGCTACAAATATATACATACATAAATGAATACATCGTAGTGGTCTTGTGGAGTACAGTTTTTTTTTTTAACATAACCCCCATAAAAACCCAGTAGTTTAGCTGTCCATGTTTAAAACGCCTATTCCTAAACAGATTAATACATTAATACTTGCAGCGCTAATACAGCATTAGGTACAGTGTCGCACAGGAATTCGGAAACGGGCCCTGGTGGCGCAGTTCACGTCACGAACCTCTCCCTCACGCCTTAGCGCTCCACGTCTCTACGGAGTAAAGCAGGAGCCACAGCACATTCGCAGTGTTTTTTTCGGGGCGGCTGAGGTCAATGTGCGCTCTCCCAGAGTTCATGCTAATGAGGGGTAGCCATTAGGGGGAAACCTTAATCACTGCTCTGGACAAACCATTAGAGCAAGACAAAACTGCTCCAATTCTTGTCAACCTCCCACAATGCCAAATACGTAGAGGAATGGGCAGACGGGTCAACACAGTGCAATTATGCGCCTGCCAAAAACTGCCCCTCTCCGCCACTTCCCCTATTGCCCCAATCGCGGCCTCTCCGTATTGTCGAGGAAGGGTTGTTTTGTCATTCGTGAAAAAACAGCTTTTTAAAATGGGAATAGAGGAGCTTTTGTGTGCCGACAATATGACTGACAGCGTGATGTGCAAAAAGAAATATGCGTGAAGAAAATTGCTTGGATTAAAATATGCAGGGTTCATTGGTTTTACAGCCCGGCCATTCCCCACTGGCCCTATTCACCACAGTAACACGGGAATGGGGTTTCATAGGCCATTATACAGCAAAACAATGTACAGCGCCACACTTCATCCTCAGCTTTCACAGGAACACGGAAAGAAAACTCAACTGGTGGTTGCACCCTTGCACTGCGACGTTGGAGAAATCACCTCGGGATCTCCGTTCATTGCGATTTCTCTTTGTTTTGTTTCAGGCGACCTCTGCTGTACATAGTCTTGAATGTATAGAGGTGTAAAACAACCACAAATAGCTGCCAATTTTAAAATTTGCTTAGTATGACATTGCTGTGCCGGCAGAGAGCTGCGCGCGTGGCGCTCTCCCTGGGCGCGCGTGGCGCTCTCCCTGGGCGCGCGTGGCGCTCTCCCTGGGCGCGCGTGGCGCGGCTCCCTGGGCGGGCACGGCTCCCTGGGCGGGCGCGGCTCCCTGGGCGGGCACGTGGGCGCGCGTGTGCAAATGCAATAGGTCTCGCATTTGCGAGAGATTAAGCTATTGGCATTGTAATTAAAAATGCCATTTATTTATGTTTTCAAAACCAACACATAAATAAAAAGTTTGTCATTTACAATGCCAATAGCTCTAACTTTTCCAAAGGCGAGACCGTTGCATTGTAAATGCTTGTTAATTTTGGTAACATATTAATTCAACCAAGCATAGGTTTCTAAATCAGTAGGCTGTGCTGCACACAAGAGAGCTACTTACCGCTACCTAGAAAGCTACCAGTCGCTCACAAGCTACTCACTGAAGTACAGTGCAGAGTACAGCCTAATCGGTGCGAGTCACGTGTCAGACATGGGCCTATAGTCATGTCTGAACAAGTCATTGGACTCATACCAACGATGAGGCTGTTCTCTGCACTGTACTTCAGATGGACCACACCTAACGCGTGAGACTGGTTTAACAAATTCAACAATAATTGTAAGATCAGCACCAATTGAATGAGGCAAAGCATCAAAAGTACTACCATACAATACGCACAGTGGAACTCGTTTCAGTGGACTTGGTCAATACAAATCCCAGACCGTCTCAAACATTGCGTATTTTGAGCTGCTCTTAATTCCAGCAAACCGATTAGCAGCTTTTCACCCGTCTAGAAAGTTCCATTTCACTAACTGCTTCTGGAAGTTTTACATCATGGCACCCTAAGAACGCAGGACTACATTCTTGCCACACTTTATATACCCAATAGCAGGATGTGCTCACCCATTGATTTGTAACTACATGTTCGCCACAGGAATGTAGTGACTAAAACGTACAGTTTAAAGACAATTGACAAAAGCAAGGAAAAAAAAAAAAAAAAAAAGGGAATCAATGGACACAAGTTAATTTACATCTCCAAACTGAAAATGTTTATTCCCCCAAAAATGTTTTCAGCGTTTTGAATATCAAACAATCAGATGTTTCTTCACGTCTAAGTTGGTAGCAGGATCTGAAAATAAAAAACACAAGATTCAACATGAAATTGTTCCAAGTCACAATATCACAAGAACATTGGTACAGTAGTAGGTCAGCCTCACCCCCATATAGACACCAGAAGCAAAACTTTATTCCAAATTATTAAGAAGCAAAACTGTTTATTCCAAACCAATCACAAAAACAATTATAATTCCAGAACAGCTTTTCAAACACCAACATCTGCCAATCAAAAATGCTTGATGCACCACAAAAATGTCAACCATGCCAAGTCTCTGGAAGGCGCAAGTCAACATGAGGATTTTACATTTACTTTTGACTTACCATAGCCAAGGGAACAAAATGTATGACAGGATGTAAACCCCTAAAATTGGTTCAGGTCAGACATACTCCTAACTTTTACTGCACTGGACCAGGCTCAAAGTCAATTTATTATCCACAATCTTATATTAGCAGCCGCTTCACAGCTTTAGAGAAACTCTACACTTACACCCCAAGCTGAACTGTAAATTAATGAAGGAAAGTGGAGGAAAAACTGCAAAAATAAAAAACACATCTACCCCATTCTTCACGTCCAAGTAAAATAACGTTCAAAGTAACAATACAAAAACTCATTTCAACTATCGTTTTAGAGCAAGGTATAGTAAACGCAGGCAATCTGTACATACCATTTAAATCCATGCAATGTTTTAGCGTAATCTTCTTGCTTCACGCTCAGATTCCAGTAACGTAAGGACATCTCCTTCACGGACTGGCCCCTTCACATTACGTATAATTGATCGGTTGCTGTCATCCATGAACTCAACCCGAACCTACATTGGAAGAGAAAAGTTTCCAAATTACACTGGGTCACAATCGTAAATAAAGTGGCATCCGTCTTAAATTTCATGGTAAAGAATCTATACAAATACACAAAGCCACTAAACATAAGCTCGGGAGTACATTACTGAAAAAACTATGCAAATTGAGAAGAGGCCATAGTGGATATAATAAAAATAGCATTCTAATAAGATAGAAAAAGGACAAAACCAGTCCGTGGTTGGCTTTAAACTCTGAAGGTGGCCTAGCCTGAAAGTAAATGCACATCTGTTGCTTTTGAAACAAAACTAAGTCGAATTTGCAAAAGGCTTATTCTTGTCCAGGATGGCGCCCCCACCCACCCCAAATTGATCAACCAAAAAAATAAAAAAAACTTACAGGAATATAACAAATTTTACTTGGTAGTTTGATTACTGCTGTCATAACAAGTTTAGGGTCATTACTTTGTGCCTCCATTTTACATTTCCAGCTAGTGTTTGAATTTCTATTTTTTCCGACATTGTTGGATAACCAATTCTATCCAATTGGTGTGCTGTTCCTATGATGCCTATTACTCTCATGTTTATTATAAACCATTCATAAGCAAAGTAATATGTAAAAACGTCAAATTATCTGACAAAACAGGGTGCTGCCAGCAAACATCAGATAAATCTATTTAGGGTTATGCCTTTTTAAGTCGAGCATGGCAGCACATGAGCTGCTGCAAGGCATGTTGTATTGGAGTATGGCTTTGAAGCCTCGCCCACTCTCCGCCCGTATTTTTAAATTGCTTGCGTCATTGTCCTTCGTGAATGCTGGCTTCAGAGTAGTTATTAGGCTTGTTAGTCCCTCTATGTCTGCATTTGTTACCTCCCATAACAACTGGACCTTTTACTGGTCTTGTTACATGGTCTGCTTTATCTTGGCTGTGAGCACCATTTGGTTTAATGATTTGCCCCTATTACACCCACTACGTCGCAGCCCAACGTCCGCTTTTATTTTATTTACTAATGGTGGTCCCCTATAGCAGCAGCGTTTATTTTAGCAGCCTGGTCCGCTTTAATTATAGAGACTGTGCGTACTTTTACTAGTACCCATGCTGCGCTTTCGCATTCATGAAGTGTGCGCTATTGGTATTGTAAATGACAATTTTTTTTAAATATGTGTTTGCTTTGAAAATATATAAATAGCATTGTTATACAAAGCCACTAGCTTACACTTTCCTAATGCGAGTCCTATTGGCTATGGCAATGCTTATTGGTAGCAAGCAAGGACAGTGCTTTTGTGATGCAGAGTGATGTGGTGGTATCCCAGGGAGCGCGAGAAGGTGTGAGCGCGAGGAGGTGTGAGCGCGAGGAGGTGTGAGCGCGAGGAGGTGTGAGCGCGAGGAGGTGTGAGCGCGAGGAGGTGTGAGCGCGAGGAGGTGTGAGCGCGAGGAGGTGTGAGCGCGAGGAGGTGTGAGCGCGAGGAGTAAATGGTGGCAGGGCGGACCGAGAGAAGAGACTGCGCGGTGACTGCGTTGGTCAGTTTCAGAATCAGGAGGGGCAGAGTCAGCACAGCCTGCGAGGGATCAACGGGTCTAAAGGCAAAGCATAGTGGATGTAGCATTGCAGCTAGCAAGTAGTCTTTTCAAGCTGAGTGTCCCTAGAGAGATGGCAACACAGCAACATCATTTGAGGAGCAAGGCTACTGTAAACCAGCACGGTAGGCTTTCACTTTCGTCAAGAAACAAGCTCTCTGCATTGCTGTGGTGGGGGTGGGCGGGGGAGCGGCAGCCTTTGAAGTTTGATGCCGAGGCACACGCAAATGGTAGTGCGCGATGTGATGTGCACGCGGGGGGTTGGGGAGCGTAAGCCTTTGAAGTCTGATGCCGAGGCACAGACAAATGGTGGTGTGTTATGTGGCTTGCATTGTGTGTACGCGCATAGATCACATGAACTTTAGGCTATCTGCAGCTGTTTTGGTAGACTGTTCTTTTCTGCTTACTATAATCTTGCCGGAGCAATGCGCAAGCGCATTGGCTCAGGCGAGACCTAAAAAACCTTCAACTTAGGTAGTTAAGATGCTTTTTTGGTCAAAGAGCCCCATGCCGCAGTTTCACTTTAATGTTGGACGCGACCCTCCCTTTCTTCAGATGCAGCCAATCTAAAGAAAGGGGCGCTGCCTCCAGGAATGTGAAGGCGCGGCATGGGCGCTAGTAAATAAATATTTGCAATGCAATAAGTTTCGCATTTGCAAGAGTTTAAGCTATTGCCAATAGATCACTCTCGTAAATGAGACCTATTGCATTGCAGTTTCCAAAATGGCACAGAAACCCTTCTGTGGGCAGCACAATGGATAAACGTCCTAGCCACATATGTACAAAAAGAATACACTGTAGCTATAAGGTAGCACATGAGACCAGTTTTGATTCAAAATTGGGAGCATTGGTATTGCACCCACAGGAATGTCGCTGCCTGTAGCATTTGCAATAGTATCTGTCCTGCATTGCTTTAATAAGACAAGAACTTTACAGACATGAACTTTAAAAAATTCAAATTGATTAGGAAGACCACAAATTCTGCATATTTCAGAACATGCTTGCAACTTAAGTTGTGTATTAAAGAACAAAATATGGGTATTGTCCAATTAAAAGTGACCATGGTCAAGAACCCAAAGGTACAGTTCATATCACCAACAGAACGCATAAGGGAATTTGACAATCCCACAAACAAGCCAAGAGGCTCACACTGGCACGTCACCAACAACCATTGTCATGACAACTTAGTGTATCTTGTATAGGGGCACTTTTATGGGCGGATCTAAAATAGGCAACCAGACTATTAACCACCGTTTCATGCCAGTGGGCTGTGTGTGGTTAGTGGGATTGGTCGGTGTTGATATTCAATAAGATGTGCGCAAATTAATGTGATCTTAAACGAAACTGTGGCAAAATGTCCTGTTTCTCTCAAATTAACCTTCATAAAAAGGGCAATGTAATTTGTAGAGGACAACGGCAGCTCAGAAACTTGTGGATTAGACTAGCTATACAGAACAGCAGATTTCTCCATAAATCTGTCAAAAGCAGTAACACACCCCAGTCTCTAGGCTTTCTGAGAAAACAAGTTAGGCTTATTTGAATCCTCTTAAGCCACAGTCCGTCAACTAATCTACAATTAAGGCTCCCAGTTTTATGGTACTTATATTTGTCATTTCTGTCTATATTTATCCTTTTTTTGCTAATTTTACCTTATTTATCCATATTTGTTTTAGGTTTTGTGAAAAAATGAAACTGAAATGTATATTGCTGCATTTAACCAATTAATGTACACTCCTGCCAGAATGCCTGACAGGTTCAATGATGTATACACAGGTGAAACTAAGCACATAAGTAAACTTGAACATTTTAGTATCAAGGTTGTGCAAATCTACTGCTGTTTGAGGCACTTTATAAAGTTCCTATATTTGTTTAATCCATTACCTGTCAATCCGCACAGCTTTTGGTCTGGCAGTCATGACTGACAGCATTCAGAATGAAAAAAACCAAAAACTGTTTTTATCCATCTTTTAAAAGAAATACAGACAGTAGGATAAATATTATTCTGTCTGTATCTGTAAGAACAGGGTGCCTTACCTACAATAGGTATTTTATCAAGACTCAGGCTACACCAAGTACCAGGGTCAACTCAAATGACTTAATCAAAGTATCCACAAAATCATGAATGGTGTTGATAGAGAAGTACCAAGATAAGAGAAGTCAATATCTCAAGTTCCAATGTAGGGCCCAATTCTAGTAATCTGTACGTCATGCAAGTATGCAATGACTAAAATATGGAATAGTACTTTATTTAATGTCGCCTCAACGCACACCCAGTCTGTAGCCCCTTGAAGCAGCCTAAAAAAAGTGACTTTGAGCTGTTTTGTCATCTGTCCATTCTAGACCTGCAGAGCTTCGAGTCAGAGGATATGGGAGAGTGACAAGTAATTGCACCAAAACAGATACCAAAACCCAGGGCGGTCAACAGAAAGTAAGAGGCACCAAAATGTCAGACAACCAACACACCTTAGGTTGTGCATACAGAAACGTGTACAACTCAAACTTAGATTGTTCTCAACACATTCAATAACAGATTTAGAAAGTTGGATCTCAAACAAGATGCACTATGCTTGGGAATTGGTATGTCCTGAAGAGACCGCTGCGTTCAGCTGATCAGTATATGGCAACAGTTCCTCAGTGCAAGATGGTGGTGATGGGGGGTGGGGGCGGCAACAAGCCTTTACTGTGGCAGCAGGTAGGCTCTGGAAAGCCCTTCCGGCGCATATCAGATGCCTTACTTCGTATCGGAGGATTCATAATCGTGGAAAACTAGGCTTTTTGTAAATTAATCCCCATTTCGGGAGGGTTGTCTTTCTATGGTTGAATTGAATTCTCTCCAATTCTACCTTTCGTAGTGCTTTGATGTACAGCTGGTCTAATGCACTTTATAAGTGGTAAAAATACTATATAGAACTAAATCCTGTCCTAAATTGTACATGCAGACAGGCATAGTGCTTCAAACTTTAAACACAAAGAAAGGACTCCAACTAGCATATTTACATCTGCCTAGCAACAATCACAAGTCAACTCATCTAATGGCGACCTTCTTGTAATGATGCGCACTTAACACTCCAGCATTAGACATTTGCCAGCTTTTGGGCTCCATACCCTAAACCATCCCCAACTACCATCATTAAAATGAACAAAAGGGTTTGTATGGTAGGAACATAGATGGAGGTAAGACTTGCTCCATTACCATCTCAGTAAGTCTTAAACTTGCTCCATCTCCCAAAATAGAAGTCCAGGCCAAAGAACCACATTTCATATCACCCCAGTCACTACCTATTCTCTGACATGGATCCACAAAGTGCTATCACCACCATGGAACCATCGGATCACTATGCTTATAAAATCAATTACCCCCCCAAATCTAAAAAAAAAAAAAAAAAAAAAAAAAAAAAACACCAAACAGCATCCAAGGCCTCAAAACAGATTCCTCAAATCTCATCCAGAAACCCTGGTTTCCGACCCCTACTTTTGAGCCAAAGGGGCGATAAGCGACCTCATTTTCTATAAAACAAAGGAAAGCCCTGCTCTCAATGCTCTGGATCTCTACCATCGGGAAAACTCCACATGGTTTCTACCTGTAGCCCCTTTGGCATGCAAAGCAGCAGTCGCCATCACCATCTACGAAAATGTTATTATACTCCTCCAGACATCAGATGGCCAAAATAAGTGTAAAAAAAATTCTCGGAATTTAAGAAATCCGCAATCTCAGATTAGTCCATTTCTAACTCCCCCCTCAACCTCTGTATCCCCTGAATGCTACTGCCCTATAAACACCCAATGATACTGTCAGCATGCCCCAACACCCATCTCTCGAGCTCTCCCCATCCCAATTCAGACTTTACTTCTACCCTATCTCATGCCTTCTCCCTCAATATTTTTTTTTTGCAGAGTTTTATATAGCGCGAGCTTGACCCGAATCGTGTATCAGATCGTTTTACATAGCACCAGTTACATTACAGGAAGACACATTAATTTTTGTTAGCCACAGGGAGATTAAAAGATTTGCCCAGAATCACAGGATGTTCAGCGTTGTTACCAAGACTCGACCCCAGATCCCCAAGTCAGAGGTCGAGCGCCCTAGCCGTTAGACAAACTCCTCTCCCCAATATAGATCGGCTCTTCAACTCCACCTTCACCCCTGTGTGTCCATGTCCAATGCCTCCTGCCAACCAGACCTCTGCCTTCATCCTGTCCGCACATTGGATTTGGAAAACGTGACCCTACCACAATGCGCCTTCACGGCCAACTAGATGTAAAGCTCCCTTATCAGACAACGATAAGCATATCCTCCCATTGCAACGCCTCACATCCTCATAACAGAAAATCAGGAACTATCCATGCCATCACAACAAACCCTCAGAGCTTTTAGGCTAAACCATAGAGCTATCAATTTCAGAAAAATTAACCTCTCATCCTAACCCAGCACACCACAAATCTCAGTTGAAATGCATGCAAATCAACTGCAGGCCCACCTCAAAACATACTGGAGATATTACTGACCTGACCCTCACATGACCGTGACCTTCTGATCCTAACAAACCTGGCTTAATGGCTTCTCTGCCCCCATCAGCTACTCGGCCACTCAACTGCCAGTAAAATTCTCAGGTCGAACTGTTTTTATCTGGCGAGTAAACCTGGAATGGAAAGAAACAGGTGTTCTGCTCATTCAGAAACTGAATGAGCAAAAAAGATGCAGTTAAATCTGGTTTTTATCAGACACATTTGTTGTCTGTTAAAGGGAAGGTCAAATGTCAGTTTGTCTTAACTAATTGCAGCTTGGGAAATGAGGTTTACTTTTCCCTTATTAGAGGTAGAGGCTTTTGTCAAGTAAACTCTCCAAAGGTCAGATATTTTAGCACAACATTTAAATACCCTGTAAATTACACATTTCAAAATATATCAGGAATTACAAGCGCTATTTTTTTTGTAAGTGAGATTCTTGGTGATGTGCAAATGACATTTGCAGAAACTATTCCCAAACATTGTAAACTATATAATTTTATCAGTAAAGCTGCATGTCAGCGGGAAAGTCTGGCCAGGTCAATGTAAAATCTGATTAAAAACACTTTCAATAAATACATAAAGTACACTGGCATTTCTAAATATGATTTGAGAAACATTCTTGCCCCCACAGTGATGAAAATGTTGTCAATGAACTTATAGGATACCCATGACCCCTGACTTTAATCTATGTGGCTAGATTTGTGTTATATGGAAAAAAGTTGTGTATTAAATACAAGTTTTTTTGTACAGCAGACATGCTGAACTTGCACATTTGAAGGTGCTCTCGTGTGATAATTTAAATCATTCAGCCGCCATTTTCTACATTTGCCCACAATCAATCGTTTGTATAGCGCGCTACTCACTTGTGTTTTTCGCAAGGCACGTGGGTGGGGCAGGGAGTGCAGTTTCGGATCAGTTGAAGAACCAGGGAGCTTGTTCCAGGTCTTGGCTGCGATGTAGGAGTAGGCTCTCCCACCGTTTGTTTCAGCGGGGGACCTCTGCCAGGGCGAGGTCGGCAGAGCGGAGGTTCCTCTGGGGTATGTGGAAGATACTCTGACGTGGAGGTATTTGGATCCGATGTTGAAGGATTTGTAGGCCTGGGCAAGGAGTTTTAAGGTGATCCTCTTTTCGACGGGGAGCCAGAGGAGGCCTCGTAGGTGTTGGGTCATCATGTGCTTGTGACCATGGTCCCGAGGATGAGACTGGCTGGTTTGGAGTTTGTGTATAAAAGTTCTGTTGAGTCCAGCGTAGAGGTCGTTACTATAGTAAAGTCTGCTGGTTATGAGTGCGGAGGTGATAGTCTTTCTGCAGTCAGGGGGATCCATTTAAATGTCTTAGAGGATGCGAAGGCAGTTGAAGCTAGTGGAGGGGACTGCGTTGATCTGGCAGTTCATGGAGATGGGAGTCCAGGATGATGCAGAGGTTCCGGGCGTGGTCTGTCGGGGTGGGTGGGGTCCTGAGGGAGGGGGCCACCAGGTGTTGCCCCAGGCGGAGGTGCAGGGTCCGAGGATGAGGACCTGTCTTCTCAGATTTGAGCACCATCACATTTCAAACAAGTTTATGGGTCAAGAGCATTACAAATAGGTGGAGTAGATTATTTAAGCAGATATACCTGTAGGTCTAGTAAACTTTGATTTTTCAAGGCCTCATCATGGACATTCTAGCGACTCCTAATCATCATATTACTAGATTGGATAGACCCAGACCACCAGGTGGAGGCATTGCTTGCATACACAGCCTCAACTTATCAGTCATACACGCACAAACTCAAGTCTTACCTACCTGCGAATACCTAGGCTTGATACCTCATGCAACAGATCCCTTGCCAGTTGCACACGATATTCCACCCTCCAGGAGACAATTTGGATTTTATTGAACAAATTCTGGGAACCATTGGAACAAATGTGGATCAGTATTGCCCTCAAATCTTCCTCAGACTTCAACCTACACTGAAATGACCCGAATGATCCAGCAGTCAACTGCTTCAAAACCTTCCTCGTAGACCTGAATGTGACAATTCTATGACAAACTCACACAAAGGATCAACACTAGCTCTTATTCCAAAGCCTAACTGGAATCTATACCACCCGGTGATGGGACCGGCCAACACATCACATTCCTCATCACAGAAGTTTTGATAACCAACACAGCTCAACAATCCAAAGCCCAGAATCTGGAAAAGGAACATGCCCAACATAGAAGGGAATGCTCTGGCTTCTCTCAGTCACATTTTGACTCGCCCTGAAGAGCTACCAGGTGTCCTGGATCCGACAAATCACTACACTGGCTCCATGGAGTCTGTTTTTGACTATCACCCCATTTCATCTAAAAAGAATGTCCACTAGTCTAAGCCATAGTACAATGTCAGTCTCACAGATAGCCGCAATTTAAGATTTGCCAATTAATGGAGATCTGACTCGTCCCTTGAGCACCACAAACCATTGAGGAACAGATACTACAAAGATCAGCATTTCAAAAGCAACCTTTAGGAAATCAACTACATCAATCCAATAACAGACCCAAAAAACTGATCTGACAAAAGCACAAGCGAACGGCGCACACAGTCACTGGCTGGATCCAAGGTGCTACCAAGTTGTGAGGAATATGCCATGAGAAATGACCAGCAGAATGCCTTGGAACATTCTTCCCCCCTCCCACCGCCCTTCAAACCAAGCCCCTCTCCTCCCAGGCCTACTGTTCCAGCGTGTTCTCCCAGGCATTCCTCCCCCCTCAAAACAAAGCCTCAACCCTTTTTCAGAGCCTTCAATGTAGACACCATTCATTAAATTTTAACTAGGCTGAAAGCCTCAAACCATTTTAAGGACCCTCTTCCCTCTAAATTAAAGGAGATCATCCCCGCAACACTCACAATCTGGACCAAGATTGTTAATGCCTTCCTCCGTCAAGGCTCCATCCCAGACTGCCTAAGTCTGGTCAAGTTAACCCCATCCTGAAAAGAACAAAAGCATACCAATCGGAGCGTAACTTCTGAAGTGCGGTATCCCTACCCTTATGAAGCTACTGTGAAAATTAGTTCATACAACTCTGCAACCATATTGATCAATTAAAACAATTAAACCAATTTCAATCTTGCTTCCGTGCAGGGCACAGCACTAAATCAGCTATGACACATTGTGGACAATGCACTAAAAAAGTTGGATCAGGACCAAGCTGGCCTTAATCCTCCTTGACCTATCAGCATTCCATGATTAAACATGTAAACCTCTAAACCTTTTGGAACACTGCATGGGCCCAAAATGACAAATCCTTAACTGGTTCTCGTCCAGTTTCCAAAACAGGACTGAAAAAGTTATGCTTAATCACACACCACGTCGATGACATTAGGGGCCCCACAAGGCTCATCTTTTGCTTACTCTTCAACCTATTCAAGGAGCCTCTAACCAGACACTCTGAGCTCATCCAACATCTATCACATGTACGCCGACTAGTCCCCACCAAGTCATCACTTCCATCCTCAACACTACACAGAGAAAACTCAAAACTGGATAGCAACCAATCATATAAAAATAAATAATCAAAAAAACTGGACTACTCCTAATCGTCCCACCTAACCAGTCACTGGTCATCGAAGAATGGTTGAAACAACGTACAGCCCTCAACTGCACTCCACACATTTTTGACACTGCAAAATCACTAGGAGTAACTCAAGAATCTCAACATGCAGCAACGACTTCAAGTAAGCAGTACAAGCCCTAATGATTACCAGGTTGGACTATGGTAGTGCAACCCTATCTGGAAAACCCGGGTCCAAACGGGCTCCTCTACAGGCCTCACTCAACTCTACTGCTAGACTCATCACTGGCTCAAAAGGATACAACTCACATCACACTATCTCAAACCCCTCAAAAGCCCCCCTTATGAAGCAAGGAAAAAAAAAGTCACCTGCATGCTGCATAAAGCTCTCCACTACAATAACCCTAGATACTCACCCAAAAACTAACTCTGGTGGCTTCAGATCATCCAGAAGCTTCAACGCCTCTTAAAACTTCATATTCCACAACTAAACTAAAAGATCGTTCTCTGGGCTTGCCCCAAGAATCAGGACCACATCTCCTGAAGTAAGAAAAAAAATCCCTCAATCATATTTTTAAAGAACTTAGTCTAATAGCTCCTTATGAACAAATTTCTTCTCTAGATCCCAAAACTGTAGTTCCCTCAGTCGCTCGCATGACTATTTATCACTGGCTACTTTAGTGCTCTCACCCTAGCAGTACCAACATTACCACCCTGCTGATCAACATTGCCTGGTACTTGCAGTTGTCTGAACTAGGATTATGTTATTAGTGAGAGAACTATGATATTCGGTTGTTACTGAATTTGACATTACTGTTTCTGCTTCCCTACTTTCTAAATTTGTAAAGCACAACAATACCTGCATGGGTCATATTCGCACTATAGAAAACTTTAAACAAATATACAGGCGAAATTTGGGAAACATTTTTCTATTTTCTAGGAGACAATAGTTGATGAACATGGAGCATAAGCAATAAAGAGGGTGCCAGAGTATGAGGCAATATGGACAAGAAGCAAACTGAGTGGAAACATTAAAATCACATAAGCTGGAGGGGAACATGAAGCTGTCGTGGGAAGCAAACTAGCAAGAAGTGCAAGGAAAGGCAAAACAGTGTGGGAGATGCACAAGAGCAACATGCAGCAGAGGGGAGTAGAGTACTGAGAGGCAGTTGGAAACCACGCACTCTGGGCTGCTGAATTAAAAGTAAAAAATTGCTTCAGAAATGAATACTTGCTCCAGGGGAGGGGCAAACAAGAACACCCGCCTTCCCTACGCTGATGAATAAAAACAAACGAGAAAACCCCAAGTTGTTACTAGAGACTTAAAATCCATTAACTGGCAAGTCATTTTCGCCATTAGATAGCCTGCTCTAATAGGCAAGTCATACCTCTTAAGTAAATACGACGAAGCAGCTTTCAGAATACAAGTGTTAACAGTATTCACCGAGGAATGTATACTTTATAACCCCCTACTGTCCCAAGGAAGAAATCACAGTCTACTGCACCAACATGTTACATGTTGGTCAAATCATACTCTGTGCCATTACGTGACAACGGAAAAAAATACACAAGGGCATGATCCCCGGACACTAAATTTACACATTCAGCGCTAACTTCATTACACATTCAGCGCTAACTTCATGTACCCACTCAATCACCAAATCTACAAGAACGTTTTTCTTGAAGCATTGGCTGTGCATGACATCTGGTGTGCTGCAGCTCCTCCCACACAGTCCCGCTGTAAACAAATACTTGCTGCAGACATGACATCTTAGATGAGTAAAAAGGAAGGTAACAGTGCCAGGTAACGTCCCGCTGGGTGGCTTGCATATTCCTATTTAGAGGTCTTGCCTATGGCCAAATCAAAACACCATCACAACACAATACTTTCGAAATCTACGGAATTACCACGAACACTCTACCCTAATAAACAATATCTGCAAATGAAAATTTCGCTACGGATCTCGTGAAGCCCACATGTGATTTAATCTCTTTGCTGGTCTTCCACCAACAGCATAGGCAAGCGTACGTCACCGGAAGTTGTCACCTAAAATCGCTGTCATTTCCCCAATTATAATAATATTACCAATATAAACAAAAATATATATGAATATTTTTTAAATATAGTATCTGTACTCGCTGATAAAAGTTAACCTTCCGTTTAGCGTAGAAAATAAATTGGTCAATACAACAATACGATACAGGCAAACTGCAAGACAGACATACTTTTAAGATATACCGAAATAAAAGGCAGGTTCCTTACCTGGGTGCACTGGCCCTGTGAGCCGGTTCTGCCGAGGACTTTGGTAACCTACAGAATAAAGTTCAGAGACTGTCAGGGGGTTGGAAAGAATTGCTCATATCCCCGTATACACATACTTGGCAAGTGTAGAAATCGGACTATAAAAGGTCTGCCAGATAACTTAAGCGAGATAATCGGCCTGCCGACAAAACCTGCACACAATTTCTGTTGATCACCTCGCTCTTCACTCGGCAAGAGACATTACGCTCCCAACCGAGGGAGGAAGACGGCTCAAACTAGGGTGCCTCTCCGGTCCCGGACTTACTACTACCAATAATACCCGCCCACGCAGACTGCCATTCTACGTCCTCGTTCAGCCCTGGACGCGGGTATGGCGCTTGTACCCTCTTCGCATTTCGCTCGCTCACCCTGGCTAGCTTGATAGGCTGCACGCGGCTGGCTTCCATGATGGCGGCTGGAGGCAGAGAGAAGGTCACGTGGCTATCGAAGGGCTTTTATACCCTTACGTCGTGCGCGCATTTTGACGTTTCTTGTTGTCTCTGCCACGCACGGATGTGCGTATGCTCCAATGGGCCGCCATACTGGACTGGTAATTTTGGTATGATGAGTGAGTTAAAACACACCATAAGCATATCTGAAATCAAAGCTAATTAATCAAACGAACACCTTAACACAAAGGCTGCGCTGGGGTAGTCGAGGACAAGCAGTATGGCAGTAGAATCAGAAAACCTCTTCGTTAAGGAGCAATATCTATTTGACAGAAATGGCTCTGAGGTCTAGATGATTAGAGAACATACTGCCTGAACCTGTATGCAACTGCAAAATTGTATGAGTCTTATCAATGCAGCATCATTCCCATGGAAAATCCAGGGTGTCTGAGATTTTTTCAATTATAAACTCTTCAGATTGTGAATTATTTACTTTTTCCAGTGCTTTCAAAGGACTGAACAATGTGAGGGTGTTTTGAATGGAAACATGGCCTAGAAGCATACCTAATACCTGTGTTATTAGAGGCAAAGCATAGGTAACTAATGGCATGTCCTAATATAAGCAGCGCAGAATCACATCTGACAGCCCTGCCAATTGTCACCTATCGCCGGTTAAAATAATGCATGTAAAAAAATGTAATTCATCACTGCAGCCTTTCACTTTCCTACGCATTTAGATGATCAGTTCTGACTTTTGAGAGTCAATACACTTATTGCTATGATGGAAAAGCCAGGTCCCATAAATTTGTCCCTCCATGCCAATGAGACTTTGTCAGGGGCGGCTTCATTATATGCAGTTTTAAAAAGACAGCCAGCAGTGGTGTTTCTGGATGGCACCGGTCAAATATCCCAATCTTATAGTAAGTTTTTCCTATGCCCACTCTTGGAGTTCTGAGTTCCCATAAAACTCAATCCTTGGATAACTGCTTTCACAATATTAGGCGGGCAACCTAATTTCCTTGGTCACATTGAACTTTCCAAATCGAATTGCATGTATCTGTAATCACTCTTTGGTTTTCAATGACTTTCCATTTCTCATTTTTCAATAAAGTTCTTTTCATTAAGTATCCAATTACATCAATCTTAAAACAGACCCAGCCAAACGCTTTTTATTCCTTAGAGGGACTTCATCAGGGAAATTTGATTTATACTCCTTCTCGAAATTCTTCTGTTCCATTAATTCCCCGTTTAATAGTCTGGGCTCCATTCGAGCAGCCTTTCGACATGTGTATCCTAGTCCTATCTGATTGATCGACCGACATTCAAACAGGGAATGAATGGAAAAGAAGAATTTTGAGAAGGAAAATAACATCAAATTGTCCTGACGAAAACCTTATAAGGGATTAAACGCGTTGGCTGGGTCTGTTTTAAATGTGATGGATCTGGATACTTAATAAAAAAGAACTTTAAGGAAAAAGACATCAACGTATTGAAATTAAAACAAGATATAGAAAGTAATTGAAAACAAAAGAGTGATTACAGATAAATGCAATTCGAATTGGAAAGTTCAATGTGAACATGGACATTTGGTTGCTCTCCTAATAATGTAAAATCATTATATGCAGTCTTAGTCCCACTCATGCCATCAAACAATGTGGAGGATCACTGTCAATCAATCAATCAAGCATTTGTAAAGCACACTACATACCCGTGAGGGTCTCAAAGCGCTGGGAGGGGGGGGGGGGGAGGGGGAGAGCTGCTATTGTTTGAAGAGACAGGTTTTGAGAAGTCTTCTGAAAGTCAGAAGGTCTTCAGTCTGCCGTAGGCGGATGGGGAGGGTGTTCCATGTCTTGGCGGTGAGGTGGGAGAATGATCTGGCGCCGGTGGTTGCTCTTCGGATGTGGGGGACGGTGGCAAGGGTGAGGTCTGCGGAGCGGAGCTGGCGGGTGGAGGTGTAGAGGCTGAGTCGGCTGTTGAGGTATGCTGGTCCGGTGTTGTGGAGTGCCTTGTGTGCGTGCGTGTGATTGATCACTGTCATAGGTAGCACACCTCAGCCAAACATCCAGTCCAGTTTGCTTAAGCAGACCAAGCATTTATTTATAAATTTATAGAGCGCCTGGTGACCCGTAGGCATCCCCGCGCTATAGAGTTGTAAGAAACCAGGAGAAGAAAGGACCGGAAGGCTATTTAGGGAATAAAAAGGTTTTTAGTTTTTTCCGGAAGAGGGCGTGGCAGGGTTCCAGGCGCAAATTGCGGGGAAGTGCGTTCCAGCCTGCAGAGGCTTTGACCGAAAAGCGACGGTCACCGGTGCGAGCCTTCTTAAATTTTGGGACGATGGCCAGATGTTCGTCGTCAGATCGAAGTGTTCTTGGGGCTTTGTAGGGGGCGACCAGGTCTTTCAGGGCGGCCGGGCCGGCACCATTGATGAGTTTGTGGCTGGTGCACATGGCTTTAAACTCTACTCGCTGGCGGACAGGGAGCCAGTGCAGAGCCTTGAGGGCCGGTTTGGCAGAGGCTCTGGGAGGGAGGTTCATAATGAGCCTTGCCGCGGCGTTTTGTGCCCGTTGGAGTTTGGCCAATGTGAATTCCGGAGCGCCGAGGTAGACGGCGTTACTGTAGTCAAGCCGGGCTAAAATGAGCCCTTGAACCAAAAGTTTCCTGGACAGGGGGGGGAGGAGAGGGAGAATTTCAACGCTGACAGTCAATAGTGCACCTTGATGCTCTCACTTTCCCCTTGCTCCTGCTGGACATCTGAGGGCAGGGCTGGGCCTTCAGCCTGCCCTTTAGTTCCAGTCTCCATACCCTAGCCTTGTGTATCTCTAAGCTTATGCCACTGTCTGTCATTTGAGAGCACATAGAGGCCCTTACAGCAACAGTGAACACCATGCATGAACATAGGGAGCATACTCCATATACCTGTCCACTTCAGCTTGTGTTTAATTACATAATTTTCAGTGCAGCTCTTGCTGGTCTTCCTACTTTTATCAGACACTGTCAAGTCTGTGAACAAGCCTGCAGCTCTCCAGAGAATATGGAATGAATTTCAGCTGTGAGTGCCATGGAGGTGCCCCTCACCCTTTCATTTACACTGCCTGTCGTCTCTGAGATGAACCCTCATTATGGCAGCCTGTCAGCCAGCTTCAGAAGAATTTTATGTATGCATGTATGTATTTTTGTAGTATTTCTGTAGCACAAACCTTGCCAAAAGGCAGTGGAGCGTGGTACATGGTCAAAGACAAGAGTACATTTGACGAGTAATATGAGAAGACGCAGGGTTATGGATGGTTGTGTTGTAGTGTTCTTTAAAGAGGTGAGTCTTCAACGCTTTCTAAAATTTGGAGCAGTGTTGGGGAGATCCTGATGCTAACAGGGATTTGTTTGAGATCCTAAGTGCATAGATAGATTGGAAATGACTGCGGTCTTGGTGTTATAATTTCATTATATTTTTTACTATTTTAGCTTGCATTTTCAAAGAAACAAATAAACATGACACATCGTTCAATTCCACAATGAGGAAAAAGTCCCATTCAAAAATGACAGGATTACCACTTACATACACCCATACCTAATGGAGAAATCAAAGCAACATAGCATCCCCTTCTGGTGGTCACATGGTAATTACATTGCAGCTGAGCCTCCCTCAGGAGTGGATGGGGACATAATGTGAATGTCAGAGGCACGCAATGTTTTGGACATCGTCATATGAAGTCCTCCTGGCCTCTGTAGGCGCTTGATGTGAATAGTGAAGGGAAACCATATAATATCGAATTTGCCCACCCGTTCTCGAAGAATATCTGTGTATTTTTCCATAGCATGTATTGATCAAACCTTCCCCACCACAGATTTAAAGAAGGAGGTAGTGGTTGCTTCCACATCTTCCCAGGCACAAACGAGCCACGAGGAGCAAATGGGAAATGAAACATCCCTGCGGGGTGGTGTTATTATTTTTTTTACACATTTTCACACTTCTTAGTCTGCAGTCAGCTGTGTCCTGTCATGAATGTAAGTGTTCAGTACAACCACCATGGATGGCAAGGTGGTCTCCCTAATAAGCGGGGGTGCTGGTCTTGATAGCTTTGTAAATGATACAGCTGGTTTTATAGGAGGTTGTGGCCGGCAACAGAGCCAATGGAGTTCAATCTGTTTGGGGTGTGATATGATCATATCATATTTCTTAAGGCCATGCGTAAGTCATTCTGCAGTATGAAGAATGCCTTTAAGGGGTGGCAGTGTGAAGCCTGGGGGGCCACAAAGGAGGAAAAACCACCATCCAGATTCAAATGTATGAGGGCTGTAACATCAGTTCTGAAGTCGCTTTCTGGAAAGAACAGCCTGTTTGTCTTTAGAAGAGAGAACTGGTACCAGGCCATCTTTGTTTTTTTGTCACTATGTTCCTTGTGGGTGAGGGTGGTGTTCTGGGTGACTCAAAAGGACTTCACATTCAGTGAAAGTTAGGGCTCAGAGCTGTCAAGTTTCATGTCAATGAGCCAGGTTTGTACTGATTCTTGTTTGTTTTTCTTGGCAAATAACAGGAATTCTTTTTCGGTTGGGGTCAGCTTTAGGTAGTTGATGGTCATCTAAGTCTGATTGATGTGCAAGCAATGGTTGAGGTGTATGATTTGTGAGTCATTGGGTTTAGGCCAGCAGTCTGATGCAGACCAGCGAGCGCTGCAGTAGCCATTGCACAGACAGCAAGCCAGCAGTAGCTCAATCTGTCAAATGTTGATTTTATTTTGCTTGGCATAAATGTCTTTCCACACATATTTGTTTTTTGTTATGTTCAACATGTTGCCATATTTAGGTGTATGCTATGTTTGTGTTAGAAGCAGTGAAACAATCTCACCTCTAATAATTTACATTCACTGTTAATTGGGGACACAGCTTCAAAGAAACACACCACAAGTCATCTTAAGAGGCCAGCGATGACTATGCAGCCTCTGTTAGAGAGTGATTTATGCAACCCTCTTAGATGTCAAGTGCAGATCTGAATCTTCATCCAGCTCTGGTGTTTTAGCCTATTGCAGTCTGGAACTTGTAGTTTTACATTTAGCATAATAAATAAACATAGGATCAAAATCCAAGCTTTGAAAGTGCTGTACGGTAAAAACCCAGGGCTCTATGAAGGTGTCGCTAGCTATGCATGCTATACCAGAATATAATTTCAGCTACCTTGAAACAGGACCATACCTTACTCCCTGACTGGAAAGAGATAGCTAGGATACTTGCTCTCCTATGTCACTGATGGACCAACATATGAATAGCAGATATTCTTACACTAGCCCATCACTGAGCAGCCTACTCAGTTGAACCAGGTGGGGGGACTGGAATAAGCAACCTAAACAGTGCACTGTGATGAAAAATGTGGTACACAAATGGAATCAACATTATATGAATATTCTGTATCAGTGAGTAAGATAGGGCAGACCTCACAGGAAACCACAAGCTATCTTTTGTGTGAGATTAGGGGTAGGTAGGTAATCACTCAGCAGTGGGCTTAGCGGAGAAATATGTGCACTCAAGATGGAACTAATGACAGAGCACCCGAGGGAGATGAAAGAGAGAGAATATACAAGGGGAGGTGGATGCAGAAACTCCTGGGAAGAGTAAAGAAAAGATTGTTTGGAGATATGAAACACTGGGTTGCTTGAGCAGGGATGAAGACATGAGTACCTGAGTGGGATAGGAGAAGGGACTAGCCAAGTGAAATGTAGGAGAGAGCACAAGGGATAGGCTGGAGAGAAAGTACCTGAGAACAATACTTTGGCGGTAAAGAATGATACATTACTGGGAGATACATTTGGGCAGGGATGGTGTAGACAACACAGGAGATAGGCAAGAGAAAAACTACCCAAGGAGGTATTGGGACAGTGAGCTTCTAGGTTATAGAAGACAAAGTAACAAACTAGCACTCTAGGGATACAGAAGAATTGGATTTGAACTTAAATATTAACCCTGGGTGTGTGCTCCTCTGGACCTGGGAGGGTCCGCCTGGTGGTCCTCCTCCTCCTGGTCCTCCTTTTCCTTTGGCATCTTGCAATCCCAATCCACCTCTGGTCTGCCTGGTTATCCTCCTTTCCAAAATACTGCTGATGGTGTTGATACTGGTCCTTATAGTTTAAGTCGAAGGACTTCTTGTCTTCTGGGTGCTGGATCCTGGTCATTTAACTCCCAGTCCTCCAAGTTGTAGAACATCTGGTGACTCTGGTCCTCATCCTCCTGGTGAGCTTAGTACCCATAATCATCTTTCTCCTCAAGCACCTTGCCCATTGGTCTTCTTCTGGTCCTACCCCACCTGATCTTAGTCCTTCTAGTCTCCATATGGTCCCTCTGCTTCTGGTTCTGGTGTTTGACACTCCTGTTCGTCTTCCTAGTCCTCATTCTGGTATTACTGCTACTCTTCCTTTTTCTAGTCCCCATCTTCATCTTTATGATCATCCTTCATTTCCTCCCTCCAGTTTTTGTCCTATATATCTTGTTTCTCTTAGGCAAGGTTCTACTGAAGGACTTCCTCCTTCTGGTACTTCTCATCCTCCCTAAGACTCAATGGCCTGGCAGTGAGGTTCTTCTTGATACTCTTCTTCTCGGTGCTTCTGGGACCCATGGTTATCCCCATCTAGTCCTCCTCCTGGGTCCAAGTCTACTGGTTTTCGTCCCCCTTATCCTGGCTCTGTGTGTCCCTCAAGTCCTCTTTTTTTCTGGTTATATGGTGACCACCTCGATTCAGGTCACTACGGGCTAGGTTTGCAGTCTGTGATGCTTTTGTAATCGTCTAAGGCATTCTGGGTATTGTAGTGTTGTTTTACTTATATTATACCAATTAAGTTAACACATCTGAGATAAGTGATTCGGTTAAACCAGGGGTCCCCAAACCGGTCCTGGAGGGCCGGATCCATGCCAGATGTTTAAAATTACTACATGTATCTCAATGGGGATATCCCAAAATTCTGGCATGGATCCGGCCCTCCAGGACCGGTTTGGAGACCCCTGGGTTAAACGTTCAGGACTGGAGACAGTGTCTACCATGAACTGGAGTTTGGTGTTCATCCTATCTAATCATCCCCTTCCTCCTACAATTTTTTTGCCTTCCTGTCCCTCATGGTCCTCTTCCTCCTGGTCATCTTTTTCATCTGTCTTCTCCTGATGCTCTTTGTCCTAAGCCTCCTGGTTTCTGTTCACCTGGCCCTAGTTTCATTATTGTGTTAACCTTGGTGTTTCTAGTTCTCCTGACGGTCTTGGAACCCTCATTATAGTCCGCTTGGTCCTCTTCCTCCACATACTCCTGTTTCCCATCTTCCTCTTCATCCTGGTGGTAGCCTTCTGTGGAATTTTAGTTTGCGATCTGAACATCATCTGCGCCAGCTTGTCACCTATGTACTACACGCACGGCAGCCATTTTTAGATATCATGGACTCCCTGTCCACGATCGATCGCCAGCACGTCCCCTCTGACCCAGCAGGCATCCTCCGCGCACCCTGGCTCCCCCTCCCCCCTCCTTCTGAGCACGACCCTTCTGCATGACCCTGTCCTTGGGAGTCACGCCAGCGCCTGACCAACACCTCCTCCCCTGCCATGAATGCCCCTCTGTTGATAAACCTCCCTCCTGCACTGGATTGTCCACGCAGCATGAATACCTCTCCATTGATGGCCCCTCACCCCGTGTCCGACTGTCCACACAGGTCCGAGGCCATTGCCTAAGCCGGGAGATATCATTTACTGCTCTTTTTGTACAAGGTCGCTCTCTTTCAAAGGTCCCTCTATTGATCCAGACCTCCCCACCCCTGTGACATGATCAGGCGCACACATCCTAAGACTCGACAACACACTCCACTGCGTGATGACCCCCTCCTCTTATCAGCAGGTTGAGGACCCCTATTGTGAGGATATATGGGGGTGGGATTAACACGTGGATTACGGGGATGACTTTTTCGTGCTATACAAAGATCTGATTGTATTAACGGAAGGTCACATGCCATAAACCAGTGTATAAGAGGCCAGGCCTCCGAGAGGCTGTTAGAGCACCTCGAGACGATACCTTGTTGTCTGATCTGATGTGTTCTGCTCCGTCGGAATAAACTTCTGTTTCCTGCCTTCTGGTCTCCGGCGCCTGCCTCATTGCTTGGTAATTTGAATGGTACAAGGGCGGTTAGCGCCGGGCAAAACTTGAGAAAGGTCCTTGCCCTACCTTTTTCTAACAATTGGCGTCCCAAAGCGTGGGGCCCATCAGCGACACGTGGATCCAGTGGGAGAGGTCCCGATGACAGAGTGAACGACTGCAACGATCGGGAAGAGCTCATGTCCGATAGACCCTCGTCTGACAGCCGATCATCCGACCTTCACTAGTTCTGAACAGACCTCTCTCGAGTGATCTACGGTCCTGACTGGGAACCATCAGGAGTGCCGCGAACATCACGAAGGAGAGAGGACGATCGGGCGCTGGATCCAGAGGACAGGAAACCGTCCATGCGGTCCGGGTAAGGTCGTGTAAACACGACGAATTGAGGAAAATTGTTTGTTTGGATAATACTAGTATTACGCTTTGTTGAAACCTCTGGAGATTCACTGTCTGCAAACGGGGAAAAACAAACAGGCTCTCTCTTTGCAAAGAGTGAAGGATAGGTAACGCGGACTTTTGTACCTATTGTAATCCGCCGTGTCTATCTTCCTCCCCCACTGTTCCCCGAACTGTCGTTCGTGGATTATTGTCTGGAGATTCTTTGTCTGCAAACAGGGAAGAACAAGGTCTCTCTTTGCAGGTAGAGAAAGAGTGGGTAGCGATAACTTTTCGTGCCCACTTATTCTCCCCACTGAATTGTTTGATTGGCCGATTATTCGGTATTGGTTCGTTTGAGGTATTCACCGCCGGCAAACAACGGAGAATAGAAATATTCTGTCTAGTCTTTGCCCGCCGTGATAAGATAGGTAGTGCAGATTTTTGTCCCCGGTGTAAACCGTCATGCCTATCTTCTCCCCACTGGTTGGTAGCCTGTTTAGCCCGGACCGCTTATTAGAGATGAACCATCCAGCTCCACTGGAGGGCACCCCTAATAAGGACATGTTCACTAAGTATGGACTAGTCGCTATAGCTTACACTAGACTATGGCATAAATATACGAAAAAGAACCCTGAAAGTCAGTGGCCACTGATAGGTTCCTTTAATGAAAATAAAATAAAAACATTAGAAATAGCGCTCCAGAAGAATAAGACCACGCCCACTATGCTCGATAGTATAGGCATGTGGCGCAAAGAAACGGAACAACGAAAGAAAAGAGAAGAAGCAAAAATAGGGAAAGAACTACGAAAGGCAGCCCACCTAGCCGCAAAGCAACTAGAAGAAGAAATAAAAGAAAGAAGAGAAGCTACACAAAACCAAGAATCAGGGTCAACAGGCCAATGTCCTGTTAGGACCCCCTCTGCGCTCTATCCTGAACTACCCTCCAAACAACGGACAAACGATGAGCTATTGCTAGGTCCACCGATCATCTACATGCCCCCTCCATATGCTCCCAGCCAACAAAACTTGCAAACCCCGAGTGTGAGTGAAAGTGGCCCTAGTGCTAGTGCACCGGCCCTCATGGCCTCCGCACCAGCCACATTAACAACTTCGTTAGACGACCCCGAGGCTAGCAAACAATCATCCGCCAGGTTAAGTAGCTTAAGCAAAGACGAGCGGGATGGGATCAACGAAATAGCAAAAACATTGGTAGAACGAAGGGAGAGCGAAGAATACACCATGAGCATATATAATTCACATGCCGACAGCCATAGACGGCATTTCATTTTACGGTTCAGCTACCACACCCTGAACGCGTATGAAGATAGGTATCAGAGTAAGGGTCCAGCTAAACTAACCACACTGTATAGAAAGATTGATGTTGGAGATGGGACTGAACGTGAGGCGACGGAGCTCTTCATGCAAATGCTTGAGGTCTTCCGCCACCTCGCGGAACAGAAACCAGAAACCAAGGTTACGGTCCCTGAAACAACCTCGGCAGAGGTAGCCAATACTATGATGCCTATCAGAGAAGCGGCTCCTTACTGGATCCCGCCACGGGGCCAGGGAACGAGCGATGATGTTAATAGTGAAAATGCAAAGGGGAGGGTTGTGTACAATTGGGTTTACCAACCATGGGACCGACAAGACATCCTAACCTTCAAGCAAACCTTGCCCGACTTAAGAAAGACCCCGACGGCATTTTATACTGAATTAGGCACAGCCTTGGGTTCGACAATAATGACTTTAGCAGATATTGACTTGTTCTTTGGGTTATGCCTGCCAGCTGATGTGTGGAAGCAAATCCGGAAAGTCGACCACACGGATCTGTTTGGACATACCTGGGACCAACTCGGTAAACTAGATAGACAGCGAGAGCCGGGGAGTAAACCAGTGAAGGACATACTGGAACTCCCAGACAAACTGGTCCAGAAGTTAAAAACCCTGGTCCCGGAAAGAAAAGTAGACTGGTCGATAGTCACGGCCTGTCGACAGAAACCCCAGGAGGATGTGTCAGAATACTTCTCCCGATTCGAGACCGTGTTCTCCGACTACAGTGGCCAAGATATGACCACCGCAACCGGACAGCACCTGTTTGTGCAAAATTACGTAAAGGGACTAACCCAGGAGGTCTCCCAAAAACTACAGACGAGTGAGAGTAGTTGGGGGGCCTCCAAACCCGCAGCTATCCTTCAGATGGCTCAGTATTACGAGCACCAAAAGAATGAGAATGATAGGGCGTCCGAGAAAAAGAAGAAAGATTTGAAGGAAAGGGTAATGATAGCCCAGATACAGGGTATAGCGCTAGGACGGGAACACCAAAGGGGGAACTACCAATCAACCACCCCCAGAGATCTACCTCCTAAAGATCACACCCCAGCACCCCACACTGGACGTAGAGACGTTGGCAATGACCAATGCGCCTTCTGCAAGGGGCTCGGTCATTGGAAATTTCAGTGTCCAGTTCTGATAGAAATGAACAGAAATAGGGAGTCCAGGGATGTGGCGGGTGGTCCGAGGAATAGAATACAGGGACGAGGGAGCCCCAACGACACCAATAATGACAGATCAGGAAGACTGAACACATTTGACCGTCCCCGACAGAACCAATATCAGCTATCTGAAAGTGAACATGCCCCCGACTTTGCATAGGACTGCCAGGGGCAAGGGAGGGATCCAGTCGAGCTCTGTGTTGACCAGCAAGGTCCTTATGTCACCGCTAAGGTCTTGGGTACAGAGTCTCCATTCTTGGTAGACACTGGGGCGACACGTAGTGTGTTATCAAAACGACTGATTCCAAGGGCACCCTTGTCTGGCTCGCACATAACGTCGATAGGTTTCGATGGGACGCCCTCCACTAACCCCCTGTCCGTACCTATTACCTTTGACCTAGAAAACAACACTACTGACGCGACATTTCTCCTTTCCTCCAACTCCCCTGACGCCATTATGGGCATTGACTTACTGAAGCATTTTCGAGCTACCATTAGGTGTTCCCCAGATGGAATACGAGTCATCCTGTACGACAACCCAGACATGCCCAGATCCCGTCCCCCACGACACATGTGCTCTATAACTGACGCTGACCTATCCCTGCTTGACACCCTACCTTCGTACCTGTGGGCCAAAAATGACTCTGATGTGGGGCGAATGATGATTGACCCTATTCACATAACTGTACGACAGGACGCTATGCTCCCGAAACTCCCGCAGTATCGGATATCGCCAGAGGGTGAGAAGGCACTGGTAGCGATCATTCAGTCTCTGGTAGACGCAGGAGTGGTTGAAGAAGTGGTTAGCAACGTCTGCAACAGCCCAATTCTACCTATTGTTAAGAAGCAAGGTGAAGGAGATGAGAAAGCGTACCGCTTCATCATCGACTTGCGAGAGATTAACAAAGTAGTTGTACCCCAATATCCTGTGGTATCTGATATCACCACCATTCTAACCCTCATCCCGTCCACTGCCACCACCTTTACTGTTATCGACCTTAAGAACGCGTTTTTCTCTATCCCCATCCATCCAGACAGCCGTTACCTCTTCGGCTTCACTCTAAAATCCCGCTCGTACCGATTCTGTAGAGCTCCCCAGGGGTACACTGAAAGTCCCAGCATTTACAGCCAGGCCCTCAAAAGACAGCTGGATGCCTTCCAGCCACCAGAGGGAGTGGTGTTGATCCAATATGTCGATGATATCCTTTTGGCGGCTGACACCACCCCCCTTGCAACAACAGCCACCGTTCAACTCCTACACTTTCTTGCAGAAAATGGCCATAAAGTCTCCAAAAAGAAGTTACAGTTCTGTCAGCCACAGGTGACTTACCTAGGCCATCTTCTGTCCAAAGAAGGGAGGAAACTTACACCCGACCGAATCCAAACCATCCTAGATACCCCCATCCCGAAAACACAAAAGCAGGTCCGCTCTTTGGTTGGCCTAACATCTTTTTGCAGACAGCGGTTGCCTAATTACAGCCTCATTGTGAAACCATTACTTGCCCTACTGACCAAAGATGTCCCCTCCCCGTTTCCTTGGACCGCTGAGTGTCAAGCCTCCTTTAAGGAATTACGGGATGCACTCTGCTCAGCGCCCGTCCTCGGAACGCCGGATTACTCCAAACCCTTCTCCCTCTTCACCCACGAAAGGGAGGGATGCGCATTGTCTGTCCTAACTCAATCAATTGGTCCTAAGCAGCGCCCTTGTGCCTACTTCTCCGCCACTCTTGATCCTGTAGCCAGAGCTTTGCCTGCCTGCCTTCGAGCAGTAGCCGCCGCTGCTGTCTCTATCCGTCAGAGCGAGGGAATTGTACTTTCCAACTCCCTCACAGTGCTAGTACCCCATGCAGTCGACACCCTCTTGAATCAGACAAAGACCCAACACCTGACTAGCGCACGACTGACAGGGTATAAACTGACGCTACTTGCACCCCACATCACCCTAAAAAGATGCACGACTTTGAATCCTGCCACATTGTTACCTCTGCCTGAAAATGACCCTGACATTCCTCCCATCCACGACTGTGTGACCCTCACGGACGAACAAACTAGGAGTAGGGTTGACCTCCGAGACACTGCTTTCCCTGACCCCGATGGAGAGCTATGGGTAGACGGCTCTTGCATCAAACTCCCAGATGGCACCACTTCAGCTGCCTATGCAGTAACGACAGCCCGAACAGTAGTTGAGACAGCCTGCATCACACAACGATCTGCCCAAGCAGCAGAGCTGATAGCCCTCACTCGAGCATGCATCATAGCCGCAGGGACCACCACGAACGTATATACGGACAGCCAGTATGCCTTCGGAGTGGTCCACCATTTTGGGCTCCTGTGGAGGGAGAGGGGATTCCTGACGTCCCACGGCACCCCGATCCTCCACGGAGATTTAGTCTCCGCCCTGATTGAAGCAGTTCTCCTCCCCAAACGATTAGCGGTGATAAAATGTCAGGCACACAAAAGGGTGACAGACTTAGTTGGACAAGGGAATGCATTGGCCGACATTACTGCACGAACCACAGCCGAGAATAGGACGGTGACACGCATGTACGTGACCAGGTCACAAGCAGAAACATGGAGTGACACAAGGATAATGATCAGAGACATACAATCGGCCAGCACCCCTCACGAGCTGACTAAATGGGCAGGGGTGGGTTTGAAGGATGAGGAAGGCTGTTGGCGAACGAAGGATGCAAATAAATGGATGCTGCCCGACTCATATCTGATTCCCATACTGACCATGGCCCACTCCCCCGCACACATAGGATCTGCACCCATGATCGAACTCATTTCCAAAGTCTGGCATAACGACAAAATCCCTGATTCAGCCAGACGCCTAGTTCAGCAGTGCCTTATCTGTCTGCAACACAACCCCGGGAAAGGGACTGTAGTGCCCCGGGGAGGGTTTGGGACCCCCAATCACCCCTTTGAGGTCCTTCAGATGGATTACATCCAACTAGAGAGATGCCAAAACCTGAAGTATGTACTAGTCATCGTATGTGCCTTCAGCAAATGGGTAGAAGCCTATCCAACCCGTGACAACACTGCCATGACTACTGCCAAAGTACTACTGAAGGAATTCTTCCCTCGCTATGGCCTTTGCCGAATTTTATGGAGCGACAATGGCCCCCACTTCGTAGCTGAGGTTATCCAGTTAATCCTGAAAGGGTTGGGGGTGAAGCAACGATTCCATGCGGTCTTCCACCCCCAATCCGCTGGTCTAGTGGAACGCCACAATGCCACACTCAAGCTGAAACTGGCAAAAATAGTGGCCACCACTGGACTTAACTGGCCGGATGCCCTCCCACTGGCTTTGTTATCGATGCACTCCACTCCCACCAAGCACCATTTGACCCCCTACGAGGTCGTGTTCGGGCGGCCAATGAATCTCTGGACTGCTCCCAAACCGACCTCCATTCATGACGTCCCAGACATCCTACTATCTGATTATTTGTGCAAGTTAACTAAAACTTTGTCTGTCATTCATCAACAGGTGCAGCAGGCCATCCCCGATGCTTCCAGGGGCCCCGGTCACGACATCCAACCGGGAGATTTCGTATTGATACGAAATTTCCAGCGAACCAAGAGTCTGGAGCCTCGGTGGACGGGCCCCTGGCAAGTGCTGATCACCACCCGAACGGCACTCCGAGTGGAGGGGAAGAGGCACTGGCTGCACGCGCATCATTGCCGGAAGGTCTCTGCAAACCTGGCCACGACAGAAAGCATCAACACCCAAGAAGAGCTCCTGAGCAAAGACCGACCGATATTGGACTGTTATCCAGATACTGAGGCACTCGAACTTGCAAAATTCTCTGATCCTACTGTGCCATCCAGAGAAGGGTATTTCCTGCGTCGAAAGGAGGGAGCTTCGGCTAAGTAGGCCACGGACTAAGTTAAATCTCAGAACGGTGACCTACACACAACTAAGGGTCACCGGGAGAGAAGCTAAACGAAGTCTGTGGTTCTGCCCGCTACCGAGCCCCCTTGAAGATGATGGAAGCGCCAAATAAGAAGATGATGGAAGCGCCAGATAAGAAGATGATGGAAGCAACGGGAAATACCCAGTATAGAAATCCAAAGACTGACAACCTGCACAAATCAAAGACAATTGCACTCTTCATTGTCTTCCTTTTCTGCCTCCTTCTCATGACCTCCTTCTGGATTCTGGAAGAGAGCACACCGGCTCATGAGACATTGCTACCTACTGCACAGCCAACACCCCTGAAAGAGCATCACCTAATCTCTCTGTCGCCTCAGCTCCGAGAAAGGCGCAGGGAATTCTGGAACAATTCCTTCGTGCAACTGTTGCACCAACATAACCTTGCTGCAAATGCTACGAACTGTTGGATCTGTGGGTTGCTCCCGCATGCCACTGGACACTCCATCCCCTTCATCCCTTCACCCTTCTCGATTCATGGCTCTTGCCTCGCCTGGTTGATCCTCATGCAAGAAAGCCACAGGGACAATGCCACCTCCAGCCGGACAGTGTCACACTTCTACTCTGGGTTCTGGCTGAACAAAACAGGAACGACTTCAGCTGCCCTATGTCCTGCGCTCGCAGGCACCACCTTCATCAAAAACATTCCAGCCAAAGAACGGGTCGAAGTACAGGTGCTCCACAATCCAGCCAGAACCACCTTCTCTCATCTGCAGAAACAAACTACCGCCACCCTGACTGTGGCTCTGTCCGTGATCAATGTCACTGGCCTTGTGTGCCTAGAAGGCCAGGGAACGCAGCTGGTGGGTTACAGCGCCTGCCGAGTCACCAGAACATTGGACTCAGCTGAACCCCCTTCTTTTGTTGCTTCTCCGAATATGTACTTTGTGTGTGGCACCAAGGCTTACACCTGGCTCCCGAGAGGATGGAAGGGCACCTGTTATATTGCCTTCGTTCTTCCACCCACATATGTAGCCCCTGCCAACCACCACCGGCAGAGGCGTGCAGACGACCTTGGACAAACCGACTCCACCGGAGCACAGTTCCTGGATGCAGCAAAGGGACTTGTTCCTCTGTGGGGTCCAATGGCAAATAGCCGTGCTATCCGACATCTGACCCAGGCCGTAGAAACAACGATCAACATCACGGCTGGCATCCTCGCTAACAACACTGCGGAACTTCAGGCGGTCCGCCTTGTGACCCTTCAAAACCGCCTCGTCCTAGACGTAGTCCTAGCCGACAGAGGAGGAGCATGCCGCATCATCGGATCCAGCTGCTGCACCTACGTACCTGACAACTCGCCTTCAGTCTACAAAGCCATTGAACACCTCCACAGACTGTCCTCAGAGGTTCACCAAGAGCAGGAAGGATGGTCGCTTGGGAGCTGGTTTTGGGACACTTTGAAAAATTGGGGTTGGAAGTTGTTTTCCTTCGTGCTGATACCTATTGTAATATTATGTGGGTGTTGCTTAGGTATTCAATGTCTGCCACCATTGTTCGGCCTTCTTTCTAGCTATATGTGCCCAAAGACTTTGGACTTCCGAAATGAGCACATGAGCCCCCTCTATGAAGTAGAACTACGTGGCCTTATGGGGATAAATCCGAACTGACAAGTTGGCGAGACATGTTAAAAGGGAGGACTGTGGAATTTTAGTTTGCGATCTGAACATCATCTGCGCCAGCTTGTCACCTATGTACTACACGCACGGCAGCCATTTTTAGATATCATGGACTCCCTGTCCACGATCGATCGCCAGCACGTCCCCTCTGACCCAGCAGGCATCCTCCGCGCACCCTGGCTCCCCCTCCCCCCTCCTTCTGAGCACGACCCTTCTGCATGACCCTGTCCTTGGGAGTCACGCCAGCGCCTGACCAACACCTCCCCCCCTGCCATGAATGCCCCTCTGTTGATAAACCTCCCTCCTGCACTGGATTGGCCACGCAGCATGAATACCTCTCCATTGATGGCCCCTCACCCCGTGTCCGACTGTCCACACAGGTCCGAGGCCATTGCCTAAGCCGGGAGATATCATTTACTGCTCTTTTTGTACGAGGTCGCTCTCTTTCAAAGGTCCCTCTATTGATCCAGACCTCCCCACCCCTGTGACATGATCAGGCGCACACATCCTAAGACTCGACAACACACTCCACTGCGTGATGACCCCCTCCTCTTATCAGCAGGTTGAGGACCCCTATTGTGAGGATATATGGGGGTGGGATTAACACGTGGATTACGGGGATGACTTTTTCGTGCTATACAAAGATCTGATTGTATTAACGGAAGGTCACATGCCATAAACCAGTGTATAAGAGGCCAGGCCTCCGAGAGGCTGTTAGAGCACCTCGAGACGATACCTTGTTGTCTGATCTGATGTGTTCTGCTCCGTCGGAATAAACTTCTGTTTCCTGCCTTCTGGTCTCCGGCGCCTGCCTCATTGCTTGGTAATTTGAATGGTACAAGGGCGGTTAGCGCCGGGCAAAACTTGAGAAAGGTCCTAGCCCTACCTTTTTCTAACACTTCCTACTCCTACTCCACATTTGTGTGGCCCTCTTCCTCTTTCTCCTGGGCCTCCTGGTGGCCCTTGTCCTTCTGTGGTTCTGGTCCTTCAGATGGTCCTTGTTCCCCTCCACCAGGCCCTCTTCTTTCTTTTCCTTCTGGCCTCTTCCTGCTCATGGCCCGCATAGTTCAGGTTGTGTGGTCCTCCACCTCTTCATCCTCATGGTTATTCTGCTCACATGGGGCCTTCTTTCATGACTTCATCTTCCCTTTCCTTTTACACCCACTTCTGACAACTGTCCAATTGACTCCAGGCAGGCACCTCTTCCAAGCAGAGTATAAATAGGACAACTTAATGTCCTTCTTACATCCCTGAACTCTTTTAACACAAGCTGACCAGAAGTGCATGAGAAGCCAGTCCTTGCTCACAAGCTGACTGGGTGGCATGAGCTGCAGCTCAGATGTGCTATTAAACTTACCTATGGAAACAGATTTTTACTTTTAGATGTGCTAATAAGGAATGTGAACATCGGAATCTAAACTGCCCAAAACCAATAAGGCAAAAGCCCTAAGCCAGCATGACAGCGACCAAAATGTGGCTCTAACTAATCTGTGTTAATGGTCAGACTGCCCTTCTTCAAAGTCTGAACCTCATGTTTTTTGTTTTTTTTCCTTTTTAATCTGACTTATTTGTATTCTTATGGGAGAATGTTAGAGAAGACCTTTCGGAAACTCACTAATAGCATTACCAGTGCTCAGAATCAGCATGACCAAGCCCACTTAAGGCACTGGCTTTCCACAGTGAAGACAGCTTACCACTCCCACAGAAATGCACAAAACATGATTTAGGACAGTGAGCATAGAATGGGTTCTTAATAAGAATACAGTCGTCAGAATGAGGCCGTTTGTCGTTAGAGTGAGCCCATGCAGTAATACGAGACGTGTTGAAGCTTATAAGGTATGTTGTCTTTGAGTTGCACCGACTCTATCGGTGGGTTATGCCAGCTGGTGGACATTAGTTGCACCTCTTGAAAGGCTACTTTTGCCAGTGTTGCATTAACAGGTGCCCGGCTTCTCATCACATTTTGTTTATTTTACTGATTAGTCTGTGTGACGAGAGGAGAACGATGTACTATTGCATACGCATCCATGATTTGCTTTTTGTTCTTCTTTTTTCTTTTTCTTTTTAGTGTAAAAGGGGATGTTTGTTTTTGTCTACTCCACATAACTGCCACAAGATGGTGATCATGCTGACGGTTCTGTGGGCTTAAGACCACAGTAGTTTAAGTACATGTTGATCTCTAAGCTTCCTTTGAGTGTCGCAAACAAAACAGAAATATGATAGACTTTTGCTGCAACCCCAGGAATACCAGCTCGCTCCAACGGTGACCCTGTTTTAGACTCCCTGTATTATATTATTATATTGTCATCACACATATAATTTCCTTTTAGACCTTTTAACACTTTTTGTTCTGTATATACACATATAGCTCTGCACACTGTGAAGGGGCTGTTGACGGTAGAGCGGATCCTTTCACATATGTCACATATGTTGATGGTAAGGTTGTTTCTAGATACTTAGTGGGATAACAGACCTACTTCACATCAGTTATGAAGTGCTGGTGACGTACACTGGTGTCTCATATTATAATTTATATGAGGTACTGCTTTTATTTAATTTTCTGTATTATTTTCAGCATCTAGTGGACTAGACGATGGTGTCACAAAACAGCCATTAAGCTGACATTATGGCTTTTTTTGTTCTCTAATTCTATATATAGCAGAGTGACACATACACTGTGATCCTGAAGAATTTCAAAAACGTTTAAAGTCCTGCATGGCAGAAACATGTTGATCATACAACAGGGTAATATCCATAATCCCTATTTCACTTAGCATTTTTAATCCTATCGACTTGGGGCACCGGAAAAATGACTTTTCCGCCCACCAGGACATCGTTTTATTCACTTTTTTCCTTATTCATGTTTGCAGTCTGCCCCTCTCTCCCCACATAGGAGCTACAGAATACCCTTCCTCAAAAATATGATAGTCAACCTGTCTGGATCAAATCCCAACTAGTCTTAAGTTGTCAACCTAAATATTCTGTAAATTATTGTTAGGAGAATGATGAAAGAAAACAGGCAAACCGTCTGACGGGGTGCTTAATATTAAAATTTCATTAATAGAGTTTTAACGGACTATCAAGTTACATCTGATGTTGTTATGTAAATATGTCATGCCAATGACATATTCTTATATCACAATGACACTGTCACATGTAACGTCAATGTGCTTCTAGGGTAGAAGTCTTCTAAATGGCTTTGAAAAGCTCTACCGCCAGTCTCGTCCTTCTCTCCTACTTTATGTGAACTCAACAATCTGCAAGTTTACTTGAGTTACTTGAAAGCTGAACCTATGGAAATAAGGCGCACCCAAACAGTTACATAATCGTAGTTAGATGAGCAACTGCCTCCTCAAACCAGGATAGGATGTGATATGTGTTATTAGCAGTAGACAACCGTACATGGATACAGGCCTGTGTCCTTGCATCCAGGGGCGTAACAAAGGCCCCCGCAGCCCTCGCGGTGCGTGGGGGCCCCCAGGCTTTCCTACACTTGAAGGGGCCCCCTCTGCCCCACACTGAAGTAAGTACTGAAGCATAGAGCCAACAGGCCCGAGCAATGCACAGCTGTTCCTGTTTATCTGCAGCCTTTCTTCGGGCAGGTAGCAGTGTTGTAAGATCTCTGGCACAAAAAAGAAAAAGTTGCAATTTATAGTTTTTGTTTCTAGCCCGTGTAGAGAGGCCTGGAAGGAAAGACACCCTAGGATTTATCTGGAAATCAGAGCGCTGGAGTGCAGAAAGAAAGTCAAGAAAGCAGCAACCAGGAGAAGGTCAAAAGGAAGTTCAAAGGAATATGCAGTACTGAGAAAGAGAGACAGATATAACTCTGTGTGTAGGTGTGTGTATGTATGTGCATGCAAAAGCGCTTAACATCCTCACCCCCACCACCACGGTGCAGGAGGCCCCCAGGGACCCCTCCGCCCTGCAACTTGCTTGTCCTGATATCATGCAGCACACTGCAACTTGCTCTGTTCTTTGTGCAGAGACAGTGCAATAGGTTGACACAGCTCTGCAGAAATGTAACACATTATTGTTACATTTTAGAAAGCCACTATTTCTACAGGAAGCCAGGCCAGGTTTTTTTTTAATTGCAGTAGTGGGTGAAGGGCTCTTGCAGAAGGCCTGGATGGATGACAAAAGCAGGATTGTGGACCCTCCCACATCCAGCCTGCACCCTCAGTAAGAGTCCAGTATTGGAGTCAGACTACAGAAAAGGCAAGCAGCAAAGAGCAAAAGGGCTGCATTTGGGTTTCATGCGTCCTGATCCGGTAGCAGCTTTCTCCCAGGCCACGTTGGCATCCTTTTACTGCTGAAGGGCTGTGATCCCTGGTGATTAACGAAGTAGTGAGCCTAGTGCTGGACCAGCTGGTGTCCCCCAAACAGGTGAGTCCATCAACAACCCTTTTCTTTCTACCTTGATGTAATAAAGGGAGGCATGGAGTAAATGGCAGATACTGGGGGTATTGGGACCATACTACAGAAGCGTTCATTATGCCTCATCACCTGGTCACACCAGACTTTACAAAAACCCCAGAAGCCCCCTATACGTACTGAACAAAGGCAACTGTTTTAACAATGCCTGACAGGGGATGGCAACTGGGCTGGAGTGACTCTTTGCATTGCTTGGTCTGGCTTTTCAGAGGTAGGTTCTGCCCCCCCCCCCAAGTGAGATCTGACCAGGTACATGCACCTGCATTACCATCAGCACACAGTGAAGTTGAGAATTTCCACCTTCAAGCAGAATTATATTTAACGATTAACAGCAGATGGGATTTCTCATGTTGCTCTGGTCTGAGAATGTAGAGGAGAGCCAAGCCAGGTTCAGATCCGATGACTCTGGCTGTGGCGCTGTCGGCTCAGACTGTCAGTGTCTAGGTATTGTAGCAGGGTGGGCATTATGGCTCAGAGCCCTGGCCTGCAGCTCTATCCCAATGATCCTCTGAATAGTGGGCATTGCTCCTTTTACATGTATGTTTTTCCTCCATAATTATTGAAAGCTGGGTGAGAAAGATGGGACAGCTTTTCCATTTCTCAAACTGCACTAAAATGGGTGCATTGTACTTCTTTATAATGATTGTTTTTCATGTTGTAGGAAAGCGCACTGAAAACTTGTCTAAAAGCTCTCAGAGCTCTGCTACTCAAAATTACGCAATCATTTACAATACCATAGTCACGCTGCATTTAATGTACTTATTCCTGGTGTCTTCCCATCACCTTGCAATCTCTACTCCCAACACAACATTCTGTCTTTTCCCTGATGGCTACCCCACTTTTTATTCTGTGGGTAACTCCCTCTCTGTTATCTCCCAACATGTAGTTTCCATCCTGCTTTCTTTCCTCCCCTCTCTCTAGCTGCTACTAAGATGTGCTGTTCTATGCCTCTTCCTCATTCCTCCTTACAGTACCCTTCATGCACTGTGAATGACCCTCATTTCAGGCAATCTTACTCTCTAGACAGCATTTGCTCAGAGGTGGTCACTCTTGACCCTCCATACCCCTATTCTCTTTCTAGCTCTTTTGTTTCTTTCTCTGCTTTTTCCCTTTCTTGTTTTCTTCTCTTTACCATGAATTTCCCTCCTTTCTGCCCTTACCTCTCTGATCTGTTTCTCTCACTCTTTCCTTTATCTCTGTGCAAACTGTCCTGACTTTCTCAGTAGTCTTTCTCTTTCTTTATCCCTAACTCTTTCACTTACTCTCTCTCATACACATTCTTTAAGAGTGCTCCTCCATTACTCACTGACTCTCTCTACGCACTTTTGCTATGAACTGTCCTTCTCGATCTCTTTCCTTGACTGTATCATCTTGCATTGTCTTTCAGTCTCTCTTTCCTCTTATACATCCATTATGGCCTGCTGTCTCTCGCTATTTGACCACTCTTACTTTCTGGCTGCTTCTCTCCTCCTGTATTGTTCCTCGTCAATGATGGTCACTCTCTCCTGGCAGTCTCCTCCTCTCTTACAGTTGCCTCCTCTTTATGAATGCCTTTGGTCTAACTATGATTCTAACTCATGCACTGTAATACATTTTTCATTATGTTCCTTTGACTGTTAATATTTGTTTACCCCCTCCACTCTTTTCCCTTCTATCAGTTCCTTGGTTAATCTGATTGGTGTTTGGAGGGTTGCTGACTAAATGGGTGTGCCAGTTAACTGTCACTGTCCTTAGTGGGAGGTGACTCTGCCTTAAGGAATCGAATGTAATAGTTGGATGTGCCTGTACGGAATGTTTTTAATGAGTATGCCTTGCACCTGTCAGAGTTGCATACGCAATCTATCCCTATCTTTTGAACATTTCATGGAGAAGATTAAACATGCTGTGGTGTTAAATTGTTTGTATGAGGTCAGCTGACTCTCCCTAGGAGACGGGGTCATAAAAATTGTCTGTATGTTTGTCTTCAGAAGCTCAGATGTTAAAGCTTTGCATCAGTTTTACTTCAGTTTTTCTCTGATATCATGAGGGGCAATGACAGTGGGGGAAAAATGCATCTTTGCCAACAGGGGCAAAAACCCTGTGCTTTTCGTCCCTTAAGATACCTTGGCACCATCTAATAATGTCATACACAGAGCCCAGCCTTAATATATAAACATGTCTAGCTTACATACTCTTATCCTCACTCCTTTCTCTTATTAAGAGATACTAGGCTGACATATTTGTCAGTATACTTCTGCAGCTTTCCCTTTTCTTCCTTGACTTCCTTGTGTATGTGCACACATGTAGGATAAAGGTGTGACAAAGTGTGAAGAAAAGTATTTGTGAGGAACTGTACTGGAGGTTATTAGTGTATATGTGTGTGTGTGTGTCTGTGTGTGTATCTAGATGTTTGTGTTGATGAGTAGGTGTGTGCAATGGTGTGGGTGCTAAGATGTGTGAAGTGCATCAAAGAGAAATTGGAAGATGGAGCTTGCAAGAGGCAGTTCAAGACCTGTAACTCATTGCATGCACAATTTTACTTTGGATATGGTGGCTGTCATTATTTACTGTTCAGAGAAATGTGCAGAACTGCCCTCCCTGATCATTACTATGTAGCTTTTTAATTTGCCCACTGTGCACTAAAATGCTCTTTTTTTGCACAGTTTTTAAAAGGACCCTTAAATGACACCTCTTTAAACTTCCTATGAAGGTCATATTTAAAACAGATCAGGCTTTGGTCAGTTTTGTTATGCTAATTTACCCTGAGATACAAACTATGTCACTTATTTTTTAAAAACATCCTTTATAGAGAGCACCTTAGCCTATATCTAAATATAGCCTTTACAATCAGTCAATTTCAAAGTACTTTTACTTATTATCATTTGTACCCATACCTAATGAAAAACTGAATTCATGTGATTCAAACTTCATTGTCAGCCTAGGATAAATTAGGCTTTTTACATGCAGGTAGGTTGAGGAGAGATGCTAACATTCAGCATTTGAACTGGATACATTTCGTAAGTCCCTAACCATATCCTTCAGGGATGCCCATCACTCTCTGATACACCACTGCAAGCAACACACTCAAGACAATATGCCAAAAGGCAGACTACTATTGTGTTATGTGATGGTTTTAATATGGTTGCATGATGGAGAAGAAACCAACTGCATAAAGGGTATGAATAGCCCTATATTAACACATAAATAGCCATATTCCAAAATATTATTTACCTTTTTTTTTATGGAGTTTTATATAGCGCAAAATTGACCCGAAGGTATCAAGTATCAAAACGCTTTACACAAGCACCAGTTGCTTTAAATGAGGACACTTTCATTTTTGTTAGACACGGGGAGATTAAGTGATTTGCCCAGAATCACAGGATGTTGTGCATCCTTGCCAAGACTCGAACCTGGTTCCACAGATTTGAGGTCGACTTCCCCAGCCGTTAGGCAAACTCCTCTCAAAGGTTATAAGGACAGGTGACAGTGAATTAAAATGCATCAGAGAGCTAATGTACCTGATGCAGAGTTCTGTGTTCAAGTCTTTCACTGTCTCTCCGTGTTCAGGATGTATTCAGGAATTCTTCCAAAAACGTTATCATTTCCAAAAAGCTTGCTAGAAACTCCTCTTAGAGTCTTTGTTGTGTTAACAGCAGGGAATAGGATGTCATAAAGGGCACTGCTAGTTTGAGGAGTGAAGGGGGTGATTCTGCATATAACTTACAACTTAAAATCCTTGTAGGATAATTCAATGAGTTGATATGGCAGCACAGCAAACTTTGTATAACTGCATTTCTGGTGGATAATGGACCTGAGGTATGGGGAGAAGTGGTTTGCCTAGGATCACACAATTTGTTGGTGAGTGCAAGTTAGGGGCATTTACCTATGACAGCAACGCCTAGGCCCATGTCTTTGGTTCTGGTCATATGGAATCCCGTTTTTTCTGTTGTAGTGAGATTTAAGATATTAGGCATATTCTTTTAGACTGTTTTGACCAATAAGTGGGGTGGACAACTGTGCTCAGAAAGGCATCGAATGACATTCAAGTGATATGTTACCACTAAAGTTGCCTCATGCTTGGAATCAGAAAAGACTTTTGGTATTTTTAAATGAAGTATGCTATAGTTTAATGTTGCTTGCCTGTATTCCTGAAAACAAAATAAAACGCTTATAGATCATACAAAAGATCTTGTGTTTGACAGTCTCCTAAACGTACATGCCAGTGCAAATAAAAGTAGCTCAATAACACACATAATGGGTTAAGAAACCCACATTTGCCTATTTATCACTATTGTTGATGAGAGAACCATTTTTAGGTCTCAGCCTGGCGAAAACAGCCCATGCGCTGCTCTCGTCATACGAGAGCTTCTTGGAATCGAAACGATTCTAGAAGTTGTCTCGTGCCTCCGCCTCCAATTTTCATTGGTGCGCGTCATTTTGCATCGTGGATGATGCAAAACACAGTGTAATGATTGCACGGGAGGATATCATTACACTGAGGGTTGCCACCCTGTTTGCTTTTGGCCCCGTCCACCGGGATTTGATCTTTTACTGGCAGCTTTGCACACTGTCCTTTGAAAGACAAAATGCACTCTTTTCTTTACATTGTCAGCGCCGTCATCTTTGGCTGCGCTTGATTTTTTATGTTTTCGCTGCGCCGGTCCGGAGGTGCACTTGCTGTTCCTGTTGCGCACGTTGCAAAGAGGTGCGCTTACTTCACATTAAAACCCACTTCTTGGAGCAGACCCTGGTACCACTTGTTTCATTAATCCTACGACATCAAGCATGCTGGGACTTGCAGTTTTATTTCCCAACAGCAGCTTGATTTAACCCATCGGGCATTTCCCCTTGGGCTGGAGCAATTCGAGGCAGTTTTTGGAAGGCCCAAGCCTGCTGCTTGGCATTGAAAATCACTCTCCACCTCCGCGGGGTTTAATCAACAGGCACCGTAGGGACATTGGAGACGGGCGGGTTGTTGAGGTAGTGAGAGAGAAAAATGAATACACGCACCGAGCTTACTTGAACATTTTTATCAGGGCTGCCTTTGATTTCCAGCCCGGCCCTCTTTACCAATTACTGGTCTGAAGGCCTACATTTCCCAGAATACTTAGTGCAGTTGACTGAAACATCAGGTCTGGAAACCACCCTTGGGACATGGCGCCAGCTGACACATCTGGACGGGGGTACGCGAGCACTTATTACACACACATTTGGAACCGTGAAAGAAAAGGAATACAAACGGTGCTGCGCCACGCCTACTGTGTACTCGACACTGTTGACATGCAAGATATCAGCTGTCCTCCGAGTCCCCAGTCACGCCACTCCCCAGGAGTGCTCCACTTTCCTGCACGCTGGGTAGGGTCGGGTAGCACCTGCTTTGCGCGCATCTCACGCATCTTGTATCCACTGCAGTCCATGGAGACACCGCACGTATGTTCCAAACCAAAGGTCCTTTGAATAGCTTTGGGGGCGGCGAGTGTGAGCAAAAACGAGAAAGCCACTCGTCCGAGGATTGAGTTTTGGGTTTGCCACCTGTCATGGTTTTTGAGGACCAGTCCCAACATTTTGGAAACCTGTTACCATTCGTTTCATGTTATCTTCTCCCACTCACCTCAGTGGCTTGTAAGCGTTCTTTGTGAGATGCACATCGTTTCCCCCAAATATTTCTAATCAGTTTTCAGTTCCAGCAGGCGTTGCACCGAAACTGCGATATTTTCATGGAATCCAACACTTTACTATGTTTACGAGTGTAAATAGTTAGAGGCCATTTTTTGTGCACCTTTTTGTAACAGCTTCACGACTACGCATGTATGTTAGATGTTTTTCTATTTCTTTGTTTTGTTTTTGTAAGGGGCAGGGTCATTGCTATCACCAGTGCAGCAAGCTCAGTGGCACCGAGGCCCAGTGGTGGAGTGATCACTGTATCTGGGTTATGGATTTTTTTTGCTATCACGATTAGAGGGTGAGGGGGTTCCCCTTTGCTTGCATCCTTTAGCGTCCATGGAAATGTTTCTGCGCAACTGGTAAGGGAAGTAACTGAGACATTTTAACAGAAATATTTGTGCTCGGAGGCCCAGTATGTTTTTTTAAACCTTTAAATCCCGATCCGTGTGCTCGAGATGAAATCTTGCCTTTGATTGTGGGAAATCCTTCTCAGTGTATTTCTGTTCTTATTGAGGCTGGTTTGTCTTATATCTCAAAAGCACAATATAAATCTGATTTCTCCACACCTTACACTTTAATAAGCGTGATCATTTTGTTCACAGCGCACCTGGAAAACAATTTTTTAATTTTTATTTCTAGTTTATCGAAACCGTGTAACTTAAATGAATTAAAGCTAAGTCTCGTATTATGTGAACACTCTTACTAAATCATTCAAAAATCGATCACAGGATGGCTTGCTAGCATTTAGTAAAACTTTAAACAGAGCACATCATTACTTAATTATAATTTAAGGAATAAAAAAACCTGATCTGTAAGGCAGTGCTTTCAAACCCACATTTTAGTGGGTACTACTTTGAATCTTAACTACACTTCTTGCGGCATTCAACAGCCCCTGGTGATGCCAGGCCAGAGGCCTGGGCAGGCAGGGCGGTACTGTGTATCCATTCATTCTTTCCCTGACAAGTGAGCTCACCTCTCCAGGGAATCCCAGGTCTTGTGTGGAGGGTGGAAGTGCGGGTTGCTGCTCGAGGCCTTGGCAGTCGCAGCCCTACCCAACCCTCGGCCGAGTTTGTGGACGGAAAGGCTACATTGTGCTGCAGCTGTAACACGTGCGTCCTGTCAAAAGACCGTCAGTCACGGGTCCATGTGGCATGTTGTGCCCAGGGTCCTTGATTCAGGCGTATGCTGTCAGTGGAGGGCTCTCCACAGCCTTTCCCACTGCTATGTGTGTTCCATGGGGATAATATTTTTCTACCAATGGAAAATGCATGTCTCTCCACTTTTCGTTCCCTCCAACCATGCTATCTCAGGACACAAAATGTCAGATTGGACACCCGAGTGTAGGAACCAGCTAAGATATACGATAAAGGGATCTGCAGGGCTATTCTATGTGCCAGCATACTGATAACCAAAAACTGTGCATCCGTCTCTCACACTTCATCATCCAACACTTTGCTGCATGCTGTGTCTCATAACACGATATTCACACTTCGGTGGTCATCACGCATGAGACGGAAACCCTCTCTACATAGGATCAAAACAAAGACATCCTTCCAACCACACACCCTGCATGGTGTGGCATATTACACATGTAGGCGAGTGCTTTAGCACCCCAAATTGGGGTAGTGAGTGCTATATAAATGTTGCAATACAATACCAAAATAGAATCTTTTTTTTCTTTTTTTAAATAAAAGTTAAATGGTGCTTTTGTCCATATATATATTGTTCATCTTTTTGTCATCACCATCCCCTGTAACATCAGAGTGCCTAATTCATAGTGGTATTATGAGAGGTCCATGTATAGCAAAACTTCAGTTGTCAGATTCACCACTCAAGATCAAAAGCGAGGCCTGTTGTGGGTGTTGTTTTAATGAAGAAAGGTATCATCTTGTGTATTATCCTTAAACCCAACTTTTGGCACATAAGATAAGTTGGATATTTCCATATAAATATTAACTTGTAAAATAATTAAGTTAGACGTTTGTCCTTCATTAATGTTGAATATTAATTTGATTACCCACATACATAACATACCTCGCATACATACGTCAGTAGTAGATACGTGTTCGAATATAAAGCTTGAGATAGTATATGCTTTCATATCTCAGTTTCGTATTGCATGTGTGACGGCACTATCAGCCAGCACTGTTTTTTACGTGCCTAAATCATGTTGCAATCTGCGATGCAATGGTTATGCTTTGTTATGAAATGTAGCCATGTTGTTTTTATGTCTACATAAAATATTGTTTCCCACCAAATCACGCCGTTTTATTGTAACCAAACTCGCTTGCATGTCTTCCTTCTCTAGTGGCAATAATGCGGGGCTTTTTATTTCATCAGGAAACAGTATTCCCAGGAGTCATTAACAAGTTCAAAAGTATTTAATGTGTTGTCGTGATTACCGTCATATCGCCAAATACTTATAAGGTCCTAAAGGCGACACCAATTGCGTTGCAAATGCTTGTTTGTCCTTCATATCATTCTAAAGCGAGGGACATGCTATCTATTAGTCTCCTACTTTGTAAATCAATCTCATAATGTTAACTTTGTTTATATGTAGTGCTTCATACCACTGTAAATATCAAAATAATGATTTTCTGAGCGGGGAAGGGGAGCAGAACACGATGAGGGGGCCCCTTCATCATATCTTGCAGGGGGTCCCCTTCAGGTTTTGTTACGCCACTGCTTGCATCCCGGTAGAGAGGCTGCTTAAAGTCTTAGGGCCAGATGTAGGTGCCCTAATACCGGTCGGAAACGGACGAATTCGGCCGTTTCCGACCGGTATTACGGTTTCCAGATGTAGGGCATGCATTTACAGAATCGGTATTTTACCGATTCTGTATTTACCAATTCGGTAAAATTACCGAATCGGTAAATACAGACTCAGTAAAATACTGATTCTGTAAATGCAGATGTAGCTGGCACATGTCAGAGTGCCACAGGGCTTTAAGAATCGGTATTTTACCACCCAATCCTATTGGGTGGTAAAATACCGAATACAGGTGTGCATGCACATCTGTGCATGCAAACCTGTGCAATGTGACACACAGACATGCCCTTAGGGCATGTCTGTGTGCCACATGGCACACAAGTCCGGAATTGGGCTGCTAGAGGGTGTCAAAGTGACACCCCCTGCAACCTTGCAACAATCGGAATTTACCGAATCTGTAAATACCGATTAGGTATTCCACATTGATTCCTATGGGCTTCAAGGCCCATAGGAATCAATGGGGGATACCGATTCGGTATTTACAGAATCGGTAAATACCGAATCTTACCGATTCGGTATTTACCGATTCTGAATTACCTACATTTCCCCCTCTAATTTACCACTTCTTAAACACCGAATCGGTATGATTCGGTATTTTAGAAGTGGTAAATTAGAATTACCTACATTGGGCCCCTAGGGCCCGATGTAGGTAATTCTAAATTACCACTTCTAAAATACCGAATCATACCGATTCGGTATTTAAGAAGTGGTAAATTAGAAGGGGGGAAATGTAGGTATTTCAGATTCGGTAAATACCGAATCGTTAAGATTCGGTATTTACCGATTCTGTAAATACCGAATCGGTAAAGCCCATTGATTTCTATGGGCATTGCAACCCATAGGAATCAATGGTCATTACCGAATCGGTATTTACCGATTCGGTAAATACCGATTTTTGCAAGGGTGCAGGGGGTGTCACTTTGACACCCTCTAGCACCCTGAATTCAGGCACGTGTGCCATGTGGCACACAGACATGCCCTAAGGGCATGTCTGTGTGTCACATGGCACTGGTGTGCATGCACACATGTGCATGAACACCTGTATTCGGTATTTTACCACCCAATAGGATTGGGTGGTAAAATACCGATTCTTAAAGCCCTGTGGCACTCTGACATGTGCCAGCTACATCTGCATTTACAGAATCGGTATTTTACGGATTCTGTATTTTGGTAAATACAGAATCGGTAAAATACCGATTCTGTAAATGCATGCCCTACATCTGGAAACCGTAATACCGGTCGGAAACGTTTCCGACCGGTATTAGGGCACCTACATCGGGCCCCTAATGTTTAAAACGTCAATCCTATCTCAAATACCTGGCCCTCGGTTTCATATGCACGAGTGTAGAGACCAGAGAAGTCTCCTTCCAGAATGGGGTCTGTTTACATGTATGCTACTATTACTCTACCTGCTGGTTTGATTGGCCCGTTAAAGCTCTCCCATTGGTTCCCAATCACAGCTACAATAGTCTTTCTTTTATATTTATCGTCCCTGTGCCTTTGATATTGTTCCAGTCCTTCGTCTGTTTCGATGCTGCCTGGCTGTCCTTGGCAATAAAGATGGCGACGGCCACTAAGTTGATCCAGAGGCTGCGAAATTGGTTATCAGGGGTGAGAGCTGGCATGACGGGGGTGCAATATGCGGGAGTTTCAGGAAGGAACGGGGGCATTCATTTTCTAGCGGCAAATTTGCTTTGAATGCGTTTTGTACCAACCTCCCGTCATTATCCTTTTTGTGTCGGGTACCTTTTACTGTCTGGATAGCTTTTACCCAGCGGATGATTCCTTCATTCATTGCTCTTCCAGAGACCTACCGCATGATATAATTTCTATATATTAGACACAATCCTTCGGTCATTTGAATTTAGTCAGATGCCAATTTGTCCCTTACAAACCAGAGAGCTGTTACCGCCGTTTCTATTCGATGATTTAAACCTAATATAGTCTTTATACTAATACCTTAAATGGGCTGGTGTTATCCGGTACTGAATAACGGCACTTTTTTATTTTGAGGGGAGAATACTTGCACTTCTCAAGAGAGTCTTAATACTTTTTATTTGAGGACTACTGACGATTCTCAGAAAGAAGCAGGTACTCTGGTACAAGATACTTTATTTTTCCATTTCAAGCTCTGCTTAAAACGTTTGGCCCTTCGAGTCACTCTTGCTCTTCGAGCAAGCCTCATCAACTTGCAGCTCATAACTTAGATCTGGTGTTACATTTTAATCTAGCTCATCTAGTTTGAGCCTCACCACATGAAACAGAAGTTCACTCTTTGAAATTAGGCATCTTCTTGGAGCATAGCTGCTCGTCATTTTAGTTCTTCAACAACTTGGCAAAGACGATCTCCCATTGAGGTGACGTACCTTTTAAGCATAGGCTCACATTGATTTAGTGTCATTCATTCAAGTCCTGTCTCGCTTTATAGAGTACAGATTCACCCAGAGAAGGTGTGTGTCTCTCAGTTTCACATCCTAGATCATAGAATCACTTATTTTTATTAGGCAATGGTCTCAATATTGTTGGAGGGTTTCTCAGTAGAATTTTTCTCCCACATTGGAGCATATTCTTATAGTATGTACCTAACTGCTTATCTGTCAGACTGAAGTGACGTGGCACGTCTGGTTTAACCTGTGTGTAAGGAAAATATGATGTGCAAAGACGAAAAAAGGGGCTGACCCTGTCTCAAGGTGTGAGCAGCTTGTGCTTATAGGGAACAGGTTATTTAATAGGCATTTCTTAGAAGAATTGCCGGTTGATATAAAGTGGGGGAAGAGTAGTTACATGTATAAGCATTAAGCAATGTTCTACCTTGCAGGCACTAAAGTGGAGAAGAGTAGTAGCCTGTCGCGATAGGAAACACAGTGAAGTGTCTTACCTCATGATGGTGTGGTGGGTAGCTACAATATCTGCCTGCGGGTGCTCAGGGATCCATTGTCACTGTGTACGAATGGGAAGGGTGGTGCTGGCTACAGATTTTGATGCTTTCTTCTGACTGGCATGTGGTCCTGTTGGTTAAGTGAGGTAGCTTGACTGGGTGTTGGACGTGGTGGAGTGCTGCGCTGCAAATTGTTTGCGTGATGGAGTGTGTTGTCATGTGAGCATTAGTACAATGCTTGTGGAAGATGGAAAAGGTGTGATTTTTTTTTTCTCGTGGTTATTTTTGACATTGTGTGTAAAGAAAGAGGAGGATGATGTGAGCTGGCATGTCTGGTTTGTCCTGTGTAAGGAAAGGGGATGTGTCTGGATGGCTGAGTGAGCGTAATGTAGAATGTTAAGTGGAGATGCTGTGAGAATGTGATGGTGCATGGAATGTTGTTGCCTTCTGTGCTGGCGAAGCTTGAGCTGTGTTTTACAGTTAGAGGCATAATGGAGATCTAACAGGACCTATAAGGCTGTGTCTGTGGCGAAGCACCTAAATGAAGAAACATTCATTTCTTGCTACATGAGTAGCTCCAGATTCTTGTATGAAGATCCTGCCCTCCAACTACAACACGGTAGAGACCGGATCTCCTGCTTGTTACATCTTGTGCTCATGTGAACCTTTCAATGCTTGAGGCAATTGCCTTGCCAGTAAATTGAGAGACTTTGTTATTGCCCAGTGACAGGATGGAACAGTGATTTCCTTGAACAAATGCTAATGTTATTTACAGGACTTTGCTTAGGCTGATGTCGATCAGTGGGCTAGGATAAGACCTTTAACAAGAGTTGATCAGGAAAGCACTAAATTGAATGGCTCAAGCTACAGGCGAGTAGGGTCAGTTCCTCTTTTGAGATGGCACCACTTCTTGGTGACTGACTGCATCTCGAGTCATGCTAATGGTGTGGCTTCAAATGATGGGAACTCATTGGAAACCCTCCCACCTATTCAAGCAAGGCACTTCTTGGTTGATGCATGGTGTTTCACTTCTCCATGCCAAACCTACCAGCGTAGGTGAGAAAGGGCAATATCTTGCTTTCCTACTCTGACCATGAGCTGGTGATCATGATATGGGGAATGCCCTCTGCTAGGAATGAACAGCAGCTAAGGAACCCAGCCTACGGAGTCCTTCTCATCCTTTTTATTCCTCCATTTAATAATTGGACATGTGTGAAACAATCTGTGATGAAGTTTGAGTCCCAATCCGTTTTAATGAGTCACTTTGTCGTGCTTCCTACTCTTTTTGTTTATTCATTTGGGACTTGGTAAACGAGCTGAGCTGTGCAGATTATGTAAAGGGGAGAATTTGTATCTTTGAGTTTAAAATAATGGATGGACCTTTTTACCATTGAATCGACCCACATTTTACGGTCATTGAAATTGTTTTGTATTTTACAATGATCTTTAATTAAAATTTAAACTCATTACCATGCCCTTAAATTGTTTTCCCCAGTTGGCATAGGCAGCTAAGGTTTATTGAAGGTCCAGTGGATGAATGTGATCTGATTCTGACCTTTGTTGAGTGTTTGTTTTTCACGAACTAAACCCTGAAAATTCTATTTAAATGGGCAATCCATACCTGACTTGTCCTACTAATAATATACTTTTAGGTTCTTGCATGTGACTACCGCTTAATAAACTGCTTATGGAAAGGAGTTGGTCTACTAGCCAACTGACTACATGTCAAGAGTTTTTTTTTTTTTTTTTAACATTCAAATAACTTTATTGCGTGATTTAAAAAACCATTGCAAGTACAAGATTTAGAAGGTATCAAAAAGTGACATTTAAAATACGTTTAAAAGTTCATTTAAAAGAATGAATAAGTAATATTCAATATGGGTAAGTAATGTCAGATATGGGTAAAAGTGACTGGTGAAGCCTGCCAGGTCATTTTGCCAACGAGTGACCACAGACTGTGGGCCCCTCACAAAGTTTTTTTGCTGCGTGATTCATAAATCTGACAAGGGCACAGTTTAATTTAGTGTTCCTCGGATCGAAGCAAGCTAGGACTGCTGCCCTACATGTTCTAATCATTTTTGTATTCCATAGGTGCTTGAAGAGGGCCCGTCTTTCAGTCAGCAGCTTGGGGCAAAGACAAATGATATGTATTATGTCTTCCTTATATTCCCAGCAAAGTCGGCATGAGTCTCGTCCTTGCTCTCTTTTCCATTTTGGCAAATGAACCAACAAGTTAAGAACTCAGTCTCAATTTTAAAAAGCTTAATTTTGTTTGTGCATTGAAGGATACGGTTAGATACTGCTGTGGGATCAACAAGGAATATGATTGCAGAGTCAGCCACCCATGACTTCTATTAGCTAGGCGCGCCTTGTCTTCGACTATTGAAAGCTGTTTGGTGCTTATTTTCGCCAGCCTTTTGAATTCCTTCTGAGTTACATACATGCTCCAGAGATCCTTTAGGCATAGGGTTGTTAGCCCTTTTAACCAGTAATCATGGCCTGCTCGCCATGAATTTGATTGACGGGTGGCCCACAAGTAATGTCCTAGGCTGCCTTCCTTTGACGACCTCAGTTTGTGACAACACACAAGAAAAGTCATAGCCCTGGCAAGTGATTGATGGCAAATTCCCAGTTCCAACCTTATTTGTGCGGGTGATGTTTGGGATGGTAGCTTAAATACTGATCTATAGATTTTTGTAATAATTTTGTCCAATTGGCCGCTGTCCAGACCTTTTAGGACTTCGCTACCATAGGTTAGAGTAGGGATGATTTTTGCCTGTGCAGCCTGTATAGTTGGTGCGAAAGTTGGGCCTTGTAGTTTCTTCTGAATTGAGCCAATTGCAAAGGCAAGTGCAGCACCCTTCCTTTTTTGTTCTTCTAAATGGGATTTATATTTATCGTTGTTGTTGAAAATAACTCCCAGATACTAATGGCTGTGTGATTCCACAACACTTTCCTTGTTCAAATTCAAGAGTTAAATCAACTGCCATGCCAGTGTTGGCATTTTAACCAACAGTACTTCATATGCTGTGACTATGGAACATTTCGGGCTTTTTGTACAAATTTGGCGGTCCTCCTGCGGTGCCACCACCACACTGTCCACAGGAGAACCGACAAAGCCATGGTATGCCTGCTGTATTACAATTGTAATCCATGCGGGCAGTGCTGCGGCATTCTCACAGTGGCGGGCTGTTGGGCTCATAGGAGAGTTTAACATGCGTCCTACCGCCGTGACAGGCCTGCAGCACGTTCCTGCACAGTGTGGCATTCATGCCACACCTTGGAGGAACTGGGGTACAATTCCAGGGGGGCCCTGCATGCACCCAGGGGCCCCGTTAGAGCTCCCATAGTTAGTTGCCACGCCACCGCCCTTTCCATGGCGGGCTCACCGCCATAAAAATGGAGGTGGACAGGCATTCTCAGAATATGCTCAGTGATGCAGTAGCGGCATCACCAGCATATTTCTACTCCTGACCGCTGCGGGATCCTGGTTCCTCTGGCGGACACAGCGGCCCTATGGCGGTCCAACCGCCACACTCTTAATACTGCGGGTGGGGCCACAGTGTGGGGGTGCTTAGAGCACCACCCAGAGTCTGTCGGTCCACCATACTCGTAATGAGGCCCTTCGAATTGAGGAACAGTAAAGTAAGCCCAAACTGACTATCTGAAGGTGTAACACGTGAGATGGTGCAAACTGCCAGCACTGAAAGTCACATTTCACGGTCATCTCTTATGTGAAATATGGCCAGACATGGAAAAGAGTCAATCAAATAGCATAATCCTTGAAAATTCAGTAGGACTGAGGAATAGTTGGAAAAAGGCAGCAGAGCTGAGGGAGGGACTACACATAACAGATTTGCCTCTGTTAAGCTGGTATGGCTAGGTCACATTCAGTGATCCTGAGCTAGTGACTATAAAAATGCTGGCCGGATATGAGTCAGTCATGCCGATCCTGTATTTGAAATAACCAGTTTAGTTAGGGCAGTCACTTTCCAAATCACCCCAGCATCTGGCTGATTCTTCTCCAACACGTCTCATGAGGAAAATGATGCAATATTTTTGATACAATCATAAAATTGTACCTAAATGATATATCTCAGTAGTAAAGCAAGGTCAAGTTGAGATCGTGTGGGTCTAGTAATTTTATGAGGTTACCTAACTTTGGCTTCAAGTTGTCATTTGTTGATCTTTGAAGCCCTGATTTGACTGATTTCAGCGCCATCAAATTATCAGTTAAGTCGAGTGCTTTTCAGTGTACAGTTCAGTTAGGACTCTTACCTCGTACCTTTACTTTATTTTAGTAGAGGATCCTCATTAAACGTTTGAGAGGCTTATATCAATGCTGCAGCCCATGACACACAGAGCGTGTGATGAAGCGGAATGGTACTTTACCAAGTTACAACGTTTAATGTTGTACTGTTAGAATAGGAGTATCAGGGATATAAGGAACAGATGGAGGCCCTGTCATCTGAAATAATTATACCTGTACAGAACTATGTATAATTGCAACTTGTCTAATGTAAGGATAAAACTCCTTTATAGGTAGGGTGTGATATTTTTATGTAACAAACCTAGCTTTGCTCATTTTCAGTTATGTTGGCCATCTTTAAATATCACACACCAGTGCCTTTTAAGCTGCTCCCTCTGATATTGCACACTTATAATGTTTTCTTTTTCACTTATGTTTTTCGGTGCAATGCTGACGTCCATTAGAACATCCCCCCCAAATATTGTTTTGTGACAAGTTGGGGCCGTTCACTGTTTTCGTTCTGCTTGATCCAGTGGATCTCATATTTCTATTTAGTGAGTCTAACACTTAATAGTATGGCTCAAACATTTGGGGCAAGTCTCACAAGCTGAAGCACAGCTCACTCAGTGGCTTTTTTCACTATGGCTAGTTTCTCATATAGGCATGCAGGCTTATCGCATTTCAGAACAGTCTCATTCATCGTGTGATCATTTGTCACTTTGGAGCCCAGTCACTGCCTTCGGAAAGCACTATTGGTTATGTTTAGAGTCGGCTACTAAAGTGAGATTAACTGTGCTGCGAATCTCCGAGGTTCCATAGGGGTACTCTTTTGGGTGAGTGTCGCACCTTGCTCGCAGTTTAGGATTTTGTACAACAGGCAAGTATCGCTCCTTGGAGAACAGTCTCCACTTAGTGAATGTCATATTTTGACCCTTCTTGTTTATGTACAAGAGCACAGCCTCATTCATTGGAGCAACTAGCACCTTGTAGAGATCGGGATCTAATATCAGGGCCTGAGGAGCATCCTATAAGACTGGGCAATCTTACTATTTGGAGTCAATTCTTTCTAAAGGATGCAAATCACTATTCTTGTTGCATAGATTCACTAATGTGATTAGTTATCGTCCAAGTCCCACACAGTGGACCACAGACTCAGTTTTCACCAGTCTCAATGGCACCATTTAGTTTACTTTATTTAATTAAAACATTTATAAAGCGTACTTTGACAATGCTGGTATCCTGGCTCCGGGGGGACTCGCCGGGGACAGGAAGGGAGAGTGGAGGGGAAGGGGAAAAGCTGCAGCTGAGATCATACCAAAATAGATAAATGATACAGTATAAAGTGCTACAATATGAACAGAAATGACTTCGGGAAGAGCCAAGTTTTCAGGGCTTTCCTCAATTGCAGAAGGTCTGTCAAGGATCTGATGGTAGCAGGAAGCTGATTCAAGATTTGGGTTGCTCTAAACATAAAAGCTGGTCTGCCATGTCTGGTCTTCCTGAATTTTGGAATGCACACAAGATTGGCAGTGGCAAAGCATTTAGGAGAAAGGATGTGGCCTAATGGCTAGGATGATCGACCTCAAAGCTGGGGAGCCAGGTTCCAGTCTCAACAGGGTCGCTCAACAGCCTGTGTTTCTGGGTAAATCACTTAATCTCTTCTTGCCTAACAAAAAAACAAAACAAATTAATTGTGTCCATCTGTAACGCAACTGGAGCTCATGTAAAGTGCTCGGATACCTTCGGGTCTAGTTAGCGCCATATAAAACTCCCAAAAAAGAGAAAGAAGATGAAGTGCTCCTAACAGAAGAGCAGTACAATAATCCGACCTGCTCAGATTAACGTTTCAAACAACTAGTGTTTTTAGCAGTAGGAGGCAGCAACGGATGAATCTTACGAAGACTTCAAAATAGTGAAAAACAAATGCCAGCAACTTTAGTCACGTGTTTCTATGAACAGTTTATTATCAAATGTAACTCATTGGTTATGGACCGCTACAGCAGAAGGCACAGGCTAGAAGTTCAAAGGAATTGCAATCGGCACTTTGCTGGAGGAGCAGCATAAGAGCTCAGTTTTTTCCTGTTAAATTTAAGGAAATAAAGTTTAAACCATCTGATGAAATCATTCATACAGTCATGAAAAGCAGTAACAGACAGCGGTTGGTCGTTGTGTGAGGACAAAATTGATGGAGTGTCATTTGCAAAATTCACCACTCTGAAATTATGAGAGTGATCATAAGTCTTAGATAGATGTTGAACTAGACCGGACTCAAAGCTGAGCCTTGTGGAACTCCATAATCCAGATTCTTAAAGTCTGCACAATATGGAGAAAGAGCAATTGCCTAAAAGCGATCAAATAGATAAGAAAGCATCCAATTGTATGCAGTGCCACACGCACCGTTTGGAACAAGTCGATCCAGGAGGATATTGTGGTTCACCGTATCAAATGAGGCTAAAAGATCTAAGAGGACCAGGACAGTTGATTGGCCGCCATCAGTCTGAATTTTGAGTTCATCCAGTGCCATAAGCGAGGCAGCTTCCATGCCTTAATTTGGCCTACGGCCAATTTTTTCCCCCTCAGTGAGAAAAGTTTCCTTCACAATTTGAGACCGTTTCCGGCTAACAAAATGTTACAGTATTTTGACTGGATAAGGCAGGTGAGAAATTGGCCTGTAGATGCTGGGAACCCCTGGGTCCAAGGAGTCCTTTTTTAGTAAAGGCGTAACGATCGCCTTCTTTCAGGCTAGAGAAACCATGCCAGATATGAGTGACTGGTTGTAGAATTGCTGTAATGGTGAAAAAAGTTAATGCTCTTTCTCTATCCAGACATTATGGGGTAAAGGGTCGAGAGGAGACACAGAGGAAGTAGACATTGCAATGGTATAGAAAAGATTCTCCGTTGGGGGATCAAACCATTCCAAATTATTCCCGTACTGAGGGGTATCCCTACTAATAGGGATGGTGACCACAGATCTGGGATCATTTAGCGGATGGAGTAAACAAATAGTCTCTAATGTCCTACAGATCTTACCCTCAAATCAGAAAGTTTGTCACAGAGCTCTTGTGAGGAAGTTACTGCTTGGCTCATGCACTCTGGATTAGAGACATTACGCAAAATGTCAAAGACTTTTTAAGCTTTATTTTGGGCGTCCAAATGTGATTAGCATAATAACTTGCTTATTTTAATCTCTCTTTTGAATTAATGTATGAGTTTTTTAATGTCTTTTTATCTTCCAATTTATATGATCGACGCCACCTCCTTTCAAGTTTCTTACAAGATTGTTTAAGTAGTTTCAGAGATGTGTTAAACCAAGGAGCAGAGTATCTACTAGAGGTTTTCAAACCCTTTAAAGGAATAACTACATCCAAGGTTTCCACAATGCTGTTCTCATGTGCATTATAATTTTCATCCACGGTGGAACAGGGTTACCTACATTTGGCAGGTAAAAACACCTGCTATTTAATGGTTTATAGGTTTGTGCCAGGCTCTGTCAATACGCTGAGGTGCCTGCGCAGGTCGGGGGGGGGGGGGGGGGTCTGAAATCATCTCTGTGAAGCTGAAAGGTAATAAGTACATGATGGGTCCAACAGGGGTGAAGGGGTTTCCCATGGTAATTAGCCCCTCTGTAGCAAAGATCGGATCAAGGGTATGACCACCCGGATGTGTGGGGCCCTGGACTAGTTGCTGCAGACCCATAGAATTGCAAGATCCTTGTAATTCCTTAAAAGCGTAGGAGAGATCCACCTTTGGCCCACAAGTTAAAATCTCCTAACACTAGACATCTCGAGAGAGTGAGGGCCAGGTTGGTAGTAATCGCAAACGGAGATTGCAAATATGTGTTTGAGTGGCCAGGAGGACGGTAGCAAAGAATGCTACAGCCTTTTTTGGTTTTGAGGGTGAAGTCCCGCAACTCAGGGTAAGATATTTTGTCAAGGGTAAGGGTTGCAAAGTTCCAGCTTTCCTTGAATATTATCCCAACTCCTCCCCTCTTCCTGTTAATACAAGGTTTATAGATGATTATAAAACCAGGGGGACACACCAGGCCCAGGTCAACTGCTGAGTCCGGTGGTGTCCATGTTTGCGTGATATATAATACATCCTACTTGTCACTTTGCAACAATAGATTAACCTCTGAAGCATGCTTTTGTCCAGGGATCTGGCATTGAGTAAGCCACATTTAAGTAAGACAGGCAAGAAAATGCTTCCCAACACCAGGAGGACTCACTATGGAGTCGCTGAAGACAGAAGTGGAAATGGGATTGACAACCTGCTTACCAATGTGCAGTATTTTATTCCAAGAATTGCAGTTTCTGGAGCTCGAGGTCTCTCGGGGGTCAATGGGGCAACCAGCAGCATGACTTGATGCTGTGCGCGGATGGGCGCAGCCGGGTTTGCCTTTTGGCACGCGGCAGCTCATCCATTGCCTACAGTCTTTGCGCGTTCACACCCGCAATCTCCATTAAATACTAAATCCCCGTGGGCGACTAGACTGTCACCCGAGATGGCGGCCACTGGTGTCCTGCTCAAACCGGGGGAAACACTTCAGCACTAACCACGTTTGTCAAGCCAAGCATTAAAAACAATGCCGGTTAAAATCAAAGTGCACATTTAAAAAGCAATGTATTTGATGGCTAAAAAGAGCTAAAGTGATCCTCTGCAGATAATTGCAGTTAGTAGTAGAGTAAAGATAATATCAATTGCAGTTTTTTTACCCTCGGGAGAGCCCAGTATTGAAGTTAACAGAATCTATAAAGTTTGATATTTAGCTTTCTGGTTAAGATATTTTTCATATTGTTCTGCTGTGCACCCTGGAATCTTGAGATCTCCAATTCAAAACGAAATTATACCATCACTCTTCTTGACATACAATAAAAGTTATCAGCATCATTAGTGAGCATGCATCGCAATAAAGCCACAGGCTAAAAGACGAGTGCATTAGTTAATTTGTTTTTATAATTGTTAAATACACAGCTTTACTCTCTACCCACTATCCAGATAAAATTCTAGAAAAGTAATTTCTGTAAATAATGCTTTGATGCAGTTTTCACAAAAACGTTTTGAAAGAATAGTATTACTTCAGTCTTTTTTTTAAACTAGATTCAATTTAATTCCTTTATTGTTTTTTTATTCTGTAGCACGATCTTCAGTCCAAACTACAACTCAGATACACTGAAATATCAAAAAGGTAATTGTCTGCAAGCCTCTCTTATTTATGGCTTCCAAATATGACGATCTATGCCTAGCGAATTGGTGATTATTGTTATTGTGGGGGAAACAGATTCCTTTGATTTGAAACAAGAATTTTGTGAATGTTGTGTTTAATTAAAATTGTTACTTTATACTGTTCATTTCAAGGGTGCTTGAGATGATATCGATTGACATAAATTTTTTGAGGGGGGGAGCATTGTCACACTGTCCGAGGGTAATCCGCTACATTCTACAAAAAAAGACCTCTTTAGAGTCTTGCTTTGACCGTATAATTATTCATCAATATGAAAGTTTTGGCTTGCATTTTAATTGTTATCTCCAGTCTTTTTGTGGCATAAGAATTTGTGATATTGGACCTTCATGACTTTGGAGGCTGTGTTTCAAGATATACTTTTCAGCAGTGGTTTCAACCATAAATCTTTAAAGGACTGAGGAACAAAGTCTTAAGTTAGGGAAAACGTAATGTCATGAATTAAAAGAAGCATTCTCTTGAAAAGTTTTGGCAAGTAATACGTGGTGAGCCTGGATGTAACTATAAAGTGTAGATTTTTATGATGGTTAAGGGTTAAAAGAAGTGGGGTCGGGTGTAACTTTTTAAAAGTTGCCTACTTCTGTGATCAGGATCTATACGCTAGGTCACCGTTCCTATAGAAAGAGCGTTATTGTTTTGCCATTTGTCAAATTTTCACAAAACTTGCCTGCAAAAGTGTGTTTAATATATTACACAACTGTTCTTTGTAAAGAGCCAAAGGTTGAAGTGACGCTATAGTTAAGTGTTGTAATTCTATAAAAACTAATGTTTAAACACCATAAAAACAATGAAATTCGCCCTTATTATTTTACTGAGCTGGGGTATGGGTCCGACTTTCACTTGGTTTTTCTTTTTCTTTTGTCTGACTATTACAGTATGCTTACTTATGTCTGTATGTTATTACTTTCGCTGCTCAAGTACTGTTGTTCCCTATACAACTGGGACCACATGTCTTACCTCGATAGGTTGCTCCAGTACTCATTTGTCCTCTAATATGATCCATTGTGCACTAAGGCATGACTGTGTAGGCCAGGGGAGCTGGCCGCTTTGTTATTAGCGATACATGTGGCATACCTGGCTGAGTTGCAACCCAAGGAGACGTGAAGCCAGTGTCCTCAACAGAGGTAATACCACTGCTCTAGCTTGAATCACACACTACGCCCAAAAACCCGATGGGAACTTCTAGAGTGGATAACCTGAAAATACTTTTGCTTAACGTTAAAGGACTTAACCATCCGGTTAAACGGAGGAAGATCCTGGATTATCTCCAAAAACAAAAGGGAGATGTTGTTCTTTTGCAGGAAACAAAAATTAATGCCAAACAATTCAATATACTTAGGAATAGATTTTACAATGAGGTGATGGGTTCTGAAGCAGTCGGTAAGAAAAACGGTGTTCAGACCCTGATAGCAAAGAAATCGAACATTGAGATTGGATCCTACACGGCTGACACTAATGGGAGGTGTGTCACCTCTAGATTGATTAAAGACAACACGGAGTTCTATATCACAAACATCTACGCCCCTAACACAAGCGATCTAGACTTTTGGGTTGACCTAACTAAACAGATTGAAAGTATTCCTGGACTCCTGCAGATTACAAAGCCCCACAGGCAGGGAATACACTTTTTATTCACATCCCCATGACTCCTACACTCGTATTGATTACCTATTTATCACAAGTAACGCCACTTCTAGGATCATGGAGACATCAATAGAACCTAGGGTGGTTTCAGACCATTCCTGTATCTCGCTCTCCATCGTTAAACCGACCAATCGTCAATCTCTATGGAGGCTGAATGAGGAAGTGTTGGAAAAGGAACAACATAAGAAACTAATAGAACATGCTATCCAGTTCTACCTGGCGCACAATAAAAGGAACAACACTTCTGACCTAAATCGCAGGGAGGCTTTGAAAAGCACTATCAGGGGTGAAATTATTAAAATCAGATCAGCCGTTAATAAGCAATACAATAAAGCCCTTGACGAGTTAGAGAAAGAGATTTTGGCCCTAGAAAGTAGGCACATTACATCTAGAGATGAATTAACACTGAATAAATTAGTGAATAAAAAGTATGAATATAATAAATTAAGCAATAGAGCAGGGGTCTGGATAAACAGACAAAGAAGGTTCAAGCTCTGTGAATCGAATAAGGCTGGTAAGAGTTTAGCTGCATATTTAAAATTTAAAGTACACAAGAATACGATTAACAGTATAAAAGATCACAATGGCGCAATATATTCTGACCCAGAAAAGATTGCGGAAATTTTCAAAGACTGTTACAACACCTTATACTCCAAAGAGAAAGGTGTAAATAACACAAAAATTCTAGAATACCTTAACGAATGTGACCTGCTGTCTCTCTTAGACACGGAGCGATCGGAACTTAGTAGCCCAATAACCACCATGGAAATTGAAAATTCAATTAAATCACATAAATGTGGGAAGGCACCAGGCCCAGATGGGTTTAGCGCAAAATTTTGTAAGTGTTTCCTTTCTCTCTTATCTACGCCACTACTACACTTGTTCAACAAATTCAGCGAATCAGGCAAAGTCAAAGGTACACTGGCTGAAGCCATCATTGCAGTGTTACCTAAGGAAGGGAAAGACCCAACACTGACCAAAAATTACAGACCGATCTCCCTTCTCAATATAGACTGTAAGCTCTTTGCTATGATCCTGGAAGAATAGGCTCTCCAGTGACAACACCAGGATCTTGGCTCATGTTTTGGAGAAGGCCAAACTTATTACATCTCCCGCAGTAGCAATAACGCTTGATGTCGAAAAGGCTTTTGATAAAGTTGACTGGACATACCTTGAAGCAACACTGAATGAGGTAGGGCTGGGAGAAAATTTTGCGAAGATGGTAATGTCTCTTTATTTTAATCCTTCGGCTAGGGTACAGGCGGGAGGGGTCCGGGCGGGAGGGTCAATCTCATCATCCTTCCAGTTACAACAGGGTACCAGACGGGGCTGCCCCCTTTCCCCCTCACTATTTTTACTTGTAATTGAGCCATTCCTATACCACATTAGGAACAATGATCATATCTCAGGTATACATTTTAAGGATTGAACGGTTAAGATTACCTCGTACGCTGACAACGTTATAGTGGTCTCAGAAGAGGCTGTTGAGGCCATTCCTGCTCTTATGTCCTCAATTGAAAAATGTTCTCATGTGTCAGGGTATAAACTAAACAAAGATAAAACTGAAGTAAAATTGCTTAATAACCAAGGTAACAAAGATCTTGGGAGACTCCGGCCTGACATGGCAACCAACATGCTTTAAGTATCTGGGGCTGGATTTTGACAAGGATTTGATCTCTACCCTTCACACTAACGAAAATCTAGTCTTTAAAAAAATCTCCAACCTGCTGGAAGGGTGGTCTCCAAAATATCTTTCTTGGTGGGGTAGGGCAGAGACACTGAAAATGATGGTGACTCCACTAGGGAATTATCTCGCAAGCATGTTGCCGATGACTTTCACCTCTGACTTTTTAAACAAGATCGATAAGCTCTTTAATGCCTTCCTCTGGCAGGGGAAGAAACCCAGAATATCACTGACTAAGCTGCAGCTATCTAAAGAGAAAGGCGGTCTGGGTTTCCCTAACTTCAGGAATTATCAAACAGGATTTCTATGCACGCAAGGAGCCAACTGGCTGACTGTAAATCTGGACTACACACCAGTCTGGATAGATGTGGAGAAGTCACTCATCAACAATATGCCATTATCTGCCCTCCTCAACATGGATCTCTCCCACCTGCCCCATTCTAGATATGTTCTCCTCAATACTAGACGAGCACTCCTGAGATTAGACCAACTGTATAAACAAATTAAGATTAAACAAATCTAATATAGTTCTCTATGGTGGAACCCCTCGCTAAAGATTGAGGGTAACATGCTCTACTGGGAGCGCTGGTCTCAGAAGGTATTAACTTAGTAAAAGATCTCTATGCAGGCCCCCGCCCATTAACTTTCTCAACACTTCAAAGCCAACATAATCCGACTCCCATGGATTTTTACGATTTTTTTGAAATTGAAGACCCTACTTTCAGCACGCCCCATTAAGCCCTATGATCCATGGCTCGCCTCTCAATTTTCACGAATCTTGAAAGCAGGCCATTTTGTATCGATGTTATATAAACTCCTTCTACCCAACCCTAGAAAGTCTCACAAACGTAACAAGACCCATTGGGAATCATAACCTAACTCTACCAATCTCATGTGTGATTGGGATAAAATATATAGTACAGCCTTTTCGAATAAAATATCTCCTATCTTGTCTCAAACCAAGTACATGATACTCAACAGGTCATACTGGACTCCTGAAAAACTTTTTAAACTACATTTAAAAGATAATCTGACATGCTGGAACTGTAACGCCGCTGTCGGTGATCTCGCCCACATGCTATCCACCTACCCCTCCTTACAGTTGTTCTGGGATAAAATGTATAATTGTGTAGAACACGTATTCAACATCAATTCCCCCCCAGAGAATTTTCATACATCATATTAGGTGCTCTAGACACAACACTAGTCAACGATAATGACCGGCAGCTGATGGATCTCTTGCTCACCATAGCTTGTATAACCACATTGCTTGTTTGCTTGATTGATTGCTTGGTCACTTGTAATAGCTATTCCTGTATTGAATGTAACTACAATGCTTGATAACTTGGCCATTTGTAATAGCTATTCTCGTTCACTGATGTGTTCACAGTATACGATTATTATGTAGACACTGGGTGTAATCACTAGGCACTTGAGTACTCCATTATGTATGCAACAACTTGTATGTATTATTTTGGTCTGACCCATTTCTATCGTTTTTGCTATTTTCATTTTCTTCTTCTCATTTTATTAATTTTATTCATGCACTTGTGTCCATTATTCATATATGAATTTCTTTTATTTGAATTTTCTCTCAATAAAAATGATTTGAATTTAAAAAAAGTAATGTAATCGATGTCATTTAACATCTTGAGTGAGATGATAAGTAAAGTCCTAATCAGGACTTGGCGGGGTGCAAGTTATAGTTCGCTCAGCAAACAACTGTTTAATTTCAGTATTTTTTTATTTTTACTTTAAACATAAGGTTTATATATAATATTACAACATCTACAGTCTACTGTTCTGTCCGAGGCCTTGATGGCTTCGGATTGTATGTATTGCAAACTGTTTTCTGTGAAACACAAGTTTTGAAGTGGTGGTTAGCGAAATCATGTGAGGTTGTTTCAAAAGGGTGTGGGCTTTTATTTATTTTTTGAGTAGTGTCTCCGGAGTGTCCGATTAAATGGCTGCTTTAGTTCTACTAAATGACTGCATTATTATATTTTTTTTTGCTTGAGCCAGTGAGCGTTTCCTATGGGAGTCCCCATGTCGGTTTTACTTCCTTGTTGGCCCACCCAATGAATTCTTTAGTTTTTGATCTTTACTATTTGTCCCCTAGCAGTTCTGCGAACAGACCTGTTGGCAAGGCCTCCAGATCTGGGCTTCTGTCCCTTCTTCCACGTTTCCGATGTGAATGTTATTGGGTGTGATCTATTTTCGAGATCTTCACATTTTAAGATTGCTAGACTCTCTTTTGACTTGTCTTCTTCGGAGGCATAAAAGTAGTGCGCAGTAGCACCAGGGGTGACCTAACGGCACCGGCAGACAGCAGTCCGGCATCGATAGAGCCTGTCCGGTGCATGTTACTTAGAGACCTTTGGCGTGGTGTAGTGTGTTTGGCAGAGGACATATAACTCCGCAGTTAGGGGGGCCACAACAGGGCGGGGCGTGGAGTACCATGCCTCAGTTGTATATGCTGCAGTGACCCGTGGGGGGCATCTGGATCTTCTGTATGACAAAGGGTAGCCTTCTATCAGGGGTCGAAATGAATACTGTCCTCCCTTTAAATGGAGAGGCAGCTGATTTGTGTACTCTTGAAGAAATCAGGTCACGGCCGTTCGGGTGCTGCTGTCGTCCCCTACTGCCTCAGCACTGACCTTTTTCTACATGGGGCGATGTTCATGGGCCCCAGTCACATATTTTGGAGGCTGCACATTCAGAGTCCTCCCCCACTTAATCCGAAGGGGTGGCGGTGACTACTTCGCAGGCAGGTGCATGAACCAGCAGGACAGCGCTAGACCAACAACCATCTCTCCCCACCTTCTGGGCTCCACTGGGAGCCCCAATTAGCTGTTGGCTGCCATTTGAGTCACCATCAATTGTCACATGGCTGGCCTGCCACATTGGGGTCAGGCAGCTGACCGGTACTTTCTTTGTGCCTGGACCACATACTGGACCACATATCAACGTCGAGCACCTAGGGGCTGTGGCCAAATGCCATGCACCTCAATCCAAAACCGCTTATACATAGATGAGAGACTGGTGTAATTGTCCGAGTATTCATCGCTCTGGGAACGCCACTGCCCCTATCAGGGGCAGGCAGGATGCTCTCCTGCAAGTCACACTCGCCGTAGGTCCATTTAGTGTCTCCCCTTTGCCACAGAATGTTTCCTCCAGGGGATTGCCCAGTTACGCAGGTGTATGCTGCTGGAATGCGCTGTGTCAGTGAGGCGTCCCACCAAGAAACCGCGCCAACTGCATGGTGTGTTGAGGCCTCCGCAAGGGGTAGTGACCTCTTTTCTGATTCAGTGCTACATTGGGTGACAGTGCGACCGCGCTCCCTGGAGTCTCTTCATCCCACGAGGCTATCCCTTCCTCTCAGGTGTGGCAGAGTCTCTGGTATATAGGCTGCTCCCTTTACATCGAGACATAGAGCCCTCTGGTGCGACCATCTCCTTGTCCGCCACTCCTCAGCAGGCGTGGTAGGAATCTCTCAGCAGGCGTGGTAGGAATCTTCCTCAATCCGATCATCTGGTGACTAATAAGTGGCCTCCATCATGCCTTCCCCTCACAACCTGGTATACTGTGTTCGGTGGTCTCGGTCAGGCCAATGGTGGCTCTGGGGCCTTGACTTTCTGTGATGCTGCAGCAGAGCTTGTGTGGATCACATCCACTCGGCCATCTTGGTTGGCCCCTCCTCCATTTTATTTCTTTAAAAATATTTTTGAGTACCACAGTACTCCTGTGGTACTGCAGTACGCGTGTACTATACTGAGTACCACAGTACTCCTGTGGTACTGCAGTACGCGTGTACTATACTGGTACCGCAGAACCAATCAAACTTCAGTTTGTGGAGTTTGCTTTGATCTCGCAGTACCAGGTCTTCCACTCTACTAAATAGGGTATGCGCTGGATCTCACCGAAGTACCACTGTACACACGGCACGATAAATAATTTTTTCCCTTCTTTTTGGTCCTCGAAAGTTGTCACTCGGTGCCACTACAGAAGTACCTGGAGGTCGGGTTACCCCCACCCTGCCTTCTTATGTGTTTTTTCCAGGACTGAGTCAGTGTGTCCTGTAATTACAGGTGCAACATTTCTCTTCATGTTGGGACCAGCTAATCAGATCGTTTGGTTCCATGGAACCGGTACTGCTCCCTGGGAAGGAGGGGACTGATTGGGGATAAAAGAGATTGCTCTGTGTTTGTAATTTTAGGCACTGGGGTATCACCTCGGTACTGCTGTGGGACCAACTGTCCAGATATCACATTTTTTTTCTTAATTTCTCGAACAGCTGAACAGATTTACTCCCAATCACAAAAAGCAAACTTTTTTTGTGAAGATACTGTTTTCTGCCAGATTTGGTGTCAATCTGTTTACTGATTCTTTCTGTATTGTGGCCCAAAATTCCTATGGGAAATTGCATTAGAAGAAGGTTCTGGACCCCACATTTTTCTCAGGCACCGATAAATGGATGCGCCCCCCCCCCCCCCCCCCCCCCCCCCCCCCTGAAGCTTTCCAGAAAGGAGCTCAGGAGGATGAACTTTTATTAGGGATTGTTTTGTGAAGATTCGGTATTCTGTGCCAAAGTTATTAGCTAAAGAAAAACCACTCTCCTTATGAAATGTAGTTTATTGTGCTCTCTATCAAACTCAGGCAAATAATTAATTTGGTGTTGTGCATTCCTAAGCTGTGAGCACAAAACAGTGACACTGACACATGTAGAGAAATAAGTGGGATAGACATTATAAAAAGCTTAGCAGTGTCTTTAAATTATTTTGCAAAATCTTTGTGATTTATATTTAGTTTTGTTTATGCTTTGCAGAACTCAGCCTCCGCCAAATCTGCCACTTGGTCCCAGCCATAAGTTTGCACACAATTATTACTGTACACGCGATGGACGTCGGGAAATGTACCCTCCAGAGGTCATAATGTCACCTCACAAAGTTATCACTTCAGGAACCCAAGCTGAGAGGTAGGGTTTCTCATAGTCTTTCATACACAATGATAAATGGTGAGTGAATTGCAGTTATAGGCTATACTACCTATAGTTTATATGTAGCTACCAAAATGGTATATATATGTGTATGTATATATGTATGTATGTTTGTGTGTGTGTATGTATGTATGTATGTATATATATATATGCAGTGGATCCATTATTGTGGACCACTGGTTTTCTTTCTATTTTGCTATAATTTCTCTTCGAGCACTTAAGCAGGAGCATTTGTAACATAGGTCCTGAGGAATGCTGCGACACCGCTGAGGTGGGTCTTGGGTAGAAACATGTCAACCTACTACTCTGAGAAAATTTAACGGACGTAACCACGCCCGTCTGGTTTATCGCTTGGTTTTAATTCTGACCCAAGGATGCATTAATAAATCCTGTTGCGTACTTTGGAGCCACTTTAAGATCACATTCTTTTATCTCGTGCCCTACATTCCCTCACCACTTTACGCTCATTAGAAAGGTATTTATCATACCTCTAATAACATCAATGACCTCCTGCCTTTAGTGAGGGGGTTAAAGCCCACACTATGACTAGGCATTACGGTGTGAGGAGGTTCCCTATTAAGAAGCATGCCAACCTTTGGTGGGTGAGGGAATTCTTCCGTAAAAGGGAATACCCCACATTTGGGCATACCAATTCTTTCTATTCTTTTCCTTCTCCTTTCTTCATTAGACCCAGGAGTTTACTTTGTGCTTATTATATGTATAACTCATTGCCCTCCTTTTTGTGTGTTTTGAGCCTGAAATTTACACCAGTTTGAGAGCACCAGAAACCTGAAGCAAAGATATTTGCTGCAACATTGTCTGTCCTGGCAAGCTTGGCAATCTCTATTTTCGACAACAAGGTCAAACTCGCCCCATGATACTTTAAACCTGTATTCCCACTCAGTTCCCTGGTAAGGAGTGTTATACTGGGCTCCAAAAAGGCCATGTTATCAAGTTCATATTGTACTTATCATATGCATTGTTTCATCTTGTTCAAGAAAGTGAGTGCAGGCTGATCGACAAGCATTTCTCGCTCAGCATGGATGAGGTCAGAATGTTTACATAAAAACTTGAAGCTAGCATGGTTCATACTTTTACAGCTCATTGATCGCAGAGAGACCAACAAAACAGAACTGGTCTGGATTCCTATATAAAGACCTGTGATTGGTAATTCTGAAGAAAACATGGTGAAATTAAAAGCCAAGCTAGATTCCGGTTACAAGGGCTGATGAACCTCATTTAGTTATCAAGGTGATGAAGATGAGGCTATTGATGTGTCATGTTATCTGTGAAAATAAAAGTTTCAGTAGCAAATATTTTCTATTTTCATGTATGCTCTAAGTAAGGCTGAGTAATCTCTATTTTGTATGCATGAAATTCCAAGAACAGGCTAGCTCAAAAAGTGCTTTATGATCACACATTAGTTCAAAAGATGCACCAAATCAGATATATTGATGTTAATAGTCCTATGAAATCTGAAGATTGTTATCCCTCTCTGGGATCAAAGAGTGGTGGGCGAAGACTTTCTCCCGCCTCATCCTGCTCTAAAAACACCTGGCTGTTCTTGTTTCTTCTGTACCCTTGATTGCTCCTTGTCCCAGCTCAACCTTATTCAAAAATGAATCGTTATGAAGCAGCTGGTCTACGTTAATGCCCTCAATGGCCACTTTGTTTACTCTCCTGTTCTTGGGCATATGGAGGCTTTGAGGGTCTAAAATATAGGTTTCATGTAACACTGAGGAGGTGGACAGAGCTGTGAGGGAGATGTACAAGTCGAAGAACACAATATATTTTCTTAGATTAGGACCGAGGTCTCTAACCTGGGTGACCAAGGACAGAATTGTGCCACATTGTCATGATGATCTATGGCTATTTAAACATTTTCTATTCGGATTCAGTGTTACCAGATTTCTTATATATCCTCGAAATGCTACAGTCCAAAAACAATGAAAGGACAACCCATAAGTTGGGGAGGCTCTCGAATGTGGAGAAGAGTCTTGGTCAAAGATAGGTCGTTTTCTTTGTTGACTAGAGCTGTTGAACGGATGGAATTGGTTTCAGTCATTGACTTTAAAAGTTTGGTGGAAGACTTCTCTGTTATGTCAGGAAATGGTTCAAAATAAATTACGAAGTGTAAACGAAATCCTCAATTTGGCACCTTTTTAATATCTTTTTTTTCTTCACTATGGTTACTTTCTAATTGTAACTTCATTTTCCCTACAGCACCGACACTGCAGTTGCAAAAAGTGAAAAGAAGCCAGTCATACCAGGAATACCGCCTCAAAAATGGGAACTGTCCAAGGATGAACCATATTTGTGAATTGGACATTTTTGGAAGTGTCTTCCAAATTAACAGCTTTGCATAGCAGAAAAAACAACTGTTATCTCGTTTTTGACCATTTTGCTTTGTGTAAAAAGGTCATTTGAAAAACATAATCACTAAAAATAATATATAATACTATTTTTCGAGTTATGTTTTTTTTGCTCTTTTCTCTCTTGTTTTGGCTAAGTCAGTACTTTGTAAACCATAGTTCTGATTTCCTATGCATGGAGAATTGATGAGAAACTTATAGGACTTCATGTTGAATAGTAAAATCAACCTCAACCTTGCTATATCATTTCGCTGTTATTTAAGCATGTATGTCTGTTCTTACGAGTTGATCACAATTTATTTTTGTGTAGTGTTACTAAATATGTTTTTGCCTGAATGAGCTTGATGAGGTGTGTCTTGCTACTTCAGGGGCTTTCCAGATTTTTGGTTAGGTGACTGTGATGGTCCGAGGCACATGCAGTCATCGAGATTTCACGACTCCACTGAGCACGCAGCACTCCAATTGTATGTGGGGGGGTTAGCACTCAATTTGCAAAGCGAATAACTCTGTAAATATACATGTTGCCACTACATCAATCAATATATCCACCAAAGGGTATGTGTGTCCAACCCACATACATCCCTCAAATGGAGAAAATGAAAGAAAATGAGCACTCGGTTTGCAAAACTGAACAACATTGTAAATATGTATGCCACCACAAAAGAAATAACAAGCTAACTTGCACCGATTTCTCATTCCATCCTATCTGATTGCTACAAAATCCATTTAAGTATCACCTCACTAAGTGTATCCTGCTGGTACCTCCAAATCTCTCAGAGATTCTACAGATCAACTTAACTGTGTCAAATGAATTCGCAGCATCCAGGACCCCACGCTTTTCAAAAACAGACTGCAAACGTTCCTTTTCATTTAACCTGGTCCCCCTTCACCTCTCAAGGTCCGCCTCGGGACACTCCTCGGAGTGTCGGTGTGGGATACAAGTTTCAATAGCATAACAGGGTGTTGTTCACACCACCTCACAATCACCCCTGAATAACATCAGTGAACTCCCCTCTGCGCTCACAGTGAAAAGTCCTTTGTTCTCCTGATTCATTGAGGGTTGTGTCAAACAATGCTTCATCTCCTCATGTACTGTTGCCAGTTTCTGCAAAGAGAATTCCAGGGTAATCTACTTAGCCCTTCCTCCGTTTTTAGGTCGAGGACCGTTGCACTGCGTAGCAGTGGGCAGATCTGAAGATTTTATGTTTTTTAGTTAGGGGGCTTGAACCCGCCCCTCTTCTCCATTGGCTGGCTTTCTAAACGGAGGCCAGCCATTGGAGGAGAGGGGCGTCACTCGATTCAAGCCCCTTCTTTTTCGCATTTGGGGCGTGTTTTTTGCGTTCTTTCTATCTGTGACGTCATCTGTCACTCAGCAAAAAACAAGCCCCCGAATCCAGGGCAAAGCTCCACTTTGTTTGAAGCGCTTGCGACCTGCAGCCCCACAGACCATCCCAATGTATCTAAACAGGGTGCCCGGACTGTCACGTGCAGGAAGGGGTTGGGGCGCAATCTGCCCCGCATTTTATCACTTGCCTCGTGATGTTTGCATCCGTCCTGCCACTGCTCCTGATTTCATCATTATCGCCTTGTGCTTGTCTCTGGCGGATGATGTTTCCATATGAAGATTTTTCCATCGCTGGAGCACAGAACATGTCTCTCCATTTTGGGCGGAAGTCGCTAGTAGTTAACTGATGGAGCTGGTGTCTGTTGTCAGCAAAGGCGGCATACATCGAGTCACGGCTCCTATGCGCGAACTTGTGATCCTGGGCGATCGTTTTCCAGCCCGGGTTCTATTTTCTTTCTGTAATGAACGGATATCATATGCAATAGTGACTTGTTATATAAAAAATTGACGGCTACCCCCGGAAGATGGTTTCATAATATGAAGATCTTGAACTGCAAAATGGTTCGCCGTGAAAACAAAAGGGTGTACGCCCCTCGATGTGTGTGGGTGCGTACTCTGATAATAAAATGCAGACCGAGCTTGCGGGGATATATTTCAGTCCAAATGACGCCGAGGAATGGACAATCACTCTGGCAGTCTCAGTGACATCCCCCTCCTCGGGTTCGGCCAGACCAGGGGGTCCGGTTCGGCCCACGCGGACGCAGTGCAAGACACCGACTCCCAATAACAAGCTTTTTATTTTACACAACACCTACCACAGAAAGGTGAAATGCTGAGCCGCCCTCCTTGCATTCTGTCCTCGTGCCATTCACATTAGACGCAGGTTTGTTTTACAGCCGCATTCACCCGCTGAGCTGGCGTAACCACAAATATTTCTTTCTGTTGAGCGGCCTTTATGAATTTTTCTATGTAATTTTCTAAAGGTAAGAATGAAGATGCTTGTACATCTATCGCCTTGCGTTCGAAGCCACATATCGCGAATTGCGGCCAGGAGGTCGTAGGAGCAGGGAAAGAAATGCAGGTGGAAGTTTATGGTTTATTATAATTGGTTCTCTCCGATGGGAGACGACAGTCTGAGAAACAAAAATGTCCTCTGCACTGTGCTTCCTCCCCGAAAGACGGCGGTTACCTGCTACAGAGAAGAGGCACACGGGGAAGCAAGATGTTGACAAACAGGGCAATAGTGTAAAACATAAAAATAAAAAAAAAGAACAGCCAAGCTGAATTAGACTGCGTTCCCCCAGGCACCAACAAGTTTAATAATCAGTTTCAACGCCACAAAGTGCCATCAAAAACAAAATAAACCCATACAGAGCGCCAACAAACCACAGCCTGCGAGAGAAAATAAAGAGTATATAATGAGAAAATGAAACCTCCGTGTGCCACGAAGGTAAAGATGCAACCACAGATCCTGGCGTTTGTTTATTTCATTGCATTTTCTGTATTTTTGTATGATTCAAGAGATTTCCTTTCGCTCGCTCCTATAAAATGCAGTGGTTTTGCTGTGTTTTGTCGGCCCCTCCTCTTTAAAACACAGATCGCGGGCTGAAGCGGCGGGCGGGTTGTGGAGACCCCGGGACCCTCAGTGGGTGAATGCGCCTGCTGCAGCGCCTGGATCTGTCGCGCTGCGGGTCCAAAGCGCGTGCTTCGACTCCGCCTTTTAGCGAACATAAACTCACCGCTGCGTTTCTGACAGTTATACCAACGGGAAACCTCCTTAATAACGAAGTTCAAACAACGGCTTACCTTAACAACGAAGTCTTAACAACGAAGATTCACATTCCACGAAGTCCTGAACCACGACTATTCAATGAAGTCCTTTACAACGAAGAATCAGACAAATTGCGAAGTCTGCAACAGACTTGTTTGTATCCGGGAAGTATGTGAAGTACGTCACTTCTCTCCGCCCCCCTACCCCTCATCTACACTTTGATTGGGCAGTGTTGGAGTGTTATGTCACTCATCTCCGTCCAGCACTACCCACGCCCAACTTTTAGTCAAAAGGAAGTAATTTCTGTGTTTTCAAGATCCTTACATGAAAAGGAAGGAAGGACACTGTAGTAACACACAGACAGTTGCGTTTTAGAGTTAACAGCCCTCGAGCAATGTGCAATTCCTACTCGTATAAGGCTGACTCATTTGCTCTGTGCAGCTGGCCTGTTTACTAGAAAACACAACAAAGGTAAGTAACCTTCATTGCTCCCTGAAGTGCGAGAAATCCGCCGTGAAGGGGCAGAAATGTGTACTTCAAACGGACTCCCGTTCTTCACTTTTGAACCTCGCAAAAACTTGCTCTAAAACAATCAGGCACGTGTGATTAAAAGGCTGTGCCTGAGGAAATCTGTCTTCAAGAATTTGGGCTGTTACCTTTGACGTTTTCGGACTGAAGGCCAGAAGCCGTGACCCCTGGCTCCGCGGTTAAATCAGCAGCCAGCTCAGCTTTAACACGTTGTCAACAAGGATGAAATAAGCAGAGGTGTCACAAATCCCATGTGAAGCCTGCAGCTGGGCTCAGATCCTAGTGTCATGCAAAGCTTGTTCTGCCCACCCCTTTCATGTCGCCCACTTGGAATTCAAATAACTCACCTCGGAATAAGATAGTTGAGAGCAACTTGTGAGGTCACCCTGTAGACTGCGCGTAGGAACAAAAGTCAACAGCTATTTTATTTCAGTCTAATGTCCTTGATTGTGCTTGCACAGAGGGGCAGAGCTTGATGTATTTGTGTTCAACACTTGTTAGGTGCTTAAGCAGATAAGCGCAAATAAGCACAGCCTTTCATCTCACTCTGCTTGTGCTCACTGATGGACCCAGCTTGTACATGTTAATTTAAAAGAAAATACTGGCATCAGTCAGTAATTGGTATTATAAACTTTTTTCCATGGTTTAGGTAGTTGTTGTAAAAAAGTAGTGGTTAAGCATTCTTCGTTGTTTAGCTTTTGTTGTTCAGGGAGTCGTGGTTTAGGCAGTAGTTGTTAAGTCATACAATCATACCAACAGCAGTGACTAGGCAATCATGTTTCTAAGGTAGCTCGGTGTATTAATGCGCCTACCGCAGAGGTTTGAATGTAACTCACGTGTGACGGGTTTGAAGAACTCCCGGGCCACGTCAGTATTTCGTCTCTTCGATGTATAATGGAAGCCCTTACGTCGGATAATACTAACAGATTTAATTAAGCAGCGCCAAGAAACAGTTCAATGTGTACTGTCTTATAGAAATTAAATGATAAATGTAAGTTAACACCAGCGTCGCCTAAACCAAGAAGTGCCTTTCTTGGCGCTATAAAAAGGCATGTATTTCTCCTCGTTATCACATAGTGTTCTTTTGCTGACTTCTAAATAATGAAATGGAAGATGCGTAGAAATCAGAGCAGTTTTAAGGCATGGGCACCGTGGGCTCTGGCCCGGGCCCCTAATGGAGCCAGCTCTGTTCTGCAGAGTCGTGCCCTGATGACCTTGAATAATTCGTAAACATGTTTTATAAATACTGTTAGAAATGGGATTTCTGGTTGGCTGAGGCTTGCGCCAAAGCCAGGCAGAAACCACCACTCTAGTCCGGGCAAGGGAGATTACCCCTCAAGAATAATCCTTGCTCACCCTCTAGGTGCGTGGCGCGAGCAGACAAGGCTAAACTTCGGGGCGCTACAGTTAAGCATTTAGGACTACACACAGCAAATCCAATGATCCCTCCACAAATGGACACCAGGCGTTGTATATATATCAAAAATACGTAACTTTATGTAAAAATATATATCTGAGGCAGTGACTTATCACAAGACCAATATAACACGCTGAGTTGAGGCCACAATATTTTTAAATAGGCAACTGTTCTTTCAGCAATACTTTAAATTACCAGAGTTCCTTTAGGAATACTTGTTTTGCAAGTTTCAACACTCCCCTAATGTAAAAAAAATCCTTAATGCAAGGTTTCAGCCTTGTTTGGGCGAGTTGTACACTTCATAGCGCTCTTGTGCGCTTAGAACGGGAGAAATCCCAAGGCCCTAACGATGCATCTCGCGTGAGCAGGCGGACGCGACGTACAGCTTCTTGATGCAATATGAAGCGTACAGTTAAGTGTGAGGTGATGAAAGCGTACAGTACGAGGCATACTGTTCCTGGTGAGCCTCAGGCAGGGAAAGAAAACGTTGCGGACCCTGAGTCGGGAAAGAGGAGCGAGGCGCACCAGCCTCTGAAGAGATGCGGCGTGGATTTGAGAAGGCTGGTGGGAGACGCGACGTCAGTGGCCTCGAGATGTCCCGGCTGAAGATTCCCACGGTGGGGGCTGAGCTGAGGAGCAGCGAGGAGAGGTGATGCCAGATGCCTCCGTGAAACCGAGGGCCTTTTCCAGAGGTGGGGGCCGAGCTTCAGGAGCAGCAAGGACAGACGATGCGATGCCTCTGTGAAACCCAGGGTCTTTTCCAGAGGTGGGGGCCGAGCTGAGGAGCCGGCAAGGAGAGGCGATGAGAGAAGCCTCTGTGAAACCCAGGGCCTATCCAGAGGTGGGAGCCGAACTTCAGGAGCAGCAAGGAGAGGCGATGAGAGAGGCCTCAGGGCAATCTCCGCAGGGGATTCCTTCGGTGGGAGCTGCAAAGGGAGCTCTGAGGCCAGAGTGCGGCAGGGTGCAGGGCGGTCCGGCCGAGCGTGCCTGGCTCCGGGAGGAAGCGGTGGCAGGCTCAAGGCAGGGCGGCCGGGCACAGGTTGCCAGGTCAGGGGCAGGGTGCGGGGCGGGCCGGCTGAGCAGGTCACGGCTCCTGGAGGGAGCTGTGGTGGGCTCAAGGCGGGTGCCAGGCACAAGCTGCCGAGGGTGCAGAGTGCGCGGCCGGCCGGCCGAGCAGGTCAGAGCTCCTGGAGGTAGCGGTGGCGGGCTCAAGGCGGGGGCCAGGCACAAGCTGCAAAGGGGAGAGCGAGGCACTCCAGAGGGGGGCCCAGCAGTGAGTCAAAAAGAGGAACAGGCAGAGTCCAATGGTCCTGGGACTCTGGTCAGGGGACCAGCTCAGCTACAGGCCTTTGGAGATCGTCCGAGGCCCCAGGTTTGCAGGAACAAGGCAAAGGGGGGCTCAAGGGGGCCTTGCAGGTTTCTTCTGGTCTTCTTAGCAGCAAGGTCCCTTCTCCTCCAACAGAGATTCTTCTGAGGGCTGACTGGATCTAGTTTGTTAGGAGCAGGGCTCCTACTTTTATACAGCTTTTCTTTTGTTCTGGCAGGCCAGGGGGGCCTCTGCATAACTTATTTCAGTCTCTGAGCACTGTGTTGGGTAAACTTGGGTCTCTCCTTTCAGGGAGCAGGGATGGCACATCAGACGCTCCACAGGAGGGGGAGCCAATATTGTGGGGACAGGGGCAGCCAGGAGTACTTTGTTGACAGGTTTCCCCCTTCCTGGTGCCAGGTGTCGGGCTGAGTCATCAATCGCTCCCCAGGAGGTGGAGCCAGCATTGTGGTGGCAGAGCACAGCCCTATTCAGAGTCCAGGGGCACTCCCACCACCCACCTAGGTGTAATCCTTGCATTCACCACCTGTCATCCCCCCAGCCCTATCACTCACACAATCCAGACAGCAGATACACATCCTAGCAGAGGCAGGCTGAAATGGTTAGGCAAGCAAATGCTAACTTTCTAAAAGTAGCATTTGCAAACACAGGATATTAAAATAAACTTTACCAAAAGAAGTATTTTATTATTCTGAGTTCAGGCATACTAAACTTGACCTTCCACCATGTACCCTGAGCCTGCTGGGATTATAGGGTGTAATAATGTCAGCAGCCCATCTTGGCCTATGAGAACAGGGAGCCTTACAATAGTGAAAAAAGAAATTGGCTGTAATTCATTATTAGGACATGCCACACACATCAGGGCTTGTCCTACCTCACACTTACAATGCACCCTGCCCTTGGGCCTACCATAGGGGTGACTCGCATGAAGTAAAGGGAAGGTGTAGAGGCTGGCAAGCGTGTGCACTTGCCCAGCCAGCAAGACAGTACCAGACTGCACGCAGGTTCTGCAATGGCAGATCATAGACATATTTTATAAGGCTGCTTCTGTGGGTGGCGCAGCCAACGCTGAGGCCCACTAGCAGTATTTGTATATACAAGCCCTGGCACTCCTGGTGCATTTTACTAGGGACTGACAGTAAACCAAATAAGCCAATCATGGAATCCAATCACATATACACTTTACAGTAGGGAGAGCATATGCACTTTAGCACTGGTCAGCAGTGGTAAAGTGCCCAGAGTCATTAAACCAACAAAAACAGGTCAGAGAAAATATTGGAGGAAGGCAAAAAGTTCAGGGATGACCCTGCCAAGAGGGCCAAGTCCAACACATACCGTTTACTTTATTATTATTTTTTTTTAATTCAAGTCGTTTTTATTGAAATAGAAAAACAAAAGGAAAAGACAGTACAATAATTCTTCCAGTATACAAAATGTTCGGTTCATCTATCGTTAAGCGTTGCCGTTTATACCATCTGCAGACCAACCAAACCACTTGGGAAAATATTACAACTGCTCCCAATTGATCACTAATTAGAACATTTCTGTGGAGTGATTTATGAATGTATTAGATACACCAGTGGTGATGTGAGAAGTATGCATGTGTATGTTTGTTGTAAGTATGTTATTCCTTTTGTAGAACAATTATCAATTATTTGCTACCAATCAATGTTGATCAAGTGTATGATCTGAAAAGTACTATCTCGAAAAATAATAAAATACTTATATTTCTAATTTTCTACCTTCTTGTTCAAGAATCTCTTTTGCGGTTCTAGGCTGATATAAATCTATTTGGACCTCTATTGAGGCCACCTTCTATTTTATAGGCAGGTATTTTTCCTTCTGCCCTGATCTGTATTTTCCCCGTCTACCTGCCTTATCTTTGATGTGGGGTCCCCCTTCTCTGTGGAATTAATATGGTGAAACATTAAATTAATTTGAGTGGTAAATATGTTACTCAGTTATTTTGATTGAGAAGGGTTGGGGGGGGGGGGTAGAAAAGGGAAAAGGGTTTGCATTTATATAGCGCTTGTAACCCTGATCGGGTGTTGAAACCCTTTATTGGCGAGTAGCACACTACTCTTAAACTCATAAAGGATTGGTGGTGAATTAGTGTAGTGGAATTTAAGAAGTAACATGTTGGTCTGTTATTTTTATTGAAAAGTATAGTGGAGGGATAGAAGAGCAAAGGATTTTTTTTTACATTTCTGTTGTTTAGGTCAAAGCAGTAAGATGAGACATTTGGATAAGTTAAGAGTTTTTGGAGGGGAAGAATCTGAGGGAAGAGTTTTTAGAAAGGTTTGTTTCAGGGGATCTGTATAGTAAAAGAGGTGTCAGATGATGCAAGGAGGGGTAGAGTCGGAGAGAGTCTAGAAAGGGTTATTTTGGAGGTCATAGTAGAGGTATGGGGTTTGGGATAAACGAGCGAGTGGATGTAGAGGATAAATAGATAGATGTATAGGGTGAGAGATAGGGTAGTGTATTGGAAAGAGTAGTAGAAAGAAGTTTGAGATGAGTCAGAAAGTTGGGCTAGATGATATATTGAGAGAAGTATAGACTGAAAAATAGGGTAGTGCATTGGAAATGCCAAATTAGAAGAAAATGATAAATGTATAGATCCATAAGTACATTGAAAGTATATAGATGCACAAAGGAGGTAAGTATATGTAGATTAAACATATTGATAGAGGTACAGGATGAGAAATAGGGTAGTGCATTGGATATGCTTTTTCGGAAGAAAAATAACAGACACACAGATCCAAGTACATGTAGGTACATAGATGCACAATGGAAGCAAGTACATGTAGACCAAAGATTTTTTTTATCAACATAATTATTCTACATGTTTATACAGAGCATTACACAAGGATGGTACATATCTATAGTGAAATTAGATGCTTATATACCAAGGTATATTGTGTACATTTTTGTTTGCATATGGTGCTTATGTGGGGAAGAGCCAATTTATGAGTAGTTTTCTGCAGATAGGGGGGTTGTTGGTAGATCTTATGTTGGGGGGTAAAGAGATCCATAGTTTGGCTGCTTGAACAGAGAAGGATGTGTTACCCGTGTTTTTTTCTCTTGTATCTTGGGATTTTGAGGTGAGATGCCTCTTTAAAGCGTAGGTTCCTTTGTTGAATGTGTTTGGTGATTTTATTCATGATGAAGAGCGATCCCATTCCATATATTGCTTTGTGGGTGAGACAAAGTAGCTTGAACTTGGATCTTCTGGCAATCGGAAACCAATGCAGGGCTTTCAAGGCAGGTGAGGTGTGGTCTCGCGGTTTGATATGCAAGTTTAGTCTGGCAGCCAAGTTCTAAATCCGTTGTAGTCTCTTCATGGTCGTTAAAGGTGATCCGTGGTAGAGGCTATTGGCTTAATCGAGTTTGGACAGAACAAGGGATATGGTAACTTGGACTTTGTGCGGAAATCCCTAATGAGGGAAAATTTGTTGCATCGTTTTTATAGAGACAAAGCTTGATCTTGCTAGTTTGTCCACTTGGGCAATCGACAGCTTGGACTCCATGGTCATTCCAAGGTTACTTTCTTCGATACTTTAGGCGGTGATCCCAGTTCATCAGGACAGGCGGCAAGCGGGTCATAATGTTTTCAATCGCCACACATGAGTCTTTCCGTTTTGGAAGCATTCAATTTGAGATTGCTCCAAGTCATCTACTGATCCACGGCTCTGAGACAACAAAGTTGGGGCTTTTCCAATGTCTTTGGGGCATTCCAGTTGAAGGAGTATTTGCATGTCATCTGCATAGTTATAGCATGTGAATAAGGTGAAATTGATTGATCAGTTCCGGTAATGACTTCATGTAGACGTTGAAAAGCATGAGCGAGATGATAGAGCCTTGAGGGACCCCTGTTTTTGTGGAGTATGATTTGGACGAGAAAGGTGTGGTATGGATGACATTAGTTCTGTTTCGAAGGTTTAGAGCAGTTCCCTCTGTGCCGGCTTCATAGAGTCTTTGTTTCAGAGTGTCATGGTCAACCGTGTCAGAGGCAGCTGAGCGGTCCAAGAGGAGTAGCGCAGCAACCCCGTTGAGGTCTACTGTATTCGTCAGGTCATCCCAGATGGCAAGGAGGGCAGATTCAGTGCCTCTTCCCGGCCGGAATCCTGTTTGGAAGTCTGAAAGTATGTCATTCCCTTCAATGAATTGTGACATCCGGGCTCTTTCTATCAGTTTGTCCAGGAATGGTCCATTTGTAATGGGTCTGTAGTTGTCAGGGTTCAGCGGGTCCAAGTTTGTTTTCTTCAGTAAAGGGCGTATCTGTGCCTTTTTGACTTATTATTATTATTATTATTATTATTATTGCATTTATTGAGCGCACAGCTACCCGGAGGTTTCCCGGCGCTTGCCTTGGGAACCCGTCCTGGCTTTTCCCTGTGAGATAGCCCCTACATGGCATCCCCAAGGTGAAAGCCAGGCATCCCGCCACAGGGGGGCCGTTGTGGAGATTAAGCAAGCTTAATGCCTAGAGTTGCAGAGTGAGAACCCATGATTAGAGCAGGCACCGAAGCGAGAATTATCGAGTCCGTGGACATTTGAGCTCAAGACCCTGCCGCGTCGGGAATTGAACCCTGGTCCCGTGTCTGACCTCAGCTTCCGGGTCTGCCTGCTCTACACCGTGAGCCACACTTCTCCAATATTCCAGTAGTTAAGTAATCTTTGATTCTTCTTACTGGAGTGGCAGCAGAGGTTGTTAAAAGACTTTCATCAAAGTTTTTGGTGGACAGGGGTCAGAAGGGCTGCCGACAGGCCTGCTTGCTTTGACCAGGTCCATAAATTCATTGTGTGAGATGTGTTGAAAGGAACGGAGAGGCTGAGTTAGCGTATTCTTAGATTGTTGGTTTGTACAAAGGTTAGTGCTGGTGCTTTGTTTCTGTTTTAAGTACAAGTCGAGAGTTGCTGTGTCCATGTTAGGTGTGGTGGAAGAGAGAAAGCTTGGCATTGGAGTTTGTTCCTTTGTGTGGTTTGAAAGGTGGGTGTATGTTTGTATTTTGTGATGGTAAGTATTATGAGGTGTTGCGCTTTGAAGATCTTGTTGTGCTGGTGTGTGTGATATGTTTTGTTTTTGAGGAGTAGTAAAAAGGGGTGCTTGTGTATTTCTTTCATGCAATGGATTTGGTTGTATGGTATTGTGTGTGAGAGGAGGTTGTAAGGTAGATGTGGTGGTCATGCATTTATGAGTAGAGCGTATGTTGTGTGTAGGAGGGAATGAAGCAGAGGTAAGAGTGTTTGTCTTAGACTGGTTTGTTGCAAGAGTTCAAAAGTGTGGTGGTTTGCAGTGTGTGTGTTGTGCGTTAGTGTTATGGTAGAGGGAGAGGGTGTTAGTTGGACAAATGATGGAAGGCTGATTATATGTTTTTAATGATAAAAGGTGGTCTGTTAGGAGTAATTAGAGCAGGGAGCGTGTGTCTGAATGGGATGTAGTTATGTATGGTGTTGAATGGCGTTGTGTTAGTGATGAGTGGATTGGTTAATGGTATAGTGTAGAGTTGTGTACTGTTTGTAGGTGATGGTGGGTATGTGTGGTAGTTGGTATAGAAGGGTGGATCGATGTGGTTTGGTTGGATTTGTAGTGTATGCTGGTACATTGGTTTGTGCATAGGGTTGTATGTGTGTTACTATGTATGTGGATGGGGTGGGGTGGGGTGGGGTGGGTATTACTGAATAAGAACATGGGCAGCATTTCTGGCATTTCTGGCCCTGGTCCCGACCAGTCTTGAACAGGCTCAAACGGGCAACTGCCCTTGTCTTCTCCGCCCTTAGCTGAGACACCCTAAGCCTTGGCCTTTTATAGCCCTATTAATCAGGTGACCCCCTAAAGCCAATGGGAACCCTAGCCCTAACACTATCCAATCACAACACTACCCCTAAAATCAAGAACTAGTAGGAGACCAGGACCTTACAGCCAATCTTAGCCCTAGTCCAAGCACCCAATCAGTTAAAAAAACTGATCTCTGTCCAATAGAGGCCCTAGCCCTATCAGTAGGCCTAACCCAAGTCCAGGCAACCAATGGCACAGGAATCCCAATACCTACTTTGAATAGAAAGCCTAGCCCTAGCCCCCAACCCTCCATTGATTTAATCACAGACCCAGAAACCAATCTGAACCCTCAAATACCTAACCAATGAGGACACAGCCCTAATCCAATAGAAACACCAGAAACAACCACCAATCAGTGTGCACATGTACCAAACAATAGCAGATTATAAAAGGTTCCAGCTACCTCAGACAAGGTTTGCTGGCCAGGGAATTGAAAGCTGCTGCTCTATTCAGAAATCTTCTAGGAGACAGACAGGCTCAATCTACAGTTTGGACTTCTGCAGGTAAGGGCCTAACAATCTTGTCCTTTAACAATACTGTTTGTATAAAACATTACTCCCTCTCCTGCCCAAAAAACGAAGTGCACAGTCCCTATTAAAAATAGTTTAAACAGCTCATAGCGGATTACTGCTGTCTCAGAGCACCCTCTGATGTAGAATATCGCTGTTGCTGGGGGGTGGAAGGGGGGGGCGGGTTTCACTCACTGGTTAACACAAAATATGTCAGCAAAAGTCCAAAAATAATCATGTAATTTTAATCTTATTGTCGGTCGGTAGCAGCATCAATATTAATTAAAGAATAGTGCTTGATGTGCAGAATGAACACACAGTGCTCTTGAAATTCGTGTGGGCGGTGCAAGGTGACACAATTCAAATAAAATAACGGTAAAAAAAAGATATTGATCCAGTAATATGCATGCATAAAGCTATATACCAAATGTTCATGTGTATTAAGTTGCACAAGATATGTTAATGAGTATCTTTTTCAGTCGCAATTCTATCAACGGCATTTTGACTTCACATAATTTATTAGGTCCTCCTCAGGACAAGAAAGCTGATTGCTTCCTGAGAGAGTTCCAGAGGGTGGGTTGGTTTTGGAATTGCACTTTCATATTAATTTTTTAAGGCAAGGAAGTATCCGGACAGGGGCAGCCTTAGGCATGTGCAAGCTGTGCACCTGCACAGGGCCACCAAACCCCAGGGGCCACCACGCCAATATATATCCTTAATATAATAATCCTTTGAGGATGGATACATATTTGCGTGGTGGCCCCTGGCAGGGATTTGGCGGCCTCTGGCTCTTTTCCCCTTCCAAATACCCTGACCAATCCCCCCCCCCACTCTTCACTGGCCTCCGCGCTCCGCCCCGCCCGGACCCCCTCTTCGGGGTGCCCTACCTTCGCTCCCTGCCCAGGACCCCCATGAGCCTAGAGCCGCCCCTGATCCGGAAGTGAAACCGCTTAAACCGTTGCTGTGGTATAATAGGAAATGTGTAAGGAAGAATTTCCCCAACAGGGAAATGGCGCACTGAATAACGTTCCAACCTGCTATCAGGACGCAGAACCAAGATCTGACATCACAAAATCTTTGCATAATGAATTTGATGCTAAGCACATCAGAGTGTGTGTGCACTGCATTACAAAAATGTGGAAATTGAATGAAACCAGGCTGACATCAGGTGTCATAGCCTTTTCATGGTGATAGATGGAAATGAAATTGAACTCTGAATCCAAGGATTTTGAATTGCATACAGCTTGGAAAGTAGAGTCCTGCTCTGATAAAGTGACCAGCATACAATGGAAATGGATCCGGACATGCCGCTTCAGTAGGCTTTCGTGGCAAGTGGAGGAGACAATCAGAAAAGATTTGAGATCGATACAGCTTGACTGGGAGCACCACAACGGAGACCAGAGCAGCCCTGGGAGCTGTTTACAGGCTAAAGTCAGTCATTGCAACTTACAGCTCATTCAGAGAAGTACCCATCAGCTTCATGGAGTTTCCCAGGCGCATCCCAAGTGTAAACTCATCCCAGTTTAACCACAAGTACAACCGGCTCTTTCACTGATGCACCTATACATTCTTATTTTTATTGTTAAAGTAGCACCATCTGTTGTTTGATTATTTTACTGAACACCGGTGTCTCACTCATTGTTGGAAGGGACTGAAACTCAGTACAGACAGCTTGTTCCATGAACCTCCAAGTAATAAGCTACTTTTTTTGTGTTTTGAATCTGTTTTATTATTGCAAAAATATCAAAAGGAGGGTCATTATTGACCCAGCTTAAGGCCCACAACCCTATGCAGGGCCGGCCGCTTTAAATAAGAAGGCGTGGAGAGGCTGTGGCGACCTACATCATGCAGGCATTACACCGCAAGTTGCCCACAACTCACATTGGGCCGACCGCGTTTTACAGTGTGTGGTGGCTCATAGGGTTGCACAGTGGTAGCGGTTCAAGACCCTGTTCAACAAACTTAATTCCATAACAAAGGAAGAGGGAAGAGAAAGCGGCAAAGAGCATATAGACAAGAACAGTGAGAGATTAAGGTAAAGTGAAGAGGGGGGAAACATCCATTAGAGAACTAGGGGAGATAGGGCGACTACCACAAGGATGCTGGAATGTATAGCGCAGGGCAGGGAGCGACCATCATTGTGTTTTGAGTTTCAAGCAGTGGTGGTCAAGGCTGACAAAGAGTGAGGGGAGGGTGCTTTGGGAGGGGCAAGCGGGGGGTTAGGGGTGGATCGCTGGCATGTAGTTAGCGGGTTGTTGCTTGACACACATTGCGTGGGGTCAGGGGCAATATCAGTATGAATATGCCAATAATCTATCAGGTTCAGGTGGAAGTATTGCGTCCTCAAAGAGGCGCAGGGCTCGGAGCTTCGGGGGGAGAAGACGTGCGTGCTCTATTTTACAGAGAAAGTCAATCAGTGGTTTTCATATTTTAGTGAAGTTTGTGTCGCATGACTGTAGGCACGCTGTGAAGAGTTCCATTGTCACTGTGTGCCAAAAGCATGTGAACCAGACGTTAATGAGGGGTCTCCGTTTTTTTTTTAATACAAGGCAATGAGCTGTTAAGCGGCCCCTAGCATGTGGAGAGCACTATACCTATCACTGTTGTAGAGCGCCCGCAGGTTGTTAGGCCTAAGACCTACCAATGTTGCAGCAGGAGATTCAGGCAGGGGAAAGCCAAGCACCACTTTAATGTGACTAAGAACCTCTTTCCAGAAGAGGGTCCGGAATGGGCATGTCCACCAAATATGAATAAAGTCACCCAGCGAGCTCGAACATCTCCATCACGTTGGAGAGGATGTGAGGAACATCTTATGCAGACGGGAAGGAGTATAGTACCATTGTGTCATAATCTTGTGTGCAGTTTCCCGTTGAGGTATACTGCGAAAGATCTTTGGGATATCTTGCCACAAATGACTCCACTGAGGAGGTGAAATTTCGGTGGGAGATACCGATTGCCATTGTCTTTGGTATGGGTGATTGGGTATTAGTGGGGGGTGCTGTAAGATCTTATACGTCCGAGAAAGGAGTCAATTAGAGTCATCAAAGGAGTGTACTAGGCGTTCAAAGGGGGTGAGTGCTCGTGTGGCAGCCTGCTTCATTGCTTGCGCGAAAAGCCAGTTACGGAGTTGCGCATATTGGAACTCCTCCTGGCATTGCACAAAGGTTTTAAGAGTGTCCCCCATGTACAAATCCCGTATCATCCTGCGATCGCCCTCCAGCCAGCTGGCAAACTCCTTCGGATTCTGAGCTGGTGGAAATAGTGAATTGCCTGCGATGGGGGTAGTTTTAATATATAAATATTTTATTATCATTTTCAAAAACAAACGACATAATTAGCTTCACTTACAGTCATACAGCCTCTGATGTTATTAGTCCACATACAAGACAATTTATCTTCATACATTTTACATACCCTTTTGCAGCATAGGCATGCGGTAACCACAGATTTAAAACTGTTCCTTCGGGCTACCCTCACCCCTGAATAGCTTGGGATCATCAGGTTATTTAAGTGTCTGGGGGAACTCATCCATTAGGATCCAGTTGAGTATACCCCACTATTGGCGCCAGGACACCTTCGGGTAACAGATGCGCTTTATAAATTAACTAACATAACATAACATAACATATTGCGTCGAGACCATAATACTTCCTCCATTTTCCCAATACCTTATGAAATTTGTTCCGGCAGCCCCTCACTTTGTAGGTGACCCATTCTGCTGCAATATACATATCCATCCCTGCCCTCCATTCTCGCAGTAGTGGTGTGTCTGCGGTTCCGCATTTCCTCGCCACCTCTCTTTTCACCACTAACTGCGCCAGTGCAAGGAAGATTAATTGAGGTCTACCCTGATCAACATCATATGAGATGCCCAATAGTGGGATCCAGGGGTACTGTGGCTTCTAGTATTTTGCCTAATTCCTGCATCATCTTTGCCCAATAGACCAGTATCCGGACGCACTCCCAGATAATATGGTAAAAATCACCTTCTTTGTGTCCACATCTTTGGCATTGAGGATCCTCTACTCGCCTTATTTTATGTAGTCAAACCCGGTCATAATATGTTCTATGCAGTATTTTATATTGTATGAGGTGAAGTCGTGATTTAATCGCCACCTCTCTGGGGTTCATCAGAGCTGCATCCCAGTCTGTTTTCTAGCGTGTCCAGATTACCTTCCCAAGTAGGCTGCAACTTCCCCAGTCTGTCTGGAGCGTTATTATTCAGTCTTGTACGTTAGTGAGATGGCCTTAGTCATGATAAACTCCTGGATCAGTCTCCCCTCTAGTGGAGCATATTCCGGCAATGGGGAGTCATCCCTATTTTCCGCTAACCAAGCGTGTTTAAGCTGTGCGTACTTGAGGAACTGGGATGAGGGCAATGAGAATTCAGTCTTGAGAGCATCAAATCTTTCGAGCGTACCATTGTGGATAATATGTCCTAGCGTGGAAATACCTATGTCATCCCACCCTCCAAAGCTCTTCAGTTTGTGCAGTTCTTTGAGCCAGGTGCAGTGCCACAGGGTTGTCTCTTTGGTCGGTTTAGGTTCCCTCTCCATTGCCTTCGTAGCTCTTCCCCATGATTCTATGGTAACCTGAGTGGCTGGGAGGAGCTTCCCCTTGCCTTTGCCACCATATAAATAGTGGAGAAATGTGCTGCCGATCATGGTTGCTCTCTCTAACCTGTAGGTAGGGTGTGCCCCTGGTGAATGTATCCACTCGTTGATTGGGGTTAGGTGTTCCGCCAATAGTAGGCTTCTATATCAGGTAACGTGTTTAACACGCCTGGGCTGTTTAACACAGATTTATGTCAGTTGATTGTGTAACCTGAATTTTGGCCATAGTTATCTATGGTGTAGAGCAGGTTAGGTATCATTGTGTCTGGGTGTGTAATATATAATAGCATGTCATCCGCATACAAGGAGATCTTTTCAGTCATATCGTCCTCTGGGGTGATTAGAAATCCCTGTATCCCTGGGTGTTGGTGCAACAAACAGGCTAGAATCTCTATTGTGAGGGCAAAGAGTAGTGGGGACAGCGGGCATCCCTGTCTCGTACCACGCCTTATGGGGACATCTTCAGAGGTCCTTCCGTTTACCAGGACCCTTTCTCTGTGGTCTTTAGACATGAATCCCACTCATTTCCTGAAGTTGGGGCCTAAACCGAATTTAATCCGGGTGGCCTCCAGGGAGGGCCAAAGGACTGCGTCAAACGCTTTCTCTGCATCTAAAGATAGCAACAAATGTGGGGTATCTCGGTCTTTGACCTCCATCATCCAATTGTGGGTCCTTAGCAGGTTCAGCCTGGTCGCTCGGCCAGGTGAATATTAATAAACTACTTTTTGACCTTCATGCCATAACTAGCGATTGCTCTCATTTCTACAGAAAGGAGACCGAGGATCTTGCTGTGAGTTCTTATGAAGACCTCCCATACTGTTGTCAAGCAAGCTCGGAGCTCGGAACGTGTCAATTAATTCACCCCAGGGGATGTAAATGACATGTCTATGTCTATGTATTTATTTTTATATAGCGCATAATTCACCAATAGGTCTCAGAGCACTTGCGAGACAACTGGAGAGAAGGGAACCCAAAGGGGATTCATTACCGACTAAAGAGCCATGTTTTAAGGTTTTTGCGGAAAGTTTTAAGGTTGGGGTCCAGTCTGATTGTTAGTGGTAGTGTGTTCCAGGTGGTGGGGCCTATTTTGGAGAAGCTCCTGTCTCCGTTTCTTACGGTCCTGACCTTGGGGACCTTTAAAAGATGTTTAGTGGAAGAGCGCAGGGTTCTCCCGGGACAGAAACCTTGGAGTTTCCGCTGCAGGTATTTTGGTCTGTGTCCATTGATGGATTTATGCACCAGGCAACAGATTTTGAATGAAATACGTTTTCTTATGGGGAGCCAATGGAGCGCCTTCAGACAAGGGGCTGAGGGTGTGCGGGGTGGGAGGTCTAGAGTCAGCCTAGCCGCTGAATTCTGCAGAGTCTGGAGTTTGGTGAGGGCACTGTCGTTCACATCGGCCAATAACGCATTTCCATAATCACGACGACTGATTATGAGGCCTTGAATGAGGGGTTTTCGAGAAGCAAGTGGGAGCCACTTAAAAATTTTTCTAAGACTTCTAATTAATCCAATACTTGAATGGACAACTTTGTTTATGTGTGGGGTCAGGGATAGTTTATCATCAATGATGACTCCCAGATTTCTGACTGTATTTTTGGGGGCAGGGCAGGGGCCTAGGACCGTAGGCCACCAATCATCGGACCAGATTTTATTGGCCATGCCAAATAGTATGATCTCTGTTTTTGCAGCATTCAGCATTAAATAATTGTTGTTCATCCATTTTTGAATGTCGATCATGCACTGTTGGAATCTGATTTTGGCATCTGCAGGATTGGGGCCTAAGGTTATCAGAATCTGAGTGTCATCAGCATAAGATATCGTATCAAAGCTGTGTGCTTTGATTACCTTTGCCAGTGGGGATAGATAAACATTAAATAGAGTAGGGCTCAATATGGAGCCCTGCGGTACTCGTTTATCATTTTCCACAAAGGAAGACGAGAATGGACCGATCTTAATCTGAGATTGTCTTCCGGCAAGATAGCTCTGGATCCAACTGTGTGCGCGACCTCCGACACCAATCTCCGCCAGCCGTCTCAACAAGACGCTATGGGAAATGGTGTCGAAGGCCGCCGACAGATCCAATAGGATCAGGATGGCAGATTGTTTGGCATCCAGGGCCAGCCGGATGTTGTCTACCACCTCTAGAAGCGCGGTCTCAGTGCTGTGACAGGCTCTAAAGCCCGATTGGGAGGTGTCTAAGATCATGTTGTCTTCTAGATATTTAGTCAGTTGATTATTTATTAGGGACTCCATTACTTTGCCAAAAAATGGTAAAAGGGAAATAGGGGGGTAGTTAATAGACAGTTTAGGATCTGCATTGTTCTTTTTAAGGATGGGTTTCACTGTTGCTTTTTTCCATGTTGCAGGAAAGATGGCTTGGGTAATCGACAGGTTAAAGATTTCTGTGATTTGAGTTGTTGTAGAGAACTTTTCTGTAACCGTGGGACCATTAAAAAAATTAAAAAGATTAACTGCACACAAGGACTTCCAGATTACATCCTTGTGCTTTTACAGATTTAGTACTCTTGAGTCTTGATTAACTCTGTTTTTCTTATGATCATTTAACGAACAAATCTTCACAAGCTTATTTCAGGAACCTATGCATTTAATGTACTTGTCTATGTTGTAACCACCCCAAACCTTTGCATTTTTTGATATGAGAACATTAACCATAGGGAGAATGGGTGCTTTTCACTAAAAGCAAGCTGTAAGATGTCTCTTAGGCACTATTTGAAATTTGACAATTTACATAATTCTGTAGCAGTTAAATGCTGCTATTTGCTTTTTTAATTAATGCATGTAATATGTTAATCAATGTTGTTGTATCGCAAACTGTGTGGTGTCCCTTAAGTACTATTGATTACTTGGTATCTGTAGTAACTTTGTGGCAGTTGAACTTTGCAATTTGCTTTTTAATGAATTAATGTAGTATGTTGTTCTTAGATCTCCTTTCATGAAATGTTATTAATCATATTAGAAAGCAATTGAGAGTCGAAGTACTGAGGACACCTGTGCGAAAGATATATTCAAGTTATTGGCGTTTGGGATTTTTTGTATTTATTTATTTCATTGACTACCTCATCCTTAATGGGTAAGGTAAACCTGTCTTTCAAGATTTCTTAAGTGGGCTGTATCAGCACAGCACCTTGGGAAATACAGTACTGTATTGAGCTTCACTCTACTATTACTTGGCTTCACAATGCTACTTTTCCGACTTCCTCCACCATCTCCACTGGGTCAATTCACTTGAAATGTCAACTCATAAACTTCCCCACCCACCCAGGGCAGTTGTCTCACTCCTGCAACTTCAACAAAATGGTGGCTCTCATTGTGCCGCTAGCCATATGCACAGAGAACATTGAGTGTAGGCCTACTTTACACTTCGGCTAAAGAACATGCAACCTTTACAATCGGGCTGTAACGTCTCGTAGCTAGACCAAAGATCTTAGATGTTCGATTAGCGAGCTCTAGAGATTATAGTTGTTCTTCATGTAGATTGAAAGCACATTAGCAAGCTGCCAAAAAGGATGCAGGTATATCCCTTGTTAAAGGCAGCTATAAGCCAATCTAGATCCTGGCCTTCTTTGGGCTAGTGAATGTAATAACAGGTGCTTCAGTTGGCTTATTCGGCTCATCTGTCCACTGCTGCTTGATGGTGGTTGCTAGGGCTTGCTCAAGATAGCACAATATTTCTTTTCAATATGCTGCCTTGGTCATTTATAATTAGGGCTCCCTGTTTTCCGTTTTTACTGATATTTACAGATAAATGCAGACACAAAACATTGGGTTTCATAGCTGTATTATATTTTTAAAATCGAAAAAATGTAGATAATTTGGCTTCTTTTGAGTGACTCTCCAAGCTGAGGTTAATGACTTTCAGGCCAATAGCTGTACATATTGACAGTATGGCGAGGTAAACAGCTCAATGAGATTCGCCTAAATTACTGCATACATGTATTTGTGCTAATAGGCTAACTTTTTTATATAGGCTGGTTATGTTGTTTTTGGCTGTGTAATGTGCTAAAACCTGACAGGCATCAAAGAATGAGTGCACATTCATTTGTTAAATAGTTGCGGAAAAATACAAGTTATCATCTCATCTGTTAACAAAACAAAATAAATACCATTAACCTTTGGAGCCCTATTTATAATTACCTATAGGAGGAGAGGAATGGGTCCCAGTTCTCTTTTGGCTACCATTAACACCCCATCTGGGGTTCATAATTTTGTTTAAAATGCCCTAAGTATCTGCGCTTTCAGCTGCTGTGCTAAGTGCCTGTCCACATTGTTGCCTTTTTCGTAAAAGGTTTGCATTTGTTGGAACAATGGAAAATCCGCTTTATTTGTTCTTAGATGTATAGCTGGCCCCTAATCATTGTGAATGGCCGAGCAAGTTTTCTGGAAATATCTGTTCTTACATTCCACCAGAGGTGGACGAGCAAGCAAATTGACATGGAGAGCCGATTCAAGGTCTGGCTCGGATGGTAGATCCCTTGCACGAGCCGTGCTCCAAAAATATTTGGTGTGTAAATCCTACTTAAAACATCCTGCAAAATATGATAACGTTTCTTCATAATTCAATCAAAAAAGTTGAGGTCCTTAATGCGTGGAAGCTTTGACATTAGTAGGGCATAATATAGCACTGAGAAGCACTTATTTTTGTACAACTGATATTCTGAACTCAGATATTTAAAAGTGCTTTCATACGTTTTAATGAAAAAAAAGAGTTTTGGTGAGAAAAAGTAGTATTTGCCTAAGATCACAGAGTTTACACAGGAAAGCAGCAGTTTATCCAGGTTTTCTGTTTCACTTTGTACAAATCAGCCATATCTATATCTATATCTATACTACTATTATAAAGAGAGAACTGTGTCCTTTGAGGCAAGGTAAACTCGAAAAGTACACCACCAATACAAACACCCAATACATCTTTGAAAACGTCAGGGCAAGCAGATGGACATAAGCTATATAAGAAAAAATATATATGTTAGAAGGGAAAAGTAATTTTTAAGGAAAAGTAGTCCCTTCGAAGTAGTGCCAGCTAACGACGTGCGTGCTGACATCACGGGTCGTCGGCCAGGAGCGCGGAAGCCGGAAGCAACACCCTGCGAGGGCCGGAGCGCGGAAGTGACACCCTGCGAGGAGAGGACAGGAGCGCCGAAGCAACACCCTGCAAGGTTCGGAGCGCGGAAGACACCTCCTGCGAGGAGCGCCCAGGAGAAAGAAAGCGATACCCTGCGAGGTCCGAAGCGCGTAGGAGCGGCCAGGAGCGCGGGGAGGACCGTCGACATCGACATGCCCAGGGGAACGCGGAGTAAAAGCGGACAGGAGCGTGGGCAGAAGCGGCCAGGAGCAAGAAAACGGGAGGAAGGAAACAACACCCTGCGCACGTGATGCTGGGGAGTACGCTGTGCTGCTCCCGCTGCTGGCCGCTCTGCTGCGCGTCTCCTGCTGCGGTGCTGCCCCCAGCCCCCTTCTGCCCCGGACAACGTCGGGCCGGGCTGCTAGTATATATATATATATATATATATTCTTTCCAATCCTGACCACAACAGTAACAATCAGGCGCTGACTCCGTGGGGTCATGTTCAGAAACAAGATTTATTTTCTCAGTGCATTAGGATTGACGCGTTTCGACGGTCAAAGCCGCCTTGCTCACAACACAGAGCAAACAATGAGTCATTGCTTTTAAACATGTCAGCATTTCATTGGATCTCAGTTTGGTTTCCCCGTAGTCATGGTTACCAGTTACAAACTCACTGGAAAGTTACAGCGTTTTATGTAGTTTTACCGCTTTTACAATTAAAAGCATCTTAAGGTTTAACCACATATATATCATGCTATGTAAATGATCGACAATTTATGTCATTGCCGATTATGAATTATTAGCCAAAAAAAACATTGCACCATTTACAAATTGTTTTAAAGCGAATGAATGTACACTTTGTATCACAATGTGTTTAAAAACGATTAAACTAGTTCAATCTGTTTTATAAGTACAGAAAACCCTGGTTGTACTTAAAAATACAAAATACTGGGTCCAGTGCCCGTTTTATAAACAAGAACCAAAAATCACGGGGTTCAATGTGTGTGTTTGACACACATAATTGTTTTTTAAACAGTTTGGAATTGAGCCCAAGTGGGCAATGGCAACACATTGTATGATTCATAATATATAAACATCACATTTAGCTAATTGTTATTTGCACAAACTAGCAATGTTAAAGCAGTGAGAGATTAATAGATTTAGAGGACAACCAAAATTAAAAAAAATTTTGTAAGCATATACGATTATACTACAATTCAGATAGGTGACATGTAGGATATATATATAATTGCATTTTGATCTCTGTTACCGGAGGAGTGGTTTGGGAACTTCGTGGAACAAATTTTTATTTCACATTACTAAGGATTTCATAAATGTACACTAAGTGCCTCATCTGCATTAAGGCCATGCGGCGTCTTACTGTCTAGGAGAATGATGTATCGTGATTCCAGTCTCCTGAGGGCTAATAGTCTATTACCCCCTCTTGCGCTTTTTTTCACATGGTCTATTACATAATATTTTATGTTGTCTGCATTGCCTTCGTGTGTCATGTTAATATGTCTCGCCACTGGGTACGTAGGGTCGTTGTTTTTTATGGCCCTAAGATGTTGGAGCACTCTTACGTGGACCGGATGTATTGTGCTACCCACGTATAGTTTACTACAGCTGCACTGCAATACATAGACTGCGAAGTCTGTTTTACATGAGTAATTTGCTCGTATCTCTAGTGGGGTTTTCCTGTGTGGCACATTTACATGAGTAACATTGGTGCCATACTGACACGCTTTGCACTTAGTGCACTTGAAAAAACCATTTTTAGTTTTTAGCCATGGCAGTTCTTTCTTTTTCAACACTGGGGCATTGTTAACTAGTTCTTCCCTCATACTCTTTGCTTTCCTAAACGTGAGTTGTGGATTCCTAGTGCAGCATTTGCCTATTATCGGATCATTCCGAACTATAGGCCAATGTCTGTAAATTATGCTTCTCACTTGTTTATGGTAAGCGTTGTATCCTGTAATGAGACGTGGGATTCCTGTATTAAATTCAGATTTGTGTTTTGCAGTTTTGACATTGAACAGAAGTTCTTTTCTGTCTTTTGGGTCACATTTTTGTTCTGCCTTTTCTAGTATTTGTTCTGAATATCCTCTTAGTTTTAATCTGTTGAACAGTGCAGTTTTGGAGTGATTGTAAGAGGTAGCTGTACTGCAGTTTCTTTTCATACGGAGACACTCTGCATATGGTATGCTGTCAATTAAATTTGGGGGGTGAAAGCTGGAAGCATGCAGGATGGTGTTACCTGCAGTCGGTTTGCGATAGGTGTGGGTTTCAATTTCATTGTCTGTGGCTGACAATTCCAGATCTAAGAAATTTATCCTGTTACTACTTGTATCGCAAGTGAATTTTAAGTTTAAACTGTTTTCATTAAGCCTTTCAGCAAACTCTCGGGCACTGGATTCACTACCTTTCCAAATTAGGAATATATATATATATATATTAAAAGGTGCTCTCCGGCTGCTGGGAAACTACACGAACCAAGTTTGCATTGGAAGGGCCTGAAGGAGGGGCCCGCCCGAACTTTCTGGATGGACATTTTGCGCAGCTAGGGTTTGCTGAGGATTTTCCCTCAACACGACAGACTTGAGGCAACTGTTTTGGGGAAACATGGAAAGCTGCTGAAAACTGGAGTGGTAGTGAAATTTAAACTATACAATGCAACCGAGATATGGAACACTATCCTTTTAAAAGCATGTTATGCACTCGGGACATTTGTATTGATTGAAATTTTGCCAAAATCGGCAGTGGAAACCAGTATGAATTTAAAGGGCAACAAAGGAGCATTCTGGGTAATGTAGTCCCTGACGAACTAACATTGTCTTGAATAAGTAACAGCAGAGGAAACTGTTATATTGGCACCACTGGGGGGTTACTATTAAACCTGGTGCACTGTGAAGTACTGTCCTCTGCTGCTCCGTTTAAAAAGAACGTGATTGAAATACCTTAAACACTGTCCCTTTAGCTGGAAGAAATGGACTGAAGTCCCTTTTCACTGTCCCTAGAGTTACGTTATTTTAAAACCTAACGAACCCACGGAGAAGCAGCTAATGGCATTTGATGAAGTGTTATGAAACTTGAAACGCGTTATGCCTTTGTTCTTCTTGAATAAAAAGAACTCTTTCAAGTACTGTTGGTGTGGCTCGTGCAGCGTGATGGATTGCGCACGTCTTTGTTGGATATATATATATATGTATATATATATATATATATATATATATATATATATATATATATATATATATATATATATATATATATGGCTCGACAAATCATAAAAAATGCTCTAGACCTGCAGGTCTAGTAAACTACAAAATCTCCTCGACCTAAATGAACTTGACCTCAAACTCTGAAAACTGAGCAAATGACAAGTTAACAAGATCTAAAAGCAATTTTATTGCTCATTTACTTTATGAGCAATAAAGATGCCTTTAAATCTTGCTATCTTGTCACATTTCCTTCTTCAGAAGCAGAGGTCAAGTGTCAAGTTTGTATTCCTACTCCCCAGAAAGGGCGAGTGGGACCTAAAAATAGCTCGACCTAATCAATCTCACTCGCAAATGCGAGCGGTCTAGTGAAAATCGGTCTCGCAATGGATTCCGACCGACCAATTACAATTGTTCCGAATATGATTTGGTCATACTCTCATTGACTTCAATAGAGCTCGTGTTGCGACTTAATACACAGGCTCCCATTGAAGAAAGGAGTGGCTGGGGAAAATCGTGCACCCTGTGGCGAGCACCCCTTGGTACCTGCCACTGTGCATGGCCTGATAGGGAGGTCCCTTGGGTAACCCCACAGGCCCCATTCGGAAGGCTCCGGGTGAAGGGGGGGCCTGCTACGGGCCCCCAAAGTCAGATTCTGACAGCTGATCCAAGTCGGAACAACCAATTCGGAAAGGCAGTTCGAATCTGACATCGTAATCGTTCAATTGGAAGCGCGGTCCACAGACCTGTACGAGTCGGCTCCAAACTACTTGGTTCCTCCAAATGCCATCCAGAACTGACTCAGAAAGTACAAGCGCTTTCCAAGCATCGTAATGGGTCATTCGGAAAGCTTTCCGATTCAGTCGGCAAGTCTGATTCCGAATCGGATCTGGCAGACCCAAATCCAATTTGGAGCCTTTCCAGATAACATCGTAATCTACCCCAAAGTAATTTGCCCAGTATAGGAAGCTGGCTCTGTATATGATATACCACAAGGTGGTTATACCGTGCATAGAGTCCAGAGATTCCCCCAGAAGTGTACAGGGCTCAATGTAAACCCAAAGGGCTCTATTAGTGGTAGTGTGGGCGAGCAGCCTTAGGCCTAACACAGAGGAGTGTAAGACATTTATTGCACACATTGAGCAATAACTGAAATACAACACTAAAAGAAGATCCAGACCAATTATATCAAAATAATCTTTGTTTGAGTTTTATTTTAAGACTAAGAACTTTGCAAAAAAGTACCTGCATTTTTTAGGACAAATACTTTAGTCTTTCAAAAGTCGTCACTTAGTGCAATTTTCAAACAGTTCTATGTTAACTTATGGAGGAAAACAGCAATGCAGTTTCACGGGTAAGTACCCAACCTACAGTTCCATTCTTCTGGATTTAAGGTCAGCAAATGGCAAGGTTCAGGAAAGCACATAATCTGCACCACCAGCACAGGCGAGTGCAGAGGTCAAATTCAAAGATAGGCCCAATGCGTTTCAATGGAGACTGGGGGAGCTTGAAGCCACGCTGCTTGCAGGTAAGTAAATCTATTGCAGGGGTTAGCGCAAGCATGGGAGGGGGCCACAAGGCAGCACCAAATATACACCACCAGTGGCACAGAGGGTGCAGGGTCCAAATACAGCATTGGGCGCCCAATGCTTTTCAATGGGAAACTTGTTTGGGAAGACAGGCTGCAGGCGTCAAACTGGAGGATGCACGAAGAAAACCAGTGACTGCAGAGGTAAGTTAAGATGCTGTAGATCGTAGGGACACTGTTGATCCAGCTCCCCAAGGCCCAGGGGCTGCTAGTGTAGGGGTGTCCCTTGATGTCGGGTTTTCTTACCGGAATCAGTAGCGGTCAGGTGAGCCTTCAGATTCACACCACAGGTTTCGCCGTGGAGCCCAGGAGGGAGTCTGGATTGGTGGGGAACCTTTTCTGGATCTGTGGGCCAGCTACACATGGGCTGGAGTCGTCTGCTGCAGAATGGTCGTCAGTACACGCGGTTCAGGAGGGTACTGGAGTCCTTTGTGTTGGTTTCTAGTGGACAGAGCCGCTGTTCCCTGGAGTTCTGGTCTTTCTCAAAGGCGGCAGTCATCCCAGGGGTTGTGGAGGTCACTGGGTGCAGGACAGGGGAAGTTCTTTCGCAGGGTCTTTGAAGCTGCAAACAGGCTGGTAGGGCTTGGGCCAAGTCAGTGGGCGTCAGCAGTATTCTCTGCACAGCGTCTACTTTGTGCTTGTAGGACGGCAGTAACTCATTTCAGGGTCTGGAGGGAGCCACTTAAATACTAGATTTAAGGGCTTTTTAAGGGAGTGACAGGGAGGGCCAATGGGCACCTTACCTGGGTTGTCTACACCCTCAATTATGCTACCCTCCTGTGGGAGGGGCATAGTCCTAGCCATGATTACAGGAGTCCTCCCATCTTCAAGATGGTGGGGGCTGGAAGATGCGATTCACCTTGCCTCCAACATCTAGAGGGAGGAGTAGGCAGAGGTGGGCCCATCTATTCTTCCTAGTTTTTCCTGCCCAAAGTGGAAGTCTAAACTGGGGGCTGCCATCTGCTGCTAGCAGCAGAGGCTGGGGTCGCATTACAAAGCCAGATGTCCTCTGAAGCTTCTCTCTTGGGCACTCTGCCCATACTGGGGTAGAAAGTGTTACACCTCTGCCAAGGATTTGCTTTGTTACTGGTCCCAGAGAGCAGGGGATTTGCTTTGTTTCTGGTCTCGGAGAGCGGGCTTCTCGACCCAGGGGTCCAGAAACATGTCTGGTGGTGGCAGGCTGTCTAAAGCCTGTCTGTGCCCACGCCAGGATTGGTAGGTTTTCAGGGGGCACCTCTGAGTGCATGTTTCAATAAATCCCACACTGGCATCAATGTGGGTTTATTGAGAGGAGTCGTTTGGTACCAAACACTCAATGTGTACAGAGAAGCCATAATGGTGCTGTGGAACTCGAGTTGTCGAGTTTACAGTCCATGTACTTTCTATGGCTTCCCTGGCACTTACAATATCTAAGAAATACTTAAATATTGTAGGGGCATATCTGCTCATGCAGATTGACCCACACCTGTGATAGTGCACCCTGACCTAGGGCTTTAAGGCCTGCTAGAGGGGTGACTTACCTATTTCTTAGGTGGTGCTTGTTGGCATGGCACACAGGCATTATCCCATGTAGATTTTGTCTGCACCAGGGCATGCATGCTGCAGTGACAGTCTGTATTGCCTAGATGAGGGGTGCCTAGGGGACCCTCTTCGGTCCCAAAGCCCTAGGTGCCATATACTAGGGACTTACAGGGGGCCTGAAGCGCCAATTGTGAAACCTCTTTAGGGAAAGAACACTGGAACTGGGAATCTGGACAGCAGGGACCCTGTACTCTACACTAAAAGTTGCATCAAAAGCCAGGTAAAATGTGTCTGTGGGGGGGTGGTAGGTACTGCAACAGAACTTCGTTTTCTCACATCCAGAATCTCAGTATGATGAACCGACGCCAAGACTCAAACCTGGTTCCCCAGTTGGCAGCTCTGACAGTAACACCTCATCCTGAGTAGAGGGAGGGAGGCATATATGACGTTACAATGAAAACAATTACAATGCAAGCCTTTACAACACCGTTTTATATCGCAACTACCATTACAACGCATGATTTTACAACGCATGCCATTACAACCGCATTTTTAGAAACTACCATTACAAGGCATACCATTACAACACATAATACTTTTGGGGCAACCGTGGGGTAAGTGTTGAATAGTGTAGGGCAGGGGTCTCCAACCGGTCGATCGCGAGCTACCGGTAGCTCGCCAAACCCCCATGAGTAGCTCGTGCCTTGCATCTCAATTGTGTAGCCTGTTCTCATCATTTAGTGTTCTCAGTCCTTTTTTCATTGCCGTTGCCTGCCATAAACAAAACCACCTGCTCTGATTGGCCGTCACTAACTGAGCTTAGCTGGGGTGGGAAGGGCAAAGATGATGACGCTTTTGCTCCACGCCACCTGCATTCACACACTGGCACCGCAGTCTTGACTGGAAAGTCAGGACATGTGCCGGAGTAAGCACCAGGTGGGTCGGAGTGGAGCAGGAAGTCCCAGAAAGCCTGCTAGCATGCAGGAGGCGCAAGCAGTATTGAACTGCTGCGAACCCCACCAGCCGCCTTTTTCTGCCTGGAACATATGTCATCAGCAGATCAAACGGTAAGCGCTGGCCTGGCCCGTAAACACCATACTAATGCATTGTTCTCTAGACTCGAGCTGCAATGTGCGTCTTCTAACCTTGGCTGTTGGTATGCCACGGGCTCTTGAAAGACTGGAAATATCTTTTTCTCCCACTTTCCAGCTCTTGGTTATAAACAGGACCGTAGTGTGTTGCCAAGTTCCAGTCTCCTTTGCTGAAGGCACACGATAAATCTGCACTCCTGAAAACAACGTAATTGTTCCTCTCTTCAGAAAGCTACGATTTTATGATCCCGTTTGAACTCTTTCATACTCTCTGTGGCCTGGTCATTGACAGAGCACAGGCACGCTCGTCTAAATTATGCATTTGTTTTATCCAATATTCAGGGATAGGGATGCGTGTTTTCAATATTTGACACAGCAGCAGCTCACTTAATGCAAATAGTCTCTGTGATGCGGTCGCATTTCTAAAATGTAATGTGTTTGGATGAAAAGAAACTTATTTATGGATATTGCATGAATATTAACACAAACATTCTCTGCAAAAGGTCTGTAGCAGACCGTCACACGTCATCCACATTCATAATAAATTATAGGAAAATGATATTTAAAACAATTTGTTTAAGCATCCACAGTGAGCTGTGATTTTTTCATTATAGTTTCCCAGAATTAATTTGTAATAGCAAGCTTACTGTTTCTATCATCCAATAGGGGCTTTTACAACAATTGGGCAGGATGGTACAATGTTGTCCGAACTTTGCACAGGGTTTTTGCAGATTGTATTTGATTCAGGCTAGACCGCTCGGGTAAGAGATCTGTAGATGTAAGACTTTGTGACATATCCGAGATTGTTCCAGAGCTGAGAAAGCAAACTAATTCAACCCTGAGTTCAGAAATCTTTTGATTACCTTTATGTACTAACATAGGCTCCGACACCAGAAAAAGGCTCATACTTTTCTTGTGCTATATCTGCAACCTTGTGTACCTTTAGTTCTGAGTGCCAGTAAGAACTCGCTCTAGTCAAGTCCATTTTGTGTGCAGAGCCCAGATTCCAAGTCTCTCTCTGTTTTGTTTTGTGTTATTACCTTACCTGTGTTGCCTTTATTATCGATATTATTTATTTATTTTTTAGTTATTTGCTCAGAGTCAAGGGAAAGACTTTCTTGAGGACTTGGGGAGGCACAAGTGTTCACCAGTTGCTGAGCAAATTCAAGATGCTGTTGTTGTTTTACTCGAGGTGTAGGGACCTTAAAGACCTCAATTGATGGAGGAACTGACGTGTTAAGTTTGCTAGGGGAAAGGGAAGATGGGGACGTGGGAGAAAACAGAGTGATGTGATTAGTTAATCACAATTGGCTGTTGTCCTTGAAAACAGTTCTGGACTCATTTGCCCAATTTATTCAAAAGAGGGAGTGTGGCCCATTTTCTTAAAACAAAAGTAAGGGTTCCGAAGAAATTAGGCTTAAAGTCAATGAAACTGGGCGTGTGGCGTCTCTCGAAAAAATGCGCGAGTTGCTTGGCCTTAAGTAGCTCACGACGATTTTCACTGACCAGAAGTAGCTCTCACTACAGAAAAGGTTGGAGACCCCTGGTGTAGAGGTAAAATTGAATTCCTACTCCAGTGAGTGCAAGAGTAGGGTAAGTGTTGGATACTGTAGGTGTAAAAATACTATCCCCATTTACCCCAAAACCCTTACCAACCCTGAAAAAAAAATAATAAACATCACTTACCTTATAATGCGATGTAATGGAATGCGTTGTAATGACATGCGTTGTAGTGACATGCGTTGTAATGGCATGCGAAGTAAAGGCAGCTGCGTTGTAACAGCTGCTTTGTAAAGATAGTGCGTTGTAATGGTTGTTTCCCGGCATTCAGAAGCAACATGACCGCTTGGCTCTTTATGGGCTCGAGGTTCCAATAGGACCTCGAGCTGAGCCAGAGCCAGGCTTCAAGCTTGAGCCTAGCTCGAGGTTTCAGTGGCCTGCCTACTTCTACATTCCACCTTGTCTAACTTTTTGATCAGCTGTGTTTCAATGAGTAGGGTTGCCACTAGGCTGTTCTTTTTTTTTTTTTTACAGGCCTGGCCAATATTTTAATGTCCAGCAGGTACAAAAATTTGGAAAATTTCCTAAAGCTAGTATTTCTTTGCTCGTATTAGTGATGGAGCAAGGATTCGCACGTAAAGCGACTTGCTCACGATCATGAACCTCGTCTAACCTTTAATAAGTATTAACCAATCCTGTCCGTCTTAATTTTCACCTTTTTCAGTACACGCGGGTGCCCGAGAGAAGCTCGCATCTATGTTTATTAATTGTAATGATGCTTGCACTACTGAATGGCCGCTTCGCAGAAATCCAGTCTGCGCATGCGTCGGTCATACCCACGTGATGTGACGCACTCGCAATTTGGAGGGATATTGTTGCTCATGCGCATTGTCGCTAAATATGGCCGCTTGACTTTAACCATGCTCTCTGCTAGCTCATGCCGCTTTTGCATATCTGTCTTTTCGCATTAACCCTAAATGCTATAGATATTACACAGTAAGGGGTGCAGTGAAGCTTATTCATGGTAGACAGTGTATTCATTTTTTCTGTGTTTCTAATTTGTTTTCGCTTACTTTTCATGTACCGCGTATTTGGGGCCTGGGAGTGGGGAGCGACGCCATACTTGAATCCTCCCACAACCCTGTCACGTGATGAGGGAAAAGCCGAACCGCGCAGAAGCAAACCCAAGCCAGCTGGCTCCTGAAGCTGAGATGCGCCTGAGAACATCTTCCATGCTCTGGGAAGAGAATTCGGCTGTACCTAAATCGATACAAATGTATAAGTCTTATGTGTGTTCTATTGTTTTACACCTTTCTCATACCCTGGGAACTGGAATGCAAGGGGTGGGTACTGAAAAATGAATATTAATTATGGGAACATAGAATTTGGGAGGTGAATATGACCTAACCACCTCTCTTGACCAATCGAGAGATGGGACCTTGTCGCTTGCAACATTTGTGGGTGGTCTAGGGGTCCCAAAACAGTATAACTAGTCTAGTTTAGCTTAGAGAAATTGTCCGACTTGTCCGAATAGCTGACCTGTCACTGACCCTACGAACTCTATAGGTGATTGATACAGAGCGCTGCGGAGCACTCTGTCCGTATTTTCCACAAACTCCAAGGGGTGGAAATAGTCTTAAGTGCTGGCGAAGCACTTTGCTGGGAGATTCGAAAACCCAATCGGGGTTACTGGCGGATTCCGTGCAGAGAGGGGGTAACGCAGGCGTTGCATCCGAAGCTGCAGGTGTTGGTCGTGCCCTTTGATGAGCCCAGTCCTGACCCAAAACCTGAGGGGTATCCTGTCCTGACTATCCTGAGCTGTACCTGCTCGCCTACTGGCATTTCCGAATCCTTGAGGGTCCTTGTCCCCGCCTATTCCCAAACTGACCCGTGGCCAGGGTTAGTCCTCATTCTGTCCTAGGTAAATATATATGTGGGTGTCTGTCTAACTATACTCTTACTTTTCCTTTTCTTTATAAAGCACTCTTGCCTGTGATATTCTCCTATCACCCTTTCGAAAGTAACTTTATGCAAATTGTGTATTAGTAATGTTCCATTTTTCCCCCTACCTATAGGATATTATTAAACTGACTGCATATTTTAGCTTGTTCCAATATCCCTTCCCTTTAGTATGGTTGCTGTGATTTTAGTAAGAATAGCATAAGGTTTAGGACTTAGTTTAAGAATAAGTACACATATTAGGTCTATCTCACGCCCCCTGCCTTAGTTTAAATTCGTACTGAATAGCATGTTCCCAAATACACGCCCAGTAGTATTCCCTCAGTAATCTATGGTGCTTGCCTTAATCCATAGCTACATTTTTGTTATGATCTTTATCATTGATGTTCTAATTTGTATCTGCCTGTTACTTATGGCATACGCATTCTGAAAACTATCTTCGTATATAAACTTTTTAAACTCCATCAGGTGTCTGTGGTCATTACGTATCACCTAGTGTTATTAAATGTACTGAATGTATAAGGTATTTTACTCCTTTTAGGAATCTTGCTACTTGTCCACTGCTAGCTCCTGATCCATCAGGAGTAATGTGCCTGTGGTAAGTCAGGTACATGAATAGTAAGTGGTGAGAGAGTCACCCCCCGAATTACTCATAGTAGCGTGTGGAAAAATCACCCGGTTCACGCAAAACACTGTCATTCGGATGCACGCCAGGGCCCAGGGCGTGGAAATTGGGAAAAAGGTGACCCGGGTGAACTGCGCGCTCTATCAGTAATTTTCTGGTAGCAGAGGATGGTTAGGACTAGTTAAGATAGGTAGACAAGATAGTTAAATAAATAAACCGTGAAAATAAAAATGTGCGGCTGAGATTTCAATACTGCTATATATTGATTGTATTGCTTCAAATATTGAGCAAATGTTTTAAAGTTTTTTTATATATATGTAAATGATTTTGCATTGCTGCTATAAGTATTATATGTAATATTAACAAGATTGTCAGTGAGCGTTTTTGTGTAGTCCGAAATCCCCGGGGAAGTATATAGCTAAACGGGGAACAGAATCCGGTTAGCTGATGAGGTCGCTTGTTGTGAGTTATTAGTGCATGGTTAGGAAGAACTGGAAGCGCTAATTAGGATTCTTTTCCTGAACATTGAATAAATGATAGTGACGAGACTGCTAATAGAAACTTTAGTCTGATATCACCTAGAAAGGGTCACACTAAAGGAGTAATAGTGTCTCAGAAGCTTGAATGGTAAGCAAGGTAGTCCGCTGGTGAAAGCCTGACTTAGTATATATCCCGGAAAGAAGTGGATAAGTCAGGGAAGTAGCAGGTTCTATATTGCGTGTGTGGGAGGTTAGACAGAGAAGTCTACCCGAAGTGAATGAAAAGTAGACAGAAGTGGTTTACTTGTAGCGAAAGAAAAACTTTCTCTCTTTTTAGAACACTCAGACACAGCGGCGAACGTTACGTGTTGTTGACTAAGTTTAGCACTTGCACTTTAAGAAAAATTCAAAGTTACCGTTACCTTGTGAAGGAGGGAGTCAGTCGGAAGGCTGCTCTGACGTCACTCCGTGCCGCGCTGGTATTGGTCAAAACAGCGGGCGTGTAGTGAAGCTGAAATTGTAAGGGAGGGGTGAGTGCCGGAGCGTGAGACCGCGTCTCGCGAAAGGCCGCGCACCCATTGGACAAGGGTTTTTTGCAATCACTGTGTTGATTGGTTGTCGCGAAATAAAAGTCGCGCTAGCATTGGAAGCACAAAGGTAAAAAAAATTAATCAAGCCGAGTTAGAAGCGAGTCTGGAAAGGTGTATGTGGTATCCTGAATTCTTGCCTAATCCTCAGAATCTAGGTTTTTATAAGGAGCAGATGCTAAGAGGTAGACCTTACAATATGTACGGAGGAAAGAGAAAATTGTCATTTGCCGAAAAGATTAAAAACTATTTCAAGAAAGACAAGCCCATACGAACTAGGGAAGGTGTGATCATTCCACCGCCAAATACTCCCGCCTCCTTCATGATGTTTGATAAAGGGTACCATACCTGTGTATGGTTGGAAAATTGGGTGAGATACACAGAAGACGATGGTGTCTTAGCATTTCCCCTTAATGGTACCTTTAATGGTAGGATCCTGTTTAACTTAAGAACCCGAATAAATGAATTACATCCCCGACTTAGATTAACTCAATATGAAGCATTAGAGGAGTGGGAAATTGAAGCTCTAGAACGAGACAGACCCCGAATGGATAAGGGAGTGAGTAAGTGGTATCCAAAGGTCCAAAAAGAAACTAAAGAGAAAAAGATGCAACAGTGGAGACAGAATATGATGGTTGAGGGACTGTTTCCAATGTTTGGGGTACTCGAAGAGGGGAAAGGGAAGTGTACGGAAAAAAGCCGACACCTCATGGCTATGGAGGACTCAGAAGATGAGCACCTAGAGGATTTATTGATGAAAAACCCACCTCCCTATGTTGCGGAATACGAATCTTTGAATTCACAAAACCCGTTTTCTAAATATCCAAGATGTAGGAGGGCCAGTGAGACAGATGTAACGGGTACGGAAAGTAAAGCCAGTGATAGTGATGGGTTTTGCAGACCTAGCACCGCAGTCCTGAATTACCGACCTTTTGGGGAGGATCGACCAAGTTTGGTCCTTCCGACTGCCCCAAATATTTACCCTACATTGGTACCCCAAGTAATGCATGACAATTCTTCAGAAAGGGTTTTGCGTGAACGAGAAAAGGAAGTCCTGAACCGACAGCAGATTGAGTTAATTCAGACCATAGCCCAGATAAATCCCAGTCCAGATTCATTGACTATCCCGGTAACGATTGGTCCTGCTATACCTCTTTATGGGGATAGACTGACTAGTCCAAGAACTCCTATTATAACTCCAATTGTACCCACTCCTATCATTCCTCCCCCAAGAAAAGAGCCGCTCATAGTCGATGATCAAGAAAGTGAATGTGAGTCTGTGATTTCCTTAAAGGATCTGCCCATAAGGGAACCGGGAACAAGTGTGCCAAGGGCAAGGAGTCAAGCTAGGGCAAAGGAGGTCCTGATTGAAACAACTTCAGGGGTCAGGAGTGCCACTGTGGTAACTCCAGAAGAGTTGGATAGATGGACCAAAGAGTTAGAAAAGGACACACCCCAACCAAAACCCTTAGAAATCTATAAACTAAGGATAGAAATAGAGGAGCTAATGGCCGGTAATATAGGATTGGACAGGTTAAACTCCTTTAATGAAGACGAATTACTGTTTATCAGCAAAAACCTTACCCGGAACACTAGATTGCTCCATGAGAGATTAATGGACACTGCCGCTAACATGGGAATTGATGTTAGTCGTTCCAAAGTTCTTCAGAAACCTTACAGAGCAGACTTTTCCGACAAAGACTTAGAGAACATGAATGTGTCAGGGAAACAAACCCAAATAAAGGAATTACTGAAAATCCTACAGAAATGGGGAGACGTGGAGAAATGGAAAACCCGGTGGGCAAAGAAAAGGGAGGATAATAAGGCTAAAACCCCGACCTCAGAATATGTACTAAAAGAAGTAGGTCCAGCAGAAAAATTGTGTCCCATGAGAGAGGTACCTGGGGGGAAATATGTCCACGTCCCTTGGTCCCGACAAGACATTGTGTCATTCCCGAATGACTTTCCAAAACTGCGGGAGAAACCAGTCGACTGGTACAGACAGGTCGAGCGTTTCATAAAGGTTCAGAAATGTCTTCTGAAAGACCTGGATGGGTTTTTCGACATTGTGGTACCTGTAGATTTGTGGACCGAATGCAAAATTGAAATTGACTGGCCAAATGATGAATATGAGAGAGACTCCAAAACCGGAGCCCCCTCACCTGAGGTAATGAGAAAGTATGACCAAGTCATACAATACCTGAAGAAAAAGGTGCCCGCAAAAGAAACTGATTGGACCAGGATAGACAGAACTACCCAAGAGCGCGATGAAACCGTCCACTCCTTTTATGAAAGGTTACTGCAGGTGTTCAAAACTTACAGTGGAATCGATAACGTGGACATGAAAGATATGACTCATTTCAGTTACCGATTCGTGTTAGGATTAAGACCTGAGATATCACAGTGGATTCGAGATAATAAAATCAGTTGGCAAGGTAAGCCCATAGATGATGTCCTAAAATATGCCAAGTATTGCGAAGATGAAATAGAGAACAAAAAGAAAGCCCTTAAAGAAAAGGTCATGTGGGCACAAGTGAAATTGGCAGAACAGCAAGAAAAACAGTTAAGTAAATTGAATAGTAATAATGCACAAAGTCCCACTGCTGGGGGAGGAGGAAAACCCCGGGTAAAAATGAGTCGGGAAGAGGCTATGAAGAAGTTCCCCTGTCACGGGTACGGTCAGATAGGGCATTGGAGAGACGAGTGTCCGCATTTGCTGGCTGGTAATGCCCCCGTAAATGGTTTAAATCCACAGGTGCAGAAAGAGGGGACGCGGAAGAACCAACCACAGGTAAAGCAGCCTCCGTTGCCTCGCGCTCCTAGAGAGAATGATAAAAATCAGGCTCAGCAGAATGAAAGGGCCGAAGTGTGGGAAGGAGAGAATGAAAGGAGTGCAGCAGCTTCACAGTTTTTGTAAAACGATTCTTTCCTTTGTGATGATCAATACTGACGGGGCCTGAGGGGGGGAGGACAAGGAGTGCGTACTTGGTGCCTCCTTACCGGTAGATCAGACAGGACCATACATTGAAGGAAAGGTTGAAGGTAAAGACGTCACCTTTCTGTTGGACACTGGTGCTACCCGTTCCACTGTTAGAACAGTGGATGTTCCTAACCTACCCCTCTCGGGAGAAGCCATCCAAGTAGTGGGTGTTTCAAATCAAATAATAAGTACTCCAGTAACTGAACCCATGGAGATTTCCATTGGAAATTTCAAGGAAATGCACAGATTTGTGGTCTGTGACTCCAGTCCCGTGAACCTGCTAGGACGAGATTTGTTGTGCAAAATGAACTGCACCATCTTTTGCACACCAAATGGCGTCAAAATTCAGACCCCTGATGAAGATAGCCTGTACAAATTGATGTTACTAAAACCAGACACAGAAGTTAACCTCCTGTCCATTAAAGACTTACCTGAAGAACTACAGCTAAAAGTGGTTCCTGAAGTGTGGGATTTCACTGGGAAAGATGTAGGCTTAATGGCAAATGTAGACCCAGTTAAAATAGCAATAAAAACAAATGCTGTTTACCCCAGAACCAGACAGTACAAAATGAGTGCAGACGTAAAAGCTGGAGTTGCGATTGAAATAAACAGGTTGCTTGAAGCAAACATCATACAGGAAGTAATGAGCAGTCCCTGTAATTCACCCATAATTGGAATCAAAAAGCCTAGCGGAAAGTACCGGGTAGTGCAGGACCTGCGCAAGGTAAACCAAATTGTTGTACCTTGCTGTCCCATTGTGCCCAACCCCGCAGTGATACTGTATCAGATTCCTTGGGATGCGGAATGGTTCACTGTCATTGACTTGTGCCATGCATTCTTTTCCATCCCATTGCATCCCGAAAGCAAGTTCTTTTTTAGTTTTGAATTTGACAGCCATATCTATGTCTGGAATCGTGTCCCCCAGGGGTACACTGAAAGTCCTTCGATTTTCAACCAGATTCTAAAGAAATGCCTTGAATCTCTAGTACTGCCAAAGGAGTCTGTTTTGGTACAGTACATAGATGACCTTCTGGTGGCATCAAAAAGCCAAACCGACTGTGTCATTGATACCATTGCCCTATTGAATCACCTAGGCAAAGGAGGACATAAAGTGTGGCCAGACAAATTACAGTTCTGTAAAAATTCCGTGAAATATCTGGGGCATCAGATAGAAAAAGGGATCCGGAAAGTTACTACAGAGAGGATCAAAATAATTCGAGCAATGGATCTACCCAGAACCCAGAAAGAAGTAAGAATGTTCCTAGGAGTTGTAGGGTACTGCAGGCAATGGATTGTGGGATTCGCAGCTCTAGCCAAGCCCTTGATAAAAATGACTAAGAAGGGGGTGGAAGATCCAGTTAGTTGGGATGATGAAAGCATGAACGCCTGGGTAAAATTGCAAAATTGCCTGTGCTCCGCCCCTGCCTTGGGAATGCCTGACTATTCCAAAAACTTCGAACTGTTCTGTGATACAAGAGACAATTGTGCACTCTCAGTCCTAACACAGGAACATGGACTGAATAGGCGTCCAGTGGCCTACTTTTCGGCCACTCTGGATCCAGTGGCTGCTGGATTACCCGGATGCCTGAAAGCAGTAGCTGCTACTTGTGCCAGTCTAGAACAGAGTGAGAACATTGTTATGGGACATCCTGTCACTGTATATGTTCCACATTCTGTCGTGATCTTACTGACCCAAACCAAGACCCAGTATCTCACCCCTAGTCGGCTGACTAAGTACGAGAGAATTCTTATAGGTGCTGAGAATGTAATCATCTCCAGGTGTAATATATTGAACCCCGCAACTCTGTTGCCCCTTCCCATAGATATTGAAGAACATGAGGTTGAGCATAATTGCATGGACCTAACTGAATTCAGCACCAAGCCACGTCCTGATATCAAAGAAATAGCCTTACTTGATGAAGATCTAATGGTGTTTTTAGATGGCTCATGTTTAAGACATGAGGATGGGGGTCTGAGTGCTGCCTATGCTGTAGTTACGTTGGAGACAATCTTGGAAGCATCTTACCTGTGCGATGTAAAGTCTGCCCAAGTAGCTGAATTGATCGCATTAACAAGAGCTTGTAAACTAGGAAAAGGCAAAAGGATAACTGTTTATACTGACAGTCAGTACTGTTATGGGGTTGTTCATGACTTCGGCCAACTATGGTTACAAAGAGAATTCATGACTTCCGCAGGTACCCCTATCAGAAATGGAAAGGTGGTACAGAACTTACAGGAAGCAATCCAATTACCCCAAGAATTGGCTGTGGTCAAGTGTGCGGCTCACAGGTCTGGAAATGATGATGTGACAGCCGGAAACCGATACGCTGACCAAATTGCCCAATACTGTTCCCGATACAAAATGTCCCTAAAAATTAAATTGTGGGGAGGTGGAAACAGCTGCCAACTTATGATGTTTGAAGGTGTGTCTACCTGGGAGGAATTGAGAGACATGCAACAGGCAACAGACCAAAAGGAGAAAGACAGGTGGGAGAAGGATGAATGTACACCGAGAGAGGATGGTGTCAGGATTTACAAAACAGGGGTGCCTGTATTACCAGACAGTTTGGAAGCCCCAATGGCTAGGATCATACATGAGGACACACACATTGGGAGAGATGCAATGTGCAGTATGTTTGACAAGGTATTCCGTAACACAAAGTTCAGGGGCACTGCGGAAAAGCTTTGCCAGAGGTGCTTAGTGTGTCAGCAATTCAACGCAGGAAAGAAGACAGTAGTGGAGCAAAGTACGATTGGGAAGGCAGAAGGTCCCTTTATCAGGATGCAGGCGGACTTTATCCAATTGCCCATGTGCAAAGGGTACAGATACGTCCTGGTCATAGTTTGCCTATTTTCTAGATGGGTGGAGGCCTACCCAGCAAAGAAAAATGATGCCATAACTGTAGCCAAACTATTACTTAGAGAATTGATACCTAGATTTGAAATTCCAGAAACGATCGAAACAGACCAAGGTGGGCATTTTTCTAACGATATCCTCAAAGAACTCTGTACAGCGTTTAAAATGAAGCAAAGGTTGCACTGTGCATACCATCCAGAGGCTTCTGGAATAGTTGAACAAGTGAATGGCACCATCAAGTCCAGACTGGCGAAAGTGTGTGACTCCACCAAAATGAACTGGATAGAAGCTTTGCCCCTTGTGCTGATGAGTTTGAGAAGTGTTCCAAACCGAAAAACAGGCCTAAGTCCCCATGAGGTGCTAATGGGAAGAGTAATGCGACAGGCATGGGTACCTGGACACAAACTGCTAAGTATTTCTGATGATTTAATGCTAGAATACTGCAGGCAGCTGGGTGACCAAGTGCGTTCTATCTCTCACCAGATTGGAGAGACTGCTGTCGAATGGCCTACATCTCCAGCACATAACTTGAAACCTGGTGATTGGGTGGTGTTAAAGAAACACACCCGGAAGAGTTGCCTTGGACCAAAGTGGGGAAAGCCGAGGCAGGTGATCCTTGTAACCACAACTGCTGTGAAGTGTGCGGGTGTGCCGAAGTGGATCCATGCCAGCCATACGAAGCCAGTGACAGGAGAAAACGCGACTGAAACTGAAGGTAGCGCGGCTGAGGAGACTCCAGAAGAGAGTCCGGATCTCGCTGACATCGAACTACCGAGCTCAAGTCAGGACGTTGAGTGGTTCTCTGCCGACGACCGAGTTCTTGACCCAATAAGAACCCAAAAATATTCTTACCTAGATAGTGAGTGGGATAGTGAAGGTGAGACAGAATTAGAGGACGAAGGTCAGGTCATCGAAACTCACAACAAACCTGATCAGGAAATAGGCCAAGTAGGGACAGACCAAGTTATCAACACTCCTCCTGAAACTTCAGAAACTGGAAAGGGACAGATAGTGGTTAAAGCTGAAGTTCATGCGGAAGAAAATCAAGAGATCGAAGTGCATGAACAGGAACAGATAGAAATAGACGAACGTGTTCAGGAAGCAGAGTCCAGATCACCTGAAAATAAAGATCAAATACAAAGTTGACCTGAACAAGGCCAGTTTAGAGACCAGGCAGAAGAAACGTATGAAAGACCTGGGACTAGTCAGACAGGAAGGGAAATAGACACTGCCAAAACAAGAGTGCCACAACGAAGCGAAAACAAGAGAGTTCACGAGGAAGGACAAGTTTCCTCGACCACTAAAAGGCTCAAGAAAAAGAATGAGCCCCGATACATAAAAAGACTGCGACTGAGAATCAAAACAGTTGAAGAAAAACTAGAAGACCGAAAAAGGGCTGCCAGTGAACGAAAAGAAGCCCGAGTCCAGTCTAACCGACGAAGCTCACGAGTAAAGAAACAAAACAAACTGTATCGGAGCCCTGAATGGACTTACTTGGTATTGGAAGAAATTGATGAGCCGAACCACAGTGGCAATAGTGACGAAGAGTCCATTACTGATTGGAGTTCTGACGAAGACCCTCCTTGAGAAAACCTAAGAGAACCTTTGGTGAAGAGAAACAAAGAGGGGTTGGAAAACCACCTGTAAGCAAATATGTCTGATTCGAGTGTAAATGGAAGATCCAAATTTAGCTGTTGTAAAACCTGCTGTAAAATCTGTTTTTGTAGTATAGCCGTACTGATAATAATATGGATAGGACTAACAGTTTTTATACCTTTTATGATAAGTAAAGACCCTAACTTGTATCCCACTAACCCGGAGACTCTAGACACAGAAACTGTACAGACTGAAGAAACACCACGCAGTGTAGAAAGACGTGACAACACTGCTGTACTGACACAAAAACGAACCAACTTAGATGCATCAGATGAGGGTGGACTACATTTTCACAAAATGAAAAACAGAACTCAGTTAAATGTCTTCGCTAATCTTTTAGTGCACTATGTAGAAGCTATGGAAATAGAAGATTGTTACGTATGTATGAAGCTACCTACTTCTGTAGCTGAAAGCGTGACATATCACCATTTACCCCTGACCTATGGAATTTCCTGTAGTATATTAGCAAGCTTATTCTATAGAAGCACTTTACAGTACTACTACTCAAACACTGACGTAATCTTTTCAGAACTTCCTGTTCGAGGAAATCTAAACATTGTACATATTAGAAGCGAGGTAACCCGTTATATGGGAGAATATTTCCTGACCATAGGTGACATAGACTTAAATGAGGCTAGAGAAAATAATCTGACCTGTTCCCTACAGGAGCAGGAAAAGATGTTTTTGAAAATGGCAGAAAGGAGGAGAGAAAAGTTTCAGAAAAAGGCCACTGACGAGAAGGATAGGATCCCTAGATGGGCAGAGAATATGGAAAGCACCTCAGAAGGCGAAGCTAGTCCTGCATTGTTGCTGGATTTTGAACGGAAAGGGAAACTCTGTCTTCATAGAGAAAAGACTAGTTATTATAACAATGTATTCATCGGTTCCAGCGAGTGTGAACATAATTACAAGGTAATTGGAGGTTGGGGTTTCAAAAATGGGTCAGAACCTGTGTTTCCCGGAATTTATTATATATGTGGAAACAAGGCTTATTTCAAATTGCCGGATCACTGGTATGGAAGCTGCTATTTTGGCATTGTTTTCCTGAGAATATACCATGTGAACAATGCTGCTGGAAGCAATGAAGATACTAATGGCTTAGTGCGTAGTAAACGCGAAAGTGTAGGAGAAATTATAGGTGATATATTTAGTGCACTGATACCTGGAATGGGGGTAGTTCTGAATACTCACCGTATCTGCAAATTGTCTACAGTAGTGGATCGGTTATCAACTGACACTGCTGCTGGATTCCTGCTGGTCAATACTGAAATGGTTGCGATCAGATCAATGGTTTTACAGAATCGCCTTGCTCTTGACACCCTATTGGCAAAAGAGGGCGGAGTCTGCAGGATGCTGAAGGCGCAACATTGTTGCACTTACATTCCTGATAAAAGCATTGAAATAAAGAAATATGTAAGAAACATAACTAGTTTGGAAAAAGAACTCAAACCATTGGAGGTTGATAGTGCCTGGACGAGACTGACTGATGGTCTCTCCTCTGTAGGTAGTTGGTTTTCTAACTTGGGTAAAAATCTTTTATGGAAAATACTGATGCCAATAGCTGGAATAGGTGTGGTCGTACTGATTATATTTATCTGCTGCAAATGTCAAAAATGCAGAAAACGATATTCTGTGAACAAAAGAGGAGTGAAGAGAAATGTTGATGAGCTAGAATTAGAAGAATTGAAGAACGAAATTTATAAGAGAGCTAAAAACTCTCACCCTAATAAGGATGCAGGGAGAAAGCTCAACAACAATTTTGTGGAGATTGAGATGAGTGATATGCAAGAATAAAAGTTGGCATCTGTTTCCAGTTATAGTGATGATAGTAAATATCATCAAAGAGGGGATTGATGGAGCAAGGATTCGCACGTAAAGCGACTTGCTCACGTTCATGAACCTCGTCTAACCTTTAATAAGTATTAACCAATCCTGTCCGTCTTAATTTTCACCTTTTTCAGTACACGCGGGTGCCCGAGAGAAGCTCGCATCTATGTTTATTAATTGTAATGATGCTTGCACTACTGAATGGCCGCTTCGCAGAAATCCAGTCTGCGCATGCGTCGGTCATACCCACGTGATGTGACGCACTCGCAATTTGGAGGGATATTGTTGCTCATGCGCATTGTCGCTAAATATGGCCGCTTGACTTTAACCATGCTCTCTGCTAGCTCATGCCGCTTTTGCATATCTGTCTTTTCGCATTAACCCTAAATGCTATAGATATTACACAGTAAGGGGTGCAGTGAAGCTTATTCATGGTAGACAGTGTATTCATTTTTTCTGTGTTTCTAATTTGTTTTCGCTTACTTTTCATGTACCGCGTATTTGGGGCCTGGGAGTGGGGAGCGACGCCATACTTGAATCCTCCCACAACCCTGTCACGTGATGAGGGAAAAGCCGAACCGCGCAGAAGCAAACCCAAGCCAGCTGGCTCCTGAAGCTGAGATGCGCCTGAGAACATCTTCCATGCTCTGGGAAGAGAATTCGGCTGTACCTAAATCGATACAAATGTATAAGTCTTATGTGTGTTCTATTGTTTTACACCTTTCTCATACCCTGGGAACTGGAATGCAAGGGGTGGGTACTGAAAAATGAATATTAATTATGGGAACATAGAATTTGGGAGGTGAATATGACCTAACCACCTCTCTTGACCAATCGAGAGATGGGACCTTGTCGCTTGCAACATTTGTGGGTGGTCTAGGGGTCCCAAAACAGTATAACTAGTCTAGTTTAGCTTAGAGAAATTGCCCGACTTGTCCGAATAGCTGACCTGTCACTGACCCTACGAACTCTATAGGTGATTGATACAGAGCGCTGCGGAGCACTCTGTCCGTATTTTCCACAAACTCCAAGGGGTGGAAATAGTCTTAAGTGCTGGCGAAGCACTTTGCTGGGAGATTCGAAAACCCAATCGGGGTTACTGGCGGATTCCGTGCAGAGAGGGGGTAACGCAGGCGTTGCATCCGAAGCTGCAGGTGTTGGTCGTGCCCTTTGATGAGCCCAGTCCTGACCCAAAACCTGAGGGGTATCCTGTCCTGACTATCCTGAGCTGTACCTGCTCGCCTACTGGCATTTCCGAATCCTTGAGGGTCCTTGTCCCCGCCTATTCCCAAACTGACCCGTGGCCAGGGTTAGTCCTCATTCTGTCCTAGGTAAATATATATGTGGGTGTCTGTCTAACTATACTCTTACTTTTCCTTTTCTTTATAAAGCACTCTTGCCTGTGATATTCTCCTATCACCCTTTCGAAAGTAACTTTATGCAAATTGTGTATTAGTAATGTTCCATTTTTCCCCCTACCTATAGGATATTATATTAAACTGACTGCATATTTTAGCTTGTTCCAATATCCCTTCCCTTTAGTATGGTTGCTGTGATTTTAGTAAGAATAGCATAAGGTTTAGGACTTAGTTTAAGAATAAGTACACATATTAGGTCTATCTCACGCCCCCTGCCTTAGTTTAAATTCGTACTGAATAGCATGTTCCCAAATACACGCCCAGTAGTATTCCCTCAGTAATCTATGGTGCTTGCCTTAATCCATAGCTACATTTTTGTTATGATCTTTATCATTGATGTTCTAATTTGTATCTGCCTGTTACTTATGGCATACGCATTCTGAAAACTATCTTCGTATATAAACTTTTTAAACTCCATCAGGTGTCTGTGGTCATTACGTATCACCTAGTGTTATTAAATGTACTGAATGTATAAGGTATTTTACTCCTTTTAGGAATCTTGCTACTTGTCCACTGCTAGCTCCTGATCCATCAGGAGTAATGTGCCTGTGGTAAGTCAGGTACATGAATAGTAAGTGGTGAGAGAGTCACCCCCCGAATTACTCATAGTAGCGTGTGGAAAAATCACCCGGTTCACGCAAAACACTGTCATTCGGATGTACGCCAGGGCCCAGTGCGTGGAAATTGGGAAAAAGGTGACCCGGGTGAACTGCGCGCTCTATCATTAGTACATACTTAAAACAGTAATTATAAAAAAATGCACTTTAAATTCATTCTATAGCTTCTTTATTGACCTCTGACAGATGAAGTCAACAAAGACAGAAAGGCCAAGTTACAAATAAAAATAGACATTTATTTAAATATCCTCTTCGGACTTTTTTTTTATACTTAAATCCTGAACAAATGGGTTGTATTTTTCTCTGGGGAAGGTGACAACGGGGAACAGTGAACCTTTCCTCACAGGTTGTAGTCATTAGGGATGTATCCTTACCTCTTGATAGTCACCTTTTAAGCATCCGAGTAATTGTTAGTGGACGTAAAAACATATGAGAGCTTGAAGTGGCATATATATACAAATACCGCCCAGAGTGCCAGCTCCAGGTGCCCCTGTGCAGTTTAGTGAAAATAGTTTGCCAAATTGTAATTGCGCCTAAATGCCAATAGTTAATAATGGAGCAATGAGAGATATTAAAAAATCGAGAAACTTGATTTTGTACATCGGCTTGTTTTAAATGTGTTAAGTTCGCTAATTGAGGGAACGCTGAAAACAAATCTAAATTGTATTTTTTTTTAATATAGGGCGCAAGCTGATAAAACCATGAAGGATGGCTTTATGGTAATCCCTTTAATGGAGGTCAAAATTCTGGATGAACAGGGGTGGCAGACTAGAAAGTCATCGATGGTAAATATTATATGAATGGTGCTCTCGAGCAGGTCAGCACGTTGGAAGTCTCAGAAGAAAGAGGACATTGTTGAATGCACTGATCTTACATTAGACGGCCATAAACAAAATGAACCGTCTTTAAATTGTAGAACTATTGTCATGTTCGGACTACATCCAGATTTGACTAGTGTTCATTATTCTGTAGTATGCTAGTTGGTGGTGGTGTAAAGTTGTATTTTTATACCCAAATTGTTATTACCAGCAAGAAGAAGAACTCCCTTTCAAGATGGCCGAACCCGTTCTGGCTTCTAATGGGCGTGTTCTTCGGCGACCTATCCAGCCGTCTTTCGTTTATTTCCAAGGAGGCTTGTCCTTCCCGAGCCAATGACTCTCGCCTCTGTCCATGCTGTGTACCTGCTGCTGTGTTACTCCATACTGTATGCGGTGCAGCATGTGCAGGCAAATGCAGCGCGGGCTCATGCTCTTCTTGATGATGCGGTTGGCGCAAGGTAAGTCCTGCTCCGTCACCGTGACCTTGGATATGAGGCTGGCTATAACAGTCTAATTTATTCTGCATATTGCCACGTGCTTGTTTCTCTGGATTGAATGTGTCACTATAATGGAACCATAGAAGTGCAGGTACTCGCTATCTAGAGTACCGGTTTGCTGTTTCCATAGGCCCAATAAGATACATTTTGATTCGCTTGGAGACTTGATTTACACCAGAATAATTAAAATTCTGTGCGGAGAGTAGTGTTCGAAGTGCATTATAATAAGTATGGAAACTGCGTCTGCTTGCAGTGGGGGCAAGGTCAAAGTTGTGGCTAAAAAACCAAAATATTCTCCAAGTTTTTTTGGTCTTTCACTGTCCGGTAGCTACATATAAAATAATGCCCAGCTAAAATGAAAAGTTCATTTTTAAAAAAGCGGTTACGCAGTGGGAAATGCACTATAGTGCATTACAAAACCTATATTAGTTGATGCACTTCAGAGGTCTGTGTGTAAGCAGAGAGCCACAGAATTAAATCTTGGTTGGTGCATTGGATAATAGTGACTTGTCACAGCCTGCGACAGAAAGCACTAGGAATATCATTATTTTAAACTTGATTATACACAGTATAGTATAAACTGTTGCAAAGTGCTAAAAAATGTTTAAGATAAAATGGTGCTTTCAAATATAGATTTAAGTAATACCCAGACTATACTTAATGCATTTTGTTTAAATAACTGTCCCTTCAACATCTCGTCAGGGGTAGTAGGCGCTATTTAAATACAATTAAAAGAATGCACTTTACAGCTTAGTTGTATACTCTTTGCACTACCACTCAAACAGAATAAATCTTTGTCATCGCAAAGTTTTAAGTGATTTGATCAATTAAAGCCATTACCGGCTCCCAATCATCCCTACTTTTGCACATTACTCTTTAAATTTGCAAATTAACTCATTGTGCACACTTGCATTTCTTTTAGGCAAGCAGTCACCCTGGCAGGATGGCTTGTTTAGCTGTCTGCCTGGCTTTGGTTTCACAGCTCAGGAGACCCATTGAATGACACTTGGCTTTAGCAGTTGAACTATTGGAAATTAACCAACTGTCCCGGTTGTCTTTTTACATAAAGTAGGGGAACATATTTTCATACATAAAAAAAGGATGGGCACGTCGTGCCCCTCTGATCCCGCCCACTTTGACCTCTGGTGGAGAGTGATGCCATTTAAACGCAACTGAAATATTATCACATTAGATGTACTGGAAATGCTGCTGTATGTACCCGTATAGTGATGTTATTTTGGCTTTGAGGGATTGAAAAGATATTTCAGATTCTTAACATTTCAATCAAAAAAGTCCTTTGTGCACGACTTATAATCACCGGTCCCTACCTGCCCCAGGAGATACGAAGCTTTTGCTATATTCTGCTATGTTCTTTGGCAGATGCCTAGCGTGAAAAAAGATGCAACCAGTGATTCTGCCATAATTTATTGATATGCACAAAATATATTGAAGTGCATTTTTTTAGCAAACCTTCTTTTGAATACTATACCGTTTTGATATGGCCCCATTCAGGACATCAACAACAACATTTTCCTCTTTGACGTTCCAGTGTTTTATTTTATATCAAATACAAGAAAATATTGTAAAAAAGTGGAAAAAATATACTTTCCTCTGCATATCTTGAGCTATGTAAATGGGCCTTCCAACAATAACTTTGAATGTATCATTTAAAAAAAGGAGGCTGCTTATATAGGCAGACCCGAGAGCAGAGGACGGCCCGGGACCAGGGTTCGATTCCCGGCGCGGCAGGTTTCTGGACCAGGGTCAGCGGACTCGATAATTCTCTCGCCTCAGTGCCCACTCTGATCAGCGATCACACTCGGCAACTCTGGGCATTAGCTTGCCTCATCTTCACTAACGGCCCCACCAGACCGCCGGGGATGCCTGGTCTCACCCTGGAGATACCCATTAAGGGACCATCTCTCAGGGAAGCCAAGAAGGGTTTTGCAGCGGTCGAAGCGCCTTGGGACCCTCCGGGTAAGTAGTGCGCTATATGAATGCCTATACATACATCCATACATTTGAACGAGGTAAACCTGTTTCAAAAGTCCATCCGTGGGGTTGTTGGAAATGACCATTTTTGCAGAGTTACCCCAAGCTTTTTGCCTTCCTCCTCCTATTTTCTCTGACCTCGTTTTTGTTCGGTTTAGGGACTCTGGGCACTTTACCACTGCTAACCCGTGCTAGAGGGAATGTATTCTCTCCGTAAAACATGGTGGTAATGGCTCATACCCAATTGGCATATTGAATTTGCGTATAAGTCCCTAGTAAAGTGAACTACATGTGCCCAGGACCTGTAAATTAAATGCTACTAGTGGGCCAAAAAAGGGGGTGGTGATGGACGGAGCATCTGAACCAATCAAACACTCACACCCAATCAACAGATCTGGGTTAAATCCATCACTGTTCTTTAGCCCACTCTGCCACCCCAGTTCAGACATGGCCATATGTAAATCAGTCTGACCCTGTGCCTCATGGGAACAGTCCAGGCCGAACTGCCAAGCCATGCCTTCCCTGGACCGGAAACAAGCTTCCTAGGACCGGTTTCTGGCATTACAGCCCTCTTCAGCCAGGCTTGCTTGAATCCAGTGGCAAAGTGAGCAAGGGACTCGCGTCTGAGCATACCCTGCCAACTTATGGCGAACAAAGCGGTACAAAAAGGGGTGGTGATGGACGGAGCATCTGAACCAATCAAACACTCACACCCAGTCAACAGATCTGGGTTAAATCCATCACCGTTCTTTAGCCCACTCTGCCACCCCAGTTCAGACATGGCCATATGCAAATCAGTCTGACCCTGTGCCTCATGGGAACAGTCCAGCCCGAACTGCCAAGCCATGCCTTCCCTGGACCGGAAACAAGCTTCCTAGGACCGGTTACTGGCATTACAGCCGTCTTCAGCCCGGCTTGCTTGAATCCAGTGGCAAAATGAGCAAGGGACTCGCGTCTGAGCATAACCTGCCAACTTATGGCGAACAAAGCGGTACAAAAGGGGGTTGTGATGGACTAGTGGGCTACAGCACTGCTTGTGCCGCCAGCATAAGTAGCCCTTTAACCAAGTCTCAAACCTACCACTGCGGGCCTTAGTGAGCAGTTTACTGCCACTTTGACTTGGCATGTAAAACTACTTACCAGACCTTAAACTCCCCTTTTATTTCACATAGGTAACCCCTAAGGTAGTAGGTAGCTCTGTCTGCAGGGTGCTTTGTAAGTAAAAGATAGGACATGTACTTTTATGTTTGACATGTCATGGTAGTGACAAACAGCCTATTTCATTTTCCACTACTGTGAGACCTAGTCCTCTCGTGGGCCAGCATTGTTAATTCCCTTGTATACCTTTATGTTGTAAATCCTGACCAGAAAGGAGTAGCTTTGTAATGTTCGGTATGTTTAGAATGGTAATGATAAATCCTCCTTAAAGTTGAAGTTGGATTTCACATTACTATTTTAGAAATGCCACTTTTAGAAAGTTGGTATTTCTCTGTGCTTTTAACTTGGACTGGACCTTTGTGAGAAGAACTGCTGTGTTACTTAAAGGACTCAGCTGGGCTGCTTTCCTGGCAAGGATGCTGCCTGCTTGTTGCCCTCCTACTCCCTGACTCTGCTGAAGAAGATCTGAACTCTGCCTTCCATCCAAAGTGATATCCAAGGGTTTGCTGGCTTGTCTCATGTTTTCTGAAGTCTCAGGGACACAAAATACTTTCTGAAATTCTGTTTGTGCTGCTGGGCTCTGCCTTCTGTGAGTCCAGCTCTTGCCTGAGGTGCGTTTCCAGTGTTGGACCTTGGAATTGGGGGCTACAGCTGTCATTCTTCAAAATCGACGCATCTCCTCCCTGCTTGTAGCAGAACCGGCACATCGACCCAGTTGCTTGGATCAAATCGTCTCGCAATAAGCGCTTTACCTTTAGAGATCGATGCATTGGACATCATGTTGCTACCGCTGAAGCTTTTTGAGATCGACGCATCATCTCAACTGCATGGCAGATTCCAGCGCATCGCTCGATGCCGCTCGATTCCGGCACCCAGCTTCACAACTTGGAGAAGATCGATACATCCTGCGGCTGCATGGCTTGACATCAACGCATTTCGTTGCTTGAACCAGGAAAGGTACTTTGTTCACAGGGGCCTGCGTGGGTCCTGTAGCCAGTCAGCGCTCCATCGCATTTAGCCCCAACTTTGACTTTGTACCAGTCCAGAGCGACCTAAAGTAACTCTTTAGAAGCTACTTGTTTCTAAGCACTTTACTGCATTTATTCTCTTAAGATTCAATATCTTGACTAAGGCTTAATTTATTTTTGTCAGTTTGGTCTTATTTTGTTTATATTATAATCTTTCTTATAAACCTGAGTGGAGTCTTTTTGTGGTGCATTCATCGTGTTACTGTGTTTTGCACAAATACTTTTCACATTACCTCTTTAGATAAGCCTAACTGCTCAGTCCCAAATGACCAGAGAGTGAGCACAGGTTGTCTTTAGCATGTACCTAGCTTACCCTGACTAGAGTGGTGGTCCTTGCCTGGCTGCATACCTCAGCCAACCATGAATCCTATTTCTAACTAGGGTGTACAAACGCCTGAAGGGTAAAGGTTAGTGTATGCTCTATTTTTCTATTATATGTAGCCAAATGCACACCAATGCCAAATACATTGTGGGAACTTTTAACTTTACTGACGTAAAACAGTACACCAAATTTACTTAAACCCTACCACACAAGGCAATTTGCTTCTTGTAGTAACCTCACTGTTGGCTTTGGCTGCCCCAGCCTGTTTCTGTTCATTTCATGAACTTGAATGCTGTTTAGAATTAAAGGTGTATACTTTGTGTTGTCTGTGCTGTATCAAATTTAAAAAATCATTTAAACTAGAAGAATCTTACGTGCATAGTATACGCATACGATTAAGTCAGCAGCAGGTATGCTTTTCTTAGAAAACATTGTCAATCCATGCCTCCGTCTATAGAGTGCGGTGAAAATGATAATGTTCATTACTGGAAAATATACTTAATTTTAAAAGGATTAATTCTGATTTAGAAGAGAAAGCATTAACATACTCAGTTGTAGTGAAGACTTTGCATCTTGCCTTTTTACTCACTCCTTTAAAGCAGATGTTGAGGTTTAATTCATGAGATCCCAGATAAGTGTGTTACAATAGTCTGTTATAAACACCAGGCATTTACAGACCGGTGTGGTGTAATAAAAATCCCTGTAATTCGTCTCCTGCAGCAGAATTTCACAGTAGTAAGGAGGGTAAAACGCCATCACCTCTTACCTACAGGCCATTTCAGAGGCACCACGCAAAACAGGTTCTCGCCTGTTGTGCTGTTTTATAGTTGAGTGAACTTAGTATCATATAGCCTCCTATCTTGAACAAATTTAGCAATTGATCACTGGTTCTCAACTACAGCCTTGTCCCTTAGTTTACGGCCATTTTTGGTTTATAAAATTACTTAAGGCAAAGAAGAGAGCTAGTGCATGATTTGACATTGAATATAGGGTTAAATGTAGTATAATGACATTTTCAGACTGCAGCTATGTTCTGATGGCACATGTTGATAATAAGTGATTAGTTGAAATCTATTCATGAGAAATGCATTTGTTCAAATGATTTATTTTTATCCCGAATAAACCCATTTGTTTGAAAAAACAATTACATTGACAAGACACAGTTACAGAAAAGCATTTATAAGGTGAGGACAGGGATTAGTTGGCGCCCCGTGGGGAGGTTGGCATAGTTGGATATGGTAATAAAATCTAACTTTAGGTTTAAAAACACTAGAAGTTACAGAAAAAAACAAAGATTAAAGTGACAGTAGGTTAGGTATGGCAATATCTTACTTTACATTAAAAAAAAAACAAGAACTTAACCGGAAAAAATAAATCTTGAAGTGGCATTCTATTTAGGTGAAAATGCCAGTTTCCATTTTAAACTCTAAAAATCACTGGAATTTACCAGACATAATTAACAGTATCAGCATAACTTGCACATTCGCCATGCTCTGCTTATAACTTTATATATTGCATAATTCATGATATGTCCTATGACATCATTGATAACATCACTGATAACATTTGAAATTACCTCATTGACCGCAACACTGCATGGCAAGTGCACAAGTTACAGTTCCTCGAGTTAAATATGACTGGTGAATTTCATTGGTTTATTGAGTTTTAAATGATATTTTTAACTGATATTTTCACCTAACTATAATGTCACTTTAACCTTTGTTTTTCCAGTAATTTATACACATACATATTTATAGTGTGTTTCACCTAACCGCTTTTACCCATTGCTCTGTTGATGTGTCTATCACATATTTCTTCTGCCCATTACAGGATGGAGAAGTGGATTAGCCCAGTTGAGTTGTTGGCCAATTCATTGTGGTTTCTGCTTTTTCAGGAGGAGCGCCGCCACATACAGAGAAGTTCTGTGCCTGGGAATACAATGGCACACAGAAAAAGTTATATTATATTTTCACCACAATTTCCTTCGCTCGAGAGCCTCTGACCCTTACCGGGCGACTCAGTGTCACGGGAACTAAGCTTCCTGAGTAAACAACCAACCACCACTTCTTTGTTCTTATTAAAACAGAAGTACACCGACTCCAGTTGCAGTGATTTCAGTTTTTTTATTCATCTGGAAACATGCTGGCAAAGAGGCTCACTTCCCAACGTGTTTCTGCTCGCAAGATATATATATAAATATATATATATATATATTCCCAACAATGTAGTTTTTACAATAACCCTGATGTTGGAAGCTGGCTTTATATGTTATGTACCAAATGAGATACACTATGTAGAAAGTGCAGATGACCCTTCTTGGCTTGAGGGCTTAAATTATCAATCCCAAAGGCTCTCTTTTCTGGTAGTGTGGGCAAGCAGTTTAGGCTTATCGGAGTGTAGGGTTAGGCATTTGTTGTACACACAGTCGATGAATGAGACAGACACTCAAGAAGAATCTCGAGCCCAATTTAGAAAACATGTAGACACCAAGATCATTGGAATCGTGTGAGTACTTTAGACGTTATTATTTTTTACAGTAAAAATAGCAGAAAATAACAGCTGACTTTTGAGGAATGAGCCTCAAATGCATAATATTATCCTATAGCAGCAACCTTCACTGCTTAGACACACTTACAGTACTGTTCTTCTGGACTTAAGGTAAGTAGGGGCCAAAGTCCAAGAAAGCACCTAGAGTTAAGTTTACCTGCCCTGGGGTGTCAGGGTGCAGAGGTGCTTTATGCGACAGTAGCCTCGAACGTTACCCGTTAAAGTCAATGGGAAAAGTACTTGGAATAAAAAAGGCTACAAGGGTGGGACTAAGGGACCAGTCTGACAGAACCCAAGGGAGGCTTGGCTCTTAAGGGTCTCAGGAACGCAGAGACACTGTTGGTTTATGTGAGCCCGGGCTGGGGAGCTCGGGTGCGGAGGTGTTTTGTCCAGCAGGTCGCAAGTTACAGGCAATCGCGGTTCTTGGTGTTCCTGCAGAAGCGGAAAAAGAAACACAGCAGGGCCACTCAGTGATGAGCTGGCCTCTCTCGGAGTCCCTCGACATGCAGGTAAGTTTTGTCAGCGGTGGTGTTCTGACTGAACATAAACAAGCCTTGGTGCTTGCAACTGGCTCTGGTACCTCGGGTATTGGTGCAGGGGCCTCCTGGTGGTCCTGGTGACAAAACTTGTCAAGGAGATTGATCTGACCTCATTGAGCATGAGGACCTCTTGCTGGGGTAACTGTTGCCTCGTAGGGCCCAGGGTTCAACAGAACGGTGTCCTGGGCAGCTGCAGTCCGTGCCTGCTGATGCAGGGGAGTGACTCCACCACTTCAAGGGAGATGCTGCGGGGACGAGCAAGTGCTGGACAGACCTCCATTGGTTTGGAGAGGCTGTTCTGTTTCTGTAAAAAGTTAGTGTCAGTGATTGTTGGGAGAACAGCAGTCGGGCAGGGCTTTGTGCCAAGGTAGATGCTATTTCACAATTCTCACATCTTCGGCTCTTCTTTGTCCTTCTTCAGGCAGAAAATCTGGTATCAGTGGGGATAGGGGACCTAAATACTAACTTCAGGGGTGTTTAAGGTATTGAGGGTAGAAGCCAATGGGCTTCTTACCTCTGAGGTCACTACAACCCTTATATAACCAGTTCCTGTGGGGAGTGAGCATAATCCTGCCCAGAGTACCTAATTCCACCAAAAACGGTGGTGCAACATTCCTACTGCATAGCTAATTTCCTGCTTTTTCTGGTGCCAAATGGGCCTAAGGACCGGGGATGGCATTCTCCAGGGCTGAAGGAAGCTGGGGTCACATATCAAAGGCAGCAAAGGCTTTGAAACCTCTGGCCTTGACATGCTACTCTCACTAGCCATCCTGCTGGAGGAGGTGTGAACACCTTCCTCCGGAGCAGGCATTGTTTCTAACCTCTGAGAGCTTGGGCTCTCCCTGGAAGGGGGTCAGAAGCGCCTCTGTGGTGGCAGGCTGGAAGAGTCCCGTCAGCCAGCACACTATGAGACTTGTAAAGTTTCAGGGTTCACCTCTATGGTGGTCTCTGGGTACATGTCATAATACATCTAGTACTGATATCGGTACAGATTTATTAAGACAAGGTGTTTGATATCAAACATCGGTATTTTTAGTGAAGCCATCATGTAGCTGGGTAACTCGTGGTGGCCAGTGCCCAGTACATGTCTTAAGACGGCTTCTTTGAGCCCTTGCAATATCTAATAATAGAACTAGACTTCACAGGGGCATAACGGCTCTTGCAGATATGTCCTCACATTTAATATAACACACCCTACCTTTGGGCTCTAAGGCCTGCGGTAAGGAGTGACTCACATATAGTACATGCAATGCACTTTGGCATGCCACAGGGTGTGTGTGCCATGTCGTGTTTTCTGAATGGTTTCACCATTTCACGCAGCCTGCAATTGCAGTCTGCATGTCATTTGTGTGCTGGTCCCTCAGGGTGGCATAGGACATGCTGCAGCCATTAAGGACTCTCGTTAGTACCCATGTCCTAGGTAGCAGTGGTACCATTTACTAGAGACTTATTGGGGTGCTAAAGTCTTTGCCTGTTGAGTTACAATTAGGCTTTAACTAGTTTTAGGGGAAATAGCACTGTCACTGAGGTCTGGTTAACAGGCCTCAGTGCACTGTCAGAGTCGATCTCTAAAGGTAAAGTGCTTATTGTGAGGCGATTTGTTCCAAGCAACTGGGTCGATGTGCCGGTTCTGCTACAAGCAGGGAGGAGATGTGTCGATTTTGAAGAATGACAGCTGTAGCCCCCAATTCCAAGGTCCAGAACTGGAAAGGCACCTCAGGCAAGGGCTGAACTCACAGAAGGCAGAGCCATCATTTAGTAGTCAGAAATGGGGCGAAAAGGGGTAATTCAGGAAGGCCCTCAAGGCCTTGATCTTCGACTGAACTGCAGATCAACCTCCCAAACCCCTCTCAGAACCTTTAGACCCTTACGGGTGAGTAGTCTCACTTTATAAGAAACCTGATTGATTGATCGAACAGATGCAACAAAATCCCAGTTTCCTACACATGAGAAAATAAATTGGCGAAAGAAAAGGGCTGGTAGTCCTCACTAGAAATATTTGCTTTCCCAATGCTTGTATCACTGTAGACGATGACTCTATATAAAGACTTTAGGCACAGTGCATCTTTGAAAAGTAAGGGGGAAGGGAGCATAGAGGTGATGACCAGGCTCTGAAAGGACTGTGCAGCAAGTACAGTAGAGAAGCGATTTCCATCCTGCAGCTTTCGAAAATAGTTAATCTAATTTCACCAATGTGCTATGCCCTGAAAGGAAAGCTCTTTAAAGATTTTATATTCACAAGTGATTATTTCTGTGAAATATTATGTTGCCTAATAGAAAGAGAAGAATAATGTTTGCGTTTTTTAACTAAATGAACACGTTTTTTCATAAAGGGTCCCCTGAAGAATCTTGTAGTTCGAAGCAACATGTGTGTGGAAATGGAGACTGCATCCCTCTGTTATGGAAATGCGATGGAGATGAGGACTGTCTGGATGGTGGTGATGAATCAGACTGTGGTAAGTTAACAACACCAGTGCTGTACTTTGGTTTTATTTCATTACCGGAGTACTGTGTGTCTCTCGTTTTAGGGCGCACATCTTTCCTGTTTCTTTCTTTTTGTATTTTTTAGCTGTAAGGTGTAGGCGACATGAATTCAAATCTTGTTTTATTTCTTAGATTGCTGTGCTTTTCACACAAAATGGGGCACGATAAGAATAACAATAGAGTTCATAATAGAAATTGGATTCTTTTCATTCACTTTACCTCTGAAGAGATTGTACTTACATGAGTGAGACATGCAATATATTTCCTATTGGTAGATTTCTCACAACAATATATATTTGGTTATTGTATCCTTTTGATTTATTTTTATTTTTTTTAATTATTTTTTTACATTGGTTCATCTTTATAGGCTGAAGAGATTTTTGCAAGGAAAAGAATTTCAACTTACTCAAAGATAGATTATTGCAGTGTGGACTATGAGGTGTGTTGGGTTTTGCCGCGGTAGATCAACTGAGATTACTTTGTGTGTACCAATCAGGATTTAATGATTCAAAGATGATCACACCAGACAGATCAAGCTGGTAAGAAGACTGCTCCTACTTCTCGTCCTAAAAACTCTCGTCCACAGAGTGCTGTCAAGATGAAATTACCATGACCTATCTAAGGACAAAGGAGCCTTCTACTAGGCACATACAAGAAATAAACAACAGCAAAGTACTCTGTGGAGTGTTTTAGTTAGGCTGTGGAAAGTGCTGAATACAAAAAGCACACTACAAGTCCCAAAATAAGTTCTAAATGAAAGAAATTGGTGCTTAAAGAAACTGGCACTTGGCGTAATTTAAAGCCTTAGCTTGGAAGAACACTGCCTTACATTTGAAATAGACTAAATATCTTGCCATTGGACCCTGATTCCGTATTCCAGTTATGCAAGTGAGCGCTTAAGGGAGACCTATTGCATTTGTACGTTGCTTTAAGTTTGGGATCTAGAAGGGGAAACTATGTCTGTGGGCATGTGTATTCCTGGTACGAGCACTGACAGGAAATTTGAGAGCTCCTGGAGGGCAGTGATAACATTGCCGTAAAAACATTGGTTTCAGCCCGTCTGCTGGATGAACCCTTATTGTGCAATCCGCCAAAGGTCTGTAGTGTGGCTGGTTGATCGATGCATGTGTGTTGATGCATAGATGGATGAAGGACGGGTGTGGGTGGGTGAGTTAATATGTGGTGTAGATGGATGGATTCATGGGTGTTGGTGGATTAGTGTGCAAGGATAGACAGATTAAACCACAGTGTTGGCAGATGGATCGATGAAGATGGTGGCAGGTGGGTGGATGCATGGTTGTTGCTGGATGGATAGATACAATTGTGGGTTGATTAGTTGTGTGTGGCCCTGTATTTCGGATTTTTGCTCTTTTTATCTCACATGCTTAGGATGTCCTTGTGCCAACCCTGCATCCGGAACAGAAACAGAGATTTCAGACTTGTCCTCATAAAACACTCTCTGCGGAAAGACTGACCAGAGTAGTTGCTGCTTCATCTGTCAGGAGGCTGCAAGTTGCTAGATGCTATCATCAGAGTAACAGGATTTACCCCTCTAAAAATTATACACTGCAGAAAGTACACTTTTTCAGTGAACTGAATGACCACTGTACATCGAACACATTCACTGCACCCGCCAATGAATCAGAAGCTGAAGTTCTATTTACAAAAACGAATTACAGTAGTGCCTGACCTTAAAGTGGCTACTGTGAGGACACCAACAGCTTCAACGTCATGCACCGATAGTATGATTAAATTAACTGGCTAATTGTAGGAAGTGGGTTACTGCTTGAGGGGGGTGAAGCCCTTCTCAAGTGGTAACCACAAGTCCTGTCAGGGTGAAGTCGCAAGCAAACCCCGCATTAACCTGTGCTTAACCCTCTGGTAGCTTGGCACAAAGCAGTCAGGCTTATCTTAGCAGCAATGTGTAAAGTATTTATGCAGCACCTCAAAAAGTAATAAAGCGTAAACGCACCACAAGAAAAAACCTAACCACTTTAGAGAAATAGAGTAAAATGTCATAAATTATTTATGACTAAATTGACAAAATCCAATCAGTAGAACCGGAGATATGTAATTTTAAAGATTTAGTTGAAAATAGTGCCTAAAAGCAAAAAGTGCTACCTGTGGTTATCTGGTCGTGCCGTACTGGAACGTAGTAACAAGTTCAGGCTGACCGCGATGAAGCGTCGGCTAGTTACAGAGACCAAGTTATGCCTGCTGAACAAAGTACATTATATTCGGGTTGCAAGGTCCCGTGTAGTGGTGGTTCCGATGGACTGCGTGGCATCAGCGTGCAGCAACGGTTCCATGAGGGTGCAGTTCGAACAGATGTGCCGAGATGTATCACACAGTGGCAGTTCTTACTAGCTGTGGAGCTGCGATAGGAAGACTTGCATCAAATTGCGCCACACATTGGCGAGATGCGTCAAGCAGTGGCGATATTAAGGAGCCTCGGGGCGATTGAGTCACACAGTGGTGGGGCGACTAGCACTGTAGCTGGGCTAGCAGAGCGCTTTCAAGCCTATGTCCAAGGGTCCAGAACAGGAGTGGCACCTTTTGGGGGACAAGAATCACAGCAGATGAAGTCCAGGTGCTTGGTTCAAGATGATTGGAGCTTTCTGTGTGGCTGAGGCTCTGATCAGGAGGCCAGCCAAGTACCTCTTGGAGTCACTCTATGGGTCCTGGGTTCAAGATTGAGGCTCAGTCCTTCTTTCTCAGGCAGCAGAGTAGCAGTTCTCTTTGCAGAGCAACACAACAGTCCTTATGAGTCTTCCATTGGTCCAGTGTACTGAAGAGTTGGGCCCTATGGTGCATTATTTATACCTGGTGCCCACTTTGAAGTAGGAGAAGGTTTTGGAGGTTTCCACCTCTACAGATGCTTGGAATTTCCTGCTTATCTGCCAAGGCCCATCATGTCCTGGGGGTCATAAAATACTACTATTAAACTTTTTGTGAGTGTGCTAAGGCCGAGCCTTTCTGATGTGAAAATTTGCTGGGTGACAGCTCTGCCCCTCTATCAAGTCAGAGATGGCCCATCCTGTCAACACCTATTCCCCCTTTGTCTCACTGTCTGGGTGCAATACTCAAAGATGATCTGAACGCTTTGCCTAGCCATGTGACCCAGTATACAGGCACCAAATGATTAGGACAATAAAATGCAAACTACCTAAAAGTGTCATTTTTAGTATTCTGACGTGATAATGGACTTTATCATTAAAGAGGGTTTTAGATTGCATTTCTTTAGATACCAAACTCCACATTTCTACCTGCTCCCAATTGAAAGTGGTCACTTATTACATGTAATAAGGTAATCCAGTGTAAATGTAATAAGGTATTTCAGTGTTATCCTATGGGAGATGTAGGCTTTGCCTTAGTGATAAACAAATGTAAGAGGTTTTCACTACCAGGACATGTGAATGTTAACAAAACAAAAAAAAAAACATGGTCAACTTTTTAAATACACTACGCCCTACCCTAAGCTTGAATTATTTATTTATTTATTTATTTATATATATATATATATATATATATATATATAAAAGGGAAGGTTTAGTTCTGGCAAAAGGTTTATTTTGCCTGGTCGAATTGGCAGTTTAAAACTGCACACACAGGCTGCGATAGCAGGCCTGAGAAATGTTTAAGAAAATACTACTTAAGTGGGTGGCACAATTAGTGCTGGAGGCCCACCAGTAGCATTTAATTTATAGGCCCTGGGTACATATAGTGCTAATTTACTAGGGACTAGGTAGTTAAATATGTCAATTGGGTGTAAGCCAATTTTACCTTGCTTAAAGGAGAGTGCACAAGCATGTTTGCATGGCTAGCAGTGATAAAGTGTGCAGAGTCCTAAAGCCAGCAAAAAAGAAGTCAGCAAAACCAGTAGACTGGAAGGCAAACGTTTCTGGAAAACCACACCAAGGATGTCAGGTCTAACAGTAATGATATGGAAAAAAGGTGTTGCTGTAGCAAAACGCCACAAAGCATGCTTGTGCCCGGCGCAACGCTTACAATTCTATATGGCATGCAACCACATATTTTAATGTGAATGGTTTTACTTGATTGGTACTAAATCCGGATTAAAGCAAATTATTTTTTTAATGTTCCAACTCCAGTTGCCTGCAAATAAGGCTGCACCTAGACAATATTTTATATATATTTATTTAAGGTAGGTACAAATATTGAGAAAAGCAGCTAAAGCTTCTATTTCTTTATCTTTCAAACAAAAACTAAAAATAGCAAATACTGGAAGAAATTGCATCAAAAGAAAATACTGGAAGTCTATAGGCTTCCTAAATGAGTATTAATACAAACACATACTGAATGCCATGTCAAAGAAGTTAGGAATTTACAGAAATTTATATTTAAGTAAGCAGCTCATAGCAACCAGCTCAGGGACATAGAGAAAGACATGCCCACAATGGCAGGCATTTTTTTAGGTAAGAAAGGTGGCAACATTACCTGAAAGGCTTAGTCGTTTACTCTCTATATCCAATATCTGAATCCTCGCTTACGATTTTTTCAGCAACATCAGTTTACACACAATTTACGGCAAATATTAACTGGATTGAGAGACCGCAAGCACAGATTACTGCTTCCTTCCTAGTGTATTTAGTGGTTCTGTGATATCCTGAGACTAGTCATCCGTGCATAAAGTCCCATGGACATGGTTAAATGACGCATGATTTCTTGAAGATCTGTGATGATCATCTGTACCATGACGTATACCGCTTCTAACACCATCCCACCTCCAGGTCGCAAAGCACTCCAATTTGCTTCGGATCTTGGAATTTATTTTCAGAGTATGTGGTTTGAAGAATGTTAGATGAGGCATATCTCTTGCTCATGATAGGGATTTTGTTTAAAACTATAAAGTGTTTGTCTATTGGATCTTCACAGTGAAGGTGGGTTCGAAGAGTTTGCTGCCTTTCCGCTGTGTGTTCAATCCATATGTTGTTGTTAAGGATTCAGGCTCTCTCTATTTTACGATTGTGATTGGTTGTTGAAAGATGACAGCTGAAGGTTGTGCCCCTTAAAGTGTTACTGATCGAAAATTGAAAGCTTATTAAAAATGGCTATCCGATCCTAGAAGTCAGAGCTTGCTCAAAGTGCCCAAAACATAAACTCCGTAGAAAGTACAAGATATTTTGGGAGCACCAGATATCTGTTCCCATAAAGACTCAACATATAGCAAAGCTGTATATTGGATTTGTCGAGTGATCGTTTGGGCTTTGGTGATACATTCCTTTTGTATACGCTTTGGGATCCTACAGAATCCTACTTGAATGATGTTGTTGACATCTGTGGATGTTAAGCATTTCTAATTTGATATTGTAGACCCATGAAACTATTCCTTAATGGTTCCTGGCCCTTAAGTGCATTTAAAGTTTTAAAAACCATTTGTGCTATATTTTCACTTTCTACCTTCTATACAGCAACTTGGCTAAGCATGATTAGGCTTTAGTTACCATTTTCATCAGTATCTTTGCTAAAAACACTTTTTAAATTCTGAATTTGTAAGGTTACAAATTCTGCATACGTGATTGATGCAATGTGATGTTTATAATTGAAGTTCTACAAGTGAATACTTTATATTTCTGCCTTTCAGGATACATCACTTGTAGTTCTGCGGATTTCAACTGCAGCAATTCTCAATGTGTTCCTAAACGATTAGTTTGTGATGGCAATGATGACTGTGGGGACCTTAGCGACGAAGCCAGCTGCCAGCGCCCCACTTGTGAGTCGCAAGAATTTTTCTGCAACTCGACTAACGTGTGCCTGCCAAGCAGCTCTGTCTGCGATGGACAAATGGACTGTCCGAATGGATCAGACGAAACTGAAGAAAAATGCCACCCTGCCACAGTCCCTCCCAGTAATTGTTCGGACTCTGACTTCCATTGTTCATCTACTCACTGCATACCCCAATCCTGGATATGTGATGGACACCCGGACTGTGAGGACAGAAGCGATGAGAGCCATTGTGGTGGTATGTATTGTCATGTACCTTAGTTGTGTGTCTTTTTACGTTCTTTCTTTGGCATTCCTGACAGGCGAGACCAGGATGTGCTATTTCCCAGTTTTAATATTGTATGAGGATACTTGATGGGTGAATTCAGGTGAAGAGTGACTCTGGCACATTGTAAACATCCTTGATATTGTAATTGTAATAGCATTTATATAGCGCTTACTACCCCAGACGAGGTGTCGAAGCTCTCTTTCGGCGACTAGTACGTTAATCTGGAACCCAAAAAGGATTACGATATGAACATACGAGGCCTGCGGCAGCTGATCCTAATGCTGCATTTTGCCCCGAATTATGGGATCGAGAGCCTTCATTGCAATTTAAATGTTGGCTTCTCGACCGATTCAGATATTGGTGCACCTTACTCTTGTAAAAAACTGACATATTAATATAAAATTAGTAATGGTATAATGGTGAGGAGTGTTCTGGAGAAGGCTGGAGATCATTGAGCAGTGTTGATGACTGGGGCTGGTGCTTGCTTTATTCATTCACAGAATCCGCAGGTTTCCAATTATGTTCGGAAGAAGTCCATTTTTGAAATGAACGCTTTACAGAAGGAAATTTCACATTTCTTGGCACTTGTGTAGAAACATTGACACAAGGCCTCTTCATTTAAGAATTGGTTTTCTAGATGCCGGTTGGCAGTGAGCATTTTGGAAACTGAAGTACCCTGGGCGTTAGGATGCAAATAGAATATTTGCTGGGTCAATGTGTCTTTGAAGCCTCTGAGCTGTTGCCAGGCCAGTTCTATGTGCTTTGTGAATGCATCAAAGCAGCACAGATTCACTTAGTTGAAGTTGTCCCTGAGAGACTGCTTCCAATTTGTGAAAAGCTACAGGCTGACATGGGAACTGAGATATATGTATGTGTGTATATATATATGTATGTGTGTGTGTGTATATATATATATATATTTCGTCGAGTCCAGTAAAAAATGCAGCAAAGCGCAGCCACGCCACACAGCAAAGTCAGAAAATCGAGTAAAGCCACAGACTCCGTGCTCTTGTTCTCAGTGCATTTATTCGTGGAGAATAAACAGCCCACCAGTCGCCATGACGCGTTTCGCCTCAGCCGAGGCTTGATCACGTGTCATGAGAAGGAGGAAGGAGGTCATTTTAAATAGCACAGTTAGTCACATGACTAATAGTACATCCTGTTGATGTTAAAGGGGTATACATCAAAAAGTATACTGGGCGCAGTGCCCTTGTTTACATACCCGGAAACCATACAAATATATAAAGTGCATAGTGCAAAATCAATACTGTACATTTAGGAGTAAAGTCAGTTGGTCATCACAACACAATTCAGTATATAACATGAGGCAAGATAGATGAAGCATTTCATCATTGCAAGTAGGATTTTTCTAAAACCAGTCCAGTACATAGAAAAAATATATATATATATACATATATGTATACAAATATATAAATCTAATTTCATATATTTACACAACTATTTACATCGATTAATTTTGTAAACATTCATTTCAAAAATTGCCTCATTGATCCCAATTATCTCTGCCAAATTATATCAGCACTTGGGTAATGTGTTAGGACTGCCGACTATTAGACAGTATTGTTAAGAGATTTCTCAATTCTTAAACCTAACACATATATATATATATATATATATGTATGTGTGTATATATATACATACCGATACGATGGTTGCTCACCAAGAGAGACACACGCGAGTCCAACAACAGGTTCCCAGCCTTTTTAATAGGTACAGGTATGCAATGTTAGTGGGTTGGTTTAAGCAGCTTTCCATCGAGCCTGACGCGTTTCAAGTTTCCCCTTTCTCAAAGGCTTGTGGGCGTGCAACAGCTCCCAATTAAATGCATAGTTAATCCGCATTGATTTCTGGGAGTTGTGGTGCGCATTAGTCCCCTTCTCCATATCAGAGTGCACTTGCTTGCTGCTGACAATAAAGCCCCCACCAACATGCTACATCTGTGGGCCTTCCTCAGGACCAGTGACCCACCTTTAGTTACTACTATCCTTCCTGAAGAATTCCTTCTAACTGGAATAAACAAAGGTTGATGACATTATGAGTATTCTTGATCCAGTATTGTAGTCTAACTCCCTGCCTCCTTCTGCATCCTTTGTCTCGACAGTAGGGCACGTCCCCTATCCCACGTTATACGCGCTGAAAGCTCTTATGTAGGGCTCTTACAAGCTAGTTTACCTGGGAACGTTCTCTGGCCCGCATTTATCTGACCGGAGGTGCACTTCTAGGTAACCACATTTTACAACATTTTAACATGTATAACATATAACATGAGAGAATTCTAGGCACCAAACCTTTGTGTGGTACAAATGCTATCACTTTACCGCACACGTATTCAGAGGCCTTCACTGGCTGCCTATGCAAACCAGAATTAATTTAAAGTTAAGTTACATACTTCACAAGGCCACCCATAAGCACAGGCAGCTTTATCAGGCTAATCTTTTGACTGTCCATGTTGAATCAAGAGGCTTCAGAAACAGACACGTCCCTGAAAATCCCTGTGTATAAAACCCCCTTAGTGGACAACCAATCCTTCTGCAACCTGCGCATGAAACCCTCAACCACTTGGCTTATGAAAAGTAACCTTACTCATTATTTACAGGAAGTATCTTAAGACGCATCTTTTCAAACAATTCCTTGATTAACATTTGCAACTCGAATTATTCCATCGTCCCATAGAGGAATCCATAATCTCAATGGCTGCTCTAATAGATGCTGTGCCTAAATAGTTTACCCTTTCTAATCCTTATTTCACACTGAATTATATTGATAAATGTTGAGCCCTATCACCCCAGGGCCCTACCACTTCATGTTTTTATGTAAAGAACATGAAAACCTCATACTCTTGGTGGGCTAAAAAAATGCTTCATATGAAAGAAATAAAATGGATAAACCTGGTAACCATTAAGTATCTGTTAAGTTTGTGTTTGGCTGACAGAATTTCAGAGCCCTCTAAAGTTCGGGAGGATACCCTTTTTAAGTTAACCTTTTAGAGAACAAGCTCTGCAGGAACTGTGGTAAGTAGATATTGTTTTAGGGAAAATGTATGTTCATGTAAATCTCTACCTGAAAGTCTATTGTGTTGCCCGACAACAAATGCAGGATCTGTCCATTTGTGTGACGACAGTGACATCCAGTGGTATCAGTCATGCAGGGCAGCTATTCTACCACTGAAGAGTGTAGAAGAACTGAAACCGTTCAGGCGGTGTTCAGCATCTACAGAAACCATAGCAAGAGACTTAGGAACCCACATGAGCTTCTGAAGACTCCAAAGAAAATTCCGAGGGCATAGAATATGCAAGACATTTTACACAGACTCTGCTTCAACGCTGAAGATTCAAGAGCCTGCTTCCTATCCCTAAAGCCACAGGTTTGCACTTGCTGCAGAAGTTTAATTAAATAATATAAATTGATTCACTGATAGCAAGTTGATGCAGGTGGACACGTAAGCATATCCACCTCCATGAATATGAAACACAAACATATGCGATGGACGTCTATAAAGGTAGCCCATATGCATATAAAGTCAGATAATTTATATTGTAAGCTTTGGAGACTCAACAAACGCCCAGAAAAGCGAGGCCCAACATTTGAAAAAAGCGGTCGGAACTGGAAGAGTTCAATAGTCGGTGAACAGACTAAACATTCAGTCCAGCTTACCTGGTTCAGGGCATTGGGCCTGGTCTGCAGCCAGGCTCTGCTCAACCATTTGGCCACCTGCCAACAATTCACCTTTTTTTGGGATGGGTTGCACCCAGGTAGCTTTTCTTGGCACAGAAAGACAGTTCTTGACCCTGCCAGAGAAGCCCTTACTTCTGCCGGGCGATAAGGGCTCTGCCCTGAACCACCAGAATCAATACGCACACCAAAAACTTTGGTAATTTTGAAAATAATTAGTGCTAACTAATTTAACATAAAGTGTATGAATTAGAAAGTTGCCAGGTCATGTAATATCCATTGATACCTCGGGTAAATACTTTGAAAAAGAGCATATCCTGCAATGCGTGGTTCCTTTCTCTGCTCCTCCCTAATTAGGTGAAAGCTTATGAACTTTTTATGCCCTATCATTTCTATGGATATATGGAGGAGCCCTTCTGATTTGGAAATCCATGTTGCAATAACATCCAAAGACAGTTCTTTCAAGAATCTAGAAGTCTTGGTACCGGTTACTTTTAGAACCCCGTTAGGGCGCAACCAAAGTCTAGCAAGATTGTTCAGCTGGAAAGCGCTTTACCTCTTAGCTGCTGGGAATATAGGGCAGCTAGATCATCTAAAATTATGTAAATGTAAATGTAAATGTAGGTGTACTTATATAGCGCAACCTGTCACCCAAAGGGCATCCTGGCGCTTGCTTAGGGAACCCGTCCTGGTATTCCCCTGTGAGAGGCCCCGGCAGGGTGTCCACAGGGTGAAAGCCAGGCATCCCGCCGCGAGGGGCCGTAGTGGAGATTAAGCAAGCTATTGCCCAGAGTTGCAGAGTGAGACCCCGTGAGTCGAGTAGGCACCCGAGCGAGAATTATCGAGGCCGTGGAATTTTGAGCCCGAGACCCGCTGAGGCGGGGAATCGAACCCTGGTCCACGGTCGATCCCAGCTTCCGGGGCTTATCCTCTGGCTCAAGCAGCAGAGAACAGAACACAAGGCAGGTTAGACCACACACAGCACATGCCTGCACCAATCTCCCCCACTCCCTCAATACATGACTTTAAACCTGCCTGGTCTGCTCCATCACAGGGCCTGTTCTGTTCCTGACGCATTCACGACATCCTCTTTTAATATCTGGCCAAACCGTAATTGTGGTTTGTTGTTTTTGATTTGGTACCAGTGACTTTCCACAGAATATCAGAGCTACTTGAACACACCCGATTATCTATCTATCCATCCATCCATAATTGTTTCAGATGTGATGACATGGAGTGTTTTTTAAAGAAAATCCCCACATGCTATTGGAATATTTATAGTACCATGCTGGTCTACCGTACTTCCCTGTCTAGTAACATTGTCGATAATTTGCCCCCTTCCCGTGCCATCTTAGATGACACAGGGCAAAGATGGGTGAACACAAATTGGTAATCTGCGGGCCTTGATCTCTAAAAGGGACATTGTTGTTCCGCGGCAGCCTAGTCTAGGCCTATGAAGGATTATGCTAAAATAGAGTAACACCTTTACAAAGCCAGAGGATGCCCGCAGAAGCATCATAAAATATGGGGAAGATGGTGGAAATGTTTTGGAATATTGAATATTGCACAAATATTATAGTCTTATATTGACTGTCCTGATGAAATACTCTACTCTGATTGCACTGTGTTTGAATCAGTTTGTTTATTGATTTTTTTTTTTAAACTATAACATTTGGTTTATAAGTTCAGTAGCCTTTTTTCAGAAGAAACTCTTGCTTATTCAGTAGTACATTGGTAGTGTTGGCTTTCCAGAGGCATGGCATCCGAATTAGGAAAATCTGCAGGGTTACCACATGTTAGATATACTCTTTAGGCTCACTATAAAAAATTTGTGGAGAACAATTAAGAATGGCATTTTCTTAATGTCCGTAGAAACTTTAAGACTGTTGGTCAATTAGAGATTTCTACAAAAAAGTTTCATTTGAAGTAATCTTTCAGTGCGTACTACATTCATACAATGAGTAACACGTTCTTGTTTTCCCCTTTTTTTTGGATATGGCATCCAGGGACTGTTATAATAGCTATTCTAGTGGTTAACATATGTGTTATTAGCACTGGTAACGAATAGGTCTGGCCTTTGAAAACTAGCGTATGCCAGAAAATAAAATGAAGAAAACCTACCGCCACTTAAAAAACTTTAAAGTAAAAATAATTCTTGCATATAACTTTAAGAGAACTATTTGGGTGCTCCCTAGCAGGCATCTGTACTTTGAATAGGTTTGGACATCTTTATTTTTTAGTTTTAATGCACATCACAGGAAAATATAAATTTCAATGGCTCATAGGAAATATACTTGACTTTGAATTACCCTAGACCAGAGTTCTTCAAACTCTGGGGCGCGCGCCATCATCTTGAGGGGGGCACGTGCTCCACCTCAAAATCTCACTGTCCCATGTCGCAAGTACATTTGCGACGTGCCATACTCATGGAGTTTAAAGAAAAGCGTTGTCCGCTGTCTGCAGGTAGGCGCGCAACGCCCATTAAGGTCAAAGGGCTTCAGCCCACTCTCCCACCCCTCTTGCGTGGCAGCCCGGGATGAGCCGGCTTCCTGAAGCACACATCCGCACCAAGTACTTCACAGGTGCTTTAAAGACCAATTGCTTCTTAATGACGCCTTTGTTCTTTTTTCACGGCTTCTTAGAGCCCCTGCCTCTCCACTCTGCTTGTTAATGGAATAATAAGCCCCCCCGTCGAAATGTTTTTGTAGCCCCCCACCCGCCCGAAATTTGGCCCTTGTTGTGCCTCTGCCTGTAGGGCACATTGGCTGCATAGGGCATGACAGCAATTCCGAACGGTAAGAAAAGGTGCCCTCTTCCGCACAATTTCAAACATCTGTAAAAGTTTGCCCGAAATATACATTTGAAAAGGATGAAAGGAAAATATGTTTCCTGCTTATGGTGCTTCCTCTAGGCAGCAAGTTCTTGATCAAACAAGGTCTCTTTAACGTCCAACTTTCAACGGAGGTATGTACATATGTAGTTCCGTTTAAAATTAACCAGCATTTCATATACAGCTACTTAAAAAAAATATAAGAATCCTTGGATACATTCCAGTCTTTAGTGGCGCTTTCTTTGGACGTCAATCTGGCTTAGACTTTATTAAGTTTAGTTACTATGAAGTCTTGCACGGTCTGGTCGTGCAGACATACAGCCCTTGTTTGTCCGGGCTCCAGTCAATGCTAGCAATGGGCTGTGTGGGTTTCATTCTGCAGAGGAGCGACGGATCCTGCGACCCCCTTCTCCACGCCTTCAGAATCTTTCTGCGTCCGCTGAGCGGGATACTCATACTTCCAAAGATGCAGACTCCCAGCTCCTCCTGTTGTCAAAAATATATCTCTGTTCTGTGGCAGGTGGCGAACTTGCCAAACTGTGTATTTGTGAGACTTTTCGGCAAGAGAACCAAAACCTTTTTTGGGATGCTGGGTTCTCATGTCAAAAACATGAAACTTCCCTTCCAATGAAGTGGCCACCAGTTTATTCATTATTATATCCTACCTGTCGAACTCAACACTGCAAACCCCATTCTTAATGTTAGTTTTCCACCGAAGAGACCTGGGGGCAGATTTACAATAACTGGCGCATCCCCAGGGATGTGCCAGTTATTGTGCGCCGCAGCTCCGCCACCCATGGTGCGCCGCATTTACAATGCGGCACTCCATGGGGCAAAAACGGCACAGATGCGTGACGCATCTGTGCCGAAAGGTGGCGCATTGCTGGAGTTGCGTCGCAACAGCAAGGCTCAGAGGTGCCCTATCTGTCCAATGCTGCGTCAAGCCTTACGCCTGCTTCAAGCAGGCGCAGGGTTTTGACGCAGCATTGGCCTAAAAGTGACTGAGTGAAATCTTGTAGATTTCGCTCAGCCACTTTTGCGAGGCGCACCTGACCCGGAATGCCCAACCTGCGCCGGAACGCCACATGTGGCGCAGGGCTTTACAACGTGACGCATCTGCCTAGATGCGTCACATTGTAAATGGGTCGCAGGGATGCGCCACGTTTACGCCTCCGTTGCCTGACGCAACGGCGGCGCAAGTCCGACATAAATCTGCCCCCTGTTTCTTAGGTCAAACAGCTTAATATCACCATTGTCATATCCTGCACAGACAGCACGTTCTTGTTGATTGCATGCATGTCCGAATGCTACAGTCCAACAGTTTCTCTTAGTTTCTCCTTCTCCAGGTTCCATGTTGGAGACTGGTATACCTTTTTGTCTAGTATCCCATACCTTCACAGTTCCATCTCTGCCCCAGTAACAATTTCTGGCGCTCCTTCACCGTAAACTGGGATTTCTGCTGCTTCCAAATACCACACATTGAGGTTTTCATCAAAATCTCGGGCTTTTTCTAGCTCGCTCAGCAGCTGCACCTCTCCGTGCTGGATTTCGTAGATCTGTAGTACACCGGTGCCCCGCGGGTAGTTGCCCAAACAAACAAAACAGGCTCTGTGCGGCAGACACTTGCAATCAAAGACAGTGTAGTTAAGTGACTTCTGGATGTGGCAGATGATCTGCAGCTTCTCCAGTGGGCTGCACATGGTGGCCGTTATGGCAGTCGGAACCCCTATGCTTTGGCTCTTGACAACAATACACGAGCAACGCTCCACACTCCGCTTTGGACACAGAGGAACAACTTGGTTCACTATCCCTACCAGCAAGAACTGGAGTACTCTTCAGTGTCTATGGTCACTGTAAACGACCACAAAAAACTGCACATGTGCATACACACAAAGAACCTGCCTGATTTCTATTGAAGTAAAAAGTAAAACTAGTTATTCTGTGCCTCACCTCTACCTATCAAATGGGTGAGATATAGAAATCTGTAAATACAGATCAGAGACCAGTAGATGAAAATGCTCAGGTGCTCACTAGATTTTTAACTGCCGCCATTGAACATGTTTGTGTATTCTTTTACTAATTATCCACCGTCCGTGTTTTTCAGAACTGTGACTGAAAAGGTGCAGCCGTCTTAGCGCAGTTGCATGATGAAAATTGACTTCTGTGTATTTTTCTGACTGCTGTGCCAGGCCCATTCTTTTTCTCAGAAATGTCTTTGATACTTTGGTCCCACGTACGATTCCCTGTAGGTCCACTCAGCCACACATATTTCTGAGGTTGATAAAATGATAGCCATTTAGTTGAGTAGCAAAGACGTGATGTCCCTTTGTCCAAGGCCAAGTGATGTCTCTTTATGTATTGTCACTGGGGTCAAAGTTCCGGTGTTCTGGCTTTCGCCCTCCAAGCAGATCTAGGAGGTATGCCCAACAGCTGTGCAACATGCACACCCAAGTCATTTTAGCCGAGGACAATGGTGACTGCCAACCCATCCTTTCAATGAGTTATTTAAAATTGTGTATAACCTGTCCATCACCAAAGCACCTATGCCTGTTGGATGTTTATACTCCAGATGCTGGTAGTACAGCTGGAGGCCTGACAGGGCAAAAACTGATTGCAGCCCTCGTAGTAACTGCCCTTCATGGTCCCATTGGAAGCAGCAGAAGACACTATATGAAGGTAGCAGAGGAAGGCCTTGAAATGGAGTAGCCAGAAGTGACTAGCCAGGCCTACGGGGGGTAGCGGGTCCACTACTAGTTGGTCACAGGCATTAAGCACTTGGATGTATGTAGATTCAGTCAGGAGTGGAGTGCAACCTTTACTTCAACGTGAATTATCCGTTGTAGTAATTAAGAAAGGCTGGTCAGTAAGGAGCTCCACAAGCGATACATTTAAGACATTTAAGTAGTGTCATCTTGCTTCCTACCATGAGATAAGACATCTCCTTTTTTGTGACAAACTAGGTTGAGGTTCACTCACAAAGTTAGTCTTCTTGCAATGGTGATAAGCCCTGTTTGTTCAACAGCACTTCTGTTTTTAGATAAAGCTAGAGAGTCCAAAATTCCTGGTAGCACTGCTGTATTTGTTCTTCCAGTGGAATGTGCATTTGGAGGCATATCTTTTCAATAATGTTAGGGGCGTGTGAGTCTGAAATTTCCTAACAAGCATCAAGGTGCACCCAACTGAAAAGATAGGGCAAGCTGGAGCTCCTGGACAGTGGTAACAGGCAGGGTGGAGCATGCTTTTTCAGTTATTTAGAAAAGTACACCCAGTCAGCATTGGAGCTCAGTGAGATACTCTTGACTATGTTGTCCACTGTAGCCCAGTTCTTCTTTACAGCAATGTAGGGCAGAAAGGCCACGGAGAGCAAGCTAGCATAACCCAAACTTAACATCAACAGACCAGGCTTAGGGTGAGCAGCAGCAGCAGAGTTTTCAGTAGCCCAGGCACAGCAGCAGAACACGTGTGGAAAGATTGAGGAATCAGGGTAAGCAGGCTAGATAAAAGCATCAATTTGTAGAAAAAGCTGCAGAATACCGAACACCGTGCAATAATAAGGCACCTAAACCTCCAGGAAGGGAAAGTTTGGAACTCCCTGAACCATGAAACTGGTGTACTCCATGGTGATCTATATAGCAAGGAATCGATGATCTCACTTTCTTTCTCCTTTTTAATAAAATCTATAGAAACGGTTTCAGAAATCTAACAATATGAACATTATGTGCAAGAATTAATGTGCTGAACGACATTGTAATTTGTTTTTTCTACTGAGATGTACAATTCCCATTGTTAAGCTTCAAGCAGTAAAGTTTTGAGCTAATGTTTCTAAGTGGTTGTGGATGTATTAGGTTCAATCAGTTATTTGCCAAATAATGCTTGGGATATGCGGATGGCGGTCGATTATATAGTGTACAAGATTCCAGAAATTTCTGACAGTTGGTGGGGGGGGCCCAACATCAAAAAAAATTCAGCTGGGGGGCTCAACCTAAAAATTTTGAAGACCTCTGGCCTAGACTGAAGACCTCGTTTAAATACAAAAGTATCTCTAAAACAGCAAAACGAAGGATAAGAGAGTAAAGTAAAAAAGCAGTGGCAACGATTAGTCCCACCAACTGTGGCCCACCAGCGCACATTAATCACAGGCAAAAGAGTTAGTGGCAAATTGGACTTACTTAACTTTCCATGTTGTACGTTAAGGTGAGCACAAACCACAAGTGGGTATTTGGTTAACAGACCGGTGGATAAAGAGGGTTAACGAAAAACCCTTTGATGTATTCATATATAGATGTGTTTTTTTTTATTTGCTTTTGTTTCATTGCATTAGGCTGGTAAAACAACTAAAACTGTTTCTAGGCCAAAATTAAAATGCATCTCTTTTTTTTTTCTTGTAGGAAGTTTAGTTACTGTTGGTGGTGATAATACCTTGTACTGGGCAATTGCTGTACCAGGTAGGCTGATATATTTTGCTTTTAAATGTCTTTGTTTACTTGTCATTATGTATATATTAGTTCAGTAAAAATTATCAAGCATTTATACAGAAAGAACCACATAACAACTCCTTTTCAATTCAGGTCTGAAAGTTTCAAGCCCTTAGACTTTAAACAATATTTCATGGTTCACAAACCAAAGGTGCCATGTCTAGTAGCAGCTTCATCATCCTCACCAGCATCACTCTAGTGCCCAGGGCAGTTGTTTCATCAGTTGCCAGCTCTCCTCCCCATTGGCCTGGACAGATACAGGCATAGGAGGCAGGGGCGTAGCTCCAGGTCTCTCCCAGCGATTTCTTCATTAGGATATCTAATTTCAATATATAGCTGGAATTCGGGTCTATAATGTCAAACATCTGGGAGAAGTTATTCTTTCAAGTCTGAAATTATTATCTTTGAAAAATGGAGGCGCCATTAGGACAACTCTAGGAGTATGGACTGCCTAGGCTAGAAGCAATATTGTGACAAATTCTTGTGAACTTGTGGGTGGCTTTAATCATCACATAATTCCCACTGTAGGTGTCCTAGAGTATTCATGTCCAACTAGCTTTTAAACGGAGAGTCTAGTGATATTGCTAAAGGTCTGGGAGGCCAAACCTTCCTTCAAAAGAGATTGACTAACGTGACAAGCTTATTGTGGGTTCCAAACTCTGAAAGCACGACTCGTAAATCAATGATGACTTGTTTGTTGACGTAAATCGGAATAGCTTCAAAAAGAGTTGACTGTAGGCCCAACGGTCATCTTATTACATGTTCCTTAAATCCAATCTAGAACATTGGGAGAAGCACAATTGCATTCTCTTCCTTAAGTGTATTCATATTGATTTAAACCAAACTCTAAAATTGTTTGGAAATAGTTATTCATGAATGTTCAAGATGTGCTTATTATTTGAAGAAGTTAATTATTCTTTCGGTGCAATAAGGTTATGATTTCTTGTCATTATGGCGTACCCCGAAAGCTTCCCAAATGTATGTTGAACTGCAAATAGGTGGCATCGTATAATCAGAAAATCCTATATGTCACCAGATGTAGGAGAGTAGGGTCTGCTATCCTATGGTCACCCCAATTTTTGCTTTTTGCTTCACTGGTTTTCGACTTACTGAGGCTGTGGGCCTGCTAATCAGACCCCCAGCCTGCTGTTCTCTCTCTAAATTTGTAATACATGTGCTATAGGTACATACCACAATTGGAAATGGACTCCTTGTCAGCCCCTGTACCATGCACCATAGGTGCCCAGGGCATAGGTGCCACCAAGGCCTACCAGGGGCTGAAGCATAGCTTTTGCCACCCCTGGCTGGTTCTTAAATTGACACAACTGGCTGATCACTCAGCTGGGGCAAGTGGGTGTAATCACCCCTTGCTTAGATATAGTATACCTATATCTAAACCTATATCTGGACACATATATAGCCTGTAAGCCACTCCTATGGAAGGCCTCATCAATCCTGGAGGCAGAGTGCGTGGTTTTATGTGAGATGGTGCTCTGGCATGAGCTGAGCCTGTCTGCAGCTGTCGGGAACAACTCCCTAAGCTGATCCGGGATAATGCCATACCATATACTCTTAAGCGCATTATAATCCTCGCGGTTATATAGCAACTTTGGTTTGGCTTTATCAAAACATGTCGTGTAAGGTGTCATACGAATTGGAATACTATCCCCTCGCCAGTTCTGGCGACGGGGATAGCATCCCACCCTTCTAGAGGGAGAAGACATGTTACTTTACTGAAACGCGGTTGATTTAAAATGAGCCTCAGATCCACAAAATGGATGCCCCTGCCACAGACACGGGTCTGACCTCCTGCTGCTGACCGAAACCCGGCAGAGGAGGCCTGGACAAAGAGTTTCCTGTCACAGGGCGGTGTCAAACCACCCCAGACAGGAGATAGTGGATTGGAGTAGGGAGGTTTCAATGAAACCAGACACTGCCTGGGGAGCACAAGGCTGCCCCTTGCAGGATCCGGCCAAACCGGTTCTGGGGCCTCCAAGCCCCTGTCCCAGCGCGGCCAGGATCAAAGGAGAGGGGTGTAACCACCCCCTTCCTGGGTCCCACCCATAGGAGGGGACCTAGCAGGATGTCCAACCCCCTAGATTCGAATAAGAGGGGGAGCAGTCCCAACGGACCTCAGATCATCCTGAAGAAACATAAGAAACGAAATCTGGACCCTTCGACTTTCTACACGACGTGAGAAGACTGAAGAATCTCCCTTGTGGTCAAGGAGTGACCACCCTGTGCAAACAGGCACCATCCAGCCCTCGACCCTTGCTTTGTTGCAGTTCCCGCCGGAACTCGAGCGACAGAGATCGACGAGATCAAGCTTGCCTGCCTTCTACCTGCCCGATCCACAGTCCCTGCAGAGCTGAGACCCGTGGAGGCGACCGGAAGCGTGGGGCACGCCATCTTGAAAAGGCCACGAGACGCTGACCGTGCGGCCCACGAGTGACCCTCGAAGCTGTACACCGGGGTTTGAGAAGCCCCAGCCCCGAGCTCCACTTGCACCAAAGCTCACCCCTCCACACTCGCTGAGTGCTGCGTGGGGCCCTTCTGCTGGTGTGCGCTCGACGCGTTGGCCCGGTCACTTGCCAGCTGGCTTGTGGCCCCTGTGCCGACGAACTTTGAAATCCGACTTGCTTTTCTGGTTGCTCCAGATCTGCACCAGCTCCTGTAAAAAGGAGCACCCACTCTGACCCTCCTGGTTCGAGTGATAGGCAATCTCCCGGTTCCGCGTGGATTGCTTTTGCCAAGTGCTGTTTGCTACAATCTTCAAGCCGACGGTGCTGACGGCGAGAGCCTACGTGGGACAGATCGTGACCTGCTCCTGGACGTCGCAGATGCCCCAGAGCCCACGTGACAGCGGAGAGAAGCCTATCGACAACCGCCTGACTGCGCCCGACATTGCCTGGTTCCGTCCTGGTTCCACCCTGGTCACTGCTGAGTGACCCAGACTCTGTCCCCTCTGCTTTCAGGTACTTTTCTACATCGATCCACCCTTGGATCGCACCGGACACTTCTGCTTCACAGCGCCTGCAGCTGCAACAGCTCCAAGCACCCAGAACCTGCGTGACAGAACCCGACGCCACTTCGACCCTGTGCACCCACGGCCTGTGGGTGAGGTAACTTTGCAACGCCGGTGTCCTAACACTGGTACACACCTCTAGGGTCTGTGTCTGAAGTTTTGTGTTCCTAGGTTCAGCGGAAGTATCATTTAATTCACTTTATGCAACTTTTACGCACCATTGACAGTGCATTGGTGCGCGCCGCACTTTCCGTGCTGCACCCGTCTCCAGTGGGCTACTCCCGACTTCTTCATTGCTTGTCCTGACTGCTCCCAGCGAATCTCTAGGCCCTAGGCCTAACCATTGTTCGTAAAGTGTTCCTTATACCACTTTTTTGATATATGGTCTGAGTGGCCCCCCGCCCTCAGCCATAATTGTGCCAACTTTATATGTGTAACAGTGCTTTTGATTTAACGCTTGTGCCCCTTTCCTCATAAAGAGTACTGGGGAGTAATTTAGAAATAAATACATATATTTTTATAATATATACTTGTGTGGTGTCCTTTCATTTGATTACAGGATTGTATGTGGTAAAACAAGCTCGCTTAACACGACCTCTTAAGTTAAGCCTTTAAGGCTGCTTAGTCCATGCTACCACTAGGATAGCTTGTCTACAAGGTTGACTTACAACCTGACATCTTTGGGGTTTGTTTGGACTGATACCCAGTGGTTCCAGAATTGGAAACACTACATATCAGGCCAACTTCTCACATTGGTGGCAGCGGTGGGATTTGAGCTTGCTGTTTGTTTTACCATTGCAATCTTTATCAAATTGAAAGATCACATCAAGTACCTCTAGGTACATATAAATCAAAAGCTTAGCATATTAAGTTCTACTGAACTTAGTAGTTGTAGATTAAAGGGATTAGCACACCCTGACTACAACTCACTAGCAAGGTACAGTAGGAAACCACTTAGTGTAGGTAAGTGCACCACTTACACCTCACTAGCAGTCATGTCTGATACAGGTAGAGCCTCAGGCTCTGCTCCTGTAGAAGTTGATCCTATAGGGACAACATCCAGATATGACAACCTTAGCCACAAAGACCTGGGTGCCTTGTGCACAGCCAGGGGGCTAAAAAAGGGCAGAGGCCCTACCATTCCTTCCCTAATAGCTCTCCTAGAAAAGGATGATCTAGATAAGGTGAGTCAGGCTCCCTTAGATTCAGGTGAAGGGATAAACTCCCCTGAGAATGAGAATCTTCCAGAAGAAGAAGAGGAGGAGGAAGAGGAAGAGGAAGGCTCTGATGTAGAAGAGCCTGAAGATCAGGATCAGCAGGGAAACCAGGTACAGGTTGCCAGCCTTAACCAGGCCAACTTGGACCTACATGGGAATGGAGGAGGCCAGCACCACCCCAGATCTCATAACCTAATTCTCCCAGGTAATAGAAGGGAGAGATCTCTATCAAGGGACTCTCACCTTTCTAGTGCCTCAAGAGAATCTCAAAGAGGAATGACTTCCTCCCAGAGAAAAGAGCATAGGGCCAGGATGAGGGCTGTCCAACTCCAAATAGAAAGGGAAGAGGTAGCCTTGGCTCAAGCTAAACTTGCTTTAGCAAGAGAGAAAAAATTGTGTGGCTTAGATGCCACTGGTGGCAGCAAAGTTCCTAAAGAAAAAGACAGGGCCTATGACAATAGAAACCTGACAAAAATTGTGCCCCCCTACAAGGAAGGGGATGATATCCACAAATGGATGACTGCTCTTGAGAGGGCCTGCATGGTACAGCAGGTCCCTGAGGATCAGTGGGCAGCAATTTTATGGTACTCCTTTTCTGAGAAAGGGAGGGACAGGCTCCTCACTGTTAGACCTGAGGATGCCAAAAACTACTCTGTTCTGAAGAGTGCTCTTATTGAAGGGTTTGGCCTAACCACTGAGCAATACAGGTTGTTGTTCAGAGACACCCAAAAAGCACAGACTCAGGACTGGACTGATTTTGTAGATTGTGCCACTAAGGCTCTGGAGGGTTGGCTGCAGGGAAGTAAAGTTTCAGACTATACAGGATTGTACAATCTTATGATGAGAGAACAGATCCTTAATAACTGTCAGAACCAGCTGTTGCATCAATACCTTGTTGACTCTGATTTGACCTCTCCCCAAGAATTGGGAAAGAAGGCAGACAAATGGGTCAGAACAAGGATTAAGCAGAAAAACCAGAACCAAGGTGACCAGAAGAAAACAGACCAGAAGGGTGGGAATCAGAAAGATAAAGAAAAGGACCAGAAGTCTTCAGGCCCCCAAACTAGCAATAAGGAGGGGGGTTCCCAAAATGGAAACAAGAAAAAGAAGAACGATGGCCCAAAGAAACCTTGGTGTAATACCTGCAAATCAGTTTCACACTGGGGCAGTGAATGCACTAAGAAAAATCCAGTCCCCACCACTGCAGCTCCTAAAGCAACTGCACCCCCTAGTACAGTCAGCAGTGGTGGTACACAGCCAAAGGGTTTAGTAGGGTTGACCCTGGGTACTGAGGTGGAATCTGGCCTAGTCAGAATCCCCACACAGGCAGTTCTCCTATATGATGTGGACATATCTTTGCCCACTGCAGTAAGCCCCAGTAACCTGGGCAAATATAGGCAGACTCCCTTAATTAATGAGAAACTGGCTCAGGCCTACAGGGACACTTGTGCCAGTGTCACCATGGTGGCACCTGGCTTTGTGGACCCTGGACAAATTGTACTAGGTGAAAGTTACCTAGTGACCAATGCAAGCAACTCCACTACTTCCCATAGTGTGGCTGTTGTGAACTTCTCCTGGGGAGGGGTAGATGGCCTAAAGAAAGTTGTTGTGAGTGCAGACCTCCCAGTAGACTGTCTGTTAGGCAATGATCTTGAAAGCTCAGTTTGGTCAGAAGTGGAGTACAGGACTCATGCAGAAATGCTAGGGATTTCAGCTCATGTCCTTGCAGTGACAAGGTCTCAGGCTAAGAAGTGCCTTCCTGAACCAGTGGTGGATCTTGAAACAATAGACCAACCACAACCCAAGAGAAGGAGCAAGAGGGTTAAGGCTGTGCCTTCCCACTTGCCCCAGGTTGAGGATCAGGTTTCACAGGAAACTGATTCTGCAGTCCAAGAGGAGACTGTCTCAGAGGAGCTTGAACCTGATCAGGTTGAGTTTCTGGGGACAGGGGGACCCTCAAGGGCAGACCTGGGGCAGGCCCAATTAGATTGCCCTTCACTTGAACCCCTCAGACAGCAAGCTGCTGCTGAGGCTGCAGGGAATGCTCAAGGTACCCATAAAGTGTATTGGGATGAAGGACTCCTTTATTCAGAGGCTAGAGACCCCAAGCCTGGCACAACCAGGAGGTTGGTTATACCTTTGAAGTTTAGGGGCTTCCTTCTTACCTTGGCCCATGATATTCCCCTTGCAGGACACTTAGGCCAGAATAAGACTTGGGACAGGCTTGTTCCACACTTTCACTGGCCTCACATGTCAGAAAATGTCAAGGAGTTTTGTCGCTCCTGTGTCACTTGCCAAGCCAGTGGTAAGTCAGGTGGCACAACAAAGGCCCCCCTGATACCACTACCTGTGGTGGGGGTACCCTTTGAAAGAGTTGGAATAGACATTGTGGGTCCCATGGATCCTCAAACAGCATCTGGGCACAGATTTATACTGGTGGTAGTGGATCATGCCACCAGGTACCCAGAAGCAATTCCCCTGAGGACCACCACAGCTCCTGTGGTGGCAAAAGCCCTCATTGCAGTTTTCTCAAGAGTGGGCTTTCCAAAGGAGGTTCTTTCAGACAGAGGTACCAACTTCATGTCTGGATACTTAAAAGCAATGTGGAAAGAGTGTGGAGTAAACTATAAGTTTACCACACCCTACCATCCACAGTGCAATGGGCTTGTGGAAAGGTTCAACAAGACCCTAAAGGGAATGATAAAAGGGTTACCAGAGAAGCTTAGGCGGAAATGGGACATCCTTTTACCCTGCTTGCTCTTTGCTTACAGAGAGGTCCCACAGAAGGGGGTTGGCTACAGCCCTTTTGAACTTTTGTTTGGCCACCCTGTAAGAGGTCCATTGAGTTTGGTGAAGGAAGGATGGGAGTTACCTCTCAAAAAGCCTAAACTAGACATTGTGGACTATGTACTTGGTCTCCGCTCCAGGATGGCTGAATACATGGAGAGAGCATCCAAAAACCTTGAGGCAAGTCAGGAATTACAGAAAGCCTGGCATGACCAAAAGGCTGTTCTGGTTGAGTACCAGCCAGGGCAGAAGGTGTGGGTGTTGGACCCAGTGGGGCCAGCAGCTCTCCAGGACCAATGGACTGGACCCTACCCTATCATTGAAAAGAAGGGAGAAGTCACCTACTTGGTTGACTTTGGCACCCCTAGGAGCCCCCACAGGGTGCTCCATGTCAATCGTTTGAAAGCATTTGTTGACAGGGAGGACATGAGTCTCCTCATGGCCACAGATGGGGAACAGGAGGAAGAGAGTGACCCTCTCCCAGACCTGCTTTCCCAGAACCCTGATGATGGTTCAGTTGATGGAGTAGCCTTGGCAGGCAGCCTCACTGAGCAGCAACAGGTGGACTGTAGACAGGTGTTGCAGGCCCACAGACAATTGTTTTCACTCACACCCAGTCAGACTAACTGGTGCACCCATGAGGTGGATACTGGTGACAATCTGCCTGTGAAGAATAAGATCTACAGGCAACCTGACCATGTCAGGGATTGTATAAAGGCTGAGGTGCAAAAGATGTTGGAGCTTGGAGTGATTGAGCCATCAGAGAGCCCATGGGCTAGCCCAGTGGTCCTTGTGCCAAAACCTCATACCAAAGATGGGAAGAGAGAAATGAGGTTTTGTGTGGACTACAGAGGTCTCAATGCTGTCACTAGGACAGATGCTCATCCCATTCCAAGAGCAGATGAGCTCATTGATAAATTGGCTTCTGCCAAGTTTCTGAGCACATTTGATTTGACAGCTGGCTACTGGCAAATCAGACTAGCTGAAGAGTCAAAAGCCAAAACAGCATTCTCTACCCCTAGTGGGCATTATCAGTTTGTGGTGATGCCCTTTGGTTTGAAGAATGCACCTGCCACTTTCCAAAGGTTGGTGAACCAAGTCCTTGCTGGGTTGGATGACTTTTGCGCAGCATATCTAGATGATATTGCTGTCTTTAGCCCCACCTGGGAGGATCACCTGATCCACCTGAAGAAGGTTCTGGAGGCCCTGCAAAAGGCAGGCCTGACTATCAAGGCTACTAAGTGCCAGATAGGGCAGAGCAAGGTTGTGTACTTGGGCCACCTAGTAGGTGGGGGTCAAGTTCAACCACTGGAGAGCAAGATCCAGACCATACAGGACTGGACTCCTCCAACTACCCAGACACAAGTCAGAGCCTTCTTGGGCCTGACTGGGTATTACAGAAAATTTGTAAAGAACTATGGGTCCATTGTGACACCATTGAATGACTTGACATCCAAGAAGATGCCCAAAAAGGTTCAGTGGACAGTTAGCTGTCAAAAGGCATTTGATGACCTGAAGAAGGCCATGTGCTCTGCACCTATCCTGAAGAGTCCTGACTACTCCAAACAGTTCATTGTACAGACAGATGCTTCTGAGTTGGGGCTGGGAGCTGTGCTTTCACAACTTAATCAAGATGGTCAAGACCAGCCCATTGCTTTTATTAGCAGAAGGCTGACCCCCAGGGAGAAACGTTGGTCAGCTATTGAGAGGGAGGCCTTTGCTGTGGTTTGGGCCCTGAAGAAGTTGAGGCCATACTTGTTTGGTACTCACTTCCTAATTCAGACAGACCATAAGCCCCTCTTGTGGCTAAATCAGATGAAGGGTGAAAATCCCAAACTGCTCAGGTGGTCCATTTCCCTACAGGGGATGGACTTTACAGTGGAGCACCGCCCAGGGACTGACCATGGTAATGCAGATGGTCTCTCCAGGTACTTCCACTTAGAACATGAAGACTTATCTGGTCAAGGTTAAGTTTAATGTCCCTGCGTTTGGGGGGGGGTTATGTAGGAGAGTAGGGTCTGCTATTCTATGGTCACCCCAATTTTTGCTTTTTGCTTCACTGGTTTTCGACTTACTGAGGCTGTGGGCCTGCTAATCAGACCCCCAGCCTGCTGTTCTCTCTCTAAATTTGTAATACATGTGCTATAGGTACATACCACAATTGGAAATGGACTCCTTGTCAGCCCCTGTACCATGCACCATAGGTGCCCAGGGCATAGGTGCCACCAAGGCCTACCAGGGGCTGAAGCATAGCTTTTGCCACCCCTGGCTGGTTCTTAAATTGACACAACTGGCTGATCACTCAGCTGGGGCAAGTGGGTGTAATCACCCCTTGCTTAGATATAGTATACCTATATCTAAACCTATATCTGGACACATATATAGCCTGTAAGCCACTCCTATGGAAGGCCTCATCAATCCTGGAGGCAGAGTGCGTGGTTTTATGTGAGATGGTGCTCTGGCATGAGCTGAGCCTGTCTGCAGCTGTCGGGAACAACTCCCTAAGCTGATCCGGGATAATGCCATACCATATACTCTTAAGCGCATTATAATCCTCGCGGTTATATAGCAACTTTGGTTTGGCTTTATCAAAACATGTCGTGTAAGGTGTCATACGAATTGGAATACTATCCCCTCGCCAGTTCTGGCGACGGGGATAGCATCCCACCCTTCTAGAGGGAGAAGACATGTTACTTTACTGAAACGCGGTTGATTTAAAATGAGCCTCAGATCCACAAAATGGATGCCCCTGCCACAGACACGGGTCTGACCTCCTGCTGCTGACCGAAACCCGGCAGAGGAGGCCTGGACAAAGAGTTTCCTGTCACAGGGCGGTGTCAAACCACCCCAGACAGGAGATAGTGGATTGGAGTAGGGAGGTTTCAATGAAACCAGACACTGCCTGGGGAGCACAAGGCTGCCCCTTGCAGGATCCGGCCAAACCGGTTCTTGGGCCTCCCAGCCCCTGTCCCAGCGCGGCCAGGATCAAAGGAGAGGGGTGTAACCACCCCCTTCCTGGGTCCCACCCATAGGAGGGGACCTAGCAGGATGTCCAACCCCCTAGATTCGAATAAGAGGGGGAGCAGTCCCAACGGACCTCAGATCATCCTGAAGAAACATAAGAAACGAAATCTGGACCCTTCGACTTTCTACACGACGTGAGAAGACTGAAGAATCTCCCTTGTGGTCAAGGAGTGACCACCCTGTGCAAACAGGCACCATCCAGCCCTCGACCCTTGCTTTGTTGCAGTTCCCGCCGGAACTCGAGCGACAGAGATCGACGAGATCAAGCTTGCCTGCCTTCTACCTGCCCGATCCACAGTCCCTGCAGAGCTGAGACCCGTGGAGGCGACCGGAAGCGTGGGGCACGCCATCTTGAAAAGGCCACGAGACGCTGACCGTGCGGCCCACGAGTGACCCTCGAAGCTGTACACCGGGGTTTGAGAAGCCCCAGCCCCGAGCTCCACTTGCACCAAAGCTCACCCCTCCACACTCGCTGAGTGCTGCGTGGGGCCCTTCTGCTGGTGTGCGCTCGACGCGTTGGCCCGGTCACTTGCCAGCTGGCTTGTGGCCCCTGTGCCGACGAACTTTGAAATCCGACTTGCTTTTCTGGTTGCTCCAGATCTGCACCAGCTCCTGTAAAAAGGAGCACCCACTCTGACCCTCCTGGTTCGAGTGATAGGCAATCTCCCGGTTCCGCGTGGATTGCTTTTGCCAAGTGCTGTTTGCTACAATCTTCAAGCCGACGGTGCTGACGGCGAGAGCCTACGTGGGACAGATCGTGACCTGCTCCTGGACGTCGCAGATGCCCCAGAGCCCACGTGACAGCGGAGAGAAGCCTATCGACAACCGCCTGACTGCGCCCGACATTGCCTGGTTCCGTCCTGGTTCCACCCTGGTCACTGCTGAGTGACCCAGACTCTGTCCCCTCTGCTTTCAGGTACTTTTCTACATCGATCCACCCTTGGATCGCACCGGACACTTCTGCTTCACAGCGCCTGCAGCTGCAACAGCTCCAAGCACCCAGAACCTGCGTGACAGAACCCGACGCCACTTCGACCCTGTGCACCCACGGCCTGTGGGTGAGGTAACTTTGCAACGCCGGTGTCCTAACACTGGTACACACCTCTAGGGTCTGTGTCTGAAGTTTTGTGTTCCTAGGTTCAGCGGAAGTATCATTTAATTCACTTTATGCAACTTTTACGCACCATTGACAGTGCATTGGTGCGCGCCGCACTTTCCGTGCTGCACCCGTCTCCAGTGGGCTACTCCCGACTTCTTCATTGCTTGTCCTGACTGCTCCCAGCGAATCTCTAGGCCCTAGGCCTAACCATTGTTCGTAAAGTGTTCCTTATACCACTTTTTTGATATATGGTCTGAGTGGCCCCCCGCCCTCAGCCATAATTGTGCCAACTTTATATGTGTAACAGTGCTTTTGATTTAACGCTTGTGCCCCTTTCCTCATAAAGAGTACTGGGGAGTAATTTAGAAATAAATACATATATTTTTATAATATATACTTGTGTGGTGTCCTTTCATTTGATTACAGGATTGTATGTGGTAAAACAAGCTCGCTTAACACGACCTCTTAAGTTAAGCCTTTAAGGCTGCTTAGTCCATGCTACCACTAGGATAGCTTGTCTACAAGGTTGACTTACAACCTGACATCTTTGGGGTTTGTTTGGACTGATACCCAGTGGTTCCAGAATTGGAAACACTACATATCAGGCCAACTTCTCACACCAGACAAAAGGATACTTCCTGATTGCTACCAGATGTTTAATGCTAATGGCTCTATATTTGTAGTCCGATGTTTCCATGGCAGGTTAGCAGCCAGGACCAAGCACCATCATTATATCAGGCTGGTGTTAGCATGGCCCACACCCAGCTCCAAGGAGTCTGAGATTGTGATGGAGAGCTGTGCCTCATAAGCCTGTCTCCTAAACCTGATTGAGGCCAAGACGTTTGTGAGCATCTACAGGGTCACCTACGGGTGAAGCACATATTCACGGTCATTCCTGGCTTTTAATCAGATGATCAAGCTCTGAAATGTTATTGGTTAGCCCCCGTACATCAAATTCCGTGTTCATCCTGATTTTTTTTGGTGAAAATTTCTTTATTAACAGGATATATGAAAGCATGTGTAACAGTGCAGGTTATTCACAGTACATAATTCACACATTTGTATATTATGATTAGGGCTCCCGGTTTTCCGTTTTTACGGATTTATACATATAAATACAGATGGAAAACAAGTTTTCCTTTGTCTGTATTTATATATATATATATATATATATATATATATATATATATATATATACGGGAAAATACGAGTACATTTTGCTGTGCTGGCCTCTGGTGTCTCCCCCTACTTAGAGGGTTAAGAGGCGTCAGCCCGGGCTGAGACGCACCTGAGTACTTCACAGGGCTTTGAAAGACCAGAATCGCCGGCCACAAGGGATTTGTGACGTCGCCCCTTGCCCCTAAACCCTGAGACACGCCATCTGTGAACCCAGCCTGCAGTACCTTCTTCTGTCCCCAGAGGGCAGAGCCGGAGCCGGGAATCAACTGCAAGGATTCTCCCTTTTAAATCACAAATCCACCTTTTAACATCAGTGGGGGCCTGCACCCCGCATTAGGCACAGAGTCAGTGGCGGTTTTTGTGTGAGGGCGACGGGGCTCCGCCCCCGTCACTTTCACCCCCTGGGTCGGCATTGGGATAGTCAGTGTAAATTAAAAATAATTGAATTTGTCCGTTTTCATTTTTATTTTAATTCAAAAAGCCAAGACACACGCACCTTGTCTTTATTGCTGTGGGTTGACTTGATTTCTAATGGGTCTCGCTTGTGTGTGTCACTGCAAGCGGCGCTGATCCACATTTACATTCTCTAAAGCTGCTTGTGAGAAGTTAGGAAAGGGTGGGGTAGAGGCTGCAGGCAGGCGAGATGGGAGCAGAAGATTCAAGCCTGCGCAGATTGTCATCATGATTTCTGAAGACACACTGCGCAGACTCAAGGTGTCTGCTTCCCGCGTTTTGTGCAGGCCGGGTGTGGACACCCGTAACAGCTCCAGCGTCAATTCTTGATTGGACGGCCAAGGATGCATGGATTTGGGCATTACTTAGAAGAAGTCCAATCCCGACGGTTCCCGAGTGGACCAGGCAGCACCAAGTTCTGGTAGGTGAGTAAACAAAAGCAAAGTGGTCCATACTTCTGCAAAGCAAAACAGAATCACCGCCAGTGACAAAACATGTTGCTTTGACAGTGAATCTGATTAGTCAAACGAAGTCCGGACTCACTCAGCAGTGCCAGGAGCGGGGAGTTTAATTTGGATATTAATGGCTACGGTGTGCTAGCTGGATGTTTTCAAAGTTTTCAGCTCTGAATTCCTAACTCATCTCATAGGAAAAGGGGAGGCCCGGGGTGTCAGAGGGAAGATATTACTATTTATCACTGCCCATAAAAGCGTCTCCATTAATAATTATTCTGACTCCTGCTCGGCCCATAACAATGGCCTATTCTGAGGGGTCATCAGGCCTCCATCTGTTCGAGTCTCCTGACTGGGTGTGAGCAGCCAGGAGCTTCACACCTAGAAGCAAATGCCACAGATGGGAAACAAAGGCTCACACCTGTTATGACTTCAAACATACTTAAGAGAGGCATCTTTTCACTTTGTTCAGGCAGCTGAAGGCAGTGTGAGTTTCCCCTCGTGGGGCTGTATGGTGTTCAGTGGGGGAGAGGATGTGGCACTCTGCCAATGACAGAAATTGCAAGGCTCTGAGACAAACGGCTTGTGATAGCACTTTTAAGCATATTTGGGACATTTTGCAAATGGCAAAGGTTGTTTTCAGATGAATGTATAGTGTTGACCAATAACAACTGAGCACATGTGTGCATTGTCAATTTAAATAAATGTGGAAAAATACTAGCTGTAGCGTCGTCTTTTGCTTGCGGCAAAAATAAATGTGGATAAATACAGAAAAAATGCCGAAAAATAAATATGGATAAATACAGACGGAAATGGCAAAAAAATAAATACCATAAAATCGGGAGCCCTAATTATGATCGCACTGACAGGATATACACATTTTCATTTTTTTCATTAGTTTCGCTAAAACTCCCAACCTGAACTCCCCCCTCCCTCACCCTCCCCCCCCAGGCACTGTCCTACTCATAATTACATCAGCTCTTGGTGCCGGACACTCTTACATATGGACATTTCGTGTGATATGAGAACCCTGCTACAGCCGTACTAGAGGCATATAGGATGTGACACGTTCATTTAGACACTGTTTGTGCACCTGTAGTTGCGTGCAATGGGCCCCTCCTATTTGGTGGAAGCCGTACGGGGGGCGTTATATTATTTGGATTTGTCTTCATTCCTGCTGTCTCATATCTATTGTATGTTCTGAGTCTGTATCATTCCCTGACTCAAAGGACCCCAGCAATGCATTCCATTCTAGGGAGATGGGGTGTTTCCTGAGCCCTCTACGTTCCTCGCGTTGCAATGTCACACTCTCAGCCTTCGCCCCACCTCACTAACTCCGCCCTCCACATCTCAGGGTCTGGTGGCCTGGGTGACTTCCACCTCATGGTTATCGCACGCTTCGCTAAGATCATGGCTAAGTCTGTGAATCGTGTGCCAACGCTCTTTTTCCGCTCCACGGGGCCCAATCCCAGGAGGGTATATTCCAATGTGGTGTATGGTTTGGCAGGGACTAGTCTAGCCAGGTCGGTCTGTACTGTGGTCCAGTAATACCCTAGTTTAGGGCAGGCCCATAGCATGTGTACTAGTCGGGCATCCTCCGCCCCGCACCTTGGGCATGTATTGGGTTCCGTGTTCATCCTGATTTGACTGTTTTTTTAGTTGTCAAAAAACCTAGACTATGCAAATGTGTGTTCCAAAACGACACCTCCTGAAGGCTGCTCTTTATTCTGCAGGTAGGCTGGTCTCTGGTACCAAACTTTACTAAAACATCACTTCTGTGCTAAGCATGCTTACATTGCTTTCTGTTGAAGGATGATGCATATTCAAATTGGCCTGCATTGTCCCTAAATCTCTTCACTCTGTTACATTTTACAAGAATGAATAGACCTAACCATAATTTATCCTGGTCTAAATGCTTTAGTCTAATCTCAATGCATGCCCATTGGTATCTGGTGATTATGATGTCTGGTCCCTCAGCAGTAATACTCTGCTGATGGTCTCCAGTGCAGTGTTCCGTCAACCAACAACCAAGGACAATGCCAACACTGCTCTAGACTTTAAATCTCTTAATCAAAGGATGCGCGAACCAACAATCCATACATCCTTAAGCTCATTAGTAGCTTTTATTTAAGCACATATTCTTTTCAGTTATATCTCCAAAAAACACTTTAATACATGCGATGGACCAACATTTCATGTGTAAATACATAAAAAACTCAACGAAGGAAAAGAAAGAAAAATGAATTACACTTTCATTCAAAAACTTTCAAACACCCATTCACTCTACACAAACAACATACACACTATTCATACTGGGAGCAAAAAAACGGTATAATGACTTCAACAGTCTCACTTGCAACCCAAGTGCCAAACAACATTGCTATTAATCACCAGTTTTAGTAAATGTATCCTATTCAATATTTACAATAATTTACATTAGATACAACATTTTCCTTAATTGGGCACAAAAGACACCAAATCTAATCAATCAAAGCAATTGTTTGGCAACTCCGTGGTCTACGCGTTTCGAACCCCCTTGTTCTTGGGGTTCTCATCAGGACCAACACCTCACTGCAAAAAACAAAAAAGAAAAGAATTTGACTGTTGCCTTGGTTGAAAACACTAGAGAGCTCTCCCACCTTTATCTGCCTCTGCTGTATCTTACATAATATAAACACGCCCAAAGGTCGAGCAATCCCCAAAAAATGGGTTGTGAAAAGTGAATCTAGTACGAACAGAAGAAGGAAAGAGAAAAATCACACACCCGTAACTCGAACTGTCCGTCATTTGTCCATAAGCTAAAGCCACAACGGGACCTCTCCTAGTTCTTGAGACTTACTTGGTGAATTCTGAATTGAGCTGCTCTTTGGTTGATGTCATCTAACAACGGCAATATTCATGCCGACGGCGTCCTATTTGGAATACCAGAACCGGGTTTAGAGTAGACACCGCTAATTGTCTGTCACTCGTGGTATGGGGTTTATAAAACGAGCTCCTACCTTCGGCGCCCTCCGGCGTATGTCGCAAACGGTTCGACTTCGATGTCCGCGTCTAATATTAATCATCCGTAGCTACTTCTAAATCAAAGCAATAGATATATACAGCCCTTTAGTTTGAAGTCTCATTTCTCCACGTAGTTTTAACAATGTATACAACCAACAGAGCACCCAAGTTGCTCACCTTTCGCCATACGGAGATCTCTCTTCCGGGTCTCGTCACACTGGATTCACGAACGTCAAACGTGTGTTGACGTTCATGCGCCTAAATTGCTGGTTCGCGCATCCTTTTGATTAAAAGATTTAAAGTCTAGAGCAGTATTGGCATGGTCCTTGGTTGGTGGTTTAAGAGTACTCGGCCTTACTGTTTGTGAGCCATACCCTTTTTTGTTACGTAGTGTTCCGTCAACAGCACATCTTTCTGACGTTCCCACCTAATTTAAGGGAGCGTATATGATTTTAAACACCACAGTATCCTGTGGAGCTGCGTGGGGCGGTGGCAGGCACTTTCCTTTAGAACCCCTTGATGGGAAGGTCCTGAATAGCAGCATTTGCCTCGCACCAAATTTTCATCTGCATTATTAGTGTACTTTAAGACCAGAGTACAGAAGCCTGAGGTGTAACTAGGGTACTTTAGTCAGAAAGGTTTACTTCCAAGCTGCAGTTGGGAATGGACCGTGTAGAAGCAGAATGAATGTAGCAATATGATGGAAAATAAAGCAGATGATTCTGCAATATTCTACACTGTCAGTAAACTTTGAGTTGTTAATACACTTGTGATAAACAAATGTAGCACGTTGAGTGAATAGGCTTCTTTTAAGTGAACGCATACAGTCAATACAAACACCATTTGTGTTAAACATTTACAGACTAATTATTTAATTGATGCATTCATCAAGTTCCTAATGCCTATATAATTTCACATTGTTTCACTTTCGCCATTTTATCTTTTCACTGTTCCAACAAGGGTATTGATATTGTTCTCCAAAGTTACAGTATTCAAGACTGTTCTATGAGCATTGCTGTAAAAAAATAAATTGCCTGTTTTTTAAACTCCTCTGTTTGTGATGGGTATCCCAGCAAAATTAAATGGGGTTCATAACTATCATGGTCTGACAATATTACAATATCTTTTCCCTCTCATTCCCTAATTTCTGGCATAACCCTATAAGATGCATCAATTAATCAATCAGAGTACTTGTAGAGCGCGCTACTTGCCCGTGAGGGTCTCAAGGCGCTGAGGGGAGGAGGGGGGGGGGGCGCTGCTACTGCTCGAAGAGCCAGGTCTTGATGAGTCTTCTGAAGGCGAGTAGGTCTTGGGTCTGCCGTATGTGGGTAGGGAGGGTGTTCCAGGTTTTGGCGGCGAGGTAGGAGAAGGATCTGCCGCCGGAGGTCATTCGTTGGATGCGGGGGACAGCGGCGATGGTGAGGTTGGCGGAGGGGAGCTGGTGGGTGGGGGTGTGGAAGCTGAGTCTGCTGTTAAGGTAGGCTGGTCCGGCGTTGTGGAGTGCTTTGTGTGCGTGGATGAGGAGCTTGAAGGTGATCCTCTTGTCGACGGGGAGCCAGTGTAGGTCTCTCAGGTGGGGGTGATGTGGCTGCGGCGGGGGACGTTGACGATTAGTCGGGCGGAGGCGTTTTGGATGCGTTGTAGTCGTCGTAGGTGTTTGGCTGGGATTCCTGCTTAGAGTGCATTGCCGTAGTCCAGTCTGCTGCTGACGAGGGCCTGTGTCACCGTTCTTCTTGTTTCGGTCGGGATCCACTTGTAGATCCTGCGGAGCATGCGGAGGGTGTTGTAGCAGGAGGAGGAGATGGCGTTGACCTGCTTAGCCACGGAGAGGGAGGAGTCGAGGATGAATCCTAGGTTGTGTGCATGGTCGGTGGGTGTTGGTGCTGTTCCCAGTGTGGTCGGCCACCAGGAGTCGTCCCAGGCTGAGGGGGTGAGTCCAAGGATGAGTACCTCCGTCTTGTCAGAGTTCAGCTTCAGACGGTTGCTCCTCATCCAGTCGGCGATAGCCTTCATACCCTCGTGGAGGTTGGTTTTGGTGGTGTGTGGGTCCTTGGTGAGGGAGAGGATGAGCTGGGTGTCATCGGCGTAGGAGATGATGTTGAGGTCGTGATGGTGGGCCACTTGTGCAAGGGGGGGGCCATGTAGATGTTGAACAGCATCAGGCTGAGGGATGAGCCTTGGAGGACGCCGCAGATTATGTTGGTGGCTTCGGATCATAAGGGTGGGAGGCGGACGCTCTGGATTCTGTCAGAGAGGAAGGACCTGGTCCAGTCAAGGGCCTTCCCTTGGATTCCGGCTTCTAGGAGGCGTGTCTTTAGAGTGCGATGGCAGACCGTATCGAAGGTGGCCGACAGGTCCAGGAGGATGAGGGCTGATGTTTCGCCATTGTCTAGTTGGCGCCTGATGTCATCTGTGGCGGCGATGAGGGCTGTCTCGGTGCTGTGGTTTCGTCTGAATCCGGACTGGGACGGTCCAGGATGTTGTTGTCTTCCAGGTGGCGGGTCAATTGCCTGTTGACGATTTTCCCGATGACCTTTGCCGGGAACGGGAGCAGGGAGATGGGCCGGAAGTTCTTGTGGTCCTTGGGGTCCTTCTTGGGCTTCTTGAGGAGGGCGTTGATTTTGGTGTGCTTCCAGCTTTCCAGGAAAGTCGCTGTTTCGAAGGAGATGTTGATGACCTTCCGTAGTTGGGGTGTGATGGCTGCATCTGCTTTGTTGAATACGTGGTGTGGGCACGGGTCTGACGGAGATCCTGAGTGGATGGAGTTCATGATCTTGCGTGTCTCGTCGTTGTCGTCGTCGTTGTTGGACCAGGAGGTCAGGCGGATGGAGCTGGTGGTGTTCCCAGGGGAGGTGGAGTCTGGCGTAGTCGGGGCGGTTGTGGTGTTGAAGCTGTTGTGGATGTCAGCGATCTTGCGGTGGAACAAGATGGCTAGTGAGTCGCACAGTTCTTGTGAGGGCGGTATGTCGTTAGCGTTGGCGCTGGGGTTGGAGAGTTCCTTTACGATGCTGAAGAGTTCTTTGCTGTCGTGTGCGTTGTTGTCCAAGCGGTCTTTGAAGGAGGATCTCTTGGCTAATCTGATGAGGTGGTGAAGTCTGCGGGTGGCATTATTGTGGGCTGCGTGGTTGTTAGGTGTGCGTTCGTGGAGCCATACTTTCTCCAGTTTCCGGCATGCACGTTTGGAGGACTGGAGCTTGTCGGTGAACCAGGTGGCTCTCTTGCTGGCATGGCTGTTGGTGGGTTACTTGAGCTGGGCGAGGGTGTTGGCGCAGTCGTCGATCCACTGTCTGAGGTTGCGGGCTGCGGCGTCTGGGTTGGTGGGTGGGTTCTGGGCGTGGGTGGTGATCAGCCGGTCTTCTGTGACTTTGCTCCAGCAGCTGCGAGGCAGCTTTTGGGTGCGGTGGTGCGTGGTTGGTTTCTTGAAGGTGAAATGAATGCAGCGGTGGTCGGTCCAGTGGAGTTCGGTGGTGTGGTCGAAGGCGACGTGGGTGCCTGTGGAGAAGACTGGGTCCAGCGTGTGGCCGGCGGCGTGGGTGGGTGTGGTGCGAGTTGTTTGAGGCCGAGGTTGGCGAGGTTGGTGATCAGGATGGCGGAGTTGGTGTCGTTGTTGTTCTCGAGGTGAAAGTTCAGGTCCCCGTGGAGGATGTAGTCCGTGGAGGCGAGTCCGTGGGTGCTGGCGAGGTCGGCGATGGAGTAGCTGAACTGAGCCCGGAGTCCTGGGGGTCTGTAGATAAGTGTTCCTCTGGGGGTGGTGTTGGGGTCGGTGTGGATCCGGAAGTGCAGGTGTTCGGCCGTGTTGAGGGTGTCGTCTGCGTGGGTGGCGACCTTCAGGGTGGACTTGTGGACGATGTCTATTCCTCCTCCGATTTCGTTGGCGCGATCCTTGCCGGTGATCTTGTAGCCGTCCGGGATGGCTATGGCGATGTTGGGCGCCGAGGAGCTCAACGGCGTATTTGCGTGTGGAGCGGGTGTTGAGGAGTATGCAGCGGAGGTGGTTGGGTCCAGTCCTTGGAGGTTTGGTGGTTGTGTCGCAGGTGAAGCTGCAGGTGCGGCAGGAGAAGGGCCCGTGGGTCTGTTTCTGGGTGGCCTGGAAGCAGGTGTGGTTTCGACCGGCATTGAGTGCGTGGAGGCTGCTGGCGTCGTAGTGGAGTCTGGTGTTGTCGTAGTGGAGTCTGGTGTTGTGGCGTTCGCGGGGTCCAGGGGTTCTGGCGCTGGGCATGGTCCCGGCGCGGACAGGTGCAGACGGGCTTGCCTTAGGCGCGCCAGCTGCCGCCATTTTGAGAAGAGCTGGGAGGGAGGAGCATCTAGGAGGCGGGAGGCAGGGGATAGCGTATGGGCGCGGGGGGAGGCAGGGCCGCCAGCGGCGGGAAAGTGAGCAGTGGGAACGGGGGGGGGAGGAAAAATAGAACCCAGGAATGGGCAGCAAAGAAACCAAGGATGCAGGGCACACGCGCTGGTGGAGCTGCAGCGGGGGGGGGTTTGGGGGAAGCGACCTACCTGAAAGGTCAAGGGTCGCTCTCCTCCCCGCGCAGCTGCTGCCACTTTTAAAGGGAGCTGGGAGGGAGGAGCAGCTGAGAGGCGGGAGGCAGGGGATAGGGGATAGTGAATGGGCGCGGGGGCGGGGCCACAGGGGCAGCAGCGGCGGGAAAGTGAGCAGTGGGCACGGGGGGGGGGGAGGAAAAATAGCGCCCAGGAAAGGGCAGCAAAGAAACCAGGGATGCAGGGCACAAGCGCTGTTGGAGCTGCACTGGGGGGTGGGAGTGACCTACCTGGAAGGTCAAGGGCCGCTCTCCTCACCGCGCAGCTGCCGCCACTTTTAAGGGGAGCTGGGAGGGAGGAGCAGCTGGGAGGTGGGAGGCAGGGGATAGCGAATGGGCGCAGGGGCGGGGCAGCAGCGGCAGGAAAGTGAGCAGTGGACAGTGGGCACGGGGGCGAGGAAAAATAGCGCCCAGGAATGGGCAGCAAAGAAACCAGGGATGCAGCGCACAAGTGCCGGTGGAGCTATAAAGTATATTCAGTGGCAGTTTAAATGTTTTATTGGCTCAAACAAATGTAGATAACAGCCTCTGAATTTTTCTAAATAACAAAATGGTGTGCAAACAACATGGAAGTGCAGCAAACAAAAAGTTAGAGGTAAAACACACATTCTAATCAGATCTATTTTACCCACATTTGAGAGATGAAGGGGACTCCATTTTGTGAAAAGAACATTTGATATATTAATGGTCTCTAATTTAACTCCAATAAATCATCCGCATTCATGGTTGTTTATACTCCCAAATACCTATTTGGCCTTGAGTTAAACAATGGCTGTAGCGCTGGAACTAAAGTGTCTGTAGTGCAGTTGCATATCAAAATCTCTGTTTTCGACTCATTTGCCTTGTATCCTCCCATCCAGCGGCGGCTGGTCCATGGGGGTGTTTGGGCGCCGTCCCCCCTGTTTTCTCGCCGTCCGAGAAGGCAAACAAAGGTAGTTATTACCAATGATAATAACTACCATTTGTTTCTGCCTTGCCTTCTCGCACGGCGAGAAAGCAGAAGTTCCTGTGTGGGCGGTGTTACTCGAGGGCAGGAGGGAGCGGCTTGCCCACTGTTGGTAATACTGTCTGTTTGGGCAGCCTGAGAGGCTACCCAAACATACAGTATTTACAGTGTAGGCAAGCCGCTCCCCCCTGCCCTCGCGTAACCCCTCCCACTCTCCCTGCTCTCTGTATGCTGCAGCATACAGAGAGAAATGACGTAGGTAGGGCAGCCGGCCGAACCTATCACAGCGCTGTGCTGTGGTGGAGGGGAGGAGAGGGGAGGGAGGCTGCCTGCAGCCTTCCTGCTGCGTCACGACGAGTCGAGCACCATGGAAATTTCAAACAGGACGGCGCCGCGGGAGTCAGGACTTGAAGGCGGGAAGCGGAGCCTAAGGTAAGTTAACTGTTTCGGCCTGGTTGATTTATAAATTAATTGTACAAGAGAATTTGTAAAGTGTTTTGTGCACAATTGAATTATAGATTTTGTTTCGTTAATTAGAGAGGGCGTTATTAAAGGTATGTTTCCGTTTTACCGTCCCTCCGGGCAGACCACTATCACGATGCAGGCGGTGTGACAAAGTCATGATTTTGTATGTGATGTGTTTGTTTGTAGATTGTACAGAACAACTGTGTCCTGGAGTGCGCAAATAAAAAGAAGGAACAATCCTGCGTTTTGTGTGACATTGTCTTTACTTCTTCCCGGTGATGGAGGTGTGGGGCTCGAGATGTACAAGAAGTGCCTATAATGTTTAAACTGTATAATATGAAGTTTCAGTTACAAGTAATTTAATGGGGGGCGGGATTCTGATCACTTATTTACCTGCCGAACCCTCGTGAACAAGCAGGGCCTGAAATGTCCCTTTTAATACCCCGGTTTGTATTTTCGGCTTGATAGCAGCACAAAGGACCCTATGAAATGCAAGCTGCAGAGACCACATTCCATGTCCGCTGGAGCGCCCACGGCTGCGCCAGGGTTGATTGTATACTGATTGCTCTATTTGTGCCACTCGTGTTTCCTCTGGGGCACCAAAACACACAGGTGTTGAGGGAATACTATCAGGGATCGTGCATGGACCTAGGTGACAGTTACAATTCATTCGTACTTATTCGTACTCAAACTAATGATATCGTAAGAATTAGTTTGTCCTGCATGGATTCGAACAGGTTACCAGCTAATTACACTCACATTTTAGCAGCGAATATTTAACTTACTGAGCTACTATGCCTGCATAGATGGTTTAAATTAATTTGTAATACGGTTGTTGTGGGTTTCCTATAGTGCTACTTGACTCATGCATGCAGCTTAAATAACAGAAAACAGTGTTATGTCAGCTTTAACTCACAACAAATAAGATGCTTTTGTTTAGCTAGTTTTCTGAATGACATTGAACAGCTTTTGTATGCTTAAATAAATGAATATATGTTTGTCAAAGGACGACACCGATTTAGAATAAGGATCGTTGTTCTCTTAAGCAGTGCATCTCCCAGATACATCACTGCCATTGTACTTACTATTACAAGTGTTTGGACGGAAGCTCCTCAGTTTAGAAAACTATGCTTATCCTATCTACGTCAGGCTGTGAATAGTTGCTGAATTCTTGTCATAGCCGCTCCATAGTATTGCATATAACTGTGGCCTAAAAAGAATTCGCAATGTGTCAATTATCTGCCTGGCTGAGAATAGACCCATATACTGAAGCAGTCCAGAAGAAAGAAAAGCATTTATGTAGCAAATCTTAATGCAGAATTCAATAAACTATTACCAGATTATCTGGAGGATTTATTTTAATGAATATGAAGGTTACGTCTTCAATATGTTCTTTATAAATTATATTAACCCCCCCCCCCATTATTTTACGCCCTACCACTTTCAAATGTCACCACTGCTCCCATCTCCTTAAATTGTGAAAAGATATTAAAAACTCTTTGCTGAATTTCCAGTTCTGGTCTTAAAAAGAGCATGATCTCATTAGCATTCAAATTAATATTAGACATTTTGTCAATGGGGGCTTTAATTAACATGTAATTTCTTATAGCGAAGGCAAGAAGTTCAACAGAGAAAGCAGATAAAATGGAGGATAATGGGCATTCCTGCCTAGTTTCCCTCTTGACTTTGCAAGAGCCGACATCTATAAAGTTCACAATTAGTCCAGCCCTCAAACCTTTTTGGCATCCTAATAGAGAGAAAAATAAAATACAGCTGGAAATTGTTTACTATAAAAAAATCTAATGCCCCAATTTAGTAATTTGTATTAGTGTAATATTGTCTACCAGCTATAAAACCATTTTGATCTTTATTTATTAACTGACTCATGGCTTGATCCATTCTGTTGGCTAGCAAATGGCCATAGTTCTTGTAGCGATCTGAAATGTTTTTATGATGCACTTAAGTTGTATTTAGATGCTATCCATGACAGTTGTAACTATTGCAGGGCAACTGGAATCCATACACAGTTACTAGACCAACAGAACAAATAGTTCCACAGTAAACTGTGATCAGTAAAAAGGAAATGCTCTAGTCAGTTCTCTTCTGCAGATGGTACAGAGAATAAAGGCAAAGGTTGATGTCATCTGTTGTCACATTGGATGGAACCAGATTTTGCAGAAAGGCATTAGTATTTTTGCTTCCAACCTAAGCGACTTTACTCTAATATTTGTGAAGGCAAGAGTATTTAGGACTATTGCAGTGTAGGACATGTATGGTTCGATCAGCAATATCCCTTCCATGCGTCAAATTTGCTGTTGAACATCTTGTAAGGGATCATTTTATTATTGTGATTGCACTGTATTGTTTACATGCGTGGTAATATGTGATCCACCAATACAAGGAATAGCAATAAGATGCATGGGTGTAGGGGCTGGACCAGAAAGCTTCAGACATAGACTATGTTTTTGGTGGAGGTTAGTTAGACTCCTGATGCTCCTGCCTTTTTTTGCTTTCCAGCTTAATAATTTCACTTGCAGCCCGAGAGTTGCTATTGAACTTGCATCCCATACGTTGGATGGCCTTACGTGAATCCTGACTAAATTGAAATATTAATTCCTTTTATTATAGTTTACTGTAGTTTTACAATTGATTTACGTTAAGTTAACTTATATTTATGCATGTAGCCTTTATGTTCCTGAAACAGAATTGTTATTTTTGATGATAATTTAATGGCTAAACAATTATGTATTGATCAACATGCATTTCATCTGGTTTCCTTTGCAGTTCTCTCAAGTCTTGCCATTGCTTTTTGGGTCGTAATGTGCTGTAAAACAAAAACAAAGTGGAGTTTTCTAAACTCAGATTTACTGGAAACATCCAAGAAATGCTTCATGCCAGAATGGAAACGAAAACAAAATAACTCTACCTACATGGTGAGATGCTTTAGAAACTGTACCTATGTTCAATTTCGTTTGATTTTAAAATATGCAGTAAAGTTGGTTTTCTATGAAGTTCAGTTTTACCTCCTGAAAAGACTCCTAAAGAAGGTTCTTTACCACAATAATCAAGGTGAGCCCTTCCAAGTGTACCTGGTGGCTCCTCGATAAAAAGCCAAATTTATCCATTTGCAAACTGCAAAGAAGGTAATTATTCATTTGAGATATGAGTAGCATTGTCTTTAACGACTCCTATAGGATAAACACGTCATTGTTGTTCTGATTAAAAGCTGCTTCTTGTGTGATTGGGATAAAAATTGGACTGACTTGGATGAAACCCTCTTATAAAAGGTGATTTAGGACCAAAATAAATGAGAAGGTAAGGCCATAGCTAATCCTGTTGTACGTGAGGGACGGCCTTGTCCAAACACTTTAAGTGGGTAATCTGTGTGTTGTAAGGAAGTACACGGGTAATTCGGTGCTTTCCACACTAAATTTATAGGTGTATCCAAATATACTGCATGTTTTTTCACCAGTCAGTGTTCACAGGTTTTACATACTGAAGTTTACTACGGGAAATTTATGTGGATTCACTAATTATCACAGTACTAAGAATTGATGTTTCTGCAGGATGGAAAAAAATAATTTGCTTTGCAATTGAAATTTATCTAGCAACTGTTAATCGTGTCTTCTGTTTAGAGGAGCAGGCGATAAGTGTGTCAAGGTTGTGGAGCATAGTGAACTCTTTGAAAGAAAGGGGGAATTAGTAATAACTATTTACAGGCTTTGGTGGGAAAGCAGGAGTATACTTGTGATTTAACGCTGAAAAGATGTTTTAAGTTTAACTCTGGCTTGAACCGGCATCAAGTGAAATTTAGTCGTAGATGGGGAATTGTGATTTTTTTTTCATTGGTACTTGTTTGGGACAAGCATCTACACATTTTAACATTAATCATTTGTACCCCGGTAGTTTGACTTAAAGGCCATTGGCGTAGCCCAGTGGAGTTCACGTGTATGTCAAGTTTGCTTCCTAGATTACATTGTCCACGTAGGAAAACCTTTTTTTCTAATCCGCATCTGCTGTTCTAAAACCATGCTAGACGCTGCATCCACTTGTGAAGACATGACAACATTTCAGTTCAAATGACTTCATGTTTTGATATCTAAATTTATGTTTATGTCTGAGTTGAAGTAAGGCATGGTTGGAGGCTGTTGTTGAGGGGACTGTAGCAGGTGATGGTTGCAAAGAACAGATCATTTGCTTTTCCTCCATAATGTCAGCCTCCTCCACTCGAAACCAATCTTCAATGATAACCCGACAGGTAAAAATTTAGATAAAGTTATCATTGAAGCTTTTGAATTTGAGAAGGAGTTGTGGATTGTCTGCTTTGGAATTAAGAAAGGCCTAAGTTTCATAGAAGGGACAGTAATGACAATATTTAAAGGAAAACATATCTAATAATCTTTTACATGAACCTTTGTAGTCTCATTATAATTGTTGGACACTGTTTTACTTGCTGCTCTGCCAGTGTGAGTGTGGTGTGGAATGTGGGTGCGTGGTGATGCTGTGGAATGTTGAATGAGTGAGTGTCATATGGTGTATGGGCTGAGCAGCAGGAAGGCTGCTCCTGCTGGGGCTGTCTGTACTTTAACTTCTGATCTTCTCGTCTTAATAAATACTACTTAAGCTACCATGGATATCGGATCTTAATTCATTTACAACAGAGACAAATGAGTTTTCTTCCTCATTTGCAAGTGGATTTTCAAATATTCTCTTTCTGGGACCTCATTCCTGTTGAATAAATTGCCCGCGATCAAGTACAACGGTGGTATTAAGAAACTTGGGTGCCTTTCGCTTCTCGGGTTGGAAACTATGTTGTAGATGGTTCCTTTACTTCCTAGGAGTTTCTTTTCTCAACGTTTTGTTGAAGTAATTCACATGAAATAAGACTTCAGTGAATCCTCCTGATCATTTGGAATTTTCGATGACTATTAAGCACGTTTATTTTAGGATTTTTTCTAATATATGTTTCTCCTGTGTTTTCTTTTTTTTCTGCAGCTGACAGACCTAACCAGTGTGGACGATGTTGTCTGAAGTAACGCCCTTATCAATGAGCCATTGAGAGACATAAATGCAGTGAAGGTGCCCACACTAAAGACAATGCTTTACCTGGAAATACTTGAAGGGAATTGATGACTTGTGGTTACATTTTGTTCTACAAAAGCACATTATCTAATCACTTGGTGGTGGTAAATTGAACGCTCACTTAGCGACTCAGCTGTTCTAGCTGTAAGACAAGAGTTAACATTTTAAATGCCAATGTTTTCTTTCAACATTGCTATACAAAAATATTTATTTTCCTTAAACATTGATTTCCTATAAATAATTGTGCTCAAGTCACATAAAAAAGCACTTCTCCTTTAAAACAGACTGAAGCTTTTGTTTCAGATTAACAGTACTCCCCAGTCCCTGGGGCTGTTGTAAATATGTATGTAACAAAGAGTATTTTTTCTTATAAATTGCCTTTACCCTCAGCACGTTTCATCCATTTCCAGGTTTTGTTCACCATGGCCTTATTCTGACCATTGTGTGGTCTTTTGACTTCTCGTCGGGGTGCAGCAGATCATCTTTGTCGCTATTCCTCTTCTGTAAGTCCTGCTTGCAGATCCAGAACGATATGTTGGTGTGCGTCACTGGAAAGAGCCTAATTTAGTGTTAGTTTTAATTGGGTCTCACTCCCAGTCACACCAAAGATGAATCTGTGACCAAAGTCCCAAATGAGGTAAATGCCAATGATGTACAACGGTCGCCACCTTGCTGGTCATGGGTAAAGAGTAAAGTTGAGTCGGGCATCCCACCGCTCCAGCAAACAGTGGGCAAAATGTCCGCATGTCCCTCCTACAAGCTTTTGGTTACTTCCACAATAGACAAATGCACTGATTTGTATTTATTGGTTCTTTATAAAAGATGTTCGTTCCAAAGGGCTATTGTAGCTCTCCACATATTCCTGGCAGGAGACTGTCGATTATGCAAAACGAAAATAAAATCAGCCTCTACTCTCTACGTGTTAAAATGAAGACCAAAGGCCCGATGTAGGTAATTCTAATTTACCACTTCTTAAATACCGAATCATACCGATTCGGTATTTAAGAAGTGGTAAATTAGAGGGGGGGAAATGTAGGTAAATCGGAATCGGTGCCCATAGGAATCAATGGGGGATACCGATTCGGTAAATTCCGAATTTTGCAAGGGTGCAGGGGGTGTCACTTTGACACCCTCTGGCACCCCAATTCTGGACTTGTGTGCCATGTGGCACACAGACATGCCCTAAGGGCATGTCTGTGTGTCACATTGCACAGGTGTGCATGCACAGATGTGCATGAACACCTGAATTCGGTATTTTACCACCCAATAGGATTGGGTGGTAAAATACCGATTCTTAAAGCCCTGTGGCACTCTGACATGTGCCAGCTACATCTGCATTTACAGAATCGGTATTTTACTGAGTTTGTATTTACCGATTCGGTAATTTTACCGAATCGGTAAATACAGAATCGGTAAAATACTGATTCTGTAAATGCATGCCCTACATCTGGAAACCCTAATACCGGTCGGTAACGGCCGAATTCGGCCGTTACCGACCGGTATTAGGGCTCCTACATCTGGCCCCAAGTGCCTTAGAGCCTTTAGTCTTCAAACTTAAGCACAGTTGAGACCTTTGTGCAAGAGAGACACTAGTTGCATTATTGTTACTAGCGTTTCAAAGGCTCAGCGAACAGTCTCACCCTTAGACACTCCTCCACATGCAGCAGCTTCGCTTACACGATACAAGCTACACACCCCTGAGTAGTTTTAGCATTGAGTAACACCATGAGTTTAAACGACCTATCACATCTTATGCCATTTCCATGCTCATTCAACACTCTCTGACAGATTTTCAGAACCTCTAGAATAACAACTGGTCTTTCATTTCAGTAGTTTTTGTGGCTAAAATGTTCAGAATGATTGGGCTGGCCTCCTTCCAAAATCATGAATCAAAGTGGTCCCAATTAATTGGTATGGCTTACCTGTTTGTAGCCAAACCAAATGAGTCTTAAAGGTTCATCAATACAAGAACGGCTAGAGTTACTAGCGGAGCGCTCCGTCTTATCTGCTTTCACGACCATGGTGTTTTTTCCTTTAGTCATCAGAAACCATGACATTTAGGTCGCATGCTGAGAACAACTTTTCACAACCTTCAATTTATAAAAGAACCTGGTGAAAATAAATGTTTTCATTCATATACAAGACCAGTTGGACTTCTAAGGTGCTTCTTTTCTTCATGTTTAGGAGACAAGCTCTGTCCTTGTTCAGCTGCTTACATTGCATTCTTCTGAAATGCAGAACATTATAATTGAATAGATTGGTGTATCAGAGAATCAATCGACCCCAATTTTCGGTATTTCACATTAAAATCTACAGGTGTGAAGACATATCTGTTTTTCTTTGGACTCTTCCCTAGAGATGCTCCAGCTAGTTTCTTCATTGATGTTTTAGGTCCCTCTCCATGTAACACTAAAAAAGGTCCTCTGTCTGTGTCAGAGTTGTGCCTCATGTTCAAGCTCATGGCCCTAAAGTCATCCAATAAATTTAATCCAATTTGCTAAACGAAAATGACTATTGCTAACTTTTCTGTAGATGCAGCTAAGGCCTGGAGAGTTGCATAAGCGTACCCACATGAACGCTGTAACCGTCGCTGATTTGCAGGTCAAGCCAATCATTTTGTGACATTACCGCAAAACGCTCCCAACTTCCATATTCAATTTGGTTATACAGCCTCAATTCTTAAACTGGGGGTGTTTAAAGGTATGTTTGATGATACAGTTTTCTGAGTAATAAGTATACCAATGGATCGTAGTGACTGTAACTGAAGCACTCTCCTCACAGTTGGAAATGCTTGTATTACAATTTTTCCAGTTGACAAGCTTTCTGATTTCCCAATGCTACAAACGTTATCCACATCACACATCAACTACCACTTGAATTTCCAGTATAACATTTTTAGAAAAAGTTTCTGCAAGTGGTGTTTATTGCAAAGATATTATTCATGGAATAAAAGTTTTTTCTTTTATAAAACTTTGTTGGCTGAAATAATCACAAAATAGGCAGTTTTTAAAAAACAATCTTTAGAATTGGCAAAAGCACCTAAGCAGACTTGCCCCACCCATGTTTAACCTATTAAGTAAAACTGTTTAAAACAGTGGTCACTTACTATGCTCCCCTATTCAACAGTTTCCGAAACTGGTATAATTTGGACTAACTGACAGCACTGAAGTTTCAGACATGAGGTGGTGTCTGTGTTTTGCAGGTGCGCTTCGGTACAGCACTAAGTTGGTAAAGCTCTGACATACGGTGTAGGTGTACCAGGATATGCTTCGCTCACCTTCCTGAACATTTCTGCTGTATTGATTAATCAACCAGGAACAAAGTCTTCAGAAATAGGAAATATGCATAACTTAATTTACTTTACCAAAAATGTGACAGAATTTTTCTGTCATAGATTTGGGTAGCTTTCATTCATGCCTCCACAGGCATATCTTGTACTTGTACTGTTAATGGCTGCTTGTGAAACACATGGTGCTAATATAGTTTATTGGGATCCACCCTCCAGGTACAGAAAGTGTTACTGTTCTTTCATTCTTTTAGTTTTTTTGTTATTTTTTTTAACAGAAATTACGTTTTCGTAACTATTGATTAAATGTGTGGGTTGTTTGCACTTAATGCACTGCTTTCTTAATATATAGTTTTTAATTTATTAGCGTATTAAAGCACTTAATAGTAAAGGTAAAATGAATCTATCAACAATGGACAAATTTGACTAATTTAATTGACTTTGGCTCTGTATATTAAAATGTTGCATTTAAAATTAAGTTAAGCGACTATAAAGAATGACATGCTTTTAGTTGTGACCTGCATTTTGTTCTCTAGTGTTTTATATAAAAATATCTTGATTTTTGTTAGAGGTGCATTAAAAAAAATCTGTTGGGGGAAGACTTTGTCAGATTCTTATATTTATATATAAAGAAAAAATATTTTCGAAGTTTTGGGGAAATTCTTACTTGCAGGATTGAATTTTTGTAATGACTTTCAATATCACAAATTGTTTTAATGGAAGGTTTTGGAATATATGAACGCATTTGGCTGATCACAGTTGTAAAAATATATTCTTTGGGGGAGACTTACTTGCAAGACTTTGATTTGGATAATTCATCAAACACCAATTGTGGTGCTTGCGAAAAATTGTACATGAATTTAATTTTGCTATTATTTCTTCATTAAATAAGAACTATCTGTGACTGATCACCTGCATTGCAGTAGGTCATAGAAACTATTGAAAACAGTATTAAGTGTTTGTTAATAGGCAGTGTGAGTCACAGATATTTTTGTTACGTTGCTTATGGATCTATTTTCTAGATTGCTGTTGTAAAAATATTTTTTTCTTCATAAATTTTATAACTTTAGAAAAGGCCTGATTCATTTCCTTTCCCTTGCCTCATCTCTTCTATTTCTTGAAGGTACAGCAACAAACAGTATTGCAGATAGTAATTCCTGTGTTTAAAACATATTTATAATGTAATGTTCTTTCAATTTGTATAGTATCGGCCATGGTGGGACAAGGAACAGTGGAAACACATTGGTAGTAAAATCTATGCAGTGTCAAATTTACATTGAATTAGACGTATATCTGTTGTTTGGTTTCCTCAGCAAAGAGATTGTATCATATGAATATGTGGGGAAGCAAACACTCATTTCTCGAGTTATTTTGTATTGTGGTAATGGCATCCTATTTGACCTTTGCCCTGTAGTAATAAATTGATAAATATACATTTATTAGACCAGTTCCTCCAGCAGCATTTGTATTGGGTCACATTAATTTTCATGTATGTATGCCTTGCCAGTGAAAATAAATGTCACCCAATAAACCATGTTATTTGTATCAAGTGTACTAATTAACACAAATTTACACTTGCATTACTATAGTACAAAAATCAGATGAAATGTTATCAATGAAGTACAGGCTTAGATGTGCAGAATGTCTTCGTGATAATTTTGGGCTATGACACCTTCCTAATTAATGATGATTGGTAAATTCAATAGGAAAAGAAATACTAATATTTCAGTAGGATATTATTCTGTGTTTTGTAATGTAAAATGCTCTATAACTTACCGGTAATCTTCATTACTCCGGGTCCCGTTGTCCTCGTCCCATTCATTACTATGTGGAGATAACCATCTCCCGACAGAAAAAAAGATCAGAAGAATGCTGGGACACTAACCCCGCCTCTCCCACCGGGAGTACACAAGGGTTAAATACCTAGCGTTCCGCATGAACAACCAAGCACACAACAGAAAGGCCGGCCGTCCGGGAGGGAAGGAGGGGCGTATGAATGGGACGAGGACAACGGGACCCGGAGTAATGAAGATTACCGGTAAGTAATAGAGCATTACCCCCAAGTCCTTTATGTCCTCGTCCCATTCATTTCTATGTGGAGAATACCAAAGCAGAAAAGCCAGCCTTCCCAAACAAAACAGAAGCCAACCCAGGAACCACACCAAGGCAGCCACCGCAGGAAGCAAAAGGCAGAACCGGCGAAAACCCCAGGCAGAGCACCCAAACACGAGGGAGCCTCACCAATCCGGGATGCTCCCAACAAAACAATGGGAGATGATCCAGAGGACCAGTCCAACAAGCACAGATGCAAACCAGCCCACAGCAGGAACACCCCACAGCCAACCAGAGAAGGGGAGAGCACGGACACACAAGCCAACCGAGGCAAGAAAGAACAAAACGGCGAGGAGGCCACGCAAAAAGGAAGGTCAAGAGCCACCAGGCCAGCAAGCCAGATCCCGGCAACAGGAGCCATACCCAGGCACAGAGAACCCACGCCAGCCGAACGCAGGCCCCGGAAAGAAAGGAAACACCCAGCGGACAAGGGGTCGAGAAAAATGCGAAGCCTGAACAAAAGACGACCAAAGTCGCCCCCCGGAAAAAAAGGCTGAGAGACCCACCAAGGGCAGGACCAAACCAGAAGAGAAGGGAGGCAAACAACCCGGCCCCAGAGTGTCCAGAGGACAAACCTCCGGAACCTCAGAGCACCAGGCACCATGAAAAAAGGGCCAGTCTACAGCCCACCAGCACTCAGCCCGGAAGGTGAGACAGAGCCCATGAACAGGGAAAGAGGTAAAGCTGAACAAACCCCGGAAGCCAACCCACCAGGACCTGAGTGCCAGAAGGAAGCGGACCCAGCAGGGACCAGAAACCAGAAACCCATCAGGACGAAACACCGACCAGGAAACAAGACACCAAGGGAACCAGCACTGCCAGGGAGCCCGAGCAGCAAGAATCGACAAGGGCAACCAACCAGGACAATGAGACCCGGGAAAACAAAGAAGAAAAGGGAACATGAACCCAAGAACACAGCCCCAGCAGAACACCCCAACAGCAAACCCGCGGAAACCAGGGCAGGAAGCCAACCCTGAAGAAGGCACACCCCGAGCACCAGAGAAGGAGTGCAACAGAACAGTCAAACGACCTAGACAACCCAAGACTAGAGCAAGGGAACCTCAAGGGAACCAACACCAGCATCAGACAAGCCCAACCAGAGACAGGCTAGGCAGAGACGACCCCACACAGCCCAAGCAGAAGGCAGGGGAAAAAATACAGAGACCAGCAAAGACGTGGGCCAATGACCCATAAAGGCCTCGAAGGAGCGGGACAGGCCCAAACAACACAGCACGGAAACCCAAACCCACCAGGGAAGAGGGAGCACCAAAACAAATCCCGACCACAGAAGCAACAGAATCCATGCACAAAAAAAACCTAAAACCCCCCGGCCCAGCACAGCCAAAGGCAGGGCCCGAGTAGGGGAGAAACCCCCAGGGCAGAAAACCGCAATTGAGGACACAGCAGCCATGAAGCCGAAGACCAGCAACCCACTCGACCAGAAGGACCTGAAGGCCAAACCCACAACCGGGGGAAGGCCAAAGAAGGGAAGGCCCCTGCAGAGCACAGGCCAGAGAGCAAACAGCCCCAGCGTTGCCCAAACGAAATCCCAAGAGCAGGGAATACAGGAGTGGGGGACAGACCCAAACAGGCACAGCCACAGCCAAGAGGCCACAACGGCAGGAACACACCACACCCGCAAGGACCAGAACCCGATAGCAGAGGGACCAGCCACCCCACAGGCAGAAAAGACACCAGCAAAAGAAGTGTCAGGCCATACAATGAACCCCCAACACAGCCCCATCAGGCAGTCCAGGACCGCAGCAAGAGCGCAACCAGGCAACCCCGTGAAGGTCGTACCAAACTGAAACTAGCAGACCAGCCAAGAACAGGAGCCAACAGGGAGGAAGGCCGAAGGCAACAGGCAACCATAAGGAGGCACCGCCGAAGGCCAACCAGAAGCCGCTGCAAGCCTGCAGACCAGGGGAGACCAAAACACGCCCCCTGGAACAACATGAGTACAGGGAAAAGCTGAGGCACAACCCTGGCAAAAAGAACCACCAGAAAGGGCAGGGACAAGCATCCCCCTCCACAGCAAACTAAGCCGGAGAAGAACACCACAGGTCAAAAGAGACCCAGCAGAGACCAACAGTACCCGGGAAATCGAACCAGGAATCAAACATCGCCCACCCAGAAGCACCACTGATACCAGACGAGACCAGAGGAAGCAGGGAGGAATGGCCGAAGGGGAAGCCAGAAGCAACCGAGGCACCAGAGCAGGCGAAGAGTCCAGAAACCCACGCAGCAGCAGGGACCAGAGAGGGACGTCCAGGGCCCCCCAAAACACACCTTGACGTGAGACAGACCCGGAAAGGTGGCCAGACCAACACCACAGTGCCCGCCAAGAACCAGCAGCTCGAAGAAGCAGAAAAGAGGAAACCATCTCAACGGGAAATCCAAGCGGGCGTCCCTATCCAGGAGAGTGAGCATCCCCAGGGAGCAAAGGCCACAGGCAAACACCGGAGGCCAGGACCAGCAACCCCGAGGCACAGGACCCAGCCAATGAGCCCCAGCACCCCGCCCAAACGTAAGGGCCAGCAGACAACCAGGGTAAAAACGCAGCAGAAAACAGTGCGACAAGAAGAGCCAGGCAGAAACGCAGGCAAAGGTGACATGAAACGGAACCATGAGAGCCAGGCCAGCAGCAGGATGACAGAGACAACAACCAGGACTGTAGCCACAGGCAGACCCTCCAGGAGAAGCAACGGGCAGAGACCCACCGGAGCCAGTACGAAGACCTGTGCCCAGAGCACCACCTCAGAGACACAGGGAACGCCAAGGCCAGGCCAGGGCCAAGAGCAGAAGAGACCAGGCGCCCACAGACCGGCAACACCGGGGGCCCAGACGAAAGTGACCGGTCAATTGGGCAAAGAAAAACCATCCTGGCCACAGTACGAAAACCGCTCACCAACAAACGGACAGCCGGCAAAAGGAACTGGGCCGCAGAGGAGGAGAACCGCGGCACACAGGATGGGAGGCAACCACAAACAAGCACCCCCCGCAATGGAAAACACACACTGGAACAGCCCATGCAAGGCAGCCCAGCGAGAGAAGAGCCAGTAGTGCGTGCAAGGAACATGTCACAACCCATAAACCAACAACCAGCCGACTAGAGAGACCATAAACCCCGTCAAGGCACAGAAGCTGGAATGCGACTGCCTCAACCTGCCCTGGTGCAGGAGTACAGAAGGCGTGCCGCCAGCGCACCCGAAAAGCACTTGCAGGAGTAACACAACTCCCATACTGGCCTCTCACAGAACAAAATGCAAGCACGCAAGGGACCGGCGAGGACCCTGTACCTGACCCGACGCTGAACGGAGGGAGCCCCACAGACTGAAAGTAGCTGAAACCGAGCCAAAGAGCCAAGCCCCGGTATCTGCACACATCCATGCACCCCGTCCCAGGAATGAACAAGGACGAGCGTCTGTACAGCCAGACCCACCAGAATTCCCCAAGCGCCATAGACCCCTGAGCCACACAGTCTGCCAGAATCGTATACCAAAACTGAACCAGCAGACATACATGAAGGGAATGCGCTGCGTGTCAGCCCACCATCACAGCAGACACGCGGAGATCCTGCGGGGAGGAAAAGCAATCCGAGCATATACAACAGGAAACGCAGAGATTGGCGAGGCAGGACTGCAACCAAATACAACGAACGACTGCAGAAGGAACGGGACATATAAACCACTGATACCTTGTGCCTCGCGCCCCTCAGTCTGCAAGAAAGAAGAAAAACACTGCTACGCTGTACTCACCTGGAGTGGGGGCTGAAACACGAACAGAAACAAGGCCCCCACCCCAACAATCAGCTGGAATCCAAGGGAGCAAGCAGAGCGCGTCTTCCACCCGGCCAGGCCACATGACGCATAAGGGACCTGGGGGTAATGCTCTATTACTTACCGGTAATCTTCATTTCTACGGGTCCTGTTGTCCTTGTCCCATTCATACGCCCCTCCCTCCCTCCCTGACGGCCGGCCTTCCTGTTATGGGCTTGGTTGTTTATGCGGAACGCTAGGTATTTACCCTTTATGTACTCCCGGTGGGAGGGGCGGGGTTAGTGTCCCAGCATTCTTCTGATCTTTTTTCAGTCGGGAAATGGTTATCTCCACATAGTAATGAATGGGATGAGGACATAAGGGACCTGGGGGTAATCAATTTGTCCCTTCAGCACTGCATTATGCTCCCTCAAAACAGCACCTTTCATAAAAAAGCTTTGTTTCTTAAAATTTAACAGAGTAGCCTAAAATATGGACCCATCTGTAGCTACCTCTCATTACTGTGTTTCAGCATTGTTAATATGAAAGGTGAAGTGCATATTCAGGCACTTTACTTGTTGCCAAGGTGACATTTTGTAAATGAAATGATTGAATAATTTTGCATTAATCTGAAGTCAAACAAACCATAACTTTTACTTCTGATAAACTCTTCTGTATAAACTGTAGCAAAAGCAATAAATTATTCTAAAATTGAAACCATTCTTTTTATTCAGCCGTAGTGCAGTGGTGTGTCCTTAATTGTGGCTTGATTTGAGAAAAAAAATCTTCACCAGTTCCAGTAATTTAAGATTCTTGGAACTTCCTTCAATTCAAGGAAAATATTACTTCTCTGCAGTGTTATCTCAAATGGGTTAATCTTGAAACTTCCCTCACACTGCACCTTGGAAAACGTGTGCTGCTTTTGGTAAATTGTAATGTATATGGCGAAGATGCAGAAATATATAATTATTATAATAATTAGCTGCTGAGGCATGGTTTCTCCACACATTCATAGTTTACTCTCATTCTCTCTAAAGCTCCACTTGTCCGCCTTCTTCATAAATGCTGACCGCTTCAATAGATTTTAATTGTCCTCATCCAACTAGAAAAAGACTTGGGGCCTGATTATGAGTTTGACAGTCCGAAGGATCGCCAAACCCACGGAGGCTGTGCAGCTATTGCAGAGATTCTGCTCAGACACAGAACTGTGCACAGAGACCCTGGAACATGGCGCCCAACTGTGGGTGCCATTTTGCAGGGATTCTGCTCAGACACAAAACTGTGCACAGAAACCCAGGACATCAGTAAATTGTGGTGAACCAAAAAACTCACCTCAGTACCTAGAACCCCTAACCGACTAGCATCAGTGTCACATTAGCTCTTCGTCCTATAGCAAAGGTACCAATTGTGAGAAGTTAGCCTGCTATGTGATATCCACTGTTCTAGTGGGTACCTTGCACCAGTCTAAACGACCCTTATGATGGTGGTTGTAAAGTCAACCTTATAGATCAGCTATCCTAGTGGTAGCATGGACCGACAGTCTTAGGCTAAAACTTCAGAGAGCATGTGAAGCCAGCTGTTTTACCAATTATAATCCCTTGAATATCAAATGAAAGGACACCACACAGGATATATATTCAAAATAAATATATATGTATTTCTAAACAAATCCCCTGAACTCTTTATGAGCACACAAGCACAAGCGCAAAACAAGTAACTTAATAGAATAGACAAAAGTTGCACAATTATGGATAGGGCCGGGTGGCCCGCTAAACCATATATTAAAAAAGGGGTATAAGTACCACGTCACGAACAATGGTAAGGCCTAGGGCCTTGTGAATCGCTGGGCTATACTGGACTAACAATGGTTAGGGAGCAGGAGGCCCACGGGATGCATGTGCAGTGTCTAAAGGCACACGCGTTGACACATAGAAGTCAATGGGTGCGTAAAAGTTAAAGGTTTGGAAGTCTTCCCACTGGACTAGAACTTAACCACTTGAAACTAGGACACTAGGAGTGTAAATCTTTACAGGAGCACCGTAGTACTCGTGTTACCTAACCCACAGGAAGCGGGTGCATAGGTCCCAAAGTGTGTCGGGTTTCGTCGTGGAGATCTATGGAGCCTTGGAGAAAAGATGCTGCAGGCGGCCATAAGAGAAGAGTCCGGGTCGATCCGAGGGTGGATCGAAGATGTAGAGGACCTGAAAGCAGAGGGGACAGAGTCTGGGTCACTAGCCAGTGATCAGGATGGAACCAGGTGATGTCACGTTGCAATCAGGTGCTGATGGGAAGCTTGTCTCTGCAGCCACGTGGACCAGGAGGCGTCGAAGAAGACCAGAAGGCAGGCACGGACTGTCCCACGAAGGCTCTCGCTGTCGGCGGTGTCGGCTTCAAGATTGGAGTCAACAAGCCTTGGCAAAGGCAACCCACGCAGGAATCGATGTAGGCTTCTTACTCAGACCAGCAAGGTCTGAGGGGCTGCTTCTTTTGAGGGAAGCAAGGGCCAGTCTGGAGCAACCAGACCAGCGGTGTAGTTTCACAGAATCGTCGCCAAGATGGCCACTAGCCAACGGGCAAGTGACCGGGCAGACGCGTCGAGCAGGAAAATGCAAAAGGGCCCCACGCGGAACTCGTGGAGTGTGCAGGGCTGATCTTTGGTGTAGATGCTGCTCGGGGCTGGGGCTTCTCAATCCCCAATGCACAGCTTCGAGGAGGCCTCGGGGGCTGCACAGTTAGCAGGTCGCAGACTTTTCAAGATGGCCGGTCCCACGTCTCTCGTCGCCTCCACGGGTCTCAGCTTTGCAGGGACTGTGGATCGGGCTGTTGGATGTCTGGCAATCCGGTTCTTGTCAGGCTCCGGGCTCGGTCTCTGGCGGGAGGCGGCGGCGGCAAAGCAAGTCGTCGATCGCTGGATGGTGCCTGCTTGTGCAGGGTGGTCACTCCTTGACCACAAGGGAGATTCTTCAGTCGTCTTCTTCCAAAGTAGAGTGATGAAGGTCCAGAGTTTCGTTTCAAAGTTTCAGTCAGGATAATCTAAAGTCTCTAGACTCCGCTCCTACCTATATACCAATCCTAGGGGCTGGATTACCTGCTAGGTCCCTCCTATGGGTGGGACCAGGGAAGGGGGTGGTTACACCCCTTTCCCTTTGTCCAGTTTCGCGCCAGAGCTGGGGCTGGAGTGCCCCAGCACCGGTTTGAACTGGCCTATGCATGGGACACCTTGTGTGCCCCAGGCAGTGTCTCAATCCTTTCAGCCCTCCCTGTCCCAATATACAAAATCCTGTCTGGGGTGGTGGTGCTAGCACCTCCCAAGGCAGGAAACCTATTGTCCAAGCCTCCCTCGCTGGAAGGACTCCCAGCAGCAGGATGTCGTGTGTCTGTGGCAGCAGCATCCATTTTGTGATACTGAGGCTCTGGTTAACTTTAACCGGGAATAGTAGGAACAACATGTCTTCTCCCTCTAGAAGGGTGGAATGCTACCCCTATCGCCAGGACTGGCGAGGAGTAGTATTCCAAATCGTATGACACCTTACTCGACATGTTTCGATAAAGCCAAACCATAGTTAGCATTTAACCGGGAGGTTCATAATGCACTTAAGAGTATATGGTATGGCAATATCCTAGAACAGCTATAAGGACATGGTTCCGAAAGCTGCAGACAGGCTCTGCTCATGCCAGAGCACCATCTCACCTAAAACCAAGCACTCTTCCTCCAGGATTGTTAAGGCCTGCCATAGGAGTGACTTATAGGTGTATATAATAATAATAATAATAGTGGGTCTTGTAGAGCGCAATGGTGACGCACAACGGCGTGTCCCCGTGTCTAGATATAAGGTTAGATATAGGTATTATATATCTAAGCAAGGGGTGATTACACGACCTTGCTCCAGCTGAGTGATCAGCCAGTTGTGTCAATTTGGGTGGCCAGCCAGGGGTGGCATAATACATGCTGCAGCCCCTGGTAGGCCTTGGATGCACCTATGCCCTGGGTACCTATAGTACACTGTACAGGGGCTCATAAGGTGACCCAGTATCCAATTGGAGATGTACCTAGGGTACATGGAGTCCATTTTAAATAGAGAGCAGATAGCCTGGGGCCCAGATTAGCAGGATCCCAGGCCAACTAAGTCCAAAACCAGCTAAACACTAGGCAAAAAATCTGGGGTACCCATAGTCAGGTATCCACCTTCCTACAGTAAAACCCTGTTAAACTAGGACACTTCGAGAGTCAACACCCACGGGAGCACCGGAGTACTAGAGTTACCTCACCCAGGGAAGCCGGGTACATAGGTGTCTTTTCATGTCGGGCTTCGTCGCTGTTTCCTATGGAGAGCTGCAAAGAAGTGCTGCAGGCGACCAGGAGAAAAGTGTCCGGGTGGATCGAAGGTGTGAAGAACCTGAAAGCAGACGAGACAGAGTCTGGGTCACTAGCCAGTGACCAGGAAGGAACCAGGCGATGTCGAGTGTTTCAGGTGAAGAAGGTGATGCTTGTCTCTGCAGCCACGAGGACCAGGAGGCGTCGACGACGACCAGGAGCTGGATTCGAGCTGTCCCACGAAGGATTTAGTTGACTGCGGTGTCGGTATCCGGATTGGTCCCAACAAGCCTTGGCAAACTCAATCCACGTGGGAATGGAAGATTGGCTTCAGTTCAGACCAGCAAGGTCTGGGGAGCTTCTCCTTCGCAGGGAAGCTGGAGCAAACCTGGGCAACCAGGCATGCGGTGTAGTTTCAAAAGGAAGTCTTTAGCCAATGGGCTAGCAACCGGAAAGACGCGTCAAGCTGAAATGCAGGAGCAGGCCCCACGCGGCACTCGTGGAGTGTGGAGGGCTGAGCGGTGCAAATGGCGCCTGGGTCTGGGGCTTCTCAAACCCCAATGCACAACTTCGAGGATACCTCTGAAGTTGCACGGTTAGCAAAAAGCAGGTAGCCCAGGGTGTCCGGTCCCAAGTCTCGTGTCTGCCACGGGTCTCAGCTTTGCTGTGGATGTGGATCGGAGTCGGGGAAGTCTGGAAGTCTAGTTCCTGAGTCGCTGAGTCTTCGGGTTCCGGCGGTAGCATCGACAACGCAAACCGGAAAGTTACTGGTGGTGCCTGTTTGCACCGGGTGGTCACTCCTTGACCACAAGGTAGATGTCTTCAGTCTTCCAGTTGATATGTATGGAACGTCCAAGGTCCAAGAGTTTTATTTCAGAGTTTCAGTCCAGGATAATCTAATGTCTCTAGACACCGCTCCTATCCCTTTCCCTTTGTCCAGTTCCGCACCAGAGCTGGGGCTGGAGTGCCCCAGCAACTGGTTTGAACCGGGCTATGCATGGAGCACCTTGTGTGCCCCAGGCAGTGTCTGGAAAACCATTTTTCCATTGAACCCACACTGCCCCAATCCACCACAGGCTGTCTGGGGAAGTGCTAGCACCTCCCTCGACAGGAAACCTATTGTCCAGGCCTCCCTTGCGGGAGTTTCGTCCAGCTGCAGGAGGTCAGACTCGTGTCTGTAGCAGAAGCATCTATTTTGTGATGCTGAGGCTCTGTTTAACTTTAACCGGGTAAAGCAGTAACTACATGTCTTCTCCCTCTAGAAGGGTGGAATGCTGCCCCCGCCGCCAGAAGGGGGTTAGTATTTCAAAGTGTTTGACACCTTACACAACATGTTTTGATAAAGCCAAACCAAAGTTAGCATTAACCGCGAGGATTATAATGCACTTAAGAGTATATGGTATGGCTATATCATAGAACCTCTATAAGGACATGGTTCCGAAAGCTGCAGACTGGCTCAGCTCATGCTAGAGAGCCCTAAAAACACCTTACTGTCCCAATACATAACCCATCCTTGAACCCTAAAACTCCAAAATACTGCGCTACACAACCCATCCCTGAACGCTAAAAACCACTTTCCACCCCTATACACTACTCAGTTGTGAGCTGTAAGTACCCATTACTACTTCTGAGGACAACCCATCCTTGAACTCTAAAAACCCATTACTACCTCTATACACTACCCATCCCTATACCCTTCTGCTACTCCAACCGCTACCCTTCCCAGAACCCTAACAAACCCTTGCGTACCTGTACACTATCTTTCCCATTCCTTAATATATATACCTTGCACATATATGTATGTATATATATATGTATCACTCACCGAAAAAACAAAGGTTAAAGTGGAGTTAGTCGTGAGAATGGTAGTAATATTTTAACTTATGTTTAAAAACAAAAACATAAAAATTCACTGAAAAAGCACTACTGTTCAAAAATGAAATTTGCTTGTTATACATAACTGACATAAGCTGCAGATCTCAGTGGTTCAAGTTATATGTATGGCAGTTATGTATAACTGGCGAATTTCAGAGGGCGCTTTTGGTTTTTAAACGGGAGTGATTTTTCAATAAATTTCTTTGCGTTTTTTTTAACCAAAAATAATTTTTGTCTTTTTTCCCAACTGGAATCCCCCAGCAACACGTCTATCAGTTTTTTTTACCTTAATTTCTCTTAAAACACACTTTTTCTATAAATATCTGCCTTTCTGCCAAATTTGGTGTAATTCTGCTCAGCCTTTTTTAGGTCTCGCCTACACAGCGTGCATGCGCTACATAGGAGACCTTTAGCCGTTGTTCAGCTGTTTTTCGAAGCACATACTCGTACACGTTGCAGGAGCGCACAGGGGCGCGCCACTAGCAAGAGTTTGTGCTTAAAAAAACAGCAGACTACAAGTGCACGCACGCACCACTCCCGGGCCAGCAAACACATCATTGCTATGCCAGTAGTGTGTTTTTCTTTTACTTTTACAAGCATGCGTGTGGTGTGTGACTGCGGCCCTTTTGCATTTCCAACTCGCATGCTCTCACCAAAGCCAGCCTCGTCCACAATTTGCCCCAACCCCTTTTACTTTTATTAGTAAGTGGTGCTTTGCTTTACATCAAATGCCAGAAAGAATTAGGAAATAAACACTGAATATCCTGGCATTTCAATCTAAACAAAGCACAACTTATAAATGTTTTTTTAATGTTTGCACTTTCTTCTAATAAAAAAAAGTATGTGGGATCAACTTACTCTGGTGCATTTTAAAAGAAACACCTCCGGCGCATTATTATTAAATAAGTAGAGCGCAGCCCTTTGTCGCATTTCCCTCTGTCCCTGTTATTTATTCCCTGTTTTCTTTTTCCCTGTTTGAGAGTGCCCCAACAACTTACTTTTATTAGTAAGCGGTGCTTTGCTTTACATCAAATGCCTGAAAGAATTAGGAAATAAACACTGAATATCCTGGCATTTCACTCACTCTCACTGACTGACTCACTCATTCTCACTGGCTGACAGACCCAGTCATTCTAACTGACTGACTGACAGACTCCCTCTCACTGACTGACACTCACTCTCTCACTCTCACTGACAGACTCCCTCTCACTGGCAGACTCTCACTGACAGACTCTCCCACTCTCTCTCACTGACGGACTCGCTCTCACTGACGGACTCACTCTCACTGACGGACTCGCTCTCACTGACGGACTCGCTCTCACTGACGGACTCGCTCTCACTGACGGACTCGCTCTCACTGACGGACTCGCTCTCACTGACGGACTCGCTCTCACTGACGGACTCGCTCTCACTGACGGGCTCGCTCTCACTGACCGACAGACTATCACTGACCGACAGACTATCACTGACCGACAGACTCTCACTGACCGACAGACTCTCACTGACCGACAGACTATCACTGACCGACAGACTCTCACTGACCGACAGACTCTCACTGACCGACAGACTCTCACTGACCGACAGACTCTCACTGACCGACAGACTCTCACTGACCGACAGACTCTCACTGACTGACTCTCACTGACTGACTCTCACTGACTGACTCTCACTGACTGACTCTCACTGACTGACTCTCACTGACTGACTCTCACTGACTGACTGACTCTCACTGACTGACTCTCACTCACTGTCTCACTGACCGACTCTCGCTGACAGACTCTCACTGACTGGCTGACTCTCTCACTGGCTGACTCTCTCACTGGCTGACTCTCTCACTGGCTGACTCTCTCACTGGCTGACTCTCTCACTGGCTGACTCTCTCACTGGCTGACTCTCTCACTGGCTGACTCTCTCACTGGCTGACTCTCTCACTGGCTGACTCTCTCACTGGCTGACTCTCTCACTGGCTGACTCTCTCACTGGCTGACTCTCACTGACTGACTCTCACTCTCTCACTGACGGACTCTCTGACTCTCACTGACTGACTCCCACTCTCTCACTGACTGACTCTCTCACTCCCACTGACTGACTCTCTCACTCCCTCACTGTCTAACTGACTGACCTTCACCCTCCGGTTATTTATGCCCCCCATAACAAAACAAAAAAACACAACAAGCAACCATTGGGACAGGCAGATACAAGTTGCCAGCATTCAAAGGACAAAAAAAACTCAAGACAATATTTTTAATAATTTTTTAATATGGTCGTTCAGTTGTACATAATGCTTTTTGGTTCATATCTTAGGTAACAAAAATGCTTTTGACACTTTTCTTTATTATAACTTTTCAGTATGCTGCAGACTTCTGTACAGCACAGCTTAAAGACATAGGTAAAGTCAATCACTCTGGCTAAACACTTATAAGTTCCCAAAGGTGAGACCTATTGGCTATGCAAATGCTTGTTTCTGTATTGTTGTCTATTTTTTCCTGTGGAAATTTCATGGGGAAAAACTGCTTTAGGACACACCTTTTTCTTGGACCTTGCTTGACGGTTCACCTTGAAACTTTCAATGAATGTTCTGAGGTGGATTAATTTTTTTTATTTGGTAGATGAGAGTTTAATGAAAAGATGTGAAATTGCGCCATTTTTATTAGTAAACAAAAAACTGACTTGCTCATAATGAAATGAAATACCAGTATTTGTATAGCGCAGTAGATTCCGGAGTGCTGTGCTGAGGACACCGACGCGAGTGAGAGGACGCACTGGGAGGCTCCTGACCGGCCTCGATCACCTCGCTTCTCCCCCTCTGCAGCTTGGATGAAGCGGTCTCTTGGCTGGTGTTTTGCCCCATCCCCCTGCTCCCCTGCTACCTGTGGTGTGCGGAGGGTGAGCACAGGGTAGGGCAGGGCAGGGCAGGGAAGGACCAGCATCGAGGTCCCTACAACAGCGGCACGGTCTACAGCCGCACCATGCATAAAGCACTCTAGCCGCTGAGAAACGCGGGAACGGCCCAGTAGCGGCGAGAACCGCAGTGAGTCACCCTGTAGCGGCAAGAGCCGCGGGTGCACTTTTGGCAGTACTTTGGCGGCTTTTTGACGGCTCAGCAGGGGCTACAGCACTAGGCAGGACCCACCAGAGTCACCTGGTAGCGGCAGGAGCCGTGGGATTTGGGGAGCTAGCGAGTAACAGAGGACAGCCCGCCCCAGCGCTAGTGAAGCCGAAGCCCCTGCTTGACTCCCAACCGGGCTTGGTTCAACAGGCTCAGTAGGCTCAGCAGGCAGCAGGCGACTGCAGAACAGAGCACGGAGCGTACTGCGGGTAACTGCAGGTTAAACGGAGGGGAGTGGCCGCAGTAGCTTCCACCAGCAACTGTACGGGCAAATGCTCCTGAAGCGCCTGCAGCAGTGACCACGGAAGCAGGAGCCAAGTGGCGGTCGGTTGAGCCGCTAGAGCTGTAGGAGCTCTCTGTGTTTCCCGTGTGGGTGTAGCTGTGGCTCATCATCGCTTTTTATCGCGGCAGGAGCCGCAGGACACTCTTCAGTGCAGTGAGTGGGCATCTGTTGACATCTGTTTACAACCTGCGCAGCAGGAACTGTGAGCTGGTCTTTTGTGGGGCGGGACTGCTCTTAGCAAATTCAACGACTACTGCACTCAATCAAAGCATTGCCAGCACTGGCAGTAGAAGTAGGTCAAAAGGTGCAAGAAGTAGGCGGCTCTAGGAGCATAACCCAGCATAACCCACCGCATCCTACAAAAGACACTAAAACGCCTCTAATAACACAAAACTTTGGGCGCATTGACTTTTACCTGGCTGTGAAGCACTCAGCATTTCCCGCATTGCTGGTCCCCTCGCCGCCGCACTCCACAATCTTTAGCGGCCGCCGAGGAGGGGACAGCAGGACTTCATCTACCAGGCTCCTTTGCGGTCCCTGATCGGCGGAACGCCGCCACGTCAGCCTTGCGCCCGGAGGCGCTTTAAATCACGGACCTTCCCGGCAGAGCGGGTGTATGCACAAAACTTTGGGCGCATTGACTTCTACCTGGCTGTGAAGCACTCCGCATTTCCCGCATTGCTGGTCCCCTCACCGCCGCACTCCACAATTTTTAGCGGCCGCTGAGGAGGGGACAGCAGGACTTCATCTACCAGGCTCCTTTGCAGTCCCTGATCGGCGGAACGTCGCCACGTCAGCCTTGCACCCGGAGGCGCTTTAAATCACGGACCTTCCCCGCGCCGGGCTAAGCCCGGGCAAAAAGCGGGCCCTCTGAGGCCGAAGTAGGCTGGGCTGGGCCCACTTATTTTCATTTTTATTTTCGTTTGTTCTTTTATATTGTTTGTGTCCTCGTTTTGGCATTGACATTGACTCTTTTCTGGATAACTTCAGCTCCATATAGTTCTTTATGCTTGAACTTTTATAGTGTTACTTTATTTATTTATCTGCCTGTATTTAATATTGTATTTGGCTTCTCCCTGATTTGAGAAATTAACATGACAGCTAAAAAGCTTCGTTCAGGGAGACTCTTGGTAGGAAGGTCTTGCACAAAGATTAAATCTAACCCTCTTCGCAACAAGGATGTCCAAAACCTGCAACTAAAGGGCCAGTGTCAGTTATTCCATTAATGGGAAAAGTCTAAAGATAAGAATACGACAACGGGGGCTGACTCGGAGCAACTTACTGCAAATAAGGTTAATGGTGTCTTCCCTTCCCCTGTGGGGACGCCTAAGCTGGCTCTGGAGGGTCCGAATATGGAAAATAATTTAGCCGAGAACTCACAGGTTTGTGAGGGAATTAATCCAACACAATTTACTGCTTCCCATAATGCTAAGTCGCCCGCTCTCAGAGTTGAGTGTGTGCAGCAACATAATATTTCTTCAAAGTCTGGGATCAACTTGATACATGAACTAGTAGGTGGTTCCCCACCCAAGGGAAGTAGGTAATGAGGACTCTCAACTGCTAGATATTGATTTGGAGCTTTGTGGGCAGTACTTAGTAGATGGATCTTTGAAATTATTTGAGGCCATTAAGACCCCGTTCATCTCTACCCCGTCAGGCCTTCAACTTTATAGTAGTACCCCTTCTGTTAAATCCCAAGACATATCCTTGCAGTCCAACATCTCAAAGAATCCCGAGTTGAACATATCAGGTATTCATCCAACTTCCTCCCCCTGTCCAGATAGACCTGACAAACCCATCTCCGAGTCCCTGATCGCTTTAGAACATCTGTTGTCCTCTATATTATTATTGTTGGGTAAATTTGTGGGTAGTTCTGACTGTGTCCTGGAAACAGTTAACCAGATACTGAAGGTCCTATTAAATAAATATTTGGAAAATGTACCCTGTTTAGATCCTCATGTCGGTTTGCTAGGGCCCAAATCCTGTATTGATATTTCCCCAGGAACTAAGCCCTTGGACCCCTCTCATAATTCAGCCCAGATTGCCCCGGCTGTTTCCATTAGAAACTAGCTACTTTCAGCCCCTGAATCTTCTGCTTATAATTGTATTGTGGACTCTGATCCTGAAGTTGTAGAGGAAACTGGTGAAGCAGCTGATTTAAAACCTGATAAAGAGCTCTTCCCTATTTTTGTCCAAGAGACTAAGGAGAAGGGGGAAAAAGTAAAAATGGAAAAGCCTAAAAGGATTAGAGGAAAAAAGAGGAAACCTATTCGCAAATATAGAAAAAAGAGGCAGAGACAAAGAATTTTTGGGGATTTCCAAGACTCACATATTAAGAGTGATGAAAATAACTCTCTGCCCATTTCTGCTGCGATTGAAGATGGAAATCTGAGGCAGGGTCCAAATACGCAAATAGACGGCGTTCCAGTTCCCCCCTTAGAGTACAATGATATGATCTCCAGTTGTGCGAATCCTAATTCAGGAAGTCCTAATATAGGTTTGGGGAGGTCAATGAATCTTGTTCCGATAGTGAAGATGATAAAACCTGCTCCTAGCATAGCATATACCCTTAATCCAACGGCTCCTTCCTTTTATGCCTCGGTAGAAGGTGCAGTATGCTCTAAAAAAGCCTCGGTAAATCTCACAGAGGAAAATATAGACACGCTGACATTAGACTTCCTCCCTCTCTTTGATCCTGACTTAATACTGAATAGAACTTTGCTTCTTAAATGCTTCAAAGAGATGGAGAGTTTGAAGTTAATCCAATCTAATGACATTGATTTGGTCTCTATTTTGAGGGTTGAGGCTGGGTCGTGCATCAGGGTAAGGTTCTACTCCAAACTTGTTGTGAACCTTATTCTGAAGCAGGCTGAGAGCTTTCAGAGTCGTGGGATTGACGTAATGCCTCTTCTCTCCAACTGCAGAGACGGCTTCTCAGACAGGAGGTCTCTGGGCTCGAGATAAGCCGGTCCTCCTATCATTTTTGAGGACTTAAAGATATGCATTTCTAAATCTAAATGGCTAGTGACACATGTAACTACTCCCTCTTTATCCACAAACAGTAATAAAGCAGAGGACAGTCAGCAATGGAATTGGTTGCCTGGTGCTCTATCAAGTAAATCAATTGACAACCCGAAATTATTTTCTCATCTTTAGCAGCAGCTTATAAATTCTCTCTTGGAACACGGCTGGAATTAATAACAGTCCCGAAAAGTTGCAGTATCTTTATTCCCTGAAGGCTAGTGTGATCTGCATTCAAGAGATGTGGTGTGTGGACAAAATGACTGTGGGGAGGGATTATTTTGTCCTGGAAGGAGGGGCCTCCCCCTCTAAGATAGGGGACGCTAAAGGGGGAATTGCGTGCCTGCTCTCTAATCGGATAAAGTGGAATTATTCCCACCACTTAGATCCTAGCAACCTTTTCCAGGCAGCGACACTGTATAGTCTTGACAATGTGGAAAAGAAGAACCCCCTGGTAATAATAAATGCTTATATCCCCCCGATGATAGTTTTAATATAGTATTGAAACAAGTCTTTGCTTTTATTAAACAAATCAAGGATACAGTTCCCACCCCCCAAGTAATTTTATTGGGAGATCTTAACTGCAAAGTCTCGAACTCAAGCTTGGATCTATTTAGAAACAAGTTCAAAGAGGAATCCTTCCAAATTCCACAAGCTCTTTTCCCAGTTAAAATCCGAACAAATAAGAGAGAGATACTTCTCCTGGAAGAACTGTCCTTAACAGAGGGTATTATAGCAAATGGAAGGCTTCCTTCCGATACACCTGCAAACTTAACGCACAAATCCAATCAAAGTGAGTCTATCTTGGATTACGTAATCATTGAATATTGCGCCTTTTATCTCCTGAGAGATCTGGCGGTCTCTCAGACTTTATTCAGTGACCATAAGGTGATCACTATAACTCTCTCCATATACCCTCCCAATGTTGACCCTTGGTCCCTCAATGGAGACTCTGTCAACTTTAGTAATAAAACAGGAAGATGTTTTTGGAACTCAAAAGCCATGAAGGGCCTGGAGCACATCCTGGAAAAAACAGTAAAAGTTCTTCATAACTGGCAAGGGGCTGAATTACTACATTTTGTGGACTTTATGAAAGAGGTCACTTTAGTCGCTAGAAAATCCAATCTATCCACAAAAAAGATCATACTCCCCAGATCGATCATCCTCCTAAATAAGGAAATAAATAAGCTGGTGAGGGAACAATATTTGTCCAGATCCCCGAAAAGATACCGCAAAATAGTCCTCTTAAAAAGAAGGAGACGTAGGGTCAAGATTAAAATAAAAAAAGAAAGAGGATTCTCTATGGATCAATTTGCGAGAGGCCGTAGTCAACGGTCATGCAAGATTATTCTGGTCTCTAATCGGGGAGGGCTGTGGAACAAGAGTCCGTCCCCGTCCAATTACCATATCTGAACAAATTTGGGTCAATTAAATTGTTAATTTATATGCCAGTAATGGGCCGGTGGCCGAGTATGAGGGATTCTGTAATGATAGTAATTTTCCAATAGATTTCCCTTCTGAAAAAACTATCGAACTGGCCATAAAGGTACTGCGAGTTTCTGGCGCAATGGGGCCTGACGAGCTCCCGATATCCGTATTGAAACAGGACTCAGTTGCCTGGAGCAAAATTCTTTTTCTTATATTTAGGTTTTGTTTTATGAGTAAAACTATTCCCTTGTCCTGGAAAGGGAGCATATTGGTGCCATTGTTTAAGAAGGGCGATGGGAACGAACCCAAGAATTATCGCCAAATCGCCCTGCTCGACGCAACTGGTAAAGTCTTCTCTAAATGTCTCCTATACTCGATTAATGATTGGGTTGATAGGAGTCACATATTACCCTTAGAACAGACAGGCTTTCGTAAGGGACATGGCACCCTGGACAACCTTTCCGCTCTTCAGATAATCTCTGACAAATATGTAAGGGTTCATGGGGGAAGAGTCTTTGCGGTGTTTATTGATTTCTCCACAGCGTTTGATAAAGTGGATCGGCCCTTGCTGTGGAGAAAGTTATCTGCCCTTGGCATGCCCCCTCTCCTGTTAGATTTGGTTTGGGCACTTCACTCAGACACATGGTGCCAAGTCCTTCAAGGAGGGGAAAGGGGGTTGTCTCAAGTCATTCCTACCATCAACGGACTAAAGTAGGGCTGTCTTTTGGCTCCTCTGCTTTTTTCCCTGTACATCTCAGATCTCCCTAAGTATTTATCTGCTTGTGATGGTATCGCCCCAATATTGGGGGGAACCCCAATCGCCTGTTTGCTACATGTTGACGATATCCTTATATTGGACTTAACGCCCAAAGGGTTAAATAATCGTCTGCACCTTTTTGCAGAATCCCACTACTTGAAGATAAACGCAGCTAAAAGTAAAATTATGTGTTTCTCAGGGAGGAAAAAATCTAAATATGAGAATTTTGGTTGGTCAGTAGGAGGTCATAAGCTAGAGGTGGTAAAGTCTTATGTCTTCCTGGGGAAAATAATATCTGATAACCTAAGTGACAAGGCCCACATTGAGAATAATACCAGAAAGGCCCTGTCTCAAGGTAAAAGCTTGAGCGCATTATACTCTGCCACTGGGAGAAGACATTTCTCTTACTTGCTAGAGGTCTTTCGGGCGAAAATCCCATCATCCCTCTTGTATGGAATTGAAATAATCGATCTAGGGCAATGGGGTTTTTTACACATCGCAGAAGGTAAAATTCTACGGTTTTTAGCCTCTACTAACACTGCCTGCACAGTGGTAGCCCTGAGACTTGAATTCGGCATCCGTAGTAGTTGGGTGCAGGGCTAGCCAGTCTGGCTAGAGGGGAAGTGGGGACTCTCAGATACTTGATGAAGAATGAATTGCTGGGCACCCTAAGGGAGTTCTCCTTAATTGTAAAGAATTTTAGAAGGGCTGTTGCCCTCCTACAATTGGAGGAGAGTACGCTTTTTACTCTGTCTGCCGGCCAGTTAAAATCACTTCTGAAAGAAGCCTCGTGGGATCTCAGTTTTAGGTTGGATAGGGAGTCCATTCTTGCAAAGAAGGGAATCTCTCCTCTTACTGATACTTGTGTATTAAAGTATATGCAACCCTATGTCTCCTGGAACCTATCCCATGGCATACGGCGGTTCTGGCTTCTCCTGAGGCACGATCTGCTACCCTTAAATAATCTCATGGCTAGGTGGTATGGTTGTTCGGCAATTTGTAATTTTTGTAATTTGATCATTTCGGCGTAAGTGGCTGAGACAAATATGCCTGAAATTAAACATTCTTACTGCCAACTCTTTCTTACAAGCTTTATATAATCCCCCCAATGAAATGTTCTGTTTTAGTATTTTTAACTTTTTTAAACGTTTCTTAAATATTTATTAGATGGTCTTATTAACTATATTGTGCTGGTTATCTTGTATTTTGGTATTTGGTAATATTTGTAAATGTCTTTTGCATTTGAGCGAGTACTTTATATTGTGTATCTTTTTATGTGGACCTCTTAGGAGTTCCAAAACATAATAAAATAAACTTGTATAGCGCAGAGCTACCTCCGAAGTGGTGTCCCGGCGCTGGGGGTCCTCGGAAAGATTGAGTGAGCTATTGCCCAGAGTCACATGGTGCTGGGCTAACCTGCCGCTGGCACCAGGGATCGAACCTTGAACCCCGTAGTCCGGAGTCAGGCACCCTGGCCGCTGCGCCACACCTCTTCCTCTTCCACTGCCACTGCCACTGCCACTGTAATTAAAATTAAATCACTTAAAACAGTACAAATTATCTTGTGAAGTAATGTAATGATTGCACCGTAATGACTCCTGATGTAACTCCTGCAGTACAACGGAAGTACACTGTTTGTATGTGTGTGAGAGAAAGAAATGTCACTCTAAAAGTTGTCTGCTGTGACCTTACCTTTCAAAATGTCAGGTGCACTCCTTTTCGTAAACAAAAATAGAGGCAACCCCAATTCATTGATGAGTAACAAAAGTTACAAACCAGTAAATGAACAATCGCAGGCCTGCTTCATTAATGGCATTGATTTCTTTGCTTTAATTATATTCTTCTTTTTTTATTTATTTTTCTTAAAATCACAGCCAATGCGTTTCACCTAGAAAAAAAAGGCTTAATCGGTGAAAATAACGTTGAACACTCTGGAGGGACAAGGGATTATTGGCAGTCAATAGTCACGCGTACGGCTGTTTTTTATAGATCAGGAAGTATTATCTCCACAATCTTCCAACAATGGCCAAAGTCACGAGTGCCTAAGATCACACAGTTTGGTAAAGTGGGGATGCAGGGATTATCATTAATCATGTTTCAAAGCTTTAAACTTAGCCATTAGGATTGTATTTTAGCACTTGCCTCTTCCTCTGCACTTCAGTTTTCATACACGATGACGTCATTTGTTATTGTGTGAACAAGGGTGATTATCAGTAACTCGCATCTCACTCGTGTAGAGAACGTGGTATTCTTTAAAAGTATTACGTCATGTCTGTCGGTAGGGAGTGGAGAGGCACATGCGTCCTTGTTGTTACTATGTGAACATCTTAACTTTTCATACACGCCAAAATATGGGCGCAGCTAAGGGCAGGGTTTAGGGACAGAACTGGGAGACCCTTAACCTGCATTGTAGGTGAGGAAACGTTAAGTGGAAGAAAGCTAAAGTAATAACATTTTAGCTAGAAACAACGTGAGGCATCAGTCCAAGCGGGAGTGACGGTGCATGCAACGTGTTGTGCATCGCATTCATTTTGCAGCAGGGTCGGGCCAGACGATTGGCATCTGATTAGCTGCAGCTGGTGCAAGGGCCCCGGGGGGTTGTTTGAGGTCGAGTGGCGCTTAACGATCTGAGATTTTGAAAAGACAATTCTAATAATAATTTCCCACTATGCCTGTACTTCTGCGACACAACTTGCTTCTGCTCTTGCAGCGTCACGTAAACGCGTCTACGCTGCTGTGACGTCCCAGCCCCGCGCAGAAGGTTCCAGATTCTCAGCGATGTGAATATGTTTTGTGATAGTTCATGAAAAAACACCCCCCCCTCTCAGGTTGTCATTGTCCAATGGTGTTTGAAGGGGGCGGCTGGTATTTGCTTTCATGCACCACATTGGGATATGCTACAGAATAATGCACTATTTCCATGTAACAAGAATTCTAGGAAGGACCCGCGCTTAAAGAGTTAATTCTAATCCGAAGTCAATCCTATTAAAGTCTTAAAACGGTAGAAGTGGCCTGTCGTCAATTCTGACACGCTAAGACCACACGGGCGCTAACAAGCACAGAACCTCTTCCTGGCACTCAGTGTGAGGTTGTGGAAACTGGAAGGAAAATCCTGTTTCAGGAGACGTCTGCACGGGCTTGGCATGGGGTGATGCAGTTCTGCATGCCCCCCCCCTCCAGCGCTGTAGCATGCATTGTGTGACTTGCACTATGTCGGCAGGCGAGAAGAAAATTAATGCATGTCCCCTGCGCTGCTAGGCCCGACGCAAGACCAAGGACAATGCGAGGCCTAGAGAAGCGGAGATCAAGTCTCTCAGCAAATCTAAAAATTAGCTTTTGTGAGCATGGTGATTCCAAGGCTACCGACAACTGCGACCACTCCTTGCCCTTTGCGCAAGCCAGCATAGTGAAGCCATGGAGCTCCGCACACAACATTGGCGCAACTTGCCACGATGCTGGCGGCGCCAGACGCACAAACAGCTGCGTTGGCCTCAACATCAACGTTGGCGGGAAAGCATTTCAGATCGACTCCCACATAGTGGCCCGCTACCCCATCACACGACTGGGCAAGCTTGCCACTTGGGCAGACCCGGTGAAGAAGTTGGACCTGTGTGATGACTTCTCTGTGCAGAGGAATGAGTATTTCTTTGACCGCGACCCCATGGTCTTCCCCTGCATTCTGCACTTTTACCGCAGCGGGGTGCTGTGGATCATGGACGATCTCTGCCCCACCAACTTTGTTGAAGAGATTGAGTACTGGGGACTTAACTTGTCGTACTCCGAGAAATGCTGCCGAACTCTCTTCATGGAACACCAAGACGACTTGAAAGAGTACCTGAAGGTTCAGAAGGAGCTGCAGGACGAGCTGGAGCCCCTACACCAAGAGGAACACTTTGAGGGCCAGTGGATGGGCGAATTCAGAAAAAAGATCTGGAATCTGCTGGAAAATCCCTACTCCTCTGTTCCTGCGAAGATGATCGCTATCTTGTCCAGCGTGTTTGTTCTGGTGTCCATTGTCGCAATGTGTTTGAGCACCGTAGAAGAACTGCAGGACTTAAATATTAACGGCAAGGCCTGCATGGAGCAGGTAGAGATCGTTTGTGTCATATTCTTCAGCGTTGAGTACCTACTGCGCCTGCTCACCACTGCAGACCCCTGCAAGTTTCTTAAAACTGCTTTAAATATCGTAGATATGGTCGCCATCCTGCCATTCTACATTCAGATGATCTTTGAGCACTTTTCTGAGGAAGCGGATATCCACCTACATCACACTGACATCGAAAAGATGGAGCGGGTGGGACAGTTGGGCAAAGTATTGAAGATCGTCCGACTGATGCGCATTTTCCGGATCCTCAAGCTGGCTCGCCACTCGACCGGCATGAGGGCGTTTGGGTTCACCATTCGGCAGTGCTATCAGCAGGTCTGCTGCCTCTTCCTCTTCATCGCCATGGGGGTGTTCACCTTCTCGGCTTTGATGCACTCCGTGGAGCATGATGTTCCTGGTACTAATTTCACAAGCATTCCTGTGACTTGGTGGTGGGCTGCGGTAAGACCTGGTCTTCAACTCTTTGTTGTTGGATACATTGATCTCACCAAGGAACCCAATGATGCGTTGTTAGCCCCTGTGATTTCAGCAAGTGAAACACTTGTGAATTGGGTTATGTAGAGGTACGCAGAGGTGGGGCAGTAGGTGTTCGGCACTTAAACAGGAGCTTATGGGGGTACATGTGTATAGAGGAGGCATTTGGAGTAATTTAACCCAATGTGTAAGAGGGAAGAATGAGGCGTGAATGTTTGTTCTAATTGATCATTTACCCCATATATGGGAGTCAGAATTTGTAGAAGAACCTGGTGTGGGCGGAAATGTGAAGTATGGCATACATATTGGGGGTCAGAGTTTACAGAAGTACCCAAAATGGCGCATTAATGGGTTTCCCACTCCTAGGGGAGCAGTATGGTAAACCCTTGTGTTTAAGAAGCCTTACAGGGTAATTTAAACCCTAGCCTAGGTGTTAAAATGAATTCAGATAATATTAGAGCATGTATTAGCACACCAGCCACCTTACAGCAAGCTATTAACCCCTTCGCTGCGGCGGCAATTCCGCCTCAGCACTAGGGGGAGTGGGGGGGCCGAGCAGCGCTCGCAGGCTCATGACGGAGCCGCTCCGTCACGAGCCACGGTTGAGCTGTGCTTGTGACGGAGCGGTTCCGTCATGGCCCCGCCCGCTCAATAGAACGCGCCGCGCAGGCGCAAAATCAGCGTCGTGCAGGCGCGGCGGCAGGGCCATGACGGAACCGCTCCGTCATGAGCACAGCTCAGCCGATGCTCATGACGGAGCGGCTCCGTCATGAGCATGGGAGGGGTTAATAACCCCAAACCGAGAGCTTTACAACACAATTCAATAAATAAATAATCAGGGTGTTTTTGCACCAGATTGATCCAAATGAAAAAAGTGAGGGACGAAGAAAATGTGCACATTTTAAGCTAGGATTCTATAATAGTGAAACTGAGTAAGCACATGTCAGGGGAACAACATGTTTTCCAAATGGTGCAAAAATAAGGCGCTGAACATTTTATAGAGAAACAATGGTTCCTGTGGTCTAGTAAATGTACAATGCAGAGTCAGTACATAGCATAAAAGCAATTAGTAACAGTAGAGGGTTTAAACGAGGAGGTCAAGGAGAGAAGCAAGGATCAGTATACCAGGTTATTTATCATCAAAGTTTGTATTTCAAAACAATGGTTGCATTAATATATACATTTGTACACATAGTATTACAAGAACAAGGTGCAGGGTGTCCCAAGTGTTTTTGTAATTTTTGCACATGGTAACACTGGTAGAATATTTCAACTTAATAGAACTTATTTAATGGTAAATACAGCAATAAGCAAGTGAAAGATGACTAGATATCCTTTTTGAAGGACTTTCCAGTGTGCAGGAACAAGTGTTGCCCTGCTTTTGGTAACTTTTAATCTGTTTGAGCTAAATGCAATTTAGTTTGTTTTAAAATCAGCAGATTATGTAGTAGGTGATCAAAAATACATAAGCATGCAAAAAATGATACAGCCTTATTATCGCATAATTTCAGTGACCGTGTCTATATGATGCTGAATAATGCACATTTATGGCTCTGTTCAGCAGGAAGGTTTTCCTTTGAAATCCCATTTTACCACAACAGTCTTCCCTCTTTCAAGAAATCAGTGCTTCTAACAAAGGCCTCGCCCTCTTCCTTTCCGTTTTCCTTATTCTGCCTTGTTGTAGGGGAAGCATCACATACATGTACTCAAAATCTCCAAGAAAAAGATTCCTTTTTATTGAGAGGGCCATTATCTGTTTTTCTGGGTTGAACTTCCGGTCACAGGGCATCTAAATGCAATTTGCTAATGCACATGACACATCAGTCAGAGGAAGGCACATTTCCTGTCTTTTAAGTCTATAGCAGAAATGTATCTCACAATTTACCTCTCTCCTTTTAAAAGAAAGAAATTGGATTTATTGTGGGATGGGGAGGGCCAGAGTCTGTTACAAGTTAATAATGATGAACATTACATCAGTTTGCATCTGTTGTAGGAGATTTATTTTCTCCATGCTGGAAGGGTTCATATGAAGCAGAGTAAAGGAGATTCAGGCAACAGTATATATATATATCTTTTGCCATGATTACAGCGCCAAGTAAGGTTCAAAGTGCTTGACTGACACAGGACAATGGATCTCATGAAAATCAGAACAAATAAAAAATTCAGCATAACAAGGATAATTGGCATAGAACATACTTGACTCAAAATATGTCCCCTACTCAATAAACATTAATTCCAATAACCAAAATGTAGGGATTTTTTTTTAGGGTTCTTCAGAATTTGGCTGTATAGCAAACATAATATGGTGGCAATATTATTATCTCAGCCTCTTGTCCACCTACTTTTTTCATAATAACTTGATTAATGCAAGATTTGACACAGCCTAGCCTGATGGCCGGAGGGTGTCATAGACACTAAATGGGCCATTCAGAAATGATGTCACAATAGGATTCAAAACCCAAACAGATGCCATCAAACAAAAGGAAGCTCTGCAATGCTTCCTGCTGGTGATTTTGAGTGATTCAAGACCTGTCTGGTTTTTTTTCTCATCTGCATTGGATGGAAAACCAAACATTGAGAGGATGTAGCCTTGCGGTTAGAGCTGTTGACCTCGAAGCTGGGGAACCAGGTTCGAGTAACAAAACTCGATGTCTGGGGTCTAGTTCGCGCTATATAAAACTCTTTAAAAAATCCTGAGATGGTCCATTGCTGTACTGTGCAGACCTTCTGCAAAGTGAAAACATGCTATGCGCCGTCCCATTTGTCTTCTAGCCACACACATAAAGATAATTAAGGACCGTATGTTTTTCATTGCAGTCTTATACTGGAGTCTTATTTCAACAACATTTGTGTAATTGTACAACAAATTGTAGGCTTGAGACAGTAATTGACTTGACCCACTCTCACGCCATTTGCAATGTTAATACTCAGCCGTGTTAATACTAATATAGCTCTGTACAGTATTTACATGGAGCAGTATTAACACCTACATTCCCAGGGGCGTAGCTTCAGGGGTGTGTTTTGGGTGGGGAGACAGCCATGACAACGCTGGCTTTACACCGCGCTGCCATTACGACTCTGCCATCACAACGCAAGTCGTTACAACGACCTGCGCAGGATGGCGCTAGATACTAAGGAATAGTAGATTTACTATTCCAACACCTTCCCTACTGTTGCGTAGGCTGGAGTTGGAATAGTAAATCATACTATTCCAAAATCCAGCGCCTACAGTGCAAGTCGTTGTAACGACTTGCCTTGTAATGGATGCGTCGTAATGGCAGCGCGGTGTAAAAGCTCGCGTTGTCATCACGTACATCCTTTGGGGTGTGACACTCCCCTACTAAATGGATTCTGATGTGTGTAGTTGGGTCCAGGGACCTCCCGTCCAGCTAGCAGTGTCTGTGGTCAGGTTTCCTCTCAAATTAGCAGCTCTCATAGCACAGACACACCTCTCTTTTACGCTTTGCAGAGCTTCTATACACCCACCTCTCCTCTTACCTCTCACACAAAACATGCAAAGAATAAACAAAGGAGCGGATGGCCCTCATGCGGAGAAGCCTTTTAAATTCAAGACTATTTTCATCCATTTTGCCATTTCAGTGGCAGTGATGGTTGGGAATTCTCCGTTCCACACACTCCAAATCTAACTGGCCAAGGTCGCCCCTGTACCTTCCCTGTCTGTCACTTCAGAATGAGGGCCAACATGCCTACTCCCCTGTACTAGCAGCGCAGAAGCTATAAAACAAAGTGCAGTTTTTATCTTAAAGAATGGTCATGCCTGCCCCAAGCCGTCGATAATACGTTGATGCTTGTGACTGCATTTATTCATTACAAAGAAGGGAACACTGCCTTGAAGCATGTCGGATTTGTGACTCGGGCGCGTTTGCAATGTGTACACCATTGTTCGTGATGGTAATTGTTAATTCCTATACACAATTGTGCTTTGCAAATTGGTAATTTTGGGTTGTAATTTTGTGTACCTACCCCTATAACTAATATGGTATGGTAATTGCATTTATGCAGCACTTACTACTCGTGACATGGTGTTGAAAAGCACACTGCTTAGTTTAGGTCTTGACTAGACACTGCATGTGCTATCCTTCAAGACCTTTGTTTCTATCAGATGTCTTAGAGACCACCCATTGCTTACCATTGGTTGGCTTCATTGTCACTCTCATTTGCTTGCTTCCTATTGGTCATGTGCTGTACACTTCCATCTTCTTTGTGTGTTTACCCCTCTACAGGAGTATCAACGCATTACTTGTGTCTTTCCAGTGTTTAGTTTTTAGGTACTGCTGTTTAGGCACTCTACCAGAATTTGTCTTTTTTTAGCTGGCTCCCTCGTCTACTTTCCCTACCCAGATGTTGGCTTGCCAGCACCCTTCCTCTCATTGTCTGTGTTTCCCAACTATCACCCTTCCTCCAGTAGTCTGGTTTGGCTTGCCTCATCACCTCTCTTGTGTTGTCCGTGTTGCCCTGCTTTTACCCTCCCTCCCATTGGCCTTGTTGCCCTGCTCCCATCTGCAATAAAAAAAATGTACTATGACACAAACACCGCTGGCTGTGTCATAGAGCTTTTCCCCCCACTCTATCCTTCCGTTGTCATTGTTGTAACCCCCACCCGTCCATCCTCCCTTTGTTGTCTGTGTTGCCCCCTGCTGACGGTAACAAAAAAAGGTGCTATGATGTTGACACCACTGACTGTGTCATAGTGCTTCCCTCCTACCTTCCACTGTCAGTGTTGACCCTCCAAACCGTCGACCCCTCCTCCGTTGTCCAAGTTGATCCCCCCCCACACCCATAACAAAAAAGGTGCTAACGCAGAGACTGTTGGATGCTTCATAGTGTTTTTGTTACCTATACCCACCCTCCTTGTTGCCTACCCTACAGCATGCACCTCCCTCCCTTCCTCCAGCAATGAAAAAAGTTATATAACGCAGCCAGCACAGGCCGCGTCATAGGGCTTTTTAGGTCACACCTAAGACAGCACCCTAGACTGCTTCTCAGAAAGACAAATGCGCCTGTCTTTTAAATCCGCTTTTAACCTCAGTGCTGGGAAAAGGTTTCAGCATATTCATTTAGTGCGATGGCTGCCACTCATGGCTTAACAGGCGCATATTCGGTGGCAAATCAATCCAGTCGCCTCATTTGCATTCTGTCCTCCATTCCTTGTTGTATTGACTGACAGCTTTATTAGCCCATTATTTTTTAACTCATTTTTCACTAAACCGCCAAACTTTTTTAGGTCTGCCTGAGACAGCGAGCATGCGCGGTCTCTTGTGAAAGATAATGTTTACTGCAAGGGACTCCCACTCTTAGGTTCCTTCTTCCCTTCTACCCCCTTGGGCCTTTTGCATCTTCCCTCCCGCCTCCCACTACTCTGTTATCCATGTTGCTTGTAACACTCCCACCCCGTTGCCCATGTAGCGTGTAACCGTTTTCGGTGTTGCTTCTTACCCACCCACACTCCGTTGTCCGTGTTGCTTGTAAATTGTTTGTGTTGTTTCTAACCCTCCCTCGCCCTGTTGTTTCTGTTGCGTGTAACCCTCCCACTGCCCCATTTTCCGTAGTCCACCCACCATACGAAAAAGTGCTATGACTATGACCGCTCTGGCCGCGTCATAGTGCTTTTGTTTTTATTGTTGACTTCCCACACTCCCTCCTGTTGTCTGTTTCATCTTCACTCCTGTTGTCCGTGCTGCCCACTCCCACCCCCAACTGCCGTAAGAAAATAAAGTGCTGAGACATGGCCAGCGCTGGCGTTGTCATAGCGCTTTTTCTAACTTTTCTTAGCTCTGTTGAGATTGGATGGAGGCCAGCAGGATTTCCGTTGTGAGCTGGGGTGGCTCTTCCGTAATGGCGAAGGAGAGTTGCCCCACTTGTCAGGGTAAGTCACAGAAAAATAAAATGAAAATGAAACAATATAAATACATTTTGTGACTGGGTTTGGCTTGAGCATGCGTGTAAGGCGTGGTGCAGCCGGGCCATGACATGAAGGAGAGTTGGGCACTTAGAAGTGTGTATGAACGTTTGACTGGCTGCTTTAGGCCTGCCAAACAGACGTGCACACTTCTATTTCTCCAACCCAGCTGTGTTGCACAGCCAGGTTGCAGAAAACCCGCTGGCTCCCAGGCACTGTCTGAGCGGCACACCAGGCTGCTCAGACCAATCCTGTTGCTCCTCTCATAGCATGAGAGCAGCACCTGGATTGGGTGGGGAGCCTGCGCTATCCCAGAGACTTCTGGGAGAGCACCAAGGCAGCCATCAGCGTCGAAGGCAGCGGCAGCGAAAGGTACGTTTTAAAAATTATTATTTTCCCCAAAATTCCCAATCCCTAACCCCCCACTTTTGTTTTGTGGCGGCCACCACTGGTGTGAGCTTTGGGCTCACCGGCCTACTGTGTCGTGAACCACACCCTGTGATCCAGCCCTTCCTGTGGGGTCTTTGGCAGATCTGCAGCACTGGAGGTGCTTCCTGGGCTTTTTATCTCATTTTCATATCTCAGTGTAGGCCTTTCAGTGTTTTATTTAGTTTATTTAGTTTATTTTTTTGTGCTTTGCAGTGCAATTCCCAAGGTTAGCATTGCTCTTTTGCCTCAGAAATCGCAGAGGCCAGCCACCAACAGGGGCATCAGAGGCCGCTGCCATAACAGACGCCGAACCCCCCACACCTCCAGCCAGAACTGGTTTGCGGCGCGAAAAGCGTGCGGAAAGCGGGGAGGAACCCCCATGCCCCCCACCCGGTAGCAAGGCGGCGCCTACCACCCCCCCCCGGCCAATGGGCCCCCTGCAATATTCAAATGGTCCAATGGGGGGGTTATGGCACCAACGACGGCCACCTTCGCGGGGGGGATAAAAGCCGGCTTCCCCCAGTATGACTCCTATCTTTGGAGCGGGGGGAGCAGCACGAGGAAGGAATTATGACGGCGGAAGACTGCACCGTGCTGCAGGAGAAGGTGATCGGCAGACAGAAGGGACGTCTGCCGCGCCGCCACCCGGACCCAGGACCATGCGTCGAGACCACCCTGACATCGGATCGCTGGACTGGAGGAGAGGCCCGGCAAGGTTGTCGTATCGGGCCGGGAGATCAGCTGAGGAGAGCCGAAGCATTGTGACAAGCTCCACCGTCACTCCCGCTCCTGCAAGGCAGCTACGCGGAGGAGAGAGCATCCCCCCCCCCCTGGGGCCAGCTCACCGGAGGATAGAGGTCTGAGCAGCGAGGTGAGCGTCGGACATAACAGGAGTCCCCTCCCCCGGCACCTGGCTCACTGGCTGAGCGCCGCCGACGGAAGGGGGAGAAAAGCGGCGGAGCGCAGAGGCAGCAGCGCACAAGAGGTGTGGCTTGGCGGGGCAGGCCAGGGCACGACCAGTAGTGGAGACAGGAACACGGCAAAGACAACAACCGTGCCAGGCAGTCTAGCCCGGTCTTTCAGCGGGGGCATTTGTTAATAAGCGCAGGGCAGCCCCGAGTAACTACAACAGGCCAGGAGTAAGGCTGAGGCGCGCCAGCAAGTAAACAGCGCCTCACTCGAAAACAATCCCCCCCCCACCCCCCCTCGACGCAGCCTACATTTTGGTGCGAAGCAGAGTGGTGGCAGCACCCCACCAGGCAAGCCAAGGACAGGAGGAGGCGAGCGAGCAGGCGGCTCATTAGCCCCCCCCCCCTCCGGGCGAGCAAAAGAGGAAACAAGCAACAACTACCAAAAAAAACCCAGTAAAAACTTTGTATCTTGGTGCATATTGGTGGCGGCAGCACCCTGCAGGCAGGTTGGTGCATATTGGAGGCGGCACCACCCCGCAGTCCTTGATTTCCACAGCAAGCTGGTGACGGCGAAGGGCACCAAGAATGTCGCGGAGAGGCAACAAGCGGCAACAAGAAGACCTTGGCGAACTGCTAAAGAGAATGCGGGCGACATCACAGGAACATGGGAGTGATTGGATGGACCGTTTTGCGTCGAGCGACGACAGCAATGAGGGGTCAAGCGGCCGATGCCAGGCGGACACCGCCCCACAGGCTGCCAAGAGGACAAGGAAGACGCCAGCCAAGTTCGCAGAGGCGGCACCACCAAGAAAGGCCCCCAAGAAGAAAGCCCGACCACCTGGAGCCAAAACGGCGGCGGCGGGACCCAGCACAGAGACCAGGGACGCGGCAACAAATGGTGAGCACATTAGCGAAATTGTGAAAGAATGCATGAAATCAGTGACACCGCTATTGTTGCAAAGCTTCAGCGCAGGCAGTGCAGGTGCGGCCCCACAGGGGGAGGTGACAGGACAGCCGTGGCATCTCCTAGATCCAGGGCAGGCACATGCACAGGCGCTAGGGGGGGTCACATCAGGGCCCAGGGGAGACGGCAGGTCTGCTCTGGCGGCCTGGGGGGACGCAAACTCACTAGGCAGCAGCGCAGCAGCCCCCCCAGCAACTGACCCTTACACAAGGCCTTCCCCTGGGCCAGCATCCATGACCACAAGAGCAACAGGGTTGGCCTGTCTCATACCATTAGCAGTAAAGGAGAGAATATGGAGGAAAGAATTTAGAGACATATTTTCCCTCCTGGAAATACAGCTAGAGGGATTTGACCTGACGACATGCGATAAGAAGGACGTGGATAGAAGGGAGAGGTGAAGGGAGCGCAAGGAAAGGAATTTCGACAACTGGCTAGACACATTCAGGATATGGCGTGCATAATAGTGGAGAAATTCCCGCGCTGTGCAGCGGATCTATGGCTTTATGAGGCCAGCATTCATAGGGCCCAGAGGCAATTTCCGGGCGATGCCTGGCTCGAGTACAAGGGCTTTAGGCTCAAGATGCAGATACACCCTGAGATGGAGTGGAATGAGGAAGACGTATCCGGCTTTATCCATAAAATTATGGTGGCCAAAGAGGCCAGGTCATGGGCAGGGAGGAGCGAGCAGCCCTTTCGGACAGCTTTCCACAAGGGGAGGGGGTGGCCTTTTCAGAGGTCTAGACAGGCCACCACGTGGAAGACAGCGCAGGCCAGCGGGGCACCAGCAATATGCTGGAAGTTTGAGGCAAATGAATGTACTTATGGAGCAGCATGCAAATTCCAGCACACATGCTCCTCATGCGGGGGGGGCACCCAGCAGCGGCATGCAAGCATAGAAGGGACCAAAAAGGAGACAAGAAGGAGCCGAAGAAGCAGTAGGGAGCCCACAGGGGCGACCGGGGGGAGCAGGCCGGATTAGCCTACAAGCTAGCATGGTCCCCAATCAACACCCCCAGCTACGCAGGCTAGCAAACAGGTATCACAACAAAACAGATGCCAGGACACTAGTCCAGGGATTTGAGGCAGGCTTCCCCATCCCTTTTTTGGGCACCCCCCCCCCCCCCTGCCAGGGCAGCACCAGGAACATAAAATCGGCATTATTACACCCAGGTGTAGTGTCTAAGAAATTGGAAAAAGAAAAAGCCCTAGGTAGAATAGAAGGCCCTCTCGCCTGGAGGAGTGCAAGGGCGTTGTCATCTCCCCGTTGGGGGTTGTACCCAAGAAAGATTAAGGGCAATTCAGGCTGATACACCATTTATCCCATCCCGACGGCGGGTCAGTAAATGACGGGATTGACACCGATGTATGCTCGGTGAGCTACTCATCCATAGACGACGCCATTGACCTAGTTAGGGCAACCAGGTGAGGGACGAGCATGGCAAAGGTGGACATAGAGTCCGCCTGTCCTTTACTCCCCGTCCACCCCAACAGCTTTCATTTGCTAGGCTTCCAATGGAAGGAGCAGGTGTATTTCGACAAGGCCATGCCAATGGGGTGCTCAGTAGTCTGTGCTTACTTCGAAATGTCCAGCACCTTTGTAGAGTGGGCACTGCAGGACAGACACCCGGCGGGAGGGAAGCTGCATTACCTGGACGACTATCTCTTCACAGGCCCAGCAGGATCAACAGAATGCGAGAGCACACTGGTAGCATTTGAGGGCTTGGCAAGCGAGCTGGGCATCCCCCTGTCAGCAGAGAAGACAGCAGGCCCAGCGACAACCATGACATTCCTGGGAATAGAGTTAGACACCCTCGCCGAGACAGCCAGACTCCCCCCCCGGAGAAGGTGGCAGACGTCCGGGCAGAAATCAAGGGTCTTTGTGGACGCAAAAAGGCCACCCTTAGGGAGCTACAAAGTCTCATAGGCAAGCTGAACTTTGCAGCTAGGGTGATCCCGGCAGGTAGGGCATTTGCCAGGCGCTTGATACAGCTAACATGCGGAGTAACCCATAAACACCATCAAATCAGGTTAGGGGGGGAGGCGGTCAAGAAGGACCTGCTTATGTGGGACACCTTCCTGAAAGACTTCAATGGTACTCTGATTCGGAGGGAAGGTTGGGTTACTAGCAAACAGATTGCACTGTTCACCGATGCTTCAGGCAGAACAGGCTTTGGCGTGATATTGGGTGACAAGTGGTGCGCAGAGCAATGGCCTACTAGATGGCACAGGGAGGGGGTGACCAGCAATATCACCTTCCTAGAACTATTCCCCATCATAGTCGCACTCACGATATGGAGGCGCTTCCTGCGAAATATGAAGCTGACACTATGGTCCGATAACAAGGGGGTGGTTCAGGCAATCAACAGGGGGATGGCCAGGTCCCCAGACATCGTGAGACTAATGCGCCGACTGATTAAATTGCAGTTGGAGGGCAACATAGACGTGAGGGCCCGTCATGTCCCGGGAGTACACAACGTAGTGGTAGACGCCTTATCCAGAGCGAGAATGGGGAAGTTCAGGGAGCTAGCTCCGAGCGCAGACCAGACCATGACCCCCTTTCCGGACCAACTCTGGGACCTGGCGGGGTCGACTTGTCAGAACTAATCAGCCAAGCGCTCGCCCCAGAGGCAGCCAGGAGGTATAAGAAGTATGCGCCACAGTGATGAAAATAGGCGGCATCCGGTCACTGAGCGACGCGGGGGCAACGAACGGGGCAGCTGAGGCATTCATAAGGTGGGCCTTCGACGCCAACAAATCCAGGTCATGGGGCAGCACCCACCTATCCGCGCCCACCTATCCGCAATAGCCCATTATGGTAGGCTGGCGACAGGGCAGGACCCAAAAGCATCCCACTACATTAAGACAGCCATGAAGGGTTGGCGATGCGCTGAGGGCACAAAGAAGGACAGCAGGCGCACAAGAGATTACACCAAACTGGGCACGCTACTGCAGGCACTGGAGGGCATAGCGAGAGACACATTTGAGCTTCACCTATTGAAGGCGGCATTTTTTACGGCCTTTTTCGGGGCATTCCAAATTAGTGAGCTGGTGGCACCAGCCAAGACAGGGGCGGTGAGGCACTGCCTACAGGCGGGCAATGTAGTACCAAGGGCAGGGGAAGTCAAGATACTGCTCAGATGTTCAAAAACAGATGAGGCAGGCAAGGGGGCATTAGTGAAACTGCGCTGCATCAGGGACCAGACCTGCTGCGCAGTTTGTTGCCTGATGGCCTAGCCGGCGAGGGCCCCCTCTTCAAGCACCAAGACTGGTCACACCTGAGCAGATTTCAGTTTAAGGTGATCCCGCATCTCGCGCTCAGCAAAGCAGGGCTGCCACCCGCAGGCTTCGGGTTCCATTCTTTCAGGGTAGGGGCAGCCACGACAGCCGCACAACAGGGCATGAGCGAGGCAGGGATCCAAGCTGTAGGGAGATGGCGGTCAAGGGCGTACCGCACGTATGTTAGGCCGCAACTAGTATAGGACATCAGGACCGGCTGGGGGGAGGGAGAAGAGGAGCGCCACCAAATGACAGATTTGTGTGTCCTCTCCCCAGCAGGGCAAAGACCGCGGCTGGTATGGGTGGTAGGACACTCATACATTAGCAGGATACACGCCTGGTGGCGAGAAGGGGGCCACAAGCGGGAGGGACGGTCAGTGGATACGTGCGTGCGTTGGTACGGCCGACCCGGGATGAGATGGGACCAGCTCCCGGCGACCCTGATGGAATTGCTGGCAGAGGCGGCCCGGCGCCCGTATATACTGATCACCCACCTCTGGGGGGAAATGACCTGGCCAAGTTAGGGAGGCGAGCCCTCCTCCACAACATTCAGAAGAACCTCACAGAGGCCGCCAGAGCCTTTCAGCGCACCACCGTGATCTGGTCGCAGCTGATCAGCTGAAGGGAATGGCGAGGGGCGCAATCCACAAAAGCAATTGAGAACTCACCAAAGAAGCTGAACCTCACCGTGAGCAAATTCTGCAGGATCAATGGGCTGGAGGCAATCAGGCATGGGCTCATTCACACAGGCCGCCCGGAGTTCTACGCACAAGATGGAGTGCACCTGTGCGAGGCCGGCATGCGCATGTTCTGGAGCAATCTGTGGGGCGCCATGACCATGGTTGGATGCAGATGAGGCGTTACAGGGTGAAGGGGAGCCCCCAGGAAGACGGAAGCCTCCCTGGCGGCGTGGCGAGAAACAACGTGGACAATGGTTGGCACAGAAGCACACCGGAGGGCGGTGTGCTGGGACAGGACCACTTGCCTTAGGATGCCTTACGGCTGGGCGAGGGGACGAAGAACAGCAGGTAGGACCGTTCACCTTACGATGCCTCACGGCTGGGTGAGTCGGCCTACCAAGAGGGGTAGCAAACGGAGACGGCGCTCGCAGCCCAGCCCTGCGGGTTGGCAGGGCACAACAAGAGTCTAACAAGGAAGCGAGTTGGGGCTAACTCCGGGACAACAGCTACACCACCCCTCTTTCATGCGGATATCAAAGCAAACCCAACCAAATCACCCATCAAGAAAATAATGTTTACAAATATGTCATGCCACACTGTCATTGACAGCTGAATAAAGGTGGTACTGAGTACCCAGAAATTGATATGTACCCCTAATAAAAACTGCGGCCAACAAATGACCACCGCAAGAAACGTGTATGTTGGCTTATTTACAAGGAAAGGGGTATTGTTCAGTGGGAGCACAAAGGGGAGAGGAATGGGGCTGGTGTGGGAGTTATGTCCATCCACCAAGATTTATAATTACATTCTTTACCTGGAAGCTAAAGGTACCAGCAGCCTGTGTTGTTATCATCCGGCATGCTTGTTTGAATAGCAGTGTCACATTTCTTAGTAGAGCTTTTTTTCATTCTTTGAGCAATCAGGTTATTCTGTCAGTGCTCTTTGTAGTGTTTGGTGAAATCTTTCACAAGCCTGTTATTCTGCACTGCTTTTTGTAGGCAGTGCCTTGTGAGTAAGTACACAGCACATTTTTACAGAGTTTGGTGATTACCTACCAGTTGGCCTTACATGCAGCTCACCACACCACTCCGCAGCACTCCTGTCCTCTGCTGCAGCTTCTGGCCGCTTTCCTCACCAGCATTGAGTGCATCTCAAGTGCTCTCATTTCATATCTGCCTTGTCTTTTTAGGTCGAGCTCTGAGCCACCGCCCAAGCGCTGCTCTGGGGTTGATCTGTGGTAGTTGACTATGTGAGGGTAGCCCCGCCCACTTTTTCGTTGCTTTATGTGTTTTTTCTTTCTAAATGCTGCCTTCCGATTGGTTTATAGGCTGCTAGTCCCTCCTTTTGATGGCCATGTCGTCATTTGCATCCTTCCATGGATACTTCGTGTTTCATGAGCACTATTTTCTTCCAGTGCCCCCCCCCCCCCGCTGTCCGTGCCTTCTCTCCCACCCCCCCCATTCCCATTGTACGTGCCTTCTCTTACTCCGACCACCCTCCCCACCCGAATTCCCGTTTGCAATGCAATAGGTCTTGCGTAAATACGAGTCCTATTGCATTGCAAATGCTTGTTTTACTTGGAAGTTTGTAGGGAAATGTTTTAGGAAATTACCAAATGTCAGCTCAGTTCATGCATCAACTGTCCTGTTTATTCTCCTAATTCACACATGACATTCAAGGGACAAATATCTCCGAACTGGATACATAGACACTGTGAAAAACACGATATAAGTATTTCATGTGGCATTTTTGCCCGTGGGCATCTAAGCTAATGTGAGTCATTTGGTTACAACATTTCATAGCTCTTTGCTCAAACTATTCCTTGGGTGTCAAAACAGCTTCCAGAGAACCCAAGAAGCGCCTTGGCAGGATCTAGACTCCATTAAGGCGCTATTCGGGCTCACTCATTAACTCCCCTGTGCCTTTTCTTCGAATCCTCTCTGTAAACTTCAGACCTTGAAGAAAGTACAGAAACTTGTGCTTCACGGAGTAACATGGTTTAACTGCTCGAAATGTTACTTCTTTGAGCTTGTATTAAATTAAAACATAAATAAATTATATTGCGCTTGCACTTCAAACAGCAATTCACGATTCGGCAGCCATTTTTACCCCAGCTTTTGTTTTGTGGAAAAGTTAAAATGGCTATAAGTGATAGAAGGGTGTCCAGTGTAGGCGCAGGGAACCTACATTAATGCCAGATTTTCTTTTCATCCACATAATGATATACTTACTTTGATTTGAAAGACATCTTATGTAATTAGTCCGTGATTAGGTTATCCTTAAAATATGGTGTGAATCCAGCCCATCTGGAACGGTGTTGGACACCCGTTTGCCGCATAATTCTTAAAGACACAGCAGTTCGCCTGGTGTATCAAGCACCCTCATATGCTACATGGTTTCGCAAGAAATTGACAGGACAGAGATTGAGGAATAGCAATCAAAGTATGGGTGGATTGTTTCACAGGAACATATATTTTGAGCAGACATCTTCCTCCTACAAACTTTATCCACTCAAATGATCCACTGAATAGGATGGTCTTAGAGTCAGGAGTTGAAATGATTTCAATCAGGCTCACAGGCAGGCTGTTTCTTAGGCACTTCAGAATCTCCCAGGCTGTTTATGCCCAGTTTTACCTTTCAGAGCTGTCATATTGTCCTTGAGAGGGAGATAGGGCACATCACTTCCCAGGTCTTGACTCCTGCATAACAAGGCCCTATCGGCCTGGTGTCCAGAGCACTGATCAGTGCTTTCCTAGATACAGGATTGTAAGAACCTACTGAGCTGATGCAATAGTTTTTACTTTGTGTATACATTTTCAGCTGCATGTTGAGCATAGCGACACCATGATAAATATTAAAGTAAAGCATACAACTCACAGCACAACTCAGAAAATAGAAAAAGATAAGTATAATTACAATAAATATCACAGTTCAACAATACAGGCTGGTCATGGGGAAGAAGGTGCACTCATTCCTAAAGTGCATATAATGCATTTGAAAGCAAACCAGGATATGAGATCTGTAGCATCAGTCAGAGAGGCGATGCAATGCTGTAGGAGGAGGCTCTGATAGTGGAATGCTTACCTTTGACCTTGCCACCAGTTTCGCATTAAGGGTTCATATGTGATAAGAGGCTTCCATTAGGATGCACTCTTAAGAATCCACCTTTAGGGAGAACTGCCTATCTCTTAGGGCTGAAAGAACCTGTTTATTAATAATCACTCACCAGAAGCTCACGCAAACTGTCTACCCTAGCCCTTTTTGTCTATACCGTCTGTATACTTTGTATACAAGAGAAAGTAATTAAATATTGCATTCCTTTATGTATTGGTTCAACAAATTGTCTATTTTTGAAACAGCAAGACAAACACACAAGATAGAGATATGAAGATGGACACAATAATCCCCTCCTACATATTCTCCTTTTTTGTTATGATCTCATTCAATCTAGACCATGGGCACTTGGAAACATTTTGCCAGAAGTCAATCAATCAATCAATCAGGTATTTGTTAAGAGCGACTACCAACCTGTAAGGGTCTCAAGGCACTGGGGTGGATCGCAGGTTTCAGTCTATCAAGGAGGGGGTCTGTCGAAGAGCAAGGTTTTGAGGTTTCTTGCGAAGATGGGGAGCGATGTTTTCTGTCTGAGGTGGAGCGGAAGGTCATTCCAGGCTCTGGCCGCGCGGAAGGAGAAGGAGCAGGCTCCCGATCTCCTCTTTCTGGTGCAGAGGACCACGGCGTAGGAGTGCTGGGATGATCGTAGGGTCCTTTGGGGTGCGTGGAATTTGAGTCGGCTGTTCAGGTATGCTGGTCCGGTGTCGTGGAGGGCCTTGTGAGCGTGGGTTAGCATCTTGAAGGGGACTATAGCTTCGATGGGGAGCCATTGGAGTGTGCACAGGTGCTGGGAGATGTGGCAGCGTCTTGGCAGATTGAAGACCAGTCTTGCGGCGGCATTTTGGATGTTCTGTAGCTTGCGGGTAAGATTTTTGTTTATTCCGGCAAAGAGTGCGTTGTCATAGTCAAGCCTGCTGGTGACCGGGGCATGAGTGACTGTCTTTCTCTGTTCGAGGGAGATCCATTTGAAGGTCTGTGAAGGTGGGCGGGCTTCCGAGGGCGGAGGGCCGCCAGGTGTCGTTCCAGGCGTCGGGTTTTGGGCCCATGATGGGTACTTCCGTTTTGTTGGTGTTTAGTTGTAGGCAGCTGTTTTTCATCCATTTGGTGATGGCTTCCATGCCTTCTCGAAAGTTGTGTCTGGCGGTGTTGGGTTTGTTGGATAGCGAGAGGATTAGTTAGGTGTCGTCTGCGTATGACACAATGTTGAGTCCGTAGGTTCTGACAATGGGGGTGGGGGCGGAACCATTTGGACGTTGAAGAGCGTAGGGCTGAGGGAGGACCCCTGAGGGACTCTACAGGTGATAGGTGTAGGGTCCGAGAAGAAAAGAGGGATCCGCTGCATTCTACCGGAGATGAAGGAGTGGATCCAGTTGAGGGCCTTGTCTTAGATCCCTGCGCCGTGGAGTCTGCGTATTAGGGTGCGGTGAGAGACTGTGTTGAGCGCCGCTGAGAGGTCGAGGAGGATGAGGGCTGCTGTTTCTCCTTTGTCCAGTAAGGTACGGATGTCGTGTGTTGCGGCGAGGAGGGCAGTTTCCGTACTGTTTTTTTTAAGCCTGATTGGGAGGAGTCAAGGATGTTGTGCTCTTCGATGAATGGGACGATTTGCCTGTTGATGGCTTTCTCGATGACTTTCGCTGGGAACCGGAGCAGGGAGATGGGTCTGTAGTTTTTTAGGTCAGTGGGGTCCGCTGCGGGTTTTCTTCAGAAGGGGGTTGGTCTCAGAGTGATTCCAGTCATCGGAGAACGAGGCGGTCGCCAGGGAGCGGTTGATGGTGTGGCAGAGCATTGGTGCAATGGTGTCAGCGGCTCTGTTGAAAATGTGGTGGAGGCAGGGGTCCATGGGGGCCCGGAGTGGATTGACTTCATCGTCTTCAGTGTATCTTCGGTGGTGAGGGCTGTCCAGTTGTCGATCGCTAGCTTCAGGGTGTCAGGGGTGGTTGGTGAGGGTTCAGTGTGTTGGTTGTCTTTGTCGAAGTTGTCTTAGATGCTCTTGATTTTGTGGTGGAAAAAGGTGCTGAGTTTGTCGCAGAGATCTTGTGAGGGAGGGATGTCGGTGGACTCGCTGGTGGGTTGGGCGAACTACTTGATGATGTTGAAGAGTTCTTTGCTGTTGTGTGAATGAGTGGAGATTCTGTCTTCAATTGCTTTTTTCCTCGTTTTTCTGATGAGTTGGTGGTGGGCATTGGTGGCGGCTCTGAAGTTGCTGTAGGCTTCTGTGGATTTGGTGTTCCTCCGGGCCTTTTTGAGGCGGCAGCAAGTGCGTCTGGACTCTTGCAGTTTGGTGGTGAACCATCTAGCTTTCTTGGCGTGGGTGTTGGTGTTTTTCTTGAGGAGGGCTATGGTGTTGGCACTGTCGGAGATCCATCTGTGCAGGGTTCTGGCTGCGGTGTTGGGATCGCCGTTTTCCACGATTGTTGGGGTGGAGTTAATGAGTGATGAGGTTATCTGGTCATCAGTGATTCTGGTCCAGTTTCTTCATGGGAGCAGGTGCTGGTGTCTGTAGATGGTGGGTGTTCTGAGGTTGAAGTGGACGCATCAATGGTCAGTCCATGGGAGTTCGGTGGTGTGGCTGAAGGTGATGGAGTTTCCTGTTGTGAAGAGGGGTTCGAGGGTGTGTCCTGCTGAGTGTGTGGGTACGGTCACAATCTGGCAGAGTCCAATGTTGTGGAGGTTGTCCAGGAGGGATGTGGTGCTGGGGTCCAGTTGGTTGTTGAGGTCTCCCAGTGGGGTGTAGTTGGTGGATGACATGGCATGTGGGGAGATGATGTCTGTGATAGAGTTGGCAGTAAGTCTGTGGGGTCCAGGGGGTCAGTAGATGAATGTTCCTCGGAGAGTGGAGGTAGGGCTGGCCAGTATCTTGAAGTGAAGGCGTTCCATCAGGTCTGTGGGTTCGTCGGGGAGTGTGCTCAGGTGGAGGGTGGATTTGTGGACAATGGCGATTCCTCCTTGAGGAATTGCGATGGCGATGTCCGGTCCCGAGGTGGTGTTGGTCCAGGTTTCGGTAAAGAATGCTACGTCTGGGGTGGTGCTGTCAAGGAGGTCCCAGATTTCTGTGGCGTGTTTGTGAAGGGATCGGATGTTGAGGAGGATGCATTGAAGGGTCTTCGGTTCGGTTGTGTTCTTGCAGGCGGGTTGTGCTGTGTCCGTGGGCTTGGCGGTGCTGCAGGTGTGCTGGCAGTGGTGACAGCTGAAGGGTTCCTGGGTGTCGGCTGGTGATGATAGCTTGCAGTTGTTGTTGCGGACTGGGTTGAGAGGGTGGAGTGTCACTGGGTCGTAGCGTTGGAGGTGCAGAGATCCAGGGTTCCTGGCGCTGGTCACAGTCTGGTCGCGGGCGGGCGCAGATGAGTTTGCCTTTGGCGTGCCTTTATTATTTTCTAATTTTGTTTTTGTAGTTCACTAATGCATTTTCCTTTTGCTAATTAGACCTAGTTTTGATTTGCTTTCTCCATTAATTTGATCATTCTTTCATTTACGCATGCCAAGATGATTTATTAAACCCCATAATGAGCTAACTCCAGGTCCACCTCTTTCCCGAATCTTATATTTGTTTATAAGGCCTTTCTACCCAAACATATAACAAAGGGCCTGAATTAGAGTTTGTCTGACGTGTACTCCATCACACATTTATGTACACCTTATTACAAGTGCCATAGAATATAATGCAATTGTTATAAGTCGGACAGGATATCTATCAAGTGTGTGACAGAGCAACTTGTTCACCAAGTGCTACATAAGGCCCTAAATTCTAAGCTTGAACAATGCTCAGTTGCAACCACTTTCATTGTTTCTCATTTTCTCCACCAACTGTTCTTCTTTTGTTTACTACTTCTGGTATATTGAGTCTATTTAAATGGAAAAACAGGTCTGTCCCGCTCAAGAGTTATTTCCATCCTGCAGTTCTAGTAGCGTATGGTGCTTATTCGCCTTGTTTGTAAAAGGCCCATGGCTTGTCAACATTCATAACTATACAATACAGTGTTGTATCTGATTACATTATTGATGGTGTAACTTGATTATTATATATTCCCCAACATATTTTGGGCATACTTGCAGTTCCTCTGGGGCAGGTTGAAGCAAGTTTATGGAAAGGGGCGACCACTCGGTCCCCCCGAACGTATGGTGGAGTACCCCGATCCCCCCGGGAAGCCATCTTGGGCGGGAGGCGAGTCTCGGCTGGTACGCCCGAAGCGGCGTAGCCGGGGCGCGCTTTTTCCCGCCCTAGAGTGGGTTGTCCTAGACACTGAAGCCACCAGCCACGCCCCCGGAGGCGGGTTTACGCCCGCCCGAAGAAGGATAAAAGGAGCAACAAGCCAAGGAAGCATCCTCTTGTTCCTGTGCTCTGAAGCTGCACCTCCCTGCTGCACGTGAGCTCGAGACGGAACGAAGAGCCAATTTTGAGCGTTGTAATTTTGTCCTTGTTCTTTCAGATACCTTCGTTGGAGAATGCCGAGCAAGAAGGTCGGAAAGCGGGTCGGTACCGATCAGATGCTCCGCATGCTCGTAAAGGATATGGCCGAGATGAAGAAGCAGATGGCGGCAATGAACGGGGCAGGAGGCCCGAAGCGCATCGTCGGGCCAGCATTGCCGGGTGTAGTCCCCAGCGGTAGAGGCAAGAGGTCCAAGAGGGGGGCATCTGGGGGAGAGGCCCCGGTTCCCGATACACCGATTGAGGAGCCAATCTCGGTTCCGAAGGAGGGGCAACCGATCCCCGTCGTAGTCACCCCTGTGAACGGGGGGGATATGCCTCCCGAGTTGGCTGCACAACTGGCAGCGTGGTTGGGGAAAGATAGTGAGGGCACCACGGCAGATGACGCCAGGGCAGTAATGAGGCAACTGCAAGAATCTAGAGAGGCTGCGAAGGCATCATCTTCTGTTCCCCCACAGGCTCCGGTGGGTGAAACCGCAGCGGGCACGAGTTCGGCAGCGACTACAGCTTCTAATTTAGGTAAGCGGCTACTGCCGATTGCGGGGGAGGGGACTGTACCCTCACGGAGGGAGAAAGTGGCCCAGCATATTCCAATTGAAGTCAAGGAAAAGATTTGGGCTGATAAGTATGTAAACATGTTTTCTTTGCTTACCGATCACTACGAGATCGAGCATGTGAAGGGTCAAAAAGAGTTTTTGCATCCGAGTGTTTGGCGCGCAAAGATGGCCGCCTTTAAGGTCGATGAGAACATAGGTAACTGGGGCAGAGCGTTTGGCATATTCACTTCAATTATGGGGGAACGAAGGCCTGAGTTGTTGCCCGAGTTGCCCATATATCAGACACGTATCATGGAGTATTCTCAATCATATGAGGGCAATCAGTGGTTTTGCTATGATAATGTTTTTCGGAAGGCCAAGGAGCACGACCCAGCTTTGACCTGGGATTGTTACGACTCCATTTCTTGGCAAAAGATGGAGAATTCAGGCATGTTAAAGGCACCATTGTCGGGGGGTAACGGGGGTGAGTTTTCCCGCCATTCGTCTGGGACGCCCTTTCGGACAGGGGCAGGTAACGAGCATCACTCGAAGCCGAGTGGCAACGCAGGTAAAAAGGGGATCTGTTGGAATTTTAATAGGGGAAAATGTACAAGGCCCCAGGGGTCATGCAAGTTTAGGCACGATTGTGGGGGGTGTGGACAGTCCTCGCATCCTGAGACCATGTGCAGAGCCAAAACGGGTGATAACGGTGGTAGGGGAAGCGCCAAAAGGTCTGAAATAGTCCGAGGGGCGCCTTTATCTACCCCGGTTGATACCATGGCAATGATTCCTTGGCTCAATGAATACCCGGATCATGTGTCCGCTGGGGTGTTGCGAGACGGGTTTTCGTATGGTTTCCGCATTCCAGTGGGGAATTTTCAAGGTAAGGCACGTTGTAAGAACCAACTGTCGGTCCTCCAAAATACGGCGGTGGTACAGGTAAAGATTGGGAAAGAGGTGACTCGAGGGCGGGTTGCCGGACCATTCGATATACCACCAGTTGCTAACTTTGTTTGTTCCCCCTTAGGAGTGGTCCCAAAGAAGGCCCCGGGTGAGATTAGACTAATACATAATTTGTCAGCCCCACGAGGTCTTTCCGTGAATGATGCGATAGACCCGGAAGTGTGTTCGGTGCGGTACGCATCTTTCGATGAGGCCGTCGCCATGTTGAATCGCCTGGGGCCCGGAGCGCTGATGGCAAAATCAGACATCGAGTCAGCGTTCCGGTTGCTCCCGGTACACCCAGACGATCAGCGTCTCCTTGGTGTTATGTTTCAGGGTCGCTATTACATGGATAAATGTATGCCAATGGGATGCTCCATATCTTGTGCTTATTTTGAAAAATTCTGTTGTTTTCTGCAATGGGTATTCACGAGAAAGACGGGTTTTCAGCATGTTATGCATTATCTTGATGATTTTCTGTTCCTGGGGGCAGCCGGGGATCCAGAATGTGCACAGGCTTTAAAAGAATTTTGTGGCCTGATGAGTCATTTTGGTGTGCCATTGGCACCAGGTAAGACTGTGGGGCCATCAACTTCGCTCGAGTTTCTTGGAATAGAGCTCGATTCAGAAGAAGGTTGCTTTCGGCTACCCAAGGAAAAGGTGGGGAAATTCAGGGCCTCCCTTGAAACATGTATTCGGGAGACTAAGGTGAACTTACATCAATTGCAGCAAACTGTGGGTCAGTTGAATTTTGCCCTTAGAGTAATGCCAATGGCCCGCCCCTTTTCCCGCTCGATTGCACAAGCCATGGTCGGTCTTAAAGAGGGACACCACCGCACGAGGCTCTCGGCAGAGATTCGCCAGGACATGCGCATTTGGTTGGCATTCCTGGCGGATTTCAATGGTCGAATTGTCTGGAACAAGCCGGCGGTGTCCTCCGAGGAGCTGGGGCTGTGGACAGATTCGGCGGGGAGTATAGGTTTTGGCGCCATATTCGGTAATCAATGGTCGGCTCAAAAATGGCTGTCATGGTGGCACGAGTGCGGGCTGACGAGTAACATTGCTTTTCTCGAACTTTTCCCTATTTTGGTGGCCCTGAAAACATGGCCTGAGGGGTTCCGGGATCACTCTGTGGTGTTCTGGTCTGATAACATGACCGTGGTTGAGTGTATCAATAGTCAGGCAGCACAATGCAAATGGATTCTGAGATTGCTCAAAGAAATTGTGTTATTGTGTATGCAATTGAATGTGCTCTTTAGGGCAAGACATGTGCCGGGGGTACTGAACCAAGCGGCTGATGCGCTTTCTCGTTTCCGTATGCAGGCCTTCTGGGGTTTTCTGCCCACAGCGGACCCGGTGGCGGCACCCTTTCCCGAAGCTCTCTGGTCTCTCGGTGCCCCGAACTACAAAACCTCGTGGGAGAGAGTTTAGCACCCAGGACAATGAAGGCATATGAAGGGGCGTTCCGTTCCTATTGGTCCTTTTTGGGTGCTGCTAGGGGGGAGCTTTGGGGCCAGGAAGAGTTTGTCGTAAAATTTTTGCTGTCTTTACATCAGGCAGGCAAATCAGTAGCTACGGCCCAGAGGCATCGGGCCGCCATTTCCTTTATGGCAAGGGCTCATGGGATCCAGGACCCGACAGCGTCTTTCGTTGTGCAGAAAGCGCTACGTGGGTGGCAACGCCTTGAGGGTCGCAGAGTAGATGAGAGGCACCCGATAGGTCTGGATAGGTTGGCCCTGTTATTATCCATACTCCCTGCGACATGTTCATCCCAGTATGAAACAGTGTTATTCCGGGCCGCTTTTGCGTTAGCATTCCATGGGGCGATGCGGGTAAGCGAACTGGTGGCGAAGAACAAGCGGGATACGGTGGGAGGACTGTGCCGAGAGCACATTCAGGTTAAGGGGGAGACAATGATTGTCTCGTTTGTCAGGTCCAAGGCCGATCAGGGTGCGATTGGGGATTGCGTAGTCATACATCGGATTCCCGGATCTCCCATGTGCCCTGTTGTTTGCGTAGAGGAATATTTAGCGCAGAGGGCGGCATCATGGGGGGGGACCTTGTTGAGACACGCTGATGCCACCCCACTGACGAGGTTTCAGTTCCAGCGGGTGCTTACAATGGCAATTTCGGCCGCGGGCTTGAACCCCGGCGAGTTTGGGACCCATTCCTTTCGGATAGGGGCTGCTACTGAGGCTACAGCCAGGGGTCTGAGTGTGGAAAAAGTGAAACGATTGGGGCGTTGGTCCTCGAATTGTTACAAAAGGTATGTGCGGTTGCACATGTTGTGAAGCTGCTATCAAGTACTCACGCTTCTTGTTTTTGTTTGGTTTACAGTTTCGCAAGCTTACGAGGCGGGGCGGACTGTGCAGTCGACCCGACACCTGGGAACCAGCGGTCAAACATCACCAGCTGCGGAAAAAGTGGTGTGGGTCGTGGGCCACTCATACGTGAGGCGTGCCGCGGACGTATTCAAAGCAGGTGACATGATTCACATGGCTGGGGAATACGGGTACAGGGTGACCTTCTACGGAAGGGGCGGGCTCTGTATTGACCATTTTCAATCCTTTTTCGAGGGTTTGTTAGGGCGGACAAGGTCACCGCCATCTATAATCATAGTCCATCTTGGGGGCAACGATTTGGTGACCACTGGTAGACGACTTCTTCTCGAGGCGATACTTTCCACAGTAAGTTGGTTGGCGAGAAGGGTTCCAGGGTGCACAATTGCATGGTCCCATATGATTCCACGTAAGGTGTGGCGGGGGGCGAATTCGGTGTCTGCTATAAATCATTCGGTGAAGAAAGTCAATAACAAATTGGGTAGATTGTTTCGTTCAAATACATTGCATTCTATTCCTCATGGTTGTATCAAGGGGGACAGTATGTATTTGGAGGATGGGGTCCATTTGTCCCGGGTGGGGAATGCGTTACTCATAGGAGACCTCATAGCTTGGTTAAAGAGTTTAAAGCATGACGTTTAGGCAGGAGTTTTGTGGGGGGTCCGGATAGCCGGTCAACTATCCGGCCTGTGGCGGTAAGGTCATGATCGGTGAGCAGTAATTGGAAGATCCCTATGGTGGGGGCGTCACCCATTACGGATGGGAGCGCCCGGGGGGAGGTGGCCATTGGCCCCTCAATGGGGAGGCGGTCCCTTCTAAGGATGGGACGCCGAAAGGAAAGGGAAGGCGGTCAAGGCCCCTCCCTGGATAGGAGGGGCTACGGGCCCCTCCTGGGAATTTCCCGGGGCCAGGACATCTGCGACGGCAGATGTGGTAAGTTGTGTGGGGTGGGGAGGGGGGTTTACGCTACCTTCTAGACATCTCACACGAGTCCTCGGACGACCATAAAATGGCGTCGAGTTCATTGGGGCCCCCGTCAAGTCAAGGGAAATTGGTATTTGCACATGAGGTACAGCCCTCTGTGCGGTCACCCCTCGCAAGTGAGGGGGTAATTCTGGTTTAGGGATCTGACTCCGGTTACGACCTTGCCGTTGGCCCTTAACGTTAGGATGTACAATTTCAAGTTAAAATGTATTTGTAGGATGTTAGTTTTGGCTAGGAGAACCTTTGTATTAGAAATATGTTAAGGTTAGCCAAAACATCGTAATGTGGAAATGAAATTGTACATAATATAAAACTGTTATTTTAATGTTTTGATTTTGTTTCATATTTTAATAAATACGGCCGGGAGGGTCACTCCCTCCCGCCTTCCAAAAGTTCAGAACTGTTTCCGTTTTCCCATCCTTGGGGATTGTGTTGAGAGGGGGTGGCGGGTATCTCAGCCATATGGAAAGGGGCGACCACTCAGTCCCCCCGAACGTATGGTGGAGTACCCCGATCCCCCCGGGAAGCCATCTTGGGCGGGAGGCGAGTCTCGGCTGGTATGCCCGAAGCGGCGTAGCCGGGGCGCGCTTTTTCCCGCCCTAGAGTGGGTTGTCCTAGACACTGAAGCCGCCAGCCATGCCCCCGGAGGCGGGCGGAGGCGGGTTTACGCCCGCCCGAAGAAGGATAAAAGGAGCAACAAGCCAAGGAAGCATCCTCTTGTTCCTGTGCTCTGAAGCTGCACCTCCCCGCTGCACGTGAGCTCGAGACGGAACGAAGAGCCAATTTTGACCCACCCACCAGCCCCTGGAGACAGCAAGTGGTTTTGAAATAAAGTTTTGATGTGGTAACTCTATTTCTTACAGGTTGTTGTGATTAAAGTGTGGTTTTAGTATGCAATAAAGTGAATGATTCCTTACAGTATGTTTTTCGAATAAAGTATTTTGCACCAGTGTTGATCAATGATGTTTCAATAGTCATACTTAAAGCGGTTATTGTTTTGTTTTTTAATTTAGTATTGCTAGTTAATGTCGTATTTATTTTGGTCGGGCGGTAAGGTCATGATCGGTGAGCAGTAATTGGAAGATCCCTATGGTGGGGGCGTCACCCATTACGGATGGGAGCGCCCGGGGGGGAGGTGGCCATTGGCCCCTCAACGGGGAGGCAGTCCCTTCTAAGGATGGGACGCCGAAAGGAAAGGGAAGGCGGTCAAGGCCCCTCCCTGGATAGGAGGGGCTACGGGCCCCTCCTGGGAATTTCCCGGGGCCAGGACATCTGCGACGGCAGATGTGGTAAGTTGTGTGGGGTGGGGAGGGGGGTTTACGCTACCTTCTAGACACCTCACACGAGTCCTCGGACGACCATAAAATGGCGTCGAGTTCATTGGGGCCCCCGTCAAGTCAAGGGAAATTGGTATGTGCACATGAGGTACAGCCCTCTGTGCGGTCGACCCTCGCAAGTGAGGGGGTAATTCTGGTTTAGGGATCTGACACCGGTTACGACCTTGCCGTTGGCCCTTAACGTTAGGATGTACAATTTCAAGTTAAAATGTATTTGTAGGATGTTAGTTTCGGCTAGGAGAACCTTTGTATTAGAAATATGTTAAGGTTAGCCAAAACATCGTAATGTGGAAATGAAATTGTACATAATATGAAACTGTTATTTTAATGTTTTGATTTTGTTTCATATTTTAATAAATACGGCCGGGAGGGTCACTCCCTCCCGCCTTCCAAAAGTTCAGAACTGTTTCCGTTTTCCCATCCTTGGGGATTGTGTTGAGAGGGGGTGGCGGGTATCTCAGTCATATAAGAACTAGCCTTTTTTTATAGTTTTTTATTTGTTTTAATTGAGAGCCTTCAAAATATTACCATTTGCCATAAGCGCCAGATAACATCCATATTAGCGTATTCGTTCAGCCAGTACAACCGTATTTGCATGAGGTAATAATCAAGCTATAAGGTAAAATAAATAGCAAATAGAAAAATATAGGGTGAGAAGTAAAAAAGCTACTGTGGCAAGTTCCTTGTTAGGTGGTTATCACTGTGAGCCTTACACATTCTTCACGTGAAAATGAGGATCAGGCATTAGCTAACACATACATGCAAAAAGTTAAAGTGCGCATGTGCAATCACATCATGTCCAGTCACCTGTCAAAAGAAAGAAACAATAACCCATTGTCTCAAGAATACTACCAGCCACCTATATTAAACAAGACCTAGTTGAACATTACTACATTGCTTATCTCACAGTCTCTGCTGAATGCTGGAATAATTCTTGGGCCTTGCTTTATGCAGTGTCTCTGTGATGTTCTGAGACAGAACAGGTCGCGGGTTGGATATAGTATATGGTCACCCAAGCCATGGAGGGAAACCAATAATCCTACTGCCAAACCTTTGCAAAGATCCTTAATTCACAGATTTTAAAAGGATGTTCTTTCTGTATACGGAATTCTGCTTTCTTTGTCAGACATCAGTTGAAAGGAGTCTATTTACTGCACACAATGACTCACTTAGGATAGCACAGCCAGTGCCTTTAGAGTTGGTTTTGAAAGAAGTGATGACTGTGGCAACAGATGACTAAGAGGTGAGAACAAGATTTTGAGAATCTCCTGAAAGAAGACATAATCTCTGGGGCAATGACAGTGGTCTGGGGAAAATTGATTGTATGTTTAGAGTGACTTGGGAGGCTGCTGAAATATCCTGATTGTTGACAAAATCATTGAGTAGGGTTGCTGTTAGTTAAGTTTTACACCTAATATATCAAGTTTGTTGTTGGCGTAGATTTTAAGGGCAACATTGACATTTAGTGCTAGCCTTATTTGAATGATAAATGTGAAGATGTTGTGGCTGAGAGGTTTATTGTTAAATATGGAACAGTTCAAAGTTTGAGAATCTCATTCCTTCTTTCTGTTCCCAGGTCAGCCTCTCGACGGTCGGATATGGCGACACAGTGCCAGATACAGCTTTGGGCCGGGTTGTTGCGTTCCTGTGCATCTCTTTCGGCATCATCTTGAACGGAATGCCAATTTCCATTCTGTACAATAGATTCTCAGACTTCTATGGCAAGCTGAAAGCACAGGAAAGTACATCAACAGTGAAATCTGGAACTGAAATCAGGTTCAAGGCAAGAGCCATGAAGAAAATCACAGAATGCTTTTTTCCGGATTCAGAGTGGATGCGATGAAGGACACTAAGAAAGGTGGAGTGGATGCAAGGGAAAAATTATCCACAGTCCCTCACTTTTTATAATCTATATATAAGTTATTTGAGAAAAAAATCATGTACAGATTTTAATTTATGTACTTCAAAGGTGGGCGGAGATGGTATACCTGTCATTCATGGCAGATGTAATTCGAGAACAAACTGAGCAGACTACTGATTGGGTGCTGTGATTATGCAATAAAATTTAAATGTTATTAATGACACATAAACAATAACTTTGAGAAAATGTTGTAGCGGTATGTTCAGGAACAAACGATCAATCAATCAGGGTTTGTAGAGCGCGGCTGCTTCACCAGTGAGGGTCTCGAGGCGCTGACGAATAGTGCTGCCGGTTCTCCTATTGGTTGAATACCCATGTCTTGAGGTCCTTCCTGAATTGCTGGAGCGATGATGAGGCTCTGAGGTGCAGGGGGAGTCATGCCAGGTCTTGTACACCCGATGGGAGAAGGTGCGACCTCTGCTGTATGTTTGACGGATGCAATAGGTGGTAGCTAGGGCGAGGGATCTAGATCTGAGGATTGGTAAAATTATTCCAGGCCTTGAATAAACAAGACCCCTTAATGTCCTTTAACAAAAACTAACAAGCATTTACAATGCAATAGGTCTCGCAGCATTAAAGTTTGAGTTACTGGCATTGTAAATGACAATGCTTTGCATTATTTATTTATTTTAATTTGCAATTATGCAAGATTAAATATTAGGGCCATGCTCAAAGCGTGGGGTTAGGTTTTTCACTTTATTTCTAAGAAACAATGTTGATTGATAAAACTGAAGTATTTTCGTGGGTATGACCGAATACAAGCATTCAAAGAAATGTTTCAACCCCACCTTTCATGGAATCGTCAGTTTCAATGTAATGTAAAGCAAATCGCACTTCAGATTGTGTTCAATGCAAACATTTTACTAGCACTGTAGTCGTCATACATGCACAGAGAAGAAAGAGATCTAACAATTCACAGTCCTTAAAACACAAAAAATAAATATATGCCAGCATAAACTGGAATACCTAGATACATGTAAGGCAAGAAGCCCCCCGTATATTTATGATAAACGTTATCCAACAGATACTCAGCTATCACTAGTGACACAACTGTGATTTAAGCCATAATCAATCCAAAACGATCTCAATGAGAAAGCAGCTGAAGTAGAAAACACAAGTCCTTAGCACACGACCAGCTAAGACCACAGCCATAACGAAGTAGCAACCAAAAAAAGAAACTATCAACATTCTGAAATTCAGAGAAAATACACAGACAGAAGAAGCCAAGCATTTGTCATTTTTATATTGAACAGGTGCACCAAGCCATAGTTGAGCACTTTACCGATTTAAAAGCCATACAAGGAATATTCGTTTCGTAACCTCGAACAGCACCGTGTAATGGCTTGGGAGATAGGGCAGGCATAAAACGTAATCAGCTGACTACCTTGGGATGCATAGCTAACATTAACCTGCTGTGGATCCGAACTGATCAAACAGATATTAGACTGATTATCATCGGTTCAGTACAAACCACAAGGCTGATGTTCATTATACACATCAACTAAGTCGAGTGATGGCAAAGGTTGCTATGTTCCACCACCAAACACCGCCCCCTCCAACTCATCCCTACCATCACCAGCTCAAAAAGAAGGGAAACAAGCAACACAGGAGAAAGAGGGGATGGGAGAGGGTGGATGAGAGAGAGAGAGAGCGAGGTTCAGAACTGCGCACAAAGCCTCCTCCTCCCGCACGGCACCGCATGATGAATGCCGCAGAGATAAAATGTCACGAATTTTAATTCCGCGACCAGCGCAGAATGATTTTAAAATGAGGCGAGAAAGCACCGATTTTTACATTTGCCCGTCCCCTGCTCTGTCTCCCCTTCCCGCCCCAACCCGCTGATTTGTCATATTTCGAGGTGTCTCCCATGCCTTACAGGCACACTTACAAAAAATATATAGGTTTCGCGAAGAGGCGTGGAAGCAAGTAGGCAATTTAAAAATGCACTGTCGCTGCTATAGGTCACTCACGATAAAAAAACCAAGACGTGAGCGTGCACATCCCGGAGGTTCGGGAGAGTCACACCTGTCCTGGGGCGGGACTTCCGTCTTCTGCAGGACGTCTTCTGCCCACGGAGTGGCTGGCCCATTGGAGTAGTGGTGACGCGGGGCTCCCATGCCCGAGGGAAGCCCTGCAGAGGCTGAAGAAGTCAGGAGTGGTGAGTGAGGCTTAGCTGTACTGGGGTCGGCGGGGGGGGTGTGGAGTGTGTCTGTGTGTGCATGCATGTATGTGCACTTGTGTGTGTGCCTGCGTGTGTGTCTCTGTGTGTGCGCTCGTGTGTGTGCCTGCGTGTGTCTCTCTGTGTGTGCGCTCGTGTGTGTGTGTGTGTGTGTGCGTGTGTCTCTGTGTGTGTGTGTGTGTGTGCGTGCGTGTGAGAAGCGAAAGCAGGGGGAGGTGTGGCTGTGTGTGTTGGACCTTCCCAGGAGACAGGAGATGTGCACACGTGCGCACGGCCTGCTCCGATCCGATTCTTGAAGATGCGTGTGGCCATCTCTGGTCTCCTGGGAAGCTGAGCCGGTGACTATAGGTCTCTGGCGACACCGCGCTTTCGCGCGGTAATCGCCACGAGACCTAAAAATGAAAGTTTGCTTTAAATCCCATAAATGTTGATTTAAATACTTTATATTTCTTATTTGTAGGAGGTGTAGTTCCTCAAACTTTTGAGGTATCTCGAAGGCAAAGAATCATGGATCAGTGTATGGGGCTGAGATGAAGTTAGCTGAACAAGCATTTCTATGATTGTTACTTAAAACAGCACAGAAAGTGCTTACTACTTGCAGCAAGGGAACTCCAAGGTTTTCTCTAGATCTGATATTACTGTGAAATCTCTGGTAAAGGTGGACAAATGATGAGACAGCTGATAACCCTTGCCAAAACCCAACACTATATTTTTTTGTACAGTATTGTATTTTGTTGGTTGTTAGAAAACGCTTGAAATATGATGAAACAGTCAGCTGAGCCTGAAGAGTATGTTTCAATCGGATTGGATCGATTAAAATAAACCCGAAGCTTCCTCGCAATGCAGCATTTTAATATTAAGGATTTCAGCAGGCCAAATATACATCTTTCTGAGATCTGGCCAAAGGAGTTTGTATTATAAATTAAAGTGTACCTGTTCCGCCATTTTTCCCACTAAACAGGTACAATAAAGCAGTGTAGATTTTGGAGCTGTGGCATTTTTCAAACAATCAATCAGGATTCGTAAAGCGCGGCGAATCGCCCGATAAGGTATTGATTCTTGGTCCCCATTGTAGCACATTGAGAACACAGTGAAATAAATAATTTAACCCAAAGCTATATTTGTGCCACCTGAAGCATGAGAGCTCAGATCAGTCATTCATTCATGCTGAGCTGCACTCTCAACCTATACAGTAGTGAGAGCCCAAGCCATACAGAGGTCTTAGTGCCAAGGTGGACTAGATTACCCAAGTAAAGAATTATATGTCCGCTTGGAATTTATTATTTAACAAGATATTTAATGGAATTTAATTAACTATAGGCTTATGATTTTTGCATTGTGCTGAAATACATGAATAAATGAGTTGGCTTGATGGCTGAATTATTATTACATATACTTAAAAAAATGATTTCCACCAAACTTATATTTCACACTAATTTTTACCTGCCTTTCTAATATTGTTATATTTGTGGTGAACAATGAACGTGAATGTCAGTCACAGAGGATTTCCCTACTTGCTAAGATCTTCACTTTTAATGGTTTCTGCTCATACGTTATGGGAACCGCTAAGTACGCTAGAAATCCACAGTGTATTTTTCTTTGGGGATTAATTCACTTGCCTAGAGCAAAAATGATTTCTTGTCTTTCAATTCTGATTGGACTGAGGGATAGGTATGAATGAGGCTGCTCAATGGATGAATGTCTAAGAGAGAGAGTACCCCACTATCCCCAGGGATCAGGGTACAGAGACAACCAGTCTAGGAAAAGTCCCTGGGTATACACTCACAAGGAAATATACTCTATTTCCGTATCTTAACAGTCTAGATATTCACACATATGTGTTCACACCAACCCGACCCAATCAATCACACTGATGGTAAATGGTCAATTTCCACACTAAAATTGAACGTTCACAGTCTTTTTAATAAAAAACATACAAAATTATGTACATACATAAACAGTTTAAAATTTCAAAGAAGGATCTTTGAACCTATGCAATAACAAAAAAAAACGATATTCAAAAAACAGTTCACGCCCAGATATTGTGAAAGGGGTACGGGAAGTCTAAATAACTCAAAAGGTATTCATTCTAATCAAATAGTGACATATACAGTCAAAGAAGAGGATTGGAAAATCGCCCATAAAACTACAAAGAAGTGGAAAGTTCCCTTCATCTTCAGCTAATTATCAGCGAAGAGGCAATTGACTCTCATACTGCCGCCTACAGAAGATTGTAATCTTATAGTATGTAGGAATTGATAAAGCTTTGTATCCCGACATTAGGAAGGACTCTTATTCCATCCAAGAAAGCATGAAGCAGTACAATAGTCCTGAGAACCTCCCGGGGGTGAATTCTATCTATACCCATTAGGTAAGAACAAGTTAGCGGGAGAATAAAAAGATAGACATGTGTGTAAATATCAAAACGGATAAGGAGGTGCCTGATAGTTTTTCCGATTTCCACATTAAAAAAGAAACAGAGGGACAATATAGAAACAATGTGTAAAATTAGTCTTTGGCACGAATATATGATTGTTCCTTGCATTAACTGAGGGATACCTGAAGGACAACAAGACTGTAAAAACGTGTATTACCAATTGCCTGTAGAACTACGAACAGTCATGGAAAAGAGAGGTAAAATACCCTGGGAAATAATAAGTACCCCAATAGAGAGTTGGGAGAAATTAGAACATGAAATACATTCTTGTGTCAAAACCAAAAGCAATGAGAAAATGCCTGATTATGAATCGTACCACATCTCAGAGCAGTGATACCTTGCTTTTCTTCATATGTACCTACAGGGAGGGTGCTAAATAATAATCCCTGAAGCCGGTGATCCCAAAGAAACGGCAGTCCTGAAGAAGGTGCTAAATATCGAGTGTCTACAGCACCGAAACGCGTCAACGCATTCTTTTTTCTTAATGCAGAATCCAAGTAGGGTCTGGGAAGCAATAGATACTAATTTATTCAGGGTACTATTGACTATACCACGTGCAAACAAATTGAAGACCATTGGATCTAGTCATTTAAGTGGCAAAGAAATCCAAAGGCCACACTGTAGAGGTTTTCTTTTCATGATTATATAGTATTTCTGTCTGCTATAACTGTTTTTTAACATGTTTGTGATATATGACTTGTGATATATGAATTTATGCTTGTCGAATGTTTATATTGAACTGTTTTTTGAATATCGTTTTCTTTGTTATTGCATAGGTTCAAAGATCCTTCTTTGAAATTTTAATCGGTTTATGTATATACATAATTTTGTATGTTTTTTATTAAAAAGACTGTGAACGTTCAATTTTAGTGTGGAAATTGACCATTTACCATCACTGTGATTGATTGGGTCGGGTTGGTGTGAACACATTTGTGTGAATATCTAGACTGTTAAGATACGGAAATAGAGTATATTTCCTTGTGAGTGTATACCCAGGGACTTTTCCTAGACTGGGTGCTTATTGGATGAACCAAAGGAAATGATGGACGGAGCGTTGACAATACAAGATACAGATCAGTTGACTGGGGGTGAGTGTTTGTATTGTCAGCGCTCCGTCCATCATCACCTTTGGTTTTTCTTTGTTCGCCCTAAGTTGGCAGGGTATGCCCAGACGTGAGTCCCTTGCTCACTTTGCCACTGGAGTCAAGCAAGCCCGGCTGAAGACAGCTGTAATGCCAGAAACCAGTCCTGGAAAGCTTGATTTCGGTTTAGGGAAGACATGGCTTGGCAGTTCGGGCTGGACTATTCCCATGAGGCACAGGGTCAGACTGATTTGCATATGGCCATGTCTGAACTGGGGTGGCGGAGTGAGCTAAAGAACGGTGATGGATTAAACCCAGATCTTTTGACTGGGGGTGAGTGTTTGTATTGTCAACGCTCCGTCCATCATCACCTTTGGTTTTTCTTTGCTCAATGGATGGTCCTTTAACCAAGAAGAAGAAATACAGCAAGTTGTCCAACTTCAGACAGACATCCTTTTCTGCCAAATTACCTGTGAACTAGGAGAATATAGAAAACTCAGTTATTCAGAGGGTAATGTTGCTGATTACATAGCCAGTGCTTAATTTGTCCAGGTGGTTGCAGGCAGGCGGAAGGCCACCACCCTCCTCCCTTATGTGGCATCTTTCATTATTATGTCCGTCCTCACACTGGTCGCGAGTGTTGAACCAGTGTGGTCTACAATCTTATTCAGGGAAAGCTGCTTCTGACTCTGTGTGTGAGTTGTAGTAGTGAATTGTCTTGTAAAGGACCCATAACAGGAAAAAACAGTTAGGTTTAAACTACTTGCTGGTTGACAAATGCCTTTTCAGGGTACCAGTGGTGAGTAGGATTAAAAAAGAAGCAGGGATAGACTTTTACCCTTCTAAGAGGTTGACATGTTTCTGCCCTCAAATGAATGCCAGACTTCCTGTGACGACTCCGCGCTCTGTGGCACGATGACACATTGTAGTGATGAGACGGATTTGCACAGGAGCAGGTCTTGGCAGTTTCCCCCAAAACCTCCAATAGGGAAACTAACCATTTAGACAGAGGTCCATGGGATGATGAAAAGGTGGCGCACCCAAGGATTGGCTTGGTCTGGTACATATAACCTTTCAGCGATCTCATTGATTCACTGTTGATTTACGGTAACCAATAGGGACCTTGATCCTGAAGAAAGCTCCTAGACCCTTGTACATGGCATTCCTTTAAGGACTTACCTGTGCTGACCACCTGGCAGGGTCGAATCATTCAACCACTTCTTTTTAATCATTCTCACTAGTGACATGAATAAAAAAATGTCAACTTGTGAGTAGCTTTACCTTACTGCATTTTTCCATTTGTGGATTCTTTTCGTCTTTTATTACATCTCAGACACAAAGGTTCAGAAAGAGCTCAGATGAAACAAGGTTTTAGCCTTTAAAGTTTCGGCTAGCATCTTTTCACGCTTTTTACGAGACATATTGATGAGATAAAAATGTTTACGAAAGTGCATAGCAAGCAGGCCACCCCCTCTGATACTAGTGCAGAATGGTGTAATTTGTAAGAATACCCCACCTCCCCCAGACGATATGAACAGGGAGTAGATTTAGTGCGAACGAGGAACGGAGAAATCTTAAATGTACATTGAGCAACTGAAATTAAAATATTTACTACAGCTTTAGCTATGTAGTTTTTTCAGCAATGATATATATTTGTTTTATATTCCGACTAGCAGCCCGCCCCAGCGTTGCCTGGGGCAGAAGGGGGCTGGGGGCAGCATTTCAGGCTTGCGCGCACTCCCGACCCGGCCCCCGCCCGCCACGACATTGTCTGTGTCCCGGACAATGTCGTGGCGGGCGGAGGCCGGGGCGGGAGTGCACGCAAGCCTGAAATGCTGTCCCCAGACCCTGAGCCTTACCGCAGTTGTTCCGGGCCAACCTCCTGCACCGGCTCCCTCCCGTCCCGTGTCCCAGAGCCTTACCTGAGCCGCCGCTCCTCCCCGAGCTCCTCACTTCACCGCCGCTCCTCCTCGTCATCACGTACGTTGCGGCAGGCGCTACGTCGTGGCCGTCAGCGTTGCGGCCGGCGCTACTTTCAGGGCACTACTTTTTTTTAGTTATATTTTTAAATGTACGTTTTTTTTATTTTCTATAGCCTATGTCCATCTGCCCACCCTGAGGATTACAACAATGTATTGGGTGTGTGGATTGGCGCTGTGGTTCCCGAGTTTACCTTGCCAAAAGGTTTGTGTTCTCTCTTTATAATAGTAGTATAGATTAGAAAAGCGATATGGGGTGCAGTACCCTATCTGGTTCCTAGAGGGCCTCGTTTCGCAATTCAAACCAGCCATAGACGCTTTCCTTTCAATTTAATCTTCACAAAGTGATCAAGACATTATACATTTCATTGGAGATTTTTGTGTGTGTGCAGTTTTATATAGCACGAACCGAAGGTATCAGAGCGCTTTGTGTGAGCACCAGTTGCGTTACACAAGGACGCATTCATTTTGAGGCACGGGTAGATTACGTGATTTACTCATAATCACAGGGTGTTTTAGCCCTTTGCCAGACTCGAACCTGGTTTTCCAGCGAGGAAGTCGTCCGCCCTATCCGTTAAACCATACCCAGCGGGTAAGCTTGACGAACCTTAAACAGAGACAAAACACAAGAGGTATTACAACCTTTAATAGGCTCAAGACCAGGGCCCAGTGAAAGATTATTTATTTACAAGAAAACAAGGGTAGGAATAAATCGTTTTCTAAGTGCACTCCCCCAGAACTCGTAGGCAGTGCCACTGGAATAATGCAATTGTGTGGCATGGCGTTTTCAGCATAATAATAGATTTACCGCAGTTGCCACATAAGCCATCATCTGCTGCAAAATCTGCAGATTTTAACAAAATAAAAAAATTGTTTCTAGCTCAAACGGTCCGAAAGTTAAAAACGAAGCGACGTGTGCGTGCAGTGGAAGCCCCCCTGCACAGGTTAACTGGGCGCCTTTCTGTTGCTTGTTATTATATGAGGGTGTTAACATGGTACTACTGAGGTGCAACCACTGCCAAGACGGTGGAAACAAGTATATAAATGACAAAAAAATGAAGTAATACTATAACAAAATGTGCTGCATTGAGCAACATAATTTGACTTTTCTTGCCACATAATTTACTCAACCGTGCCACATAATTTGATCCTCCCCTGCCGTATAATTCCAGTGGCCCTGCTGATAGGTATATTGTGCTAGGGTTTCCTCAATGGGGAATAAATTCCGGGGATAATCTAGTGAAAAGGTCAGGATTGCAATCATGGACTATTTCATGAAAATATATTTGTTTTTAGTATTTTGGGATGAGAAAATTGATTTCACAAGATTTCTAAGAGCGTGCCTGGAAGCCAATAATAATAATTTTACTGCACAGCTACTCTTTAATGTAGTGTTTTGAGAAAATACAATAGGGAACATTTTATAGTGACAGTGGTTCATTTGGTGAAAAATACATGCCAGGGATCTCGTCAGGAGGCAGCTTGCACCAGCCCTTTCTCGTGTTAGCGCCGCCTAAAACAGAACCAACTACTAACCATGAAAGTGGGGAGAGGGTGTGGCGTAATGGCCAGAGCTGCCGACTTCTGGGCTGGGGAACCAGGCTTGAGTCTTGGCGTTGGCTCCTGTGATTCTGGGTAAATCACTTAATCTCCCCGTGCCATAAATGAATTTGTCATTAACTGGTGCTCATGAAAAGTGCTGGTGTTGATGATTAGGTGCTCACGAGAAACCCTTGCTCAAATTAAGCAATGCTTATAGAGAGTATCAATAGAAAAACACCATATTTGCATGCATTTTTACATTTATATTTTTATTTAAACCTCTATATTTTGAAAGAGTGAAATCACTAATTATGTGGTGTGAGGGTGAAATGCCTCAGTTTTCTATTCGATGCCTAACGAGCAAATCTGTGTGATCATTTGACATCTTTCAGGTGTACCTATGACCACAGCAGGTGAATAAGTACAATGAAAATTCCACAATCCAAATTGCTGCCTGCTATTATGGGCAAAGAACCCTTTCAGCAGCAGTTTAGTGTAAATCATTTTAACCCCTTAAGCGCTGCCGTCGGCCAACGGTCGTCGCAAGCACTACCTTGCCAGTGCTGCGCACGACCGTTGGCCGACGGGCCAGTGCTCGTTATTCGAACGTTCAGCACTGGGTGATGAACGTTCGACGCAGCAAAGGGGTTAAGGCATGTTGACCAAGATTATTATTTTTTATTTAAACACTACTCTCACGTCAATCAGTCCACTAAATAAGGGGTGGGAACTCCAGGAGTTTCACAGAAAATCCCTGCATGATTCTGCGGAATTCCGCCAACGGGAGAAAAATATACTGCTCATGCAGCAATTTAGCGCCAGTAATGCAAGCACCACTAATAATCAGCACAAACAACATCATGCGCTGGGGCCTTGGCCAGTCGCGTTGATTTTGCTGCCGCTTGAATTGAAAATTTACTAGAGCGGCAATAAATGTTCTCAAATGGAAGCCCTCTGTTAATGTTAATGTTAAGAATGATTTATAAAGCGCACTTACACCGGTTGGTTTCATGGCGATGTAGGAAAGGAGGCAGAATCCGTTACCCGAAAGAACATTAGTTGTACGCTTGCTCCTCTGACCATGAAAACTCGTGAACGCCGGTCAGTGGCGTAACACAGGCCCCCAAGCTCCAGGGGGGCCCCCTCAACACAGAACTCTGGCCAGAGAGCTCCTGATTGAGTCCGAAGGAAGCCCCTCCACGTACCTTGCAGGGGGGCCCACTCAAGTTTCGTTATTCCAGTGACGCGGGTAACCGACCGCGCTCGAAAATCATGCTAGGGAACTCCAAATCTCATTCGTGCGCGCCAGCTCACATATTTTGGAGCCTCGTGGGAGAAAAATTCCGCTTTGCAACAATTAGATAAATGTGGCCAGAACTCCACATTAAAGAGTAACACGGAGGGGTCAAAATTCTTCCAATTCCGCGTGCCGAACTGAATATTTTATCCACCCCGGGTTTCCCTATCAAATAAATAATGTGAACTGTCAGAAATGTAAAGTCTTTATGGAAAAAGTTGTCAGCTGACGTTGTGAGCTCAGAACTTGAGAATAGCATACTATTACAATGACCAAGGGATTGGCATTTTCATACTACTGGCATGTAATAACAAGACTTCAATAACTAAATTATACATAGGCCCGGATTTAGGGATTGGGACATAAATGTAGGTCCCTTTATGCATACTTGTGAAGTTGGATTTTATCTCAGTTACAAATCTAACCCCTTGTGCTCAGATGTGCTATTTAATAATAATTGTTCATCATAGTATTTCATATGAATGTACATTATATGTACATTATATGTTTTTAATTTGTCCTTGGCCCCTCTATTATAAGATGTGAATCAATAAGATTCAGAAATCTTGGATCAGATCACGTGAATTGCACCAGGGCTCTGTGGTTTATACTTTTGAGGGCATTTTTTCCATTATCTTTAAGAGGAGATGCGAATTGTATGTCAGGACGGAGGCGAGGATTATGCAGTCCTTTCTTCTCTTTATTAAAATAGCAAATTTAAAGTGAATTTACTGACAGGAACAACATTTTGTTTTCATGTTGATCAATCGGTGCAAATGACAGTGTGAGGTACTCGCCAAAATATCATGAACAAATGTAAATTTGCCAGAAAACAATTTCAGTATAGGTGATGCAGCTATTTTTACCAAACAGTGGATTTGGGGACTTTTGGGTCTTTAACTTTTTAAAGAAAGAGATCTGTATACATCTGGGAGCAACAGAAGCTGTTCATGTTTCATCTGCCTCTTTAATGAGCTTGATCTGTTAACAGGATGGCCTCAAAGAACCCCTTCTTAACGAGCACTTAAGACTCCAAATGAGGCACGTGTGCAGTCCCAATGGGGGATTAAGGGTAATCCTATTAGCTGTGGGAATATCCATCGTTTACTAGAAGAGCATGGCGCATCTTTCACCGAAACCAGCATTAAGTTCCCTTTTTAGGGCAGAGGATTTCTAGTTCACTTCTTCTTTAAGATTTTCCTGCCCTGCATGCTATTTCGGTTCTTAAGAAAACTAATAAAATGGCCACCTGGGTCTTTTTCACGCTCGATAATATACATTTTTTGGCCAAACATCACCACAAAAGCCAGCGCAATATTTAGGTATGTACCGTATCACCTTTATTGTTTTTATTCAGAGCCAATTATATTTTAAATTATTTTTTTTTTAAATGGGCACATGGGCACAGCTATCAAGTTCCCTGTGTCCTTGCTTGAATAGTAAGGCTAGTGCCGTTTTGTTCTTAGAATTCTGGGACTTGTGGTCTTATTTTACCCAGTGCAAAACTAAGACTACAAGTCCCAGAATTACCTAACTAGTCACACATGGACTTGAGAAGAGTCCCTGAGCCCATAAGTAAAATAGAAGCTATTTTGATGCAAACAGCAGTGGTTCAAAGGCACCTCCTGCCACATCCTCCCCTGCTAGCTTACACTGCAGGCACAGGGCGCGATGGGCGGCTGGGGTGAGTAGAGCGCTGTTACACGGTTAGACTTATCCATTCGATAAAACATTGACACCTAATACATTTACAAAGACTGTCCATCCAAACGATTCCTCTCTCACCATCAGACCGTCCATCGATCCATCCATCAGTTTCCTCTTCATTAAAAGGGTCCTTGAAGAAACTGAGGATCAATATAACCATTGATCATTGATTATCAATCAAGGTTTCTCTCTCTCTGGAATGGGTCTAGAGTACTCTGGTGTTGCTGTGCAGTTTATGGTCAATTGCGCAACATTCCCAACAAATCCCTCATACTCATCCTTAATATGAACTGGAAGACCCCTACCACCAACCAGCTCATGCTCGTGCTAGTAGATTCTAAATGTGACCATAATAAGGCAGAGGACAAATATTGGTTGAAATGAACTCAAGAGGAGGCTGATAAGCCTGGCGGATGTTCTTTAAAGCATTTTTAATAAGAGAGCATCCATATCACATTTTTTAAATTTGGTTCGCTACTTCTCCATGAGGCTTCAGAGTCCTAGACTGATGGATGTTACAGTAAGATATAATTTGTCTTATCAACCAACTTCATCACTGTTTCCAAGGCCTTAATTAGGTCCTAAGTAGCTGACTAGTGGCCAAGTGAAAGGCATTTTAAATCTCTCCTTGAATCATTCCACAAAAGATGCAAATATTTGGGTGGTTTCTGTAAATCTTGAGCAATAAGCCTTTTAATTACACTTTGGACATCCAGTTGTAAGACTGGACTGTGCCCCTTAGACAGGCCCTGTTTAACAGGAGAATATATATTCCGTATCACCTTAAGAGGCAACCAGATTACCAGTGATAGAAGGGATAGCACTTGTATGTTGACGTCCAAAGTCATTACCACCATGTCTTAATATCCCCTGTTTACTTAATTCCTAGATATCTTATTTTAAAATCAGTTTGTTTTATTTTATGTTCTTTTTCGAAATATTATTAGATGCTTTACACATTTATTAAATGTAACTTCTTTGGCTTCAGTTACAACTGCCCAATAAAATTACGACAACCTTGCAAACCACCATTTTTACAAATGTCAGAATTATGAATTTGTCTGGAAAATGTGATAGTTGGATTTTTGCGACAATCAGTTTTTGATAAGTCAAACCCTCTAAAATGTAGTCAGTGAAAAATGGGAATAAATACCGAGATCTGCCGATTTTTGGAGTGGTTAGCACCAACATATGCATGTTATTGCCCATTTTAATTGGGAAACTTGTAATTGGCGTTATTATACACATACTGTAAAAATAAAGATCCCACGGATATTGTTATTTATTGGTGTGAAAAATAATACCGAAATATCAAGGTACTAATCAAAGCCATGACGTGCTGTACCGTTTATTAAATTGTACTTTAAAGTAATTAAAACGTGTTTTTAGTGATGCTTCACATCTGTATATTTAACATTCACAAAGTACACTCTATTAGAGTTTTATTCACGTTTCCTTAAAACATTGCAATACACAGTACCGATATTTATACCAAATGATTTATGTTCAACTGCTCTTTTCCTTGATAAATTTGCAATTTATTCTGTCTTTATTTCACATTTTTCTCTTTCTGGAGCTCTAAGTTTCACATTTGGGTGATGCAATAATGCGAAAAAAATAACCTATGAAAACCGAGAGGACATAAAGCTCTATTTTGAGAAGTGGACTGTCCCATCTGTGTCACAGGGTGTGCCCCCCAAGCAGCTGCGGCTACTGCCCCGTGACTGGCGAAACTTGCAGCTGGCAACATGACCGCCTCCCACCTGCGCGGGTTTCCGGTTCACCGGCTGAGCTGATCGCAGTTTGAAACTTAAATGTTCACGTTTTTCCATATGTTAACTTGTGATGTGAGTTGAGTGTTGGTGAAAGAAATTAAACAATTATGCATGTCGTTGTGCACATACCCCACAAGTAAAATCTGCCCTGCTTTTTTAGGTACGCTTCAGGTCAATTTTCATATCCCCTCAATCTCTGATCCGCTTGTCCACTGAGATTTTCATGTTAAGAATAGACTGAAGCAAGATTCTACAGATGGACATCAGACAGTGCCAGATAATACTTTATTTCTTATATTTTATTTGGGTATTCATTAAGCATCAAATCAAACTCGGAGGGCAATAAGGCACTGTGCATAGCAGCAGGATGCCTGACTAATATGAAGATAGGCAGACGTGCAGATATATATTTAAAAATAACTCGAGGCAATATGTATAGAAATGCAGATAAGAACAGGTCAGAAGCACAACATCATAGTGATAGAGGTGGGATTAAGGCATTAGATTACGCTAACGCGTGGGAAGCACTGGTTCAAGCATTGGTGGATCATCAAGCAGAGGAACCATAGGAGCAGGTAGCTGAGATTTGGGAAGAGTCGCCTCGCCACACTACCAGGTACCTTGAGTAATGCGAGTACTAAAGGCTGAATCACGAGTTGAGGCAGAATTGATGGTCACAGCCATACACACCGGTGGGGGTGGGGGGGTTGGCTAGGTGATAGTTGGGAATTTGGGAATAGATTAGTTGATAACTGAGATCCACAAGATGATGTAAATGCTATTATTACATGTTAATCACCAAGATGTCGAAATGTGGTTTCAACAATGGATGCTCCAAGAGGAGGGAGATGGGAGAATAGGGAGATGTTGGATTTGAGCTGATATTTAATGATTGCAGAGTATTGTGAGATGTGTGAACAAAACGAATAAAATATGTTTTCAAAAAAAGTGATAGAGGTGGGATGGTGAAGGGATATAGCCTTGGGTGAAAGGAAGATTATGGGCTGGAGGTGGTGTTTGAAGCCTGTCCTTAATTGCTCCAGTGATTGAGCAGGTCTGAGGTGCAAACAGAGACTGTTCAAGAGTCTTAGGGTCGTATTATGAGTTTGGCGGTGCAAGAGCGGGACCACCCACTCCCGCACCTCCAAACCCGTGTATGAACCGCCTGCCAGATCAGGAGTTGTGTTCTGGCCTAGCGGGCGGTTCTTTGGCGTTTCCACGGCCGTGCCTATGAAATAGGCACTGCAGTGGGAAAGTCAAAGGCAGTGCAGATACTGGGGTGGAGGAACTGGCTGCAGATACTGGGGTGCAGAGGGGCTCATATTGTGCCCTCCTGTGTGCATCCGCATGGTGTGAGTCCGCTTTCCTCTCTGCCACAGTTTTCATGGTGGACTCACAGCCATGAAAATCGTGGCGGAGAGGAAACTAGTAATGTGCTTGGGGGCGACCGCGGTGGTCCTGCCAAGCGTACTGCGACCTCAGGATTGCCACACAACCGCCATGGAACAGCGGTTGCGGTGGTCCCAGGGCAGCCTGACTTCCCTAGTCATAATAGGGTGGTCGGGCGACTGCGACTGTCTGGCGATCCATGGACCTCCCGGCTCATAATAAGGCCCTTAGTCCAGATGCAGAAACAGTCTGTTGGCTTATGCCTTCAACTGATTCTTTCAGATTCACAACATGACTATGTTTGCGCTCCACCAGATTTGTGGAGTTTAGGGTAAATGTTGACATGTTTACTCAAGTAGAGAGTCTCACGCGACCCACAAATGATGTTCAAGTTGATTCTGGCAGAGAGAATCACCCAATGCAGTGCTTTTAAATCAGATGAGATGTGCTCAGCTTTCTTTGGAGACTAGTCAATGGATTTCACATTGCACAGTGGCTCTATTGGTGTCTGATACGACGCGGGGTTGGACGGTGGAATGGAAATTCAAAGGCGGAAGGAAAGGTTTCATTATCTACAGAAATGTATGCAGGAACCATGTTGATTGTATATTTTAATGGCACGAACCTTCAAGATCAGAGAGCGGTCTTTGAGGAAATCCAGAGAATATGAAATGTATTATTTCCCACAGCAGAAGGCAATAATGCATCACTGACCCGGGCTAAAGAGATACCAGTAACAAAAAGTGGAAAAGCAATAAATGAGCCTTTTTTAATAATAATAAAACACTTATAGAGCGCCTGGCTGCACAAACTGTGTGTCCCCGCGCTAACTGCTTATAAATCATCCAAAAGGTGGACCCAGAAATACTAGAGAAAGGGAGTCATATCAGCTAGCTATTTAGGGAAGAGGAACGTTTTGAGTTTTGCTCTGAAAATTCTTTCGGACGGTTCCATCCGCAATTGAAGGGGGAGATCGTTCCAGTGCTTAGCAGCTAAAAATCGGAAGGATTTACCACCCATTTTAGCTTTTTTAATGCGGGGGATTTTAAATTGCATTGCACCAGATGACCTTAGAGCTCTCATCGGTCGGTGTATAGTCAGAAGACTACCTAGGTACAGGGGGCCTTTGTTATGGGCTATCCTGTGGGCATAGCAGAGATTTTTAAAAATAATTCTTTCCTTGATAGGAAGCCAGTGCAGTTTGGTTAGGGCAGATTTAATAGAAGTTTTTCTCGGGAGACCTAACACCAGACGAGCCGCCGTATTTTGAATGCATTGGAGGTGGTGAAGGCCTTTGAGATTGAGACCTATTAAAAGGGCATTACCATAGTCCAAATGTGGCGTTATTAAGGCGTGAACTATGGTTTTTCTTGCTCCTATAGGAATCAAGTCAATGATTTTTCGGAGGATTTTAAGTATGCCAGTGCACTTTCCTATGGTTTTATTCACATGGGTTTTGCCCGACAGGTCAGAGTCTATCATGACCCCCAAATTCTTTACCACTTTGGCAGGGGTGGGGAGATTTCCCAGTTCACAGGGCCACCACGCATCAGACCACAACGATGTTTCCTTCCCCACCACCAATACCTCTGTCTTCTCTCCATTAAGGCGCAGACAGTTATCGTCCATCCAAGTGGCTACTGCCGACATGCAATTTGAAAAATTTGCGGCATTTTCCTTACAGTCCGGTGTAATTTTAAACATGAGTTGAGTATCATCAGCATAACTAACAATGCCCACCCCAAAATTCCTTACTATGTCAGCCAGGGGTTCCATATAGATGTTAAACAAAGTAGGGCTCAAACTAGAGCCCTGTGGAACCCCATGGCTGACACTGCGGGAAGATGACCTGAAGGGTGGGCAGTGTAGTTGGAATGATCTCATGGTAAGGAAAGATCTAAGCCAATCGAGTGCTGGACCATTCACTCCTAATTTTGATAGGCGAGATAGCAGCTTAGAGTGCAGCACAGTATCGAATGCTGCACTGAGGTCCAGCATGACCAATGCTGCAGTCTCGCCCTCATCCACCATCATTCGGATACATTCCGTGGAATACAGAACTGCCGATTCAGTGGAATATCCTGGCCTGAATCCTGATTGAGAGGGATGGAGTAAGTTCTCCTTTTCTACAAAATCCATGAGTTGTTTATTAACAACTTTTTCTATAATTTTGGCGCAGTATGGAAGAAGTGATATGGGTCTTAGGTTGTTAAACTGTGTAATGGGAATGTTTGGTTTTTTTTTTAACGGTATCACTTGCGCTAATTTCCAGGCTTCCGGGACAAAACATTCCTGGAAGGATAGAGAGATCATATGGCTGATGTGGTCAATCAGAGTGTTTTCCATGATGTCCTTACATTTATCGTATGGACATACATCCCTGGGGGATCCAGAATGTATACTTTTAATAATATTAAGTAGATCCTTTTTATCTGGAATGGTAAACATAGACAATGTCGGATTTTGAGTGGCGGGAGTTATTATGTCTACGTTATCCCTTACATCAGGGGTTTTGGAGAAGGTAGCATGGATCTTCTCCACCTTTTCCACAAAAAAATCAGCGATTTGTTCGCATATTTCCGTGGAATAGGTATCCAGAGTCTCTAAACGGGACGAGCAGGTCAGTTCTTTATAAATACGGAATAATTCCTTTGTAGGGTGGGCAGCTTCCTCAATTCTATTGTTAAAAAAATACTTTTTTCTTCTCTAACCATTTTTTGGTATATTTTTAGTTCGGTTCTATACTTCACTTTGAGGTCTGGTGCATAGCTCTTTCTCCAACTGCGCTCAATTGATTTACAGTGGGCTTTTGCAAGTCGGAGTTTTTCCGAAAACCAGGGCTCAGATTTAGCACGCCTGGTAGGGGGTTTAGTAGTCCAGGGGGCTATTTTATCTAGAGCATTCTCTAACCATTGCTCGTAGTTGTTCCATACCTCTTGAAGTGAGAGGTGCTTTCACAAATGGCAATGTAGCTGTAAATACTACCCTACCTCACTCTCCCACTCACTTGGAGCTGAAATAGTGCCAGTTTGCCACTGTTGTCTACACAACATCGAATTACATCTCGCCACAACAGCCTACCCTTCTCTCACTGAGTACCAGCATATGGGACAGCAATAGACCACACAGAGGGGCCCCTCAGTGCCGGTTATAGATACTTTAGGGCACGAGTGATAGTTACTTGAGATAACTACAGCTTGTGAATCTCTGTTGTTATCTTAGTCATTAAGGGCTTCAGACTATGGAGTCTGAAACACGTTAGGCCCTTTCAAATGAATTTCATGTCAGATGCTGTTTTAGCTGCAGTCCTCATTAAAGAGGTATACCTACCTGCGAGTGTGTCTTCTTTCGACGGCAATCTTTTTTGTTGATATATATATATATATATATATATATATATATATATACACACGTATGCTCGTAAGTACAAGTTTCGTGGCAGTACTGTTAAGTCAATTCAATTCATGAAGCTTTATTTGGTACATGTAAATGACCATAAAAGCACAGCAAAAGAAATTCAACATTTCAAAAAAGATTTATACAGTTAATATTAAATGGTCAGAACTCATTAAAACACATATTAATTCATGAAATGGTTTACAGTTAATAATCTAAAATTCATTAAAAGCACATACTTTCCCTGGAGTTGATGCACCGATTTAAAAATGTTGCAGTATAAAAACAGACATCTGCAGATTGCAGGTTAAAAATTAACACCAAAGCATGTTTAACTGTACGTACAACATATTTACCAAACAGGCGTCAATTCACGAACCAGGAAAGGAAAATAAATCAATTATCCACCAAATTGAAAAATGCTGAAGTTATTGTTCGAAATTCAGACAAAGGCGGGAACATTGTTCTGTGGCCCACCACGGAGTACCTTGAGGAGGCTCACAGGCAATTAGATGACCCACAATGTTATACTAAAAGCAACCCCCAGAAATATAGGGGAATGTTGGAAGCTCTATGTAAGAACCTGGTAGCTTGGAAGGGCCTTGGTATGTTAAGTGGAGATGAGTTTAAGTATGTTAAAAATGATCATCCACTCACTCCATATATTTATTTCATACCAAAAGTCCATAAGAATATCTCCAAACCTCCAGGCAGACCCATAATCGCAGCATGTGGTGGCCCCTTGGAAAACCTTTCAAGGTACATTGACTACTTTCTGCAGCCACACATGAAGTCCTTAAAGTCATATGTACAAGACTCCAGTGACTTTCTGCGAAAATTGGAAGATATAGCATGGAGCCCTGACCTGTTGTTGGTAACGTTGGACGTCAGTTCATTATACACATGTATAAAGCACAAAGATGGCCTGCGTGCATGTGAGTATTACCTTAGCCGCAGGCCCATGGAACTGGCCCAACACACCAAAATGCTTTTAGAAATGTTAACATTCTGCCTCAACAATAATTTCTTCATTTTTAACGGACAAATGTACCAACAAGTTCAAGGTGTAGCAATGGGGGCCAGTTTCTCCCCTAGTTATGCGTGCCTCTTTATGGGGTGGTGGGAGGAACTGGTCCTAATGCGCAAATTTGAAGAATATTGCACCACAAACATCACTTGTTGGCTCAGATTTATTGATGACCTTTTTATTGTATGGCGTGGTTCCGAGGAAAGTGTTTTTAAGTTCATACATGAAATCAATGACAATGATCTTAATTTGCATTTTACCTCTGATGTAAGCAGGGAATCGGTGACATTTTTAGATGTACAGGTTTTTATATGTAATAATGTCATTACCAGTACTCTTTTTAGAAAACCGACGGCAGGTAATACTCTTTTACATGCCACGAGTGCTCATCCCCAACATCTAATCAAATCAATACCCTACGGCGAGATGCTACGCATCCGCCGTATTTGCAGTAACTATGAAGACATGATTATAAAACAACACGAAAGTTTTCAAAGATTTGTAGATAGGGGTTACACTGCCAAAACAATCAACACTGCTATAAAGAAATCCAGGGTAAAAGAAAGAGGTGATTTGTTGACTATAAAAGAGACACAAAGTGATAATGTGAATGAAGTTAGACTCATTCTGACCTACTCCAAACAAGAGAAAGAACTTAGAAGTATCGTCAGAAGAAACTGGCACTTTGTAAAAGATGACCCCATGATTGGCGATGTGATGCCCCCTAATCCATCTATTACTTTTCGTAAAAGCTTTAGTATGGGCTCCATCCTCTCAAAAAATAGTCAAGACTATATAGGCAAGGAGCCATGGAGACCCACTAGCAGGGGTTTCTATAAATGCTTGGCTTGCAAAGCCTGCCAACATGGCGTCAACACCAAGAAATTTACAACAGTAATCCCAAGAACTACTAGGGACATAAAACAACACTTAACCTGTAGAACGGAGTACTGTGTGTATATACTGGAATGCGACTGTAAGCTAAAATATATTGGTAGCAGCAAACTGCAAATCCATAAGCGTATTCTACAACATTTGCGCGCCATTTCAAATAAGGACCAGAGTTATCCAGTGGCCAGACACTTTGAGGCATGTCACAATAGTAAGCCTCAGTGTCTCAAATATTTTGCCATTGAGTCCGTCCCGCTTACCAGAAGAGGAGGCGACAGGGAGGCGTGTATGCGCAGGCTTGAAACCAAGTATATTTTAGAGTTTAATTCAAAGTGGCCGGGAGGTCTTAACACCACAGAGGACCTCCACACATACCTATGACCACTTCATGACAATGTCACTCTGTAGCCATATAGTAATTACCATAATATAATCATAGTCTGAATCATAGGAGGAGTTGGTCCGCACCGTGCACTTTGTTTACATATTTATGTCTATATTGTAATATACTATGCATAATTTATATATTGAGTGTACATAAGTTGGGTGTGTGTGTATATTGATTGATTTTAGCCGTCGTTTTAATTATTAGGGTAATGTTTTTTATCCTGATTTTTTGATGTGATAGCTGATCTTAGTCATGTTACCGATTCCCTCGTTTTTAGATTGTGTTTTTATGGTGTGATTTTTTCTATATGTGCAACATTGATTATGTATGATAATATCTTGTCTTGAACATGGAAGTAAAATTCCCCTCCTCTATCTCAGTACTGTACAACCCTCCAGCACCAGCCACTTTAGCTGTATTTGCACTTTGACTGCACAATGTCACTTTAGATGAAGAAATTATATTTATTTTCTCCAATTGACACGAAGCCACTTTAAATCAGGTGCAATAATATGGCAGTAGGTAAGAATGAATCAACAGCACTCCCTAAATAAGTCAAGGCAGTGCATTCTCTTCCTCTGAGTCTTAATTGGCTGATTCAATTTTCGTCATGTATTCATTTCTTCTTTTTTCTTTTAATAGGTCCTTAGAGATTAAATCAGGTTTTCCCTCTTTTGGATCTCTTTTTTTCACTACTATCATTTAATAGTGGTGATCATTAATATAATTTTGCATTATAATTTAATACACACGGGTGAGCACACTTTTTTCGCACAACATTTACTAATAGATTTGATGGACTACATGGTATACCTTTTCTCATTTCCATTTTGAAGAGTTGTAGGCATTTAGGCAGTAATACACTTTTAAGTGTTAACCTGATGATACTCTTCGTATATTAAACTGAAGTTGCATTATATATGTATATTTATAATCCTTTTGATACAGTATGCAAATTGTGATTAATTTATGTATTCATACAGTTATTAACTCACCTCTGTATTGGTATTATGAGAAAGCACAGGCAAATGTATTTATACATATAGTATTTTTTCTATGTCCATCATCATTGACATGTGACTGCACGTTATCACTTTAAAAGGGCAAAAGCAAATTTGTATCGCCATGTGACCAAGGCCGCTGGGACGGCCGAAACGCGTCATGATACACTATCTGATGGCTGAATAAAAAGAATGCTAAGAAAAAGCTGGTCCTTGCCTCGTGTCTCTTTGTGAGGAGCGCTGCTGCGAGGTATTTGCAGATATATATTTATATATATATATATATATATATATATATATATATATATATATATATATATACACGTATGCTCGTAAGTACAAGTTTCGTGGCAGTACTGTTAAGTCAATTCAATTCATGAAGCTTTATTTGGTACATGTAAATGACCATAAAAGCACAGCAAAAGAAATTCAACATTTCAAAAAAGATTTATACAGTTAATATTAAATGGTCAGAACTCATTAAAACACATATTAATTCATGAAATGGTTTACAGTTAATAATCTAAAATTCATTAAAAGCACATACTTTCCCTGGAGTTGATGCACCGATTTAAAAATGTTGCAGTATAAAAACAGACATCTGCAGATTGCAGGTTAAAAATTAACACCAAAGCATGTTTAACTGTACGTACAACATATTTACCAAACATGGGTTTCAGGAAGGTAGTGCGAAAATTTGTGTACAGTTTACAGAACAGCAAAAGGTGCAAGGTACTCTGGGTAGACACACCATCACACATGCACGGACGGCCCTGTCGGGTGTTTATTCATATTTGGGTGGGCCACTAGGTAATGTGCCATACCAAATCTAAGTCTGGTTAGCACAAATTTGTGTGACTGCCTAGTTACCATAGTCAGATAAGTAGGGAAACCTTCCCCAGAGTTATATCGATTATAAAACAGGACAGTGGACATTGTTCCAGTTGCAAATGCCCGCTTCCTTTCAGCATATAGCAAAAATGTAATTTTCATTTCAGTTTTTGGTATGCTCAATGCTGCACCAGGGTCAAGTAAAATGTTCAGTTTATATATGTCTGAGAAACATACAACAACATATTTAACCCAGGGTATCTCAAGATATTTATCCAACAATAAACAATCCTCAATAATTGATCTGTTAAAAGACTTCTCGTCCTTAAGCCAATTAGACCGCCAGATCATCAATGGCCTAAGGGATAACAGATCAATTAGATAATTGGTAGCTAATTCTCGGTGGATCAATTAAATTGGAGCGGAGGTTGGCAGAAACAGAAGCTTTTTTAGAAATAGATTTTCCTCCAACTGCAAATTATGGGCGCACCTATGGCCCCATACTCCCGCCCCCATACAATGCTACGGTGACACATCTTGCCTAGTAAATCTTGAGTATGTCCCTGGTACGGCGATCCCCGACCTTTGCAGCAAATCTATAGATACCATGGGCATTCTTTGCCATTTTATTCTGGATATTATTACATTTGTTAGTCCATTTCCTGTCTTTAGAAAAAGTGATACCCAGGTAACAAAATTTGTCAACCTGTTGCACCTTTTCCCTGTCAATAAAAAAGGTATTTAAAAGTTTACTTTTGGTCCCACAGGTCATTCTATATGTTTTCCCTTTATTAATTACTAATTTTCTATCTTTAATAAAGGAAGAAAAACTATCCATTAGTCGCTGTAGACCCACAGGGGTTCTGGAGAGTAAAACGGCGTCATCGGCGTATAATAACACCGGCACCAGGACACCTTTGACCTGGGGGGCATCTGCATTAACTCTTTTTAAAATGGCATCAATTCCATTGATAAATAATATAAAAAAAGGGGGGGGCCCAGAACGCAGCCCTGTCTAATTCCTCTTTTAACACTAAATTTTGGGGTACATTCTCCCCTAGTTCCAAAGCGCACGCTGGTTTGCAATTTCTCGTACAACCTTGCGAGAAAGAAGATTATGCCTTCAGGTGCTCCTAACTTCAACAAGGTTGGCCATAAGATGGAATGGTCCACCATATCGAATGCGCTACTAAGGTCTGCGAAGCAGAGGTACAAGGAGCCAGGTTTCGCCTCAGTATATTTCCAGATCAATAGATCAAGATTAATACACTGGTCGAGTGTACCCCGGCCCTTCCTAAATCCATACTGGCTGTCAGCCAGAATACCATCCTGCTCGGCCCATTCCTCTAATCTGACAAGCATCACTCTACTCATGATCTTGACAGAGGAGTCAAGAAGGGAAATGGGGCGGTAATTTTTAGCATCAGACCTACTTCCCTTTTTATAAATTGGCACTATAATCGATTCTCCCCAGGTTGCAGGGGCCTCGGTACACACGGCTGCATTAAAAACAGCGACCAAAAGATGTCCCCAAACCTCTGGTGCAGCGTTATATACATCAGTCGGCACCCCATCAGGGCCCTGGGCTTTCCTTCCCTTACTTGCCCTTATGCCTTGTTCGACCTCGCTAACTGATATATCCAGCGGCAAGACGGCCCACCTATTAGGTTCATTGTCTACAATTCTATATGAGTCAAAAATATCAGAAAAGTGGGCTATCCATCCCTCGCTCGAGACATTAGAGGTTAGCTCAGGTGTATTTTCATCCATCTGGGCGCGATTCTGGGCGGAAGTGAGGTGGTGCCGCTAAGCTGCCTGGGAGCTGTAGTCTCCCCCTGCTGTGGCCTGTGGTCTTCAAATGGCGGCAGGGGAGACACACAGCGTAGGGAACCCAGGAGCGGCCAGTTCTGCCCACACACGTCCACTTAAGTCCACCGCCAGGTGAGAAAAGTCCATTTATCCATTTTCTTTTTTTGAAACTTTTTCATGATATTAGAGTAAATTCGAATAACTTGCCTCCATCCTCTTCTCTTTCTCAACCACAAGTCTACCTGCAATGCCAGATACTGAGGGCACGTCCATGGCACTCAGTACTTTTTCCTTCCATGACTTAAATTGCATTTTAGGTGGTGGGCCACTCCTGCTAGCTATACTATTCTTATTTTTTGCAACCGTTTCTTGCACGTTTCCTTTTAAGTCATGATATTTTTTCTTTACGTCTTCCACTTCACAAGGAAAATGTGATGCCGCTGTGACTTCATGAGTGACGAGGGTCCAATTCGCTGATGTACATAGGTGGCATCTTCCCCATTAAATGACCCATGCAGTGGTTATAGGTTTTAACTGTGTTATCTGATAAGATCTGTAATCCTTGGTCACTAATTGTATATTTTCTAATCTTGCTGGATCCCACGTTGTCTGTCTGGCACAGTGTTTGACCTATTCGATGGCTTGTTTGTGAAGTATGCACTGGATCCCAGCAGTGAAATCTTGTGGTTGAACCCGGTAAAAATGCTGTCTATCTGATGCTCTCCAGGGCAGTTTGGGTACATTTGCAGTACACTATGTAGCAAACAGTGTTACTTGTACCTTACAAACTATATCAAACCTATTTGGGCACGGTGTTCTCTTGAAATAAAAAACAATTGGCTTATTTTGTATATTGTACCCATGAGCTAAATGTATCTTTTTATTTCGGATGTAAACAATTTTCACATGCCAAGGTGTACCACACCTGGAAAATACAGATTTCGTGAGGCATGGTAAAAAATGGTAATGGAACAAAAAAACACACACACACACAGACACACGCACGCACGCACACACACACACACACACACACGCACACGCACACACACACACACACACACACACACACACACACTTTTTGAACATTAACTTGACTTCTCTTTGATGAATCTCCATGAAACTTCGCAAACCTCTAGCTTTTTCTACATTGGCAGATGATGCAAAGTGTTGTGGGTGTTGGTCATGCCAAAATGTAACAACTGTCACTTGTAAACAACGCATAAACACATGTGTGGCTTTCTGCAAAACACAGCAAATGTGAACTATTTTCTGGTTACATTGTCACATATACCACATCATGCTATAGGTGCTGGAGTAGCTCTGCAGGAGGCTGAGAAGAAGTCAAGTCAAGTCAAGTCAAGTCAGAGAATTTGTATAGCGCACTACATACCCAGAGGGTCTCAAGGCGCTAAGGAGGGGGAGGAGGATTACTTGTCAAATATCCACGTTTTAAGTTGCTTTCTGAAAGCTAGGTGGTTCTGGGTAAGGCGAAGGTGAGTGGGGAGTGAGTTCCATGTTTTAGCAGCCAGGTAAGAGAAGGATCTGCCTCCCATGGTGGTCTTGTTGATGCGAGGTACAGTGGCGAGGGCTTGGCTGGAGGAGCGTAGTTGGCGGGAGGGGGTGTAGAAGGACAGTCTTGAGTTGAGGCATTCTGGTCCGATGTCGTAGAGTGATTTGTGTGCGTGGGTTAGCAGTCGGAAAGTGATTCTCTTATTGACGGGTAGCCAGTGAAGGTCTTTCAGGTGACCAGAGATGTGTTCGTTGCGTGGGATGTCTAATATGATTCTGGCTGAGGCGTTTTGGATTCGTTGGAGTTTCTTTTGAAGTTTAGCGGTAGTGCCTGCGTAGAGGGTGTTTCCGTAGTCCAGTCGGCTCGTGACCAGAGCATGGGTGACTGTTTTCCTGGTTTCGGTGGGGATCCAGCGGAATGTTTTTTTGAGCATGCGAAGAATGTTGAAGCAGGATGAGGATACGGCGTTGACTTGTCTGTTCATTGAAAGTGAGGAATCCAGGATAATGCCTAGGTTCCGTGCGTGGTCTGTCGGGATGGGTGCTTTTCCAAGGGCTTCCGGCCACCAAGAGTCGTCCCATGCAGAGGGGGATGTACCTAGGATGAGGACTTCTGTTTTATCTGAGTAGTTCAGTTTCAGACGGCTGTGTTTCATCCATTCCGCAACTTCTTTCATTCCTTCGTGTAGGTTAGTTTTGGCGGTGTTGGGGTCCTTGGTGAGAGAAAGGATCAGTTGAGTGTCATCCGCGTAGGAGATGATTTTGAGGTTGTGTTGGCGGGCGATGGTCGCGAGGGGGCTCATGTATACGTTGAAGAGGGTGGGACTGAGTGAGGATCCTTGTGGTACGCCACAGATGACTTCGGTGGCCTCGGACTTGAATGGTGGAAGGCGGACTCTCTGGGTTCTTCCGGTGAGGAACGAGGTGATCCATTCAAGTGCTTTTCCATGTATTCCGATGTTGCTGAGGCGTTGTAAAAGGGTGCTGTGGCAGACTGTGTCGAATGCTGCAGAGAGGTCGAGGAGGATGAGGGCGACTGTGTCTCCATTGTCCAGTAGAGTTCGAATGTCGTCTGTTGCTGCGATGAGGGCGGTCTCAGTGCTGTGTTTTCAGCCCAACTTACACTGCTTAAGACCAGCTAACAGAATTGGTCTGGCTGATTCTTCATGTGCTTGGGACGTGTGAAGATTGTTTTGCAGGGTGCAAAGGACAAACAAGGTCCTGGTGTTTTAGGGCTGGTAGACATACCAAGTTGAGGATTCAACAGATGTAGCAGTTCACACGTGATACATGCATCATGTTGCAGCCTGGAAGATTCCCCGTGACCCTAGAAGGATAAATATGTTGCTGCACTGGCTTCCATCTTACGGGCAGGAAAGGTGCAAACTGATGTTTGGATCCAATCAGCCAGGAAACTAATGTTTCTGTTCAGCTCAAACCTGCATAAAGGAACACAAAACCGAGAATCTAGTGGCAGTGGGTGCAAGGTACCCATATGGTCATGGGTTTTGGGGGACGCTTGATGTGACTGAAGCACAATGGCATCACGGGTAATGGGATCAACGGTCATGGAATCTTAAGTGCGATGGGGCAGCACAGGGGTAAAATAACAGACTCAAGTCTCAAGGAATTTGAGGGATTATGAAAACTAAGTCTTGGCATAGTTGCAGTCCATGAGGCACTGATAGAGCGCGCAGGTCGCCCGACTCTAGATTTTCCCGATTTCACGCACTTGGGCCCATGACGTGTTTATGACAGTATGTTTGTGAGTCGGGCGAGTTTACACGCAACCATCAGTAATTCGGTGTGTTTACTTAACACTATTACCAGAGTACCTGGCTTACCGCAGGCACATCATTTCCTGATAGATTCAGGAGCTAGCAGTGGACAAGAGATAAAATCAGCAAAAATACTTTATTCATTTAATAACATTTCATGACTAAAATAATAACCACAGACACCTGAAGGGTTTTCAAAAGTTTATATAAGGAAAGCTTTAGAATAAGTATGCCATAAGGATGAGGTTAATACAGATCAACACATCAATAACCAGAATTAGAACTATAATGTAGCTATGAATGAGGGCAAGCACCATTGAGTGCTAAGGAACACTACAAGGTTAGGGCAACAGGGAACATGCTATTCAGTTTCAGGCTCATACTAAGGTAGGTGAATTTAAAACAATTTAGTCAGTGAATTTCTAAGGTCCTACTAATAACTCTAACTGAGCTATAGACTAACTTCTCATTCGAACCTAGATTCTAATCACCAGTGAAATTAGATCGCACTTATTAAGTAACACAGTTTCAATAATGCCCTACAGGTAGGGGAAAAATGGAACATAGCTAATAAAACAACAGCAGGTGAAACGTGGAGAAACAGTGGAAAGAATACGGGCAAGAATGCTTTATTAGAAGAAAAGAATAGAGGATAGATAGACGGACACCCACAACTATATTTACCTAGGACGGAATGAGGACCAACCCTGGCCACGGGTCAGTTTGGAAAGGCGAGGGCAAGGACCCTCAAGGATTTAGGATGCCAGTAGGTGAGCAGGTACAGCTCACGGACAGTCAGGACAGGATACCCCTCAGGATTTGGGTCAGGAGTGGGCTCATCAAAGGGCACGACCAACACCTGCAGCTTCGGATGCAACGCCTGCGCTACTCCCTCTCTGCACGGAATCCGCCAGTAACCCTGATTGGCTTCTCGAATCTCCCAGCAAAGTGCTTTGCCAGCACTTAAGTCTATTTCCACCCCTTGGAGTTTGTGGAAAATACGGACAGAGCGCTCCGCAGCTCTCTGTATCAATCGCCTATAGAGTTCGTAGGGTCAGTGACAAGTCTGCTACTCGGACAAGTCGGACAATTTCTCTAGCTAAACCTAGGCTAGTTATACTATTTTTGGGTCCCCCGACCACCCACAAATGTTGCAAGTGACAAGATCCCCAACTTCTGATTGGACAGGAGAGGTGGTTAGGTCATAGTCACCGCCTAAAATTCTGTGTTCCCATGATGAATATTAAATTTTCCGTACCCACCCCTTACATTCCAGTTCCTATGATTTGAGAAAGGTGTAAAACAATAGAACACACATAACTTTATACAATTGTATCGGTTTTAGGAACCGCTGAGATCTTCTCCTGGGGTAAGAGTGATGTTCCCAGGCTCATCTCATCTTCAGAAGCCAGCTGGCTCGGCTTTGCTTCTGCGCAGTGTGGTTTTTCCCTCATCACGTGTTTGGGGTGAGATGGGTTTCAAAGATGGAGAGGCTCCCCACTCCCAGGCCCACAGATACGCGGTACATGAAAAGTAAGCGAAAACAAATTAGAAACACAGAAAAAATGAATACACTGTACACCGTGATCAACTACACTATATCCCTTACTTTATAATATCTATAGCGGTTAAAAATTATGCAGAAAAGACAGATAAGCAGAAGCGGCAGCAGCAGGCGGAGAGCATGTTAAAGACAAAGCGGCCATTTTAGCAATACTGCGCATGAGCGAAAAATCCCTCCAGAACTGCGAGTGCGTCACATCACATGGGTATGACCGACGCATGCGCAGACTGGATTTCTGCAAAGCAGCGATTCTGTAGTATGCAAGCATCATTAGGATTAGTTGACACATAGGCAAGCGTCTCTGGGACACCCGCGTGTTGTGTGAAAGTGCAATATTAGTGACAAACGGGTTTATTAGTTACGTTATGAGCTAGTTGAGGTTCTTGAGTAAGAGCAAGTCGCTTTACGTGCGAATTAAGCATGGGCGAATTTTGCGGATCTCGCGTTCGCGAATTTTGCGGATTTGCGAACTCGCAATCCGCAAAATCCGCGAATTCCCGCGAATTTGCGGATTTTTTTTTTTTGTGTTCGCCCGTGTTTCTGCCAGTTCGCGAGGGTTTTTACAATTTCGCAATTTGCGAACTTACCTGTCGGGTCGCAAGTTTCGCGAACTTGTTGTTTCTACGTGTCCAGCCTGTTTGGGACACTCTTCTTCATCACTGCCACTCTCTGTCACCACTGCCACTCTCTGACTACTCATGCCACCCTCTGGCCCACCCATGCCACCCTCTGTTTCATCACAGCACCCTCTGGTTGTCCAGTCAGTGTACATTATTGTGGCAACGCAAGCACACCTTCCCTGCCTCAAGTGACCTGAATTAATTTGGGGCTGATTAATGTGTCACAGAATATTTTTTTAGCTGGCACCTGCTTCCTTAGTGCTTCCTGATTAGTGAACTTTTGCACTTGCTAAATGCTTTCATTGTTGCAAAATTAGTTACAACACCTGCCCTGCCCCAACTGACAATAATGAATTAGGGGCTGATTAATGGATTTGAACTGCCAGCCTGGCTCCTGCTTGTCTCCCTTAGCTGTAATTCAGGACCTTTGTGGCATATGTGTAACTATTCTGAGGTTCAGAGCAGGGTCACATAATAGTTGCAACTGGCAACTGAACTCTGGAGGGGCCCCTCAGCAAGCACTACAGGAAATGGCTACTAATGATGAGCCTGAACTTTTGAACCTGGTAAGTAGTTTCAGTTTTGATTAGATCGTATTTCTGCAATTTTGCACTTATTCGCGGGGCGCGAAGTTGTACTGGGAAGCCGCGAACTCACGCGAACAGTGCGAGCAGTGCGAGCAAAATCCGCTGCTCGCGGATTTGCAGATTTTGCGGGAGATTCGCGAATCTCGCGGATTGCGAATTTCCCGAAAATCCGCAAAATCCGCGAGCGAAACGGATTTTCCGCCCATGCTTAGTGCGAATCCTTGCTCCATCAATCCCCTCTTTGATGATATTTACTATCATCACTATTAATGGAAACAGATGCCAACTTCCATTTTCACATCTCATTCATCTCAATCTCCACAAATTTGTTGTTAAGCCTTTTCTCTGAATCCTTATTAGGATGAAAGCTTTTGGCCTTCTTATAAATTTGGTTTCTCAACTCCTCTAATTCCAGCTCATCAACATTCCGTTTCACTCCCCTCTTGTTTACGGTGTACTTCTTTCTACATTTTTGACATTTGCAGCAAATTATTATAATCAGCACAATCAAACTTATTCCAGCTATTGGCATCAGTATTTTCCCTACAATACTTTTACCTATGTTAGAAAACCAACTACCTACAGAGGAGAGACCATCAGTTAGTCTCTTCCAGGCACTATCAACCTCTAATGGTTTGAGTTCTTTTTCCAAATTAGTAATGTTTCTCACATATTTCTTAATTTCAACACTCTTGTCAGGAATGTAAGTGCAACAATGTTGTGCCTTCAACATCCTGCAGACTCCGCCCTCTTTTGCCAATAAGGTATCAAGAGCAAGTCTATTTTGTAAAACCATTGATCTGATCGCAACCATTTCAGTATTGACCAGTAGGAAACCAGCAGCAGTGTCAGTAGATAACCGATCCACTACTGTAGACAATTTGCAAATTCGATGAGTATTTAGAACCACTCCCATTCCAGGTATCAGTGCACTAAATATATCACCTATAATTTCTCCTACACTTTCTCGCCTACTACGCATTAAGCCATTAGTATTTTCATTGCTTCCAGCAGCGTTGCTCACATGGTATATTTTCGGGAAGACAATGCCAAAATAGCAGCTTCCATACCAGTGATCCGGCAATTTGAAATAAGCCTTGTTCCCACATATATAATAAATTCCGGGGAACACAGGTTCTGACCCATTTTTAAAACCCCAACCTCCAATTACCTTGTAATTGTGTTCGCATTCGCTGGAACCGATGAATACATTGTTATAATAACTAGTCTTTTTTCTATGAAGACAGAGTTTTCCTTTCCGTTCGAAGTCCAGCAACAGTGCAGGATTAGCTTCACCCTGTGAGGTGCTTTCCATGTTTTCAGCCCATTTAGGGGTTTTCTGCCTTTTATCATCTGCCTTTTTCTGAAAACTCTCTCTTCTCTTTTCTGCCATTTTTAAGAACATTTTTTCTTGTTCATGTAAAGAACATGTTAAGTTGTCTCTGCGGGCTTCATTCAGATCTATGTCACCTATAGTCAGAAAAAATTCTCCCATATAACGAGTCACATCACTATGTGTATGTCAGTGTTTGAATAATAATACTGTAAGGTGCTTCTATAAAATAAGCTTGCTAATATACTACAGGAAATTCCATAGGTCAGGGGTAGATGGTGATAGGTCACACCTTCAGCTACAGAAGTGGGTAGCTTCATGCAGACATAACAATCTTATATTTCCATGGCTTCTACATAGTGCACTAAAAGATTTGCAAAGACATTTAAGTGTGTTCTGTTTTTGATTCTGTGATAATGTAGTCCTCCCTCATCTGATGCTTCTAAGTCAGGTCTAGTTTGTTTCAGGCTAACTGCATTCTCCCGTCTTTCTACACTTCGTGGTGTTTCTTCAGTTTGTACAACTTCTGTGTCTGGCGTCACTGATTTTGTAGGGTACAGATTAGTATCTTTACTTATCATAAAAGGTATTAAAACTGTTAATCCTATCCATACTACCAATACTATTGCTACGCTACATAAGCATATTTTACAGCAAGTTTTGCAACAGTTTCCCCTAGCTCTCCCATTTACATTTGAGTCAGACATTTTGGTGGCTTTTCCAACCCCTCTTTGTTTCTTTTCACAATTGGCTTACGCAGTTCTACTTTCAAGGTGGGTCTTCGTCAGAACTCTGATCAACAATCGAATCTTGGTCGCTTTTGTCGCTTTTTTCGGGATTATCAATTTCTTCCAACACCAAGTAGGTCCATTCAGGACTCCGATAAATTTTGTTTTGTCTTTTTACTCTGGTACTACGTCTGTTTTGCTGAGTTCCAGTTCTCTGTCTTTCACTGACAGCTCTTTTTCGGTCTTCTAATTTCTCCTCGACTGTTTTTAACCTTAGTCTCAGTCTTTTTATGCATCTGGGTTCTCTTTTCTTCTTGAGCCTTTTACCTGTTACCGTAGTTTGGTTTTCTTCACGAGCCCTTTTATTTTCGTTCAGTTGTGGCACTGTTTCTTCAATGGTATCTTTTTCCCTACCTTTCTGACTAGTTCCAGGTCTTTCTTCAGTTTCTTCTGCCTGGTTTCTAAGCTGGCCTTGTTCAGGTGTAACTTTGACTTGACTTTGACTTTCAACTGTTTCAGGCTCTGTCTCCTGAACACGTTCGTCTATTTCTATCTGTTCCTGTTCATGCACTTCGACCTCTTGATTTTCTTCCGCATGAACTTCAGCCCTAATTACTATCTGTCCCTTTCCGGTCTCTGGAGTCTTTGGAGGTGTGTCGATGACTTGTTCTGCCCCTGTTTTACCTATTTCCTGATCAGGTCTGATGTGATTCTCTACAACCTGATCTTCTCCTTCCTTCCCTGTCTCGTCCTCACTATCCCACTCTCTATCTAGGTAGGAATACTTCCTTGTTCTTATGGGATCAAGAACCAGATCGTCTGCTGGGAACCATTCGTCGTGACTGGTGCTCGGTAGTTCAACATCAGCTAGTTCCGAACCCTCACTTGGAGACTTCTCAGCTTCACCACCTTCAGCTTCAGTCACGTCTTCTCCGGTTACCCTCTTAGTATGGCTGGCATGGATCCACTTCGGCATGCCTGCGCACTTTACAGCAGTTGTAGTGACAAGGATCACCTGTCTCGGTTTTCCCCACTTTGGTGCGAGGCAACTCTTCCGGGTGTGCTTCTTTAACACAACCCAATCACCAGGCTTCAGTTTATGGGCTGGAGTTGTAGGCCAGCCGACGGCGTCCTCCCCGATCTGGTGAGAGATAGAACGCACTTGGTCACCCAGCTGCCTGCAGTACTCTAGCACCAAATCATCAGAAATACTTAGCAGTTTGTGTCCTGGTACCCATGCCTGTCGCATCACTCTTCCCATTAGTATCTCATGGGGGCTCAGGCCTGTCCTTCGGTTTGGTATGCTTCTCAATCCCATCAGGACAAGAGGCAAGGCTTCTATCCAGTTCAATCTTGTGGAGTTACACATTTTTGCCACTCTTGATTTTATAGTGCCATTCACCTGTTCGACTACTCCAGAAGCCTCTGGATGATATGCACAGTGCAGTTTGGGCTCAATTTTAAATGCCTTCTAGAGTTCTGTCAGGATTTCGTTGGCAAAATGCCCACCTCTGTCTGATTCAATTGTCTCTGGGAAACCATACCTAGGTATTAGCTCCCTTAGCAATAATTAGGCCACTGTGATAGCATCATTTTTCTTTGCTGGGTAGGCCTCCACCCACCTTGAGAATAGGCAGACTATAACTACGACATACTTATATCCTTTGCACATGGGCAACTGAATAAAATCAGCCTGAAGTCTGACAAAGGGACCTTCTGCCTTTCCAATTGTACTCTGGTCCACTACAGTCCTTTTTCCTGGGTTAAATTGCTGACACACCAAGCACCTCTGACAAAGTGTTTCTGCAATGTTTCTGAACTTCGAACTATAAAATACTTCTTGGAACACACGGCACATCGCATCCCTCCCTATATGAGTGTCTCCATGTATCATTCTGGCCATTGGGGCAACCATACTGTCTGGCAATACAGGCACACCTTCCTTAACAATAACACCATCTCTGTCCCTAGGTTGACATCCATCCTTCTCCCATCTTTCCTTTTCCTCCCCTTCTGCTGCCTGCTGCAATTCTTTCAGTTCCCTCCATGTAGATACATTCTCAAACACCATAAGTTGGCAGCTGCTTCCGCCTCCCCACAATTTGATGTTAAGGGACATTTTGTACCGGGCACAGTATTGGGCAATTTGGCCAACATATCGATTTCCGGCTGTCACATCGTCGTTGCCAGATTTGTGAGCAGCACACTTGACCACCGCCAATTCTTTGGACAGCTGGATTGCTTCCAGTAAGTTCTGTACCACTTTTCCATTTCTGATAGGGGTACCTGAGGAAGTCATGAATTCTCTTTGCAACCATAACTGGCCGAAGTCATGCACAACCCCGTAACCATATTGACTGTCAGTATATATGGTTATTCTCTTGTTTTTCCCTTGTTTACAAGCTCTTGCCAATGCAATAAATTCAGCTACTTGGGCAGATTTTATTTAGCTTAAGTAGGATGCTTCTAGGGTAGATTCTAGAGTGACTACTGCATAGGCAGCACTCAGGCCTCCATCCTCATGTCTCAAGCACGAGCCATCCACAAACATCACAAGGTCCTCTACTGGTAAGGCTGTTTCTTTTATATCAGGACGTGGTTTAGAGCTAAACTCAGTTAGGTCCATGCTGTTATGTTCAATTTCACCCTCCACTTCTGTATTTTGGGTGATGGGTAACAAGGTTGCAGGGTTCAGAATATTACATCGGGAAATTATCAAATTTTCTGCACCTATAAGAATTCTCTCATACTTAGTCAGCCGACTAGGTGTGAGGTACTGGGTCTTTGTTCGGGTCAGCAGGATCACAACTGAATGTGGAACATATACAGTTACGGGATGTCCCATAACAATGTTTTCACTCTGTTCTAAACTAGTGCACGTGGCAGCTACTGCTTTCAGGCATCCAGGTAATCCAGCAGCCACTGGATCTAAAGTGGCCGAAAAATAAGCCACTGGACGTCTGGTCAGACCATGCTCTTGTGTTAGGACTGAAAGTGCACAATTGTCTTGTGTATCACAGAACAATTCAAAGTTCTTGGAATAATCTGGCATTACTAAGGCAGGAGCTGAGCACAGACAATTTCGTAATTTTATCCAAGCTGTCATACTTTCGTCATCCCAACTAACTGGATCTTCTATTCCTTTCTTGGTCATTTTTATCAACGGTTTGGCTAGAACAGCAAATCCCACAATCCACTGCCTGCAGTACCCTAAACTCCTAGGAACATTCTAACTTCTTTCTGGGTTCTGGGCAGCTCCATGTCTCGAATTATTCTGATCCTTTCTGTGGTGACTTTCCGGATACCTTTTTCTATCTGGTGCCCCAGATATTTCACTTAATTTTTACAGAACTGCAATTTGTCAGGTGATACTTTATGTCCTCCCTGGCCTAGATGATTCAACAAAGCAATGGTATCAGTAACACAGTCGTTCTGACTTTTAGACGCCACTAGGAGGTCGTCTATATACTGGACCAAAACTGATTCTCTAGGTAAGATTAGAGATTCAAGGCATCTTTTCAAAATCTGATTGAAAATCGAGGGACTCTCTGTGTACCCCTGGGGGACATGATTCCAGACATATACATGACTGTCGAACTCAAAAGAGAAAAGAAATTTGCTGTCTGGATGCAATGGGATGGAAAAGAATGCGTGACATAAGTCAATAACGGTAAACCATTCCGCATCCCAGGGAATTTGGTACAAGATCACTGCAGGGTTCGGTACAATAGGAGAGCAAGGTACAACAATTTGGTTTACCTTTCGCAGGTCCTGTACTACCCTGTATTTTCCGCTAGGCTTTTTAATTCCAATTATGGGAGAATTACAAGGGCTGCTCATTACTTCCTGTATTATGTTTGCCTCGAGCAGCCTCTTCACTTCTATAGCAACACCAGCTTTCACTTCTGCACTCATTCTGTACTGTATGGTTTTCGGGTAAATAGCATTTGTCTTAATGGCTATTTTAACTGGGTCTACATTTGCCATTAATCCCACATCTTTTCCAGTGAAATCCCACACTTCTGGTGTCACCCTCTGTTGGAGTTCCTCAGGTAAGTCCTGTTTTGTCAGGGGCTTGATTTCTACGTCAGGCCTCAGTAACATCAGTTTGTACAGTCCATCTTCATCTGGGGTCTGAATCTCGACGCCTTTTGGTGTGCAAAAGATGGTACAGTTCATTTTGCACAACAAATCACGTCCCAGCAGATTCACAGGACTAGAGTCACAGGCGACAAATCTGTGCATCTCCTTAAAGTTCCCTATGGAAATCTCCATTGGTTCAGTTACTGGAGTACTTATTATTTGATTTGATACGCCTACTACTTGGATGGCTTCTCCCGAGAGGGGTAGGTTAGGAACGTCCACTGTTCTCACAGTAGAACGGGTAGCACCAGTGTCCAACAGAAAGGTGACGTCATTTCCTTCAACCTTTCCTTCAATGTATGGCCCTGTCTGGTCTGTAGGAGAGTAGGGTCTGCAATCCTATGATCACCCAGATTTTTTGCTTTTGTTTCACTGGTTTACGACTTTCTCTGGCTGTGGGCCCGCCAATCAGACCCACAGCCTGGCTGTTCTCTTTCTAAATTACCACATGTGCCCTAGGTGCATTTACCAATTGGTACTGGGCCACCTTATCAGACCCTGTAACTCAGGGCATAGGTGTACCCAGGGCTGCCAGGGGCTGCAGCATGTATTATGCCACCCCTGGCTGGCCTCCTAAATTTGACACAACTGGCTGCATGACAGCTGGGGCAAAGTCGTGTAATCACCCTTTGCTGTAGGTGTAGTATACCTATACCTAACCCTAAAATGGACACACAGATTCCTATCAGTCACTCCTATGGCAGGCCTTGACAATCCTGAAGGCAGAGTGCTTGGAATCGTGTGAGATGGTGCTCTGGCATGAGCTGAGCCTGTCTGCAGCTTGCGGAACCAAGTCCTAATAGCTGTTCCATGATATCGCATACCATATACTCTTAAGTGCATTATAATCCTCGCGGTTAAATGCTAACTTTGGTATTGCTTTATCAAAACATGTCGAGTAAGGTGTCATACGAATTGGAATACTAACCCCTCGCCAATTCTGGCGACGGGGTTAGCATTCCACCCTTCTAGAGGGACACGACATGTATGTAACTGTGAACCCCGGTTAAAGTTAACTGAAGCCTCAGCTCCACAAAATGGATGCTGCCACCACAGACACGAGTCTGACCTCCTGCTGCTGGGAGTCCTTCCAGCGAGGGAGGCCTGGACAAAGGGTTTCCTGTCCGGGGCGGTGCTAGCACCGTCCCAGACATGGTTTTGTGTATCCTGGGTAGGCAGGGCTTTTCAGGAAGGTGACTGCTGAGTGGCACCCCGGTGCTCACTACGCATAGGCCGGTCAGAACCAGTTCCAGGGGCACACCAGCCCCTGGCCTGGGGAAAGTCCGGCATGGCAGAGGGGTGTAACCACCCCCTTCCTAGTCCCACCCATAGGCAGGACCTAGTCACCGGGTCAGCCCCCTTTTTTAGTATAAAGATGGGAGCGGGCCCCCTGTTCAAATTAGATCATCTTTGGAATCAAGACACGACTTTCTGCGAAAGGACTTCAAGATTTCTTCATCAAGATTCTCCCTTGTGGCTAAGGAGTAGTCACCCTGCATCCGCAGGCACCATCCTCAGAACACTGCGGTCTGCTGCAAGTCCTTCTTCACGAAACCGACGACCCAGCTCGACGAGACCCGGCTTCCCTGGCACCTCTGACCTCTACTCACCTCTACAGCAAAGCTGAGAACCGTGAGTGCGACGAGACCTCGAGGGACCGACGATCGCCAAGACTGCACGACTTCTGCGTAACAAGCCCACCGAGTCTTCCACTGGTGAGTGCTTTGGGGTCCGAGAAGCCCCAACCCTGCGCAGCTCCAGCACCCAAGATCAGCCTCCCTGCATCTCCACGATCTGCGTGGGGCCCTTCTGCTGTTTGCTGTGCACCGCGTTGTTTGGCTACTAGCCGGCTGGCTTGTGGCCTTCTGAACGACGCCCGACGACATCACTGCTGCTGGTCTGGTTGCTCCAGACTGGCCCTTGCTTCCTTCTTTAAGAGAGGCACCCCGGACCCTCCTGGTCCACTCCAGACGCCATTTTAGGTCCACCGCGTGGGCTTGAATTTGCCAAGGCTTTGTTGCCCAATCCTGGGTCCAGCGACGCCGCCAGCTTCTATCTTTGTGGGACAGCTCGATCCTCCTTCCTGGTCGCCGACAACGCCTCCTGGTCCGTGAGATCTCCGAGCACAGCGTCACCCACTCGCCTAGTCGAGGTGGCTACCATCCGGTGCCCTCCTGGTGCCCACTGACTACTGGCTAGTAGTCTCGAACTTGGTCCCCTCTGCTTTCAGGTGTCATCTTCCATCGATCCAGGCTTGGATCCACCGAACTTTCTTCACTGGTCGCCTGCCAGCAACTTCTTTCTTCCAGGCTCCTGGTCCGTCAACGAGGATTCCCGACGTCTTTTGAGTCCTATGCAGCTGCAGCCCCTGGGCTAGGTAACTTCGGCATTTCGGTGCCCCAGCATAGCCTCACTATCCAAGGGTCAGAATCTACTTTCGTTTTCTCCCTACCAGGTCGGGTTCGCCCGAGAACACTAACTTTGCAATTCCTAGCTACCATAGACTTTGTCCCGCATCTCGCGTGAGAGTGCACACACTGCACCCGAGTCCCCTGGGTCTCCTAGAAGTAATCTAACGATTCTATAGTCAAGTCCTAGCGATTCCAAAGCCTATTAGTACTGTACTTACCTGCTAGTAATTTCGCATTCCACTTTTCAAGTATATGGTTTTTCGTGCCCCTCGGGCATTTGTATATACTGTGCTAACTTAAGTATTTTTGTAAGAGTTTTGGTTTGTGCTTAGTACCCTGTCCTCATAAAGAGTACAGGGCTGTTGTGATTCTTAATAAATAACTGTTTATTTTCATAACACTTGTGTGGTGTCCTTTCACTTGGTGTTCAAGGGGTATATGTGGTATAACAGCTGGCTTAACACGCCCTCGAGTCTTTAGCCTTAGACTGCTCGTATCCACGCTACTAGGATAGCTGGTCTATAAGGTTGACTTACAACCAATCATCAATAAGGGTTGCTGGACTGATACATAGTGTTCACTAGAATAGTGACCACTGCATATCAGGCCACCTTCTCACATTGGTGAGCAGCGGTTGGGATTTGAGCTTGCTGTTGTTTTACCACACGTATCCTAAGAATATCTTGTTGAAAGATCACATAAGTACTGTTAGTACATATAACTAAGCTTAGAATACTCTGAGTTCTACTGAACCAGCTGTTGCAGCTCCTCAAGGCCTAGCACACCTTGGCTGCAACTCTTAGCAAGGGATCAGTAGGTGAACACATAGTGTAGGTAGGTGCATCACTTACACCACACTAGAAACAGTATGTCGGACAAAGGAGGAAACTCTGAGTCTCCCCTTGTGTCAGTTGACCCTCCACAGGTCATCCCTTCAAGATATACTGTGCTTAGCTTCCATGAGTTATGACAAGTATGTACCTCTAGGAAGATTAAGCAAGGGGCTAACCCCACCACCTCCTTTCTGATTGGTCTCCTAGAGACTTATGATGCCAGAAAGGCTGAGAAACTTCTTAGCCTTTCTAATCCAGGAGGAGGCATGCCTCCCCTTGAGGGAACCAGAGGTGACCCTGACCTCATCCACCTCTCAACTGAGAACGAAGATGTGGAGGAGGATGAGAATGAGGATCCCTCTGGAGATGAGGCAGACAAGGGACAGGTAGAAGTCGGTAGACTAACCAGGTCCAACTTAAGCAAACATGACAGTGGTACTGGGGGACCCCTGGGGCCACTATCAGGTCAGCTTAACATTGGGAATGGACGAGCCAGATCTCTGTCAAGAGGCTCTGGCAGATCCCTTCAAACCAATGGCTCTCACAACTCTTCTCAAAGAGGGATGACATCCCCTCAGAGGAGAGTGTATGAAGCTAAAGAAAGGGCAGCCAATCTGAGGATTGAAAGGGAAGAACTTGCCCTGGCCAAAGAGAGGCTTGCCTTTGCTAGAGAGCAACAGTTAAGTGGGGTAGTCCCCACTGGTGGCAGCATTGTACCTAGCAATAGGGAAAGGAGTTTTGATACAAAGCACCTTGGTAAGATAGTGCCCCCCTTTAAACAAGGGGATGACATCCACAAATGGATTACTGCTTTGGAGAGGGCCTGCACTGTGCAAGGTGTTCCCCAGAGTCAGTGGGCAGCTATCTTGTGGCTCTCCTTTGAAGGTAAAGGTAGAGACAAGCTCCTCACCACAAGGGTAGAGGATGCTAACAATTACAAAATCTTGAAAAATACACTGGTTGAAGGGTTTGGCCTAACCACTGAGCAGTACAGGGTGCTGTTCAGGGATACCCAGAAAACTCAGTCTCAAGATTGGTCTGACTTTGTAGATTGTGCCACTAAGGCTTTTGAGGGCTGGTTGCTGGGCAGTAAGGTTACTGATTATAAAGGATTGTATAATTTGATGATGAGAGAACAAATTTTAAACAATTGTCAGAACCAGTTGTTGCATCAGCATCTTGTTGACTCAGATCTGACCTCTCCCCAAGAATTGGGAAAGAAGGCAGACAGATGGGTTAGAACAAGAGTTAAACAGAACCAGGGCCAGAATCAAGGTGGTCAGAAGAAAGCAGACCAGAAGGGTAAAGATTCTAAGGGGGAACAAAATGACCAGAAGTCTTCGACAGGTCCCCAACAACCCAAAGAGGGTGGGGGTCAGGCTCCCCAAAAGAAGAAAGAAGGCCAATCTAAAAGGTGGTGCCAATACTGCAAAAGTAAATCTCACTGGTTTAGTGAGTGCACCAAGAAAGGAGGAGGGCAGACTCCTGCCACTGCAGCCCCTAAGGCACCTGTGCCCCCTAGTACAGCCAGCAGTGGTAGTGCACCTCCCAAGGGTTTAGTAGGTTTAACCCTGGGTTCTGAGGGGTGTGACAACTTAGTTGGTACACTCACTCAGGCTGTCCTTGTCAGTACAGGGGATATGGATATGTCCCCTGACATAAGTCCCAATACTTTGGGCAAATACAGACAGACACCTTTCATTAATGGAAAAATGGCTCAGGCCTATAGGGACACTTGTGCCAGTGTCACAATGGTGACACCTAACTTTGTGGACCCTGGACAGATCATGCCAGGTACAGAATTCCTGGTGACCAATGCAAGCAATGTCACTACCAATCACAGTATGGCAATTGTAGCTTTCTCCTGGGGAGGGGTAACTGGCCAAAAGAAGGTTGTAGTTAGTTCAGACCTCCCAGTGGATTGTTTGTTGGGCAATGATTTGGAGTCATCACAGTGGTCAGAAGTGGAGCAGAGGACTCACATGGAAATGTTAGGCTTGCCAGCACATGTGTTTGCTGTGACCAGGTCACAGGTCAGGAAATGCCCCACTGAACAGGTGCTGGATTCTGGAACAATGGACCAGACACCTCCCAAGAAGAAGAGCAGTAGGGTTAAGGCTGTGCCTTCCCCCTTGCCCCAGGTTGAGGATCAGGTCTCAGAGGAGGCTGACCTACAGGAATTGAGGGAAACTGAGCCCAGAGAGTTTGAACTTGATCAAGTTGAATTCTTGGGTTCAGGGGGACCCTCAAGGGAAGACCTGGGGAAGGACCAGTTAGACTGCCCTTCTCTTAAACCCCTCAGACAGCAGGCTGCTGCTGAGGCTGCTGGGAACGCCACAGGTAACCACAAGGTATACTGGGAAGATGGACTCCTGTACACTGAGTCAAGAGACCCCAAGCCTGGCATGACCAGGAGGCTGGTTGTACCCTTGTCTCAGAGAGGTTTCCTACTTACCTTGGCCCATGAGATTCCCTTAGCAGGTCACTTAGGCCAGACAAAGACTTGGGACAGGCTTGTCTCACACTTTCACTGGCCTCACATGAATGAGGATACCAAGGAGTTTTGTCGCTCCTGTGTCACTTGCCAAGCCAGTGGTAAGTCAGGTGGCACAACAAAGGCCCCCCTTATACCAATGCCTGTGGTGGGGGTGCCCTTTGAAAGAGTGGGGATTGACATTGTTGGTCCAATGGAACCCCAGACAGCATCAGGGCACAAGTTTATACTGGTGGTAGTGGATCATGCCACCAGGTATCCTGAAGCTATTCCACTTAGGACCACCACAGCACCTGTGGTGGCAAGGGCCCTAGTTGGAGTGTTCTCCAGAGTGGGCTTTCCTAAGGAGGTTGTCTCTGACAGAGGTGCAAACTTCATGTCAAGCTACTTAACTGCTATGTGGAAGGAATGTGGTGTCAATTACAAATTCACTACACCCTATCATCCACAATGCAATGGGCTTGTTGAAAGGTTCAACAGGACCCTAAAAGGGATGATTCATGGACTACCTGAAAAGCTCAGGCGTAGATGGGATGTCCTGATTCCCTGCCTTCTGTTTGCTTACAGAGAGGTCCCACAAAAGGGGGTTGGCTACAGCCCTTTTGAACTTTTGTATGGGCATCCTGTGAGAGGCCCCCTGTGTTTGGTGAAGGAAGGATGGGAGAGACCTCTCAAAAAGCCTGCAACCAACATAGTGGACTATGTACTTGGTCTCCGCTCCAGGATGGCTGAGTATATGGAGAAGGCATCTGAAAACCTTAAGGCCAGTCAAGAACTTCAAAAAGCTTGGCATGACCAAAAGGCTGTCCTGACTGTTTATCAGCCTGGACAGAAGGTGTGGGTGTTGGAGCCAGTGGCCCCAGCAGCACTCAAAGACAAATGGTCTGGGCCCCACACAATTCTTGAGCAGAAGGGAGAGGTCACCTACCTGGTGGACCTTGGAACTCCCAGGAGTCCCCACAGGGTACTCCATGTCAACAGGCTCAAAGCATATGTCGACAGGAAGGACATGAGCTTGCTCATGGCCATAGATGAGGGACAGGAGGAAGAGAGTGACCCTCTCCCAGACCTGCTCACTCAGAATCCTGATGATGGGTCAGTAGATGGTGTTGTCTTTTGTGGCAGCCTCTCTGAGCATCAACAGAAAGACTGTAAACAGGTTCTTCAGTCTTTCAGACATATGTTTTCTCTGACACCCAGTCAGACCAATTGGTGTACCCATGAGGTTGACACTGGTGACAGTCTGCCAGTTAAGAGTAAAATCTACAGGCAGCCTGATCATGTTAGAGACTGCATAAAAACTGAAGTGCAGAAAATGTTGGAGTTGGGAGTCATTGAACCCTCAGATAGCCCTTGGGCTAGTCCAGTAGTTCTAGTGCCAAAGCCTCACACCCAGGGTGGTAAGAGAGAGATGAGGTTTTGCGTAGACTACAGGGGTCTCAATGCAGTCACTAAGACTGATGCCCACCCAATACCAAGGGCAGATGAGCTGATAGATAGATTGGCTTCTGCCAACTACTTAAGCACATTTGACTTAACAGCTGGGTATTGGCAAATCAGGTTAGCTGAGGATGCCAAGCCCAAGACAGCATTTTCAACCCCTGGTGGGCATTATCAATTTGTGGTAATGCCCTTTGGTCTGAAAAATGCACCTGCCACCTTCCACCTTCCAAAGGTTGGTGAATCAAGTCCTTACTGGGCTGGATGACTTCTGTGCAGCATATCTAGATGGTATTGCTGTCTTTAGCTCCACCTGGGAGGATCACCTGGTCCACCTGAGGAAAGTGTTAGAGGCTCTGCAAGCAGCAGGCCTCACTATCAAGGCCACCAAGTGCCAGATAGGGCAGACACAGGTTGTATACCTGGGCCACCTTGTAGGTGGAGGCCAGGTTCAGCCACTGGAGAGCAAAATACAGTCAATCAGGGACTGGGCTCCTCCAACCACCCAGACTCAGGTTCGAGCTTTCTTGGGCCTGACTGGATATTACAGTAAGTTTGTCAGGAACTATGGTTCAATTGTGACACCATTAAATGAACTGACAAGTAAGAAAATGCCAAAAAAGGTTCAGTGGACAGCAGGCTGTCAAAAAGCATTCGATGACCTAAAGCAGGCCATGTGCACAGCACCTATCCTTAAGAGTCCAGACTACTCCAAACCATTCATTGTCCAAACAGATGCTTCTGAGTTGGGTGTGGGAGCTGTTCTTTCTCAACTGAATTTTGATGGTCAAGACCAGCCCATTGCTTTTATAAGCAGAAGGCTGACCCCCAGAGAGAAGAATTGGTCAGCTATCGAGAGGGAGGCCTTTGCTGTGGTTTGGGCCCTGAAGAAGCTGAGGCCATACTTGTTTGGCACTCACTTCAAGATTCAGACCGACCATAAGCCCCTCTTGTGGCTAAATCAGATGAAGGGTGAAAACCCCAAACTGCTTAGGTGGTCCATTTCCCTACAGGGGATGGACTTTACAGTGGAACATAGACCTGGTACTGATCATGGCAATGCCGATGGGCTCTCCAGATATTTCCACTTAGAACAAGAAGACTCACCTGGTCAAGGTTAGCTTATTGTCCCAAAGTTTGGGGGGGGGGGTCATGTAGGAGAGTAGGGTCTGCAATCCTATGATCACCCAGATTTTTTGCTTTTGTTTCACTGGTTTACGACTTTCTCTGGCTGTGGGCCTGCCAATCAGACCCACAGCCTGGCTGTTCTCTTTCTAAATTACCACATGTGCCCTAGGTGCATTTACCAATTGGTACTGGGCCACCTTATCAGACCCTGTAACTCAGGGCATAGGTGTACCCAGGGCTGCCAGGGGCTGCAGCATGTATTATGCCACCCCTGGCTGGCCTCCTAAATTTGACACAACTGGCTGCATGACAGCTGGGGCAAAGTCGTGTAATCACCCTTTGCTGTAGGTGTAGTATACCTATACCTAACCCTAAAATGGACACACAGATTCCTATCAGTCACTCCTATGGCAGGCCTTGACAATCCTGAAGGCAGAGTGCTTGGAATCGTGTGAGATGGTGCTCTGGCATGAGCTGAGCCTGTCTGCAGCTTGCGGAACCAAGTCTTAATAGCTGTTCCATGATATTGCATACCATATACTCTTAAGCGCATTATAATCCTCGCGGTTAAATGCTAACTTTGGTATTGCTTTATCAAAACATGTCGAGTAAGGTGTCATACGAATTGGAATACTAACCCCTCGCCAATTCTGGCGACGGGGTTAGCATTCCACCCTTCTAGAGGGACACGACATGTATGTAACTGTGAACCCCGGTTAAAGTTAACTGAAGCCTCAGCTCCACAAAATGGATGCTGCCACCACAGACACGAGTCTGACCTCCTGCTGCTGGGAGTCCTTCCAGCGAGGGAGGCCTGGACAAAGGGTTTCCTGTCCGGGGCGGTGCTAGCACCGTCCCAGACATGGTTTTGTGTATCCTGGGTAGGCAGGGCTTTTCAGGAAGGTGACTGCTGAGTGGCACCCCGGTGCTCACTACGCATAGGCCGGTCAGAACCAGTTCCAGGGGCACACCAGCCCTTGGCCTGGGGAAAGTCCGGCATGGCAGAGGGGTGTAACCACCCCTTCCTAGTCCCACCCATAGGCAGGACCTAGTCACCGGGTCAGCCCCCTTTTTTAGTATAAAGATGGGAGCGGGCCCCCTGTTAAAATTAGATCATCTTTGGAATCAAGACACGACTTTCTGCGAAAGGACTTCAAGATTTCTTCATCAAGATTCTCCCTTCTGGCTAAGGAGTAGTCACCCTGCATCCGCAGGCACCATCCTCAGAACACTGCGGTCTGCTGCAAGTCCTTCTTCACGAAACCGACGACCCAGCTCAACGAGACCCGGCTTCCCTGGCACCTCTGACCTCTACTCACCTCTACAGCAAAGCTGAGAACAGTGAGTGCGACGAGACCTCGAGGGACCGACGATCGCCAAGACTGCACGACTTCTGCGTAACAAGCCCACCGAGTCTTCCACTGGTGAGTGCTTTGGGGTCCGAGAAGCCCCAACCCTGCGCAGCTCCAGCACCCAAGATCAGCCTCCCTGCATCTCCACGATCTGCGTGGGGCCCTTCTGCTGTTTGCTGTGCACCGCGTTGTTTGGCTACTAGCCGGCTGGCTTGTGGCCTTCTGAACGACGCCCGACGACATCACTGCTGCTGGTCTGGTTGCTCCAGACTGGCCCTTGCTTCCTTCTTTAAGAGAGGCACCCCGGACCCTCCTGGTCCACTCCAGACGCCATTTTAGGTCAACCGCGTGGGCTTGAATTTGCCAAGGCTTTGTTGCCCAATCCTGGGTCCAGTGACGCCGACAGCTTCTATCTTCGTGGGACAGCTCAATCCTCCTTCCTGGTCGCCGACAACGCCTCCTGGTCCGTGAGATCTCCGAGCACAGCGTCACCCACTCGCCTAGTCGAGGTGGCTACCATCCGGTGCCCTCCTGGTGCCCACTGACTACTGGCTAGTAGTCTCGAACTTGGTCCCCTCTGCTTTCAGGTGTCATCTTCCATCGATCCAGGCTTGGATCCACCGAACTTTCTTCACTGGTCGCCTGCCAGCAACTTCTTTCTTCCAGGCTCCTGGTCCGTCAACGAGGATTCCCGACGTCTTTTGAGTCCTATGCAGCTGCAGCCCCTGGGCTAGGTAACTTCGGCATTTCGGTGCCCCAGCATAGCCTCACTATCCAAGGGTCAGAATCTACTTTCGTTTTCTCCCTACCAGGTCGGGTTCGCCCGAGAACACTAACTTTGCAATTCCTAGCTACCATAGACTTTGTCCCGCATATCGCGTGAGAGTGCACACACTGCACCCGAGTCCCCTGGGTCTCCTAGAAGTAATCTAACGATTCTATAGTCAAGTCCTAGCGATTCCAAAGCCTATTAGTACTGTACTTACCTGCTAGTAATTTCGCATTCCACTTTTCAAGTATATGGTTTTCCGTGCCCCTCGGGCATTTGTATATACTGTGCTAACTTAAGTATTTTTGTAAGAGTTTTGGTTTGTGCTTAGTACCCTGTCCTCATAAAGAGTACAGGGCTGTTGTGATTCTTAATAAATAACTGTTTATTTTCATAACACTTGTGTGGTGTCCTTTCACTTGGTGTTCAAGGGGTATATGTGGTATAACAGCTGGCTTAACACGCCCTCTCGAGTCTTTAGCCTTAGACTGCTTGTATCCATGCTACTAGGATAGCTGGTCTATAAGGTTGACTTACAACCAATCATCAATAAGGGTTGCTGGACTGATACATAGTGTTCACTAGAATAGTGACCACTGCATATCAGGCCACCTTCTCACATGGTCTACCGGTAAGGAGGCGCCAAGCACGCACTCCTCGTCCTCCCCCCTCAGGCCCCGTCAGTATGGTTCATCACAGAGGAATGTATCATTCAACAGGAATTGCGAAGTCGCTGCATTTCTCTCATCCCCTCCTTCCCATACCTCGGCCCCTTCATTCTGCTGAACCTTGTGTCTAAAATTTTGTCTAGGAGCACGAGGCAACGGAATCTGTTTTACCTGTTGCTGAGTCCTTTGTGGCCCCTCTTTCTGCACCTGCGGATTTAAACCATTTATGGGGGCATTACCAGCCTGTAAATGCGGACACTCGTCTCTCCAGTGCCCTATCTGACCGCATCCGTGGCAAGGGACCTTTTTCTTGGCCTCCTCTCGACTCATTTTTACTCGGGGCTTCCCCCCTCCCCCAGAAGAAGTGTTTTGAGCATTATTATTCAATTTACTTAACTGTTTCTCCTGTTGTTCAGCCAACTTCACTTGTGCCCACATCACCTTCTCCTTCAGGGCTTTCTTTTTGTTCTCCATCTCATCCTCACAATACTTGGCGTACTTGAGGACCTCATCTATGGGCTTTCCCTGCCAACAGATTTTATTGTCCCTAATCCACTGGGATATTTCAGGTCTCAACCCCAGCACAAACCGGTAAATGAAATGGGTCATATCCTTCATTTCAATATTATCGATTCCACTGTAGGTTTTGAATACCTGCAATAATCTTTCATAGTAGGAGTGCACTGTTTCATCACGATCTTGAGTAGTTCTATCTATTCGGGTCCAATCAGTTTCCTTTGCTGGCACTTTTCCCTTTAGGTATTGTATGACTTGATCATACTTCCTCATTACATCTGGCGAGGGAGCTCCGGTTCTGGAATCTCTCTCATATTCTTCACTGGGCCAATCAATTGCAACTTTGCATTCTGTCCACAAGTCTACAGGTACTACAATGTCAAAGAACCCATCCAGATCCTTCAGAAGACATTTTTGGACCTTCATGAATCGCTCCACCTGCCTATACCACTCGACTGGCTTCTCCCTCAATTTTGGGAAATCATTGGTAAAGGACACAATATCATGTCGGGACCATGGGACATGTACATATTTCCCACCTGGCACTTCTCTCATGGGACACAATGTTTCTGCTTTGCCAATTTCTTGTAAGACATATTCAGCAGTATTAGGTCTGGGCCTACTGTCTTCCTTTTTCTTTGCCCATCTGGTCTTCCATTTTTCTAAATCTCCCCATTTTTGTAATAGACTCAGCAATTCTTTTATCTGTGTCCTTTTCCCTGACGTGTTCATGTTTTCTAGATCTTTGTCGGAAAATTCTGCTCGGTAGGGTTTCTGCAATACTTTGGACTTACTAATATCTATTCCCATATTAGCTGCGGTGTCCACTAACTTTTCATGGAACAATTTAGTGTTTCTGGTAAGACTTTTGCATAGAAATAACAACTCCTCTTCATCAAAGGTATTTAATCGATCTAATCCCACATTCCCTACCGTCAGTTCTTCCAGCTCTATTCTTAATTTATAAATATCTAATGGTTTGGGATGAGGAGTTCCTTTTTCCAACTCCCGGGTCCATCGATCTATCTCCTCTGGAGTCACTACGGTGGCACTTCGAGTTCCTGAAGATGTCTCAATCAGGACTTCCTTAGCCCTAGTCTGATTTCCTGCTCGTGGGATACTGGTTCCTGGTTCCCTGATGGGCAGATCTATCAGGGAAATCACAGACTCGCATTCACTTGCTTGATCATCAACTATGAGCGGCTCTTTTCTGGGCGGTGCTGAGATCGGGGTTATGACTGGAGTTTTTGGACTACCCTGTCTGTCCCCATAAAGAGGAACAACCGGACCAATAGTTACTGGAATATTCAGGGCGTCAGGACTTGGATTTATCTGGGCTATGGTCTGAATGAGTTCGTTTTGCTGTTTTATCAATGCTTCCTTTTCTCGTTCATGTAAGACCCTGTCCACTGGGGGGTCATGCATTATTTGGGGCATTAGGGGAGGATATATACTCGGGGCAGTTGGGATTGCCAAACCTGGTCTGTCTTCACCAAATGGTTTATAATTTGGGACCATAGGGTCGGGTCTACAAAATCCCTCTCCTCCCGTTCTCTTACTGTCCATCCCTGCTTTATCGGCTTCACTAGCACTTCTCCTTCTTGGGTGTCTAAATGGATTTTTTAAACTCAAAGATCGGGATTCCTCATCATATGGCGGGGGACTTTTCATAAACAAATCCTCCAAATATTCATCTTCCGACTCACCCATCGCCATTTGGTGTCGGGTTTTCTCTGTGCACTTTTTCCCTCCCACCATTTCGTTTGCTCCAAACATAGGGAATAATCCTTCTACCATCATATTCTGTCTCCACTGTTTCATCTTTTTCTCTTTTGTTTCTCGCTGCAACTTTGGATACCACTTACTCACTCCCTTATCCATCTGGGGTCTGTCTCGCTCTAGAGCCTAAATCTCCCATTCCTCTAAAGCTTCATATTGCGTTAATCTGGGTCTGGGGTGTAGTTCATTCATTCGAGTCCTTAAGTTAAACAGGTTTCTACCATTAAAGGTACCATCGAGGGGAAATGCTAGGACTCCGTCCTCTTCGGTGTACTTTACCCAGTTCTCCAACCATACACAGGTATGATACCCTTTATCGAACATCATAAATGATGCAGGAGTATTAGGAGGAGGAATGATTACACCCTCCCTAGTCCTAATGGGCTTGTCTTTCTTGAAATAGTTCTTAATTTTGTCGGCAAAGGACATTTTTCTCTTATTTCTGTACATATTATAAGGTCTACCTCTTAGCATCTGCTCCTTATGAAAACCTAGATTTTGCGGATTAGGTATGAATTCAGGATACCACATATACCTCTCCAAGCTATCTTCAAGCTCCTTTTGATCAATTTTGTTTACTTTTGTGCTTCCAATGCTAGCGCATCTTTCAATTCACAGCAACCAATCAGCACAGAGGTTGCAAAAGAGTATTGACCAATGGGTGCGCGGCCCCTTCGTGAGACGCGGTCTCACTCTTCGGCGCTCACCCCTCCCTTACAATTCTCAGCTTCGTTACACACCCGCTGTTTCCACCAATCCCAGCGCGGAGTGACGTCAGCGCAGTCCTGCGACCGACTCCCTCCTTCACAAGGTAACGGAAACTTTGAATTTTTCTTAAAGTGCAAGTGCTTATTTTAGTTAACAACGTATAACGTTCGCCACTGTGTTTGAGTGTTCTAAAAAGAAAGAAGGTTTTTCTTTCACTACAAGTAAACTACTTTTGTCTACTTTTCATTCACTACGGATAGATCCTTCTGCCTACCCTTTCACACAAACATTAGAGAACCTGCAACTTCTTTGACTCATCCACTTCTTTCCGGGATATATACTAAGTCTTAAGTTTCACCAGCGTACTCCTTTGCTACCATTTGAGCTCCGATGACTCTATTACTCCTTTAGTGTGACCCTTTCTAGGTGATATCAGACTAAAGTTTCTATTAGCAATCTCGTTGCTATCATTTATTCAGTTTTTGAGAAAAGGTCCTAATTAGCGCTTCCGGTTCTGCCTAACCATGCACTAATTTCCCTCGCACAAGTGACCTCCGAGCGAGATGAATTCTGCTCACCACCTGCTATACTATTCCCCGGGGATTTCGGACAACAGAAAAACAACGATCACTAACAACTTGTTAATCACATGCAATAATATAGCAGCATTTCAAACATATATATAATTTCAAAACATTTATAAAATTCAAAGCAAAAATAGCAGCAATAATTTTAGCAGCACATTTTATTTTCCACAATTTGTCAGAACCTATCTTATCTACCTATCTTAACTAGTCCTAACCATCCTCTCTGCTACCAGAAAATCACTGATAGAGCGCGCAGGTCGCCCGACTCTAGATTTTTCCGATTTCACGCACTTGGGCCAATGACGTGTTTATGACAGTATGTTTGTGAGTCGGGCGAGTTTACACGCAACCATCAGTAATTCGGTGTGTTTACTTAACACTATTACCAGAGTACCTGGCTTACCCCAGGCACATAATTTCCTGATGGATTCAGGAGCTAGCAGTGGACAAGAGATAAGATCAGCAAAAATACTTTATTCATTTAATAACATTTCATGATTAAAATAATAACCACAGACACCTGAAGGGTTTTCAAAAGTTTATATAAGGAAAGCTTTAGAATAAGTATGCCATAAGGATGAGGTTAATACAGATCAACACATCAATAACCAGAATTAGAACTATAATGTAGCTATGAATGAGGGCAAGCACCATTGAGTGCTAAGGAACACTACAAGGTTAGGGCAACAGGGAACATGCTATTCAGTTTCAGGCTCATACTAAGGTAGGTGAATTTAAAACAATTTAGTCAGTGAATTTCTAAGGTCCTACTAATAACTCTAACTGAGCTATAGACTAACTTCTCATTCGAACCTAGATTCTAATCACCAGTGAAATTAGATCACACTTATTAAGTAACACAGTTTCAATAATGCCCTACAGGTAGGGGAAAAATGGAACATAGCTAATAAAACAACAGCAGGTGAAACGTGGAGAAACAGTGGAAAGAATACGGGCAAGAATGCTTTATTAGAGGAAAAGAATAGAGGATAGATAGACGGACACCCACAACTATATTTACCTAGGACGGAATGAGGACCAACCCTGGCCACGGGTCAGTTTGGAAAGGCGAGGACAAGGACCCTCAAGGATTTAGGATGCCAGTAGGTGAGCAGGTACAGCTCATGGACAGTCAGGACAGAAGACCCCTCAGGATTTGGGTCAGGACTGGGCTCATCAAAGGGCACGACCAACACCTGCAGCTTCGGATGCAACGCCTGCGCTACTCCCTCTCTGCACGGAATCCGCCAGTAACCCCGATTGGGTTCTCGAATCTCCCAGCAAAGTGCTTCGCAAGCACTTAAGTCTATTTCCACCCCTTGGAGTTTGTGGAAAATACGGACAGAGCGCTCCGCAACTCTCTGTATCAATCACCTATAGAGTTCGTAGGGTCAGTGACAGGTTTGCTACTCGGACAAGTCGGACAATTTCTCTAGCTAAACCTAGGCTAGTTATACTATTTTCGGGTCCCCCTACCACCCACAAATGTTGCAAGTGACAAGATCCCCAACTTCTGATTGGACAGGAGAGGTGGTTAGGTCATAGTCACCACCTAAAATTCTGTGTTCCCATGATGAATATTAAATGTTCCATACCCACCCCTTACATTCCAGTTCCCATGATTTGAGAAAGGTGTAAAACAATAGAACACACATAACTTTATACAATTGTATCGGTTTTAGGAACCGCTGAGATCTTCTCCTGGGGTAAGAGTGATGTTCCCAGGCTCATCTTATCTTCAGAAGCCAGCTGGCTCGGCTTTGCTTCTGCGCAGTGTGGTTTTTCCCTCATCACGTGTTTGGGGTGAGATGGGTTTCAAAGATGGAGAGGCTCCCCACTCCCAGGCCCACAGATACGCGGTACATGAAAAGTAAGCGAATACAAATTAGAAACACAGAAAAAATGAATACACTGTACACCGTGATCAACTACACTATATCCCTTACTTTATAATATCTATAGCGGTTAAAAATTATGCAGAAAAGACGGATAAGCAGAAGCGGCAGCAGCAGGCGGAGAGCATGTTAAAGACAAAGCGGCCATTTTAGCAATACTGCGCATGAGCGAAAAATCCCCCCAGAACTGCGAGTGCGTCACATCACATGGGTATGACCGACGCGGTATTCACCTGTTACAACGCATTTTTTACTCCGCACTACCATTACAACGCAGGCATTACAACGCATACCGTTACAACGCATTGCACTGGGGGGCGCTCTAGGATAAGAGGTAAGTTTAATTTACTATCCAACACCTTCCCTAGGGTCCACGGGGACTGGAGTTAGAATAGTAAATTATACTTACCACTATCCAGCACCCCAAAGCGCTATGCGTTGTAGCGGTATGCGTTGTAAATACCGCGTTGTAATGGTATGCGGAGTAAAAGTATGCGTTGTAACGACATACATCCGACCGACGCATGCGCAGACTGGATTTCTGCAAAGCAGCGATTCTGTAGTATGCAAGCATCATTAGGATTAGTAGACACATAGGCAAGCGTCTCTGGGACACCCGCGTGTTGTGTGAAAGTGCAATATTAGTGACAAACGGGTTTACTAGTTATGTTATGAGCTAGTTGAGGTTCTTGAGTAAGAGCAAGTCGCTTTACGTGCAAATCCTTGCTCCATCAGCACCACATGGGTCATACAACATAATCCCTGCAAGTTAAGCCCACTGCCCTTAGGGCGCATGAGGGGGTCATGGCAATGAAAATGCTTTTGGTCTTACATACGTGGAACACTGTATATTCTACATGATGTCCTGAGGTTAGAAATAGAGGAGCGTATTTGGCAATGGCCACACAGGCCACACAGATAGTCTCCCTATGCCACAGCTATGTTTACAAGTACATTGCAAGATTTGTACAGTATCCAACATAACACTTGTTAAAATTTTACCTCTTGACCTGTGCGGGGACTGAAATGGCAAACTAGGGCCAGTGCAGGCACACTTGCCCCACAATGCAAGGATGTGACTGTTACAACTAGAAATGGATGCGACTGTAAACGTGTGTCTTACTGATAACCTGTCTTTGCTGTTTGCCCCAGTGCTCCAACTATGTGTGTTGCTGTACACAGGATGCCAATAAAATAGAAAAAAAGACTAAATGGTTAGGTGTAACTACATGTGCCATCACTCCAGTGAAGGTAGCAGTCACTGATGCTTTACAGGTTTGCGGGGTGTCATCTTTCAGTATCTATACTACTATTATAAAGAGAGAACTGTGTCCTTTGAGCCAGGTAAACTTGAAAACTACACCACCAATCCAAACACCCAATACATCTTTGAAAACGTCAGGGCAAGCAGATGGACATAGGCTATATTAAAAAAACAAATATACATTATTTAAAAAATGTAATATAAAAAAAGTAGTCCCTTGGAAGAAGCGCCGGCCGCGACATGCGTGCTGACATCAGAGAGCGGCGTACACTCTCGCGCCCTCTTTCTTACTTCAGCAATAGTGGCTACAGAACAGTTTAAAGAATTCCTTTTTACCTCGGGTAGTCTGTTCCAGGGTCCTTGTATGCACCTTAAAAAGGCTCATGAAGGTAGGCGTGCACGAGTGCGAGTTAATCTGTGCTCGGTGGGTGTGTCAATAACAGGCATTTCTTTACAGAACAAGGTTTTTTAGGATTGCGAACTTTGAACACGAGCGTGTCCTTTACCGGTATTTACAGCGGAGGTCCACCCTGAGCAATGCAGGTGGCATCAGGGTAATGACGTCCCCGACCCGTATTTCAAGTCCAAACAGACGTCATCACAGGAGCATGCTGATTGCCCATTGTCGATGTTGGTTAGCCATGCAGACCTGAGCAAAGAGACCCCTCTCTGTTCCTCAGACGTCCCCTGAATGGGAGGATTAATTAGAGAGGGCATTTCCCAGAGCAAGGGGTGTTACCCTGAGAAAGAGGCATTGTCTCAGACGTCATGAAAGACGCTTTTCCCATATGGAGGCGCACCGCTGTGGAGTGATGACGGCGGGCAGGGATTTCCCCATGAAGGGTAAATTCCCGAAAGAAGGGGCTTTGTGCAAAGGATCACAGATTAGCTAAGGCATGCCGAGACTCTTTTTTTTCACAACAGCAACCGGCAGCCAGACATCTCCGTGCCAGGCCTGAGTGAGTTTGTTCACTTTGATCGTTCGACGTCACGTGAACCGGGATGACTCCTCCCAGAGTTGATTAGGTTGTGAAAAATCCAGGACAGGAGAACAGCGTCCTTGGTGCAATGAATAATAATAATACAAATTGGTATTTGTAAAGTACTTACATCTTACCCCTCAAAGGTTTCAAGGCGCTGGGAACTGTGGGGGAGATTACGTGAGCTTGGCAACAGAAAAGCTTAAGCAGCCTTAACGTCAGGGCGGGCGGGGGCCCAGAAGCAGCCTTTTGCTCCCGGGCAACGTCGGGACGGGCTGCTAGTATGCACATATTTACAGCGGATGTGCATGGCTACCCACATGCAAAAGTGAAGGAACCCCTCTCTAATGCAGAGTAATGCAATGTAGGGACTATATATATATATATATATATATATATATATATATATATATATATATATATATATATATATATATATATATATATATTGGCACTCAGGATTCATGAATAAATAAATAAAAAATCACACTTGTCTGGCCTACTGAAGCTGGACTCGTGATGGTCATACCATAGGCAAACAGTTTTCGATTAGACTTTTTCCAAGGCGCATTGTGCCTGTGCCACACATCTTGTTTCCGACACAAAGCCCAAAAAGCAAATGTCTCTGCGCCATTAAATTCCAGGGTGGAAGTTGGCTAGTGTAGTGTGGTAATTGATGTCTGTCCAACAGTCACAGGGGTCATATTAGCCTAACAACACAGCATAATATTTGTCCTGTAAAGTGGTAAGCAGGATGCCAAAGACACTGTAGAATGGCTGAACCAGCCAGCATAGCTGCCAAGGTTTCGGATTGCTATGTGTGACGTTTTCATAATTTTAGTGAAATTGTGAGTGAAATTCAATGAATATGAGTGACACTTTTTTGCAAGCAAAATCAAGCAATAAATAGGATGGAAACAAAAATATCAGAAATTACACCCATTTGAGCAACGTGACTGTGCTAGCAAAAGCACATTTTAATAGCATAGCAGGTCAGTGCAACAGTAGGAGATCATGACTTAAACCATCGCTGCCACGTTTTCAGATTTTCCTCATATGCTATATACATATTTTGCATATGTCATATTCCATCCAATTAAGCTTAATGCAGGATTTTATTTCCAGAAAATTCAGCAGTCCAGCCCAGCCACGTAGCCCGACAAGCACATAAACAGACAAAAAACAACAACCCCACACACTGACCTGACCTGCAGTCTCACGATCTGACTGCACTGGTGGCAGAACGGCAACTTAAGAGATACCTGCTACCTCATCTAAGGGGGCAAATCACTGTGGTCTCAGCAGTAACCCCCATGCACTGACAAGAAGCACAAGGCCGGTTTAGGCTTTATTGAAGCTTTGTCGGCTCACCCATCCAGAGCCAGGCTATGGATTCTCTCACTGTGGCCAGTACGGATGCAACCCCATTCCCCTCTCCTGACCACAGACATACCTGCTGTGCAGTTCCGCGGTCAGGAGGGGTGAGTGGCTATTCTCAGTGCTTGAATACCTGGGGAAATTGGGTAGTGCACGGGCACTTTGCAGTTGCACACTCTCTTCTGCACCGGGAAGCCTAAGAGAGGTCTGACCTGTGTCACCTGAGATTTGCTCTACGGGGGCGGGACGGGTTCCTCCACCGCCACCACCGCTCCGCCATCAGGGCCAGACTGAGACCAGCAACCAGCCCTGGCAGGTTGCTTCTCCACCGGCCCTGGTAACGGGAGGGGAGGGGGTTGTTAACCGGAAAGCACTGCTACCGCTTTTCTTACAGAGGGCCGATTTTACAAAACCGGCACTCTGTAAGAAAAGCGGCCCCCTGCAGCCACAAAACCGGCCCCCACCCCTCCAGCCCACCGGGGAAATGCCCGGTGCCCGCAAATGCCAGTCCGGCCCTTGTTATCCCGACTTGCCCTGGTGAAGGGCTCATGGTTCCCTTTCTGCCTGGGATTACCGGCCAGGAATGAAGTGAAAGGGCACCGGACACTGTTGCAGGTCCCAGTCAGGTGTCCTGTATCCAATTAAAACACAGAGTAGAAAGTCAAGCAGTAAGCTCTGTAACAGGCACAGCACAGTGATTACTGATGCTCAACATGTAATATAATAGTATTAAATAACCTTGTTGAGACTTCTGACAGTCTGGCTCTGGCAGAGCGATCTAAGGAGTACGGTTGGGGCCAGGGTTAGGAGAGGCCGCAGGCACCAAATATTCTCCGGCAGCCGTGTCCAGTCCAAACTCACACAACATGATCATAACAGGCTGCAGGCACCAACCACAGCCTGTCCAGAAGCCCATGAGGCGGCACTCACTTGAGAGGCAGCAGGTACGCACCAAATACCAGCCAGAATTTAACTTTAAGAAAATGTGATAACTGGCATCCACTCCCACTCCCCGTGGGGCCTGCACTATTTATAGTTTGCATCCTGGCCGGCATTACTGGGCAAATTAAACATGGACACATTGTTGCAATGAATTTTCATGACTCTTTGTCATGTGAATGCAATGCCGAATGAAGCCAGCGAGCGCAGCTGAGGCAGCCCCCAGTTCCTGCAGCATTCAGATTCGGCGGGAGCAGAGAAATGGGCCATGCGCTGCTTTGGTCAGTTATAGTGCTTTGGCTTGACAGCATCAGGAGCCGCTATTAATGTGTGACTTTGCATTTTAGTGCGGTGATGCGGACCACCACACTAAAATGCGTTATTCTAACGCATGATGCGTGATACTTTGCAGGGCTGAGTCAGTCTCTGTGCCTCCCTTAGTGTCAATTGCATCCGTAAACAAATCTATGTCTGCAATGCAGACAGAATGTATGAATATTGATGTGTTCCATGATAGTTTATACAACATTGTATTTCATAGGCATAGCAATGCTATATAATAGAGCAAAAAGATGACTACTCCGCAGCTACCTACGTTCCACCAAACATACTGCAACCCACAAGACACCAAATAGTTTGTTATGTCTCTACACATCGCAACATGGATGTGTTCTTCACATAAACATATTTTCAACCAATATGTCAGCACAAGAAAGACAAAAATCCACCCATAGGCGCTATTTTTACAATGACAATGCAGCCATCTGATGATATCAAGCCTGTCAGGTGGGATGAGAGGAGCAAGGTAAGTGAGGCTCAAGCTGTGTTCATCTGCAATGTACAAATTACTACACAGTGTATCGCAGTCATTAGGCCAGTTGCGTGCGAGGCCAAAACTCAAACATTCATCCTTTTGTGCATTGCATTGCAAACGTAGTTTTGCTTGTAAGTCACACATCTGGGGCCAATGCAGTGAAACAGGCATTGCGGTCAATGCGTCGTGTGTCAAGCATGCCTTGTTTCAAATCTGCAGGGCTTAGATTGTTTCCTTCTTAATGTTAGGTCACTGCCTAAACATACGACAGAACTCTGCAAGCCTTCCGGAGATAGGTTTCCTTACTGAAACTTGTTGACCCCAGCCTCCTCCTCGGCTAAAACAACGGCCATCCCACTAAATTACTCCATGTTTAGATTGGATAGGGATCTCAGGATAGGGGGAGGTATTGATAATATTTTCAAAAACACAATTAAAATGTCTATTATAGATGCTGACCCGGTTGAATGGGCAGAGATTTGCATATTCAAACTGGAACTTTCGCCCAAGGATCACTGGAGATGTGCCTTAGTATATCGACCACAGGGACTAACATGGAGTTTATTCATCACCTAATTGAATACATGGCTCCTCAAATCCTGGCAGCAAAACAGTTTTTATATCAGGTGATTTTTATTGCTACCCGGAAGACCCTGACAACGAGGAGGCGAGACTGTTTATTGCTGACATGGCCTCTCTCGGACTGCATCAAAGAGTAAACGGGTCCACGCATGTCACAGGGCATATATTAGATCTAGTTTTTACCATCTCTATTCCTCTGGTTTGTGAACATCAACAATTTTTACTTTGAACGGACCACTCTTTGATCAATTTTAGGATTCCTACGACAACAGAAATGCATAAATCATCTAAAGTAGGTAAAAACCTAAGTAGACATTGGCGCAAAATCACTCCTGAGCCCTTTGCTTTAGCATTTAATCACCTCATCACAGCAAGTACCCCAGACATGGATCAAGCTCTTTCTAAATATCACAATGTTCTAAATTGTGCCTCTGATAAGATTACCCTTCTTCAAAGGGATCATATTCCCTCACATGGTGCCCACGCCCCTTGGTATACATTGGCTCTTAGAACTGAGAAATCATCATGTCAAAAATTAGAAAGCCCGTGGAGGTGCTCTAATAATACCTGTGACAGAGAGCTGTATAGAGCAGCAAGTACATGCTACCACCGCAAATGCTGCTCAGAAACTATACATCTCGGAAACTATACATCTCGGAGCAAATTTCACAGGCAAAAAACTCATTGAAATGTTATTTAGAGTTCAAAATGATTCTGTAAACCCTAGAGAATTTACTCTAGTGATCCAGCCATCTCAGCCTCCTTGTGATTCTCTGGCTAATCTCTGTGAAGAAAAACTAAACAAAATCTATCAGAATTTCCCCTAATATCTGGAGGTGACTTTTCCTTACCTCCCCTCGCCCATGGGGTACCAAACTTGGAAAAGTTCGAAAAGCTTTCCTTGGAGAAAATTCAGGTAACACTTGCTTCAGACAAATCCGGATCTCCTTTAGATATTTGTCCCGCCAAGATCTCCATTGCTCTCGCCTATCAGTTTTCTCCTGCCATATATTTAATATTCAATCTTTTGGTTAACACTGGACAAATCCCTGCCACATGGAAGGCTGCCCAGTTTAGGCCAATCCAAAAAAAGGCTAGTTTAACACATTTGAACCTCTCTAATTATCGCCCAATCTCATTGCTTCCTTAATTAGGTGAGCTCTTGGAAGAATTAATTAACAAACAACTTTTAGAGTAACTTGAGGTTAACAACATCCTAGACCCATCACAGCGGGTTTCACACCGTCTTACGGCACTGAGAAAGCCTTGGTAGTGGTCACAGACCATATCAGAGATTCTGTAGATGGCAATATACCATCTATGCTCGTATTGCTCGACTTGTCGACCACGTTCCATGCAGTGTCCCATCCCAAATAACTCTATAGGTTACAATAGATTGGCATTCATAGGACAGAGCTAAATTGGCTTGGCGGTTTTCTGTCCAACAGAACCCAAACCATTATTGTATGCTCTTTTAAATCTCGCACAATGTCGGTGGACAAGGGGTTGCCCCAGGGCTCTTGTCTTGATCCTCTGCTCTTCAACATATATTTTGCACCACTCGCCAAGATTGTAAGAGCCTTTGGCTTTGAGATCATAATATATACAGACTATACACAGCTTGTAATCTACTTTGAGAAAGATTTAGCCAAAACGAAACACTGCTTTTTAGACGGATGCCAGCAATTGGCACATGGATTACAGAAAACCTTCTCAAGTTGAATGCAGAAAAAAATGAGATTATGCTGTTTGGCAAGGCCCACCAACTATGGACTGTTAACTGGTGTCCATCAGAACTTGGGATTGTGCCAACACCCAAGCGGGTGCTCAAGAACTTGGGAGTCCGCCTTGACCAACCTCTTACCATGAAAGAACAGGTGATGTTAACTTCAGGTTCTTGTTTCCATATCATGCACTTATTCAGAAGAGCGTTTCTCTTCCTTCCACTCTCAGCAAGGAAAACAACGGTCCAGGCCCTTGTGGTAAGCCCCCTGGATTATTGTAACGTTTGTTTTGCTTTTGCAAATGAGACGTTGCTATCAAAATTACAGGTGGTACAGAACACCGTGGATCGCCTGCTTTGCAATTTGTCACCTGGGGTTGCCTCAGCTCCCCATCTGCAGACTTGCGTTGGCTACCGGTTCTGCAGAGAATAATTTTTAATATGTGTTGTCTTACGCATAAAGCTCTAACTAGAAACTGTCCTGGTTAAATAGCTACCAAACGTAGGCACTAAAACCCGCTGAGAATTTTGAGACCGAGTGATAAAGCATTGTTACTCATTCCACGTGTCAAAAGCGCCCGCTCGGGCAGCATGTCTTATTCCTATCCGGCTCCTTATTATTAGAACAAAATGTCACACCATATTTGGATCTATTCAGATCATTCTCGATTTAGGAAAGTACTTAAGACAATTTTGTTCTTATCTAGCGGCTCTTGTTGCCCTGTCTCTTGGTTGCACCGAGATACCCCTTGGGGTGATTCTAGTGAGTCATAAATTAAATTGGCATAACATAAAACCGTCTATCCCAGTACCAATGCATTAAAAAACCAATGCATTTGTAAAAAATGGGCGGGATACAGGCAGGAAGTGATGCATTGGGTGTGACAGCCTGCTAACTAGGAAATGTGAATTTGCTTACGCCTTCACTTCTCTGTTAGCCAGTGCCTAGTGGAGGAGGTTGCCTGAGGGTATCTGTTGGAGAAGTGTGTTAGTTGATATTGAGAGTGTGTGTTGTGTCCAGGTCCCTGTTGCTGTCATATATTGTGTAGTGTCATTGTTATGTATTTTGTATTGTCATTGTACTGTTGGTGTTTGTGTTTTGGGGTACTGTGGGTAGGTATAGTTGGTAGGGGTTTTAGATTTAGAGTAGACCATTTTGGGGGGATTGTTGAGGGTTGGGGTATGTCTGGGAGGGGAGGGGGTGGAACTTCAGTGAGCCATGGCTGGTCTGACTCATACCCCATTACCTCTCAAGGATGCTTGAGGCTGGTGGCAGGATGAGCAAGGGCTATCCTGCAAAGGAAAAACATGACCGATGGGAGCAGGTGCGCTGGCACCACAAAAATATTTTCAAGGTGTCCCTTACTACACAGTATTGGATATGGCCCTATAACTGTTACCTCTAAACATACACAATCCAAATCCGAATTAGAATATTATAAAAGAATTTCTTTATTTAAACATTTTTTGTGTTGCATGATCTGCAGTTAAAAACATATATTTGTAAAAAAAAAACACAATGTATAATGCTCTCTACATATGTCATAAAAAACCACTTCATCATAAAATTACATGAAAATCAATATTCACATAAGAGGGAAATACAAATACATTTTTCAAATGTGTAGACTTAACACCCCACTATTACCCCTTCTGCTATTTCACCGCACAACAATAAACATAGAGACAAAAACACAGACAATTAAATTTGTAACATTAATTTTTCAAACCAATCCTCTTAGCATATGCCTTTAGCTTGTGTTTAAGAATTGGTCACAGTCCCCAAAAAGATCGTGCCTATTAATGGCGTTGACGCGTTTCGATGGCTTTCTCTTATTGTTCCATCTTTTTCAAGACCAGGATATATCTCTCTTTTTTAGGCACTGATTAGTTGCCTGCTGGGGTTATGCTTGTTGGAAATACATCATATTAATTCTCTATTTTGTATTCCATTTAGCACCATTCAATTCCTGTAATGACTTAACCCCTTCGGTGCTCATGACGAGCTCAGCTCGTCATGAGGCACGGTGCTCGTGTGCTCATGACGAGCTGAGCTCGTCATGACCACACCCATTATCATTATGGCCCAACACAGCAGAGGAATAGCCTGCGCAGCCAAGGTGTTAACATCTTAGACTAGCAACATTTTAGTCCAAAGATTAATTCAGCTCTATGGTTGAATACTTCTCACAATCTGATTCATTTACAACCCCGGTAAACACCCCGGTATAGTATTCTAAGTCATGTATTTTGATAGTTTAAAACAAACAGTAGGTGTATTACCTTATCTCATCTTACTGCTGTATTAGCACTCCTTTTTAATTGGACATACTCTTCTTTTTGGGGGGTTTACACGATTCTGGGGAATGTAATTACATTTACAATAAGTAACCTAATTAACACACTTTCATGCTGCTCTTACTTCATGACTGAATATGAGGTTCTCCTTCTCACCTTCTTGTTGGAAACCCTTTTTTTCTCCTCTCCTTTTTGTCGAGTCTTATCGCTTTGTCTGTTCTCTGGTTTAACTTCCTTTTTTGTAAAACACTTCTATCTGTTGAGGTGAAAGGGTCCCACATTACTTTTTACCCTTCATTAATTCCTTCTTGAATGACAGACCCTCGTTAGTCCTAACCTTCACCTACCTTTAAAAGCAATCTTTTGAGGATCTCTTATACTTTTCCGATTTTGCTCTCGCAATAGTACCCTACTCCCCTGGTTGCGTGAAGGGGTCTCTCTCTTCTCTTTCTTAGTCCCTTACTACACACCAGCTAAAGCAGTATGAGCAGATATCGTCCCTGTGGAGACCGATCCAATAGACTTCCTGGGGCTGGAGATCGGTGGAACTGTCAGTATGTATGTATGTCATGTCTGCATGTAGTGATGTACCTTTATCTGGAACACTAACCGGAAACATGATTAGTACTACATTTATCTTTTCCAACAATATAGGGACGATGGTGCATTCCTGTTCCTTCACTCTCCACTGGTGCTGTATTGGCAGTTTGGCTCCAACACAGGCACCCTGGCACAATGGTGCTAGGGTGCCTGTGTTGTTACAAGGCTTGTGTTTGCGCAGGAAGGCACAACTGCTTGCACAAATGTAAAACCTGAGACCCTTTCTCCTCTTTCTATATGTATTGCAGAATGCAGCACACATGCATACATGAGAAGACGAGGAGAGCTCCAATCATGTCTCCTCCTTTTGCCTCCCCCGGGAAGCCATATGGGCTTTGCACATTACCAGGTCAGCACTGTGTCGTAAATCTGGGCAGCCATCAATCAACCTGGGTGTTGTGTGATTAAAGCCCCCACAAGGCCCATGGAATACCTACCTATTGCTGAGTCTGCCTGTGTTGCCGTACTCCATATGTATTAGGCAATACTAACCCACCCAAAGTGGCTTTGTGTCACATCAAATTTATGTGACATATATCAATTTGGCCCACTGGAGCATTTAAACATGTTATGCTTGTGCGCTGCAAGGTGTTCATTAACTTGCTCCTTAGATACTTCCAGGGTAAATCGTGTCTCCCATGTGCCCTGGCACACTGGACTCTGCCGTTGTGCTGGCCAGCATTACTCAATCTATTCCATCCTGGACGCATGCTTCAGGCATGTCATTATCAGTACCCCTGATGTCCAGCATCCCAGATGTTCTGGGGTGCAAATGGACTCGATGCATGCAATGAGCTGGGCATATTGCCAAATGCGTTTTTCCAAGGTGTGCACTTCATCAATACTGTTATCTTATGGTATAGTTTATAAATATGTTGACATGCTAAAATGCAAAATTCAAAATGCCATATCCTTTTTCATGTCTTTTAGGTGGCCATCTTCCATTCTCATGGGGAGAGGTGCAATTATTCCAGGACCCCAGTGCTACCAGCAAGTGTCAATAGTAAATGGTACTATTTTGATGTATGTGTCTGATTGATGTAGGAATGAGCTATCGCAATATGTGGCGGGAGGTAACACCCAGCTACCATCAATGAGCTGTCAGTGATTCAGCGCATCACTGGGCGAAACTGTCTTTAGAAATTCTCACAGACAAAGACCACTGTTTTTACAGTAAGGTCCATGTAAGCTGGCCACAGGAAATACACATCTCTAATTATGTATCTAGGCCCTTAGTTACAGGGAATTGGCTTAGGGCAGCACAGCAAGTCACCTTACTGCACTGCCCTACACCAATGTGAAAGGGTGTGAATGCACCGTATTATGCAATACAGTGCGTTCCTGTCCATTCTCCCTCCACTGGCACAGTTTCAGCAAACTAGTGCAAATGCAAGCACACTTGCAACGTGGTGCAAAGGTGCCTGTGCTGTCATCAGAATTGTTACTGTGCAGAAAGGTTTAACTTCATGCATTGCAACAATCCTGGGAGGCCTTTCCCCTTTCTATGAGTGCTGCAGAATACAGAGCACATAGAAAGAGATAAGGACGAGGAGAAATGAAGATGCAGCACATAAATAATACTATTCCTAAGTCCAGTGCGCCCCCTACAGCAAGTCGTTGTAACGACTAGCGATGTACTGGTTCGCGTTGAAACGGAATGGAATGCGTGAAAAACGCATTCGTTGTAATGAGACATATTCCTATTTGACCTGTAGATATCTATGAGGCCACTCAAAGCCACGCAGGACGGATTAGTGTGGGTTCATGAATTTTGTTCAGAGCTCTGTGTCGTGCATTTACCACTTTATGTCGGGCAAAAGTGCTGCAGGGCTCTCAACAATAAACCCCTGAGTGAGAGCTGCAACGTGGGCAGCCTTGTGAAAGCCCGAATGGGGTATGCCAAGATAGCCACATTGTCTGTACTGTATCACCTAATCCATGTACACTTATGTTTATTATAAATGATCTAAACTTATGCTGGCCGCTACTCCAACTCCCAATTTAGTGTAACCAGGCCCATGTGTCAAATTTGTCGATCTGGACATCTACATGAGTGTGAACAACTGGCCCATATGATACGGGTTCTATCTCATTGTGAGTGCTGTTCCAGTCTGTGCAAATACACAGATGGCACTTGACTCAACTTAACTGGTACTAGTTGGTGATGTCTATGTAGGGACAACATATTGTCTATATCTTCATCCCCATTGCTGGTGTTGTTATGGTCAGGTACAGAGTAATTGTCTTACAATGTCAGACTAATTATGTCAGACATCATGTACATGTCTAGACTATGTTAACAATGTATTTATTTTTTCTCCCTAGCTAACATGACTGCTGATGAGGTTATGGAATGGAAAGAAAGAACTTGGGAACCCTCTAGCCAGGTCCTTCGCACCAAGATTGGTGCGCCTGTTCCATAGACGGCACCCTAATAAGCCCAAGCCTGTGGGGGGGGGCATGGGGGGGGGGGGGGTGTACTGTCATGATTGCTCCCGTAGCCTGCAAAATGGCGGCTTGGCAACGCGCATGCGCGAGGAGGTCAGGCAGGCTTAAGAGCCTGACTTCCCCTCAACGCAACGCTTTGCGTTCTAGCCTTGCCGCGACCCATCACGTCTGTGTTCCTGGACTACCTGTCTTTCTTCCCTCTGGATTTCTTTGGATCTACTGAATTCCTGATTCCGTTTTAACGCCGCCGTGTTTGTGTTCAGCACTGCTGTCATGCTACAGAGGCCCGGTTTTCCTAGTTATTTTCCCCGCATTTGCAGTCTCCCCGTGGCCGGACTGTTCCCTGTCTGGTTCCGCCCGCCGGCCGGACTTGTGTTCCGTCAGCCGGCCGGACTTAGGCTCGGCGGTTCCGCTGGTTCTTTGGTGGTCCTAGGGGTTCTGAAGTTCCGCCCGTTTCTTTGCTTTTCCCCTGTTTTTATTTAGTTATTGCTTTCCAAGTAGGAGCGTTTTATCCTGTTCTCTGGCCATCTACGTCACGAAGCCTCCTATCCAGTTTGAACCCATCATCAAAAACTGGTCACAGCGCATAGCGCTGCTTTTGCTTATATCTTTCCACGTTAAAGCCACAATGGTTACTCGTTATTTCCCTTTTGCGTTACTTTTAGTTCTGGTGAAGAAGCCCTGTTCTGGCACAAGGACTGATCCTTTGCAATACCATTGTATGTACTAATGGTGAGAAGAGGTGTATGAGGGGAGTTATAAGGGTATTATCCAGCTTATAAGCCTAAAGGTCTTCCTGTTTTCCATGAATATAGGATCCTCCCATCATACCCGAGCCCAAGACTACAAGTCAGCTTTCCCCTCGACTTATAGATTCTGCACACAGAGGAAGAGTTAGGTAGTTATTCTGTAAGCACGTTTTCCTGTACACATCCATTTACCTTTTTTCTACCTTTGTAATTTCTTCTTTTCCTTTCAGATCTTGTCAAGGGCCACAACCAGCCAGTGGAAGGGATTCGTGCACCGCCAGTAGAGGGTAAGCTTCACAGATTCTTCCCCAACCTTTCCTTGTTTTGTTTCCCTGCTTCCCCGCAAGCACACTTGTGATCTAGTGTTTGATAGTCACGTGGGTGTTGGTGGGAAGTTGTGGACCTGTCTTCGGTTCCAGGACGCTCCTGCAGAAAACCCAGGTGAGATCCCTTACACATTTCCTGCCTCCACTGAGATCAGAACATTCTGAATCCTCACATTGTTGCGTCTGACCTGTTCTCCAGGTCTTCAGCATGTGCCTGTAAATCTATCTGTATATCAGAGAGGCAAATTATTTCTTGGCGGAGAACTCAATTTCTTCACCCCTAGCAGTGTCATTGGATTCCAAGGAGTCCACTCAGTCCCTAATCTCTGAGACATCCTGCGGGACAGCCTTGACCTTGTCCTGTCCTCAGGCCGGATCCGCTGGTGCTCTGCTGCTGCCCACGCTGCTGCTGCCGTCGCTGGAAGTTCGAGGCCCTCCTCCACCCGCAGGCTCCCGCCTGAGCCTCATCCCTGGTGGCCAAGTGGTGGGCGGTAAGTATCACGTCTGACCTCTTGCTCTGTTTGTCTCTCTCTCTCCTTTATTTCCTCTTTTTGCAGCATTTCAAAATCGTTTCTCTCTGCCTTTAACCTTGTTGCCTGTTTCTAATCTCTGCCTGCTTGTCTCCTAGTCCCCATCTCGCCCGCCCGCCCCCGCATTACTCCCGCATTTCTTCCCGCCTCTGCGTCCCCTGCGGCCCCGCCCCTTTCCTCTCCCATTCGCCACTCGCCTCCCAGCTGCTCCTCCCTCCCTCCCTCCACCCTTCTTAATGCAGGCCACTGCACGGTGAGAGTGCGAACCTTGACCTGGCCTCAGGCCGGGTCCGCTCCCCCACCGCTCCAGCGTTCCCTGCTGGTGCTCTGCTGCTGCCTACGCCGCTGCTGCCGTCGCTGGAAGTTCGAGGCCCTCCTCCACCCGCAGGCTCCCGCCTGCACCTCATCCCTGGTGGCCCAGTGGTGGGCGGTAAGTATCACGTCTGACCTCTTGCTCTGTTTGTCTCTCTCTCTCTCTCTCCTTTATTTCCTCTTTTTGCTGCACTTTAAAATCTTTCTCTCTGCCTTTAAACTTGTTACCTGTTTCTAATCTCTGCCTGCTTGTTTCCTAGTGCCCATCGCGCCCGCACGCCCCCGCATTCCTCCAGCATTCCTTCCCGCCGCTGCATCCCCTGCGGCCCGCCCCCTTCCTCTCCCATTCGCCACCTGCCTCCCAGCTGCTCCTCCCTCCCTCCCTCCACCCTTCTTAATGCAGGCCACTGTGCGGCCGTGCCGCTGGCGCGCCGGAGGCAAGCCAGAGGCAAGCCCATCTGCACCCATCCGCGCCTGGACCACGCCCAGCGCCGGAAACCCTGGACCCCGCGCACCCCACCACGCCAGTCCTAGACTCAGCTACGACACCGAATCCCTCCATGCTCTCAACATCGACTGAGACCAACGCTGCGTCCAGGCAGCCCGGAAACGCACCCACGGATACTTCTCCTGTCGGAACTGTAGCTTCACCTGCAACAGAACGACCAAACCATCGAGGACTAGACCCAACCACCTCCGCTGCATTCTCCTCAACACCCGTTCCGCACGGAAACACGCCATAGATCTGTGGGACTTACTCAACACCACCACCCCGGATGTAGCCTTCCTGACGGAGACGTGGTGGAACGACTCCTCGGCCCCAGACATCGCCGTCGCCATCCCAGACGGCTACAAGATCACCCGCAGGGACCGCGCCAAAGGCACCGGAGGAGGACTAGCCATCGTCCACAAGTCCACCATCGAGGTCACCACCCACGCAGACGACACCCTCCACACCGCCGAACACATGCACTTCCAGATCCACACCAACCCCAAAACCACCCTCAGAGGAACGCTCGTATACACCCCCCCCCCAACCCCGAGCCCAGTTCAGTGACTCCATCGCCGACCTTGCCAGCACCCACGCCCTCGCCTCCACGGACTACATCCTCTTCGGGGATCTGAACTCTCACCTCGAGAACAACAACAACGTCAACTCCACCACGCTAATCGCCAACCTCGCCAATCTCGGCCTCAGACAACTCGTCACCACACCCACCCACACCGCCGGCCACACACTGGACGCCGTCTTCTCGACTAGCACCCACGTCGCCTTCAACCACACGACTGAACCCCACTGGACAGACCACCGCTGCATCCACTTCACCTTCAGAAAACCAACCATGCACCACCGCGCCCAACAGCTACCTGCCGATACTGGAGCAAAATAACCAAAGACCAGCTGACCTCCACCCTCGCCATGAACCCTCCCACCGAGCTCAACAACTCTGACATCGAGGCCCGCAACCTCAGACAGTGGATCGACGACTGTGCCAACACCCTCACCCCCCTGAAGAAACCCCCCAACAACAACGCCAGCAAGAGAGCCTCCTGGTTCACCAACAAGCTTCTGACCTCCAAGCGCACATGCCGGAAACTGGAGAAGATCTGGCTCCACACCCGCACACCGGACACCCAGGCAGCCCATAAGGACGCCACCCGCAGACACCACCACCTCATCAGACAAGCCAAGAGATCCTCCTTCACAGACCTCCTAGACAACAACGCACACGACAGCAAAGAGCTCTTCCGCATCGCGAAAGAACTCTCCTACCCCAGCGCCAACGCCAACGACATCCCTCCCTCACAGGAACTGTGCGATTCCCTCGCCAACTTCTTCCATCGCAAGATTGCTGACATCCATGACAGCTTCAACACCGCGACCGACCTGACCGCACCAGACCCCACCCCTCCCGCGCGCACCATCAGCACCAACAATCTGACTTCCAGGTCCAACGTCTCTGACGACGAGACGCGCAAAGTCATGAACTCCATCCACTCAGGATCACAAAAGACCCGTGCCCACACCACATATTCAACAAGGCAGGCACAACCATCGCACCCCAACTACGGAGGGTCATCAAAGCCGCCTTCGAAAATGCGACATTCCAGGAAAGCTGGAAGCATGCCGAAATCAACGCCCTCGTCAAGAAACCCAAGGCGGACATCAAGGACCTCAAGAACCTCCGGCCCATCTCCCTACTCCTGTTCGGGGCGAAGGTCATCAAGAAAATCGTCAACCTGCAGCTGACCCATCACCTGGAAGAAAACAACATCCTGGACCCATCCCAATCCCGATTCAGACGAAACCACAGCACCGAGACAGCCCTCATCGCAGCCACAGACGACATCAGGCGCCAACTAGACAACAGGAAAACATCTGCCCTCATCATCCGGGACCTATCGGCCGCCTTCGACACGGTCTGCCATCACACACTAAAGACCCGCCTCCAGGAAGCAAGAATCCAAGAGAAGGCCCTCGGCTGGACCACATCCTTCCTCTCCCGCAGATCCCAGAGCGTCCGCCTCCCGCCCTTCCGATCCGAACCCACCGACATCATCTGCGGCGTCCCCCAGGGGTCCTCCCTCAGCCCGACGCTGTTCAACATCTACATGGCCCCCCTCGCTCAAGTGGCCCAACACCACAACCTCACCATCATCTTCTACGCCGACGACACTCAGCTCATCCTATCCCTCACCAAGGACCCGCACTCCACTAAATCCAACATCCACGACGGGATGAAGGCCAACGCCGACTGGATGAGGAGCAGCCGTCTGAAACTGAACTCTGACAAGACGGAGGTCCTCATCCTCGGACCCACCCCCTCAGCCTGGGATGCCTACTGGTGGCCGACCACCTTGGGAACAGTACCAATGCCAACCGACCACGCACGCAACCTAGGATTCATCCTCGACTCTACCCTCTCCATGTCCAAACAGGTCAACGCTGTATCCTCCTCCTGCTACAACACCCTCCGCACACTCCGCAGAATCTACAAATGGATCCCGACCGAGACAAGAAGAACGGTAACGCAGGCCCTCGTAAGCAGCAGGCTGGACAACGGCAACGCACTCTACGCCGGAATCCCAGCCAAACACCTGCGTCGTCTCCAGCGCATCCAAAACGCCTCCGCCCGACTGATCGGCAACGTACCCCGCCGCTGCCACATCACCCCCCACCTACGAGACATCCACTGGCTCCCCGTCGAAAAGAGGATCACCTTCAAACTCCTCACCCTTGCACACAAAGCACTCCACAACGCCGGACCAGCCTACCTGAACAGCAGACTCAGCTTCCACACACCCTCCCGCCAGCTCCGCTCCGCCAGCCTCGCCCTCGCCACCGCCCCCCAAATCCAGCGTGCTACCTCCGGCGGCAGATCCTTCTCCCACCTCGCCGCCAAAACGCCTCAAGACCTGGCTTTTCGAGCAGTAACGCCCCCCCCACCCCAGCGCCTTGAGACCCTTGTGGTAAATAGCGCGCTATACACGACCTCTGATTGATTGATTGATTGCAAGTCCTTAGACTCTGAAAAAAGAAAAAAAAGAAAAAAAAACAAAAAAACAAAAAAAAAGTCCTTAGACAGGTCGTTCTTGATCTGCTGGTGGTCCTCCTTCAGCGACAGGAAAAATGCATCCATACAGGAGCGAGTGATGGGGGATTCCCCATCTAAACCTCCCTCTGGGGCCAAAGGTTCCGCAGAGAGCGCTTTTGGGGTGGGGGTTTAGCAAGCATGTCCTTGATCGTACGCTCCTTCTTAGCCCAGGCAGTGGTCATCTTGGAGGCTGAGGTGGGCTCCGAGGGCGCAAGGGCGACGGACAGGTAATTAGTCCAGAGGGAGCATGGAGTGTTCCAACCTGTTAGGCACCAGAAGAACAAGTTACTTACCTTCGGTAACGCTTTTTCTGGTAGATACTATATCTGCTTGTGGATTCCTCACCTTGTGAATATCCCCCTTGCGTCAGCAACGTTCGGAAATTTTCTTCGTAGCACGCCGACGTGGACGACGTCACCGGAGCACGGCATCGCGCGTGACTCCGTCTGACGTCACCGACCCCATATCAGGCCCACGCCGGCGTGATGACGTCAGTTCCGCCCTTTTTTCCGTGCCTTCGAGGCACACGGACGGACCAACGATAGCAAATATGCAAATATACAATGTACACAGTACAAATAGAACCAAATCAATACAACAGTATTATAATCATATATACAGAAAGACCAGGTATAGCAGAGTAGACAACGGGGAGGCGGGTGGGTCAGTGAGGAATCCACAGGCAGATATAGTATCTACCAGAAAAAGCGTTACAGAAGGTAAGTAACTTGTTCTTCTGATAGATACATCTGCCGTGTGGATTCCTCACCTTGTGAATAGATTCCCACAGCAGTCCCCACTCCCGGAGGAGGGTGTCTACTCTGCTACACCAGGAAGTCTTGGAGGACAGAACGCGCGAAGTGGCCATCCCTCCTCACCTCGGTATCTAAGCAGTAATGCTTCGCGAAAGTGTGGAGGGAGGCCCAAGTCGCGGCCCTGCAAATATCCTCAACAGGCACACCCCTAGACAAAGCAGATGTTGCAGACTTTGCTCTAGTTGAATGAGCTATAATACCCTCAGGAGGGTCCTTACCCGCAAGGGAGTAGCAGATCTTGATGCACAGGATTATCCACCTGGAAAGAGTGCGCTTGTGCACCACTCTGCCCTTCTTGCAGCCAGCAAAGCCAACAAACAGCTGGTCGTCCACCCGGAAGTCCTTAGTCCTGTCCAGATAGAAAGACACCGCCCTCTTAGGGTCCAGGCGATGCAGCCTCCCTTCCTCCTTAGACGGGTGAGGGGGAGGATAGATGGTAGGAAGGGTAATGGACTGCCCAAGATGGAAAGGAGTCACCACCTTAGGCAGAAATGCAGCCCTGGTCCTAAGAACCATCCTTTCTGCATGAATGGTCAGGAACGGGGGTTTGGAACTTAGAGCTTGAAGCTCACTTACCCTCCTTGCCGAGGTGATTGCAACGAGGAAAATAGTTTTAAAAGAGAGAAGCCTCAATGGACACTTGTGCAAGGGTTCGAAGGGAGAACCCATCAAAAAGGTCAGCACAAGATTCAAATCCCAATGAGGAACAATAAAAGGAGTAGGAGGAAACATATTCAAGAGACCCCTCAAGAATCTCAAAACCACCGGAGATTTAAAGAGAGAAGGCTGGTCCGGCAAACATAAAAACGCCGATAAGGCCGAAAGATAACCCTTGACCGTGGTCACAGCCAAACCTTGCTGTGCCAGATAAAGGGCAAATTGTAAAATATTAGACAAATGAGCCTTCAAAGGGTCAACATCTCTCTCCCTGCACCAAGAAACAAATTTTGTCCACCTATAGGAGTATATGGACTTAGTGGTGTCACGCCTGGCAGAGAGAATAACATCCACCACCTCGTGAGGGAGAGAAAAAGAACTTAAGTTGCCCCGTTCAATCTCCAGGCATGAAGGTGTAATGTCTGGAGGTGGGGGTGTAGAACCTGCCCCTCCAACTGAGAGAGGAGGTCTGCCCTGTGAGGGAGACGGAGCGGCGGGTGAGAGGATAGGTGGAGTAGGTCCGAATACCACACCCTTCTTGGCCAATCCGGAGCAACCAATATGACTTGGGCCCGGTCTTGACGAATCTTCCTCAGAACCCGAGGAATCAAAGGTATGGGGGGAAACGCGTAAAGGAGTCGATCTCCCCAACTCAACTGAAACGCGTCCCCCAATGCTCCTTGCATCGGATACTGGAGACTGCAGAATGAAGGGCAGTGAGCATTCTCGCGAGTGGCAAATAGATCCACCCGTGGAGTCCCCCACATCCGAAAGATGTCGTGAACAACCTCCGGGTGAAGCCTCCACTCGTGGTCGGCAGAGAACTGCCGACTGAGACTGTCTGCACGCACGTTCAGAACTCCGGCCAGATGATTTGCCACCAGACAAATCTGATGGTCCTGAACCCAGGACCAGAGACGCAGAGCCTCTCTGCAGAGACACTGCGACCCTACTCCTCCCTGCTTGTTGATGTACCACATCGCAGTCGTGTTGTCCGTTAGGACCTGAACCGAACGACCGCGAAGGGAAGGGAGGAAGGCCTTGAGCGCCAAACGTATTGCCCTCAATTCCAGAAGGTTGATGTGAAACAACCTTTCTTCCGGAGACCAAAGACCTTTGACCTCCAGGTCTCCCAGATGAGCACCCCACCCTAGAGTGGATGCATCCGATATCACTGTGGCCACTGATGGAGGCAGCTGAAAAGGCTTTCCTTGTGACAGATTGCCTTCCACGCCCCACCAAGACAGATCCGCTGCAGCTTCCCTGGAGATCCTCACTGACTCCCTGAGATCTCCGTTGTGGTGATACCACTGCCTGCGGAGGCACCACTGGAGCGCCCTCATGTGCCAGCGTGCATGACTGACCAACAGAATGCAAGAAGCCATCAGACCGAGCAGGCGAAGGACCTTCAGGACTGGAACAACCGCTCCATTAAAGAATAAAGGAATCATTTCCTGAATGTCGCGAATCCTTTGAGGTGGAGGGAATGCACGACATACAGAAGTGTCCAGTACCGCACCTATGAACAGGTTGCGCTGGGAGGGCACCAGGTGAGATTTGGGTACGTTTATCGAAAAACCCAACCTGTGTAACAACTGAGTTGTCTCCTGCAGATGATGGAGCACCATCTCCGGCGACTCTGCTTTGATCAGCCAGTCGTCTAGATAAGGGAATACAGGAATCCCTGACCTTCTGAGATGCGCCGCCACCACCGCCATCATCTTGGTGAAAACTCGAGGCGCAGTAGTAAGTCCAAACGGGAGGACCGCAAACTGGTAGTGCTGCGATCCCACCGTAAAACGGAGATACTTCCTGTGCGACTTCAGGATTGGGATGTGAAAATACGCATCCTGCAAGTCGATCGACACCATCCAGTCTTCTTCCATCAGCGCCAGAAGAACCTGAGCAAGGGTGAGCATTTTGAACTTCTCCTGTTTGAGATAGAGGTTCAAAATCCTGAGATCCAGGATCGGCCGAAGCCTGCCATCCTTCTTGGGAATCAAGAAATACCGGGAGTAGCACCCTTGACCCCTCTCCTGCTCTGGAACCACCTCTATTGCACCCTTTCGAAACAGTGCCAGGACTTCCTCCTGCAGGAGAAGCAGGTGGTCCTCCGAGCAATAACCTTGGCAAGGAGGGTAATTGGGAGGGAACTCCTGAAAAGGAAGTGCATACCCATTCTCTACGAGATTGAGAACCCAAAGATCTGATGTAACCGATTCCCAATCTCGTAGAAAGTGAGTAAGCCGACCCCCTACTGGCCCTACATGATCCAGAATGGTGGATCTAGGGCTGCTTTGCTGATGCGGGTGGGGGTTGGGCATTATTGGAGGAAGTGGAGGAAGAGGAGACTTGACGTCCACGTCCACGACCCCTCTGTCTACCTCTATAGGACCTATATAGAGGGTTCTGCTGCTGCTGCTGTTGCTGTTGTTGGCCCTGCTTGAAGGGACGAAAAGAAGATTTACCAAATCCCTTGAATTTTCTAGCCGTCGACCCTCTCATCTGCAGACCCAACGATCTCGCAGTGGCACGGCTGTCCTTAAACCTTTCCAAGGCCACATCAGCCTTCTTACCAAAAAGGCCAGTTCCTTCAAAGGGTAAGTCCAGCAAAGTAGATTGTACATCCGCTGAGAAATCAGATGACTTTAACCATGCGGCTCTCCTGGTCGCAATGGATGAGCCCATAATTCTGGCAACAGAATCCACAGTGTCCATGCCGCTTTGAATGACCATGCGGGCCGCAGCCTGAGTGTCAGAGATCACTTCATTAAAGTTTTTCTTATCCTCCTCAGGAAGTTTTGAAGACAATTGCTTCACTGAGTCCATCAGCGCGTGCACATATCTACCTAAAAGGCAAGTAGCATTTGATGACTTTAGAGCCATGCTCCCAGAAGAGAAAGTCTTCTTCGCAGCCTGATCCAGTTTCTTAGACTCTTTGTCAGCTGGCACTTGAGGGAAAGAGCCTGCAGCCCTATTAGAGCAAGCCGCCTGAACCACAAGACTTTCCGGAGATGGATGCGTAGAAAGAAATGCAGGGTCATCAGGAGCCACCCTATAGCGCCTTGCAATAACCCTTGAAACTGCAGGAGCAGACAACGGCCTCTTCCAAATCTCCTTAATTGGATCTGACAAGGCATCAGTAAATGGCAGAGTTGGCTCCACAATCGAAGAAGGAGAATGCAGGACTTCTGTGAGGATGTTGGGCTTGTACTCCACTGTGGGCAGCTTTAAGCTAAGAAGGTCAGCAGCCTTCCTAATAACCACGTGATAAGGAGCCACGTCCCTTGATGGTGCATCAGAAGTCGAAGGCAGACCCCACTCGGGAGAGAGTTCCAGACCACTAGCATCCCGAAGCTCATCGAAATCATCATCATGATCAGGAAGCTCGCCTTCTTCCACATCTGAACTTTCATCATCCTTTTGCTCGAGAAGACGCTGAGCTCTTCGCCTCGACCACTCCATACGAATCGAAGTCGACGGATCCGGTAACGACTCCGACGGAGCCGGTTCCGACGTCGATCGAGGAACCGGAGCAGGAGGACGAGAGTCATGAACAAGCGTGGTACCTCGATCTCGACTACGAGGTCGATCCGGAGTCGGCAAAGCCGCATGCGGAGTCGAAGACCTCGGTGGAGCCGTACCGAGCCAAGGTGAAAGAGGCGCCGGCATGAAAGGCATAAATGGAGCAGGGGCATACGACTGAGGAATACCCAGATTGTACGATAATGGACCCATGGGGCCACCAGGCGCTCCAGTGGGGTACATCGCCCTAGAATAAACTCCAAACATCGCATTGAGAAAATGCGAGGGATCCTGTCCAGGACCAGGAAAGGAAGGGTACGGACCTACCGGATGTTGCAATGGAGGCCGCCCCGACACATCCTCACCCTGACCTTCTGGATTCACAGGAGTCTCCGCCGAAGCCGGTTCTTGAGTCACCTCCTCTTCTTCATGCTCCGAGGAAACCGGCTCCGGCTCCGGCGCCGGAGAACCTTCTCTTGACAAAGCAGGTGAAGGAGAGACAAAGTCCTTACGATGTTTGTGAGACCTTCTCTTCGAATCAGAGGATTCCTTCCCCGAATGATGTCTCGAACTGTGCTTCCTCCTCTTATGCTTTCTCCTCGAAGAGCTCGAAGCATGTCCGGAAGCCGACTTAGATCTAGACCTAGATCTATCTCTGGACTTTGACTTCGCTTTAGACCTCGAGTCCTCTCCAGACCTCGAGCCCGCTCTGGACCTCGACGCCGATCCCGACTTCGACCGAGACCTTTGCTTCGACTTCGATCTTCGTGACGTAGATCTCGAAAGTCGCCCAGAGTCTTTTTTCACCTTCGCCAAAAGCAATTTTGCTTCACGCTCCCGAAGCGCCTTTGGATTCATCTTAAAACAGGAATCGCAGTTCTTGACGTCGTGACTCGAACCAAGACACCACAAACAATCCTTATGTGGGTCGGTGATAGACATCATGCGGGCACAAGACCTACATGGCTTAAAGCCTGTTTTCCTCGACGACATCTCCGGAGAAGAACAAGGTCGTAAGAGAGAAACAGTGACAATTATCAAACAGAAAGATACAAGGTATCGCTGAAGATCCCGAAAACCGTTAGCGTCGGAGACGCGGAAAAAAGGGAACTGACGTCATCACGCCGGCGTGGGCCTGATATGGGGTCGGTGACGTCAGACGGAGTCACGCGCGATGCCGTGCTCCGGTGACGTCGTCCACGTCGGCGTGCTACGAAGAAAATTTCCGAACGTTGCTGACGCAAGGGGGATATTCACAAGGTGAGGAATCCACACGGCAGATGTATCTATCAGAAGAAATTGCCAGCACAGAGCTCACCAGCAGGGACCCGCAAAGCATCTGTTTCCAAGGGGAGTCCCAAAGGGAGAACCCCCTGAGTCACCACAGGCAGTGGGAGGGTGCAACAGCCTGGGCCTCAGATAAGGCGTAAGGAGCCAGTGAAGCATTAGGTCCCCTCAGAGTCCGGTCCCACCACCGGGGCACTTCCAAGCTCGGCCCCATGACATCCTGCCACACAATGCCGCTGAATACTGGAGGCCACTAAGTCAGCCCTCCCCAGGCCCTCAGCACGATTCACTAACTAGCACCTTTCTCTGGCAGTAAGGGCCAAGACAAAGGGGGGAGGGGCGGAGCCACAGTCCTGTTATGGCCCCCAGGCCACCTGTTGTAGTAAAGAGCCTTTGTGAATGAGGGGGGGAGGCCTCAGGTCGGGCTTCCCACTGCTGATGGAATTGGGAGTGTCTTTAGGGTGAGCACAGCGCCGCCCCCCTGGGGGCCATGGAGCCAAGCTGCCAGATGTGCGGCAATGAGAGGGGGGGACTGCTACCTCCAGGTGGATCCGCCATACCTTCAAAGACCGGCAAGGAAGGCCGGGCATCGCCGCCTCTCCGCCGCCTCTAGGCCCCGCAGGAGAAGGCCAGTGGCAATGCAGATGCAGGTGTTTGTTCCGACGACGACCCATCCTCCGAGGGGCGCCGCGTGAGATATTGATGGGGGCCAGCAAGCAGGCGTGGACGTCGTGGAGGCTTCACACTCAGTCAGCTGACCCTCAGCTCCCTAGTCCCACGTCATTCGCATCCCACCGAGCCACAGCGGAGGGTGCAGCCAGCCCTGCTCACTCAGGTCCAGGCGAGCTGGCTCATTAGCGCTGGTGCTTCGTCCGAGCCCCCGCAACGGCCTCCAAAAACCCCTACGGGCCGTCCAATGCGGCGGAGAATATCCAGTGTCGCAGCTGCAGCAGATGGGCCCCCCAGGACCTTGGGGTTCAGTGATGTAGGTGCAAAAATCCAGGGCCGGAGAGGAACGGTTACAAAGCACGTATGCTCACAATGCCATCTTGGCCACGCCCCCCATTTGCCTCCTTAGAAAAAGTATACTTCCTCACGCTAGGTAAGGTAGCACATTCCTTTAATGTAATTCTGAATGGTGAAGCAGTACGAATAGGACTGCATCATCTGGACTATTAGTCCACAGGGTGTCTGGTACATGGGACAGATCTGCTTCCCTAACTAAACCTAAAGCTCTACCTGGTGTGGGCATCCTTACTTCTAATACTGTCCTCAATGGTATGTCATTTTGAAAGACGACAACTGTTTTCATGGAATCAACACAAAACAGTTGTTCATCCATTTTTCCTGCTTCAAGGAAGATAACACATACCCATAAGACATGATTATGGTCACTGGCTGTTAGAGCGCCATAAGTTGGTATCACCTCTGAAGCCTCTTTTTGCGGTAATAATTCAGCAATAGGCATCTAAGATTCTTGCCAGTGTTGCCAAAATAGAAATTCTTTAGGTAACTCTTGTGTCTCTGCTATGATTGTATATACTGCCATAGTAAATGCATCCATATATTCAGGTCATGCTCTAATCTGACCTTCGGTAGAGGAATCTACTGTTAATGCCATGATCCTGGAAGGTACCATTACAAGATACTGGGCTAACCCATACAAAACCCATAGGACCTGGGTAACATGTGGTATGTAAAACAGTGTGGTCCTACTGGTACATGAGCAATGACGAATGCAACATTTAATTTGAGCTTTAGGTGAGCACAAAACAAATTCAAACACAAAAGGCAACAACAGAAATGAAATGCCCTTAATGAAGAGTCAAACAATGGGATTCAGTTTTTGTGTCAAGATTCATTAGTTATAATTCAGCAAAGGAATACATGAAATTTATTGTATAACGGTTGCTCCAAAAAGAAAAGATGCGTTTCAGATGGTGCTCAAGTGCGCAGTGATATGGAGAAGGAGAAGAAAGGAATAATACAAAGGTAGCCTGTCTACAGGATTTAGTACGGTCTCTTATTTCTCCTTGTTCAATAATCAGCCCCGGCTTGTTAGTCTAAAAAAGTCAACGGTTAGACCCGACTGTTGCCTAAGGTGACTTAGATCCTAGCATACCGGTCTTCATCAGGACAGAGGGAAGTGCGATGAAATGTAGGGCAACCTCACAATGGTGCAAGCGCTCCATGTGATGCGGGAGGTGTAGAATCAATGTACATTCTCCCCTAGCAATTTTCAAGAGTGGTAGGTGTTCGCCTGAAGTGCTAATTAAATGTTGCCTTTGTCATTGCTCACGTACCAGTGGGGCCCTACTGTTTTATGAACCCGGAAGGTAGCACTCCAGGGGTGGAACAATTCATGGTACCATCAGATTCAAAATGAATAGTCATATTTAACTTGGCCTTAAGATTTCTCCCTAACAAATTGGCTAGGGCAGCTGGCGATCACAGTAAACAGCCACTGATGTACCTCCCTCCTACTTCCACCTCTACTGGTTTAGTAAAGGAACCCTCAATACTTCCCCAGAGAATTCTTGAGTGTCCAATGAGCTGTTGGAAATCAGAGGGTCTCCCTCTCTAATACAGGATCTTGTTGCTCCTGTATCTATGAGTAATACATACCTTTTGTCGTTGAGAGCTCCTGTCACAGTGGGTTCCCCATCTGGCCTGTATGTCACTGACAATAATGGACACATCTAAATACTCTGTGGTTACCTTCCTTGTGTATTTCCTCACACAGAATTAATCTGGAAAGGATTCCCTCCTCTCATAAGGACACCTCCTTGTTCACGTTGAGGTGCAGTCACCATTGGGAGTGTTTGGTAGTTTTGCTAAGGCGGCACCTGTTGTGCTTGAGGCATTACTGGTGGCTGCATATTTTGTGATGGCGTCTGAGGCACATATATGATTTGCAGATTTGGCTGTGGCTGTACTATTGTGGTTCCTGGCTGATTGTAAACTCCTGCTCTTCCATTTTGCTCATCCCATCTCTTGGTTCTGAAGTCTCTAATGAAATGTCCGTACCTCTGACAATAATGACCTACTTGATCCATCCTTTGATGCCGTAGCCTACCTCTTCCTATTCCTCCTTGTCCTCCTCTAATACTTCCCTTTATCCTTACAGTATCCTGTTGTTGAGGGTACTGGTGTCTAGTAGTCACTGGGACCAATCCCACAGATATTGCAGTCATCCGAGTCGTGACTGCCACTGAAGCTCCTTCTTTTGCTCCTTTCTTTGACAACTTTTGCTGCACTAATTTAGCTGCTGATTTTTATGTCACCTCTTGTTTGTCCATTTTTCTTTCATCCTATCAAGGACCTGTGCGGGATCCTCATTTTGCTACATTGATTGAGCCATGAGAGATCTGATGTCTGTCCTATCAGGATACACTTTCCTCAGCTGATCCCAAACCACTGTTCTAACCAAATCAAATGGAGACCAATCATATCTGGTGTCAGTGAGGGCAACGTTTCTCCCTCCAGATTTTCGAAAATCAATATCTGTTTCATCTTCTATAAGCGATCTAAGAAGACACTTTATGCACCCTACTGCCAAGGTGATACCTCCAGTTTGCTGTTCGAAAGCTCAAATCCATTTCCCTGCCCCCTCTGTAAGCAGCGGTAGTCATTTCTTGGGTCCAAGGAACAGAACGAGGTGCCCCAGGTCCCCTGCTTATCAGGGCGCATCTGTAAAGGAGTGGTAGAACCCTGGGGATAGTGCTGTCTAGCATATTTCTGACATACAAAGGAACATTTCAGCATGTAGGGATAATCCCATTCTAGATCTCCCTCACTAAAAAGAATGCAATCCTCAGCATTCACCATATCATATGGATCAAACAAGCCTTCCCTTCTGTGGTCATGGATTCATCTGTGAGGCTAACCTTTCAGTCCCATCTACTAAATTATCCCCATATGGCACACCACTGTGCCAGCTATTTTCTTCTCCTTCAGTGACTATCTCACTAGGGGTGAGATCTGTGCTGTGCAAAACTGATTGTAAATTAATTTGCTGTACTGGTCTATCATGTAGTGTCAATCCTGCAATGGCCTCACAAGATTCCATCCTGAGGTCTGGGTGGCCATGTGTTCCCTGAAACTGCAATCGCTCGAGCTCTGTTGCTCAAGTTTTCCTCACTCTAGAAAGCATTTCCTGCACTCCTTCTTTAATATCAAGATGATTAGGCAATGGCCTTGCACTCTTTGTGTGATCCAAATCGATAAGGGTTTTTTCTTGAATATTAACATCATAGGTAAGGTGCATAGCCTTTGGTGGTTGAAGCATTTCATCCATACTATCCACACGCTTATGTATATACTCTTCCATTTGTTATTCGCCCAAGTCTTTGCCGAATCTGTTCTGAAAAATTATTGTGATATCCCCCTCTCCTCACTTCCCTTGCCTCTCTTCTACTATCACTCTGTGATATCCATTCTTAAACACTTTATGGTGAAACTATTACGTTCCCATTCTGCCAAGTAAGTAGACTACCTTCAGTCCTATTCCTTTCTTGGGATACTGCCCTTTGCACCTTACCTACAGCCCTACACACTAGTCACTATATCGAACATCATCTCCATCTCTTTGCTGTGGGTGGACATCTGCTTCCTAACTGCCCTTCCTTGTGTGTCTCTTCTGTGCAACAAAAGCAATGTTGCTGATGAAACATGTAACTGGTCATCACTATCTCATGGTCTTTGCTGTTCGCTTCTGTCTTCCTGGGTATGTATGTTAAATGTGTTTCTAGGTGTCCTGAAAACTGGTAGTCACCTACCCTTACTTGCTGCCTAGATATACTTGCATGTTTTTGCTTTGGCATTTGTAGAGTAACATTAGAGGTAACTTTTAGAGATTGTAAAGGGGTCTCAATGTCGGGGTTCTCAAATACCACTGAGGTTTCCTGGAGCTGCACCAGTGAATAAATAGCAGGTACCTTGGGAGAGGTGTTCATAGGATCGTATAGGGGTGGGGGAATAGATGGGGTACTATGGATATCAACTTTCGAGGGGTTCTTAGGCTTCTCACAAAAATCTTGCCATAAAGCTAAAGTGGCTTCTCGCTTCTGTAATTTGGCTCCTGCATATTTACTTCTGAGATGTGTACCAATATGCTCTAGTATTTTGTTGTCAAGTCTCTCTTCTTTTGGCCTGGGATTTGTATGTTTCTGGGAGTCTTTAAACCGTTCTAAATAATATTTTTGCAATTTTCTCTGATCATTTGGAAATGTCTTTTCTATATACACTAAGGGAGTCTCCATGATTATTCGTATTTCAAATTCTGCAACACATGTACACAATCTTGCATGCAATACCCTTATGTCTCTTATAACCTTATATCTCGTATAGCTACATCTGTGTTTACTATTGCCAAGGGAAACTACTGATACAATATATACAAAAACAAGGACCATTGTCGGCATTGTCCTCACCTTAAAAAGATGGCAATCTCTGGATCCTACCAGTCCCCCATGTACAGCCAGAAATTCAGAGAACACAGTGGCTGCTTTCCTTATCAAAAGGTGTGCAATAATCTATGCAGCAGGGGTAGGTGGTCTTACAGCTTTAGCAGTCAGGTGAGGGCAAGAGGGACTTCCAGGCTGGCTTGCTAACTGTTGCAGGGCGACTTTAAAACTTAGCAAAATTAAAAAAGACAGACTCCTCTTTTGCAATGTAAAGACAGCTTTTTACTGTTGTGACCTGGAAATCGACCCTCCTCACACAGGCAGGTAGCCGGTCTCAATTTGCTGTTTCACAGTCAGCTTCTTATATACAAAATAAGAAAGTACTTTATTACAGACCAGCAAATAATAATTGACTTAGTAGTTACAGATTGAAAGTAGAAAGCATTGAAATGCACGTGGCCCCGTAACCTCAAACTCAAAACTAATTCTCTACCCAGTCTTTATTGCAGTTTCCAACAATGCTTAACAAACTAGCCAGTCTTCATTCTTGAATGCATGTATATTTGTGGTAAATACAATTTTAGTGGTATGTGTGCTTTATCATCGTGCCCCTAAGACCTTAGTATATTTTTTTTAAGTAATTTTATCTCATGCTCTTACTGTCTAGTCAAGCTTCAATCTATTTGGAAACACAAAATAAGTGCCAATAAACCAATGTGCTAAAGCCATACAGTTCTTTAAGCTTGTGAAACATGAGTTGCCTTTTAACTGCATCGCTTTCAAGTTATTTAATATATTATGTCCTCAAGTGAACTCTTCGAATATATTCTTTTACTTCACATGCATTACATCGCATGCCTTTACAACGCGGTCGTTACAACAACCGCGTTGTTACAACACCAACTATTACATCACTAGTCATTTCAACGACTTGCTGTGGGGGTGGGCTGGACTTAGGAATAGTATAATTTACTATTCCTACTTCAGTTTGTGCAACAGCAGGGAAGGTGTTGGATTCTAAATCCAACACCAGTGCGCCCCCTACAGCAAGTCGTTGAAACAACTTGCGATGTAATGGTTCACGTTGTAACAACACGGTTGTTGTAACAAACGCATTGTAAAGGGATGTAAGGCATGCGTTGTTATGGCTGTTTCCCAAACTCTTCGCCTCTCTCTTGTCTGTACGACATTTTGGCCCACGCTGTTCTCTCACTATGTATGACTGTGCAATGCTTTCTACTGGTGTTTGTTGTTTCGCTATGTTTTCATATTTCACATTTTCCACAACAGTTGTCTCAAAGTGGTAGTAGCGGTGAACCCCGATCGAGAACATCATGACCCATTCCCACACATAGCATTTGCCAAATTGCCACTTAACTCACTATGAGAGAATCATTTGGGCAGCAGAAAATGTTTCCATCAAGAGATGTAACACACTAAACCCATCTTATCTTTTGCCGAATCCAGAGGGAGATGATGAGGGCAAATTTTATCACAACTGTGCTAGCATTATCAAGTTTTTGCACAAAACCGAGACCTGACAAACTAGATGTACCTCTTCCCGAATCTGACTGCACTCTTTTTGTTGATGGGTCCTGCCTAAGAGACCGACATGGTATCTTAAGAGCCGCTTATGGTGTATGTACTCTGAGTGGAGTCTTGGAAGCGTCCTACCTGTGCCACGTAACTTCTCCACAAGTAGCCAAACTGATTGCCCTGACAAGAGCTTGCTGTAATTCAGAAGGTTCACGAGTCACCATTTACTCTGACAGTTACTATGGGTTCAGAGTGTGTATGACTTAGGATGTCCGTGGTCACAGCGAGGTTTTATGACCTCTTCTGGTTCTGCTGTTTTGGCACTGCATAAGTACTTTACACATTACCCTAAGGTATGCCTGCCTGCTCTGTGCCACAACTACCAGGGGGTTGAGTTCAGGTTTATTTAGAGACTTTATGGTTTACCCTAGCCAGTTACTGCCATTATTCATTGAAAGATCCAACTTCCTTCCCCTCTGCAATCCAACTTCCTTCCCCTCTGCAGCCCAAAACCCTTCCCTCACCTACCAGTAACAAAGTTACGAATCCAACTTCCTTCCCCTCTGCAGCCCAAAACCCTTCCCTCACCTACCAGTAACAAAGTTACGACAATCTCGGACGTAGAACTGGCCGATGACTCCCCATCCCTCACGGTTTGCTATTGGAACATCGCGGGCCTCCGAACTAAAATTGAGGATGGCGCCGCGCAGAAGTTTCTAGCCCCATATCAAATAATCTGTCTCCAGGAGACATGGTCCGTAGAAGAATTTCATCTACAAGGCTTTAAAACTTATAATGTTCCAGCCCTACCCAGTACAATGGGCAGACCAAAAGGTGGGCTAACAATCTATATCTCAAATTCTTTATCTCTTAAGAAAGTGGCCACACTTTCCCAGGATGATAATCATCAAATATTATCACTTACTTTTCCAAACAAAGATACCATTATTTTGACCAACATATATAATAACTTAGTGGAAGACAATTTTACAACCCTTCTTGCCACTATAACCGATAAATTAAAACAACTACTCTATCAGAGCCCGGCAGACAAAGCAACCCATGTAATCTGGGGCGGTGATTTCAATCTCCATCCCTGCACAGCCCCTAATCCAACGTGCTGTGGGATTGTAGACGAACTTAATGTCCCATTAGCACACCTTGCACACACCAAACTAGGAAACCTAATTAACATCGCCCTATCAGATCTGGATCTCCAGATTGCTAACCATGGAAAAGCAGATCCAAATGATTTTATACCAACTTACGTGGGTAGAGGACACAAGACAACCGTAGATTTCATATTCCTGTCCCAAACCCTAACGTCAAAATTTAAAGACTTTGAAGTCATACCCACTCCTTACAGCGATCATGCAGCCCTAACACTAACAATGTCATTGCCTGCCAACTCTTCCTATAAAACAGAGATGGCGATCACCCTCAGGCAAAATAAGATCGAGATCAGTAAACGTAATGGACTAACTATCAGATGGGCTAAAATCAACCCCTCTGATATTATGAAAAAATTAATAACGCGGTCCTACCCAAACATAATGAAATGTCTTGACCTTACAACTAGCCACAAAGAAGTCTTGAGAAATTTTAACTTAATTTTAGATGTCATAAAAGACCTGCTCACTACAAAACCTAAAATAAATCGCTCCACAAATCCAAAGTGGTTTAATCACAATTGTACAGCGGCACTATCTGAGCTGAAATCAGCACTCAAAAATAATCCACGTGATGCGGCTCAGATACAGTCGCTCAGGCGACAATATACAGGGGAAAGAAAGTTGAGAATTGCCCAATTAAAGCAGAAGCTATGGGATGACCTCCACCATGGCGCAGTCTCACGAAATAGCGAGCTCTTCTGGCGTACGGTCAGAACCCCATATCTCATAGAAAGAGATACTCCAAAAATAGAAGTCGCGATCGATGAGAACACCTGGGTTTCTCACTTCGAGGAAATCTTTAGGAATACTCTTCCAACAGAATCCCCTCTTCCCAAGGTAAAATACCCCATTATGGTCCCGTTTGATATCCCAGATCTTATAGTCGCTCTGCAGAACAGCAAAACAGGCAAGGCACCAGGACCCGACGGGGTCCCGGTGGACCTTTTTAAAAGCAATCAAGACCTCTGGGCCCCCATTTTAACCAGAGTATGTATAGCAGCAGCAACAGAGGGAATCCTAACATCTTGGACAAAATCAATAATGGTCCCCATTTTCAAAAAGGGGGACCGACAAGATGTAAAGTGCTACCGGCCCATTTCACTGCTGGACTCGCTCGGGAAAGTAGTGGGGAGAGTGATTCTAGAGCGTCTCCAGCAGTGGACTGAGGATCGGGGCATAATCTCGGATATCCAATTTGGATTCCGAGAAGGATTTGGTACCCTAGAGCAGGTCCTTAACCTTACATTAATAATAGGGAAGTACACACAGGCCATTCCTACCAAGATATACTTGGCCTTTGTAGACCTTTCCGCAGCTTTCGACTGCGTGTCGCACAAGAAGCTGTGGAGGGTCCTAGCCCAATTGGGAATAGACCCACCCCTTTTAGATTTCCTTAAAGAACTCTACTCCGGGGCCACAGCTAGAGTTCGATTTGGCCTCAATGGTGAGTTGACGTCTCCGTTTAGCGTAGGGCGTGGGGTCAGGCAGGGATGTGTCCTGGCCCCCTTCCTCTTCTCACTCTACACCAATGGTTTGGAGGAGGAGATGTTGGGGGGGGCCCAGGACCTCCCACGCATAAACCGCCGCCTGATCCCAGCCCTGCTCTACGCGGATGACGCCGTCATCCTAGCACGAACACCCAAAGAGCTTCAAAAAGCAGTGAATAGATATACGTCCTTTATGGGCAATTTAGATCTCAAGGTGAACGTAAAAAAAACGTTCATTATGACAGTTGGCAGACACCGGAAAAAAACCTACCCCATAGTCCTTAACAACCAAAAGCTTGAATCCACGTCACAATATCCCTATCTGGGAGTAGTGATAGACGATCAACTCTCTTGGAAGCAAGCAGTGAACACAAGGGCACTTTTATTTAGGAGATCCATTGCAGCACTAAAAACTTTTTCTCAGAAATTAGGCAAGAGACCGCCAATAGAGCTACTTAAGATTTATAAAGCCAAATGCCAGGCTATAGCGATATATGGTGCAGGAGTCTGGGGGTATGCTGATGTCAGCCCTATTCAAAGAGTGGAAAACACTTTTTTAAGATTCTTGCTATCAACCCCCAAGGGCACCTCAATTTACGCAATGCACCAAGAATTAGCCATACCCCACTTAGAGGATTTAATCAAAATTGAACCTCTGATGTTGTGGAGACGCATCTGGAAATCAACTAAAAATGTTTTGACTCAAACCATTATTACAGATGCAATGCATATGGACAACGCAGCAAAAATAAAGTGGCTCCTATATGTTAGGAACTTTCTTACTGACTTAGGCCTCGAAAGCTACTATTCAGACCCAACAACTATAACGGACATCTCAAAAAATCATTTGAAACGCTACGCAATATCACATCTGGAAACGTTAAGACTCACTTCCAACTCTACAAAAGCGGCAGTGATCCATTCAAATATGATCCAAATAGCCTCCGTCATTCACCCATATCTGGAACTCCAAATTCCAATCTACGAGAGAATGCTCATTACAAGATTCAGGCTAAACATGTTTTTTAGAATGGTCACTTTCCCGTCACAAAACTGCTGGGATGCTATACTCCCGCCTTGTCCTTGTGACGGCACTTCAACGCAGTCGAATCTGCACGTGATCCTCCTTTGTAAATATCATCAAGCCCATAGAAAGATCTGGCTTTTACCGATACTGAAATCCTGGGGATTGAGACAGTGCAGACCTGCTCTTTTAAGACTGCAAATGTTGGAAACACCGAATGTCTGTTATTTTGTCAGTAACTTTTTAAAGTGCATTATGAAGCATAGAAAGAATCTTTGAAAAACCCTGCCAGTCTGAGAATAAGCGTACTTTGCACATTTTTTCTGATTAACTTCTCTCTTTTAACTGTGAAATGAATTTTATCTGAATCATATGTAACATGTTTACTTTTACTGTGCTTTGATATTTTGTGTACTTTTATGGTTTTTCCACTGTGAATAAGCCGAATAAAGATTTATATATATATATATTCATTGAAATGGGAAGCTGCCCTCCTCAAATAATAATGTACTTCTTATACTAGTCTCCTGAGGTGATGGAGCATCAGAAACGTCTCTTTTAAGGTCGTGCAAGTGTACATACATAGTATGGTAAGAGCTTGTCAGTGGCTGTTAGCAGTGATAATGCATTCTTACAAGGGAAGGGAGAGGATCAGCTCATCTGACCACTTTCAGTTACAATTTATTAAACAAAATGTGGGGTCCATCAGATTTATTAAACCACTACCTGACATCTTGTCTGCCTTCTCAACTTCCCTCTGGGCATCCCTCTGCATACCTCCCAAAGAAAAGAGAGCTCGTACCACCTTCTTCTGTTTGTCGTAGGTCTGTAGAGGTCTGCCCATTGTTGGACAACTATTATGTACATAGGTCTACAGTTGAGAGGGGTCTTACTTACAAGGATACTGGCACATTAAGAGCCCACTCAAAATGGTCTCTGTGCAACAACATATGTTTAAAACAAATTTATGGGCATGTGTGGAATTCTGCATGTGCAAGCTGAGACTAAGAACCTGTGTGATATTGTGCTGTGATATGCTGTCAACCTATGAACCCATGACCATGGTAAAGTATTAGAACCCACAGCTGTTGACAAGGATCCCAAATTGACATTGTGGGTGCTCGCTCATTCTAGGCGCAGAACACCACCATTTGCTAATTTTTTGTACTTGGATTGGGAGTCCCACTCAGATTTCATGGTTGGACCGGGCTTTCCTGTGAAGATGGAAAACGCCATTGGTGAATGATAACAGCAACAATCAAAGCAAAGGGGATGAGGCTAACACATCAGAAGTGCCAAGGCACAACCTGCAGTCATGTCTGATTTTCCCTATAAGGGGAGAGGAGGTACTGGATGCCACAGTGATTCTCAGCTACACTTGGCTTTCCTCTCTATTCATCTCACTATCTGATATGTGATGAACATCTGTTTTCCCTAGGTGAGACTGCAGCTGTCCCAATTGTTCTCTGATCAGAGAACCGGAAGTAACACTGGGAACAGGTGCAAAAATTGAGAATCTAATACTTGTTTTTGGCTGTGTTTCTTGCTACTGTTTGAGTTTTTGCTTCTTTTACGACTGACGTGACTTGCTCAAAGCTAGTAAAACAAGCACTGAGAGACATTCTCGAGGGACGAGTCTCAGTCATGACACCCAAGACCAAAGAGGGAGCATTTCTATTGTCTTCTCACGTACTTCAGCCAACAATTGGCACTCCAGAATTGAAATCATGTTGAACAGTGCAGATATGATGATCCAGCTTTTTGACACACTCTCTTGCTGGAACATCTCGATAGCTCATTTTAAAAATTACCTGTCGGCTAATAAAGAGAAAGATCTATCCAATAGGTCTATTCTACCACCAAAAGGCCTATTCCACTTCACCTGGTGGGGGAGAAATGCACAACTGTTTTTCACTCTTCCAAACAAACGCTGGGGTAATAATTATAATGCCCCAATAGTAACCATAAATGGGCAGCACAGCACACAGTCAAAATCTGACTGCGAGAGGTTCATTGTCAAATTAATCAAGGTCTGGACAAAACTATAATCTCATTCTATGCTCGCCTCTGCAATCCTTCCTGCACACCTGAGCTAGACCACCCAGATGAAGAAATTCGAGCTGAAATAATCCAGGTCTATTAATCGCAAAAACTAAGGAGAGAATTCTACACCAAGTGAAAATGACACTACTGGCTATGCTCACTCTAGAGCATTCTCTTGAATTATCAGAGGTGGGTGCTGCTTACATGGTAGCCTCTCTAGCCACTGCCCCATCAAAATAGAACTGGTTAATCAGTGTGCAAAGAAAGTGATGTGTTACTCAAGATGCCTATCAAGTGACCTAATATATTCTGCAGTAAATATAGCAACCCTGAATATAGGATGTGACCTGCCAGCACAAGGAAAAACTGTTTGCCAAAGCCTGCCGATCATCAAGTGGCAGCAAAGTTGAGATTGACTTTGTGTGTTTGCCTTTGCTGGTGGTTTAATGTTTTCTGGTTTGTTTATAATTTTATTGGATTGAGGGGTCCTCTCTCCGGTGAGCTTTTTACTTGTGGCCCTTTTGGGAGGGTCCATTCAGTCACATCTGTCTGTGTGGTCCCTTCCATGGTCTGTCCCCCTTTCTCGGCTCCATAGCATAAGACATATATCCCCATGGTTCTTTACAACCTGATGGAAGTTAAGGTAGTCAGCCATAATGTCGGAGGCCTTATCAATCCTACCAAGCGGAGGGCAGTGCTCTCCTTACTCGAGCATTCGGAGGAGGATATATTTTTACTTCAAGAATCCCACCTGCTTCACAAAGATAGACACCGTATGCAATCCAGGGGGTTACCCTTGCAGTTCTGGTCTTCAGGGAAGCGTAAGAAGGGTGGGGTGGCCATCCTGTTTTTCAAACGCTTTAGAGGTTTCATAGAGGGCTAAGTGGCAGAGATTAAGGGGCACCTCTTTGCGATGAGGCTACAAATCAGCACCTACAACCTCACAATAACCTCAATCTATTCCCCAAAAGAACATCAGGAGAAGTTCCTGACTGAGGCCCTGGCCGAGGTTCTCCACACGCCCGACTCCTTGGTTGTGGTGGGTGGCAATTTAAATTTGGTCATGGATGCAAGGATGGACCGCTCTAACCCGAGGACTGGGGGGGCAGGATCTATGTCAGGGAGTGGTAGGGAGTGGTAGGAGGATTGTGGGTTCAGGGACGTATGGCGGAGCCACCACCCCAGTGATAGAGACTATACACATTACTCGATAGCTCATAAGTCTTACGCCTGATTGGACCACTTTCTTGAAACCCAGGCAGCATGGGTATGCACATCTTTTCCGCACCCCAAAAATAATTTTTTACTTGAAGGTTGGGGCTGCTGAATGCCAGCTACCCTTTGTCATGTGTGGAAATATGGAAATTGGTGCTCTGTGATCTGTCAGGAAAAGAGATGCTGGAGTCTGCCTTGAAGAATGCAGCTGTCTGACTGCTGAGGAAGAGTGCTAGAGGTACTCTTGCCTGAAGAAGATCATACCTATAAGGAGTGAACTGTGAGGAACTGGGAGTGGAACAACTTGGAGCTGTGTGCTGCTAAACAGAGAAGTATCTGTACCTCAGGCTGTGTGGAGAGGGTTCGAGACCCCAGCATTACTGCTTTGTGTCCAGGAAAGTATCTCCTGTAGCCGAGACATGCCCAGGGATACCACAAATGTATTTTGTGGTATCCCTCCCATGAAGACATAGAGCCTGTGATTAATTGGACTGAGAAAATTGTGATCACATTTGACAGCCTTATCTGAAAGTGCCCTAGGCAGCTTAGCACTAGGTCAGACCACTCTCCAGAATCAGTGGTGGCCTCAGTCTCAATCTTCTGGTCACGGCTGTGACATATGGTGGGCTGGTTGTTTGGGTGACTGGGTTGTGTTTGGGTCCGAGAAAGATTGCCCCAGTGAAAATTCAATGAAACACAACCAGAGAGCAGAGTGCAAACTCCTCATCGTTGATGGTGGTGCTGCCTGTCTTCGTCAGGAAGGGGCAGGTGCACCACATGCAGAAGGCTTGGTCTGAGGCAACATCAACTGGGCTGAGGCAGAGCAACTGTGATCTCACTTGTTGGGTTGGTAGGAAACACAACATTCAATAAAGTCTCATGTTCTACTGGCATTCACAGCCTTGGTCTGCCTGAGGAACAACAAAGATAGAAATTTAATGTCACCCAGGGAGAATTTCATTGGGTACTATCCACGATCCACCTTACCACAGTTACTTGAGAACGGATAGATGGACTTAAAAGAGTACAAATAAGAATTGTACCCACCACTTATTCGATGAGGGCTAATGCCCTAACTTTCATTTTAGAACTATGTTATACCTTTCTCAGAGGAGCGGCATAGATTAGTTCCACGAGTCTCAGCACACAGCGATTATTGCTTTCACAACTTTGTATTATTTGTTTGCTCTCAATTGTATGAACTGTTTAGATTCCTATGTTAGAACTAGGACTTTTCATGTGCACCCACTGCTACTTTACCAGCCACGGCACAAGGACCAGCACACCAACCAGCCCTACCCCGAACACATCACAGACACCACCTGTACAAAACACCAACTCGCATATGCCCTTCTCAACCCACGCTTACTATGCAAGCATTCTTTTGAATTATGGGACCTCATTGCCACCCTCACACAGGGCATCCATTATCCACAACAAAACTATACAGTGTACTAGCACCACCAACAACACCACCACTCCCAAGGAACATCTCAATTTCAAGCTCCACATGGATGACAAGACAACTATCAGAGGTACCCTCACATTCTGACCCATGGCCCTGCCTCCAGTTTCTGCAGCACCATCCCCGACTACAATGAACCCCTCTTCTTCGGCGACCTACATTTCCACGACTCCAATGACAACAACACTGCACCCCCCGAAATATGAGCAGCCTCAGATTGACCCAGATTGTCCACCACCCTACACACACTGCTGGACACACACTGGACCCAATTTTCACCTTCAGCAACCGTATCAAATACAGCCATGTCATAGAATTCACATGGACCGCTCACTCCATCATCCACTTCAGCATCTCCAGCCCCCGCACCATCACCCCCAAGATGACCAACACCACCCACTGGAGGTAGAACAAAATCTCTGAGACCCGCTGTGCAAATGCCCTCAACTCCTCCAAGCTTACTACCGACACCGACCTCGCACAGTGAGTGAAAAACTTTAATGCATGGATCACAAATTCCACAGACAGAATCATCCCTCTCAAGAGCAACATCCAGAGAAAATCCTCCAAAAAGGCCAGGAAGTCAGGTCAGTGAAATGAGACAGCAAACAGTTGGAGAGAAGATGGTTCAAGGACACCTCAGACAGGGCAGCCTTCAAGCCCTCCCTCAACCTCTATCACCACCTGCTGGGGGCAACAAAGGAGACAGCTCTTGCCGCACACATGGAAACCAGCATCAACAACACCAAGGAACCTTTCAACATTATTAAGGAATTCCCTTACCTGTCTGCCAGCAAAAACAACATCACACCATCACAGGAGCTGTGCAACAACCTCGACCACTTCTTCATTGACAAGATTGCAACCTTATACAGGAACTTCTAACCCCAACCCACACCTACGGACTTCCTTGACACAAACCACCATAACTGACACAAACCATACACTGACCATCTGGAATATCCTCTCAACCCATGACACCACCTCCACCATGAAATCCATCCACTCAGGAGCTCCTACAGACCCATGCCTGCACCAAACCTTCAACCTCATAAACCAAAGGTTTAGCCAGGAACTCACCATCTTACTCAATACCTCTATCACTTCCGCAACATTTACCGACACCTGGAAACACGCAGATGTCAGACCACTACTCAAAAAACCATCCACTGACCCCAGCAAACTCAAAAACCTCTGGACAATCTCTCCCATCCCATTCCCAGTCAAGGTACTGGAAAGGATTATCAACAATCAACTCTTGACACACCTGCTACTCGACTCCTCCCAATCTGGCTTCCGCAGCAATCACAGCACAATTGCAAGCACAGATGACATACGAACCCTCCTCAACTATGGAGAAACAGCTGCTTTGATCCTCCTCAACCTCTCAGCAGCCTTCTACACCGTATCCCACTACACTCTGATCGAAAGGATCTAACATATCGGCATCTAAGGGGACGCGCTCAGATGGATCATCTCCTTCTTCACAAAAGGAACCCAGAGGATCCACCTCTCACCTTTCACCTATGAACAATGTTTGCACCCCATATGTTTTAAAGGCAAAAGCACTCTCTCAGAGGGTATTTGAGATAACCAAGCAACCATATTAAGTTAACAAACATTGTGTTTTATTGAAAAACAAAAATGTGTTTTTCACAAAATTGTTTCGGTTTATTCCTTGATGTGTTTATCACAAATTTGTTTTGGTTTATTGCTTGATTTGCATTACTTCTTTGTTGGTGTAAACAGCATGATTTATTTTCATTTTGTTTTTCTTAGCAGATCTATTTTTTCTAAGTTAGTTTAATAATGATTACTTAAGTCACATGGTTCTCACACGTTAGGATAGTTGCACGGCAGGTTTGAAAAAGTTGCATGTGCGGTGTTCACAATGGGGCTTTGGGGGGGTGGTTGTCCAGTAGAGAGGCTCACACCCTTGTTTTTTTTTGCCATGGGTGCAGCCCGGGCCCAATTTTGCTCTCTTTGGGCTGCATTTGGGCTTCGGGCTTGGGTTTTAGGCCGGACATATTAGGGGCTGTGTTACCATTTTGTAAGCTGACACTGCAGCCAGCAGTTAGGGGCAGTTTTCGATCACAGTTTCCAAGCGTTGAGATCTACCGTTTAGTTTTATGGTAGTGAGGCAGAGTGAAATCAAGAGTTTCTGGTAAGGTTATATGAGCGTATGGGTCAAAAGTAGGGGCCCCAGGCAAACAGGAGGGGTACTCCGCGGGAACGAGTAGAGGAGGTTTTAGGCAGACGGTTTGGGGGGGCAGGGGTGTGAGGGGGCACTGACAGTTACCTGAAGAGCAGTACAGGTCCAGGGGGTATTAGCAGTTGTGCCTGGCCCAATGGGAGACAGGGACGGATAGGGATACTAAACCCTGCCCGCCGGACCTTGCCATTTCATTGTAGGATCAACGGGTGCGAGAGGCACACACCTCGGGTGAGCCAGATGCTGCTCCGCAGTACCAAGTGGAAGCGATGGCAGGGTCTTGGAAGGCCACTCGGACCACGGCCAGGGACTACGTACTCAGTGATAAGTGGAGGTTTGATATGGTAACGTTGGGGTGACAGCCCGGTTGGGCCGATGCGGCCTCTAGCTCCGCGGTGACATGGTCAATGCAGGGACAGCAAGAGGTGGCAGAACGGCAGCGAAAGCTCCCGCCACATGTGGAGCACAATTTGGAGGAATTTATTCAGTGTATGCGACAGTGTGCAGAGGCACATTTGGGGGAGCAAATAGAGCAAGATGGGGGCTATGGGAAGAAATACCATTGGATTATGAAGAAGATAGCATAGAGGAGGGGGAGATAGTAGATGAAGAAAGGAGGGGATAAGTAATTTTGTGCCTAGTATGTTGCAAGACACAGAGCAGGAAGCTGTTGTCCCGGCCAAGCCTCATGCAACTCAACCCTCTGCAGGACTGGTTAGGCAGCGGGATCCAGTGAGGATGACAACCTTGAAGCCTGTTAAGAAATTGGGGAAAAGGCTGGGCAGTTAGTCCAAGGTGAAGGTGTCCACGGAAACTGATGCATGAGGGGAGGACGGGGAGATCAATCTGCGCAAAGGACAATGTGTACAGGACACAGGGGTAGGTACAGAAGGGCGGAAGACAGAGGGGGAGACAGGGTCTAGTGGAAACACAAGGAAGGTAGACGGGAAAGCTCAGACAGCAGTGACAGAGATGGATGACACAGGAGATGGCAAAACAGATGGAGGAAATAGCCAAGCGATGGGGGCCAAAGAGAGCAAAGAGGTCTGATTGCCTAAAATCAACTAAACCAATGAAACCAACTAAACGTTTAGGAGCATACATCATGTTATCCACAAAAGAAAATATTTGGAAGGGAGAATATGTGGATATGTTGAAGCTCCTGCTTATGGAATTGCGGCCCAGAGAGATCGAAAGAGGACCATAGAAAACTGGACAGCAGCTTTTCTGATTTTCGCTAGTGTATATTGCGAGAAATACCCAGACAGGTGTGTGTCCTTGTTTAAATACATGGACGTGGTTAGGAGGGCACAGTTGACATACGGGGTTATGCATGGTCGCACTACTACAAAGAGTTCCGAGCCAGACTAGTTTGGGATTCCGAGGCAAATTGGGAAGGTATTGTATCACCAGATGATGGGGGCAGTCAACTTTGGGAAGACAACGTATACAGCCAGTGGGCTACATTTAGTTTACCTCCCTTTTCGAAATCGTCCCACCAGGGAAGGGGTAGGATACACACCGAAGGAGGTGGGGGGGTCCAGTGGTATGTTGGGATTATAATAAAGGAACCTGTACGCGGGTATATTATAGATTTCGTCATGAATGCTCAAAATGTGCAGGAAGGCACCCATTGGTGCGATGCTTCGGGGCAGGATATGCAGGAAGGGGACAGCAAGGGGGGCAAGGTTTCCAACAACAGAATGCTTATAGTGAACAGCAGGGACAACAGAGGGCTGAGAGGCAGGGGAGGAAGAGGGGCGCAGGGTTACATGGGCGAATGCTCATACATCCATTTAGAATGACTACGTGGATGCCTGGCTGATATTCTACCCATGGGAGCAGGATGCATAGTTACTGAGTAAGGCTTTCAGGGAAGGTTTTAAATTGGGGTATGAGGCCCCTCGGACAGCAAGATGGGCAGAGAATCTGAAGTCAGTGGTGGCTCATACATCAGTGGTTTGGGGAAAATTGAAAAAAGAAGTTGAAGCAGGGCCCATGGAGGGCTCATTCACTGTTAGCCCGATAACGGATTTGATTATTTCTCCGGTGGTAGTGGTGCCAAAGAAAGAACCAGGCTAGTATTGGTTTATTCAGAAATTGTCATGGCCACAGGGAGGGTTAGTGAATGATTTCATATTGAGGACCTGACATTAGTTTCCTATTCATCAGGGGACAAATCGAGGGACCTAGTGGAACACGTTGGCAGGGGTGCCTAGAAGGCAAAATGTGACATTAAGGCTGCCTTCCATCTGAGGCCAGTATACCCAGAGGATTTTCAGCTGCTGGGCAGCCAAGTGGATGGCAACATCTTTGTGGATAAGGAGTTTCTCATGTGCTGTTCAATATCATGTGCCTTGTTCGAGAAGTTTAGTTCCTTCTTGCAATGGGTCTTCCCTTGGAAAACGGGCAAAGAGACGGTGACACACTACCTTGATTACTTCTTCCTGGTGGGATGGCCTGGTTCGTTGGACTGTCAGCAACAGTTGGCATATTTCCAAGAGCTCAATGGGGCACTATGTGTGCTCCTGGCACCAGGGAAGACGCAGGGTCCAAGCACGGTGTTGTCATTTCTAGGTATTGAGTTGGATTCGGTGGCCATGGAAGCGAGGTTGCCGGCGGATAAGAAAATGCATGTGAGATTGTTTATTGATGACATGTTGGCCAAGACAAAAGCGATGGTGAGGATGGTACAGGTGCTGCTAGGGCATCTGAACTTTGCATGCAGGGTAGTTAGGTCAGGAAGGGCATTTTGCAGGAGATTGAGCAGGTCATTAGCGGGACTCATGTTGCAACACCATCACATGTGACTGTCCATAGGGACGAAAGAGGATTTACACATGTGAGGCAAGTTCTTAAAAGAATTCAATGGGATTCCCATGTCCGCACCAAACGAGTGCGAATGGGACGTGCAGATATTTTCCGGCGCTGTAAGAGCATGCCGGTTTGAGATGTACTGGCAGGGCAGGTGGTGCCCAGAGGTACGCCCGCAACAATGGAAGAATGGGGGCAGGAGTATTGCTTTCTTGGAGATGTTTCCTTTAGTTATAGCGGTCACAGTGTGGATGCAAAGCCTAGTGCATAGAAAGGTCATTTTCGGGGTGGTTAACATGGCAGTGGTGCAGGTGGTCAACAAGCAGTCAGCAAGAGATGAGCAGGTCCTGAAGTTGATGAGAGTATTCATTCTAAGTTGTCTGAAGTGTGATATACAGTTGCGGCCGAAGCACATCCTGGGAGTGGACAATGACATTGCAGATGGTATGTCTCGTTCGCAGTGGAGGAGGTTCCATGGACTGGCCACGGAGAGGGAGTTTCAGAAGACGCTGGTGCCTGCGGGGATGTGGTCCGAAGGAGACAAAGGATGCTGTAACTGGTGGTAGGGTCATTAGGAGTTTCTACGAGAGGGGCATCTGGCCAGCATCTGGCAGGCCTTTATAACAGGAGGGGCAAAGAGGAGGACAGGGACTTGGGCCGGAGAGGAGGATGTCATACAGTTCATTATGTCTCTGATAGGGTTTTGGTGAAGTTCACTGTTGCTGCCAAGCTAGCGGGGATAGCACTCATGGACAAGTTGTGGTGGGGATATGCCCCTTCGGCAGGTGAATTAGGAAAGTGTATGCTGGAAGGTTGGGCCAGGCAAGCAGGGAAAGGACAGTGGGCCAGGATGCCGGTGTCAAAAGCATTATAAGGCAGGATGATAGAGGAGCTACCCGGGATATGCATTAGATTACAGGAAGCAGATTTATTTGCTGCCTTAATGTAATGGCTGTATTTCGGAGCATTCAGAGTATCAGAGTTGTTGGGGAGGAAATGGATTGCAGGCCTTCATTGAGGGAAGTACACGGTGTGAAGCGGTCATGATCCTCCTCACGCACTCGAAGATGGACCAAAGGGGTGTGTAGAAGACAGTATAACTAGGGGCCAATGAAGAGGCTTTGATATGTCCCGTTCGATGGGGGTACGTATTACAAACATGGACATGTGTCTTTTCAGGTGCAGTAGCAGGGCCAGAGTCGGAGGCGCTAGCCATTTGCATAGTCGGGCATTCATTCGTCAAGTTGGCAGAGAGACACTAGCTTCAAAAAGGGAAAGGTGTTAACTTAGGATTGGAACCTGCCTTGTTTAAAATAAGTTGGCATGGGAAAGGGGGCTTGCGCTGGCACAAGCTCAATCCCAGTTTGAATAAATTGATGCCCGAATGTTCTAATAATAAATTTCGGGGAGAATGACTTAGTGATTTGCAAGGGTTTGGCCCTACTAAAGCAAATGAAAAGGGACTTGAGGGAGATTAGGCAGCAGTGGTCGGGATGCTTTGTCGTTTGGACTGAATTCATCCCTGGAAGACAATGGAGGGTGCCGCCATTGATAAAGCCAGGAGGAAGATAAACAGGGACATGAGGGTCTTTTGTGGTGAGTCAGGTTTCGGAAGAGTGGAACAACCAGAACTAAGATATGCTGCAGTGTACTTTTTCAGGGTTGATGGCGTTCATTTGTCTCACTACGGGATGGAGATTTACCTGATATACAAATAAAGGATTTTTTAGACAAAGCACTATACATACCAAGATACCCAAGAATAGCCTAGGTGATGGGGGGGGGGGGGGGTTGGCAGGAACGTTATAGGGACTGATTCTGAGTGGCGTCTGGCAGCTGGTTCTGTACAGGTTTCCTGTTCACTTTATGGTTGGGAACAGGTTACTCCAGGAGCAGATAATAAGGGTAGGATAGGAGATACTTAGTTAGGTAGATATTTAGACAGGTAGAGAAGATGTTACAGGATTTAAAGGGTCAGCAGTTATTGACGGCGTTGGGGTTGTTAAATAGTTGCGGTTGTTAAATAGGGCGGGGAAACATTAGGGGTGGGGGTGGAGGATATGTAGATGAAAGATTTATAGCGGGTTTAGTCTTGTGAGGCATAGGACAAGGGTATGTTTTTTGTAAGATGCCCCTGTTTTCAATAAAGTGTCCTTTTTCACACATCTTGAGATTTGATTGTGGTCCATTCTGGGCATGTGGCCCAATGGGGCTTTAGGGAGGCTCGCACCCCCAGGGTTTTTGGTCCATTGGTGCAGCCTGCGACAAATTGGTCTCTCTATGGGCCGCACTTGGGCTATGTGCTTGGGTGTTTTAGCTGGAAATTTTAGAGGCTGTGTTACCATTTTGTAAGGTGACATGGCAGCCGGCAGTTAGGGACAGTTTCCGATCCCCTCCTACCGACAGTTTAGAAGGTAAGATGGGGGGGTTATTTTGGTTATTATGGGATGGATGGCCAAATTTGTTGGGTACAGGTGCATCGGGGGAGTGAAAATGCATTGTAATTGGTTGTCACTTGAAGCAGGTTCATGGCGTCTGGAAGCTAGTTCTGTTCAATTTTACAGTTCACTTTATAGTTGGGAACAAGTTACTCCAGGAGCAGGTAATAAGAGTAGGATAGGAGATACTTAGTTAGGTAGATCTTTTGACAGGTGGAGAAGAGGTTACAGGGTTTAAAGGGACAAACGTGATTGACTGAGTTGGGGTTGCTAAATAGTTGTAAAGACAGGAGAAGGAAGTGGAAACCATAGGTATGGTTGAGGGGGATACGTAGATGAAGCATGTATAGAGAGGTTTAGTTTTGGGAGGCAAAGGCCAAGGTTATGTTTTTTGTAAGATGCACCTGTTTTCAATAAAGCAGCCTTTTTCACACAGCTTGAGAGTTGACTGTGGTCCGTTCTGCGCTTGTGGCCCAAAGGTTATTCTTTCAATGCGTTACAGGCATGTACTATTTAACAAGCGGCTCCACTGAAGGTTGTAAGGCTGAGTCAGAGATGACTCAAAACAACGTTCATAGAATTCTTGAGCTGGGTGTTTGGGTTAGGTTTTTTATAAATAGTGTTTGATTTTAACACAGGGTTTATTCACTTTTTGTTTCATTAACTTTTTGGTGCGTTGTTCATTTTGCGGTGTAAAGGCACATATGCATATATGAACAGCATGGGTAATTTTTCACTAATTTTCAATGTTAAGTAATTGATATTAGGCACACATATTTTGATAAAATATATGTTTGAGTACAATATGCATAACATTTTCCATTAATTTTGAAGAGTTTAACAATTTATACATGGTTCCTGATGGGTTGTTCTAAATTTCCAGTTACCCCTGACGAAGGGTCTGTAGCCCAAAATGCATTGGGTGGACTTTAAATCTGGTTACTCAAATTGAAATGTGATACACGGAGCTGTTGGACAAAGCCCAGACGGGCATTCTTGGAGCATTGAAAGATTTTAAATCACATTGTCTCTGTCTGAACTTTGAATTGAACACAGATCAAAATAGATGAAAAGGATTACTCATAAGATTACTGGATTTTTACTGAGACGATTGATTGTCTGTATGCAGTGCAGCTGTAAACTGGTGCATGCCAATGCCCCAGGTACTCTTTGTAATTGAATTTGTGACTCCTGACAATCTCATTGTACCCTGTAACCGTTATAGTCAACGAATTAATCGGGGTAGGAGTAACAAGTGAAGTAGGCCTGCTGCAGTCTTAGTTCATGAATACATATGGTCTCAGCTGTCAGTAAACATATATAACCTCTTGTAGAAGGTTCTTGTTGACCACTAATTACTGTTGGTCTCTGTGAGAAGTTGGCCTGATATATAATGCTCACTAATTCTTAGTGATCACTTTGTACCATGCCAAGCAACCCTTATGATGATTGGTTGTAATTCAACCTTGTAGACCAGTTATCCTAGTGGTAACGTGGACAAAGCAGTCTTAGGCTAAACTCTGAAAGGCATGTGAAGCCAGCTGTATTACCACACACAACCCCCTTGAATACCAAATGAAAGGACACCACACAGATATATATTGAAAATATATATTGATTTATTAACTATAAAATCCCCTGGACTCTTTATGAGCACAGAAGCACAAGCGTTAAATCACAAGACAGTTTAAAATACACAAAAGTTGCACAATATGGATGAGCCCTAGGGGCCACCTAAACCATATACTAAGAAAGTGGTATAAGAGATACCAATCGGAATGGGAACAGGCCTAGGGCCTTGGGAATCGCTGGAGCTATTCGAGACTAGCAGTGACTAGGTCGGGCAAGGCCCGCGGGACTCGGGTGCAGTGTTCAAAGTGCACGCACTTTCCAATGTAAAGTCTATGGTGCGTAAAAAGTACAAAGTTAGATAGTTAGGAACCTTCCGGGTGACCTAGAACGCTGAAACTTAAGACACAGGCCCTTGAGATGTGTACCAGTGTAGGAACACCGGCGGAGCTGAGTTACCTCACCCACAGGAAGCGGGTGCACAGGGTCGAAGTAGTGTCGGGTTTCGTCACGCTGGTCGATGGTGCTTGGAGCTGAAGATGCTGCAGGCGGCTCGATGTGAAGAGTTCCGGTGGATCCAAGGGTGGATCTGAAGTTGTGAAGACCTGAAAGCAGAGGGGACAATGTTCAAAGTCACTAGCCAGTGACTACCGTGAAACCAGATTGGAACCAGGCGATGTTGGGTGCAAACAGGCGTTGTTGGGTAGCTTCTCTCTGCAGCCACGTGGACACCCGGGGTCGAGGACATCCAGGAGTCGGTCAAAAGCTGTCCCACGCAGGCTTCTCGCTGTTGGCGGAGTCGGCAACCTGATCGGAGCAAACAGGCCTTGGCTAATGCAAGCCACGCAGGAATCGAAAGATGCTTAACACTCAGACCAGCAAGGTCAGAGCGAGTGCTCCTTTTCACAGGAGCTTGGGTAGGTCTGGAGCAACCAGACCTGCTGTGTAGTTTGTCGGTTTCGTCGCCAAGATGGCCGCTGACCACGTGGCTAGTGACCGGGATGGCGTGTCGAGTGGCACAATGCAAAAGGGCCCCACGCAGATCGTGGAGAGGCTGGAGGGCTCTGCTTCGGTGCAAGGGCTGCTCGGTGGTGGGGGTTCTCAGTCCCCAAATCACAATGTCGAGGATGCCTCAGATGCTGCGCAGTCAGCTTTTCGAGGGTCTTGCAAGAGGTCCAGCCCCACGTCACTCGGTGCCTCCACGGGTCCCTTCTTTGCAGGGACTGTGGATCGGGCTCTGAGAGGTCTGGGAGTCTGGTTCTTGTCAGGCTCTGGGCTCCGGCGGGAGGCGGGAGGCGGCGGCAAAGCAGACGTCGAGTTGCTGGTTGGTGCCTGTATTCACAGTGTGGCCACTCCTAGGCCACAAGGGAGATTCTCTTCAGTCTTCTGAGCAGCAGAATGTCGAAGTCCAGTCTTTTTCTTTATTTCAAGTTGATTCAGGATGATCTGCTGTGCAATGGCACTGCTCCCACCCTTATTCCCAATCTGAGGGGTGGATCACCTACTAGGTCCCTCCTCTGGGAGGAACCAGGAAGGGGGGCAGTTACACCCCCTTTCCTTTGTCCAGCTCCTCGCCAGGCCTGGGTCTGGAAAGTCCCAGGACCGGTTTGGACTGGCCTATGCACGGGGACACCTTGTGTGCCCCGAGCATGTCTGATTCTATTCAGCCCTGTCCTACCCAATACACAAAACCCTGTCTGGGGTGGTGCTCGCACCTCCCAAGGCAGGAAACCCTTTGTCCAGGCCACCATCTGCCGAGTTTCGGTCAGCAGCAGGAGGCCAGACTCGTGTCTGTGGTGGCAGCATCCATTTTGTGATGCTGAGGCTCTGGTTAACTTTAACCGGGGTTAAGGCTACACATATGTCGTGTCCCTCTAGAAGGGTGGAATGCTATCCCCGTCGACAGAACTGTTGAGGGGATAGTATTCCAATTCGTATGACACCTTACTCGACATGTTTTGATAAAGCCAAACCAAAGATAGCATTTAACCGCGAGGATTATAATGCACTTAAGAGTATATGGTATGGCAATATCCCGGAACAGCTTAGGGATTGGTTCCCGACAGCTGCAGACAGGCTCAGCTCATGCTAGAGCACCATCTCACATATTTCCAAGCACTCTGCCTCCAGGATTGATGAGGCCTTCCATAGCAGTGGCTGATAGGAACATATGTGTCCAGTTTAGGGTTAGGCACAGGCATACTGTACCTAAGTAAGGGGTGATTACACCGACTTACCCCAGCTGAGTGATCAGCCAGTTGTGTCAAATATGGAGGCCAGGCCAGGGGTGGCACAATACATGCTGCAGCCCCTGGTAGGCCTTGGAAACACCTATGCCCTGGGTACCTAGGGTACACTGTTACAGGGGCCAATAAGGTGAACCAGTTCTAATTCGTAATGCCCCTAAAGTGCATTGGCAGTAATTTAGAGAGAGAACAGCAGGCTGTGGGTCTGATTAGCAGGCCCACAGCCACATTAAGTCATAAACCAGTGAAGCAAAAAGCAAAAATTTGGGGTGACCATAGGATAGCAGACCCTACTCTCCTACATAACCCCCCCCCCAAACGCAGGGACATTAGACTAACCTTGACCAGTTGTGTCTTCATGTTCTAAGTGGAAGTACCTGGAGAGACCATCTGCGTTGCCATGGTCAGTCCCTGGGCGGTGCTCCACTGTAAAGTCCATCCCCTGTAGGGAGATGGACCACCTGAGTAGTTTGGGGTTTTCACCCTTCATCTGATTAAGCCATAAGAGGGGCTTATGGTCGGTCTGAATCTTGAAATGAGTGCCAAATAAGTATGCTCTCAACTTCTTCAGGGCCCACACCACAGCAAAGGCCTCCCTCTCTATAGCTGATCAACGTTTCTCTCTGGGGGTCAGCCTTCTGCTAATAAAAGCAATGGGCTGGTCCTGGCCATCTACATTAAGCTGTGAAAGCACTGCTCCCACTCCCAACTCAGAAGCATCTGTTGGACAATGGAGAAACAGCGGCCCTCATCCTCCTAGACCTCTCCGCGGCATTCGACACGGTCTGCCACCACACCCTAGTACGGCGCCTCAGCAACATCGGCATCCAGGACAAGGCGCTGGAATGGATCACCTCCTTCCTCGACGGAAGAACACAGAGAGTCCGCCTACCACCGTACAAGTCAGAGGCCTCCGAAGTCATCTGCGGCGTCCCCCAAGGATCATCTCTGAGCCCCACCCTCTTCAACGTCTACATGAGCCCCCTCGCGGCCATCGTACGCAAACACAACCTCAGCATAATCTCCTACGCCGACGACACCCAGCTGATCCTCTCCCTGACCAACGACCCCGCCGCCGCCAGAGCCAACCTGCACGAAGGGATGAAAGAGGTAGCCGAGTGGATGACGACCAGCCGCCTGAAACTGAACTCGGACAAGACGGAGGTCCTCATCCTGGGCTCCTCACCCTCCGCCTGGGACGACTCCTGGTGGCCTCCCGCCCTGGGCACCGCACCCAAACCGACAGACCATGCACGAAACCTGGGCGTCATCCTGGACTCCTCCCTCTCCATGACCAGGCAAGTCAACAACGTCTCCTCGGCGTGCTTCAACATCCTACGAATGCTACGGAAGATCTTCTGGTGGATCCCCACCGAGACCAGAAAGACCGTCACCCAGGCCCTCGTCACCAGCTGGCTGGACTACGGCAACGCCCTCTACGCCGGCACCACCGCCAAGCTCCAGAAGAGACTCCAGGGGATCCAGAACGCCTCAGCCAGACTCATCCTCGACATCCCACGAACCAGCCACATCTCCGGACATCTGAGAGACCTTCACTGGCTCCCCGTCAACAAAAGAATCACCTTCCGCCTCCTCACCCACGCACACAAAGCCCTACACGACCAAGGCCCGAGCTACCTCAACAGCCGAGTCAACTTCTACGCTCCCAAACGCCACCTCCGATCAGCCAACCACGCCCTCGCCGCCGTCCCCCGCATCCGAAGAGCGACTACAGGAGGAAGGTCCTTCTCCTACCTGGCCGCCAAGACCTGGAACTCCCTCCCTCCCGACCTGCGCCTGACCCAAGACCACCTCTCCTTCAGGAAGAAGCTGAAGACCTGGCTGTTCGAGCAGTAGCGCCCCCCCCCCCCCCCCCCCAGCGCCTTGAGACCCTACGGGTATGTAGCGCGCTTTATAAGTGTCACTGATTGATTGATTGATCTGTTTGGATAATGAACTCTCTTGAGTAGTCAGGACTCTTCAGGATAAGTGCAGAGCACATGGCCTTCTTCAGGTCATCAAATGCCTTTTGACAGATTTCTGTCCACTGAACCTTTTTGGGCATCTTCTTAGATGTCAGATCATTAAGAGGAGTCACAATGGACCCATAGTTCTTAACAAACTTCCTGTAGTACCCAGTCAGGCCCAAGAAAGCTCTGACCTGAGTCTGGGTGGTTGGAGGGGACCAGTCCTTGATGGTCTGGCTCTTACTCTCCAGTGGTTGAACTTGACCTCCCCTACAAGGTGGCCCAGGTATACAACCTTACTCTGCCCTATCTGGCACTTTGTTGCCTTGATAGTGAGGCCTGCCTTCTGCAGAGCCTCAAGCACTTCCTTCAGGTGGACCAGGTGATCCTCCCAGGTGGAGCTAAAGACAGCAATATCATCCAGATAAGCTGCACAAAAGTCATCCAACCCAGTGAGGACTTGATTCACCAACCTTTGGAAGGTGGCAGGTGCATTTTTCAAACCAAAGGGCATCACCACAAACTGATAATGCCCACTAGGGGTAGAAAATGCTGTCTTGGCTTTAGACTCCTCAGCTAACCTGATTTGCCAGTAGCCAGCTGTCAAGTCAAATGTGCTCAAATATTTGGCAGAAGCCAACTTGTCAATGAGCTCATCTGCCCTTGGAATAGGGTGTGCATCTGTCCTGGTGACAGCATTGAGTCCTCTGTAATCCACACAGAACCTCATCTCTCTTTTGCCATCTTTGGTGTGAGGTTTGGGGACCAGAACCACTGGGCTAGCCCAGGGGCTCTCTGAAGGCTCAATAACACCTAATTCCAGCATCTTTTGCACCTCAGTCTTTATACAGTCCCTGACGTGGTCAGGTTGCCGGTAAATCTTGCTCTTTACAGGAAAACTGTATCCAGTGTCCACTACATGGGTACACCAGTTAGTCTGACTGGGTGTCAATGAGAACATATGCCTGTATGCCTGTAGAACTTGTCTGCAGTCATGTTGCTGATGCTCAGTGAGGCTGCCACCTAAGGCCACACCATCAACTGAACCATCCTCAGGGTTCTGAGTGAGCAGGTCTGGGAGAGGGTCACTCTCTTCCTCCTGTCCCTCATCTGTAGCCATGAGCAAGCCCATGTCTTCCCTGCTGACATATGCCTTCAATCTGTTCACATGGAGCACCCTGTGGGGACTCCTGGGAGTTCCTAGGTCCACCAAGTAGGTAACCTCTCCCTTCTTCTCCAGAATTGTATGGGGTCCAGACCATTTGTCTTGGAGTGCTGCTGGGGCCACTGGCTCCAACACCCATACCTTCTGTCCAGGCTGAAACTCAACAAGGACAGCCTTTTGGTCATGCCAAGCTTTCTGTAATTCTTGGCTAGCCTCAAGGTTTTTGGATGCCTTTTCCATGTACTCTGCCATCCTGGAGCGGAGACCAAGTACATAGTCCACTATGTCTTGCTTAGGCTTTTTGAGAGGTAACTCCCATCCTTCCTTCACCAGACACAGGGGTCCTCTTACAGGGTGCCCAAACAACAATTCAAAGGGGCTGAAACCAACCCCCTTTTGAGGGACTTCTCTGTAAGCAAACAAAAGGCAGGGCAGTAGGATGTCCCATCTTCGCCTGAGCTTTTCAGGTAATCCTTTAATCATGCCCTTTAGGGTCTTGTTAAATCTCTCAACAAGCCCATTGCATTGTGGGTGATACGGAGTGGTGAACTTGTAGTTGACACCACATTCCTTCCACATAGCTGTCAAATATCCTGACATGAAGTTGGCATCTCTATCAGATATTACCTCCTTAGGAAACCCCACTCTGGAGAAAACTCCAAGTAAGGCCCTGGCCACAACAGGAGCTGTTGTGGTCCTAAGTGGAATTGCCTCTGGGTACCTGGTGGCATGATCCACTACCACCAGTATGAATCTGTACCCAGATGCTGTAGGGGGATCCATTGGACCAACAATATCAATCCCCACTCTTTCAAAGGGAACCCCCACCACAGGTAGTGGTATTAGGGGGGCCTTTGTTGTTCCACCTGCTTTATCACTGGCTTGGCAGGTTTCACAGGAGCTACAAAACTCCTTGGTGTCTTCAGACATGTGAGGCCAGTGAAAGTGAGGGACAAGCCTGTCCCAAGTCTTGTTCTGGCCTAAGTGTCCTGCTAAAGGAATATCATGGGCCAAGGTGAGAAGGAAACCCCTAAATTGCAGAGGTATAACCAACCTCCTGGTTGCACCAGGCTTGGGGTCTCTACCCTCTGTGTAAAGGAGTCCTTCATCCCAATAAACTTTATGGGCACCTTGAGCATTCCCAGCAGCCTCAGCAGCAGCCTGCTGTCTGATGGGTTCAAGAGAAGGACAGGTTAACTGAGCCTGCCCCAAGTCTGCCCTAGAAGATCCTCCTGTCCCACGAAACTCAACCTGATCAGGTTCAAGTTCTTCAGAGACAGTTCCTTCAGGGGTCTCAAGACCAGCTTCCTGTGAAGCTTGATCCTCACTTGCAGGCAGTTGGGAAGGCACAGCCTTTACCCTCCAGTTCTTCTTCTTGGAAGGTGCTTGGTCCATTGTTCCAGGATCCAAGACCTGAGGTTCAGAGAGGCACTTTTTGGCCTGCGACCTGGTCACAGCAAGGACATGTGATGATATCCCTAACATCTCTGCATGAGTCCTGTACTCAACTTCTGACCATAGAGAGTTCTCCAGGTCATTGCCCAACAAACATTCTACTGGGAGATCAGCACTAACCACAACTCTTTTTAGGCCAGTTACCCCTCCCCAGGAAAAGTTAACAAGTGCCACACTATGTGTAGTAGTGACATTGCTGGCATTGGTCACCAGGTAATTATCACCTGGCATGTATTGTCCAGGGTCCACAAAGTTAGGTGTCACCATAGTGACACTGGCACATGTGTCCCTGTAAGCTTGAGCCACTTTGTTGTTAATCAAAGGTGTCTGTCTGTATTTGCCCAGGTTACTGGGACTTATGTCAGGGGTCAAATCTATGTCCCCATCACAAATCAGAACAGCCTGTGTAAGGGTTCTGACTAGGTCAGAATCTCCTTCAGTTCCCAAAGTGATACCCACTACCCCTTTGGCTTGTGGACCAGCACTGCTAGCTGTACTAGTGGGTGCAGTTGCCTTAGGGGCTGCAGTGCTGGGGGCTCCACCCTTTTTACACTCACTTGTCCAGTGAGAGGTGTTCTTACAAGTTTTACACCAGGGTTTCTTCTGACCTTCTTTCTTCTTCTTCTTGGAAGTTTGGGACCCACCCTCTGTTTCAGTTTGGGGCCCTGTTGAAGACTTCTGGTCTTTAGATTTCTGCTCCCCACCCTTCTGGTCTGTTTTCTTCTGGTCACCACCCTGGTTCTGGTTCTGGTTCTTTTGCTTAACTCTGGTTCTTACCCATTTATCTGCCCTCTTTCCCAATTCTTGGGGAGAGGTCAAATCTGAGTCAACCAAATGTTGATGCAACTGCTGGTTCTGACAATTATTTAAAATTTGTTCTCTCATCAGCAAATTATACAATCCTTCATAGTCTGTAACCTTGCTTCCCAGCAACCATCCCTCCAGAGCCTTAGTGGCACACTCAACAAATTCAGACCAGTCCTGAGTCTGTGTCTTCTGGGTATCTCTGAACATTAACCTGTACTGTTCAGTGGTTAAGCCTAACCCATCAATCAGAGCACTCTTCAGGACCAGGTAGTTTCTAGAATCCCCATCACTAACTGTGAGGAGTCTGTCTCTGCCTCTACCTTCAAAGGAGAGCCACAAGATTGCTGCCCACTGCCCCTGAGGGATCTGCTGTACTCTTCAGGCTCTCTCCATTGCAGTTATCCATTTATGGATGTCATCCCCAGCTTTGTAGGGGGGCACAATCTTACTCAGATTTCTGTTATCAAAAGACCTGTCTTTATCCTTGTGGATATTGCTGCCACCAGTGGGCTCTATTACCCCACTCTCTCTAGGCTGTCTTGCTCTAGCAAGTTTCTCTTGGGCCAGGGCAACCTCTAACTCTTGCCTCTGAATCCTAAGCTCACCCTCTCTCATCTTGGCCTCATGTTCCCTTCTCTGAGGGCTAGTCATCTCCTTTCTGGAGTGACCATGAGAGCCTCTAGAAGCATGGGAGTTGTCAGAGTCACCTGAGTGAGTCCTTCTCCTCCTAGGCTTCTGGTTAAGTCCACCTGGGGGTCTGAATGGGTTGTTACCTGATTCAGTCCCAAATAGGCTTAAGTTAGCCTGGTTCAGTCTACTGACCAGCACCTGACTATTTCTGTCATCATCTGACTCACTGCTCCCCCCTCTTCTGTCTCTTCTTCGTCTTCCTCCTCTGGGTCTACCTGAGGAGCTCCAGTGATGGGGGCTTCCTCATCTACCAGGATGATAGGGACAGGGGTGTCTACAGTGTCATCCTCTGAAGGATGGCCTCCTTCAGCATCCCCTGTGGGGTTTGCCTTAGAGGGCTTTAGAGTCTCAGACTGGTCTAAGAGCTCTCTTAGGTGGTCTGTAGTAGGGGAAGGCCCAGTCTTCAGACCCCTTAAGACACAAAGCTGTCTTAGTTCCTTAAAGGAGAAAATAGCAAATTTGGATGGTGCCCTTGGAGGGTCACTCTCAACAGGGATGTTCCCAGTGGAACCCTCTGCTCCAGACATTGCTCTAGTGTGGGTGGATGTGTTGCAATCTACCTACACTGGTGTTTACCTACTAAACCTATCTAGTAGTTGTAGTCAGGGTGTGCTACTCCCTTTGCTCTACAACAACTAAGTTCAGTAGAACTTAAGTATACTAGTCTTGTTTTATATGTACCTAGCAGGTACCTGTATGATCTTTCAAATGATAATCTCAAAGATTGTAATGGTAAAACAACAGCAAGCTCAGATCCCAATCCGCTGCTCACCAATGTGAGAAGTTGGCCTGGTATATAATGCTCACTAATTCTTAGTGATCACTTTGTACCATGCCAAGCAACCCTTATGATGATTGGTTGTAATTCAACCTTGTAGACCAGTTATCCTAGTGGTAACGTGGACAAAGCAGTCTTAGGCTAAACTCTGAAAGGCATGTGAAGCCAGCTGTATTACCACACACAACCCCCTTGAATACCAAATGAAAGGACACCACACAGATATATATTGAAAATATATATTGATTTATTAACTATAAAATCCCCTGGACTCTTTATGAGCACAGAAGCACAAGCGTTAAATCACAAGACAGTTTAAAATACACAAAAGTTGCACAATATGGATGAGCCCTAGGGGCCACCTAAACCATATACTAAGAAAGTGGTATAAGAGATACCAATCGGAATGGGAACAGGCCTAGGGCTTTGGGAATCGCTGGAGCTATTCAAGACTAGCAGTGATTAGGTCGGGAAAGGCCCGCGGGACTCGGGTGCAGTGTTCAAAGTGCACGCACTTTCCAATGTAAAGTCTATGGTGCGTAAAAAGTACAAAGTTAGATAGTTAGGAACCTTCCGAGTGACCTAGAACGCTGAAACTTAAGACACAGGCCCTTGAGATGTGTACCAGTGTAGGAACACCGGCGGAGCTGAGTTACCTCACCCACAGGAAGCGGGTGCACAGGGTCGAAGTAGTGTCGGGTTTCGTCACGCTGGTCGATGGTGCTTGGAGCTGAAGATGCTGCATGCGGCTCGATGTGAAGAGTTCCGGTGGATCCAAGGGTGGATCTGAAGTTGTGAAGACCTGAAAGCAGAGGGGACAATGTTCAAAGTCACTAGCCAGTGACTACCGTGAAACCAGATTGGAACCAGGCGATGTCGGGTGCAAACAGGCGTTGTTGGGTAGCTTCTCTCTGCAGCCACGTGGACACCCTGGGCCGAGGATGTCCAGGAGTCAGTCACGAGCTGTCCCACGCAGGTTTCTCGCTGTTGGCGGAGTCGGCGACCTGATCGGAGCAAACAGGCCTTGGCTAATGCAAGCCACGCAGGAATCAAAAGATGCTTAACACTCGGACCAGCAAGGTCAGAGCGAGTGCTCCTTTTCACAGGAGCTTGGGTAGGTCTGGAGCAACCAGACCTGCTGTGTAGTTTGTCGGTTTCGTCACCAAGATGGCCGCTGACCACGTGGCTAGTGGCCGGGATGGATCGTCGAGTGGCACAATGCAAAAGGGCCCCACGCAGATCGTGGAGATGCTGGAGGGATCTTCTTCGGTGCAAGGGCTGCTCAGTGGTGGGGGTTCTCAGTCCCCAAAGCACAACGTCGAGGATGCCTCAGATGCTGCGCAGTCAGCTTTTTGAGGGTCTTCCAAGAGGTCCGGCCCCGCGTCACTCGGTGCCTCCACGGGTCCCTTCTTTGCAGGGACTGTGGATCGGGCTCTGAGAGGTCTGGGAGTCTGGTTCTTGTCGGGCTCTGGGCTCGGGCTCCGGCGGGAGGCGGCGGCAAAGCAGACGTCGAGTTGCTGGTTGGTGCCTGTATTCAAAGGGCGGCCACTCCTAGGCCACAAGGGAGATTCTCTTCAGTCTTCTGAGCAGCAGAATATCGTAGTCCAGTCTTCTTCTTTATTTCAAGTTGATTCAGGATGATCTGCTGTGCAATGGCACTGCTCCCACTCTTATTCCCAATCTGAGGGGTGGATCACCTACTAGGTCCCTCCTCTGGGAGGAACCAGGAAGGGGGGCGGTTACACCCCCTTTCCTTTGTCCAGCTCCTCGCCAGGCCTGGGTCTGGAAAGTCCCAGGACCGGTTTGGACTGGCCTATGCACGGGGACACCTTGTGTGCCCCGGGCATGTCTGATTCTATTCAGCCCTGTCCTACCCAATACACAAAACCCTGTCTGGGGTGGTGCTCGCACCTCCCAAGGCAGGAAACCCCTTGTCCAGGCAACCATCTGCTGAGTTTCAGTCAGCAGCAGGAGGCCAGACTTGTGTCTGTGGTGGCAGCATCCATTTTGTGATGCTGAGGCTCTGGTTAACTTTAACCGGGGTTAAGGCTACATACTTGTCGTGTCCCTCTAGAAGAATGGAATGCTATCCCCGTCGACAGAACTGTCGAGGGGATAGTATTCCCATTCGTATGACACCTTACTCGACATGTTTTGATAAAGCCAAACCAAAGATAGCATTTAACCGCGAGGATTATAATGCACTTAAGAGTATATGGTATGGCAATATCCCGGAACAGCTTAGGGAGTGGTTCCCGACAGCTGCAGACAGGCTCAGCTCATGCTAGAGCACCATCTCACATATTTCCAAGCACTCTGCCTCCAGGATTGATGAGGCCTTCCATCGGAGTGGCTGATAGGAACATATGTGTCCAGTTTAGGGTTAGGCACAGGCATACTGTACCTAAGTAAGGGGTGATTACACCGACTTACCCCAGCTGAGTGATCAGCCAGTTGTGTCAAATATGGAGACCAGGCCAGCGGTGGCCTGCAGCCCCTGGTAGGCCTTGGAAACACCTATGCCCTGGGTACCTAGGGTACACTGTTACAGGGGCCAATAAGGTGAACCAGTTCCAATTCGTAATGCACCTAAAGTGCATTGGCAGTAATTTAGAGAGAGAACAGCAGGCTGTGGGTCTGATTAGCAGGCCCACAGCCACATTAAGTCATAAACCAGTGAAGCAAAAAGCAAACATTTGGGGTGACCATAGGATAGCAGACCCTACTCTCCTACAGTCTCTTGCTAGGTGAGAGGTGTATTCCACTAAAGCTGGTCATTGCTGACTGCTAGCGTTAATAGACTCACCCACCCTGGCTCCATGATATGTGGTAACCCTCCCTGGTATTACTTTGTGAGCTCTGAATATGCCAAGAGAAGCTCTTTGCATTAGTAAGGATGATTTTGGGCAGGTGTAATAGCAAGTGATTTTTTTCATCAGGTGTTACTGTCAGCTGCAGCTACAGCTACTCATTAATGATAGATTTAAAGAGTGAAGATGTCCCTATAAGGAACGAGACCTCTTCTTCTGTCAGCAGGATCTCTATTCCCTGTCAAGTAGATAGTAACCACAGGATGCGTTTTCTGTGGAATATATACTTCATCAGCCACAATTTAGTAACATTCAGGTACTGGTTCTTATCTCAGGTTTCTTTTGTATCTGTTACACTTAAAAAGCCCTAAGGGATAAGGGGACCTGATTCTATGGAAGATTTAAAGTACACATGGGTCTTCCAAACACATTAGTATGTCACTCAAATTTGAAATTTGTAGCAACCAGTGAACTGGCCAATATAGGGTACCACTGGTTCATATCACTCCTTTCTAAAGGAACATCTGGCTAGGTTTTGCTAGTTCCCAGAGCTGTAGGAATATGTGTGCGTTACTGCAGGTAAGGGAAAGCACACAGTCATCTCATACCTGTCCCCGAGGACCATACTTATTAGAAGAAAGCCCATTGTGAGCACACTTAACAGAGTACTTGGAGGAACCATGATGCGCCTACCCCAATTGTGTCTACTCAATTCATTATACAGGCAATAGATAATTAATATAATGGATTTTTATTAAATCCTATCCTCTAGTATTATCTAAGTATTACAACAGTCATCTCAACAAGATCAGTACTAACAATGTCACAATAAATTTGTGATAAAAGAACAAAAATACAAAATATTACATTTTGTTATTGAATTCAAGCCTACCATTGTTGTCAGATCAGTGAAGCTGTGTAAAACCACCTTCACTCCTTTTTACGACCCAAGAATGGCCTCTACCTCATCCGATGGGATGGACTTTGAACAAGTACTGCTCCCAGTTCTCTAGAAAGCCTTTCTCCCTCTCCTTAAGAGAGAAAGGGTTATATTGTACTTTCGCCTGGTTATGGCTGTTTCCTATTTGAACGGCATGCAAACCCATTGTTTGGTGAGTGAGCCTGGCAACCTGTTGTTGGGTGAAGCAATTTCTTTTCAGTTTTATATAGGGCACACTCGACCCAAAGGTATCAGAGCTCCTCATATGAACACCAGTTGCATTACAGAGGGACACATTCATTTTTTAAGGCACAGGGAGATTAAGTGAATACAAGTAGCACTATCATATTGTTATGACAATTTTCACACAATCAAATCTCCTTAGGCCTTCAAGACTTGTACCCCAAGAGTCAGTTAGTTTGAAAGAGAGTGGAGGCAGCACCAATCTTGAAATAAATTAACAGGACCAAAGTTTTTTGTCAAAAAATATATTTTTCTTTTTATTTTCGTATTTTCAAAGTGCACAGGACAGCCAACGCGTTTCGCTCCCCAACCATGGTAGCTTCGTCAGGGCAATTATAATAGATGGTTCTCCTACAGTTGTACAATCAAATTGAAGAAAGAACTGGCCAATATAATGGTACATATACTAGTAAAAGGGTTCCAAGTAGAAATAGAGGTATCCAAAGCGTCGAGGACCGTCGGGTTATTCACACAATTAGCATATCAGATTATCCCATAGGGAAAATATTAATATCCATAGGGTTATCGTGACGCGAAGCGACATACGTGCAGTCCGTGATAAGCTGCTAATACACACATGCTTCAAGGGTTTATCTCAGCGTGACGGCCCACGACGGATTTTCTCTGAGAAATGTATTAGCAGCTTATCACGGACTGCCCGTACGTCGCTTCGCGTCACGATAACCCTATCTATATCTATATCTATTATAATTGCCCTGACGAAGCTCCCATGGTTGGGGAGCGAAACGCGTTGGCTGTCCTGTGCACTTTTATATTTTTTGACAAAAAACTTTGGTCTTGTTGATTTTCTTCAAGATTGGTGCTGCCTCCACTCTCTTTCAAATTTTCTATCTGGAATTCCAGTGGGACCGAACCACAGCAGGTCCTGGAGGTTGACAGCACAATAAAACTGAATATTCTAAGGGACTTTGGAAATTTGAGTTGCTTGCTGCTTGATCCGCTGTGGAGCTTCTTTCTTGTCCAAGAGTCAGTTAGTAAAGGCCTTTAGTGAGGCACTATACCATATGACATGAGTTTTCATGTATCAAGTGAAGACGAAGTAATAAGAGGCATCATAGGAGAGAAATCCCTCCAGAGATTGCAGTATTAAGCCTGCCATAAAAAGCACCAAACGCTCATCCTGCTTATCTGATCCCATCCCTCCCACTTTTGCTAAACAACAAGCAAATTCTCTCACACAAAGGACATTTTGAGACACACAGTGGCAGGGGTTTGTTTTCTAATTATCTCGTCTCTGACCTGTGACAGAGAAGTCATGTGACCCTGAGGTATATATCTTCCTTCTTAGAATGAGTCAGGAGTAGAAAAAATAATTTGGGGTAAAGTTCTCATGCAAGTTAGGGGCTTGTGCACAGATTCACTTTTTTTAGTTTTGTCCTTTATTTATTTCTTTAAGAAAGATGTATGTTTAAACAATAAGATTGAACACCCCAAATTACGATGATCGTTGAGAATAGCCAAAGAAGATTTCTAAATGTGATCAACATGGAATTTATTTTTATAGTGTTTGTGTAAATGCGGTTTCCTAGATTCTTAATGGCTGGCATAAGCGTTTTCGTAAACAAGGGACAAAGTAGGAGGCCTGTCCAGAGTTTGCGGAGTGACCAAAAAACTCTCCATGGAGTTCCGCAAGCGATGGAGTGAGGTAAGTTGCACTGCTGATTTTTAGCTCATAAGGGGTGCAGCTTCCTTCTGCCACTTGAGATGTTCTACTTGAGGGGCAGCTTCCTCAATGCAAGTGGCAGGTTTCTCAACATGAGCAGTAATGACCTACCGCGACCCCTCGCAATGAGAAATCTCGCCGGGAGATAGTCTAGCATTGGATTTTCCTAGCTCGCTCTTGCTAGCTCAATATTGGCGAGCCATGAGAGAGGAAAGAATCTGCTGCACACCAATATGCTGAGTTTTTAGAAGCTCTGCGGTCCATGCGGAGTGCAGAGTTAGAAAAAGTCCACAAACTCCTCAAGGGTAGCAGAGTTTACCGCCCAGGCCTACAAATTAGTCTAATGAACAGAATTGTTTTTTTCATATTGCTTCCCTTGCACAGATCTGAGCCAAGCGAACTAATAGACAAAGACCAGTGAGTCTCTGTGTTTCAAACTTTTGAATGTGATTGAAGAAGCATGTTCCATCCAAATCCTAAATTCTGCTTAGAAAAACATTGCTGAGAGTGATTTTTCAAGAGTGACGCATTTTGATGCAACATGCCCCACACCTACTTCGTTTTGAAACTCTGTCTTGAAGGATTATGCCACTCATGTAGCCAAGAATATATGAGAGTCATCGTTAAAGAAAAGAGTGATTTAATTTTTACAACATTTTTATATACTGCCAAGGGCCCTTAAATTAAATTACATAAAATAATGTACAATTTATTATTTAGTTTTCTATAGCGCGAACTAGACCCTTGGGTATCAGAGCGCTTAACATCACATGGCATAGTAAAAAACAGCAATGTAGTTAGATAACAGAAGAAAAGATACAAGACTGCTATAAAGTTCCAAGACATGAATAATACTGTTCTGAGGTAGTAGTTGATTGATTTCTCTCCTCTCCTGGATTGTCTCTTGCCTTCTGCCCAGTGTCCTCTTGTCGTGTGGCATTTTCTATAAATATCCCGATTTGTTATATAATAGACCCCCACTGTATAGTTACAAAAGGCAACTTGCCTACCTATGGGAGGAATTTGCTCATGAGAAAGATCTTAGTTTCTTTCCTAAATGATGCAGTGTTCGAAAATGTTTCTGATGTTCGCAGGGAGAGAATTCCAGATTCTAGGGGCTGCACCAGAGAACGCTCTCTCATAGGTTTTTTTTCTTCCTGAAAATAGGTGGTCTCAGCAGCAGAAAATTGGCACTCCGGGCAGGTCTGTTTCCTCCTGATATTTCTATTTTCTGGGCAAGATATCTGGGTGTGTTGTGATGGATCGCTTTATGGGTGATGCATGCCAATTTTAGCTGTATTCTAGCTTCGTAGGGTAGCCAGTTTAGTGCTTTCAAGTGAGGGGATATGTGGTCAAATTTCCTCGATCCTGTGATGAGTCTTGCCGCTGCATTGAGGCATGCTTTTAGAGGAGCTATGGAAATTTTTGGAAGACCTGCTAGTGTTGTGCACCCATACTCAATTCTTGAGATAACCAGTGATTGCACAGCTAGTTTTAGGTCATTCTCCGATAAAAATGACTTCATTTTTCTTAAGTAGTTCAGGTGGAAGCATGCGTTTTTTGCCATTACTTTAATGTGGGTTTTCATATCAAGGTGTTCATCCAGTGTGATTCCGAGAGACTTCGATGACTCAACTAGAGTCAGGGTGCAGTTTAGTGCTGTGATCATTTTGGACCATTCCTTCTCTACTGCTTGATTCTTTTGTGGTGCGATGAGAAAGAATTCAGTTTTATTTGCGTTTGGCTTGAGATGATTGCTAGTTAGCCATTTTAGCGTCATTTTGAGGGCCTCATTCATAATGGTTGTGTCTTCCATTGATACAATCTTGATGTAAAGTTGTGTGTCGTCTGCGTACATATGGTAAGATATTTTAGAATCTCGCAGAATTTCTGTAAGGGGTTCGATATATAAGTTAAACAGTGAAGGAGATAGAGTCGATCCTTGGGGTACTCCAATTGAGTTTGGGCAAGAAGGAGAACGAGATTGGTTTACTAGAAATCTCTGAGTTCTATTCTGTAAGAATGATTTGAACCAATCCAATACAGTGCCGGAAATTCCCATCCTGTTGTGCAGCCTGTTTAGAAGTTTTTCGTGGTTAACTGTATCAAACGCTGATGACAAGTCTAGGAGGATGAGTAGACAAGATTGGTTGTGATCTAAAGCTTGAAGTGCATCATCGACTATGTGGAGGATTGCTGTTTCCGTGCTGTGGCCAGTTCTGAATCCCGATTGGCAATCATCCAGTAGAGAGAAGTTGTCGATGTGTCGGCTCAACTGATTTTGTACACATCTCTCTATAAATTTGGCAAGAAGAGGGATGTTGGTCACTGGGCGATAGTTATTTGGATCTGCCGGGTCTGCTGTGGGTTTTTTGAGGATCGGGACTACTTGACCTGTCTTGAGGCATTCTGGGAGGACCCCCTGGGAAAGTGAGGCGTTTATAATTTCAATCCATATTGGAATCATAATATGGCTGATTTCTTTCAGGCATTTTGATGGTAGAGGGTCGTTAAAGTGATTGTTTGGTTTAGTGGCAGCAAGCGTTTTAGTGATCTCAATCTGGTCTAAAAGTTTGAAAGTGTCCCAGTGTGCCTTGTTTTTTGTCGCATTGTTCGCATAGTTCGTTGCAGATTGTGATGCAGGTGTATTGTAGTTGGGGTTATCTGCAGCGATCCTGAGTTCTTTTTCCAGATCGTTGGCTTTGTTGTTGAAAAAGGTTGAAAATTCTTCGCAACTTGGTTGTGTTTTAGTAACTTCTTGGGCAGATTTTGCCAGTTTATTAGATTGTAATTTTATAATCTCAAACAGTTTCCGTGGTCTGTTTTTGGCGTTGTCCAGTTCAGATCTGATAAATTCCTTTTTCGAGTCGAGTTTTGTTATATTCCTTTCTGATCTTTCTGAGGGATTTCAGATCAGGGGATGACGGGTGTTGTCTCCATTTTCTTTCTGCACGTCTCAATTTTCTTCTATCTTCATTCAACATTCCATTAAACCAAGGGTTTTTAATCTTTTCCGTGACTCTTTTTAATTTGAGTGGTAAGGTGCAGTTGACTATTTGCGATATTGTGGTCGTGTAATGGTTCGTTAGATCCGTCACATTCTGCGTGTTGTCAGGTGGGATTAGATCTCTTTTGCAGCTTTCCAATAGAAGATCTATATTCGAGTCTCTGGTTTCTCGTATCCATCTTTTCATTTTGCTAGATTGAATGGTTTTTATCTTCTCCTGTGATGATATTAGGAAGGTTATGGCGTGGTGATCTGACCAGTCGCATGGTTCTATTGAGAGGATTGAGATGTCATTATTCTTTATCCAGTCTAAAGTTGCTCCTTTCTCGTGAGTAGGTTGTAGACAAGCTTGTGATAAATGTAGCTCAGTCAGAAAGTCTTTAAAGGCGTTGACCTGTTTGTCGTTGTTGTCTTCCCAGTGTAGATTAAAATCACCTAGAAATATATTCTTACTTTCATTGCTGGAGTTGGCAGTTATGATCTCCATTAGTTGGTCAATGAAGTTCATGTTATTTCCCGGAGGGTGATATAAGGCATGTAGGTTGCAAATCTGTTTGTTAGCTGATCTTATGTGGAGCCCAAGGTATTCGCATGATTCGAGAGAGTCTGATTGAAAATGGCCAATTTCTAAGTTTGATCTGTGGATACAGGCAATACCACCTCCTGTCTTTTTTCGTCTGTCAAGTCTCATTATGTTATAGTGCGGGGGCACCAACAAGTCTAAGACTGGGGACGAGGATTCAGACAGCCATGTTTCGGTAAGGATTGTTACGTCTATTTCCTGATTGATAATGATATCGGCTATGTCCGAAGCATGTTTCGCTGCCGATCGGCAGTTGAGCAAAAGGCATTTTAATGATTTTTCTGTTCTATCTGTGATCCTGTTTGACGAGTCGGTGGTTAGTTGGATTTGTTGTAAGTTGTTGAGATTGGGTTTTCTTCCATTTCTCGTGGATGTTCTGTTTGCGTCTATCGATACTCTTTTGATTTCGTGAACTCTGGTGGGGTCCGATTGCTCGTACTCCCTGAGTAGTGCTAGTATCTCTACTTCCGACAAAGAATTTTGATTCCTATTTGGTCTGTTTTGTCTGTTTGACAATGGCATTGCTCTCTTCTTGTTTTTGTCTTTGGTTGTATTTAATAGCTGTTTGATGTGTTCTACTTCCGTGTGAGTGTTTTCTGTAATATCACATAGTCTTTCTATACCTTTCAAGGTGTTTGATAATTCCTGCGACATGATACTGGTTTGTGTTTGAATCTCGAGAATTTTTCTCATGATCTTAGGTGACTGAGTGTGATTATTCCTCCGTATGATTCGATCTTCACGTTTTCTGTTCCTGAGTTTCCGTTCGGACCCATGTCTCATTTTCTTCTTATTTCTCTCCTTTGGTCTGTTTTCTCCTCGGACCTTAATTGCTGAGTTGGACGTTCTGTCTAGGCTTGGCGATCCACTGTTGTTGAAGTTGTTTTTATTTCGCGTTCTTTCGTCTTCATTCCTGGCCAGCGTACTTTCTGTTCCGCATAAAGCTCCTGGTTGATTGTCCTGTTCCTGGAGGTCTCTAGATGGAGTTCAGGTTCCTGTTGGTCTCTGGTTGGGGTACTAATTGTGGAGATAGCGTCGGATGAGACTGTGATGTTTACTGACGGACTCTGGAGTTGTAAAGGCCTATTGACTCTTGATTGCGTTACTTGAACAGGTTCCTGGCGGACCCAAGTTGCGGTGCTTATTATATTGGTGTAGTTGGGTGTGACCAGGTTGACTTCTGTGTTTCTCCGGTGTATTAGTGGCTTCGTGGTCTCTATGTTTCTTTTTAAGGATGCAAAAAAGTTGTCGAATTTCTACAGGTCGTTGTTAGATGCTTGGATCATCACTATCCCAGTCTTGAAGATAGTAATGCAGAGGTCCACTCTCAGGTTGGGTGATGCTTTTGTCATATATTTTGTACCATGAGGGATGTTAGTTGTGGATTTTATATAGAGCCACGTTGTAAAGGCATTGCGCCATTTCGCCCTTTTTCTGGTGAAGAATATCATATCTTTCGTGATGACTTCCTTGGCCATGCACACAGAAGTGTCACAGATTAATGTGTCAAGGTTTTTCCTCATGATGTTATGCTTAAATTTTTTGGCTGCGGGGAGCGTGGTCTGGCAGCGACCAAGATGGCAGCCTAGTCCTAGGGCGCTCCGGAGGCGACTCTTTCAACCCCCAATATCCGCAACTGATCCAGTGACCACTCGGCGCCTGACGCTGGAATCGGGGAGCCCTTATCTTCCGACTCCCGCTGTCCCCTCCCCGGCGCTGAACTGAGCCCGGGTGGTGAAGATCCGGCAGCTGGAGTTTTGAGGCCGACTGCGGCCTTTGCCTCACGGAGCCGGCGGCCTCGAGTGGAAGGAGGCGTGGGGCGGAAAAAACAGCAGGCGGCTGAGAGTGACACCTGACACCGGGGACCCTAACATCGCGGATCGCGGCGCCTTCTGCTGCCCGGCTCTGAGTGTGGACTGGGCCCGGGCGGCGACGGCTGCGGGACCAAGCAGCGACCTGCCTGAGCCCCCCGGTGAGAGGGCCGGATAGCTGGCAACACCGTTGGCGGCCTGTAGCCGGCGCCCCCCGAGGAGACACCTGCGGGATTCTCAGCGCGCCCGCTCTGATCTGTGTTGCGCTCCGCTGCGGTGGGGGCGGCTGGCGCGTGTGAGGTCCGCCGGGGCTGCCTTGAGGCCTGGACACATTGGAAGCCCCCGGAGAGTGAGGACTGGGCCCTCGATTGGTGCCGAAAATCAGCGGCCCTGAGCGGACATCGGCGGGTGGTCCCCTGCCCTGCTGGCCCCGGATGGCGAGGAGCTGCACCAGTGGGGAGGGCCCGGCTGGCCCCTCCGCACCTGCGCACCTGTGAGGTACGACTGCTGGGCACCAGTGAGGAGCGGGCGACACCCCTGATTGCCGCGTTGTGCATTTGTGAGCGGTGGGTCCCGTGGCGCAGAGAGCTGGGCGCGGCGCTGGACACCGGCGGCTGGGCCCCTATGTGTGCGGTTAGCCGCGTGCAGACGGACTGGGCAGAGTCTTGAGATCCTCTCGGGCTGCTGGTGGGGCTCGCTGGACGACGGGGCTCCCTCTGCTGCGGGTCACTGCACCAACCGGACCTCCTGATCTGTGGCCTTGTCTTGATTGGCGGGGGGGGGCCTGCTCCGTGGGCGGAGGGCCCATACCGGCTGCAGAGACTGACCGTTTTGGCCCTGCCTGGGTGCCGGCCTGGTGGGGTGTCTTGAGGGTGGCCACCTACCGTCCTCGGCGACCATGCGGGGCAAGAGTAACACGACGGTGCCGCAGTCCAACACGATGGATAACTACACGGCGGGCCCGACCGGCGACGATCTGCCCCACCCTGGACCATCTGAGGAGCCCCGGGAGCCGTCCCTCTCCTCGATTATGCAGGCCATTCAATTCCTGGGCACCACGCTGGAGTCCAAAATAGACAAAATGTCCATTGAGTTGACACTCCAGAGGGCTGATCTGAATAAGACGTCGGAGAAGGCTACACATAACGCGACTGCTATCACAGACTTACAGGGGACCGTCAAGTCACTGCAACAACAGGTCCAGCGGCTCACACACCAGCACCAACAGGTGGCGGCTCGGCTGGAGGACCAGGAAGGGAGGGCCCGGAGGAACAATCTTCGCGTGGTAGGCGTGCCGGAAAAAATGGAAGGGGCCAGTGTAGAGCTGTTCCTAGAGGACCTTATCCTGAACACTCTAAAACCCAAGAGACTATCTAAATTCTTCGTCTAAATTCGTCGTCCCGCCTCTGCTCAACTACCGCGACCGAGACGCAATCCTGCAGGCGGCACGGCGGCACGGGGACTTGCGGGTGGAGGACGCTACGATACGTTTCTTCCCGGACTTTACGCTCAAGGTCCAGCAGGAGCGCCGATCCTTTGATGCAGTCAAGAGAAAACTGAGAGATTGCGACCTTCGCTACATGATGTTCTTCCGGCGCGCCTCAAAGTGCTGGTGGGGGGAAAATCCTTCTTTTTCACCACCCCGGAGGAGGCACATGCCTGGCTGGAGGAGCACGGGAGGTGCCCGGAGGGGGAGGGCAGTTGGAGGAGTTCGGCCCCCCGGTCCCTGGCCTCCTCCGTGGAAATGCCGGGGAGACTCCGGCAGCATCGGGAGGAACCGTCCCCGGGGGCGAGGAGGCAGACCCGCAGCCTCTCAGCGTCTCCGGATCTGGAGTGAGGAGTCGGACTATCTCAACTATGGTTGGCGAGCTCCTATGGACATGTAATGTATGACAACACTGTAAATGCTTGCCGTGACTGTGAACATTCCTCGTTTTTCTCCCTCATACGGGGGTGGTGGTGAGCCTGTTTTGAGCGGGGGTCATGTATGTATCGGGCTTGCATGGACCAAAAGTGTACTGGTGATGGATGTTCACCCTTGCCCTGATACATGGGTACTATTTTTCAGTCGGGGGAGGTTCCTTATTCCTCGTGGGCATCTGGTTCTGGCTGGGATGTTTGTGGTTTTACTATTGGTTCTTCATATGGGGTTTAGGGGGGAGAGCCCCGGAGGGTGGGATTGGCTGCACCACTCACCCCAAAGGTTATCGTTTTTAAGGGCTACAGGCGCTCTGCTGATTGGGGATGTCTGGCGCGGTTGGCCGGAGTGGCAGGGTAGCAGGGTGGGGGGCTGTTATGGGGGGGGAACGGGGGGCTTGGTTTAGTTGCTTACTTGTGGTTCCTGCAGTTCATCATGGTTCTGATTCCATCGACACATCTATGGGGCGGGGAGGGGCGGATGGAGGGAAGGGATGGTTCTTCCGCGTTCAGCACTGGCAGGGGACATGGCAGGCATGCACGCATATAAGACGCAACACATAAGCATTTTATCCTGGAATGTGAATGGCCTGCGGAATAAAATTAAATGAACAGTCGTTCTGCAGTACCTCCGTAGGCACGCTACTGATGTCGTCCTCCTACAGGAGACACATCTGTTGGGGAATCACTGTAGGGCCCTGGACAGATTCGGGTACACCCTCCGTGCACATTCAGGTTTCACGACTGGTTCGAGGGGTGTGGGTATACTTGTTAAAAATACTCTGCCTTTGGTTATGGGACGAAGCTGGTTTGATCCCCTGGGTCGCTATGTGGTGCTATCTGCGCAATGGGAGGGCCGCCCTCTGAACTTCTGCTCACTATACTACCACCAAGGTTACACACGTCCACTCTGCCGGATGTAGGGAGGTTGCTGCTGGAGTTTCCCCCGGGGACGTTAGTACTGGGAGGGGACATGAACGATGTGATGGCCAGAGACCTGGATAGGTCGTCGCTGGCGCTGGGTGGAGGGAAAACTCGCCACCTCAGGGACTTCGCACAAGCACTGGGTCTCCTTGATCTACGGAGAACGCACAATCCGCACCTCAGACAATACACGCATCTGTCGGCTGCTCATGGGTCCTCCTCTAGGATCGACTATATCTTCACGCGCGCGGACAGCATGAACCTGTTTCGAGATGGACACCTGCATGCTCGAGGAATTTCAGATCATTCACCGGTGGGGGTTCAATTATTAGGTCCCGCCCGAAACTGAAGAGTCCCCCCTCGGCTTGACTCTTTTCTCTTTAAAGCTGAGGACTTCCAAGAGCGCTTCAGGGAGAGGGTGGATCAATATTTTGCGGATAATGTAGGCTCCGTGGAATCCCCCGGGATAGTGTGGGAGGCATATAAAACAGTGGCAAGAGACTTTGTACAGGCGGAAGTAGGGCGGAGGCGTAAAGATAAATATGCACAGGTGGAACGTCTGGAGAAGGAGATTATGGCTCTGAACAATGAGACGGGGCTCACCCCGGAGCGAGACCAAGGCAGGTTGCATAGGGTGTGCCTACTTAGCAAGGAGGTGAGAGATCTCCAGACGGAACAGGCGCGGGCACACGCGCTAGCCACCCAGCGCAGAGTATATGACATGGGTGACAAGGCGAACCAAATGATCGCCTGGTTGGAAAGGAGAGACCGGGATCGTAGTTGGGTACCACATATAGAACACCCAGATGGATCGGTAAGCACCACAAGTAGGGCCATAACGGAGGACTTTGTGTGCTATTATGAGGAAGTCTACCGCTCCCATACGTCTCGTGATGGCCAGGACTGTCGCGACTTCCTTGCCCCCTTGCAACTGCCGGTCCTGGAGGTGGCGGAGAGAGAAGTGCTGGAGGCTGAAATCACAGTCAAGGAAGTAGAAGAGATTCAAAAGCAATGGACCGCACTCCGCTAGCCCCTCCTCCGGGTCGCCCCTTGGGATTCTGGTACTTGGAGTTGAAGAGTGGTTCACCCAAGTGGGTGCAAGTAAGTACTTGTTGGACTGATGATCTCTAGACCCGATCCATGTCCCGGGTTTTTGGATGTCGCCCGAGACATGGCTCGGGTTTCGGGATAACTTCCCTCATCAGTAGAGAAATGGTTTAGGGGTGGAAGAGAAGGCCGCCAAACAACCGTCAAAGGCCTGGATGCCCGAACCGGCACGCAGGTGCGTCGTCCAGGAGCTCGTCAGCTCGAAGCTCAAGGGAGCCAATTTGTAGATTCAAAACAATGGACCGCACTCCGCTAGCCCCTCCTCCGGGTCGCCCCTTGGGATTCTGGTACTTGGAGTTGAAGAGTGGTTCACCCAAGTGGGTGCAAGTAAGTACTTGTTGGACTGATGATCTCTAGACCCGATCCATGTCCCGGGTTTTTGGATGTCGCCCGAGACATGGCTCGGGTTTCGAGATAACTTCCCTCATCAGTATAGAAATGGTTTAGGGGTGGAAGAGAAGGCCGCCAAACAACCGTCAAAGGCCTGGATGCCCGAACCGGCACGCAGGTGCGTCGTCCAGGAGCTCGTCAGCTCGAAGCTCAAGGGAGCCAATTTGTAGATTCAAAAGCAATGGACCGCACTCCGCTAGCCCCTCCTCCGGGTCGCCCCTTGTGATTCTGGTACTTGGAGTTGAAGAGTGGTTCACCCAAGTGGGTGCAAGTAAGTACTTGTTGGACTGATGATCTCTAGACCCGATCCATGTCCCGGGTTTTTGGATGTCGCCCGAGACATGGCTCGGGTTTCGGGATAACTTCCCTCATCAGTAGAGAAATGGTTTAGGGGTGGAAGAGAAGGCCGCCAAACAACCGTCAAAGGCCTGGATGCCCGAACCGGCACGCAGGTGCGTCGTCCAGGAGCTCGTCAGCTCGAAGCTCAAGGGAGCCAATTTGTAGATTCAAAAGCAATGGACCGCACTCCGCTAGCCCCTCCTCCGGGTCGCCCCTTGGGATTCTGGTACTTGGAGTTGAAGAGTGGTTCACCCATGTGGGTGCAAGTAAGTACTTGTTGAACTGATGATCTCTAGACCCGATCCATGTCCCGGGTTTTTGGATGTCGCCCGAGACATGGCTCGGGTTTCGGGATAACTTCCCTCATCAGTAGAGAAATGGTTTAGGGGTGGAAGAGAAGGCCGCCAAACAACCGTCAAAGGCCTGGATGCCCGAACCGGCACGCAGGTGCGTCGTCCAGGAGCTCGTCAGCTCGAAGCTCAAGGGAGCCAATTTGTAGATTCAAAAACAATGGACCGCACTCCGCTAGCCCCTCCTCTGGGTCGCCCCTTGGGATTCTGGTACTTGGAGTTGAAGAGTGGTTCACCCAAGTGGGTGCAAGTAAGTACTTGTTGGACTGATGATCTCTAGACCCGATCCATGTCCCGGGTTTTTGGATGTCGCCCGAGACATGGCTCGGGATTCGGGATAACTTCCCTCATCAGTATAGAAATGGTTTAGGGATGGAAGAGAAGGCCGCCAAACAACCGTCAAAGGCCTGGATGCCCAAACCGGCACGCAGGTGCGTCGTCCAGGAGCTCGTCAGCTCGAAGCTCAAGGGAGCCAATTTTGTAGATTCAAAAGCAATGGACCGCACTCCCCTAGCCCCTCCTCCCGGAAGGAAGTAGAAGAGGCCATGGGGGATTTACAGACTGGGAAGGGCCCGGGACCCAACGGGTTTCCGGCGGAGGCTTTCGGCTGTGTGGCCAGCCACGTTGCATCATATTTATGCAGTATGCTCCTTGAGGCGCGAGACGTGGGTCACCTCCCGAGGGATCTGCGATTGGCCACGATCGTAGTGATCCACTAAGCTGGGAAACCACGAGGCGTCTGTGGCTCCTACAGGCCTATCTCCCTTCTCAACTACGAGACTAAGGTCCTCGGAAAGATCCTTGCTACGCGTTTGGGGGCGGTGATCCAATCGTTGGTCCACCCGGACCAGTCGGGTTTCATGCCCCATCGGAGCATGAGACTTAATGTGCACCGGCTGTTCGGGGTCTTACAGACAGTTGCCGCGCCCGCGGGAGCTCCGGCGTCCTTGCTCTCCCTTGACACCCATATGGCCTTTGACAGTGTTGAATGGTGCTATGTCTACGCTGTACTGGAGAAATTGGGTTTTGGAACTAACTTCTGCACATGGGTGAAGCTGCTGTATGCGGAGCCAATGGCGCGAGTCCGAGTGAACGGGGCCACGTCTCGGGAGTTCCGATTGGGGCGTGGCACGAGACAGGGGTGCCCCCTGTCCCCGACCCTCTTTGCCCTGGCACTTGAGCCGTTGGCGCACTGGGTGAGGTCGGACCCGGGGTTGTGGGGGATAGCAATGGATGGTGGTTGGGAAGAGCGCATTTCGCTCTACGCTGACGACATCCTGCTATACACCCGGAAGCCGGAGGAAACGATTCGGCGTCTAATGAGTATATTACATACTTTCGGGGAATGTTCCGGATACAAGATCAACTGGAGTAAATCCCTTGGCTATGTTTTGGCGGGACCCCAACCGCCCGTGCTAGTGGGATGTGAAGGTCTGGTGTGGCAGGAGGCGTTCCGAAACCTGGGGATATGGATTACGTCGACAGCCTCGGAGTTCTTCCGGCTTAATATACAGCCACAAATTGACCGTCTGCACGGCGACGTGCAACACTGGCGCACCCTCCCGGTCTCCCTTATGGGGAGAGCGGTACTCTTCAAAATGATGGCCCTGCCACGACTGTTGTACGTGCTGCAGAGCTCCCCCTTTCCGGTCCCGGACGAGGTTTTCAAAATGGTGGAGGCGGAACAACGCTCCCTTCTGTGGAGTGCTGGATGCCAGCGTATTGCCCTTGGTAAGCTACAGCGCGGTCCCTATGAGGGAGGACTGGTGGTTCCTGACATTCGTCTCTACTACTGGGCGACCCAGCTCGCTATCGTTAACGGTTGGGTCTTTGCCACGCAAGAGGAACCGGCATACAGGGTGGATCGTGCGGCCATGGGTGTGGGTACCTATCTGGCGGCCCTTTACTCTGGGAGATGGCTGACTCTGCCCTTGCCCCCCCAGACCGCGGTGGTGGTCCAGATATGGAAGCGAGCGACGAAGTTGCTCGGCTGGGAGAGGAAGCTCACGGCTCAGACGCCCCTATGTAAGGGGGACTTCCTGAGGGAGGTAGTGAAACTCCGCGACCTGCATGCAAGGAGCCTCATCGGTATAGATCTCTTGGGTGATGTCTGGAAGAGGGGGAAAGTAGTGGAGTTCACGACTTTGCAGCCTGAATTCCAGATGGGAAATGGCGAATTCCTCCACTACCAACAATTCACACATGCCATAAATTCACATTTGACACAGGGGGACCAGCTACCTGAATACGCCCCGCTCGAAGACAGGCTGCTTCTGGACCCAATGATTGACAAGGCCATATCACTCACCTATAAGAAACTGATCAATAATCTCCCGGATATACTCTGGCCACTGCGAGAAAAATGGGAATCCGATCTGGGCTTACTAGAGGATGATGATTGGAGCGAGGCCTTACAGTGCCCCAGGGAGGTGGCGATTCGGGCGAGATTCTGTTTAGTACAGCTCCGTATACTACATAGGTCTTACACCCCACGCACGGTGCAATTTAAAATGGGATACGCAACATCACACTTCTGCCTGAGAGGGTGCGGGTACGAGGGAACATTCTTCCACATCCTCTGGGACTGCCCCAAAATTCGTTCCTACTGGGTAAGGTTAAAGGACATAATGGAGGAGGTGGTTGGGGCTGAGGTACCGCTGGAGGCCAAGTGGCACCTATTGGGAGTCACGGGTGAGATAACATGGCCCAGGGGAGACAAGGTGTGGTTGGCCTTTGCGAGCATGGTGGCCAAGAGAAATATTGCACGCCTTTGGGGGAGTGACCTGCTTCCAACAATAGGGGAATGGGAGCGGGACTTGGATTGGTGCCAGAGGGCAGAAAAGGTCATCTATAACAGTAGGGGCTGCCCCAGAAAATGGGACAAGATCTGGCAGGCCTGGAGAAGGTAAAGGGGAGAGTGGATGGATGCCTCGGAGGATGAGTAGCGGGGTCCTGCCTGGTCGGACATCGCCCGGGACAAGTCTGTGTTCCCTCCTTCTGGGGAGACTATGGTTTTGGGCTCAGCTGCGGTCTGCAATTCTGAAGGGGGGTAGGGGGTGGAGGGGGGTTCGGAGGGAGGATGGTAAGAGGGGCGGAGGTGGTCTGAGGGCCGAAGTTGGGCTAGAGGGCACACTGGACTGGTGGTGGATCATCCCAATAACCGTCAATGTTTGGAATGCTGTGCTTTTGACATTGTAAGCTAATTCTGCTCTTTCACTGCTCTAAGGATGTGTATTATGGTGGAATTGTTTTTCTTTCAATTAAAAGATGTTTAAAAAAAAAAATGTTGGCTGCATTCTTAGAAAGATAGGTTGGGTATTTTATGATGTAGGCGTTTCCACTTGTTAGTTCCAGGTAGTTTTCCTCCATATTTGTGGTTAATTAAATGCCTTTTCTTCTTTTGTTGTGCTTTATATTTAATTGTGAGGACTTTTCAAGATGTCCGCCGTGATTGTATCACTTTTGTGCTGATGCCTTCCTCTGTTTCTGTAGTTTTAGTCCTCTTTCACTTTCCATGGCTTGTTTTAGACCAAGGGATAAGCTCCTTTCTTTGTTTTTGTAGTTTTGGTCCTCTTTCACTTTCCATAGATTTGTTTGGACCATGGGATTTGCTCCTTTCTCCTTGCCCCTGTTAGGAGTCCTCTTTTACTTTCTCCTGTTGTAGATGGTTTACACTCTTTATATGCCCACTTTCGTTATCTATGAGTGGTTTTCCGCCATTTTGGGATCTATTTTCAATTATTTGTGGTCCCTGGTCGTACTAGACAGAAGGAACTGCACTATGCTTATGTATTTCGACTGAGTGTCTGTTGCGGCCGCCATCTTAAAGTCAGGCACGCCACTTCGTGGTTTCACCTCGTCTACAGCGAAGCAACATTTCCTCAGTGATTCTCCAATGCATCATGTATCTTGAAGGCACATCGTGGATCTTGTCTCTGGCCACTTCTGATGGATGCCTCTTGATATCGCCGCAATCCCTCACCTCTGCTCACTGCAGTCTCTCCTCTATGTCCGTCATCGCCCTACACCTCTGCGCTGTGCTGCGGACTTCATTCCGTTCTGGTTCCTACTTTGCAGCCTCTCCAGCCGCCTCGTATCCACCGGTCCACGGTCCCAAGTTGGTGCGCTCTCCCGCCTCACTCTGTATCGCGAAGCTGGTCCGGCTCCATGTCGTTCCTCTGCTCCTCCGCACCTCGGACCCCCAACTCGGTGATCTTGTTGCTGGACCTATGTCTCCGCATCAGTTGCTTCTCGCTGAGTTCCGGTAAGCCGCTTCGCCCCTGTGGCAGATTCCTGATCGTTTCAGTCGCCGCTGGGCTCTCACGCCTCAAGGGTCGCCGCTGGGCTCTCACGCCTGTTCACATTCCGAGAGTTTGCACAAGAGCATTTGCAATACAAACATGTTAAACAGTAAGATTTTCATTACAAATAGTAAGCAATTTAAAATTCACCATGGCTGTACAGTGACTATTGAACAACTGCTTATTATTGCTCAAGTTATTATGAACTAACATGTCATGGATGATATTGGTGAATGATTTGATGTAGGAGCACCAGACCAGGGGGAAGTAGTACTTCGTTATCATTCAAAGTGATCCTCAGCCATACTCCTGAGATGCGGTTGTCGTCCTCCGCCAAATCACAAAAGTCAAATCTTCATGTTTCTCTATGGCTGGTGTACCTTTATTGTTCAATGATTTCTAATGGTTCTCTGGATGTCCTCTGGTGGGATATTGTGTTTCAGCAATGACTGTTTATGAGAAAGGGAGATGGTTAGGGATCCTCAATACATTTTGTCAGTGGTATCAGTCGCAGTGGTCGAATCAAAGGCCAAAGAAATGGTAAGTAGGTTGAAACCTGAAAGTTGAAAAGAACAAGGTCAGATAGGTCAAGTAGCCAATTGCCCATCCTCACAGTCCAGCAAGCAATGGAGGCACCAGGAGCTCATAAAATATATTTTGCTCTGTGTTCAACTTTGGCTTGCAAAGAATTTGAATAACGTTAACCAAGGTGACGGGGGAGTCAGCACTGAAGAGATTGTGACTCTTCAAACACGACAAGAGGTAAGGCAGTTTATAAAAATGTGCTGCTATACAATATTGTACTCCAGCAGGTGCCTCTTGCTTCTCCAGTGTCACACCCTGTTGTTTTGGAATCATACAGATTATTTTTAACAATGTGAAACAGGCCTGATAAATGTCAGTCCTAGGGGTCGATTACGATCTCGGTCGAAACGGAAGCTTTCCGACCGAGATGGTTGGTTTCACTATTGACCCCCTAAATACAAATTCGGTTGTCGGAAATGAAACTGGCCAGTCATTCCAGCTGGCTTCCAACAGGCTCAAGGAGCCCGTCGGCCTGTCGGAGTCTGGCCCGTAATTCATATGGATGCATTTTTATACCGTCCATATTATGATTAGGGTTCCCTGATTTCCGCTTTGTCTGATTTTTACAGATAAACACAGACAGAAAACACTGTCTCCCCTGTCTGTATTTATTTTTGAAAGTGGAAAAATACAGATAATTTAGCTTCTTTTGAGTGATTCATCATGCTGAGATTAATCACTTTCAGGCCAGTAGCTGTACATAATGACAGCAAGGGGAGCTACAAAACTCAATGATATGTCCTTAAATTACTGCATATCTCAACATGTATATGTGTTATTACACTATTTCTTTAATGTGGTTTTATTATGTTTATATTTTTTACTGTGTAATGTGCTAAAACCTGACAGGCATTTAAGTATGAGTCCACATTTATCTGTTAAATAAATGCAGAAGTACACGAGCTATCACCTCATCTATTTAAACAACACAAATTAAATATGGATAAATACCAATAAGCTGGCCAAAAAATAAATATGGACAAATACAGACGGAAATGTTCAAATAATAAATACCATAAAACCGTGAGACCTAATTATGATGCACGGTTTCCGGGGCATACTTTCCATGCCGGCTTCCGACATGGAAAGCCTGTTGGAAAGCGTGTTTGGGGGCCTCTAGCAGGGCCCCATCTGTTGCGGCCTCCGGTTGGGGTCCAATGAGGCACGTTGATCCCAGCACTGTGTGGCAGGCAGCTTGAGGTGCCTGCCACGTGGGGCAAGGAGGAACACGGCCTCCCATTTCTCTATGGGAGCTTGTGCTACAGCTGATTTATAGCCACAACACATGCTCCCATAGGGAAATGTAAGTATGTGACTGCACCATGTGTGGTTGCATCATAATTAGGCGGTCGGGACTGCCAACTAGAGGTCAGTCGGTCCATGTTTCCATGACAGTGTTGGGCGGACTCAAGGGGGCAGATAACGATGCTTACTCATGGGCCCCCCTTTGCATCTGTACCACATTTGCAGAATTATTTTGCTCTTCTGTGCAATCACAAAGCATCCATAGAGGAATTACAGCCAAGCTCTTGGTGGCTCTATTCTCACATGATGAATCTCTGAATTGGTAAAGTAGTTCTCTTCTAAAAGGTTTTACACCCAGTCTTCCCCAAAATAGAGGTGTTTCTTTTATGATGATGAGTGCTTTGGACAACCCTACCCCGAAATCTCTCCTCCTCCAGCACCAATGGGATGTGATCGCTCAGTCTCGCTAGTTCCATTGTTGGTTACATATTTCCCTAGGCTCTTGAAAACCTATGTATTTCGTTCCTTTTCAACCCTCATAACTGTAATGTAATTTAAAACAGTAACCAAAGGCCTTATATTATAAGTGGCTCTGGAATTATGAAGCTAAGAAGGGCCGATTGTACTCTTGAACGTCTAGTACAAGAATATCGTGGCACAGTAATACTGTGGACAAAATATCGAGGGACAAAATATTAAAGGGTAAATGCACAAAGGGACATATGCATTTGCCATTCTTAACTCCAAATAAATGAAGATATATGTATATGTATTTTGGTACACATAAGTTGAATTAGGTACAGAAAATCGTTACATACTTACCTTTTGATATTTTGTCTGTTGATTTTTTTATCAATGATATTAGTGTCCCACAATATTGTTATTCATGAGACACATAGGAAGGCCAAATTATGGAACACAATGCAAATTATGCAGCATAATGTAGTACATTCTGTGACAATACTATTTTGCTGTTTTATCAAATATTAATGTTGTTCTCGCAAAATGTTTTGCCTCTCTAGTACCAGCATAACACATGGGTGATAAATTCAGGTGAGTAGTTAACGTTTGCCACAGAGCAACACCATATGTAATTTGATTCTTCTAAACTAGCAAAATATTTATTTGTAAAAAACTGTAAACTATGCAGCATAGGGTGGATTGTTTGGTAAGTATAGTAAACCCATTATTGTATGGAAGAAGTGCCTGGAGACCCTCACGGGTGACAAGCAGCTCTCTACAGATCCACCCTACATTTACATTACATTCCAGTGACCCCCATCGATAAGTGATGGTTTGTTGTTTGATCCTTTTAGTCTGATAGTACTCACACTCTCACTCACATTGACAGGAAAAAAGCATCAAAATCTTACCTCACCCTACTTAGAAAGTATGAACTCGCACAACCTGAGAGTGCTTTTCATCATCTTGATCATGTCCTCAAGCTGGTAGATAGAGAGAATGGAAACAAGAAGGCTATTTAGACATGACAACATGTATAACAGTTGACTTATTTTTCTCAAAAAATGCAAATTTTGGGCATTGCCAGTAAATGGTTGACCCCAAGGAATAGGAGCTTTTTTCTCCATTGATTAAATCCAAGGCCAGCCAAATTCTTTGTCTAGTCTAGAAGGGAGGATAGAAAAAGCTAAATTTGCTCCTATTGTGAAAGGGAATTTTTAGCCCATAGATCCTTCCTCGCCCACAAATTGGATCAACCCCACTGTATTTTGTTTCTCAGAAGAGGTTAGTCTAGTAGTCAGAAGGGTAATTGTTTTAAATAATCTCTTTTTCCTTCAGGAGATACATTCCACCTCTGTACATTTACACTGTGCACTAAAACCAGCTTTGAAGTTAAGAAATCAGCTCTAGCTCTCTAAGGGTACCAGTGGATGAGAGACGGATTGAGTTGCTACACCATTCACTCCTAGTTAATAACGTAAAGAATTCCTTGATTTTCTGAGAATGGAGTATAGTTTCCATGGGAAATTATTCGTGTGATATCATGTGGATGTACTTTGTGAAGATGGTATGGAAGAAACAGAATTTGAGAGAGAAGGCACATGAACATGATGGTATTGTATTTTAAAGAAAACTCACATGTTTCTCAGGTGAAAAGGTGGGGATGTGGAAGTCATCCCTGTATTCTGGTGGTGGTACTTCTTCAAGCAGATTGTCCGGATCCTGACAATATAATAAAAAAGATCAGCATTACCAAGACCCTTGTAAACAAATGTAGACTGTCATGAGTCTTGAAGAAGAAAGTCATGAAAGGCTGCACATCTCAAGCAAATAAAAAACATATGTACAAGAAACAGCATACTATGTTCACTCCTATTTTGGCATTTCACATCCTTAGCACCTTGTATTCATCACCTAAAAGCAGAACATATGTGTGAGTGAAATATTGCTTTTGTGAGTAATGGATCAAAGATGCAGTAACAGTGAATAATAGTGATTTGGCAGTGTATACGTGTGCTGCTACCATACGTGCTCACTCTGCTCTTTACCTAAGAAATCTTGTATGGCTCTTTCTAAACAATACAGTTTCTACCTTATCTGATAAATACCATCCTGCCTCCCAAAAGGCTCGCCTACCATTGACAGATCACTCACCTCCACTACATTGTAAAGAAATCAAGAAAGAAATTACTTGGGGGCGTGGCCAAGCAGCCTAAGATGGTAGCCGCATTTTGAGCGAGCTACATGCCAGCTCCTAGAACCTTGCTGAATCCGAACCTTAGGTGACATATTTTCAGTTGCAGGCACCTGTGCAGTGGCCCTATAATCACCCCCTTTGGCCCACCCGAACCTATCCAGGGAGCCCTGGATGAGAGAGCGAATTTCTGCAATCGACGGCCTGGGTGTGCCTGCCAGAGGCAAACACCACCTGGAGCTGTGAACCCACAGTGGCAAACCCTCTCTGCATCGACTCCTGGAGCGTGAGAGGGAGAGAAGACAGGCGCGTGACTGAGGTGTGGCACATTGCTGCTTTCACTTCCAGGTGGTGGCCTGTAACAATGTAACGGGTGTGAGAAGTTGGCCCGATATGCAACGTTCGCTATTCTAGCGACCGCTATGTATCGTACCAACGACCCCTATGGTGTTTGGTTGTAAGTCAACCTATAGACCAGCTATCCTAGTAGCGTGGATACGAGCAGTCTAAGGCTAAAGACTCGAGAGGGCGTGTTAAGCCAGCTGTTTACCACACATGTACCCCTTGAACACCCAGTGAAAGGACACCACACAAGTGTTATGAAAATAAACAGGATATTTATTAAGAATCACAACAGCCCTGTACTCTTTATGAGGACAGGGTACTAAGCACAAACCAAATCTCTTTAGCAAATACTTCAAGTGCACAATTTAAAAACAAGTGTCCGAGGACACGGGAAGGTTAAGGTTTCGGGCGGACCCGATAAGGCAAGTCGGAAGCGAGGGACTCGGGACCCTAGAGTAAGGAGGCTATGCAGGCACCGAAATGCCGAGTTACCTAGCCACGAGGGCTGCGGCTGCACAAGTCTTACAGGCGTCGGGGTCTTCGCTGACGAGCCAGGAGCCGGAAGAAAAGGAGTTGCTGGCCGGCGACCAGTGCTGAATAGTTCGTAGAGATCCAAGCCTGGATCGGAGATTGAAGTAACCTGAAAGCAGAGGGGACCAAGTTCGTACTACTAGCCAGTAGTCAGAGGGTACCAGGAAGGCACCGGTTGGCCGTCACCTCGACCAGGTGAGTGGGCGATGCTAGGCTCTGCAGTCTCACGGACCAGGAGGCGTTTGTCGGCGACCACGGTGGAGGTGCGAGCTGTCCCACGAAGGATGATGCTGTCGGCGTCGCTGGGCCCAGGATGGGGCAACAAGCCTTGGCAGTTCTCAGGGCCACGTGGTGGGCCTAAGATGGCGTCTTGAGTGGACCAGGAGGGTCCGGGGTGCTTCTCGCAAAGATGGAAGCAAGGGCCAGTCTGGAGCAACCAGACCAGCAGTGATGATTCTCGGATGTCGTCACAGAAGGGCACAAGCCAGCGGCTAGTGACCAGACAACGTGCTGAGCAGCGAGCAGAAGGGCCCCACGCAGATCGTGGAGATGCTGGGAGACTGCACTTCGGTGCTGGAGCGGCTCAGGGTCGGGGCTTCTCGGACCCCAGAGCACTCACCAGAGAGTTACCTCGATGGTCGTGCTGGTTTTAAGAGCGTGCAGGTTCTGATGATGGCCGGTCCCTCGAGGTCTCGTCGCACCCACAGATCACAGCTGAGCTGATGACGTGGGTAGAGGTCAGAGGTGCCAGGGAAGCCGGTTCTCGTCGAGCTGGGCCGTCGGATTCCTTGAGGAAGGACTTACAGCAAACCGCAGAGTTCTTAGATGGTGCCCGCTGATGCAGGGTGACTACTCCTTAGCCACAAGGGAGAAATCTTGAGAAGAGTCTTGAAGTCCTTTCGTAGAAAGTATTCTTGATTCAAAGATGATCTAATTTGGAAGGGTCCCCGCTCCGGCCTTTATTCTAAAGAAAGGGGTGGGTACATGACTAGGTCCTGCCCTAAGGGTGGGACCAGGAAGGGGGGTAGTTACACCCCTCTCCCCTGCCGGACTTTCCCCAGGCCAGGGCTGTCGCCCCTGGAACTGGTTCTAACCGGCAGATGCGTAGTGAGCACCGGGGTGCCACTCCGCAGTCACCTTCTCGCAAAAGCCCTACCTACCCAGAATACACAAACCCTGTCTGGGACGGTGCGAACACCGCCCTCGACAGGAAACCCTTTGTCCAAGTGCTCCTCGCTGGAAGGACTCCCAGCAGCAGGAGGTCAGACTCGTGTCTGTGGTGGCAGCCTCCATTTTGTGGAGCTGAGGCTTTCGTTAACTTTAACCGGGGTTCACAGTTACGTACATGTTGTGTCCCTCTAGAAGGGCGGAATGCTAACCTCGTCGCCAGGGTTGGTGAGAGGGCAGCACCCCGATTTGTATGACACCTTACTCGACATGTCTTGATAACGCGACACCGAAGTTACCGATGTGGTACGCGTTATCAGGGAACAGCCATTGGGTCTTTTCTCCGCAAGCTTTTCTCCGCAAGCTGCAACCGGCTCGGCTCGGGCCAGAACACAGTTCACACGAGCCCATGCACTCTGCCTTCAGGATTGTCAAGGCCTGCCATAGGAGTGACTGATAGGAACTCGGGTGTCCATTGTATGGTTAGATATAGGCTACTATATCCAAAGCAAAGGGTGATTACACGACTTCGCCCCAGCTGTCATGCAGCCAGTTGTGTCAAATTTAGGAGGCCAGCCAGGGGTGGCATAATACATGCTGCAGCCCCTGGCGGCCCTGGGTACACCTATGCCCTGAGTTACAGGGTCTGATAAGGTGGCCCAGTACCAATTGGTAAATGCACCTAGGGTACATATCGTAATTTAGAAAGAGAACAGCCAGGCTGTGGGTCTGATTGGCAGGCCCACAGCCAGAGAAAGTCGTAAACCAGTGAAACAAAAGCAAAAAATCTGGGTGATCATAGGATTGCAGACCCTACTCTCCTACATGACCCCCCCCCAAACGTCGGAACAACTAACTAACCTTGACCAGGTGAGTCTTCTTGTTCTAAGTGGAAGTATCTGGAGAGTCCATCGGCATTGCCATGATCAGTACCAGGTCTATGTTCCACTGTGAAGTCCATCCCCTGTAGGGAAATGGACCACCTAAGCAGTTTGGGGTTTTCACCCTTCATCTGATTTAGCCACAAGAGGGGCTTATGGTCGGTCTGAATCTTGAAGTGAGTGCCAAACAAGTATGGCCTCAGCTTCTTCAGGGCCCAAACCACAGCAAAGGCCTCCCTCTCAATAGCTGACCAATTCTTCTCTCTAGGGGTCAGCCTTCTGCTTATAAAAGCAATGGGCTGGTCTTGACCATCAAAATTCAGTTGAGAAAGAACAGCTCCCACACCCAATTCAGAAGCATCTGTTTGGACAATGAATGGTTTGGAGTAGTCCGGACTCTTGAGGATAGGCGCCGTGCACATGGCCTGCTTTAGGTCATCGAATGCTTTTTGACAGCTCGCTGTCCACTGAACCTTTTTTGGCATTTTATTACTCGTCAGTTCGTTTAATGGTGTCACAATTGAACCATAGTTCCTGACAAACTTCCTATAGTAACCAGTCAGGCCCAAGAAAGCTCGAACCTGAGTCTGGGTGGTTGGAGGAGCCCAGTCCCTGATTGACTGTATCTTGCTCTCCAGTGGCTGAACCTGACCCCCACCTACAAGGTGGCCCAGGTATACAACCTGTGTCTGCCCTATCTGGCACTTGGTGGCCTTGATAGTGAGACCTGCTGCTTGCAGTGCCTCTAACGTCTTCCGCAGGTGGACCAGGTGATCCTCCCAGGTGGAGCTAAAGACAGCAATATCGTCAAGATACGCCGCACAGAAGTCATCCAGCCCAGTAAGGACTTGATTCACCAACCGTTGGAAGGTGGCAGGTGCATTTTTCAGACCAAAGGGCATCACCACGAACTGATAATGCCCACCAGGGGTTGAAAATGCGGTTTTAGGCTTGGCGTCCTCAGCTAACCTGATTTGCCAGTACCCAGCCGTCAGGTCAAACGTACTTAAGTAGTTGGCCGAAGCCAATCTATCGATAAGCTCGTCTGCCCTTGGTATTGGGTGGGCGTCAGTCTTAGTGACTGCATTGAGACCCCTGTAGTCTACGCAAAACCTCATCTCTCTCTTACCACCCTGGGTGTGAGGTTTCGGCACTAGAACGACGGGACTAGCCCAAGGGCTATCCGAGGGTTCAATGACTCCCAGCTCCAACATTTTCTGCACTTCACTTTTGATGCAGTCTCTAACGTGATCAGGCTGCCTGTAGATTTTACTCTTTACGGGCAAGCTGTCGCCAGTGTCGACCTCATGGGTGCACCAATCGGTCTGACTGGGTGTTAGAGAAAACATATGTCGGAACGACTGAAGAACCTGTTTACAGTCGCTCTGTTGATGTTCGGAGAGGCTGCCACAAAAGACAACACCATCTACCGAGCCATCGTCAGGATTCTGAGTGAGCAGGTCGGGGAGAGGGTCACTCTCCTCTTCCTGTCCCTCATCTAGGGCCATGAGCAAACTCATGTCCTTCCTGTCGACATATGTTTTTATCCTGTTGACATGAAGCACCCTGTGGGGGCTCCGGGGAGTTCCCAGGTCGACCAGGTAGGTGACCTCTCCCTTTTTCTCCAGGATGGTGTGGGGCCCGGACCATTTGTCCTTGAGTGCTGCTGGGGCCACTGGCTCCAACACCCACACCTTCTGTCCGGGCTGGTAAACAGTCAAGACAGCCTTTTGGTCATGCCAAGCTTTTTGGAGTTCTTGGCTGGCCTTAAGGTTTTCTGATGCCTTTTCCATGTACTCAGCCATCCGCGAGCGGAGGCCAAGCACATAGTCCACTATGTTGGCTGCAGGCTTTTTGAGAGGTCTCTCCCATCCTTCCTTCACCAAACACAGGGGTCCCCTTACAGGATGCCCGTACAGAAGCTCAAAAGGGCTGTAGCCAACCCCCTTCTGTGGGACTTCTCTGTAGGCGAACAAGAGGCAGGGGATCAGGACATCCCATCTACGCCGAAGCTTTTCCGGTAGTCCATGAATCATCCCTTTTAGGGTCCTGTTGAATCTCTCAACAAGCCCATTGCATTGTGGATGATAGGGTGTAGTGAACTTGTAGTTGACACCACATTCCTTCCACATAGCAGTTAAGTAGCTCGACATAAAGTTTGCACCTCTGTCGGAGACGACCTCCTTAGGGAAGCCCACTCTGGAGAATACTCCAACTAGGGCTCTTGCCACAACAGGTGCTGTAGTGGTCCTAAGGGGAATAGCTTCAGGATACCTGGTGGCATGATCCACTACCACCAGTATAAACTTGTGCCCTGATGCTGTAGGTGGTTCCATGGGACCGACGATGTCGATCCCCACCCGTTCAAAGGGCACCCCCACCACAGGCATTGGTATAAGGGGGGCCTTTGTCGTGCCACCTGACTTACCACTGGCTTGGCAAGTGACACAGGAGCGGCAAAACTCCTTGGTATCTTCGTTCATGTGAGGCCAGTGAAAGTGCGAGACAAGCCTGTCCCACGTTTTCGTCTGACCTAAGTGACCTGCTAAGGGAATCTCGTGGGCCAAGGTAAGTAGGAAACCACGCTGAGACAAGGGTACGACCAGCCTCCTGGTCATGCCAGGCTTGGGGTCTCTCGACTCAGTGTACAGGAGTCCATCTTCCCAGTATACCTTGTGGGTACCTGTGGCGTTCCCAGCAGCCTCAGCAGCAGCCTGCTGTCTGAGGGGTTCAAGAGAAGGGCAGTCTAACTGTTCCTTCCCCAGGTCCTCCCTTGAGGGTCCCCCTGAACCCAATAATTCAACTTGATCAAGTTCGAACTCCCTAGGCTCAGTTTCCCTCAATTCTCGTAGGTCAGCCTCCTCTGAGACTTGATCCACAACCTGGGGCAAGGGGGAAGGCGCAGCCTTAACCCTACTGCTCTTTTTCTTGGGAGGTGTCTGGTCCGTTGTTCCAGGATCCAGCACCTGTTCAGTGGGGCATTTCCTGACCTGTGACCTAGTCACAGCGAACACATGTGCTGGCAAACCTAACATTTCCATGTGAGTCCGGTGCTCCACTTCTGACCATTGTGACGACTCCAAATCATTGCCCAACAAACAATCCACTGGGAGGTCTGGACTAACTACAACCTTCTTTTGGCCAGTTACCCCTCCCCAGGAGAAAGCTACAATTGCCATACTGTGATTGGTAGTGACATTGCTTGCATTGGTCACCAGGAATTCTGTACCTGGCATGATTTGTCCAGGGTCCACAAAGTTAGGCGTCACCATGGTGACGCTGGCACAAGTGTCCCTATAGGCCTGAGCCATCTTTCCATTTATGAAAGGCGTCTGTCGGTATTTGCCCAAAGTATTGGGGCTTACGTCAGGGGATACGTCTGCGTCCCCTGTACTGACAAGGACAGCCTGAGTGAGTGTGCCAACTAAGTTGTCACGCCCCTCAGAACCCAGGGTTAACCCTACTAAACCCTTGGGAGGCGCACTACCACTGCTGACTGTACTAGGGGGCACAGGTGCCTTAGGGGCTGCAGTGGCAGGAGTCTGCCCTCCTCCTTTCTTGGTGCACTCACTAAACCAGTGAGATTTACTTTTACAGTACTGGCACCACCTTTTGGATTGGCCTTCTTTCTTCTTTTGGGGAGCCTGACCCCCACCCTCTTTGGGTTGTTGGGGACCTGTCGAAGACTTCTGGTCATTTTGTTCCCCTTTAGAATCTTTACCCTTCTGGTCTGCTTTCTTCTGACCACCTTGATTCTGGCCCTGGTTCTGCTTAACTCTTGTACGAACCCATCTGTCTGCCTCCTTTCCCAATTCTTGGGGAGAGGTCAGATCCGAGTCGACAAGGTGCTGATGCAACAACTGGTTCTGACAATTGTTTAAAATTTGTTCTCTCATCATCAAATTATACAATCCTTGATAATCAGTAACCTTACTGCCCAGCAACCAGCCCTCAAAAGCCTTAGTGGCACAATCGACGAAATCAGACCAATCTTGAGACTGCGTTTTCTGGGTATCCCTGAACAGCACCCTGTACTGCTCAGTGGTTAGGCCGAACCCTTCAACGAGTGTATTCTTCAAGACTTGGTAATTGTTAGCGTCCTCCACCCTTGTGGTGAGGAGCTTGTCTCTTCCTTTTCCTTCAAAGGAGAGCCACAAGATAGCTGCCCACTGACTCTGGGGAACACCCTGCACAGTGCAGGCCCTCTCCAAAGCAGTAATCCATTTGTGGATGTCGTCCCCTTGTTTAAAGGGGGGCACTATCTTCCCAAGGTGTTTCGTATCGAAACTCTTTTCCCTATTACTAGGTACATTGCTGCCACCAGTGGGGACTACCCCACTTAACTGTTGCTCTCTAGCAAAGGCAAGCCTTTCTTTGGCCAGGGCAAGTTCTTCCCTTTCGATCCTCAGATTGGCTGCCCTTTCCTTAGCTTCGTACACTCTCCTCTGAGGGGATGTCATCCCTCTTTGAGAAGAGTTGTGAGAGCCATTGGTTCGAAGGGATCCGCCAGAGTCTCTTGACAGAGATCGGGCTCGTCCATTCCCAATGTTAAGCTGACCTGATAGTGGCCCCAGGGGTTCCCCAGTACCGCTATCATGTTTGCTTAAGTTGGACCTGCTTAGTCTGACGACTTCTACCTGTCCCTTATCTGCCTCATCCCCAGAGAGATCCTCATCCTCATCCTCCTCGCCATCTTCGTTCTCCGTTGCGAGGTGTATGAGGTCAGGATCGTCCCGGGTTCCCTCGAGGGGAGGCATGTCTCCTTCTGGATTAGAAGAGCTACGAAGTTTCTCAGCTCTCCTGGCATCATAAGTCTCCAAGAGACCAATCAGAAAGGACGTTGTGGGGTTAGACCCCTGCTGAATCTTCCGGGAGTGACACAGTCGTCTTAACTCCTTGAAGCTCAGCACAGTATATCCTGAAGGGATGACCTGTGGAGGGTCAACTGACACAAGGGGAGACTCAGAGTTTCCTCCCTGGCCCGACATACTGTTTCTAGTGTGGTGTAAGTGATGCACCTACCTACACTATGTGTTTTCCTACTGTTCCCTTGCTAAGAGTTGTAGCCAAGGTGTGCTAAGCCTTGAGGAGCTACAACAGCTGGTTCAGTAGAACTCAGAGTATTCTAAGCTTTTAGTTATATGTACTAACAGTACTTGTGCGATCTTTCAACAAGATATTCTTAGGATACGTGTGGTAAAACAACAGCAAGCTCAAATCCCAACCGCTGCTCACCAATGTGAGAAGTTGGCCCGATATGCAACGTTCGCTATTCTAGCGACCGCTATGTATCGTACCAACGACCCCTATGGTGTTTGGTTGTAAGTCAACCTATAGACCAGCTATCCTAGTAGCGTGGATACGAGCAGTCTAAGGCTAAAGACTCGAGAGGGCGTGTTAAGCCAGCTGTTTACCACACATGTACCCCTTGAACACCCAGTGAAAGGACACCACACAAGTGTTATGAAAATAAACAGGATATTTATTAAGAATCACAACAGCCCTGTACTCTTTATGAGGACAGGGTACTAAGCACAAACCAAATCTCTTTAGCAAATACTTCAAGTGCACAATTTAAAAACAAGTGTCCGAGGACACGGGAAGGTTAAGGTTTCGGGCGGACCCGATAAGGCAAGTCGGAAGCGAGGGACTCGGGACCCTAGAGTAAGGAGGCTATGCAGGCACCGAAATGCCGAGTTACCTAGCCACGAGGGCTGCGGCTGCACAAGTCTTACAGGCGTCGGGGTCTTCGCTGACGAGCCAGGAGCCGGAAGAAAAGGAGTTGCTGGCCGGCGACCAGTGCTGAATAGTTCGTAGAGATCCAAGCCTGGATCGGAGATTGAAGAAACCTGAAAGCAGAGGGGACCAAGTTCGTACTACTAGCCAGTAGTCAGAGGGTACCAGGAAGGCACCGGTTGGCCGTCACCTCGACCAGGTGAGTGGGCGACGCTAGGCTCTGCAGTCTCACGGACCAGGAGGCGTTTGTCGGCGACCACGGTGGAGGTGCGAGCTGTCCCACGAAGGATGATGCTGTCGGCGTCGCTGGGCCCAGGATGGGGCAACAAGCCTTGGCAGTTCTCAGGGCCACGTGGTGGGCCTAAGATGGCGTCTTGAGTGGACCAGGAGGGTCCGGGGTGCTTCTCGCAAAGATGGAAGCAAGGGCCAGTCTGGAGCAACCAGACCAGCAGTGATGATTCTCGGATGTCGTCACAGAAGGGCACAAGCCAGCGGCTAGTGACCAGACAACGTGCTGAGCAGCGAGCAGAAGGGCCCCACGCAGATCGTGGAGATGCTGGGAGACTGCACTTCGGTGCTGGAGCGGCTCAGGGTCGGGGCTTCTCGGACCCCAGAGCACTCACCAGAGAGTTACCTCGATGGTCGTGCTGGTTTTAAGAGCGTGCAGGTTCTGATGATGGCCGGTCCCTCGAGGTCTCGTCGCACCCACAGATCACAGCTGAGCTGATGACGTGGGTAGAGGTCAGAGGTGCCAGGGAAGCCGGTTCTCGTCGAGCTGGGCCGTTGGATTCCTTGAGGAAGGACTTACAGCAAACCGCAGAGTTCTTAGATGGTGCCCGCTGATGCAGGGTGACTACTCCTTAGCCACAAGGGAGAAATCTTGAGAAGAGTCTTGAAGTCCTTTCGTAGAAAGTATTCTTGATTCAAAGATGATCTAATTTGGAAGGGTCCCCGCTCCGGCCTTTATTCTAAAGAAAGGGGTGGGTACATGACTAGGTCCTGCCCTAAGGGTGGGACCAGGAAGGGGGGTAGTTACACCCCTCTCCCCTGCCGGACTTTCCCTAGGCCAGGGCTGTCGCCCCTGGAACTGGTTCTAACCGGCAGATGCGTAGTGAGCACCGGGGTGCCACTCCGCAGTCACCTTCTCGCAAAAGCCCTACCTACCCAGAATACACAAACCCTGTCTGGGACGGTGCGAACACCGCCCTCGACAGGAAACCCTTTGTCCAAGTGCTCCTCGCTGGAAGGACTCCCAGCAGCAGGAGGTCAGACTCGTGTCTGTGGTGGCAGCCTCCATTTTGTGGAGCTGAGGCTTTCGTTAACTTTAACCGGGGTTCACAGTTACGTACATGTCGTGTCCCTCTAGAAGGGCGGAATGCTAACCTCGTCGCCAGGGTTGGTGAGAGGGCAGCACCCCGATTCGTATGACACCTTACTCGACATGTCTTGATAACGCGACACCGAAGTTACCGATGTGGTACGCGTTATCAGGGAACAGCCATTGGGTCTTTTCTCCGCAAGCTGCAACCGGCTCGGCTCGGGCCAGAACACAGTTCACACGAGCCCATGCACTCTGCCTTCAGGATTGTCAAGGCCTGCCATAGGAGTGACTGATAGGAACTCGGGTGTCCATTGTATGGTTAGATATAGGCTACTATATCCAAAGCAAAGGGTGATTACACGACTTCGCCCCAGCTGTCATGCAGCCAGTTGTGTCAAATTTAGGAGGCCAGCCAGGGGTGGCATAATACATGCTGCAGCCCCTGGCGGCCCTGGGTACACCTATGCCCTGAGTTACAGGGTCTGATAAGGTGGCCCAGTACCAATTGGTAAATGCACCTAGGGTACATATCGTAATTTAGAAAGAGAACAGCCAGGCTGTGGGTCTGATTGGCAGGCCCACAGCCAGAGAAAGTCGTAAACCAGTGAAACAAAAGCAAAAAATCTGGGTGATCATAGGATTGCAGACCCTACTCTCCTACAACGGGCACCTTAGAGTGGAGGAGATGGACTGGTCACCACACATGGCTAGGACTGAAACTGCAGCCTGATTGAGCCAACTATGGGGCAAACTTTTCTTGGATGAAAACATCCATGTGGTGCCCGCTACATTTGTCCCCTTTGGCCAACCTAAGCCTATGTAGGGAGTCGAGGATGAGAGAAACTTATGAGGCAAACAACGACCTGCCGGGAGATGGACATTCCGCCAACAGACACAACCTGGAGCTGCAATCTCACTGCAGCGACTTACCTCTACCTCTGCATTGACTCTTGACTCGCAATGGAGAGGATACAGCCAAATGGGAGGGGAGTGGTAGGGACCACCTTTCATTTTAATCAACCCCCCATGGGCTTGTGACAGCCCAGCTGATTTGGTGGCCCAGAGTAGAAAAGAGGGGGAGGGCAACATGAGAGAAATTCCCCACAGAATACTTCAGAACCTGCATCATGGATTGTGAGCTATCCTCCTACTTCATTCTGGAAAGGGCGCACAGGGCACTGGCCCTAAGGCCACAGCCAGGGAGACCACCTAGAGGCATTACCATCAGTATACTGTACCTTATGGACAGACTATATCCTGCGGCAGGCACAACAACGTCCATTGCACCAACTCTATGGTTATGCTCTGACCCGATTACGCAGGTAAAGTGCAGCCCCTTCTTACAACTTTCTTAGAGGTTAAGTGAGAAGTTAGGGCTAAGGACATTCAATATATGCTGATGTACCCTGCCAAACTGAAAGTAATGTATCAGTGGAGAACCATTTTGTTTAAGAGTCTGGAAGAGCGCTGACTTCATCAGCCCACATGCCCTCAACTCCGAGAACTATATCCTACTGGGAGACCTCAACTTCCACCTGGAAAAGAAAAACGACAGCAACACCACCACCCTTCTGGACAACCTGGCCAATCTCGGACTCAAACAACTTGTTGACACCCCCACCCACCTTGCCGGACACACACTCGATCCCATCTTCACCTCCAGCAAGCACATCTCCTTCGACCACACCACAGCTCTCCATTGGAAGGACCACAGCTGGGTTCACTTCAACTACAAAAAGTCCTTGACCCACAACCCCCCACCACCTATTCCTTGAAGAAACTGGAACAAAATCACAGCCGAACAACTCTTCACATCGCTTAACCAAAACCCTCCTGCCATATCATCGGATCCAAACCAAGCTGCCTCCAAACTCACACAATGGATCACCCACAGCGCTGACGAACTAGCACCCATGAAAAACCACCAAATCAAACTAGGTTGCAAAAAGGCCCCCTGGTTCAACGATGAATTCAAGAAATCCAAGAAGTTATGTTGTACTCTCGAGAAAACCTGGAGAAACAACCCAACCACTAACAACCTGACCACCTTCAAGGCCGCCACCCGCAAACACCACCAATTGATCCGATCCACCAAGAAATCAGCATTCAAGAACCGACTCGACAACAACGCCCACAACAGCAAGAAACTATTCAACATCGTCAAAGAATTTACCAACCCCACCGCCGGCACGAACGACATCACTCCCTCCCAAGACCTCTGTGACTCCTTATCCTCTTTCTTCCACAACAAAATCGCCGACATACATAACAGCTTTGAAAACCAGTCCGAAGAACAGTCCTCTCCACCCACCCCAGAACCAAAACAGAACTCTCACAACCTTCGCGCCTGGAACCCAATCACTACTGAAGACACCATCCGCCTGATGATCTCCATCCACTCAGGATCGCCAACCGACCCATGTCCCCACTACATTTTCAACAAAGCAGACTCCATCATTGCACCCCATCTCCGCGATGTCATCAACTGCTCCTTCAACTCCGCCACCTTCCCAGAAAACTGGAAACATGCCGAACTCAGCGCCCTCCTGAAGAAACCCACAGCAGACCCCTCAGAACTTAAGAACTACCGCCCCATCTCACTCCTCCCATTCCCTGCCAAAGTCATTGAGAAAGCCGTCAACAGTCAGCTCGCCACCTTCCTTGAATCCAACAATTCCCTCGACACCTCACAGTCCGGCTTCCGAGCCAAACACAACACCGAAACCGCCCTCATCGCAGCTACAGACGACATCCGAACGCTACTGGACAAGGGAGAAACAGTTGCCCTCATCCTACTTGACCTCTCCGCCGCATTCGACACAGTCTGTCACAGCACCCTCATACAACGCCTCAGAAACATCAGAATACATGGAAAAGCATTGGACTGGATCATCTCGTTCTTCGCCGGGAGAACCCAGAGAGTCCGCCTTCCCCCATTCAAATCAGAGGCCACCGAAGTCATCTGCGGAGTACCTCAAGGATCTTCACTCAGTCCCACCCTCTTCAACGTCTACATGAGTCCCCTCGCATCCATCGTGCGACAACACAACCTCAACATCATCTCCTACGCAGACGACACCCAGCTGATCCTCTCCCTCACCAAAGACCCTAACACCGCAAAACCAATCTTCACGAAGGAATGAAAGAAGTAGCAGAATGGATGAAGAACAGCCGCTTAAAACTAAACTGGGACAAAACGGAAGTCCTCATCTTAGGATCATCCCCCTCTGCCTGGGACGACTCGTGGTGGCCACCGGCCCTGGGTACAGCACCCATACCTACAGACCACGCACGTAACCTGGGCTTCATCCTAGATTCATCCCTCTCGATGACCAAACAAGTCAACGCCGTCTCATCCTCATGCTTCAACGTACTTCGCATGCTCAAAAAAATCTTCCGTTGGATCCCCACCGAAACAAGAAAGACTGTCCCCCACACACTGGTCACTAGCCGACTGGACTATGGAAACACCCTCTACGCCGGAACCACAGCCAAACTACAGAAAAAACTCCAACGCATCCAAAACGCCTCAGCCAGACTCATATTGGACATCCCCCGTCAAGCTCACATTACCGATCACCTAAAAGACCTCCACTGGCTCCCCGTCAACAAGAGAATAACGTTCCGTCTCCTCACTCACGCACACAAGGCCCTCTACGACCTAAGTCCCGAATGCCTCAACACACGTCTGTCCTTCTACACACCCACCCGCCAACTACGATCATTCAATCAAGCCTTCGCCACAATTCCGCGCAGCCACAGATCCACCATGGGAGGAAGATCCTTCTCCTACCTAGCGGCCAAAACCTGGAACTCTCTCCCCACTCACCTCCGCCTTACACAGAACCACCTTTCCTTCAGAAAGCAGCTTAAAACCTGGCTATTTGATAAGTAATGTACAACCCTCCCCCAAGCGCCTTGAGACCCTCTGGGTGAGTAGTGCGCTATACAAATTCCTGAACTTGAACTTGAACTTCCGTAACTGGCACAATTTACGCAACCTGAAGTCAATCTCCATCCTTTATGCTTACATTAACTCTACACCTAACTTTAATGAGTACCATTACCCTTACCCTAACTCTTATTCACACACACGGATTGGTGTCGTTACAACGCAGGCTATTACAACGCCTGCTGTTACAACGCGGTTTTTACATCGCATACCACTACAACGCATAGTGCTTTTAAGCGCTGGATAGTGATTTATTTAATTTACTATTCCAACTCCAGTCCCCGTGGATAGTAGGGAAGGTGTTGGATAGTAAATTAAATATATTCCCTATCCTAGAGCGCCCCCCAGCGCAATGCGTTGTAATGGTTTGCGTTGTAATGGTTGCGTTGTAATGGAAGTGCGTTGTAATAAATGCGTTGTAAGTGATGTTTCCCACACACACACACACCCAACCTCAAAGGTGGCAGGAAGGCCACAAAGAAAATGCCCTGCAAAACCAATGATCCAGTGAATATTGGCTTACCCAGCTGCCTAAATCAACCCTGGCCTCAGTGTCACCCAGCCCCCAAATACAATGATCCTCCCTGGCCTTGTCCTAGGCATAGGGGATATGTGTGGTTCTCTGCCCCTACAACGCAATCACACTGCCTTACCCATGTGTCAGAGTGGGTTGTTCACGTTGGCCTCATGAAGGCCCATCCTCAGACAGGAGAGGTAGTCCTGTCACACAACACACCAGTGCTGGTGCCGGTTGCCTCCTGGCCCGGGCAAGTCACCATTTCAGTAGGAGTTTAGAACACAGTAAGCTGTGTGCTATAGAATATGGGCTCAGCCGTATACCTTTCCTCAATGTAACTGTATTCTGTCGATACAGAGCCCAGCCTTTACCCAGGACTGTTGTTTGATATCGAGTACCACTCCCCCCTTGTGTCCAGGGCCTGGTCTTAGACCCGGTCTTGTATTGAACACCCACATTCCTAAATGTAAGTTGTCTTGGAGGGTGGCATTTCCGTTAGTGCTCTATTACCTCTGAAGTCATGAGTAAATCAAAGGAGAAAGTAAAGGTTGAATGACTTGTTTTTATGGTAAATTTAAGAGATTCTTGCATTTGGTATCATAAGCCCCTTCAAAATAAATTTTCTAAACAAATTTCTTCAACAAATGTTATATACACATGAGGAATGGAAGCTGCACTGGCCATTTATTTGATACAGTTTTGTTTTCGGAATTGTAGACAGCCCACGTCTTTAGACATATTTTAGCTTTTCTTTCTCGTAAACTTTTATCTAATTGTAAAATACATTTAATAAATGTGAACCGCCGCTGCTGAGGAAAGTTTGAAATATGAAACAGAAAGAGATGCATGGTTCTTACCAGCTCAATATCAGAAAGACAACCCTTGTACGCTTCAAGTACCTGCCGGCATGCGAAAGGATGAACCTTGGCACATGTTTGGAAACCAATTACTATGCCCTGCAAATAGGGAAAGACAACTCTCAGCCTCAGGGAGACAATAGACATTAACCAAACACAGACCTTTAGTACAAGAGATTTCAGCTGGTATTGGTGAATGATTGTCAACTAGTAAAGCAAATATATTCAGTGGCCTGAAAGCATGATTTAAGGATACCTTTATACAGCTATGCTGGAGGGCCTTTACCATGCTACCTAAAAAGCATCTTTGGACAATAAGATGAGAGTTTCGTCGCTATTTGTTTTCTGTCACTTTGTTCTCTCTGGTGTTTCACATAAAGGAACTGCAAGGACAGTTCAATACACAAGCCATCTTTACAACAAAGGAGTGCGGTTTCTTTATAAATGGTGCTTATCCTTTCTTCTTCATGTCTACTGTTGTCTATTTTGAAGGCCTTTCTGAGAGAGTCATTTCAAAGCCTTCACATAGCTTTATGTCTTTCACCACTTTATCAGCTACATTGATTAAACTTGATTTATCTTGTTCAAACACTGGCTTCTATCAAGAGAGATCACCTAAAGTGGCTCCTACCTATCCCTGATGAAATGCATTATTAGTCACCTGAAAAAAGGAGCTCTACATTCAGTTTCTGCTAACTTAGTCCTCATCTACTCTGTAGAGGGGTTTCACTCTACTATAATTTGGCTATGCACGGAGTACAAAATCACACTTTTGGGTGAGAGGAAGTACTGAGTGAGGAATGTTTCACCGGTCATCAATAATTTACCATCAAGCTCTATGAATGAAGTTACAAACCTACAAAATGTACATCCAGTTGCTCCACAGCCCCATATGACTACCTTCTCAACTTGTTTTTGTTGTGGGCGTACAGGGTGAAATACCCTAGGGAAATAAATCTATGATAATTGTAAGAAATGCACTTGATACTTACTGCATGGTAAGGCGTAGCGATGAACCTAGTAGATTCGAACATGCTTCGGAGGAAGGGTAAGATCAGTGCAGTATCATCACAGCTGGCCATGCACTTACCAAGGCACTGGAAAATAAAACCCTAATATGGGAGTGAATTAAAGACAGTCTGAGTTAAGAATAAACAGCATCTCCTGCTCACTCTATGAAAGTCTTACTTATATTGGAGTATTCATCTTTGATTCACTCTACGCACATATTTGTCTCACACTTTCACATAGCACTTAATAAGTTGAGTGAAATGTTAGTTATCTTATGTATAGTATAGTTATATTTTCTGGACATTGTAGAGATTTGTATATGGCCCTGAATATGACTCAAAACAAGGAAGTGAGGGGTAATGTGAGCCAATGAAGGTCCAGTACCTAGGCTCTGAAACTGCTAATGCAGAAACCAGTGGAAATACTGCTCCTTTCAGAAAGCAAAGTAGAAAGAAAGGCGGACAAAGAAAGGGGAATCCTAAGGATTTTTTCTTGGGGCCTTCACAAATCCATGAGCATGTAATGTCTCATCATCAAGGGTGTTCTTCATAGGGCTGGCAATGCAATGCCCTATGGGCCCCACGAAGGGTCGCTTTAACAGAGATCTTTTCATTTTTGCCATCTGATGAAAGTGCCAGTGTGAGGGCGTTTTGAATGTGTGAGGTTGAGTGAATGTGTATAGTGAAGTGAAGAGAGACTAAAAAGAGGTATTCATTCAACTGGAATTTAAACTGATGGTTTCCTTGGCAGGTTTAAAAAAACATAACTAGGTACGGGCGACTACAGGGAGGTAATGTATCCAAGTAGCCGAAATCTGTGAATGTGGTCAGGTCAACGTGTTTCTTGCCTGTTGGCCCAAAAAGTATCTGTACCACTTCTTCAGGACCTAAAAAAGAGAGAGCTAATCCTACCCCACATCTAAGATGTAATATAAAGTGTAGGTAATCCCCTAAAAGAAAATACCTTTGTTCAAAAAGTTTAAAATTGATCGTCCAACTTAGAAAAAAAATAAGAAAATGAAGAAAACACACAGTAAACAAATGTTTTGCATGTATGGACCAATGTGTCTCCAGGATCGCTTTTCCGGGACACTGTATGTGCATGCTATTGTTATGGCTGATCAGTCGCCACAATGTGAAGGAAGTAAAAAACACACTAGTACATGCAATATAACAGAACAGGCAAGTGGACATACATGTAACAGACAATAAAAAAACCAATCTGTGTTGATGTTACACAGTGTATCACAAGTTGTCCTCAGGAGTGAGTGAAGGGTCTCACCCTTTGGATCAGTGACCCATAGGTCAAAAGCAGAGTGTAGCACTCAGCTGCTAACTGTGGAAAGAACAATGATAGTCAACATAAAGAAGAACAACAATCAAGACGTGATGCGGGCCAGGCCGACCTCAGGCCTATCGCGGCCCTCACTCCACTCCGGTGGCCCTCTCCTGGCACCGGGGGCCGCCGCGACGATAACCACCACAGTGGCGGGGTCCCTCAAACGCCGGGCTGCGGCGGTGAGATCGGCGGCAACAAGGCGCAATCTTCAAGCAGCGCCACAGTCTCCTCGGCGGCAGTAAGGGGTAGGCTCCCTTTTAATTAATTATTTATATGGCGCTATTCTCCTCAGCAAACGGCGCTAGTCACAGCACACCGCTCCTCCCCCTAGGCCCATACAGCTCTCAGCTCCTTTCTCAGCCCACGCAGCGGGGGTAGGAATTCAGCACTTCTCCAGCGCTTCCAAATAATAGCGCTTCACAGGCTGCAACAGTCTTTGGACTCACAGCGCTTCGGGGCAATGCAGCAGTCTACGCCAGTCAGCAGCCCACAGCACTTCACAGTAGGCTCCTCGCAGCCCAGCGCTCCCAAAGGGCCACACAATCCTCCAAGGCCTTGGGGCACAAACCTCCCTCTGCAGCGCTTGATAGGCAGTACCTCACAAGGGGCAACAGTTCCCCAGGCAGCCCAGGGGCACACTCCTCACCTCCTGGGGCTTCTGTCGTGCTGCGCTGGCGCAGTTCCAGGTCCAAACAGCGTCAGTGACCTGGGTAGGGGCCCTCCTTTGTCAGGGGCCCGGGGGACAGCAGAGGGGGGGGGTTTAGGGGTGCAGGGCCCAACTCACAGGCCCATGTCGCGGTACCACCTCACAGCAGGTCCCCTCACGTTCCTGTCCCAGCTCTGTGTGACTCTCTGGTGGCACATCCCCCTTACTTATACCCTCCTCCCAGGCAGTGCCAGAACCTTCTAGAATGTTGGCAAAGCTGGCCTAAACTTGCTCAAGGGGAGGGGTTGAGCACCCTGGGTGCCAGGCTTTCCCTCCAAAAGCTAGGGGTGGCTGGGTAACAATATCTAGACCGCTGACCTATGGCAGTCCAGTGGCAAAACCCATGGCCATGGCATCCATTTTAAACACAGAACATTTCAGTCAGGTGCATTTTTAAAATGGGGGAAAATTTACAAGTGCTCACACCATTACATAACATTACATTTTAACACAGGGCAACTCCTACCACACATGGCCTATACAGGTTTATTACCATGGGGGAGACATCCTAGACAAGGGGGTCAAAAGCGAAACATTTCAGGGGAAAAGGCCAAGTCCAACACGGGGTGATCAATATGACTTGGGCCCGGTCTTGGCGAATCTTTCTCAGAACCCGAGGAATCAAGGGTATGGGAGGAAACGCGTAAAGGAGTTGAGAGCCCCAACTCAAATGAAACGCATCCCCCAAAGCTCTGTGCATCGGATACTGGAGACTGCAGAATGACGGGCAGTGAGAATTCTCGTGTGTGGCAAACAGGTCCACCTGAAGAGTTCCCCACATCCGAAAGACGTGACAAACTACCTCTGGATGAAGCCTCCACTCGTGGTCGGCCGAGAACTGCCGACTGACACTGTCTGCACGCACGTTCAGAACTCCGGCCAGATAATTTGCCATCAGACAAATCTGATGGTCCTGAACCCAGGACCGGAGACGCAGAGCCTCTCTGCAGAGACACAGCGACCCGACTCCTCCCTATTTGTTGACATACCACATCGCGGTGTTGTTGTCCGTCAGGACTTTAACAGACCACCCGTGAAGGGAAGGGAGAAAGGCCTTGAGTGCTAGACGTATCGCCCGCAACTCTAGAAGGTTGATGTGAAGCAACCTTTCCTCTGGAGACCAAAGACCCTTGATCTCCAGATCCCCCAGATGAGCACCCCACCCTAGAGTGGATGCATCCGTTATCACCGTGGCAACCGATGGAGGTAGATGGAAAGGCTTTCCTTGAGACAGATTGCCTTCCACGCTCCACCAAGATATATCCGCTGCAGCTTCTCTGGAGATCCTCACAGACTTCCTGAGATCTCCGTTGTGTTGATACCACTGCCAGTGGAGACACAACTGGAGTGCCCTCATGTGCCAGCGTGCATGGTTGACCAACAGAATGCAGGAAGGCATCAGACCGAGCAGGCGAAGGACCTTCAGGACTGGAACGACCGCTCCATTGTGAAAAAAAGGAATCATTCCCTGAATGTCGAGAATCCTTTGAGGTGGAGGGAATGCTCGACATACAGTTATGTCCAGTACCGCACATATGAACAGGTTGCGCTGGGAGGGCACCAGGTGAGATTTGGGTACATTTATTGAAAAACCCAACCTGTACAACAACTGAGTTGTGACTTGCAGATGATGGAACACTGTCTCTGGAGATTCTGATTTGATCAACCAATCGTCCAGATACGGGAATACAGGTATCCCCGACCTTCTGAGATGTGCTGCCACCACAGCCATGACCTTGGTGAAAACTTGAGGTGCAGTAGTAAGACCAAACAGAAGGACCGCAAACTGGTAATGTTGCGATCCCACTGTGAAATGGAGATACTTTCTGTGCGACTTCAGGATAGGAATATGGAAATAAGCATCCTGCAAGTCGATCAACACCATTCAGTCCTCTTCCAGCAGCGCCTGAAGAACCTGAGTAAGGGTGAGCATCTTGAACTTCTCCTGTTTCAGGTAAAGGTTCGAGATCCTAAGATCCAAGATTGGACGAAGTCTGCCACCCTTCTTGGGAATCAGGAAATACCGGGAGTAGCATCCCTGACCCCTTTCCTGCTCCGGAACCACCTCTATCGTACCCTTTCGTAACAGTGACAGGACTTCCTCCTGCAGGAGAAGTAGGTGGTCCTCTGAGCAAAATCCTTGGCAAGGAGGGTAATCTGGAGGAAATTCCCGAAAGGGAAGAGCATACCCATTCTCTACAAGATTGAGAACCCAAAGATCTGATGTAACTGATTCCCAATCCCGTAGAAAATGGGTAAGTCACCCCCTACAGGACCCGCATGATCCGGAATGGCGGATCTAGGGCTGCTTTGCTGATGGTGAAGGGTTGGGCAGAGGAGGAGGGGGCTTGACGTCCTCGAGGACGAGATCTTTGTTTGCCCCTGTAGGATTTATATAGTGGATTTTGCTGTTGCTGCTGCTGTTGAGTTTGACGGTAGGGATGAAAGGACGAACGTCGAAAACCTCTATACCTCTTAGTCGCAGAGCCTCTGGACTGCAGCCCCAAAGATCTGGCAGTAGCTCTACTGTCCTTAAATCTTTCCAAAGCTGCATCAGATTTTTTGCCAAATAGTCCAGCACCATCAAATGGCAAATCCAACAAGGCTGCCTGAACGTCCGCAGAAAAGTCAGATGACTTTAGCCAGGCAGCCCTTCTAGAGGCAACAGAAGTTCCCATAATGCGAGCAACTGAATCAGCAGTGTCAAGACCACTTTGAATCCCTTGACGTGCAGAAGCCTGTGTATCGGCCAACACCTCATTGAAATCCTTCCTGCTGTCCTCAGGAATTTTAGGAGCCAACTGCCGTACAGAGTCCATCAGGGCATGTATATATCTCCCTAAGAGACATGTGACATTGATCGATTTTAGGGCCATACTTGCCGAAGAGAAAATCTTCTTCGCAGTCTGATCCTGTTTCTTGGACTCCTTATCCCCAGGCAGTTAAGGGAAAGCACCAACAGTCTTCTTCGAACAGGCTGCCTGTATAACCAGACTTTAAGGCAAAGGATGCGAGGATAGAAACTCAGGATCACCAGGTGCTACCCTATACCTCCTTGCAACACCCTTAGCCAGTGCAGGAGCTGTAAGAGGCCTGTTCCAAACCTCCAATATAGGCTCAGTCGAAGCCTCATTAAAAGGAAGCAATGGTTCCACAACTGAAGATGGGGAATGGAGGACCAAAGTCAAAAGATTAGACTTGTATTCTGCTGTAGGCAAAGTCAAATTTAAAAGATCCGCAGCTTTTTTGATGACCACATGGTATGGTGCAACGTCCTTTGCAGGGGCATCAGATACAGAAGACAGCTCCCATTCAGGGAAAAGCTCCAAACCACTAGCATCCCTCAAATCATCAAAATAGTCCTCCTGAAGCTCACCTTCTTCCACCTCAGCCTCTCTAAATCGTTGCTCCTCTATAAGGCGCTGAGCTTCTCGCCTCGATCTCTCCTTCAAGAGTCGCGCCGTCGGATCCGTGACCGACTCAGACGGAGCCGGTGCTGGCGTTGAGATCGGATCCGGAAGCCCAGGTCGCTGCTCACGAGGTTGAGCCGGAGCCGGCGACGATGGAATCGGCGTCGACGACCTCGGAGGCGCCGAGAAATGCCAAGGCGGAGCCGGCACCGGCATAAATGGCATAAAAGGAGCTGGAGCATAGGAGTGGGGAACTACTAAATTACATGCCAATTGGCCCATGGGACCCCGAAGGTGCACCAGAGGGGTACAAAGCTCTCGTGTAGACTCCATACATTGTGTTTAAAAACGAAGTAGGGTCTTGACCTGGAGCTGGGAAGGGCGGGTAAGGACCCACAGGATGCTCTATCGGAGGTTCCAGATTCGCCTCCTCTTCCACAGGCGGATGGACTGGAGTCATCCAGCCCTCAGGTAATGGAGCCTCTTCTTCCTCTCGAGCCGGGGACGGCGCGGAGAGAGATCCGATACCGGAGCCGGAGAACGCACTGGCGATTCCAAGGGCGAAGCCTCACCTTCTGGAACACCAGGTGAAGGAGACACCTCATCTTTTCTATGCCTCCTCTTAGGCGACTTCGGTTGCGACTCCGAGTCCTTACCAGAGTGATGTCGAGATCCATGCCTTCGCTTCTTATGCCTCTTCTTCGTTGACCTCGAAGCATGACAAGATGACGACCTCGAAGGCGACGCCGTGCGGGACCTCGACCTCGACTTCGACCTCGCCCTACTCGAACGCTATCTCAAAGTCTTCTTCTCCTTTCTACCTTTCAACTTCACCACCAGAAGTTTTGCTTCCCTCTCTCGAAGAGCCTTCGGGTTCATCTTCTTACACGAAGAACAGCCTTTGACATTGTGGTCCGAACTCAGGCACCAGATACAATCCTCGCGTGGGTCCGTAATCGACATTATCTTGCCGCACTCCCCACATGGCTTGAACCCGGTCTTCTTAGACGACATCTTCAGCGAGAAACAAAGAAGCAAGAAGACACCAAACAGAGAAAAACAGTAACAAAGTTACTAACAGCTACAGAGGTTCCCCGAAACCGTTAGCGTCGACGACGTGGAAAAAAGGGAACTGATGTCATCACGCCGGCGTAGGCCTATTATGGAGTCGGTGGCGTCAGCGGAGCCGCACGCGATGTTGTGTGTTCCTGTAACGTCATCCACGCCGGCGAGCTACAAAGAATTTTCCGAACGTTGCTGACGCAGGGGGATATTCACAAGGTGAGGAATACACTGGCAGTTGTATCCATCAGAAGCCGCCTTACTAATACCATTGACAACTTTGGTCGGCCTGCATTTGACCGCTACACACTCCAAGATGTCCACCACGGAGGGACGATACTTTTGCTACACAAGCACATGAGGGGCTTGCTCCTATTGGCTCCAGCCTACCTCTTCTCTTTCCTCTTCTCCTCATTTGACATTTCCCAATAGTGCCCACCAAGCACCCTAATCCATTGGGAATAGACCACTTGGCCTCCTCGTGTTACTTATTACATGAGGTGGCCTAGATTTCCAACATGAACACAGATGCCAATATGCCTAGATTCCACCATGAGGGATCGCTAGGAGTTATGTGCACCTGATTAGCTCTCCATCACTGTATATGCAAGAGTATTTAGGTTTACTATACTTTTCTCTTACCATTACCCTTGATTAACAAAACATTCAACTGTCTTAGTTTACTACTTAGAGGCCACCTTACAAAAACCATGGATGACTTTGGGATGCCCAGCTTTTAACCACTGCACACTCTGGGATAGGCACCACTGAGACATGATATCTCTGTTACATCAGCACGTGAGAAGCTCACTCCTTTTGGCTCAAGCTCGCCCCTCCCCTCCTCTCCTCTCCTCATTGTCCACTAGGTCATCACTCCTTCCAGCTGCTGCCCACACCACACCTGAGGACAACCGCTCCAATTGCCCGTACCTTCAATGACAGGTCTTCTCCTCTGCTCAGTCTCGAGCCAGGCGAGCAGAGGAGGGTAGGTCTCCTGTGCTCTCCGTTCAGAAACCATGTGAGTATGGTTGCTTCTCTTGAAAACTTTTTCTTTTTCTTTTAGCACTAAGTCATTTGGGGCCCCTTGATTTACTGTTTCTTTTTACTGACCATCATAGTTTTTTCCACTGTCAGCAGCTGAGCACTACCCTCTGCTTTTGACCTATAGGGCATAATTAATTGATCCAAAGGGTAAGACCCGTCACTCACAATGGAGGACATCCAATAACTTATGATACGCTGAGTAACACAAACACCGATTGGTTTATTTTGTTTGTTCCATGTATGTTCACTTGCTTATTCTGTTATATTATATGTACTTGTGTGTTTTTCCCTTCTTTCACGTTGTGGTGACTGGTCAGCGCCAAAAATAGCATGCACATGTCTACCTTTAGAGACACTATGATACAGTGAGTTGGAAAATCGATTCTGGTGACACATTGAACCAAACATACAAACATTTGTTTAATGAGTGTTTTCTTTAATTTTTCATTTATTTTCTAGGTTAGATGATCAGTTCTAAACATTTTGAACCAGGTATTTTCTTCTAAAGGAATACCTTAGCAGCATATCATGTCTTAGGTGTGGGGTCGGACTATCCCCCATATTTTTGGTCCTGACGAATCATTGTGGAACCTTTTTAGGCCATCGAAACCTGACCACACTCACAGATTTAGTCTACTTGGGTACATCACACCCCTGTTTTAGCCCCAACCAAATTATATTTTTTTAATCCTACCAAGGGAACCATCACATTACAGTTCAGTTCGGTATCTCTTAGATAGTTTTAGTCTCCCTTTACTTCACTGTACACATGTACTCCACCCCTCACATTCAAAATGCCCTTACACAAGCACTTCTCATCAGACAGCAAAAAGAAAAAGATCTCCCTTAAAGTGACCTTTCATGGGGCCCGTAGGGCATTATAGCGCTAGACCTATGAGAAGCAAGCCCACTATGAAGTATTACATACTCAGTGATGTGTGAGGGCACCAAGAAATAATCCTTAAGATTCCCCCTTCTTTGCCCGCCTTCCTTTCTTCTTTGCTTTTTGATAAGAACAATATCTCCACTGCTTTTTGCATGAATATGGCCTCACATCCCCTGAATGGGGATTGGCTCTAACATGAAGACTACCTATTGGCTAAAGGAGATCTATTAGGGAAATGAGTATAGCCCTGAAATGTTGTGGCTTTTATTGATTCAAGTGGAGAGGATTATCTCAGGGAGTTCATCTCCATCTGCTTCTTAGTAGGTCAGTCCTTCCAGGGAGCGGGAGAACCATACCTGATTTTCCCAACAGGCTAAGCCCAATGCTGTGTACCCATATTATAAAAATTACCTTTACTAATGGAATACACAGTTCTACCCTTCTCCGACTTTGTGTTAAATTGACTTCCCCAATGGTTCAATACTGACCCTTGAGAACACTAACCTCCTCATTCACATGATGGGCAAAACTGTCAATCTGTTCGGTGAGTTCTTCCATAAAAGAGACATGCCATTCTCTGTATGGGGCTTGTTTTAGGATAGTCCCCAGGAACTGCAAGGAAAACAGTGAGAGACTTTAATGCAGTAATAGAAACGTAAATGCAGTATCCACGGCTGGCGTCTGCAGTGATTTTGAGAAGATACATTTGTAGCCCTGTGCAACAACAGTCAGATTTATGAGTAATGCAATGATCACTGTAGAGCCTGTAATTTACCTGGGTAAAACATGCAGATAAACTCTGATACATGTAGGACTAGGTGTCGTAAGCATGCAATTTCCAGTTTTATGAATGTCAACTTGGGCCAATAAGGTTTTTAATGCTTCTGGTAAATATTGCATATTAGTGAAATGTTATGCACCGAGTACAGCTGCTCCCCTCTGTGCCCAATCATAATCAACATCATAGTAACGATCATAATCCATAGAAATAATAGGGATATGGGGAGAATAGTGCAACCTCATAGCAGAACAGCACTATGATGGGGTGAATTTATTATCTGCATATATTCACGCTGAATGAGTGGCTATGGAAAACAGAGAGACAAGCGTCATGTGAGACATTCATTAGCAATTCATCCTTACCGAAACAAGCGTGCATTTCCACTTTGCCAAGTCAAAGGTTCTTTCCGTGGAAGCTGAAATAGTAGTTGGTAAAAAAGAAATATATGTAAGTAAAAGTGAATAGCAAGCAACATTTCAAAGGCAATGTGTTTACATACCAAGCACTAGCAGAAGTAGATTCACACAATTCAAAGTGTGCAAAATGTGTTTGTTGGCTCAGCCTGTCCTCGTAATTGAGTTCATGGTCATTAGTTGTTCATGTGCCCTTGATGTCACTCTTAGCTCCTTATATCTGGTTGTAATTTTAGGTTTATATATTCTGGTTTCCTTTCTTATATAACAGGAAGGTCACCACACCACTTGTTTGCAGAAAATCAGTTTATTACAGAGCTACTGCCAAATAAGCATTTCAGCTGTCAGATGAAGCCTTGATCACATAGGGGATCGCCGTTGTGGTTCACGAGTAAAAAAGTGCATATGTGCTCTAAAATTACATACACATAGAACAATACTCCTTTATTATATCAAAGACCAAAATATTTTGTAACACTTCTTAATTTGCTATAATACCCAGTGTACCCCAATATAGTCCTAGGTAGTCGCACAAGCTTTTACTGACATTTGTCCTACCTTGCTCTACATAACAGTTCTGGCCCTGACCTTCTACCTAGTTAGGTGCTGCATAAATGTTGTGTAGTTTTCTCAAAAAACTAGCCTAATTTATTATGCATGAGGATTCTTAGTATCACAGCAGGATTACAATCTTGTGCATAATAACTCTGTATAAGGGTCACCACTCTCGTCATCCTTGGCTGACATGCCCACAGTACCATGGCACGTCTAGGTAGAACCCTTGATGGTACCTTTCGGGTATATAAGTAGAACATCTTTGCTGGGCAAGCCGGAGGAGAAAAAGATTCTATGCTGACATGCTGACAAGAGACGCTGAAGTCCCTGCATGCAGACACTCCAGTTAGCAGTCGTCTGACATTACTTGTGGGTTGTCCACTCGAGACCAAGATGGGGTCCTTTTCTTTCTCACATCAGGTATTGGGGTTTGCTCTTTCCTGGGAGGTTCTTGGCTATACACCAACATACATGCTAGGTACACTTAGGTACATCTAGTTAGGGTTTGCATTATAGGAGTACGCACTATTAACTTCATGTATTTATATGTCTGCATATATTCACTATTTTAGCACCATGGTAGAATTCTACTTTTTATTTACTCTATTGGTGCTTGTAATCGTCTATATCTGTTTCTGTCTTGTGGTTGTTGCAGCACATGTATTTTATGCTAGAATGACTCTGGTTCAATAAATACTTATTGAAAAGGCCCCCACCATTTAGTCTGTGTATCTCTCTGAGATAAAGTGAGCACAAGTGACCAAGCAAAAAGTATTGTACTGTTTCCATGATCCCTGAGGGGTCAGAGTTCTCATGTTCGATAGTTGCCAGAAACTATTTTCTCCTTGGTATGGTTGTGGGGCTTATAGTGGCACTGTGAGCTAGCTGGTCTACATACTAACATATCCTTTGGGGGTGTCTGGAATCAGTCTGGACACCAATCCCTTAGTTTATGTTGTCTAAAACGTGGAGATCCTTTGTAGATTTGTAGGAACTACCCGACTAATTCACATAAGTGACATTATAATTTGCAATTAATTCTACCTTAAAAACACAATAAAACACTTCCGCATGATATCTGCTACACAGGCTGAACTATAAATCTTGTTTTTCAGAAAACAAGGGTGTCTAACCTTACAGAAATATGTATCAATCAATTTATTAACAACATAATATCACCAACTTTTCTAAATGTTCCTCCATGTGAACTTCTCACATAGTAGGATTCAATTATACAACATTTAAAACATTACTTTTAACTGCAACATATGGTTGTACCAGAGTTCTAACATTTTCTTTCATATTAATTGCTGTGAAATACCCTGTTCATCCTTAGTCATCACACAAACAATGTTATGCCCGAGTAGACTAATCTAACCTACCATGTACCCTGACTAATACCTACTTCTAATACAAACGCAGAGAGAGCGTTTGGTGTTTATAAATGTGTGTGCAAAATCTCTTCTGTATTGAGGCCACCAGGGGTCTTTGTTTCGAGTTTAGTCATTAGAAGAGTTGGTGCTACTGAGTTGTTACAATAACTCACAATTGAAATAAAAGAAAAGGTGCCAAAACAGGTAGTGCTCTAAAATAATGTTTACCTTGGATATACTGAAGAAATGTTTTCTATGTTTATGGAATTTTTTGGCACATATGTACTATAAAACACTGAATCAAGATGCCGCATTCTTATGTGATCAAGGCTGCGTCTGACAGATGAAGCGCTTCATGGCAGAAGCTTTGTATTAAACTGATTTTGTTCGGCAAACCAATGTGTCAACTGCCTTTCTGTTATATGCGGAAGTAACCCAGAACTTGCAAGAAGATACCTGACTCCGTTTCTGTTATTGCCTCATTCGGTTTGGAGTATGGCATCGGCCAGCAACAAAGAAAGACTGTGACTATTTCTTTTTTTGCTTACTTATACAAGCCTTCAGCCAGACCTCCTCATCTGCTGGTCTAACGTGTCCTATCATTCACATTCTCTTTTGTCCTCCGCAGCATACATCATGGGCCAATTCTGCCGTTGGCTAACTTTACTGTGAACAATGGCGTTCTGCTTTTTCACAAGAAGCACATCCACACACAAATTATTTTCATTTAGTTCCTGGGACAACAATAAGAATGTGACCTTTTGAGACCAAAACACTATTTTTTATCTTGGTATGTACCTGGCATCACCTCCCACAATACAAGTTTATAAAAACCGTGAAAAAAACATGAGTGGACAAGGTCTAAAAGCTACGAGCCAACACCAGACTTAATGGCTTTGTCATTGGTCAATGGTTGTTTGAAATGCCATTAACCCCTTAGGTGCTGCGCACGTTCGGTGGCCGACGGCACCACTACCTCCGTAGTGCTGCCGTCGGCCGTTGAACGTTCGAACCTCACCTGCGCAATGGAACGTCCAGCACTGGAGCTGGACGTTCCATAGCAGCTATGAGGCTAATACTTGTTTAAATTGTGTGCTCACTGGTTCATGCTTTGGGGTCTCACCTTCTAAATATGTTATCAGCGGCGGGATCTTCATTTTGAGGAGTTTTGCTAGAAATGGGTAATTTGCAGGAATCAGGCGCTTGAGAAAAGCCAAGACTGAAGTTCCCCTTTCGACATCCCAGCGAGGATATGAAGAAATTACCTGAAAACCCACAACAAAGAATTCAGAAATTTATTCTTTCATGAGTTCCTATTCTCTAGCCTTTAAAACTTCTGGAAATACTACCTTGTCCTCTACACAGTACTTAGTACCAACCACATTTTGGCTGTTTCTGTACAATGTAAGTAGCATGTCGTACTGATAACCAATTTACTGGAAATAAAACCATCAAATTCAAAAGGATAAAAGCTGAGTTGAATTTAAGATCTCTATTAGCAGGTTGCATAGAAATGGCAGCAAACAACTTGGGAAGAGGGATCTGGTGGAATATGATGGGTGTGGAATGTGATACTCACCAGCAATCTTATGAAGAGTCTGTGTATTGGAATTCCTTTAGCTGTTTAGGTACAAAAGAACAAAGACATGTCATACTCAATCCATAAATTACTGAGCAATACTTGCCAAAGGAAGACATATGGCTGGCACACACACTTAAGACACCCAGTAGTACCTGCAAAGAAGATGATGGGTGGCATTTCAATGAGCCTCTAGCGGTCATGAGGATGCTTTGAAATTCCTGCAAATACTGGCAAAGGCACCCATACCACTAAGGAGCGCCCAGGGGTGTACAGAACCTTGACAACCTATGCTGCAATTCTCTTCCTGCCTCCCTTAGCGGTTGCTGTCAAGAAATGAAAGCTGGAGGAGGAGCTACCTGAGCTGCCATGCACAGGTTCCTGCTGCGGCTTTCATTGAGGGATAGAAGACTCCAGTGGGATAAGAGAGGATGCGTCATGAGCCGTGGACGTGCTTTGCATCCTGAAGGACCATGGAAAAATGGGAGCCATTTTCTGACAGCGGATACCCCAGAAGAAAAGAGGACTCTAGAACATGTTCTTGCATATCTATTTTCTAATAAGGTTAACGACCTGGGGCAAACAAGAACGAGCACATATTTTCCCTGTTCGATTCTGTTCAGGACTCCTAACATGACTGACAAATAAATAGACTATGATACCATCTGCCCAGGTCACTTGCACTTTATCAACACATCCACTGGAAAGTTGAGCAGGGAGAGCTAATTGGATCCCTGGAATTATAGCAATTACAGGTATTCACCACCAGATGCGAATCTCCTTCGTAACCTTGGAGTCAGTCAAAATATTTATTTTCACTTACCATCATTGAGCATGCATCCCTGCTTACAAGTGAGGGCCAATAACTAGCATTTTAGTATGGAGCTGAAGTCCATAATTTTCAACCAGAAACATTGCAGAGACAAATATTATAACTAAAAGTAACTCCATGGAGAAATAAAATACATCCCTGTTGCGGTCGGCAAAAGTAACAACACATAAATAGGTACCATACCCAGCAGGGCATGATCAACATACTAGACAGAAGTAACATCATGGAGAGCAAGAATACTCCAAGGTTTGAAGAGGAGCATTAGAGCCCTGAGTAGCCTCATGGTGTGTGGAAACCTGGGACAGTTAGTACATTGCATTTAGGGGGTAGGAGCATTAACTAGACTAAGAGCTGAAACAAACAGGAAAGTCACTTTATGTCTGGCAAACTACAAAAAGTATACAGGGACTATTTACAAGCCCCTTGTGCCACCTGTGCATCACACCAGCAGTGCAACCTGCTGCTCCATATTTACAAGGACAGGTAAATACACCCTGCGTGGCTTTTAATGCCCTTGTAAATATGGCCCCTTTACACGCAACACTTTGTGTGGAACAGTTGTGCCATGGGTTTTGCTGTGAGATTTCCTGCACAACACCCAAGGCTTCTGTTGCATTTCCAGATTTACAAGAAATAGTACACCTGGAAATGTGTCAGAATGCTACACCTCCCCAGGGGGAGGTATAGGGAGGTGTAACAAGAACAAATATTTGTATTTCTCCTCGTTGTTTATCTCTTTCTACGTGTACTGCATACTGCAGCACATTTAGGAAGAGGAAATTACCTATTGTGATTGTTTTTGTGCGCAAAGGTATGCCTAACTGCATAAAAACAAAGATATGCCTTACTGCACAAAACCAATCATCCCTGTGACGCAGCCACCCTTGCACCATGGTACAAGGGTGCCTTCATAGGTGCATGGCAGCCAATTATGCACCAGCACTGGGAGAGCAAAGGGATCCATTATATCATTGTAGATATGAAGCATCCCGGTGGTTCGGAATTAACGCAGCGTGGCACAGCCAAATGGCTTGAGGCACAGCAATTAGTTAATTCCTTGTGAATAAGGCTCACAGCGAGCAGCAACATCAGCACAGCCACATATATCTCTAAAAGGATAGCAATAAATGTTATTTGAAATATTGACACCCACATTCTATAGTAACTTAACCATAACATCCTGAGCTAATGGACTGGTTCTTCAACTCATGCCTGATCATGACAAAGTAAGAGGGGATCTGGGGAGTGGAGGAGGCAGCATTAACCACCTTTAATGGTAGATCCCACTGTGTCAATGAGTAGGATGCTTAAGACTCACCACATTCATGAAAGTTGATGCTTGCTTTCTTATCTACAACAAGTAGCATCTGGCACAGTGCTGGCACAGATGAAGTATAGTCATCTTCCAGCATGTAGCTCAAAATCTCTTTCCAAAATCCCTGCAAGAAAGAGCAGCGAATGTGTTATTAGTATCATTAGCATTTAATAAGGCTGCATTCCCACAGATAAACAGTCATAGCCGGTGGGAGGGTTTCTGGTGGGTCTTCTGGAGATGGGGCTACATTTGTATTATCCCCTTCCTGATACCATTCCTTGCTGATGGGGTCCAAGACAGATTGCTGGTATTACACTGATGTAGCACCAACCCTGTAGAATGCTACAATCCGTGATTCTATATCCGAGCAATTATTTGCAGAGAATGAGTGAAACATTTATTCTCCAAAAACCCTGTGAGTGAGCCGCTTTGTAAATTATCTCATTATCTGCTGTTATCCTCATAACAATCACAAAACAGAACTATCTTTATAAATGTGCCAGAGTGTGTAAAGCTATGGCTGGGAATGAACGACCCTGTTGATATGAAATATTGGTGTTTGATGTATCATCTGGCAAGTAGCAAATAAGAGATGGAGATTGAGTAGCTATGTTTTGCTCTTTAGAATAATTTGGAGAACCTCCTGCCTCATTAAAAAAAATGAGGTAGGATTCGACAATCTTCTATGAATGCCGGAAATGCTGGGAATGAGGACTGCATGGGACAGCAGACCTCTATCCCTGCAGCAGAGGAAACAGACTTTACATTGCGTCTCAAATCACGGTGTGCCTTAACAACATGGTCCAAACCACTAATAATAATAATAATAATGGGATTTATAAAGCACATAGCTGCGTCAGCTGCGTGTCCCAGCACTAGGGTATCAGTTCTATTATACAGAGTAAGAATATGAATTCCCCTAATCTAAGTTAGCGTGAAAAAACATGTTTTTAAATTCTTGTGATATCGTATTTCAGATTTTTCTTGCCTAAGCCAAAGTGGTAGGGAGTTCCACATCTTGCTGCCAAGTAGTTGAAGGAATGGCCTCCAATGTGAGCACTTTTGATTCTGGGGATAGATGCAAGAGAGGCATCAGCTGATCTCAGATATCTTTTAGGAAGATAAGGTGTGATCAGAGGTGAAGATATTTAGGGCCTTTGTGATTGAGAATCTTGTGACAATAGCACATGGCTTTGAAATATACCCAATGCCTTACAGAAGCCAGAGCAGCATTGGTAGAGCTGGGGCTGATGGTGAGTGCCTAGGCAGATGAACTAGCAGCCAAGCTGCCATATTCTGCACCCACTCTCGTCTTCTTCATCATGTCTGTGACACTCCGAAATACAGAACAATGCAGTAATACAGTCTCAACATGAATAAAGTCTGGACCACTGTCTTTCTGGCAGCTTCTGGCAGGAAGACAAGATGTTTTTAAGGTATTTAAGATCCCAACACATTGCCCTGCAAGACTCGGAATTGCTGTACGTGCCCTAATGTGTCTTTTCAATGCATTCCTTTATCAAGCAAGCCAATACAACCACTTCCCTGAAGGAAAGCGTTGTTGAACTAATGTTGTACTTTAAGTCCAACTCTTTCCCTTCAGTTGCACAGACTGGAGTTGGAATAGTAAATACTATTCCAAAGTCCAGTGCTTTCCCGAAGGCAAATCATGGTATTTTTTATTTATTTTTATTTTGGAAGTTTTCTATAGCGCTGGCCAGACCCGAGGGTATCGGAGCGCTTTACAACAAGATGAGGAGGAGACAAAAATAAATGATAAGGCAAGGAAAGAGGGTGGAAAAGGAATGCATTTTAAACATGCATTCATGGTTCAGATCACTATGTGCATATTTCCCACATACAAACCTGCAGCAGAGAGAGCTTTACTAAAACATACTATTATGTGAGTTAGAGGATAATGAAGATAACCTGGGAATTGAGGAGTCTTTGGACATTCTGCATTTTATATTTTGTACACTTCTAGTTTATTGACCCACCTTATTTCACATCCTTCTCACTTACCTCGTCAGTATTTTTATGGCGTAGTGCAATTTTATTGAGGAGCTGAGAGATTTGGATGTGGATGGTCTCTTCTTCAACATCAGATTCAGGATCCATGTGACTAGTGCCCTGTGAAAATGTGGAAAAGCAAGAGAAGTAAAGCAACATATATTTTCACATCATTTTCACTGTGTTTTCTCTCCTCATGGAGGGTCAAGAGATTTGAGAGTGAAAACATCACAATTTTCAAATCAAGGTTGTAAGCACAGAGAGAACCTCTTGGCTTAAATTCAAATGTGAAATTAAAACCACTAGCCGCAAACATGTAAATAAAAATGTATAAATGAGGTTATGCACCCATGCTCCGCTCTACAGAGAATAAAAGTATATGGTCATTTGGCGGAGAAGTGTATAGCATTCATATACAGTCAAAATACCGGTGGACTCACTTATAATATGTAAGGTTCTGATGCACTGGGCACTACATCTGAGACATTGCACCTCTGGCACCACAAGGTAGTCTCTCTTGCTCACTACAAAGATTGTGATGCCCCATGAGCTCTCCCCTTGCTGCTTGACGGGGAAGTATGTGCTACATTATGGTACTTCTTACACTCAATAAGACAAAACCGGGAACTGCATTTTCGGGAGGCAGTGTTGATATGAAATACTGATTTGAAGTATGCTTGTGCTACTTTGTGTAGGATTTGGTAGTTTGCCCTGTTAGGCATTTCAACGATAAAGCGGGGTATGTAACAGAAAGGAGCCCACTAGATAATGTATTATCAGTGAAAAACACAGCTTATCAGTGCATTCGCTGAATGCCCATGTGCCTTGCCCAATCACCCAAGACATTTCCCAGTTAGCCCCGGCAAAGTCTAAGGGCCAGTTGTCTCACATAGGCTGGATTGTGTGGTAGGCCTATGTACTGCATGGGAGCACTGCTGTTGAGACGTGTATGGAGCGAGTCCCATTCTCTCAGTGTCTGAGCATCTTATTTCTTTGCACTCATGCCAGTCAACATGTGCATCTGGTTACCAAGATGGGATCTAGGTATTCAAGCACCATTGTTACAATGCGATGCAACATAAGGACAGGCATCTGAATTGTTCCTGGCATGCTGCCTCTGGCCTGTGGTAAAAAAAACTATGGACAGTGTCTGGCTCATCTATTAGTTGAGCTTAATGGGAACCCAAGAGTAAGACTGCAGACACTCTGGATTATGGTCAGGCCCCAAGGAGATGGATACCAGACGTCATCAGTGGTGCCCAATCCCCACACATATTACTGAGCATGGGCTTGAGTTGTGCATCTTGGTACAACTACTCTGTAACATGGATGCATTGGCCAAGCTTGAGGAAGTCCTACCTGGTTCAGTGATCAAGAAGGTCATGGCACCTCTGCTGTTATGGAGGAATTGGTGAGACCATAAACCACTGTGGCCTACTCCCCCAGAGACACTGACAAAGCCAAGAATACTGCAGTTTTTCAGACACCATGCCACCTGCCATTGCCCATGCTGCCACATATCACCAGCTGCCCCACAAGCACCAGTGAAGAGCACTGATCCAACACCCATTCCTGGCCCCTAGTCAGATGACAGGTGTTTCCTCCAGCTACTAGAGATAGGATCAAAGTGTAAGTGCCCAAAGGACTTGAGATGGTCCAAGAAAAGAGAAGAAACAGAAGACGTGCCCAATACAAAATCATACATGAGTCTTGTGGAAGAGGAGGGCAATGAAGGAGAAAGAGAATAACTAAAGGATATTATCAGACCACTTTCTGAAACTCGTTGTTCACAACAGTGGACGATTTTGCCTAACATAAGCGCAGGATAAAAGTTATAAAATTGCCAGAAGTGCCACAGTACGAAACAAACCAGCTGCAATAGTTGAACTTTGGGACAGCGACTCCACTTGCAGTTGACATCACTAACTCAGACCCCACAATAGTAAGGGTACACTAGGTTAAACTTTTCCCAATAATGGAAAAACCATAGATTGGGTGTACTGGAAGAATGACTCTTGAAGTGAAAGCTATAAGTAAATTCACTTGAGTGGTTTGGTTCACATCATGGGCACCCTGGAATAACAAGACATGAAGAAAAGGCATGTACAGTGTTGGTACTGATGGACAGCTGCTGAATTTCAGGTGCAAATGTAAGCAGACAAATGGATAAGGGACACCCATAAAAGTGACGGAGGGAGAAAGACGCACTGGAGTGGAAGTAGAGAACATCAAGCTCAGATGAAGAACATAGAATGTCAAGGTGAGACTATGGGAACTAACGAGAGGGACATCCGGTCTATATTCTACTACCAGGGGCAAATATGTGACACTGCCGATGTATATTATATGGCAAAGTAACAACATTGGGACACAAGGGGGCTAAAAGGTCCACTTATTTCTTGTGTGCTGACTACTGTTGCTGTTCCCTAACACATTTACCTACCCAAATATGTACATCTGCCACTTACCTGCTCTTTGAAAAGGAGGTTGGTTTTTTTAAGCACATAATCCATCACAGCTCTTCCGTTCAAATCATAACAACCTTTGGCTGTTAAACTGGACATTAAACTTAAAGTGGTAAGAATAACCTGTAATTGAGAAAAAAGGTAAGCATGGTTAGTGAGAAACCCTTTTGGTGTATGAATAGGAGAAAATCACACATTCCAGTGAGAAAGTAGCAAGGGAGTGTGAGAAACCATGCATTCTCTCCTTCCTTTTGTCCACAGAGTAGACAGATATACATTTTTACGTGTGGAAAGCCAGTACCTAGATACAACCTTTTGAAGTATGTTGCAAAAAGGGTTTTTATGACAATCTGAGAATGAAACTAGAGTCAATTTAATTAAACTGTTTTTACAGAGTGTCTGACTGAAGTGTGATTGAGGGAATATTCAAATATTCCAGGTGGGCTACACCTTCTACAGGTGCCTGAGATTTGATAAAAGATTTTAAAAAAACATTGCAAAATATGCCTAGGTAGGTTACAACCAACAAAAAAGCTCTAAGGACCTGATATTGATTACAAAAATGCATATGAGAATTCAATAGGCTGTGGATTCCACTGCTGAGGGAATTAAAAAAAAACTAGAGTCGTCCGTGGGAAGAATGATGGCCGCTGTCTTACTCCACCTGTAAGATTGAGCAGACATCCCAAAACGGACAGCAGATAACAAATGGGTTGCAGTACTTATAGTTCATTGTCCCACACCTTGTTGTTTGGTTGATCCACATCACTTTCAAGAAGTCGTTTTTGCTCAAGACCGTAAATAGTCACAGTCTCCTGTATCCAGTATTGAGTTAAAATTAACATCCCCAACATTGTTCTGTACGCTGTATATTTGCACAATCTGGCCACAATGGCTTCAACTGCCAAAGAATACATCCATGCTTGATTTCTGTTATTCTAACATTCCTAGCAGAGTCCTGCCTCTGATGTTCCTGGTTTAATCTGAAAAATATCTAAGGATAACTAGGTTTATATCGTGCCCTGAGCTTAAAAATGACAAACCCAATACACCTCTCAAAGAGAATCCAATAGAGACAAAGTTATGGGAATACAGCCTTTTGTTCGTTATCAAAAGAAAACAGCTTTGTTGATTTTCCTTTGTGCCTATGTCCTGTGCTTGCTAACATGCTGAACAAGGTGATTCTGATACTGAGTTACTTGCTTTCATCCTTGGGACTGAAGTCAGGCACCTTGTGGACATACATGGCATCAAGAAAGTCACATATATTCCAATTTCTACATAAAATACATCTTTTATATTACAATCAGACTTTTCAAACGTGCACATTGAATATTATCCTGTATTATCGATCCACGTTTGGTGAGATTTTGCTGAGACATAGCCCAAATATTATTCTTGGTAGAGACATTTGAAATACCTTACACCACGGTTGTTAAAGATTTGAGGAGATATTAATATTCTGAACTTCAAAATCCTTTATTTGATCATCAACATTCTCACCCTCAGTGCGGGGTATTACAGATCAACTCAATGTGAAATACAGACCAAATATGTTAACAGCATACACAAACTTTCTTTTAACACACATTTATTAAACAATTAGGGATCAGCAACCTCTCGGATTGGGTCTGAAAATAATGCATTGACACAGACTAAGGCAGGAAAACTGGGATATGTCCACTTGGATAGGGAGACAATGGAACACAAGACACACTGAACTGACAGAAATGGCTGGAGGTTGCATGACCCAACACCTCCACTGAAGACTTGCCTTGGAGAAAGTCAACAGATTGTGGTGTGCAACCCACAGCTCTGAGTCCATGTAAGTAGGACTACTGCACTATGCAAAAACTGCATAACTTTAATTAGATTGAGTTGCTAATTATGAAAGTGCTTTAACACACGTATAATAGCTTGATGGTACCTTGCGATTGTCATCCTCAAGCACGTGACGGACAGCATCCAGATAAAAGGCACCTTCTGAATCTATTAAATAAAGCCATACACCAAATGTTCATAACACATAGATATTGACTTTGTCTAGTAAGATCAAGATTAATACATAAGTAGTGAAGTTTCCACTATCAACTGTGATTACCACCCTGAGGGTCCTGTCTTTCAGTTTTGGTTTGTGAGTCTGTGACTGTGAGCCCCATGGGGCTATCAATGCCTTCCTGTTTCGCAGTGCATGTCTGTGTCATCATGTACCACTGAGCGTGTCTGTCTTGACCTGCTCCATATTTTATTTCCCTTTTTGTTCCTGTCCAGTGTCTATGTCCGGATCGGTTTTCACAGTGTCCCTGTCCCATTAATGGCTCACAATGGGAACAATTAACCGAAAAGAAAACGGTGGCACTCCTTTATTTCTTCACCATGATTCACATAATTGAAGTTGATGTAAGCAAGACTTTATTCGTAAATTGCAGTGCTCTACCAGGAAAAGTTGCCAGTTAATGTAGCTGAAGAATATAAAATTGAAGTATTTTGCTTATAGCTGCACCATGTTGGACAAGTAAGGGAGTAAGTTGGGAATACAACTTAGGGCTCCGGATTCTATGACAAGCATTATATCCCTTTAACTATTTTCCCTGCCTAAATCACACACTGCCACCCACCCACTGACAGTCTTACCAGTTTCCGAAAGGAGCTTGCAGAGCAGCTGTAATGTTGTGGCACGGGACTCTGCACCTATCTGCATCAAGCTACTTTCGAAATATTTAAGGACCTCACTAGAGTGAGAATGGGCTGCAAGAGTAAAGTGAAAAGAAAAAATAGACATAATTGAAAAATAACACAAAATAAAATTATGCAAGAAGGAACTCAACGCTGGGGAGCAGCCCATCAAGGCCATTCTTCAACGCATGTCCAGGAGGTATGTTATCAATGGTCTGCAACATTTAATGATGATCTTACGAGCACATGGTACTCACGTGACTACTATAGCTGTATCTCGTAAACTGGGCACCATATTCCAGTAGCAAGCCAACCAATGTACTGGGGGGGGGGATAATTACTGAAGCAATAGTAGCTTTTAAGACGATCAAGTTACGTGCAGGGCAGTGTACAGAAATTAATGTTACAGAGGACCTGATCCCTAGTAAAGGCCAATATATACTTACAGTATCACAAATATATACATACATACATTTATGACCAACTCACCCAGTGACAGGATAATAGCCGTGGACAACTTGAGTGGCTCTTCTGTTTCATCGGAAACCCCACTTGAGGGTGTGCAGATCTGCCAATAACAAAGCCATAATAAATAATAATGGAAGCTAGGCTATCTGAAAGCCAATCCCATACATCCAGACAGCAAATAACTTCGAGTGGGGGAATGACAGCATAGGAGTTTGTCAGGACTTGTGGGGCCAAGATCCATACCACACTACAGAAAAATTAATTGTGTGGAATACAGCATATGCAGGGTGCCCGATATTGGTGGAAGTGCAAATTCTCAGTTACCACTCTAAGGTGGATGCCTTAGTTTCCTATGGTTTTTGGATAGTTTGTAGACTCAAAAGTCTGGCAAGATTGCAGAAGGTAGTGGTACTTAATGCTTTTAACAAAACTGGCACCAGTGGCGTCTATTCAACGTAATCAAGACGAAGGCTGTTGTTACACTTCATCTTGGTTTATCTCTGGGTACAGTAAAGCTGTTCCCCTATTGCATCCTACGGTGTCTGGCCAGCATGGTGGGTTGCATGCTTTTTAGAGCAGGCCTTTTTTGCTTTACTTTTTGCCCATTTTGCGTCCCAGGTCTCTAGTCAGCAGAGTGGGGAGCGAGTGTTTCTGTCGGTGGCTTCATTAGGGCCTTTTTCTGTTCTCACCGCCACTCGTTGTTTCTGCTGTACCACTTCATTTTCTTTCTTTACCGGCATTCAGTTCTCGCACTTTGGTCCTCATCAGAGATGCTTGTCTTTTGTTTCCCATTCATTCCAGATTCCACATGCCAGCATTGCTATTTGGAATTTCATGCTTATGGCCGTCAAGTTGTGTACCTGTTTTCAGATGGCCTTATTATATGTGGACTGGGGTCTTGAATGCTTCAAGTTTGGATTGTAAGGATATTCCAGAAATGTTGTGTATTTGGATTATTTTAACTAAATTGTGGGGTAGTTTCTGCACATTTTGACTTTAGGAACCTTAGTGGGATAAATACTGAATTTCCTTTGTTTGATGGCATTAATCAAATGTATATGATATAGCCTTATTATTATTGAATATATAGATTTACGATTGGGTGTACTGTTGTTGGGAATGTCATGAAGAGTCCAGTATATATTATATAGTAAAGTCTAACTGGACAATTGAACCTCCGAGATAAGCTTTGTTAGTATTATGTCTCTGTTGTAAACCATTGTTATTGGGTACAGTTTTTTTCTTTCAGGTCTCCATCCTTGGTGTTCCCTCTGGGTCCCTTCCCTTTCCCTGTCGCTCTGTTCCTCTGTTACCTATTATCAGAGCCAGAGTTGCCGGGAGGCAGAGTTATGGGGAGTTCTTGCAGAGGAGCTCATGGCACTGATAGATTTATATCCATTGTTTTCTTCCTTTGCATCCTAGAAGCAAATTGGTTCACATAGGATTTTTATGGATTATAATTTATTATTTTATGCAAGAGAGTTCCCAAATGTTGCCCTTTAAAAACACTCCTACTATAAATTGGATTAAGGTAGAAACGTTATTTGTTACAATATGTTACACAAGAAATGTCTGACGCCTCCCACTGAAATACTTTGTTTGTCCTCATGTATATACTTACCAGGTGATGCAGGACGGCAAGCACGGTTGGCACAGTTCCATCCAGCGCTCTACAGCTCTTCGTAACAGCTGCCTTGATGCATAACTCAAGGGTCTGCAAGGAGATAAGAACATTGAGATGAGGTCAAAGGGCAGTTTGTGCAAATGATGATGGTCAGTGGTGAATTACAAACTTCAAAGTGTAAATTCTGTCTGAATGCAAGAGTGAGTTGGTGTGTGAATGAGCTCTCTTGTGTACTAATTCTAAACACATATGACCACAAGTAGATTTTGACAGATGACCGTGCTTATGTCCATTTTTTTCTTTCCTGGTTGCTCTGTTTTCTCGACTCACAGTGCCTTAAGATCTCTCAGATTCACATAGTGATTTCTGTAGAGGTTATCTGTTGGAGTCAGATGTTGGATTTTAGTCCATCAAGGAACCAGAAGAGAACATGTTCAGCATTTAACAGGGGCATGCCCTAACACATGTAGCCTAGACTCACTTGTCATCGTAGGCCCTGGATTCTTAGCCACTGTTGATGATGGCCCTTGCCTTAGTTGTCCTAGTTCTCTTGGTGGTTCTAGTTTTCTTGGTTGTCTGCTACTCCTTCTTCTTATGGCACTGTCTAGATCCTCTTGGCCTTCTTAGTCCCTTCCTTCATGGCCTTGGTCTTCCTGCTCCTGGTCTTCCTGCTGGTCTTGGTCTAAATGGTACCCATCAGTTTTGTTGGGATATACGTTGTTACGGCGCGTGGTATTACTACGCGTACCGTTACAACGCGTATTTTACAACGCAAGTCGTTACCACGACTTGCGCTGTAGGGGTGCGGACTTAGTAATAGTTTAATTTACTATTCCAACACCAGCCTACGTACAGTAGGGAAGGTGTTGGAATAGTAAATCTACTATTCCTTGTCCTTTAGCGCCCTCCAGCGCAAGTCGTGGTTACGACTTGCGTTCTAAAATGTGCGTTGTAACGGTACTGCTGGGTAACATCCGCGTCGTAAAGGTTGTTCCCCGTTTTGTTGATCTCTCTTTCCTTTTCAAATCATCATTCTGCCTTTGCTTTTCCTGTCCCTAGTTCTCCTGATGCGTGTCCCGTTGTGATTCCCTTGATAGTTGTGTCCTCTTGGTGGACCTGGTAATCCTAGTGCTCCTGGACTTCCTGGTTGCCCAGGTCCCTCTACTCCTCTTGGTCATTCTCCTCTTCCTGGTCTTCCACCTATAGGTTTTCCTCTTCATGCTCCTGGCTTACCAGGTCTTCCTTTTCATAGTTCTCCTAATCTTCGTATTGATTTTCATGTTCTCCTTTTTCTAGGTCTCTTCTTCCTGATCATCCTCTTATTTTTCTTTCCCTTCTGTCAACTCATATTTTCCTTAAAATCATTCTCCTGGTCTTCATCTACATATTCTTGGTCCTGGTCTTCTAGGGATGGTCATTGGCCATAAGTAGCCCTTATCCTCCTGAGATCCTGCTTCTGTTAAAAGGATTATCTTTACCATGGTGCTTATTGCTGTGTCCCTCCTAGTTGTTCTTCTGGTGCTCTTGCCCTGGTTTTCTTCAATCTTTTCATTCTTCTGGCCCCAGTCCTGCTGGTCCTCATGATCTTCATTGTCCTTATGTTCATGGTCCAGCTAATCTTGGTCATCCTCTTCCAAGGTTCTCTGGATCCTCTGGTGCTATTACTCCTAGCAATCCTGGTGTTGGCCTTCAGGTTTTTCATGGTGGTCATGGTGGTGGCTGCTGTTCTGGACCTCCTAGCCTCCGCTTTCTCTTCATGGTCTTCTTCCTCTTACTGGTCTCCCTCCTCCTTGTTTTCCTCCTTATTTTCCTAGTCCTCTTAGAAATCCTTTTCCTATTCTTTCGGGTCTTGATACTCTTGGTTTTCCTAGTTCTTGGGCATGGTATTGGTTCCCTGTTGTTTCAAGTTTTCCAAATCCTTCTGGTGGTCCTGGAGTTTCTAAACTTCTTGGCTGTCCTGGACCCTCACCTCCCCTTCTGCTCATCCTCATGGCCATCTTCCTCCTCCTCATTCTGTGTAGGGTCTTCACAGTGGTGTAGGTTCTCCATGTTGACCTGCCCATCTTCTTCCTTCTTGTTCTGGTGGTCCTGGTCCTCCTGATGACCCTCCCTTTCCACTTGCACATCCTTCTTCTCCATGCCATTCCATTCCAAAGTAGCCTTATTCAAAGTATACTCATTAAAGCACAAAACAAACAACATTTAGATATAGTTAAAAATGCCTTGGCTGGATAGTTAAAAATGTTTGATAAAACTTAGATCTCAGAGCAAATGGACGAGATAAAAGTTACACCCAGTTAAAATACTCAATCACGTTCAGTGGCCAGGCTAGGGAAGTTCAAATTAATGCTCACCAAAGAATGACCCAGATTTAGGTTTCAGCCTTATAGCCCACGCCCATCCTAGGTATTTGGCTATCGCTATTGTGATAAATTGTAAAGTGCTGGTGCGCATAAGCCTTTCCGCTTCGGCGTTCCTAAATGTGCAAAGTAGTTTGCACACTAGAGCCATCCAAACTCGCCTAGGGAGTGCATAGGCGGAACAGGCAAAAAGCAGGTGGGCAACTTTCGCTATGACTCCCACAGGCAGGACAGATGTTATCACCTGTGGCAGTCCACCTGGACATAAGGGACTTTACAGGTAAGGAGCCTGCCCTGAGTTGGAAGTAAAGCTCCCTATCTCTCGGCCTGGTGATATTATCCCAATAGGATTCTAATCTGGGTGTGAGTTTTGTTTATAAGAAGATTCCCACCATAGAAGATGAGTCAGAGTTACTCCAAGCATCAAAAGCAGCCCACTCCCAATACTTCTCTTTTAGGATGTTTTCAGAGGGAAAAGAAGCCTCTAATGGGTTCTCCCATAGCATTCTCATTCCCAGGCCAATCAGGCTATTCCTAACACCTCTTAACCAACCGATTTTGTGGAAGGCATCAGATTTTATTACATCCAGAAAACCTGAGGCATATGATGAGAGTTCAGGTATCGTTCACAACCTGCGCCAATATAAAATCGGACGCAACTTGGCGACATCAATATTAGCTTTTCTACCCAAATCATATCTAATTGGCTTAAGAGGGGTGCTTTGTGGGAGATTGGTAATGCTACGGAGGAACTTATTTTCAGAAAGAGTTAAAGGAGCTGCTTTCTCAAACCCCCATAATTCGGCGCCATAAAGCGCGGAGCTAACAGCTTTAGATTCATGAACTTGGAGGACTGGTCTAATTGGTTTTGTTAGAGACCTTTTATGCTCCAGACTTAAAGCTCCCGTAACTTGTCGATGTTTCAGGGCTGCTAAATCTATATGGCAGTCATACTTAAGGTTCTTCTCTAACTGTATACCCAAATAGGTAAAAGCCCTGACCAGTTCAAGTGGTTGTTTATTCATAAAAACCCTCCCCTTAAAACTTCAATGCGGATTAAAAGCCATTAATTTCATTTTTGACACATTAACTTCCAGGCCTCGAGCAGCACAAAAATCTTCAAAAATTGATAGAGCTCACTGGAGGCCATTAGGAGTCTTGGAAATAATTAATGTGTCATCTGCAAACATTAAAATCGGAATTTGTATACCTGCTAGAGAAGGGGCATCTGTATTCACTGGCAACAAACGGTCCACTATTCCATTAATATACAAAGAGAATAACGTTGGTGCCATGGCACAGCCTTGCCGTACCCCTCAGTCAACCGGAAACTGGGTGGTGACCCTACCCTGCCCTCCCCAGCAGATTCTAGCATGATTGCCCTTGTGTGGCCTCATTACGAAGGTTAGGATGTCGTCCAAAAGGCCTAATTCCCTCAACGTCACCCATAACCGGGAACGGGGGACAAGGTCAAAAGCTGAACGTAGATCAACAAAGGCAGCATAAAGGCTGCCCTTGCCCAATGTCACAGTCTTCCACTATAAAAGAATAAAATTAATGACTTGATCAATGGTGCTAGTGTATTTACGGAAACCCTCTTGGAAAGGGGACAATACACTATTCTCTTCAACCCAGTCTAAGATATTGGTCAGGATCAACCTCCCAACTACCTTCTGAATCGTATCTATCAAGCTGATAGGTCTGTAATTCCTCGGTTGAGTTTTTACTCCATTTTTATATACTGGAATTATCACATCCCCTTTCCAGGAAACCGGGATCGGGCACCCAGGGCTGTTGCATTTGCCATCAACAAGATGTATCTACCCCATCGTATTTTGTCGAAGAGGAACACATCCGCAGGGACACCATCGAGTCCTGGTGCTCTACCTCCAGCAACTGCACTAAGAGCTGCTAAAACTTCTTTGCCATTAAAAGCCTCATCAGTATAAAAAAACATAACTATCTTCTTCCATTTGATCATCTAAAGGGTTACGCGCATATTGGGGCCTAAAGTAATTAACCCATCCTTTCATGAGAGACATGAGTTAGGGGCTGATCAGGTTGACCCCCTCTGCCTCACTTAATGATATTCCAGAATAATTTGGTATTATTCTACAAACTAGCTTCTTTTAGGTCCTGCCATCTAAGCTCATCCCATAGGCACTTGGCTTTATGGATAGCTTTTTTGTATTCATATCTTGCAGTACGGACAGTACCCATTTCCCCAACCCTGATAGCATTGCCAAGGGCAATTCTTGCTTGCATACATTCTTTGTTATACCACCGAAAGGGTTTGGAGTCAGCTAGTTCCTGGCTTCTATGGCGGTTAATAAAGTGGCTACTTGTACTTCTTCTCCTCTTTGGCCTCCTGGTTCAGGTCCTTCTGTTCTACTTCATTCTACTTATTCTCCTGGTTTTACTGATCCTCCTCTTTGTCTTGGGCATGCTGGGCCTTATGTCCTTGGGGTCTCAGTCATCCTGGTCGACTGTGGTTTTTGGCTGCCTGATCCTCCAGGTTTTTCCCACGGTCCTCCTGCTATTGCTTTCTCTTCATTATCTTGGAAATCCAGTACCGTGTGTTCCTAATCCTGCTAGTGATCTTGGTCCTCCTCCTCCTCCTCCTCCATTCAGTTGTACTGAACTTTTTGGAGAGTCTTGTTCACTTGTCCTCCTCCTCTGTTTGACCTCCCTTTCACCCTCCTGTTTCTCCCTGTTCATCCTACAGGTCCTCTAGTTATCTGCCTGCTTCTCCAAGTGATCCACACTCCACTGATTTAGTCTCATCCCAAGTCAGCAAAATACACCCTCAAGCCAAAGGGCACACTTAGATGTAGCATGTGTGGATGAACACTATTGGAAATACATTTTCCCCATTTGTTCCTGTTAGATAGTAAAATACAGACATAATTAGGGTGCTCCTCTAAAACCTGGATCCATGTATGTGCCGCTACATCTGTTTCACTATTAACAGTTGTGGACCAGGATTGCTCAATGTCCCTCTTGCACCCCTGCACACTGTGAACCATGGGAGTACAGAGGAGCCTAAAAGGATAGTGTTTGCTTATGAGAATCAAAGGCAACGTGGAGGCAGGAGCTGCAACACAGAAGATGGGCGACGACTAAAAGCAGTTTTAGGAACACATTTAGCTGCACAGATGCTAATGAGGAGAATGATCACCTGCAATGAAGGCTTGGAAGACTCATTTGGGGAACAACCTCAAATTATGTATATGGTCAATATGCCATACAACAAAATTCTGTCATGTTTTTATGTTTGTAGCTGGTATTCTATTACAAGTGGAGACTGTCAAAAGAAGGACTTGTAAGGAAATTTGAACATCCTGTCCTTTTAACTGTAAGTGCTCAGACCTAGCAGAAACGGTTCCACTTAGATCCTCAACATTAATCTACAATTCTCAAGCCTCAAAAACAATAGTTCTGTGGAAATGAAAATTGGCAGATTGGAGACGTAATGATTCTAATAGTGTGTCCACCACGGTCTACGTCACTCTTGCTTTTTCAGCTAATACAGTTCGCACGTCTCTAACTACGGACCCTTTCCTTTGCTAATATTTGTTTTTATAGCAACTAAAAGTAGTATTTTATAATTCCAACACATTATTGATTACCAACATGATACATTTCCAGTGCTCCTCTTAAGACTTCACTGCTGTACCTGTATGTTCGGTCACCAGGAGTGCAATGTAAATTCATGGGACTCCTTAGTGAAGGTCATTTGTAAATTTGCTTGTATTTCACAGGGTGTAAGCAGCCTCTCAGACTAGAGAAAATGCAATGGCACACTGTTTGTTATAAGAGGTCACTAGGGCTTTAGTAAGCCCAATTACTGCTTGGGACCTATGTCAGGGCTCTAGTGACTGAAGATCTGCTGTTTTATTATGATTAACGCATCAAGATGGAGCGTCAGTATGCTCAATTTCACTTACATAACCAATTTTACTTACCCAGTATCACACCAACAGGTGAAGCAAATTTCAGCACTGTTGATGTTTATTTAAATTCTAGCACAATTGCTTTGGTACACATTTCTCCTTTATTAATCCCGATTTCATATGTAACAAATACAAATGTGCATTTTGCTTCTCTGGCTGCCTTCATGGATTGTGTGCTAATCACAATTGAGCTGGTTCAGTATTTGGAATTAATATTGGAAAACTATATTCCCTGTAATCCCTTCATCTCCCAAAACAATACACCAGCTCAAAACTGAAATAATTACCAGGCATGAATGTGTCAAATAGCGGGGAATTACTGTCCGAATTGGTGCGGTGGTTCTATTTCTCAGGGGTACCCATGGGGCAAACTTGGAATCATACATTTTTCCTACATCCCAAAATTTCTGATACCCACAACATTGGTACTGTCGGGAGCGGAATGCCAATATGTTGGCCCAATGTACACATGATGGAGGCCTGAACCATCTCACAACTCCACCTGTGGTGTAACTAACTCACCAATGGAATTCTGTAGTTCTGTATTCAACCCTCATTTCTCAATAATGTAGTGTTTCATTGCAGCTAATCTCTCATTATGGGATACAGTGTTCATTATGAGTGGATCATTTGGGATTGGTTGAAGTGGCAAGCATGGACAGCAAATAAAGGTCACACTCACCGTGAGCAAACGAAATGCCATATCAGCAGGCAGCTGGGACTGGAGCCTTTCAACTTCATTGACCAACCAAGGAAGCTCCTTATCTAGTTGCTCCTCTGGCAGAACGGAGGCCAAATGTCCCAGAGTGGTGATGACCTGCCCCCAGACCTGTTAAGGTAAATTACACCAGGTTTTCAGTTCCACACACTAGACATTAACTACTAAGATAAGATGAGCCACATGTGGAAGTAGAGGGTTCCCTGGAGAGGCAGCTGCACTTGACATCTGTTCACTAGGAAGTGATTCTGTCATGCAAAGGCAGTGGTATGTTTCACTGGCAGAATATTCCAATAGACAAAACTGATTCTCTAAATTAGAAATGTTAACCATGAATTTGTTTCGCTCTTGTCTTATTTGGATGAGGGTTCCCCACCCACTCTCTCTATTTTCTCCCTCTCCCCAGCTCTTTTTAAAAAATATATTTCCCCTGCCTCCTATTCGTGGACAGGTTGTGGTAGACATAGAAAATACACTACTGCCGCTGCGATTTTATTAAATTGCCCTAGAATCTTATTCTGTCACTTTCTTTTTCAAAAATACTTATTACACTTGCTGTTCTTAAGTATTATAGCATGGTTTAGCTTAGATTTTTTTTTATATATCTGACCTGATAGGAATTTTATACTTGGTCGGGTTCAATAAAAGTTTTTACACATTTTATTCAGCTACATAAATAGAGATCACAAGTCTGGGTCAAGGGAATGAATTTCATATTTTTTTGTATTTCATCAAATGAAGTATATATGCAAAGGCAGAGGAAGGGGCAGTAAATGTGTATGCATCAGTTATCTCACAAAACATAACAGCTCTAAACCTTCATCCACTGCACTCTGTTCTTTCCCCACTTTACCAACTCACCTCCTGGACACTGGGGATGGTTTCAAGAAGAAATACCTTACAGGTTGAGTAGGCTTCAAAGAAAAGTGTGACTAGAGGAGTGTCTACACTGGAAGCAAACTGGCCTGATAACATCTCAATGACTGCACAAAAACAAAAAAAATACAGTTAAGTTCAAAGGCTTAAGTGTTGCATTAATCTACATATGTACCACCTTGTCTGGTAGTGCATAGGACATACTGAGCAAAAACAGTGCAATGCGTCTGCTGATAGGAAATGATTTTTAGCAGGTATTAGACTCAATTCACATAGGTATTCTCTGACTCTCATAGATACTGTAATGGTATCCATTTCGATCATGCATCCTATTGCACTTTTGAAGCATTCTAGACAATATATGATAATTCCACATTACTGCAACTCATTGCATTGAACTAAAATGAAGGGAAGGCAGAATTTGTGTCACCATTGTACTTTTTACATTCAATTAACAACAAAGCAATTTAGTTTGTACAGTTTTGTTGTTTATGAAATAAAAGTGGAGAAATCAGATTTTGCACAAGTTATTACTGTGTGACGATATTTGCCCTCTTGGCAAAATAAAAAAAAGTATGTAAAAATATAAAAGAGGATGCATCCAAGCATTCCTTATCAGTACTTTTGTGAATCATTTTATGTGGTTAACAAAGAAGTGCTGGTTCAGATATCACCAGAGTAAAAAAGTGGTGTAATGATTTTGCACTATTCTGCTAATCAGGCAGGAAGACACTACACTGGTTTTAATCTCACATCTAAATAAACACTGATTCATTCAATTTCCTATATTAAGCATAGCAAAACGTGTGAAATCACATTGCCCCTTTTTCTGTCCTAATATTGAAAATGTTTAGTTGGGAGCAAATCTTGCTTCCTGCATTCTCTATTTTTCAAGAGGCAAAAATGGTAAAAATATATTTACTCCATGATTTGCACCAGTCTTCTTTACTTAACACGGTGACTAGTTTGCAATTGTTTGAGCTCTAGGTTGCAACAAGATGTCTGTGCCATTGAAGTGAACAATTACCTCTGGGAAATGATGTACAATTTCTACAGGTTTTAATGCTCCACTTCCTAGGGAGGTAAGTTCACAACATAAGGCCTGATTCAGGCTGTGGCAGATGGGTATCCCGTCACAAACGTGATGGGATAGCCCGTCCCTCTTATTACACATACAATAGGATACAACTTGTCCACCAAACTCTAAATCACGCCCTTAGTTTTTTATTACTGAAAAGAATGGGGTGTTTCCCGGAGGTGCACTATACAGATTAGAGATGCGTTCCAGTCATCATATGGCAAACTTGACACAGCAGCTCAGCATGCCAGTTCAATTGGCAAATGTACTAGAAAGTAGTGGAGTTACACATTATGCAGACCAATGTTGCAGTTGAGTTCTGATTTGTGCCACAAATGAAAGTTTAATGCAGATAAGTAATCAGTTGTTGAAAACAATGGGATGAATAGGGACTGTTATTCTCTGCACCAATCAGACATAAGAAATTGCATCTCTTTGCATGAAGGGTGCTCTCAGGAAATGTCCCAAAAGTAAACCTAATAAAGGTGTCCTCTCCCCACACTCTCCCACCCATCAAACCGAACCCGACCCCTCCACCAGCGCAGGTGCACACCAAGGCTAAACCAATATTTCTGGTTGATTGTAGAAGCCGTCTTCATTACAGGAACGAACGTTCTGAGCATCAGATCTAGATATGGTTCCATTTCTGGTCCTGTGAGAGAAAATAGGATAAACAATATTAATTAAACTAAAGACTAATACCAACTTAAGATGATGAGTGTGCTGCAAAGGTGGTGTTGGTCATGAAACATATTGTAAAAAAATCTTGATGCATAGCTTTGTATATTTTCCACCCAGCAGAACATAAAACGTAATGCAATAAGCATTAAAGAACGTTTCACATTGTCTTTTCCCAGGATTCACTCGCACCTTTTTATGACGTGATGAAGGAGTTCGGCATTATAGCAAAGTTGCTGCATTTACAGAAATTCTAAATCCTTGTACAAATAAAGGCTTAATAGTTAAGTAGCTGGTTGGTGTAGAGCTGTTACAGTTTTTAACAGTTTTTCCTCAAGAGACATAATGAAACAAAACCTGTAAGGGACATCTGGTGCTGGTATGTGGTGCTAAAATGTGAATCTACAATGTGAAATTACTATATTTCAACAAATCTAAAATAATATGTATCATTTGAACATAATAACCAAAATAGCAGCAATACATTTGCATCTTTCAAAAGTGGCTGTCAGTGGACCTGTATTTAAGATGCAACCATTCACTTCTAAGGCCGCTTGCTGGAGTTCCATATTTTGAAGCCTTCTGATGGCATAAGCACGGAGATGCTTGTTTCTTTAATTAGCACAGTACAGAAAGTAATCATTTTAGAGCTTATTTGAATTACCATTATGACATGGGATTGCAACACATAGTGGTGCTGTTGTATTTCCTTCCAATTAATTGTCACTTCCTTAAAAAATTAATCGTTTTAACTATACGGGCTGAAATGGCAAAAGCATGGGCATGGGACTCTATTCTGAATGCCACAATCAGTTTGAAATATATGTGGAAAATAACTTAAATATACCCTGTGGCTTCTTTCCACTTTCAATATGCATTGTATATGCAATGCTAGTGATTGATCCATTCTCAATCACCACTGTAAAATGCATAAATTCACCATACTGTTATGGGTTTTGTACAAAATGTAGAAATACTTTAAACAAGCAATGGAGTAAGGGAACTGAAAGAACATGTTGCCGCATGCTTCAGAGCCCACTCTGTGTATTTGAGTGTTGTGATGACATGAGCCATAGACAGATAAAACTATTTGCAGACAGACCTAAAATGAATGTAGAATCCGGTAGACTGCCACAGAGCACAGTGTTTGACAACAACATAGCATTTTTTCAAATTACCGTATTGAATTGCCATTTGATGAATGGCCCAAAACGCAATCTCCTCTCGAATAGAAGGCACCGTAAACAGATTTACAATCTTAGATGATATTGACTGTGGTATCCACTTGGTAAGTGTAATTTGGCACATTAAAGCCATCCTTTCAAGTTCAGGCGCATTCTCCTAAATATGCAGAAATAGGAAATATTGGTAATTTGAAACATTTGTGACGAACAAGAGGAGAAAAACAAATCCAAAACAAGTATTAAGTACCATGGATCAGGTATAGAGGGAATATTGTGAAACAGGGGATGCCTGAACAAATCAATACCGGCTTGATTATGAGTTTGGCGGATGGGATACGCCGTCACAAACGTGACGGATATCCTGTCCGCCATATTACATGTTCCAGCCATAGGATATAATGGAATTGCAATACGGCGGACGGGATATCCCTCACGTTTGTTATGGAGTAAACCTGTCCTCCAAACTCCTAATCAGACCCTAAGACTCAATTATCAATAAGATAGAAGCGGAGCAAATGACAACAATGTAATCACTCCTTGAAATAGACCAAGTAGAACCAGCAGTTGCCAAAACAGATTGAAAATAAGGCTGTAGCCTGAGATTTCTTGACCCCTAGCAGCAAGAATGTTTACAGGATAAAAATGGGTCATAAGAAAATTATAAATATATTGGTACCTCCAATGAATGAATAAATAAGTCCATCAAAATATCAGAAATTCTTGTCTTTTCTTAATTTCACATCAAAAAGGCTTTTCTTTTCTATAAATGCATGTCTTTCTGCACTGCAGAGGTATCCAAAAGTGACTGATACCATTTAGGATGTGCACCAAATGTATTGCTTGGTACAGGCTGAGAGGTGCGAGCTATTCGACCTAGTCGCCTTCTGTATTGGCATGGGTCATATATCATCAGAAATAATTAATTCTATTTGGCTATTCTCTAGACCTGGATTACCTTAGTGTTTTCTACTTATAACATATCTGTACTAGTGGTATGAGTTTGTGAAATATTTAACCTCTTTTCAACACAATACTGGCCTTAGAGACTGCAATATCTTTTTGAGCGGAACAAAAGGTAAACTGACTCTAAAAACACTGAATGATTATATTTACAAATATTTTACCTATTTTAAGACTAACACAAATGTATTTTAATTACTCTAATTAGGACCGACTGTCTTAGATAAAAATACATGGAAATGCATGATAAAGCACAATGTCAATAAATCAACAGTACTGTAATGGTATAATACATGAACTACATGCTAATAACAATGTGGTGTGTTACGAAATAGGTCTACAGTTGTTTCGTCTCCTTGTATATCTTGATAAAAACATGACCTTGCTAGTGAAGTCCTGAAGTTTCAGAGGCCAGAGAGGGTGCAACAGTGAAAGATGTGTGGCACTTCCAAGCTGCTGTTCTGTTTTGTACTGCCAGCATATCGGAACACATTTGGAGGTGGGTATATTACTTAACTTCATCTTCATGGGGATGACTAGGTTTCTGAGACTCTCCGTAGCACCTCCCAAAGTGTGCCTCGGTAGGTGTGCTACCTTTGCACCGCTTCCCTTAGAGTTAGACATCTTCTGCGATCCAGTTTGCCTTTGCCAGTGCTTAGTAATTTAACAGAAACACCTGGACAAAAGTGTTCCCTCATTTGTATGGGCCCTAGCCTCCTAGCAAATGGTGTAATGCATCTTGACACAGTGTGGGGGTGAAATGGGTGCAAGTACAATGCTTGTTACAAAAGGCCCAGCACATGCCTTGGCAGAATCTGCTGCAAAGCAAACACCACCTACCTCCTGTGGTTTTTGCCAATCTAGTCCATGATTTTAAATCAGTGCAGCCCCGAACTTTCCTCCCCTTTCTTACTCTCTCTTCTCTCAGTTTCTCACAGACATAAACAACTACACACACAAACCAGTACAGACATGCACACACATTTCTGTGTGTAAATGAGGTACTAAAATAGGAAATTCATTCTACAAAATACAAATCAAGATCTATGAGAGCTTTACCCTTTGAATCTATTAGTTTGTTATATACAGATTGACTCTATTTTGTGTTCTCAGCCCTTGCCTACCTGTGGTATGTAAAGAAGAATCCGAGTCTCGGTGTTACAATATTGCTACCTTTGTCAAGATATTTCAGAAGTTCTTTAGGAGTGAAAATATGGAATTTGGGGCCTGATTTTGTATTTGACAGGCAAAGCAGTGTCCTCCAGGGTGTCAGAGGACATTGCGTCCACCACCCCAATGGTATTTGAGTTGTTATGTTTCAAGCTGACCTCTTGCCCAGCGATTATCTCTGTACTTTGAAAGTAACCACTGTCACAGCGGTTTCCGTCAAGGTACAAAAGGTTTGGTGGATGGCCATCCTCAGTTTGACAGCCGTTCACCAACTATTTAACTTTTTTTTCAGAAACCCATGAAGCAGCAGTTTCTGAAAAACAAAAGATTCATTACCTCCCAAGGTGTGGAGATCATTATTGTTTTTTCCTGTCCCTCACAGGCAAGTGTTTTTGCAGTGATGGGCAAAAGAAAATGATTCTAGGCTTTGGTCGACTGAGCCATCAAGAAATCCACTGATTGAAAAGTTGTAGTCTGCCCACCTGTAAATAAGGCAGGTGGACAAAAGCTTGGAGGGCAGGGTACTCCGTCATATTTGCAACGGTATAACCTGTACACCAACCTCTAAATCAGGGGCCTAATGTTTGTTATAGTCTTATTAACACCTTCAGCGCGGCGCGAATTTTCGCGCTGAGCTGAGGTTTCTAATGAGCCAACGAGCTCATGACGGAACGGTTCCGTCATGAGCACTGCTCAACCGATGCTCATGACGGAACCGTTCCGTCATGAGCATCGAAGGGGTTAAAGGCTCTGCAAAATATATAAAGAGGTGAAACAATCATAGACCTACGTTGAAATCCACCGGTTTCTCTCCTAGATATATATTGAGCATCATATTGTTACAAAGAAATATTTACTTTGATGAATGCTCATTTACTTTTTAATTGATCTATGTATTTACAGCTTTCTTTTGCCGTTAGTTGTGAAATAAACCTCTCTTTCTTTTACTGTCAATGTGCAGCAAAAATAGAGTGGATAACATTTGAGATTTTATGACTTTTTCCGTTTGACCAGATTAATGTTTTTCTAATGTATAAGGTGTGTTAGATGTATTCATAATTCAAAAACTCTGAACACAATATGCAAAAAATGTATTTAATAGTTACAAAAATCACAACCAAGTATACCATTATTTTGCAAAAGAATCAGAGATAAAGCAGAACTGTTTTATTGTTGCATTTTTTATGGGTATCGGTGTGGGATGTTGTGTTTATGTTTGAGATAAGCTGTATAGAGTAAAGTTTGTGAGACTTATGATTTGGCGGGTATTGAGAGTGACAGTGGTGGTGCAGGAGTTGTTGGTCAGTATGTAGGTATAAATTATAGGATGTCTGATCTGGGGGTTAGAATTTAGCACGAGGCAGTTGATTTATTTGAGGGTAACATCGGAAGGGCTCTGCATTCAACCAGGAGTAACCTTGACTTCTGGGCCTCCCTGCCTTTGTCGGTTGCGGGGCGTGTGGCATTATTAAAAATGATAACCCTCCCCCGTTTACTTTATTACTTTGTTACCCTGCCGATTTGGATACCTGTAAAGTGCTTTGCCCAATTCAACTCCATGGTTTCGAGCTTCCTGTGGGGAACGGGACGAAGAAGAGTGTCTCTGCCAACCATGATGCGCCCGCGTCGGGAGGAAGGCTTTGCAGTGCCGGATTTTGAGGCCTACTACAATGCGGCCCAGTTCCAATGGTTCGCACAACGGCTGGCAGGGAAGCTGGGAATGGAGACAAACCAGAGAAGAAGGGACCTAGAGCTTAGTCACTTGAGTCGGATTTTGCTACAGCTCACGATGCGGGAACATGAGGTATCCAGGGATCTATGGGTCCTGTGGCAATGTTGGTATGGGGCTATACGACGCAATAAAGGGAGCCCGGCATATGCCCCTGAGATCCCGGTGTGGTTCTGTGAGGATCTCCCCCATGGAGGAGATTGACAGCGGCTACATGACTGGGAGGAATCGGGGATCTCCTCCATTGGAGATCTGTATGAAGATGGTGCACTTTTACCATTTCAAGACCTCAGTTGATTCAATAACTCTGACGGACACCCTCCTTAAATGCACACAATTGCTTAATACCCATGGTGATTTGGACCAGGAGTATGCGAACATTATGCAAAATCTTAGCCAGGCCATCGATCAGATAGCACCCAAAAGGAAACATAAGATCAACAGAGAAGTGAAAGGGGCCCCCTGGTTCAACTCTTCTCTGAGGGAATGTAAAAGAAAGCTCCGCCATTTAGAGAGATGCTGGAGGAAAACAAACGATCATATAGAACGGGACCATTATAAAGCATCTCTTAAGCTTTATACAAAGTGCATTCTGTTAGCCAAAGCAGAATACTATGAATCCTGAATTAACAACGCAGAAAGTACACAGAAAGAAACTTTTAAAATTTTGACAGAGCTAAGCAAGAAAGCAAGAAAATCAGAAACACCAATAGACTGTAACACCCTCCAACACTACTTCCTCGACAAAGTGAAAACTATACTCTCTGACATTAATAATACCTCCAGCAGTTGCTCCTTACTGCTGCACTCTCAAATCCCCCCTCAGAACATACCATCTCTAAGTTTCCCCAAATAGACACAACAGCTCTTGGGCAGCTTATGAGTCTCCTTCGTTAGTGAATCTAGACTGAGTGACTCTGTCCCATTAAGAGCCCCAGCCAAGCCAACCGAGTCATTTTCGCTTCTAACTGCAATGTTATTATCATTACAAAGCTTCTGTGGTACAACTGGTTCAGTATCTTGGCAACCCAGTCCAAGGGGTTCACCCCACTGTTGTTCACTCCTGCAGGATTGCGCCCATCCTTTTTACCAGCGCCGTTAGCCAGATCCATATTGCTGCCAGATATTAAATTGTCCACTGCAACAGCGCCATACAGAGAAATCTGCTGAGCACCTGAACTCTCCTTCATGATGACCGGGGGGACCAACAACAGCTTCAACACCCAATGTTCCTAGGAGCTTGTCTGTTTGGGGATTCAGAATACCCTGGACACCCGTTTTCCCACTCTTCCCACCTTTGCCTTGTGAGAACATTTGCGGGATAGTGAATTTTGCAGGACTGACCATGCCTGTAGAGTTACCACGGGCACAGCTCTCGCCTTTACTTTTTTTACCATTGAGATTAGAGGCTTTCTTACGGCTCAGCTGCTCCGCGGTTTTTCCTATCGTTTCGGAGACAGTTCCAACGGCTGCCACTGTAGCAGCAGCAGTAGCACCATCAGCCAGGGCCTGGGCTTTCCCTCTAGCTCCTTTAGGCGGCATTATCGGTGTTCTGCGATATCCTGTTCTCGACTCTCCAGTAGTTTTGCCTGCAAAATATGCTGCTTCTCGGCTCAGCGTCTACACCCAGCCCCTTGCGGCTACAATGTATCCAAATCGGATTTTGCTGAGATAATGAAAAATAGCTGTCGCAGCAAACCTGAACATGCCAATAGTACCAGGACTGAGCTACGCACACTTCGGTAAGTGCTCAGACCCACTTTCACCCTCTCGTCCTCTCACTATCCACAGTACATCTTCCTCACGGGTGTAGGAGTACAGGAGCTACCAGCTCACACGACTGAGCTGGCGGCCGCCATTTTGCCTCTGTCAAATGATATGTAATATTCTGATATATAGTTCTGTTGATTTCTACATTCCCACCCACTGTAAAACTAAGACAGTGTTCTCGTTATAAGAGCTGCTATATTTCTTGTAGCTCCCATGACATCCCCATTCAAAAAAAACCTTCTATTTCCTTTGGGTAACAGATTAGACTTTTTCATGTCAGTAATATCTTGGTTTTTTTTGTGCCCCATTGCGTCTCCCATGCACTACTTCTGCCAGGCTCTCTACTCACATCCATTGTGGCGACAAGTTAATCATCCTGTGCAAAATTTTTCAGATACTTTGAGAGAGCCATCTGTATAACCCTGTTAACCATTCAATCGCACCACTGCTAGTTTCCATACCGGCTGCAGACCATGATGGAACTATCTGGAATACCAAAGTTCTGACTGAATGATCAGAAGTAATTCTGCTTTGCCCTGAAGGTTCTGAGGTTTTCCAAGACTGAATGAACGATCACCATCTGTCGGTGAAAACCTGTTGCTTACCGAGTCCGTCAAGATGCTATCCAGAGTGTCAGCAGTCACCAACATGTTGCTCATTGTCACCTCCCTTTGAGTGATGGTAGTGTACATACAATGTACAATGGCTAGTTCCTTCAGGGGTGTTAACTGGAAGAAAAAGTAAATTTCATACATGTGATTAACAGAGTCAATCAGGAACTTATTCACAAACTGCAACATACTGCAAAATGCTTATCCCAAAACCTTTGTCTGAAGACCTCTGCCTCCACCTCTCTTATCTTTACTACGAGATCTTAGCCCTACACATACAACTATAATTTTGTACTACCCGTGGGAGGGATGGGAGTGAGTGGCTGGAAAACAAGTAATAGTTATTACTAAATGGGAGAGCTTTAGGTTAAGGTAGATTGGGTATATATATTCATTAAAAACCAAAGGTTATAGGGAGGTTACAGTTGTGTTCAGATTTTCCACACTCAAAACCATAGAAATTCAGCAGTTATAGCTAGAGTTATCTCAAGTAACTATAACTTGTGCCTAAGGTAATTATAACTCAACCCTGCCATGAACTGTTATCTCATGAACAATTTGACAGCAAAAGTTGCATTGATATTATCAATAATATCAGAGAAGATGTCACGAGTGAAGTAAAATGTGAGGTGCATGGTGACCTTGCGAGTTATAGTTGCCTTAGGGCACAAGGTATAGTTACTCCCCATTAGTAACAGGGCCGGGCCATGGGGTCCCTAGGGCTTGAATCAGCCCGGGGAGGGGGTCTGCGTGCCCCCTCGCCCTTCTTACCTATATCTGTACACCAGAAGATGGGGTCTGAGGCTGAAAACGGTAAGGGGCCTATGTGCTGCCCTCTCAATATTTTATAAAGCTGGGCCCCGGGAAATGGGGACATCAGGGTTGGCTCATCCTTGGGAAGTGGGCCACCTACGTCCCTGACCTATATGCATATGCAAAAATTAATGTGCCCTCAAGCAATACAACTGGTGCTATGTAAAGCGCTTTGATACCTGATTCGGGTCAGGTTCGCGCTATATAAAACTCTGTAAAAAAACAAAAAACATGGGACCTTACTCGCCCAGGGAATTAAAGAAAACAAGCACAGGAGACTGTACTTGTTTATTTTGTTTTTGATTTGGCCACAGATCCTCTGGAAAATCATAGAAAATTTTTAATCTAAACATTTTTGCCCAGACACGGTTACCTGGGGCCCCCCGCAACCAGTGCTAGGGGGTCAGAGTATTCCTACCCCGCCCCATTGCATTTTTTTCCCGTTTTTTTGGGAGTTGGGCCAAGTCCTGAGTCCCAAGATGTCTACCACTACTTTCTAGTAGAAGTGTTGGCAGCCAATCAGATCTCACTATGAGAACTGTCGGATCTGCAGACCCTCTGCGTCTCTATATATACATATATATATTTGTTTTACTTAAAAACTACTGAACAGATTTAAACCAAATTACGAGAACATGCTTTCTGCCAAATTTGGTGTAATTCCATTCAGCAGTTCGGGCTATAGTCACGTTCAAAATTCCTATGGGAAATTACGTGAGGAAAAGTTGTTTTGGGTCCTCCTACCTAATGGCAACTGCCAGTAGGTGATTTAAAAATATATGTAAATAAACAAACAAAGGATCCCTATACTCTCAGTCCTTTTTGCAATGGTTGTCTCTTCAGATTTCAAGCCGTGCAGTGTCTCTGGCCATTTTTTGTTGCTCAAGTGAATATGGAGAGTGGATAGATCTATAGATAGATCTATTATTCACCATAAAAACAAAGGGTACAGGAACGTTATAGTTAGGCTCAGATTCCACTTATACAAAATCTGCTCTAACTATAACTTACGGGCCCGCAATGCACTGTTTATTACCTCACATATTACATCACTCATGACATGGTCAGTGACATCACTGAGGACATCACTAATGACATTATCCACAGAACTACTCACACACCCTCTCACACTCCTATATAACCTCTCATGCACCCACTCACACACCCACACAATCACTCACAGACCCGTACAAGTACTCACACAACCACTTACTCATCAATAAAGCCACTCACACACCCACTTATAGTGAAGATTCGTCAAACTATGCCAAAGATATAAACAAGTTACAAAACCCTTTTCCTATGGAAACATGGTCCAATTGTTAAAACTATAACTACCTACTGGCGTCCGCCAGTAGGTAACATGGCATACATCTATATATACATATTGTCAGCATACAAATATTTATTAGTTACATGTGAAAACGGTGAATAGCCAAAAGCAGTAAAGTTACTACAGAGTCTAAGAGTAAATGTGCACGTTTGCAGGTTTTTCTACTTTTGTGAATAGGGATGATAGTCTTTTTTGACCTGTAATTATTGACCTTTTCCTTGTGCCACTTTTTTTCTCAATTATCCCTATCCAGAGTAGAAACTAGCCATGCATTCTTACGTCTCACAAGCGGCTCCTTTAGATGACACTCAACATAATATTGTAAGGACAAAAGTAGCTGACATGAGAGCTTTCCATTCACAGATTTGCTGTAATCAGGATCAGGGTATTTCACAATAAGTCCCTCAAAGCAAGATTCTGGTTACATTTCTGGATTAACCAGAGTGGTTAAATGATCTTCATTTCGATGAGGTTATGTACATTTGTTTTACAGGGATATCTTGAATACCTGGCATGATCCATTCTTTCTGGTTCTAGGTTTTAGACCCCAAGATCTGAAGTATTTTTACAGCAAACTAGCAGTGTAACTGTTCTTTCTTCACTCCAAGAAAGAATTTGCCATGACATGTTTCGGTGAGAGGTTAGTGTCTGCCATTTTCTCCCACAGTCTCTGGCCGAACAGAGTTGAAATGTTCAAACAAAGGTTACAATACTGTTTTCTCTAATGACTCATCCATGAAGTACGATATCAATATGCATACTTAATGGATGCTTTAGATGAAAATCTGTCATTCCAGGCACTTGCAACACAACACAGCGATGTAATGCATTACAATACATCTCTGCATCATACTACAATATAACACCACAAAACACACATAGCTGCACTACAGCACAGCATGACACTGACAAACTACACAAGACTATAGTACACTGCACAAAAATATGATATAACACTGCAACACCACACTGACTTACTTATTCTGTACACTATAGCAAAGCATTGCACTACAAGCCAAGACAACCTAACCTTATACAACTCTACTTCACATCACATAGACCTTTGCAGTACCCTAGGGCCCAAAAACATCACACTACAACCCTACACTGTCAGGAAACTGGCTTTTTGCATGTTCCCACCCCAGTTCTTGCCCCTATTTGAGTACTAGTTGCTGTTTTTTCGACTTGCACTTAGGCCTGTTAACCTGACCCCAGTGCCAGTGTACTGACCCATTATAAAAGATTTCTTGAATTGGATGACCCCAATTTGCAAGCACTAACTTACTTTTGAGTCCCTAGTATATGGTGCAGAGATGACAAAATACAAGAAGGCTACCAGCCTCCCACTGCAGACTAGAAGGGTAGTGTTCACAATGCTAGTTTGATTATGGCATTGCCATTAATGGCAAAGCCACCCGTTCCCTTAATGATATATGTAATTCACCCCTAAGGAAGCCATATAGACCCCTATGGCAGGGAGCTGTATATTGTTAAGCAAGACATATAAGTTAATATAACCTTAGCAGCAAACCCCTTAAATATGTTGTTTTGATGAGGAAAGTTAGTCCGGCTAACTTCTGAATGGGACTACCTTACATCTAATTCAACTTGATGCCCAAATCGAAATTAATGTCACTGTTAAAGTTGGTCAGCTTTTAAAAAGTTGACACTCTGTGCCCTAGCTAGTCCAGTGGCTTTGTGCAGGCCCGGGCCAACAGACAGCTTTCTGCCCACCTGGGGAGAGATATGAACAACTCCAAGGCTTAAGCACAAAGGCAGTTGCTGCAGAGAGAGGTGCCACCTCCTCTCCCAGAAAGGCCAACTGAGGTGTTAGCCCAAAAGGCAGGCTCAAAGGAAATGCCACCTTTAAAGGGTACTAATAAACAACTAAGGGTTGGCTCTAATCAGTATGGCTGAGCCTGCATATAACATAACAAAAGAGAAATTGCCAGTACTGATAACACCACAGTAACATAAATTCAAAACACCGTACTTGAGAAGAAATTCAAGACCGGATGCTAGTTAATAGCTTTTTATTCTTATTTCTTGATTTTATCAAAAGGTACTTATACTTTTTGTGAAAACAAACATGTAAAAACAATTCGATATCCAAACTCAAAATTGAAGGTAATCATTCATCATATCACTCATGTCACAACCAAACAAAAAGCAATCATTCAAGGGGAGAAGGGGAACACTAAATGGAAGAACTACAAATTTTATCAAAACATACAATATTTACAATATCATACAACACTATACATAAGACAGGAGAAGCCAAGTGTCTGCAAAAACAGTCAAATAAATTCTTTCAATAAACAATCACTTTTGATGTACAATCCTATAACTAAATATATGAGAGTACTTGTTAGGTCTTTGGAAAAGGATTATGTACAAAGGTTAGAGATAAGCAACAGTTATTTGTGACATTCAAGCTTATCACTAAAGCAGACAACAGTATGGCTGGGGCCTACGCGTTTCGAATCCCAGTGGTTTATAGGGATTCTCTTCAGGGCCTTTAGGGTTCTCTACAAAAATGAAAAAGAGAAGAAAAAAGGGGAGAGAATTAGAAGAAACTCTAGATACAAGATTAATTTAGTCACAAGATCAACATCAGTCGCATACACTCAGTGTTTACCCAGAATTCCTCAGGCTAGCCACTAGTTTATCACGGTCTAACTGACTAATGTTTAGAAGTTTTTTTCTTGAATCTTTAAAAATTACCGCAGGTGGGGAACTCTATCTAAGGTGACTGAGCTATACTCACCTTCTGTGTTTTAGAAGAATGGAGCTATTCTCAGGTGAAGATTAATTAACACAGTAGAATGTTGGTGGACCTACACAAAAAGGATAGAGATGAGTTCAGGGGGTGGGGGAAGGGGGTTAAGTTAAAGTGCTGACGCTGTTACAGGAAGATCTCACCTGGTGGAAAATGTTAGAACCAGCGTATGAAGTGGCTGTCAATTTTTTCACTGGACGAGTCTTTGAAAAGTAAAAAGAAAACGCATCACTAATTAAGCCTTCTAAAACGTGTGCATCATAAAAAGACACAGTTAATAAGGCTTGTTACCGGTATGCGGTGTTCAGCAAAAGAATGAAGTAGCACTTGTTCGCGGAAAAACGTCTGTCAAGACGAAGCTTTTAATGCGTGGTTCATCTAAAGAAACAACAATAGACTCTATTAACCGCCAACACGCGATAATTTCAAACATGAGGTTGAAAAATGGAGCGGCAGCTTACCGGCGTTACAAGTCAGCTACGTGTGGCTTCCGTAGATAAAGCACACGGTTGTTTTAATTTCCAGGCGCCAAGAGGCTGGAATACAGAATGAAACGCGTAAAGGTCAATTGCATAGCAGACGCGTACAAAGCGTTCATTAGTTAAGGCTCAGAGCGTGACCTCATAGATTAATACAGCCTGGGGCTTACCGGTGCATTTTTCTTCAACGTGGTTTAGCGAAGAGTATTTTAAGCTAAGAAAAAAAATATAAAAAGGCCAGGGTGAGAAACTACTTGAAAGTGATTTAAACTAAGAGCGATATTAGCGCAATTACAGTTTCAAGTACTCACTATTTTTAAATGTGGCAAGTTTTTCAAACGAGGCAGCGTCCAAGACAGCACTACACGGCGGCTCCTGCGCAGTAGCAGGCTGTAGTGAAACTGCTCTGCCTATATACATGGCTAATGAGCAGGTGGCCGCCCATTCAGTGTTCAAGATCACCTAAGAAAGCTGGACTGGATCCAAGGTGAGCTCCGGATCGGAGTTCCTAAAGGCACACACCACAATACATTACATTGCAGGCATAGGAAATGGAAATGCTACAGACCCTTTATAGTTTGAAGATTTCACTTAATTCGTTAAGTCCAGATACTGCTGTATCAAACTTCACGATAAGGAACGCTTCACGTTTAGATAGCGTCAGATTTAAATCACCACCTCTGGGATTTCGCTCTATTTTGGAGATTACTGTCCACTTCAGGTCACTCACAGTATGCTGAAGTCGCAAACTCATATAACTCCGCAAACCCATATAACCGTCCCAATAGAAATAGGAATTGGAACACTAATCAGCAGCAACAGCAGAACCAGTCGCCGAATTTTTTAGGGAGAGGCCAAACACTCCCGAGAGGTCGAGTGAGAACCAACGTCCAGTGGGAGATGAAAACGAGACGACAACATTACAAAAATTAAACATGTCGCCAATCTTCAACCTATCTAAAAAAGTGTTGACCCCGGATGAGGTTAGTGTTCTGGCAAAAGGGTTGTCATTTGTACCATCTAAGAGAACTGACTTCGTTAAAATGAAGTCTGAGTTTATAGAGTTTTGCAGAAAACTACGCTTAACGGTGTTCTTTAGTGAAAATCCTACCATTCAACCCGTAGAGGTCACTGGTCTTAGAAACAAATCTACCTTCTGTCCCCCAGCTAACAAAGTCCCAAAGAACCTTTTAACATTTGAGAAAAGTGTATTATCTGCTATATCGGCCATGGAACAGGAGAAAAAATATATCAAGTTCAACACCACTAAAAAAGAAATGACGGCTTTAAATAACCTTAAAACTGACAATACGGTTGTAATTAAGCAAGCAGACAAGGGCGGGGCCATCGTGGTGTGGGATATTAACGATTACACCACTGAAGTACTAAAGCAGCTACAAGATACTGCTTGTTACCGCAAGATAAACAAAGATCCTACCACAGAACTACAGAATGAGCTCTTTGCTATTGTGCAAGGGGGCTTCGACTTAGGTTTCGTTGGTCCAAAAGAGGCTGAATATTTGAAAAATAAACATACTAAAGTTCCTATGTTTTATGTTTTGCCAAAAATACACAAAGACCCTGACCATCCACCGGGTAGACCCATTGTGGCAGGGTGTGGCTCTGTATTAGAACCAGCGGCAAAATATGTGGATTGCTTTTTGAAAGAATTCATGATTGAGGTCAAATCCTATCTTCAGGATACTACCGATTTCATTAGAAAAATTGAAAATATAAACTTCAATGAAGGAGGTGACAGGCTTGTCACCCTAGACGTTACTGCATTATATACCCAAATCCCTCAAGATGAGGCTATAGCAGTACTTACCTACTTTCTTGACTCCAGGCCAAGACCAATGCGGGTGCCTACAAAGTTCATAGTGGACTTGGCAACTTTCACCTTAAAAAAGAATTACTTTTGTTTTAATGGTGAATTTTATTACCAAGTCAAGGGGGTAGCCATGGGCTGCCCCTTTGCCCCAGAATTGGCTGTCCTGTTTATGGCCATGTATGAGAATGCATACATCTATACCAACAACCCTTTTTCTCAATATATCGGAGCATGGCTCCGTTTTATTGATGATATTTTTTTGACATGGAAAGGTGATAGTGACACTTTAAACCAGTTTTATCAATGGCTTAATGATAGAACAGCTGACATTAAATTCAGCATTTCTGAATCCACCAGCAGGATTGCATTCTTAGACGTGGAGGTCTTTCCTTCCGATGGTAAGCTTGCAACTACCCTGTACACAAAACCTACCGACCGAAACAAGTCTCTTATGTTTAACAGCAACCACCCTAGAAATCTAAAAGAAAATCTCCCGTACGGGCAGTTTTTGCGAGTTCGCAGAAACTGCACATATAAAAAAGATTTCGAACAACATTCAGAAAACCTCACATCTAAATTATGTGAGAGGGGTTATCCAAAGAAACTTGTTAAAAATTGCATGAAAAGAGCACAATGGACCCCACGCAAAATCCTTCTAGAACGTAGATCCAAACCTGCCTTAGAAAAACAAGTATGTGTCACAACCTACTGCCCCAATGCCAATCGTCTAAAAAAGGTGATTAAACAGAACTGGCACCTGGTCAAGAATCTGGATGCCAGTCTAGTAAATGAACCACTATTTGCCTTCAAGAAAGAAAATAATATTGCAAACCACATTGTTCGGGCTGCTATGCCCATTGCCAAACCACAAACGTTACGCCAAATGATGGGGATGCCACCCATCGTTGGACACCACAAATGTGGAAACTGTTTATGCTGTGAATCCACTATGGAAGGTTCCTTGTTTCAACATAACGGAGTGTCATTGGAAACATGACACTATGAGTAACTGTAAGAGCAAATATGTGGTATATGGTATTATATGCCCATGCCAATTGCTATATATTGGCAAAACCAATCAAGAGATCAGACAAAGGATCTCGCAACATAAATCAAGGATCAATAGGAAAGTTGAAAATGCCCCCTTGGTGCAACATTGGACACGACTTCAGCATACTGTGAGTGACCTGAAGTGGACAGTAATCTCCAAAATAGAGCGAAATCCCAGAGGTGGTGATTTAAATCTGACGCTATCTAAACGTGAAGCGTTCCTTATCGTGAAGTTTGATACAGCAGTATCTGGACTTAACGAATTAAGTGAAATCTTCAAACTATAAAGGGTCTGTAGCATTTCCATTTCCTATGCCTGCAATGTAATGTATTGTGGTGTGTGCCTTTAGGAACTCCGATCCGGAGCTCACCTTGGATCCAGTCCAGCTTTCTTAGGTGATCTTGAACACTGAATGGGCGGCCACCTGCTCATTAGCCATGTATATAGGCAGAGCAGTTTCACTACAGCCTGCTACTGCGCAGGAGCCGCCGTGTAGTGCTGTCTTGGACGCTGCCTCGTTTGAAAAACTTGCCACATTTAAAAATAGTGAGTACTTGAAACTGTAATTGCGCTAATATCGCTCTTAGTTTAAATCACTTTCAAGTAGTTTCTCACCCTGGCCTTTTTATATTTTTTTTCTTAGCTTAAAATACTCTTCGCTAAACCACGTTGAAGAAAAATGCACCGGTAAGCCCCAGGCTGTATTAATCTATGAGGTCACGCTCTGAGCCTTAACTAATGAACGCTTTGTACGCGTCTGCTATGCAATTGACCTTTACGCGTTTCATTCTGTATTCCAGCCTCTTGGCGCCTGGAAATTAAAACAACCGTGTGCTTTATCTACGGAAGCCACACGTAGCTGACTTGTAACGCCGGTAAGCTGCCGCTCCATTTTTCAACCTCATGTTTGAAATTATCGCGTGTTGGCGGTTAATAGAGTCTATTGTTGTTTCTTTAGATGAACCACGCATTAAAAGCTTCGTCTTGACAGACGTTTTTCCGCGAACAAGTGCTACTTCATTCTTTTGCTGAACACCGCATACCGGTAACAAGCCTTATTAACTGTGTCTTTTTATGATGCACACGTTTTAGAAGGCTTAATTAGTGATGCGTTTTCTTTTTACTTTTCAAAGACTCGTCCAGTGAAAAAATTGACAGCCACTTCATACGCTGGTTCTAACATTTTCCACCAGGTGAGATCTTCCTGTAACAGCGTCAGCACTTTAACTTAACCCCCTTCCCCCACCCCCTGAACTCATCTCTATCCTTTTTGTGTAGGTCCACCAACATTCTACTGTGTTAATTAATCTTCACCTGAGAATAGCTCCATTCTTCTAAAACACAGAAGGTGAGTATAGCTCAGTCACCTTAGATAGAGTTCCCCACCTGCGGTAATTTTTAAAGATTCAAGAAAAAAACTTCTAAACATTAGTCAGTTAGACCGTGATAAACTAGTGGCTAGCCTGAGGAATTCTGGGTAAACACTGAGTGTATGCGACTGATGTTGATCTTGTGACTAAATTAATCTTGTATCTAGAGTTTCTTCTAATTCTCTCCCCTTTTTTCTTCTCTTTTTCATTTTTGTAGAGAACCCTAAAGGCCCTGAAGAGAATCCCTATAAACCACTGGGATTCGAAACGCGTAGGCCCCAGCCATACTGTTGTCTGCTTTAGTGATAAGCTTGAATGTCACAAATAACTGTTGCTTATCTCTAACCTTTGTACATAATCCTTTTCCAAAGACCTAACAAGTACTCTCATATATTTAGTTATAGGATTGTACATCAAAAGTGATTGTTTATTGAAAGAATTTATTTGACTGTTTTTGCAGACACTTGGCTTCTCCTGTCTTATGTATAGTGTTGTATGATATTGTAAATATTGTATGTTTTGATAAAATTTGTAGTTCTTCCATTTAGTGTTCCCCTTCTCCCCTTGAATGATTGCTTTTTGTTTGGTTGTGACATGAGTGATATGATGAATGATTACCTTCAATTTTGAGTTTGGATATCGAATTGTTTTTACATGTTTGTTTTCACAAAAAGTATAAGTACCTTTTGATAAAATCAAGAAATAAGAATAAAAAGCTATTAACTAGCATCCGGTCTTGAATTTCTTCTCAAGTACGGTGTTTTGAATTTATGTTACTGTGGTGTTATCAGTACTGGCAATTTCTCTTTTGTTATGTTACCTTTAAAGGGTGACAACACACCCGAGCAGGATGACTTTTGGAGGCAGGGACGGAGAGGAAAACACTGTCCTCAAGCCTGTTTTCCTGTGGGCTTGACAGTAGCAAGAATATTGCACACTGGGATTGCAAAATGCCACACATAACTTGAACTTAGTTGTAAAAAGGAGTGGGCGTACTAGCCCATTGGATAGTGACCACGTTGTCCCCGTAGGCACTTTCCCAGGGTAAAATAGGCACCCCTGGCATGCTAAACCTCAATACACCTTGGATTTGGAAAAATAACCCAACAAAGACTGTCCTCCTGCCCTTGGAATAGCACAAAGAGAGGATTCACTGTTGGAAGGACTGCACCTGCTGCACTTTGGACTAGTAAAATTTGGACTGTGCCTGCGGCTCCTGGCTTGGGAAAACATTGATCCCAGAGCCAGATTGAAGCAGTGACTCCAAGGGTTAGCTGGTTGGCCCCCTGGAACAGCACCATGGATACCAAAGTTGAGAAAGCCAAAACCGGCACAGCAGTATCCTCTTCAGAGGAATCACCACTGACTGCTGTTGGGTGCTCCTAGAGACATCTCCGATGTAGCCAAAAGTTGCACTTGAGTCTGCTGGACCCAGGACTGCTATCAAAGGATTTCTTGCCTTAGAGGGACACTAGCCTCTACCAAGGATATTCGCAGTGATTGCTGTGTCGGGAGAACAGTAGCCCAGCCGCTGCTGGCCTTCGACTGTCACAAAGAGGATGCCATGGGACCTCACATGCAGTGGCCAAAGTTGCCCCACCTCACCCATGCACCAAGGAATCACCCACAGCTCACCCTTGTCGACTGCACAGCTCCAGGATGATATTTGAACATCTTTTCTGCCTGCATCCCCAGCATAGGAACCACTTCATTGTTCTCTATGGTGGTTGTTTTCTAAAGCCTGGAACTGAACTGAAAAAGGGTCTGGTGGCCAGGTCACTGCCCAAAGTGACCTTAAGTCAGGCTGAAGTTGACAAACTAACTGTTTTAAACATTAAAAAAATTTACAAACTTTTGTTGACCAGTGCTGTTTTGTGGTTGTATTGAAAGTTTTTTTTATTGTTTTCAAAATACATATTTCTGGAACCTCCAATGAAATTTGATGAACATGGATTCTAAAAATGTATAAAAATATGTTCTATTTTCATATAGTATTGTTGTATCTCTTGTGTGACTTTCTTATTCCATTGTTTGGTGCTCTTACATGATTTACACTAAGTTCCTTTGTCAAGCTTCGCTGCTCGAAGCCCCAGATACCCAGGGTTGAACAAAGGTGATACAAACAAGCTTCACTGGACCCAAGACAGTTTTTGTGACTGTATTCCATGATAAGGCTTCTACTGCGATTTCATATAATAATCTGAAATTCTCACATACATAATATATCATACCATGAGACAACCACATGTTTAAAGGAAGCACATTGCCTCTTATTCCCTAGAATACCCGGTAAAGCAATGGAGAATCACAGTTACCTTTTTTCGATGTTCCAGGATTTTACAACATAACAAGATGTTCTCATTTGAATTTGCAGAAGCAGATGTATGCAAAAAAGCCATAAAGATGTTTATGTCCATGCGCCGGACAGCTTCCATCAGTCGAACTGTAATGACAACCCAGAGAAACAGACACATGTACAAATAATGCCCAAACAGAGGTTATTTGACATTTTTTAGCAGTTTAGAAAAAAGTGTCACAATATATTTTTAAATTGCAGCAAAATGTGCATGAAATACTAACGAAAGGACACTTGTCCAAGATGCATTGGTGCTTGTGCAAATTATGTTTCATGTTATTTTTTTACAAATTGATTATATCTGGAATTCAGCAGTAGGTCTTGCCACATTGAGATTGACACGTTGTGTTCATTTTAGACTTTTACTCCAACTGTTAGGATCATAATTGGTTTTTGTACCTCATTCCACAAAACTTACAGGTGATTCGTTTTAGCTTGCTAATCAGGGTGACAGCTGTTGTGATCTTCCGTCCCCGCCCCGTTCCGCCGTGGCTTTTGCCGTTTGTTGCGGAGGGCTAAAGGACCGGACATACCTGACTAGCACTTGCGGGTTGGGAACAGCTGATGTGTGCGCGAGACGCCTGACTCACTGCTATTTAAGCAGCATGCCGGCGCGGACGCGAGAACACCAGCGGTAGGTCTTGTCACCTATCCTTTTGCCCTGCTGCTATTTTTAAAAACCGCATTGAGATTGACACTTTGTGTTCATTTCAGACTTTTACTCTACCTGCTGGGATCGTAATTGGTTTTTGTACCTCATTCCACATGCTTACCGGCACTTTGTTTTAGCTTGCTAATCAGGGTGGCAGCTGTTGTGATCTTCCCTACCCGCCCGTTCTGCCGTGGCTTGTGCCATTTGTTGCGGAGGGCTAAGGGACCGGACATATCTGACTAGTACTTCTGGGTTGGAAACAACTGATGTGTGCGCGAGACGCCAGACTCACTGCTATTTAAGCAGCATGACAGAGCGGATGCACAGAGGGCGTGCCGCTGGCACGCCAAAGGCAAGCCTGTCTGCACCCATCCGCGCCTCGATCGGGCCCAGGGCCACCCCCTGTGTCCGTTCCCTACTGATCTTGGGCCCAAGTTTAAAATATACAAGAGATACTCTTGTAAGTCTTAACCCCCAGATGAAGGATTCCTGTCCGCAACTCGATCCTTTGAAAGAGCCTAAGGTGTGCCCTTTGTGTGATATGAAGTTCCTCTTCACCAAAACAAAATGCAGCTTTAACTCGCATCAAGTCCTTTACCCGCAAACAGTTTTGCAAAAGTCCCTCCAGGGCCTACTCCTGAATACACGCTCTTTAATTAAACACAACATTGAATTCGCCGAGCTGCTGGAACCTCACAATATAGATATGGCATTTGTCACGGAGACGTGGGCAGATGGATACTTATTAATCAGGAATGACAGACAGGATAAGCGGGGAGGAGAAATAGTGATTATTATCAAGGACACCTTGTTGATGAAAAGCTCTACTTGAGGAAGCAGTCCTGATTGTGAACTGCTTTCATTTAGAATCACCATCAGTGAAAACTATATATTTAACGGCATACTGCTGTATAGACCACCAGGGTCTAAGAACAAGTTTGTAGAGACAAAAGTCATCGAGTCTAGTGTTGACTTTCAGGAATTTTCTATCTTAGGTGACTTCAACTACCATTTAGAAAATATAAATGACCAATATACAATCTCGTTCTAGAGCTGATGGCCAGTGTCTTGATGGAACAACTGATCAAGCATCCTACCCACGAGGATGGACACACCCTAGATGGAAATATCTAATCCTCAATTGAAAGTGCAGGAGAGGTTTCCAATCCCATGTTCTGATCATAAGGCCATTCGGCTGGTACTTACCTCGTCCCATCATCTTACTCGTCCTCATTCTGCTCTTAGGACTTTTAAAGGGAGAAATTGGAAGGAAATCAGCCCACAGCAGCTGCAATTAACATCAGCTGCCTCTAAACCGACACTAATGCCCGAAGTAAATACATCCACCAATATTTTACTAATTGGATAGCAACCGCAGTAAATATTCTAGCTCCAGAAAAAACATTTACTAGCAAATGGTTGAAGAAATCAGAACCTTGGTCTGGGACTCACTGCGCATCCGGAAGCAACTATGCAGACAAGCTGAAAGGCGCTGGAGAAAAACTTATAGGGAAGCCAAAAAAAACGTTTATACACAGTCACTGACCGAATATAAAAAGATGATTCTGGAGAAAAAAAGCAGCTATTACTCTGATAAATTGAGCAGGCGGGCAACTCAAGTAAATTACTTTTCTCAACTTTAAAGGAATCAGTGACACTTCCCACCCCACTAGCACTGAATAGCAATGTTACTTTCTGCAATTAACTCGCAGATTCCTTTAGGGACACAGTGCTTTCTATCTATGATTTCTTCAGTGGAAAAGGCAATGAGCCTCAAGTGAATCAACCCTCTTCACCTACGCGACATCCTGGCCATGGCTTGAATGCTTTTATCCCCCAAATGTAGAACAGGTTTCGCAGATAGTCAGATTGGTGAAAGCAGGGGCTCCTAAAATATTCCAACAGGCAGCTGATGAGATCAGCGAGCAACTCTGTCTGATTTTCAACGAGATCCTTATGTCCAGCATTTTCCCAGAGGCTTGGAGGAAGGTCTCCATCCTCCCCCTGCTGAAAAAACCTAGACACCAGCAATCACAATAATTATCGGCCCATAGCAAGGATTCCGTTCCCAGCTAAAGTTTTGGAAAAAATAATAAATCTCCAACTTACGACCTTTGTTTCCTCAGAAAATCTGCTGGACTCTTCACAATACGGCTTCCGGCAAGGGCATGGTACAGAGACGGCCTTGGTCATGGCAGCAGAGGAGCTTCGCTCTATGCTGGTTTCCGGTGCAAAGGCCGCCTTGATCCTTTTGGATCTTTCAGCGGCCTTTGACACCGTGAACCATGGCATCCTCATTCTAAGGCTTCAGAAGTTGGGAGTGTCAAGCTCAGCACTAAGCTTAATCAAATCCTACCTTAACAATAGGCGACAGTAGGTTCAGATTGATGATTCTTGTTCAAAACATTTTTTCACTTCCTTGTGGGGTACCGCAGGGCTCATCTTTAAGCCCTAAGCTGTTCAATCAGTATGTCACCCCCCTAGCTGACGTCATCAGGCAGTGTGGCTTCTCGCTAGTGTCCTACGCTGATGATACCCAGATTGTAGTATCCATCTGAGTCAATCTGGAAGAAACGGCGGCCAGCTTTAATCAGTGCATGACCTGCATGGATCACTGGATGCGGGCAAAGTGCCTAAAGCTTAATGGAAGTAAAACAGAGGTGCTTCTGCTGGGCTCAGACTCCACCATTTGGTCTCAGAAATGGTGGCCCCCAGCTATGGGAATACTTCCCACCCCAGTGCGTAAAGCTAAAAATCTAGGCTTCATCTTCGATGACAGTCTCACCTTCCAACATCAAACCAAGGTCGCCTCTCAGGTACATTTAACTCTAAAACGAATTCAGAAGGTGAAACCTTGTATTCCCCCACCTGCAGTAAAAACATTGGTAACAACTTTGGCATTGGCCAGACTGGACTATGGAAACGCCCTTTATCTGGGCCTTCAGAAACAGCACTTGCTTAAACTGCAGCGTCAAGTCAAAATTGTCAGAACAGAAGTTAAGTAGTGTAAGGGGTAACAGATGCTGAAAACAAGAGCAGTGAGATAAAGCAGCATTAGGCAATGCGCAGGTAGGTGGGACTCCCCGAGGGCCCTGTATATCCAGGTTGACAAATGACAAGAATTTCATTAAGAAGAAAGCAACGATTAGGTCAGGTGGGGGGACAGTAGGACCTGTCTAAGAAGTGAACACCAGGTCACTTGACAAAATATACCCGCTTAACCTGACCCACCACCAGTAGGTACCAAAAAAATGGGGCGAGGCCTAAAAGGTGAAAACATATATGTGGAAAGGGGACCAAATGATATAACAAAATAACGGTGGAATTATTATCTCACTTCTAATAAATGTTGATGATCAACTCCAAGGATCTACTTAAAACCTTCCCATCATACATTTCATATATCAACCTTTTCTAAACTCAAAACCTAAATTGAGATACAAAGCTAAATGTTTGGTATTTTGCATCATTGCTCTATAGGTTGTCTCATATTTCATATTTATTCAAATGTATCAGCGACAGCTTAGTTTATCTGCATGTTAAACTATATTTTGAGCATTTGCATAGTGCACATTTTGCCTTTGGCTTTGTCCTATGGTGCTGTCCGCAATCTGGTGGCTTTCCACGTGATGCAAGTGTTTACAAAGCAGACCAGCCTCTGCTTTGCTTTATGGAGTAAAGATGTGTTATTGGTATTGTGGGCTGGTCATACTTTGGGTGAACTGGATAGTTAAGGGTTAAGGCTGTACAGCGCATACATTCTCCAAATAGCTAAGTATAGGTGTGCATGTGCTTCTGTGTATGTGCTGTGTGTGTAGTGTTTGTAATGTTGGTGCTTTTGGTTGAAAAGTGTATCTGAATCTGTGTTCAATGCATGCTAATGTTTTCTGTTGGAGGAGCTACTGTGATAGCCATCATACTGCATGCCTGCAGTGTGTGGCATGCTGAATATGTGGGTGGTGTTCTATTTAATATGTTGTGGAACTCTGTGAGTTTCGTAATCAGTAAGGCTACGGTAACTCACATGCTGGCCACCTAAATTACATATCTTGTCTGTGTTGAGTTTGTGAAACATGTTCCGTCTTATGTGTTCTGTTGGAGTTGTGTGGCGGTTCCTAAGTGCAGTTGAGACCCCCATGGTAACTGATCATAGATTCATCTTGAATGTGTTGAATTTATGTGAAAGAGTGCTTGATTTTATTTCGGAGCATTCTGTGGGAGAAAGGCAGGCTGTCTTGCTCAGGTTTAGTTATTTCCTGTATCCTACTTCTATGTAAATCTAACTGCTTGAACTACACCTTGCACGTGATGAAGCCTACGGAGGGAAATGTAAAGAGAATTAGCACTCCCAACAAAGCTTCCATAACTATGCAGACGTAATAAAAGTGCCTCTCATGATAAATTCTAGAGCTGTTACTCTCCATTTTTATATTGAGACTCCTCAAATGTTATGCTGTGTTAAAGCCCCCGGCATACAAGACAGCATGTCCAGGAGCTCTCTAACCTATCCAAAAGGACACAAATGGCATTTGATAATCACAAAGAGCCTTTGGTCAGAACTTAGGGTTAGGTTGAGGGCACAAGTATCTCTAGATTGAATGTCGATTTCGATTACAGAGTCCCATATGTCTGCACAAACTGAAGAAAGTGGCCCCTCAGATGGTCCTACCTTCATGCCCCAAGTTGCTGCTGATTGAAATTATAACATTAAATACAATATAATAACATAGTGTAAACTAACATAACATAACATAACTTATTAATCTACCAGAGTTTAAAAGCCATGTTTGCTTGAAAACTAATCAGTTTAAAGATGGATACAAAAATGTCCTGAAACTCTGTAGCTGCACGTTTCACTGCCAGTCCTGTAATGCTCTTGGTGAAAAAGGCCCTCCAACTTGGGTCTCCCTTTTCCCCCAGTTGTATAGTTGTTGCCTGCCTTTCTCTGTTTGCAAAATGTGAATATTTGAGTCTGGATGGGTGATGGGGGACCATGCATGGTCAATTCAACTCATCTATGTTAGACTTCAGATACAGCTGAACAATTGTTTATGTTAAGTGACTATACCTGTGAATTTATGATAAGGTTTTTTTTTTACCCTGGAATGGTGCAGCTGTTTGTGACTTTTGTATCAAATATAAGAGATTAATATATATAGATTTAGAAGGCACTGCTATGGCAGGCTCTTCTAATTTGCACATGTAGCAAATCACTGCATTTTGTTAGTGAGGCTTACAAGTTGTGTTCCTGCTCCTTTGCTCCCCATTGGAATATATTTTCTCCAGATCACATGTTTTGGACAATAACTTCTGAAGCTATTTGCCACATCTATGAAAGTTCTAAAATGTCAGCATTTTTGGTGGCCCAGCCTACAACTGTTCATTTTGCTTTATATTCCTGGGTTTAGGTACCTCCTATCCACAGCCTAGGAGTTCTGTAAAAATGTGTCCGTACTGAACAAAGATTCCATTTGTGAGCGAGCCCAGGCTTCTCCTTTTGCCATCAGCATACACTGTCCCTCGGTCTCCGTGAGCCAGGTACTTCCAAAGACACCTGCCGTCTAAGGTAGCTCTGCGGCCACCAGCAGCATTTGGCTGCACATTTTCACAGCCCACACTACACTTGATCATCTTTAATGTCCTCATATGGATTTGGGGGGCCCTGGGTAAGACATAATGTGAGGGCATCTGTACAGTACAAATTTGAAATGTATTACCCATTTCCTACTATTTCAATACTGCTTGATGCCAAACAATACTAAATCATATGTCACACTATAACAGGAGCACACAATAACAGATTAAATATGTCCTGACAGGGATCCCATAAGTCCTTAAAATGACTCAAAAGAGTCAGTAGTGGCATGAGGTAGAGAGTTTTAACAGAGAAACAGAATAGTCAAAGATCAAATAGTGAGAAAGTTCACTTTCCCACGGGGCCTCTTGGAAGGTGGGGGCCCTGGGCAATTGCCTAATTTGTCTATGCCTTAAAACGTCTTTGACCATCTTGCCTGGTGATCCAGTGGCCTTCCAAGCCTACCACACCCATGCCTTAAGGCTCGAATAATTTGTCAGTGCTGTGTTTGGTTGTTGAATGGCCATTCTGCCGAGGTGGTGCCAGGATTTGAAACACAGCCAGTACCTCCCACCACAATGACTGTGGCCCAACACGCTCAGAAATGAAATACTAAATGATGAATGCCGGCGCCATACATTGTAACATTGAGTAACTGCTGCCTCCATATCCGCATGTACTTGAATATTGAGGGGTTGATTCATCTGCATTTCACGTACTATATTATTACATAACAGCTTCAAGGACAGTGTGTTCTGTGCTGAAAATTTACTTTTTACAGAAATGCATCCCTTCATTTTATTAAAAGTATAAACAATCAAAGAACTCACACAAAGGGGAAAACTCAGGGGCAGATTTACAAGAAAGTGACCCAGGGGCATATTATCAAGGACCGGTGTTAAAATTATCGCCGTTTTATCGGCAGGAAACTGCAGATAAAACGGCGATAATGGGCTTGATAATACGCCCTTGTTAATTCCCATAGAAGCCCATGTTCTGGTATTAACATGGGCTTCTATGGAAATTAACAAGGGCGTATTATAAAAAGCCCATTATCGTTGTTTTATCGGCAGGAAACTGCCGATAAAATGGCGATAATTTTAACACCGATCCTTGATAATATGCCCCTCAGTGCCTAATGCAAGCCACATTGAGTCACTTTCAAAGCACAGGGATGCAACATATTTACAACAATATGTCGCATCTCAGGGCTTCCCTCTGCGCTGGCTTACAAACTGCACCCGTGAGCCGTGCATCGTGGGGAGATTGTTTTTGTTCAGGAAGGGTTCCCTTCCTGCACAAAAACAATCTGAAATGCCGTTTTTCAACTTCTATGTGCGCTGCATTAGCACCCATAGAAGTTGAAAGACTGCATTGTTTCAATGATTGTTGATGTGCCGGAAGGTAACCCTTCCTGAACATAAACAATCATTAGAGGTGATTTTCTCTTTCTATGTGTGCTGCAAAATGCAGCACACATAGGAAGAGGAAAATAAAACGAGGAGAAATTAATACATTTCTCCTTGTTGCGCCTCCCTACGCCTCTGCTGGGGAGGCATAGCATTCACACTCATTTCCAGATTTATGATTCCTTGTGAATCTGAAAATGTGTCTAGTTCCATGGGTGCTGCATGTGAACACCCATAGCAACACCCATGGAAAGTCCCTTTCATGCAAAGTGCTGCGTGTAAAGGGGTCATATTTACAAGGACAAGCAAAGTCACACAGGGTGGCTTTTCCTGTCCTTGTAAATATGGAGCGTTACCATGCGCCACCGGTACAACACAAAAAATGATGAACCGGTGTGTCAAGGGGCTTGTAAATCTGCCACTCAGAGTACATTTATGTCTAGTGGCATGAGGTAATGAGGGGTTTTGCTTTCGACCACTTACCTCCCTGAGGGACTGGTCTGCAGCAGCAGATTACTGCCCTCAGGCGGGCTCGCATGCGGAACTACAAGAGAAACAGAAAGAATCATTTGGTCTTTCTCTCTAAAACCAGATTTCACCATTTCATCATATTGATTTACAATGTTACACCCTGTGCCACTCAGCCATTTTCTCGTTGAAATGTAGTAGCTAACTACTAAAGGGAATCCGCTATATTCAAATGCCATGGTCGGGGAACAGTCGGAACACTGTGGTATAAACCATGAGTGTTCCAAGTCCGCTAGATCTACAGCACATGCCTTAACCACACATATGCCCTAAGCACGCATATGTGTGGTTAAGGCAATATGCATACTAACTGCTGCCTGCTACGGACAGAAGCAAGAAGACCTTGCAGGAAGCGGTGAGTTTATTTGTGCTGGGTGTAGTTTTGGGCTGGGGGTTGTTTTGTTGTAGTTTAGTAGGCTGGTGGGGTTGGGGTAGTTTTATAGGCTGGGAGTGAGTCAGATTTTGTTTTGCCGGCTGGAGGGGGTAGGTCGGGTTGGTTTATTGGCTGGTGGGTGGGTCAGGAGTAGTTTTGTGGGCTGGGGTTGATTCGGTGTTGTTTCACGTTCTATGAGCCTCCTCGGTGAGCTGCCCTATATCTCACTCCTGCCTTGAAGGGGAAATAAATGGTTTCACCAAGTGTAACTCTTTCACTTCACATTGAAGGCCTGTAGTGGAGCGCGCTCTAAACATCATGTTTGTACAACTATGGGAAAGAGATCACACCCCCACTTTTTTTTTGAAGAATCTAAATTGATTGTCAACAAAATTGAGAACATCTCAAATGACAACTCTTTTCATGAAAGTGAAAACTTTAAAGTAAGCACTATAATTTGCTCACTACTTATCCTCCCGAACCTTTAAACTAACATTGTAAGTTGGGAAGAAACCGCTGGGTAGTTCTAAAAGAAACTAACGCAGCGCGATAAAGCAAGTCATTTTGCTGTGCTGCACTGCGTTAGTTTCAAAGCACAGGGAAGCAACATATTTACAACAGTATGTTGCATCTCTCTGCTTCCCCTTGCGCTGGCACACAAACAGCTGCCACGCGCCGGCGCAGGCATCCTTGCACAGTGGTGCAAGGATGCCTGCGTCTTGGGGAGATTGTTCTTGTGCAGGAAGGGGCACCTTCTGACATTCTGACACATTTCTAGATTTACGATTTCTTGTAAATCTGCAAATGCATCAGTGGACATGGGTGTTGCGTGGGAACACCCATATCAACACCCATGTCCCGTCCCTAACACGCAAAGTGTTGCATGAACTGGGGCGATACTTAAGAGCACAGGTTAAGTCACGCAGAATGACTTTACCTGTGCTTGTAAATATCACTCAGCAGGCTACGCCACAAGTACCTCAGGCAACTAGATGCACCGCGGCACATGAGGATTGTGAATCTGCTCCCATATATTTAGGTCCGATCGTTTCTCAGTCATCAAACAAAAACATAGTTCAAAGGTCACTACAAAAACTCTTCTCGCTCCCTGTGGTTTTAGTAGGTGACGCTATATTGTTTCCTCTCCTGTTTTAAAACATTGCATGTCTTATGTTTTACCTTTGTTCACCTGCAGCTTTTTTTAGAATCGGGACTTAACATGTGAATTCTCACTCAAATAGCAGTACTCATCTCTATTTCAGAAACTCAAGCCCTGATAATGACAATCAAGCATAATACCTCATTTACACTTACAGGCATGAAATCAAAACTCACATTGCTGGACATCCTGAATTGAGTGAAATTCAAATTTCAACTGTGGTTGATGGTGCTCACTAGGAATCAAGAAAGAAAAGTAATGAGTTGAGTCAAGAGCTTCAGTTGTCACAATAATTTCAGAGCAAAGGATTCCATGAGCTGTGAAAGTCGGAGGTCAGTGGCATAGCCTCCCATAGTAGGAAACAGTATACAATATATGCTTTAAAAACACTGGAGATTCAAGACGGGTCTGTGAACTACGACCTTATTTTTTAACATGAATCATTTTTGATGTCTAAAAGGGATTATAAGAGAAAGAACATTATCTCTATATCCAGGGTTCAGTTCAGGGGAGGCGAGAGGAGAAAAGAAAACTTGACTCTCACCTATGCTGTTGTTATACTAAATCCCCAAATAGCAAAATATTTCAATATCATTTCGCCAAATAGAATGAGAAAACACCTTAACTGCAATGTGCTGTACAAAAGAATTCCTCACTTCTCATCCCTAAAACCCAGACCGTAAGTTACTGTTTTCATAAAAGGATTGGCCTATATCAGAAACTGTGGGGATTCACATTTTCATCAAGTAACACTCCCTTTCTATAAGTGACTACTAAAAAATTGTCTAGACTTCGGATGAAACATGTTTGCCCTATGGAACCTTGTAAATGATTTTTAACTATCGAAAGTGCTTTTGTTACATGGAATCAGCTTCATTTTGCTGTATGAGAATAATGCCCTAAAACATCACCTGCTTGTGACACAACTATTCTCTGTCTACTACAGCGTCATTGCTTAAACATATTTTTGGTTGCTTTTCAAGTTGCAAGTTAATTGTATAAGTATGAAGGAAATAGATGGTAAGAACAGGTCAAGATGGCACCTAGGCTGTTCAAAAAGCCTTTAAAATTACCTAATCAACTAATTTATAAGTTACTGGAGTAAGTATGTAGATGAATCAAAATAAGGAATGGGCAGGTCTCTTGGAGGGATTGTAGTTGGCATAGGAGAATTGTAGGGGAGCATTACACTCCTCCTGTTCGCAGAATGGATGTGTGGGTGACAGCGATATTTTATGAATGCAGGCCACCAGGTGCCCCTGTAATAGATTATGTGTGTGTGTGTATATCTTTGAACTGGATGTGAGGACAGACATATTGTGAGAGTTCATTGAGTTGGAGTTGGAGGGTAGAGTTGGAGTTAGAGGGTGGAGTTGGAGGGGGTGAGTTGGAGATGGAGGGTGGAGTTGGAGGGTGGAGTTGGAGTTGGAGGGTGGAGTTGGAGGGGGGTGAGTTGGAGATGGAGGGTGGAGTTGGAGGGTGAATTTGGAGGGTGGAGTTGGAGTTGGAGTTGGAGGGTGGAGTTGGAGGGTGGAGTTGGAGTTGGAGGGTGCAGTTGGAGTTGGAGGGTCCTATTGGCCATGGCAATGCTTGTTGGTAGCAAGCAAGGACAGTGCTGTTGTGGTGCTGAGTGATGATGTGGTTGGGCTGAGTGAAGTGGCGGTGTATTAGAGTGATGTGGTGGTGTCCCAGAGTGAATTGGTGGTGTCCCTGAGTGATGTGGTGGTGTCCCCGAGTGATGTGGTGGTGTCCCCGAGTGATGTGGTGGTGTCCTTGAGTGATGTGGTGGTGTTCCTGAGTGATGTGGTGGTATTCCCAGAGTGATGTGGTGGTATTCCCAGAGTGATGTGGTGGTGTCCCTGAGTGATGTGGTGGTGTCCCCGAGTGATATGGTGGTGTCCCTGAATGATGTGGTGGTGTTCCTGAATGATGTGGTGGTGTCCCTGAGGGATGTGGTGGTGTTCCTGAGTGATGGAGGGTGAAGTTGGAGGGTGGATTTGGAGGGAGGAGTTGGAGGGTGGAGTTGCAGTTGGAGGGTGGAGTTGAATGGTGGAGGGTGGAGTTGGAGGGTAGAGTTGGAGGGTGGAGTTGGAGGGTGGAGTTGGAGGGTGGAGTTGAGGTTGGAGGGTGGAGTTGGAGGGTGGAGTTGAGGTTGGAGGGCGTAGTTGGAGGGTGTAGTTAGAGGGTGGAGTTGGAGTTGGAGTTTAGAGTTAGAGGGTGGAGTTGGAGTTGGAGGGTGGAGTTGGAGTTGGAGGGTGGAGTTGGAGGGTGGAGGTGGAGTTGGAGGGTGGAGTTGGAGTTGGAGGGTGGAGGATGGAGTAGGATTTGGAGGGTGGAGTTGGAGTTGGAGGGTGGAGTTGGAGGTTGCAGTTGGATGTTGGAGTTGGAGGGTGGAGTTGGAGGGTGGAGGGTAGAGTTGGAGGGAGGAGAGAGAGGGGTAGGGAGGAGGAAACAAGAAAAGCGGACATCAAAGGAAGGGTGGGAGGGAACGAGCGCATGGGGTGTGAGTGAACGAAAGTTAATTGCTGTAAGAGGGGGAGCAGGAAGTGAGGCCAAGTACGCGCTGGCGAAAGCAGTCTGCTGCTTTCAAGTCAATGCCAGATGCCTGCTTCGCACTTTAATGCCTCACATGCACTGGCCATAAACCGCATTGCAGAGGTCTTTGGTATACTTTCTTTTCCCCTTACTATAATCTCGCATAGCGATTGCTTATGCAATAGCTAGGCTCGAGCTAATGAGGGGCATCAATCAGATCAAAACTATTTTATTCATAGTGACTTGCAAAAACCACCGCAAAGATTGTGTGCATATATTAACATTGAAGGCAATGCTGAACCATCTACTGCCCTAACCTCTGCAGGAACATTCTTAGTGATCAAAGGTATCTCTAATGATTGTCCAAACTTGATAACCATATAATTCCCTGAGACACCTAAACCTGACCTGAAGTCCTGAAACCAATTCACCTTGTTCATTGGATAAAATAATTTTGTTAGGAACTGCTAAATGAGTAATCAATCACTGCATAGTATTAGCTGCCTATTTTGTGACAAACTGCTTATCATCACTCAACAAGGCAGCACCATTTATTGTCGAGGCGCTCAGTTTTCCACTGGTTGTAACCTTTATAACTGAAGGCATCTGTATTTGACCCTTGAAAATTCTATGTTTACTTTGGCAATCTTTTAGATAATATCCAGATTTACCATAATACAAACACATTCTTTGTACACATCTTTTCGTTGATTCCTTTTGCAAACCTCATATCATAATAAATTGCAAGGATTAAAAATAAAAAAAAGACTGTTATGAACGGAGGTTTGCTCCCTGGGGCGGGGCCTATGTTGGCACCGCGAATGTCGCATCTGCTGCCGACTACGCCAACAATACGATGCAGTGCCAAACGATGCGAACTACCAGCATGCAAGGGGAAATTGCAAAAAATTATTCAGGATGCAGTCTGACACTAGGGAATTTTCTCTTATAAAGAATCAGCGTCTAGATAGAGTCTCTACGAGCTAAAGCGTTATGGAATGTAAGTAACTTGTTCGTCAAGATGTTAGTTTTTCCCTCTGTTCTAGGTAGGGTCAGGTCAAGGACCTCCTCAGACCCTAGGCACCACAGACATAGTTCATGGGGATCTGTCACAGACATTGGTTTTCAACATTCCCTCAAATGTTTAAGCCCTGTTGTTTTGGTAGGTGACATATTGTCCCTGGGACTCTGAAAAAGAACGTTTTGGGAGAAAAATAGTTGTAAAAGAGAGGAGGAGTAAGCTCTGTTTCCGCCTCAAAAAGCATGTATACAAAGGAACTGGCATCAGCACGCCTGGATTGTGGTTATTTACACCCAAGTCTTCTGGAGTGGAACAACGTCAGCACGGAGATGCACAACGCCATTTACTGGTATACAAGAGTACTGCTGCTTTTAAATATCTGGATCCAGTCTGATGCCTACCAGAAGCCTTAAAACAGCAGCAGGTCATGCATATTGTATTTGCTCTAGCATCATCCATGTACTCATAACTGTCACAGAAACCTGTTGCTTTCATTGAACCCCCAAGTCATACTTTCCAACCAATCAGTAAAAGGTGGAAATCCATTAAGGAACTATTTGTCTCATCATCTTAAGAAAAGAATGGTAATTATCCTAGCTTCTTTCTGCAATGTCTATGAAAATCTCAGTTTTTGTCAAGACCCTAGGGAAGGATCATGCATAGTTTAAAGCGTACTGACCACCGACTGTACTGCATAGCTTTAAAATAAAACCACTTAAAGGTAGAATACCCACACCACTTGACATCCTTGAAAATGTTGCCCAATCTAGCTCCCACTACCAGGGCTTTTAGTGCCTTGGAAACTCCTGTGGATTGTGGCTCAAACCTGCAAATTTCTACCCTCCCTTGTTCAATCATCCACCTGATGCATCCGTTTAAGGCAGATGAAGACATTGTAGTGCCGACTGGTCTTGATTCTGTTGTCCTCTTGAAAGTTGTATGAAGTGTGTATCAATAGCAAATTGATGTTGCTAGAAAGCATGTAAGAAAGTCCAAAGACACTGGAGGAAAGGTTTTAACTCAAACCCTAATAAGAATGCCATTTCCAGATTTGAAAACCTATAAAATAGCCATTAAAACAAAACATTCGACTCACTTTGTGCTCAGAGTAATCAGTTCACCTCAGGGACTAGACAGGTTTTGGAGATTGTTAGAGAGTTTGGCCCACTCACTGTGAAAGATGTAAGTCTCTGCCCTCCTACACTTTATACAACCAACTCTATCACTTTTTTGCAGGAAGCATTTTAGAAATTAGCTCACCCTCTGCAGACCCCTCAATAACATATTAACTGGACCCTACTTCTCAAGGAAACACTTTTATGCGTTTTAAGCCCATAAAATAGGAAGAGCTAATTGAGCAGCTGAAAGAGATATTATCAAGATCTCTTCGTGATATCTGAAAGATGAAGATCATTCACACAGTTTGTGAAATTATTTGAATTAAACTTACAGAATTAATGTATCAGGCCAGGTACCTAATGGGTGGGAAATACTGCTGCCTTTGGAGCATAACTAAAGTTTATGTCAATTACGGACCTGTATCATTTTTATCGTTTGCCGCCAAACTGATGCAAAGCCTGGCTAATAATCAGTTATCAAGTTATTTGGAAAATAATTGCTCAGCCTGCAACAATCAGGTTTTAGACCAATGCACTCCTCTGATTAAGTCTTGACGTCCCTGTTGGATGCCCCCCATCTGTTGCATTCCTGATTCTTTTAGGCCTTTTGGCTTCTTTTGAGTCTGTTTCCTATCCAGTGCTTAACGCGGATAAAATCAAACTTAGTAGTGGGCAACAAACTAAACAGCTGGGCTAACAACTGTTGGCTGGATAATCAATCATATAAGTCAAATATCACACGAGTTCCTCCAAAGGTTTCTTTAACCAATAAATGATGAAGTCGGCACAATCTGGAGTGTTATCAAAGGGTAAAAAGCTTTAGAGCAAGGGGATCTGGAAAGCCCATCTTGCTGCAACGGATGTATGACGCTTCAACCATGCTTTTACAACGCATACCATTACGACGCAGGTTTTACAACGCAAGTCGTTACAACGACTTGCGTTGGGGGGCGCTGGATAGTGAATAGTTTAATGTACTATTCCAACTCCAGTCCCCATGGATAGTAGGGAAGGTGTTGGATAGTAATTAAACTATTCCCTATCCTAGAGCGCCCTCCAGCTCAATGCGTTGTAATAACTTGCGTTGTAAAAGTTGCATCGTAATGGTAGTGCATTGCAAAGGTTGCGTTGTAAAGGATGTTCCCCTGCTGCAACATTAGGATTCAAGGTCTTGCGTGAGTGGGAAAATATATTCAGACTTACATTCAGAAGCTACTCCCACACATCGTGAACAACATCGTTAACATGCACTCTACATACATATGTTCGAATGTTCCTCACCCATTACTGTACCCATATGTGATGATGAGTTCCAACACCTACAGGAGTCCTGCACGTGTCTTGCATGATTATGTAATGATTATTTTGCCTCCCAATACTGTATCCCTCTTACCCAAAATTGTGCAGCGCTCTGATACTTGTAAGGGTCACGTTGGCGCTATACAAAACTATATACATAAATGTTTGTGCCTTGCGCACCAGACTCAAACATTTTACCGCTGACCTGACACTGTGAAATATCTAGTCTGTTATGTGACTTGTTCACCAGCCATTAATATTTTGCTATGTATGACTATCAGGGAGAGCCATTAGCATGAATACCGAATTCCAAATCCTGTTATTGCTATGACAGAAAAACTGGGGGAAAAAGTTGTTTCACACTGTTGCAAACTGATAAATCAGTTCCAGGTTATCCTGCCATGGCTCTCCAAGAGCCTGTCAGCATTGGATGAAGAGCAGAGAGCACAACTTGAAGCAAGGAAGGATCGGAAAGCTCTAGAGAGAAATGTGGTAGGGTAGCCAGAGGCCAGGAATAATGTTTTTATATTTTGACAGGAGAAAGATTTAAGGAGAGGTGTGGTGGGAGGCAAAATACCAGGCTTATCAGTGAGTAAGGCAATGGCTTTTGACTCAGGGTTCGGAGATGCACCATAGACAGGGCCAGACTGGGCGTAGCGGGCACCAGGTTTTTCCCCGGTGGGCCGCCAGTGTGAGCGATGGTTTTTGGCCTGTGGGGTGTTGTTTTTGTTACAGGGCCGTTTTTGCAGCACAGCTATAATATTGGACCCTGTAACAAAATCGTCCGAAACCGGCACTGGCATACAGCTCGGTCGCACTCCTAACGCCCCAGGCGGTCCGCCGAACACTTTGCCGGGGCTAGTTTTGGTTCTCAGTCCAGCCCTGATCATAGACAACTCAAGCTTCCATCTCATCATCTATTTGATGCCACCTAGGACCCCTGCGTGCAAAACGAGGCAGTTGTGTTAAATGATCGCTAGTCCGAAATGTTTAGTTGATGCATGAGAAATTGCAAAAGATCTAATTCAATAATCAGCTTCAAAATGTATTAGTGGGTTAAACTGATAATTCACTATAAATATTATTCCGCTAATAGGAACAAAACAACATGTAAAGGGTGATGGCCCTTTGGGGTTCAACTTAAATTTGAAGAACTGTAAAGTGTCTTTATGGCTAAATTATTTTGGGGAAAATATACAATTGATGATGGCACATTGTTGCAATAACTTTCTGTTGCAAGGTGCACATGAAATTCCTATGGTCTTGTTTAGCCTAAGAGTGTTATGTTAAAATGTCTGATTGAAGCACCATTAGCGACAATCAGTTGAAAGGGTCCGGATAGAGATAATTGAAAACCCTGCGTCACTGGCCCCTCTGCCAAAAAGGATAGATTCATTCTGAGGTCATCCATGTGGGCTCATTCAAAAGAATTCCTTGCACCTGAGAGACCTTCCAGGCATGTACTGATAACTCTGCTTTGGCTTCATTCATAAACAATTAATTTAAACTGACCAAGCGTTAGAAACTGGGTGAGAGGGGTGGAAGCACCACTCAAGTAATAAACATAATCCTTGTCTGGTTAACCACAAAAGTCACTAAGTAAACCTGTGCTTACCCTCTGGTGCCGTGGCACAAGATCACTTATGCTTAAGATAGGGTTAATGTGTATAGTACTTATGCAGCACGCAAACAAAGTAATAAAGTGATAACACAACGCAAGACAAATCGCAAATTTATTGATGTTGCTAGAGCTTCTCTTTGGCAGTCATTGCAGTCCACTGTGCTGGTGCTGGTTATCTTGACTGGGAGTGAATGTTTGATTCATTCAGCTCTCCGTCCATCATTTGTTTGCTGAGCACTTTTGCCGAAAGTGGGATGAGTAAGCCTAGATGTGTGTCCTTTACTGACTGTGCCACTGGATTTAAGTGAGCCTAGCGGATGACGGGTGATGCTCCGAAATTTGTCCTATGATACTTTTTTCTGGTCCAAGGAAGGCCTTACTCGACAGTACAGGCTGGACTGTTCCCATGAGAAGCAGGATCAACACTGATTTGTATATGGCTGGGTCTAAACTGGCATGGCATGGATAGCAAAAGAGCAATGGGTTTAACCCACATTTCTTAACTGGGGATGAATGTTTGGTTCATTCAGCAGTCCTTCCATCATTTGTTTACATGGTGCTGGATCTAGGAGCGGACATGAAGAGCAGGCCATCGCTGGAGATTCAAGTTGGCAGGAATTGCAGATGGTTGTCGGGTGACATGAGGAGTCCATTCGCAGTCGCACAGTTGCCAAAAACTTCAGAATCTTCACCTGGGACTCAGGACTTGCGGTTTCAGACAAGAAGGGAACACTCTAATGCTAGCCAAGGGTCCATGACTTGGATGGGAACCTACTGGGGATCAGAGTTCACTCCAGCAGAGGGCGGCAGCAGGGCTCAGGCAGGCCCTGTTGGTGCTGGTCAGCTTTGCAGTTGCAGGGCGGCTCCTGGAAGGTTGCCTTGTCCTTTTAGCTCAAACAGGAGGTCAGTCAACTGACTCTTGGAGTCATTTCCATGGAGCCTGAGCCCAAGTCAAGCAGGTCCGATCTTCCATCTTTAAATAGCAGGACAGTTCTTCTTCCTAATCTTACACAGGTCAAGGAATGTTCTGTTGAGAGGTTTTGAAGGTACCACTTTTATTTTCAGTGCCAGTCTGCAGGTGAGGGACGTCCCATTTGTCTAAATGTCACTCTTTCTTATATTTGGCTCAAAACTGTCCAGGGTGACAAAGGGGAGACAGTGAGCCATGCCTTTAAGATATTCTCATTATCAGGGCATGTAAAACTGAAGTAAACCTTTGCTACTTTTTAAATACACTGCACCCTGCCTTATGAGCTATTAGGGCTTGCCTTAGGGGTGACTTATAAGTATTAAACAAGAATGCTTAGGCCTAGCAAAAGGCATGTTGTGCCTGGTTGAAATGACAGTTTAGTTAAAAACTGTACTACAGATTTAGTGGCAAAAGTAAGATATGTTTTGCAGTGCTACCTTAGTTAGGGAGAGGGCGGTACAATGAGTGCTACAGCCCACTAGTAGCATTTAATTTGCAGGCAATGGGTACATTTAGTGCCATGTAGTAGGGTTTTACAAGTAAATTAAATGTACCAGTCAGGTGTAGGCCAATTTTACTCTGTTTTAAAGGGAAAGCACAATCAGTTTACCAGCGATTATCAGGAGCAATGTGCACAAAGTCCTAAAAGCCAACATAACTGTGTTCAATGAAGGAAGGCAAAAATCTGGGGTGACCTGGCTTAGAGGGCAAGTTCGATCACCAACTCATTCTGTTGCTGCTTTTAACATTTAGAACTCATATTACCAGCCCACTAAGTAGTAATATTTCTGCAGGTTGTAAGGCTGACCAAGAGATATTGAAACCATCGTCAATTACATTGATTAGATGCAAATATACCTCATAGGTATCTCACCTTTTCCTATTTCATAGGTCGACAAGCCCAACCCTAATGTCAACATATATTAGATATCTCTAGATGGTAAATAGTGTTTGAACAGAACACAAGTAATCTTTCTTCTTTTCCCCACAGCCTATATGTTTTTCTTCTATACCCTTACCAATGCACAGGTTCACAACACCGGTGTACAGGACAGACCTCAAACATAGGACTCACATGAACAGACAGAAGGAAGAGCAGAGTTTAATAACAATAATACCAGCCCAACAGTGCAGCAACAAACACAACTTACCAGAAAACGAAATAGCTAAGCAAAAACTAGAGATGCCTGTAACATTTTCAGGACAATAAATCAACAAAAGTATTTTTCACTTCAGAACATCAAATCTGAACCACTAAGGGAATGTTTGACAATGAAAGAAATTTACAAATTAGGTATGTCATAATATGTACAGACTTCAGCCCCTATCAATTAAAACAATTCACGCTCAATTGCCACATTTATAGATGTTTTGAAAATATACAAGCAAACACAACCAATCATTAACAAATTAAACATGTAAACATAAATAATAATTTTTTTTTGAAATGGGAAATCATCTAAACTGGTGCTTAGTGAACAAAATTCTATGGGTACTTAGTTTAAAGCTAAGAAAGAAGAGGATCAGAGAGACATCTATGATTGTCGTAGGAACTATTATAGATAACAATCAAACTACATACTCAAGAGGTGCGTGTTTGAGTGTATGTGTTTGTGTACCTAGATAATTCATGTTGTTTACTGAGAAATAGATGGCTGGAAAGTCATGTGTGTTCCATTGAAATAAATTGAGTGCAATGTTAGTATGAAAAGTAAACCTGCATATTTTTCATACAGATTAATATAATATCTAGAAATACTCATTAGCATACCTCATATGTAAAACATGTTCCTCTTTATTATTAAAGAGATGTAATATCAGGGTTTCTTTAATCCTAAACCTACACTTTTAACCCTCTTCACCATAACCTTATAAAGATTCCTGAAATACATAAGCCATACCCTTAGGCCCTATACCTTATACTCAATGTGTTAATCTCTGTTCCCTTAATCCATTAACCCTATACCCAAAAGTGTCAATCCTAATACCGTATATCCCACAATATTAAACCCTAGCACCTATAACCGTCATAACCCTCACTCCTAACCTTTTCACTCCTTAACACTATACCCAAAACCCTTAACACTTAAATCTGTACCTCAAAATCTTAACTATTATACACTAAACCTCTAACCTAAAACCACATTACCTCACGTCTATTCCCCTAATGCATAAACACTAGTCCCTGAACTTTAACGTAAAGTTTCATCATTTGTCCCCAGTATGTGTGTGTGTGTTTATGTAAGTGCACATGGATTCTTTAAATACACAGGCCTTTGGAGGTTGAACAATGTCTATATTCTATTTAAGTTTAATATTAACAAAATGTTTTAGATTCAAATCATCACAGATATCCCATCCATCAAATTCCAAGTGTATTATAATCTAAAGCACTTGTAACATAGGTGAAGAAGTAGCTGTCACATTTTGACTGAGTATCCCATCCACAAACCTCTAAATAAGACCCTCAGTCAAGCACTCTAACACATAAATGACCTTACCAGTTGTAGTAGTATTCAAGCTCACTAATAAATGTCAGTGTTTAAAGAAATTGCAGCTCTCACAAGCTTACACAGCTCCAACCGCCTCCTTCCAAGTCTCCAAGGAAAGTGACCACTGCGCCAGAGATCTAGAACTCTCAGCCTCAGTTTCCTAGGCAGCACTAATGGAACCCTTATGACACTATCAGCAACCATCTGCTTGTTATGTTTCTATTTGGGCTCCTTGGCAATGTCTGATGATGTCACACACACAGAATCTGGAGAGGTTGGAAGGTGAGTTGAGAATCCTGGTGTGTGGGAAATTCCAACAAACAAAAGAAGCAGGATTAGCCTTCAGTAAAATGCAGAAAAGGACATCGTTCCTCAATATGGGTATGCCCACAAGCTTTCGAATTCAAGTAAAGCTTTGTTCCAGTGGCACAGTGTCACTGAAACCACGTCTGGACATACACTGTGTTACAGGAACAAAGCTATACCTATTTGATGAGCACTAACCAGGGTAAAACCACTCCTGGGTTGCTTGGTTCCGGTTCAGGGAGAACTTAGCCTGTTCTCATTGGAGCAGAGTCAAGAGTGATTTGCATAAGGTTGGATCCAAACTTAAGTGGCATGGTATGGAAAATAATGATGGATTTGGATGCGGCCCAAGTAATTACCAATGAATGAGATTAATTCAAACATTCCATGCATCACTTTTCTGTACACTTTAATGAAAAAGCATACATTTATTAACCATGTACATCATGGGAAGGGTTTCCTAATTTACAGTTATATTTGTTGTCAATTCTTGTGGAGTATTGCTATTTTTTTCAATGTTTTAAACCATTTGAAAATGGTTGTAATAACCAAGCGTGCAGTGTGCAATTTGCACACTTTTTGCATGTTGTAATAATTTTTGGCCTCTATTTTCTGTTGCTTTTATTATGAAGTATTATGATAGCAACATTGTTTGATATATCTTTGCTTTATTTCCTGCCTAATGCCTCTGCACTAAACCTGAACGGAGTTTGCGGAGTTGCATTATGCGGCACTATGCAAACTGCAAACAAATCTCCGTCGCACTACGCAGAGCTATGCGAGTGGCGGAGTATGATAGGAAAATGCCGTTTGCAGTGATTGGACAGTACCGGATGCTTGTCTGCACTGTGCAATCATTGCGAACGGCACCATGCACAGTGCAAGTGGTCCCTGCTTTCCTTTTGTGCCGCTCAAGTAGATTTTTACTCGAGCGCCAGCTTTCTTAACTGGAGCGGGCAGTTTCTCAACGCGAGCTGTCACAAGCATTCGCGACCAATTGCAAGAGAAACCAGTTGCCCCCTGCATTGAGAAATCTTGCGGGGATGTTGATTTTCCAAGCTGGCGCTCACCAACTTGATGTTGACGATTGCTAAAGAGGTAAAAAAATCTGCTACACAACGCAAAGTGGAGTTTTTTGGAACTCAGTGATCTCCGCTTAACGCGGAGTGCAGGAAAAGTGAGGTTCAAGAAACGCTTAGGAAGACGCGTTTCAGCCTTCACATGGCTTCATCAGTTCTGGTATCAATGGCTCCTTCTTCCAGGGGGGCCAAACGCAAAGATTTAAATATCGTGGCCACTCCCCACCAGGTGGTCTCTCGCCCCTCCTCAGCCCAACGAAGTTCAGGTGTCCTGCGCACACGCCAACCAGGCAGATGCATGCTGGGAGTACTCAGAGGAAACCCATTTAGTGATGGGGCATCTCCTAACAACATGTCAAGTCCCAACTGGTTGGCTAAGGATCCCAACGCCACCACAGTTACCTGGAATGGTTTTGCCTTCCTATGTCCCTTTCTCAGACAAACAGTGTTGCCTCCTCGCTCCCAAAGTATGGAGGGCAACGTGTTGCAGTTTCATGCAGCTACCAGAGTTCACAGGCTCTCACCGTTGGTGCAGACCGAGAGGGCGGTGGTCAGCCAGTGCCTGCATGCTGCAGAAACATAGACACCAAAACTTTCTCCCAGGTAGGGAAAAATGGACAACATCGCTTTAATAGCTCTTGTTTTGCGCAAGTAAGTGAGGACCATGAAACGCTTACGCAGACGTGTTTCAGCCTTCAAATGGCTTCATTAGTGCCGGTTTCAATGGCTCCTTCTTCCAGGGGGGCCAAATTCACAGATTTAAATACCATGGCCACTCCCCATCAGGTGGTCCCTCGCCCCTCCTCAGCCCAACGATGTTCATCTGTCCTGTGCTCAAACCAACCAGGCAGATGCATGCTGGGGCTGAGAGTCCTCAGAGGAAGCCCATTCAGTGACGGGGCATCTCCTAACAACATGTGAGGTCCCAACTGGTTGGCTAAGGATCCCAACGACGCCACAAGTACCTGGAATGATTTTGCCTTCCTATGTCCCCTTCTCAGGCAAACAGTGTTGCCTCCTCGCTCCCAAAGTATGTGGGGCGATGAGTTGTAGTTTCACTCAGCTACCAGAGTTCACAGGCTCTCAGCGTTGCTCCAGACCGAGAGGGCGGTTGTCAGCCAGCGCCTGATTGCTCGCGAAACATAGACACCAAAACTTTCTCCCAGGTAGGGAAAAAGGGATGACACAGCTTCGTAGATTATAAAGGCTTTTAGAGCACTTGTTTTGCGCGAGCAAGTGAGGTGCATGAAACGCTTAGGCAGACACGTTTCAGCCTTTAAAAGGCTTCATCGGTGCCGGTTTCAATTGCTCCTTCTTCCAGGGGGGGCAAACGCATGGATTTAAATATCGTGACCACTCCCCATCACATGGCCTCATGCCCCTGACCAGCACAACGATGTTCATGTGTCCTGCTCTCAAACCAACCAGGCAGATGCATGCTGGGGCTGGGAGTCCTCAGAGGAAGCCCATTCAGTGACGGGCATCTCCTAACATGTGAAGTCCCAACTGGGTGGCTAAGGATCTCAACGCCGCCAGATGTACTTGGAATGATTTTGCCTTCCTATGTCCCCTTCTCAAGCAAACAGTGTTGTCTCCTCTCTCCCAAAGTATGGGGGCGACACGTTGCAGCTTCATGCGGTTACCAGTGTTGGCTCTCAGCGTTGCTCCAGACCGAGGGCGGTCGTCAGCCAGCACCTGCTTGCTGGAGAAATATTGACACCAAAACTTTCACTCAGGTAGGGAAAAAGGGAAGACACAGCTCCGGGGATTAAAAAGGCTTTAATAGCTATTGTTTTGCGCATGCGAGGTCCATGAAACGCTTAGGGAGACGCGTTTCAGCCCTTCAAATGGCTTCATCAGTGCCGGTTTCAATGGCTCCTTCTTCCAGGGGGGGCCAAACACACTGATTTAAATATCATGGCCACTCCCCATCAGGTGGTCTCTCCCACCGACTCAACCCAACGATGTTCATCTGTCCTGCGCTCAAACCAACCAGGGAGATGCATGCTGGGGCTGGGAGTCCTCAGAGGAAGCCCATTCAGTGACGGGGCATCTCCTAACAACATGTGAAGTCCTAACTGGTTGGCTAAGGATCTCAACGCCGCCAGATGTACTTGGAATGATTTTGCCTTCCTATGTCTCCTTCTCAGGCAAACAGTGTTGCCTCCTCTCCCCCAAAGTAATGGGGGCGACGCGTTGCAATTTCATGCAGCTACCAGAAATCACAGGCTCTCAGCGTTGCTCCAGGCCGAGAGGGCGGTCGTCAACCAGCGCCCTGCTTCCTGGCGAAGCATAGACACCAAAACTTTCTCCCAGGGAGGAAAAAAGGGAGGACTCAGCTCCGGGGATTAAAAAGGCTTTAATAGCTCTTGTTTTGCACAAGTATCTGAGGTCCATGAAACGCTTAGGCAGATGCGTTTCAGCCTTCAAATGGCTTCTTCAGTGCCAGTTTCAAGGGCTCCTTCTTCCAGGGGGGCCAAACGCACAGATTTAAACATTGGGGCCACTCCCCATCAGGTTGTCTCTCGCCCCTCCTCAGCCTAACGATGTTCAGGTGTCCTGCACTCAAACCAACCAGGCAGACGCATGCTGGGGCTAAAAAAATAGGTTTTTTTTACAATATCTTTGGGGCCCTTTGATGAATCTTCGCATAATTTTCAAAACTAATGAGGTGCTCCGTTCAGCTACTGTCTTGAAAGGTTTGGGGTGAATCGTCAAGTGGGGGGGTCCCAAAATCCATTTTCTCCATGTTCATTTCCATAGGAAACTTTAGACAAGGCTACAGCCTGAACTCCTGAACGGAATTGCACTAAATTTAGCAAGTTCAGGCTGGACTGTTTCCATGAGGAGCAGGATCAAGACTGATTTGTATATGGCTGGGCCTAAGCTGAGTGGCATGGTGAGCAAAGGAGCAATGGATTTAGATTAATTCAGCCTTCCAGCCATCATTTGTTTGCATAGCACTTTTCTCCATAAGTAGGATGGGTATGCCCAGGCATGGGTCCCTTGTACACTGTGCCACTGGATTGAAGCTAGCCTGGCTGACGAGGGGTGATACCCCTAAGCCAATACTAGGATGCTTGTTTCTGCTACAAGCATGGCCTGGCTTGGCCATTCGACTGGACTGTTCCCATGAAAAGCAGGGTCAAGACTGTTTTGCATATCGCTGTGTCTAACTGAGATGGCATGGGAAGCAAAATAATGATGAATTTAAACCAGATCTCTTGAGGGGGGGGTCAATGTTTGATTCATTCAGCATTCCATCCATCGTTTCTTGGGGTGGTACTGGATCTAGGAGCGGACATGAAGAGAAAGTCATTGCAGGAGATTCAAGTTGGCAGGCATTGCAGATGGGTGTCGTGTGACATGAGGAGTCCATTCAAAGTCACAGAGTGGGTAAAAACTTCAGAATCTTCACCATGGACTCAGGACTTGCGGTTTCAGATAAGGAGGGAACACTCTGATGCTAGCCAAGGGTCCATAACTTGGATGGGCACCTATTAGGGATCAGAGTTCAGTCCAGCAGAGGCCGGCAGCAGGGCTCAGGCAGGCCCAGTTGGTGCTGGTCAGCTTTGCAGTTGCAGGGAGGCCCCTGGAAGATTGCCTTGTCCCTGTAGCCCAAACAGGAGGTCAGTCAACTGACTCTTGGAGTCACTTCCATGGAGCCTGAGCCCAAGTCACGCAGGTTCAATCTTCCATCTTCAAATAGCAGGGCAGTTCTTCTTCTTAATCTTCCACAGGTCAAGGAGTGTTCTGATGAAAGGTTTTGAAGGTACCACTTAAATTTTCAGTGCCAGTCTGCAGGTGAGGGATGTCCCCTTTGTCTAAACTTCACTCTTTCCTATATTTACTCAAAACTGTTTAGGGTAACAAAGGGGAGACAGTGAGCCATGCCTTTAAGATATTCTCATTGTCAGGGTATGTAAAACTGAAGTAAACCTTTGCTACTTTTTAAATAAATTGCACTCTACCCTATGTGCCATTAGGGCTTGCCTTAGGGGTGACTTATAAGTATTATACAGGAATGCTTAGGCCTAGAAAAAGGCTTATTGTGCCTGGTTGGAATGGCAGTTTAGTTAGAAAATATACTACAGATTTAGTGGCAGACGTAAGATATGTTTTGCAGTGCTACCTTAGTGGGGGAGAGGGGGGCACAATGAGTGCTACAGCCCACTAATAGCATTTAATTTACAGGCAGTGGGTACATTTAGTACCATGTACTAGGGTTTTACCAGTAAATTAAATGTACCATTCAGGTGTAGGCCAATTTTACCCTGTTTTAAAGGGAAAGCACACTCAGTTTACCAGTGATTAGCAGGAGGAATGTGCACAGAGTCCTAAAAGCCAACATAGCTGTGTTCAGCGAAGGAAGGCAAACATCTGGGGTGACCTGGCTTAGAGGGTCAGGTCGAACACCAACTAAATCTGTTGCTGCTTTTAACATTTAGAACTCATATTACCAGCCCTCTAAATAGTAATATTTCTGCAGGTTGTAAGGCAGACCAAGAGATATTGAAACCCCTCACACCCCCACACACCCTCACACTCACACCCCCTCACCCTCACCCTCACACCCCCTCACACTCACCCCCTCACACCCCTACACCTTCACACACCCTCACACCCTCTCACCCTCACACACCCTCACACACCATCACTCACCCTGACCCACCCTCACACACCCTCGCTCACCCTTACACCCTCACCCACTCACACCCTCACCCTCACAACCCTCTCACCCTCACTCACCCTCAACCCTCACACCCCTACACACCCTCACACTCACACCCCCTCACCCTCACCCTCATACACCTCCTCCCCCACACCCTCACACCCCTACACCTTCACACACCCTCAAACCCTCTCACCCTCACACACCGTCACTCACCCTCACCCACCCTCACTGACCCTCACACCCACACACCCTTACCCTCACAACCCTCTCACCCTCACCCCATCACACCCCCTCACCCTCACCCTCACACCCCCTCACCCTCACACCCCCTCATGCTAGCCCTCACACACCCTCACCCTCACACACCCTCTCACGCCCACATCCCCTCACCCTCCCTCACATCCTCACACCCCCTCACCCTCACACCCCCTCACCCTCATACCCCCTCACAGCCCCTCACCCTCACACACCCTCACACACCCACACCCTCACCCTCAAACACCCTTACTCACCCTCTCACCCTCACACACCCTCTCACCCTCAGACACCCTCACACCCCTCACCCTCACAGCCCTTATCACCCTCACACCCCCTCACCCTCATACACACTCACCCTCACATCCCCTCACCCTCACACACCCTCACCCTCACACACCCTAACCCCTGTCACCCTCTCCCTCCCTCACCCTCACACCCCCAGACTCTCACCCTCAAACTCCCTCACTCACCCTCTCATCCTCACACACCCTCTCACCCTCACACCTCACCTTGACACCCTCACACCCCCTCACACCCCTCACGCCCTCACCCTCACACACCCTTACACACCACCCTCATCCCTGTTACCCTCATCCTCCCTCACCCTCACACCTCCTCACCCTCACACCCCCTCACCCTTACACCCTCACACCCCCTCACCCTTACACCCTCACACCCTCACACCCCCTCACCCTCAGAACCCCACATGCTCACCCTCCCAATCCCACACCCTCACCCCCTCACACTCCCCCCCTAACCCTCACCCCCACACCCTCGCACCCCTCACCCTCACACACCCTCACCCTCACACCCCCTCGCCCTCACTCCCCCTCACACTCACCTTTACACCTCCACACTCCCTCACCCTCACACCCCCTCACCCTCACACCACCTCATGCCCCTCACCCTCACACACTCTCACCCTCACACACCCTCACCCTCACACACCTGCACACACCCTCAAACCCTCTCACCCTCACACACCGTCACTCACCCTCACCCACCCTCACTGACCCTCACACCCACACACCCTTACCCTCACAACCCTCTCACCCTCACCCCATCACACCCCCTCACCCTCACCCTCACACCCCCTCACCCTCACACCCCCTCATGCTAGCCCTCACACACCCTCACCCTCACACACCCTCTCACGCCCACATCCCCTCACCCTCCCTCACATCCTCACACCCCCTCACCCTCACACCCCCTCACCCTCATACCCCCTCACAGCCCCTCACCCTCACACACCCTCACACACCCACACCCTCACCCTCAAACACCCTTACTCACCCTCTCACCCTCACACACCCTCTCACCCTCAGACACCCTCACACCCCTCACCCTCACAGCCCTTATCACCCTCACACCCCCTCACCCTCATACACACTCACCCTCACATCCCCTCACCCTCACACACCCTCACCCTCACACACCCTAACCCCTGTCACCCTCTCCCTCCCTCACCCTCACACCCCCAGACTCTCACCCTCACTCTCCCTCACTCACCCTCTCATCCTCACACACCCTCTCACCCTCACACCTCACCTTGACACCCTCACACCCCCTCACACCCCTCACGCCCTCACCCTCACACACCCTTACACACCACCCTCATCCCTGTTACCCTCATCCTCCCTCACCCTCACACCTCCTCACCCTCACACCCCCTCACCCTTACACCCTCACACCCCCTCACCCTTACACCCTCACACCCTCACACCCCCTCACCCTCAGAACCCCACATGCTCACCCTCCCAATCCCACACCCTCACCCCCTCACACTCCCCCCCTAACCCTCACCCCCACACCCTCGCACCCCTCACCCTCACACACCCTCACCCTCACACCCCCTCGCCCTCACTCCCCCTCACACTCACCTTTACACCTCCACACTCCCTCACCCTCACACCCCCTCACCCTCACACCACCTCATGCCCCTCACCCTCACACACTCTCACCCTCACACACCCTCACCCTCACACACCTGCACACACCCTCACACACCCTCACTCACCCTCACACACCCTCACTCACCCTCACACCCCCTCACCCTCACACCCTCACCCCCTCACCCTCACATATCCTCACACCACCTCACCCCCTCTCACCCCCTCTCACCCTCACACACCCTAACTCACTCTCACACCCTCACCCTCACACAACCTCACCCCCTCACCCTTACACCCCCTCACCCTCACACCCTCACACCCCATCACACACCCTCAACGTCACACACTCTCACCCTCACCCTCACACACTCTCACCCTCACACACCCCCACCATCACACCCCCTCACCCTCACTCACCTTCACACACACCCTCACCAGCACAGCATAAAAAAACATAGCATAGCATAACAAAACAAATCATAGGATAGCAAAACAAAACATAGCATAGCAAAACACAACAAAACATAGCATAGCATAACAAAACAGAGCATACCAAAACATAGCATAGCAAAACACAACAAAACATAGCATAGTATAACAAAACATAGCATAGCATAACAAAACACAACAAAACATAGCAGAACAAAACATAGCATAACAACAAAACATAGCAAAACACAACAAAAAATTCCATAGCATACCAAAACACCACAAAACATAGCTTACATAACAAAACATAGCATTGCAAAACATAGCATAGCATAACAAAAAACGTAACAAAACATAGCAAAGCATAAAAAACACAACATAGCATAGCATAACAAAACAAAGCTTAGCATAGCATAACAAAACATAGCATAATAAAGCATAGCATAGCATAGCATAACAAAACATAGCATAACAGAACATAGCATAGCAAAACAAAGCATACTATAATAAAACACAACAAAACGTAGCATAGCATAACAAAACATAGCATAACAAAACATAACAAAACACAACAAAACATAGCATAGCATACCAAAAGAAAGCAGAGGACAGCAAAACTAAACATAAAATAGCATAACAAAACAAAGCATAGGATAGCAAAACTAAACATAGCATAGCATAACAAAACAAAGCATAGGATAACAAAACAAAACATAGCATAGCATAACAAAACATAGCATAACACAACAAAACATAGTATAACAAAACACAACAACACATAGCATAACAAAGCATAGCAAAACACAACAAAACATAGCATAGCTTAACAAAACACAACAAAGCATAGCATAGCAAAACAAAACATATAATAGCATGGCAAAACATAGCTTACCAAACACAAAAAAACTGCATAGCATAGTATAACGAAACATAGCATAGCAAAACAAAGCATAGCGTAATAAAACACAACAAAACATAGCATAGCATAACAAAACATAGCATAGCATAACAAAGCATTGCATAGCAAAACATAGCATAGCATAACAAAACATAGCATAGCATAAAAAAACACAGCACAGCATAACAAATCAAAGCATAGGATAGTAAAAAATAGCATAGCATGAAAAAACAAAACATTGGTTAGCAAAACAAAACATAGCATAGCATAACAAAACACCACAAAACATAGCATACATAACAAAACATAGCATTGCAAAGCATAACAAAACATAGCATAACAAAACGCAACAAAACATAGCATAGCATAACAAAACAAAGCTTAGCATAGCATAACAAAACATAGCATAACAAAGCATAGCATAGCATAGCATAACAAAACATAGCATAACAGAACATAGCACAGCAAAACAAAGCATAGTATAATAAAACACAACAAAACGTAGCATAGCATAACAAAACATAGCATAACAAAGCATAACAAAACACAACAAAACATAGCATAGCATAACAAAAGAAAGCAGAGGATAGCAAAACTAAACATAGCATAGCATAACAAAACAACGCATAGGATAGCAAAACTAAACATAGCATAGCATAACAAAACAAAGCATAGGATAGCAAAACAAAACATAGCATAGCATAACAAAACATAGCATAACATACCAAAACATAGTATAACAAAACACAACAACACATAGCATAACAAAACATAGCAAAACACAACAAAACATAGCATAGCTTAACAAAACACAACAAAACATTTTTTTTTTTAAATTATATTTTTATTGCAGAGTTATAAACAGCAGGAAAAAAGTAATCAGCCAGTACACATGTGGGCCCCCCCCCCTTCCAGTAACAGTTCACATTTGTACACAGCCATTCAGCCCGCATCCCGGAGGCCGGGCGGCATATCAGATCACTCCGGAGGAGCACAACACAGTGTACGTCCCATTGGGACCCTGGCGAAAGGTCGTTTTACGTATCTGCTTTTACCCCCCCACCCGCAACAACAGTCCCATCAGCCATCTCCGAGGCCTCCGCGTAATCGCCCCCTTCGGGCCTGCTCTAGGTTAATCGGGCCTCCGTGCCAGGCCGTTCCAACCAATCAATCCGCCCACCACTCAATGCCCCCGTCCCTGTAGGTCCGAGGCCTCTACCAGCAACCCTCCAACGGCGTCCGGCCCTCCCCAAACCCCCCTACAGCTAACCCCCCCAACACCCCCCCCCCCTGGCAACTGCTAAGGTATGTGCTTCGCTCTGCTAGACTGGATGGTTCCACTACAGTGCGCGATGTCATATATCTGTGTTGCCCCGCGGTGTCCAGCGGCTTAGTCCTCGCCGTCCTCATCCTCAACCAAAGCATCTCGCAGAGCCTGTACCACTAACTCCCACGCACGCGCTGCATCCAGAGCCCTCTCATTCCCCAACTTCACTGCTTGCTTCATCCGGAGCACGCTCTCGCAGTCAGACCATCGCAGCAACTCATTCTTCCATCTACGCAATGAGGGACCCCCCCTGGCCTTCCAGTGCCACGATATTTCCCTTTGTGCCAATATCAGACCCAGATCTATAAATTTACTGGTCACCTTGGTGTTCTTAGTATGCGGGAACCAGAGCAACAGACATGTCGCCATGTCGAAGTCTACCTCCCTGTCAGTCACTTCATTCAGGAGTCCCCCTACCTCCGCCCAATAAGTCCCCAGTTGCGGACACCCCCAAAACAAGTGGTCCATGTCTGCCCCTAGGGACGAGCACCGGGGGCAACAGGCATCCGGCACCCGAAAGTGCCGCTGTAGTTTTTCTGGAGTTAGATAGGCCCTGTGGAGCACATAAAAATGGACCTGCTGAAAGCGCGCGTTCCTAGTGCCCTTCCACGTGCGTCGCAGGATATGGCCCCACGCCGCATCCGGAATGGGCCGGCCAACGCTCTCTTCCCATTTAGCCTTGAGCCCATGGAGCGGTTCCAGCCCATCGTTCAGCATCCTGTTATGGAGGCACGTCACCGCTTTGAATGTACCAGCTGCCATCACCACATATTGGCATGCCATAGTCGTGGCGGGTTCCAGGAGCCCCTCTCTCCAGTGCTTCTGCACGGCAGCCACTATAGCCGCGTGCAATAGGAAGCCCCCGTCAGGCAGTCCGAACTGGTCCCGGAGTACTTCGAACGGTGCCAACGCCCCATCTATATATAAGTCACCCACCACCTGCAACCCCGCGTCCTCCCAAGCCATCAGCGGGGACCAGTCCCCTCCGTGCGGCAAAGCTGTCAACATCCCGATTGGGATCTCCGGGGCATAAGGCCGCGATACTCTCGCTCTCCGAAGGCTCCTCTGCCAGCACAGCCGGAGCGTCCGCTCCTCCATGGTGAGGGCCCGTAATTCGAGCCGTTGCTGCAGAATGATGTACGACAGCACGTGGCGCTGTATCCCCCGACCCCGGTCTACCTCCGGCCCCCGGAACACCCTAGCTACGTTCTGCGTTAGGACCTGCAACTGCGCAGCTAAATAATATAGCTCAAGATCGGGTACGGCCATGCCACCCTCCAGCTTGGGGCGAAGTAACGTGCTCAAGGCTACCCTGCGGCGACCATGCCCCCACAAAAAGCCAATAATCATTGACCGCAGGTCCCTAAACACTCCCTGGGGAATCCAAACCGGTAGCGTTCGGAAATAATAAAGGAAGCGGGGGAGCGCCACCATTTTCAGCAATGCTATCCTGCCCAGGACTGTCAGCGGGAGGGTCGACCAGAAAGACAGGCTACCCCGCAGCGACCGGACACAACGGCCAATGTTGCCCTCCAGGAGGTCGGCGGCCGAATGGTAAATGCGGACACCCAAGTAGACGATGCAAGAGGGTTCCCACGTCACTCCCAGGTCGCAGCTAGGGGCTGGGGATCCCGCTCTCAGCGGAAACACGCAGGTCTTTGCCCAATTGACCTTAAGGCCCGATAATCGGCCGAACTCGGACAGCAGGTCCATCGCTCCGGCCAGTGCCCCCGAGGTGTCTGCTAGGTACAGGAGCAAGTCATCCGCATAAAGCGATATATAATGCCATTGCCCATCCCCCACTACTCCCGCGTAACGGTCGCCGGACCTCGCGTGGACCGCCAAGGGTTCCATCGCCAGGGCAAACAATAAAGGGGAGAGAGAGCATCCCTGTCGTGTTCCCCTGCCCACCGGATACGCGGCAGATACCAGGCCGCCCAATCGTACCCTCGCCGTCGCCGAGTTGTACAAGACCCTCGTCCACTTCCGAAACCCATCGCCCATGCCAAACCGCTCCAGCACTCCATCCAGGAAAGGCCATTCCAAACTATCGAAGGCCTTCTCAATATCCACGGACAGTACCGCCGGCGACCCCTCCCCTTCCAAGATGGCGTCCATTATCCCCACCAGGCGGCGGATATTCATCGCCGTGCTCCTCGTGGGTATAAACCCAGCCTGGTCCCTGTGCACCAGGCCCGTCATGTGCGGGGCCAATCTAGTGGCCAGGATGCGACTCAGGATCTTGTAATCCACCGTCAACATGGACAGTGGGCGATAAGACCTCACGTCCGCGGCATCTCGGCCAGGCTTGAGGAGTGGCACTATCAGGGCCTCCCGCATGGAGGCAGGCAACACCCCCTTCTCGAAGGCCTCCGTATACACCACCAGCAGCCTGGGCGCCAGAGCGTCTACATAGTGCTGGTAAAACTCGATTGGGAGGCCGTCCACCCCGGGTGTCTTGTTACGGGCCATATGTTTGATAGCCACTCGAATCTCCGTTAGCGTAATCGGGCTACCCAGGTCCCTCGCGTCGCCCTCGTCCAAGACCGGAAGCGGTCTCTCCCCCAGGTACTCCACGATGTCCTGCACCCCCACTCCCAGCTGACTCCGGTACAATTCCTCATAGTAACCCCGAAAGCGGTCCACTACAGCTGCCTGAGAGTACACCATCTCTCCCTGTGCGTCAATAATGCTGAGGATCGGGCAACCCCTAAGTTCCGGACTCGCTAATCTGGCCAAAAGGGTACCCACCTTGTCCCGTTCTGCGTGCGCCCTAATCATGTACTGCCTGTAATCATAACATCTCAAACGTTCCGTCTCCACGGCTACCACTTCCTTCGCGTCCAATAACTGGGCCTGTAGATCTGGCCTAGTTGGCCTGCGGCGTTCCAGGTCCCTCAGCGTCTCCTCCGCTTTCATTAAGTCATTCAGCACAGTCGTTCGGGCATTCGAGAACCTACCCAGGCACACCCCTCTCACCACCACCTTCATTGCATCCCATTCAACAGACCTGCTCGTCGCCGTCCCTTCGTTCACACCGAAATAACTATCAATGCCCTGCCGGACCGCTTCGTCGAACACAGAATCCTCTAGCGTCTCCGGCCGAAGCCGCCATGTTGGTATTACAGAGCGCTCCCTCTGCCATTGAATATGCACCAACAGGGGGTTATGATCAGATATCGTCCTAGCAAGGTACTCAGCATGGGTGATCAAAGGCGCTAGGGAGCCCCCACAAAGCACCGCATCAATCCTAACATGTAAATCATGTAAAGCGGAGTAAAAGGAGTAATCCCTGGTTCCCCTGTGCCTCTCCCTCCAGACATCCAGCAACCCCCATCGTTCTTGCCAGTCCTTCCTGTGCGCGGCCAGCCTGCGCACAGGAGAGTCTACCAGGGGGGGATGGGACCTATCCAGAGCCACATCCGTAATTGAATTGAAGTCCCCCCCTAGTACCATCGGACCCGCCAGGAAAGAGGCCAAGGACCCCGAGAGGCTATCAAAGTATCGGCCCTGGTCAGTGTTTGGTGCATAAACACAACAAAAAACCACATCCCGTCCATACAACCTCCCCTCCACCGCTACAAACCTGCCATCCGGATCTATTACCTGATTCAGCACCTGAAAGGGGATCCCCGCCCTCACCCAGATCAAGACCCCCCTGGCATACGCTGAATAAGTGGTGCCAAAAACCTGGCCCCGCCATCTTTTCTGCAAGGCAGCGCACTCTTTTTTAGTGAGGTGAGTCTCCTGGAGCATAGCTATCTGAACCCCCCTGCGTACCAGGTATGCATGCACTTTGTGACGTTTCACCATAGTCCGCAGCCCCCGGACATTCCACGTTAGGCATTTCAAATTAGGTAATGTCCCCATTCCAAGTCCATATAGTCCAATTCAGATTCCAACGGTCCATGGCCCCCCCAATGCAGTTGCCCCCCCCCAACAACCCCAGAACCCCCAAAACTGAAACATTCCCCAACCCCCACTCCCCAGGACAGAGCACACGAACCCAATGGCCGCCCCCATCCAAACCTTGAACCAACTTATCGCACACTTACCCTGTGGTCTCCACCACAGTCGGCCTTAAGGGCCTAGGGGGGGTGAGTCGCCGCCGATCCCAGCCAGCGGAGCCGGCGTCCGCCCTTCATCCCCTCTGATACACTCCGCTTCCCCACCCGGCAACCCGCCCTCCAGCAACAGGATATCACCCTACCATGAAGTCCCGATCAAGACCAAAGTCTATCTTAGCCGCAAATAATATCATCCGAAGTCTGTGGGGTCACTGGCGGCCCCTTCTGGCTCTCTGCCTCCGAAAGTTCCTCTCCTGTTCTGCTGCCCTCTCCTCCCGAGTCCGTTTCGGCTCGTTCACTGTTCTGTCGCGACCCTGTAATGGCCGCTGTCGCCGCAAGTGCGTCCCTCTTCTCCGCCGCCATTTGGGCCTCCCTCTTTTCCCGCTGGCGCCTGTTGCGGGACCTGATACGTTGTGACTGCCGCACCCGGGGCTGCTTGGGCTGGTCTCGCCTACTTTGGTGTGTCCTGTCCGTCCCCGCTCTGTATAACTCAAGCCAGTGCCAAACTTCGTCCGGAGTGTGGAAAAAGTGTGTGGTGCCATCCATGATAATCCGCAGCTTGGCCGGGTAGAGCAAGGAGTACTGAATGCCTTCCTCCCTGAGCTCCTTCTTCACAGCAAGGAACGATGCCCTGTCCTTCTGGACCGCCTGCGTGTAGTCCGGAAATATCGTCACCTTGCTGTTCTCCACCCCGTAAGGGCCCGACATCCTGGCCCGCTGGATGAGAAGGTCTCGGTCTTTGTAATGGAGGAGCCGCACCACCATTGGACGGGGGGGGCGGCCAAGCCCCGGCGGGCGGGCGGGCACCCGGTGGGCCCGCTCCAGAGTGAAAAATGGAGTAAGCCCCTCCGGTGCCACCACAGTGCGGAACCAGTTCTCCATGTAGGCCACCGCATCCTCCCCCTCAATCCGTTCCGGCAGGCCTACGACCCGCACGTTGTTCCGCCTATTTCGACCTTCGGCATCCTCCGCCCTCCGCTCCAGAGTGTCCAGCCGGGCCAAGATGTCTGTAATCCTGTGCTCCGCCGTCACCACCGAGGGCTTCAGGTCCAGCAACAGTTGGTCATGATCCTTGACCCGATCCGCCAGCTTCGCGTGATCCGCACGTAGCAGCCCCAGGCCCGTGGCCACTTGGGCAATGTCATTATGTAACGCCTCCTTGGTGGAGGTGATCGCCTCAAGGATGGCATCCAAGCGCCGGTTCAGCCGCTGTTCTTGGTCAAGCTCCGGGGAGGGACTCTCACTCAGCTGGGTCGACGTCGCCGAGTCCCCTCCGCGGCTCCCAGGCGTCGGTCCTCCGATCGCCGCCATATCAGGGCGCTGCGTCACAAGTCCGGCCACCCGTACTGTGGGTGCTCTCGTGGGCCCGTGCCGAGTACCGGGCACCAGGCAGTACAATGTCACCGCCAAGGGTCTCAGGAGCAATGACCAGGCGGATGAGCTCCGTTCCGTCACCCCCACTAGGCCGGTGGGGGGAGGATGAGTCACGGGACGGCGGCCGCCGAGGGCCCCCTGTCCCCTGGGTGAATCGGGCAGCGTCCCCCGATCTCAAGGCTTCGTGCCGCCAATCCCAATGCGTCAGGCAGTCGGGTGCAGGGTCCCTCTCCGCTTGGCGACAGCCGGACTCAGAGTTGAGGTTCCGGACCGTCCGACCTCCGCGACGCCATTTTCTTCACACCCCGGTCTACACCTCGGCCGCCTCTTCCTCGATCTCCTCGGGGCCAGCAGTCCCCCAGCGATTCACCGAGTACGTCCAGCTGTCCCCTTACACTTCAGAGGGCAGGAGCGTCGCCTCCGGGTCGCCTAGGGTCCCGAAAAACAGGAGAATTAGCGGGAATCCGCGCGGAGCTACGAGCTCACGCCGCCATCCCGATCGGCGTCCAAGCCACGCCCCCCAAAACACAACAAAACATAGCATAGCAAAACACAACATATAATAGCATAGCAAAACATAGCTTACCAAACACAAACAAACTGCATCGCATAGTATAACAAAACATAGCATAGCAAAACAAAGCATAGCGTAATAAAACCCAACAAAACATAGCATAGCATACCAAAACATAGCACAGCATAAAAAGCATTGCATAGCAAAACATAGCATAGCATAACAAAACATAGCATAGCATAAAAAAACACAGCATAGCATAACAAATCAAAGCATAGGATAGCAAAACATAGCATAGCATGACAAAACAAAACATTGGTTAGCAAAACAAAACATAGCATAGCATACAGCATCACTCCACACCACGACAGCATCACTCATGGGCACCACAACATCACTATGCGCTACCACAGCATCACTGAACGCCAAAGCATCACACGTTCGCCATCACCACATCACTCAGCGCCACCACAGCATGAATCTGTGCAACCATTCAACAACGCCTGGTTCAAATATGTTCGCTCAATGTTTCAAGCTTTATTACAATTGTAACAAAAAGATGTTAATATTTCACTTCTGTTCTTGGATTTTCGTCACAATAAAATGCACTGAACATAATCTTCACAAAAGTTATTTACAAAATTTTAAGCTATTGCCATTATAAGTTACAATAACTTCCATTTAAGTATTAATTATTGAAAAAAATTAAAAGCCATTGTTATTTGTAATATCAACACATGTAAGTCACGTACATACAACAAATATTGCATTACAAATGCTATAGGTGTCACATTTGCAAAAGTTATAACTATTGTCATTGTAAATGACAAAGCTATTAATTTCGCTATTTTCAAAAACAAAACATAAATTAAAAAAATTGTCATTTACAATGCCAATAGCTCAAACTTTCCTAATGCGAGACCTATTGCATTGCAAATGCTTGTTCTAATTAATAGGTCGACAAGCCCAGCCTTAATGTCAACACATATGAGATATCTCTAGATGGTAAATAGTGTTTGAACAGAACACAAATAATCCTTCTTCTTTTCCCCACAGCCTGTACGTTTTTCTCCTATACCTCACCAATACCCAAGTTCATAACACAGGTGTACAGCCTGACAGCCCTCAAACACAAGACTCACATGAACAGACAGAAGGAAGAGCAGAGTTTAATAACAACAATACCAGCCCAACAGTGCAGCAGCAAACACAACTTACCAGAAAACAAAATAGCTAAGCAAAAACTAGAGATGCCTGTAAAATTTTGAGGACAATAAATCAACAAAAGTAGTTTTCACTTCAAAACATCAACTGTGAACCACTAAAGAAATGTTTGGCAATGAAAGAATTCCATAAATTAGGTATGTCATAATATGTACAGACTTCAGCCGCTAACAATTAAAACACTTCAAGCTCAATTACCACCTTTATAGATGTTTTGAAAATTCACAAGCAAACACAACCAATCACAAAAAAATTAAACATGCAAACATAAATAATATACTTTTTTTGAAATGAGAAATCATCTAAACTGGTGCTTAGTGAACACAATTCTATGGGTACTTAGTTTAAAGCTAAAAAAGAAGAGGATCAGAGAGACATCTATGATTGCCATAGGAATTATTATAGATAACAATCAAACTACATACTCAAGAGGTGCGTGTTTGAGTGTATGTGTTTGTGTACCTAGATAATTCATATTGTTTACTGAGAAATAGATGCCTGGAAAGTCATGTGTGTTCCATTGAAATAAATTGAGTGCAATGTTACTATGAAAAGTAAACCTGCATATTTTTCATGCAGATTAATATAATTTCTAGAAATACTCATTAGCATACCTCATATGTAAAACATGTTCCTCTATATTATTAAATAAATGTAACAGCAGGGTTTCTTTAATCCTAAATCCACAATTGTAACCCTCTTCACCATAACCTTAAAAAGATTCCTGAAATACTTACCTCATACCCTTAAACCCTATACCTTATACTCAATGTGTTAATCTCTATTCCCCTAATCCATTAACCCTACACCCAAAAGTGTCAATCCTAATACCGTATGTCTCACAATGTTATACCCTAGCACCTATAACCGTCATAACCCTAACTCCTAACCTTTTCACTCCTTAACATTATGCCCAAAACCCTTAACGCTTAAATCTGTACCTCAAAATCTTAACTATTATCCCCTAAACCTCTAACCTAAAACCACATTACCTCACGTCTATTCCCCTAATGCATAAACAGAACTTTAACGTAAAGTTTCATCATTTGTCCCCAGTATGTGTGTGTGTTTATGTAAGTGCGCATGGATTCTGAAAATACACAGGCCTTTGGAGGTAGCACAATGTCTATATTCTATTTAAGTTTAAAATTAACATAATGTTTTAGATTCAAAACATCACAGATATCCCATCCATCAAATTCCAAGTGTATTATAATCTAAAGCACTTGTAACATAGGGGAAGAAGTATCTGTCACATTTTGACTGAGTATCCCATCCACAAACCTCTAAATAAGACCCTCAGTCAAGCACTCTAACACATAAATGACCTTACCAGTTGTAGTAGTATTCAATCTCACTAATAAATGTCAGTGTTTAAAGAAATTGCAGCTCTCACAAGGTAACACAGCTCCAACCGCCTCCTTCCAAGTCTCCAAGGAAAGTGACCACTGCACCAGAGATCTAGAACTCTCAGCCTCAGTTTCCTAGGCAGCACTAATGGAACCCTTATGACACTATCAGCAACCATTTGTTTGTTATGTTTCTATTTCTGCTCCTTGGCAATGTCTGATGATGTCACACACACAGAATCTGGAGAGGTTGGAAGATGAGTTGAGAATCCTGGTGTGTGGGAAATTCCAACAAACAAAAGAAGCAGGATTAGCCTTCAGTAAAATGCAGAAAAGGACATCGTTCCTCAATATGGGAATGCCCACAAGCTTTCGGATTCAAGTAAAGCTTTGTTCCAGTGGCACAGTGCCACTGAAACCACGTCTGGACATACACTGTGTCACAGGAACAAAACTATACCTATTTGATGAGCCCTAACCAGGGTAAAACCAGTCCTAGGTTGCTTGGTTCCGATAAGGGAGAACTTAGCCTGTTCTCATTGGAGCAGAGTCAAGAGTGATTTGCATAAGGTTGGATCCAAACTGAAGTGGCATGGTATGGAAAATAATTATGGATTGGGATGCGGCCCGAGTAATTACCAATGAATGAGATTAATTCAAACATTCCATGTATCACTTTTCTGTACACTTTAATGAAAAAGCAGACATTGTTTATTACCATGTACATCATTGGAAGGGTTTCCTAATTTCCAGTTATATTTCTTGTCAATTCTTGTGGAGTATTGCTACTTTTTTTTTACATTTTTTAAACCATTTGGAAACCAGTGGCTATCAATTTGCACACTTTTTGCATGTTGTAATCATTTTTGGCCACTATTTTCTGGTGCTTACAGGGAGTGCTGCTTTTATTATGAAGTATTTTTGATACCAACATTGTTTGATATATCTTTGCTTTATTTCCTGGATAATGCCTCTGCACTAACCCTGTGCAGAGTTTGCAGAGTTGCACTACACAGCACTATGCGAACTGCAAACAAATCTCAGCCGCATTACGCTGCTTACGCAGAGCAACGCGAGAGGGGGAGTATGATAGAAAAAGGCCATTTGCAGTGCTTGCACAGTGCCGGATGCTTGTCCGCACTGTGCAATCATTGCAAATGGCACCATGCACAGTGCAAGCGGACCCTGCATTCCTTTTGTGCCGCTCAAGTAGATTTTGACTCGAGCACCAGCTTTCACAACTTGAACGGGCAGTTTCTCAACACGAGCTGTCAAGAGTATTTGCGACCACTTGCATGAGAAATCTGATGCTCCCTGCACTGAGAAATCTCGCCAGGATGTTGATTTTCCAAGCTCGCGCTTGCCAACTTGATGTTGACGATCGCAAACTAGGTAAAAAACTCCGCTACGGAACGCAAAGTGGAGTTTTTCGGAACTCAGTGATCTCCGCTTAACGCAGAGTGCAGGAAACTCTGCAAACTCCGTGAGCGGAGCGAAGTTCACCACCCAGGGTTACTCTGCACTCACTAGCGGGTGCACCGTCGTGTGTGGGCAGGCTAGCATATATCTCAAGGCTCAAATTTCAAACAGACCAGTACTCATGGGAGTGTTTAATCCTCTTACGTATTTATCTGCACTTTACACAACAAACGCTTTTTGGCAGTCCGTCTTCATCAATGATGAAGGCGAACCTCCAAAATACTTTTGTTGCGTAAAGAGCCAATAAATCTGGAAGGGGGGGCGTGGCTTGAGGCGTCAAGATGGCGGTCGCACTCTAAGAGTGCTCCGGACCCCCTCCGTCATTCTCCTCATCTTAGCCCAATGCTGGCGACCATTGGTGCCCCAGAGTCCTTGGAACGATTCCCGCACCCGACCTGCAGCGCTCTGACCTCTCGCGGGGCCGATCTGATGCCTGTGATCTTCTGCGGGCTCTCGGCTCCTAACGGCCTCTTCTACCCTAAGATGGCGGCCCTGTAGCTGGGCGCCAACCTATCCTGTGGTGTGCGGCCGAGAAGCGGCTGGAGACTGAGGGGTGCCCTCCCGCCCTGGAGCCTGTAGAGTTGCTGGCGAGAGCGAGTGGCGGGACTCATCAACAGAGGGTGCCTGGAACCCCGGGCGGGGGAGGAATGGCGTCGCCTCTGTGCTCGCCGGAGGCTGAGGAGTAGACCCGGCATCCTGCTGCGGGATCGGATTGTGGCCTGTCCCTCTGTGCGGATCCAGCTAGGAGGCGGTGGAGGTGCTGGCAGCTGGCGCGCTGGAGGAGGTGAGGAGGCGGGGGGCACGTGCTGTGGGCCTCCTCTCCCCCCCTCGCCCTTCAGCGGCTGTGTCGAGCCGCGCTGCTTCGAGCTCCGGTGCATGAGGCTGTGGTGGACGAGGTGTGGTGGTGCTGGGGGCTGAACGGGCTGCCACTGATGCCCGAAGTCGCTGGTGCGGGCTCCATTGCGCCCTTGGGGCGGTGTTAGGTCCTGGTCCCCAGTCCTCTTTTGCTGACCATGCCCAAATTCATCACATGACACACCGGTAGTATAAAAAGGAGTCCTACCCTTATGTCAATGCTTGTTATTGCTACCTGGTGGTTCCTGCATCCTGGCTCCTGTGTTTCCAGTTGATCGCTGTTGTCTTTTCACGGGCTCGTGTAAAGACTTGGAGAATTCCCTGTTGATTTCAAGTTTTTTCCCTTATCCTTGCTTCATCCCTTGTCCTAGTACCTTGTTTGTAGTATTCCCCTTTTTTTTTGCCTGCCCCTTTCCTTAGCGAGGTCTTTTTCTAGTTAGTTAGTGTCCTTAAGTTTAGTTCCTCTTCCCCTTTTCCTTTTTTCTGATTTTGGACCGTTGGGTGCGACTACGTTAACATTCAGGGGCCCCTGTTTGTTTGTTGCCCGTTTTCGCTGCTCTCCCGATTTGGAGACACGGTGAATCACACGGTCGCGAGAGCGCTACCCGTCCGCCTCATTATGCGGAAGTGACGTTTTCGTCCATTCCGCGAAACAAACCCGGCTGGGTTTGTTTACTTTCTAGTATACCGAGCGGAGGAGAAAACGCGTTCTCGCCGATTCCCAGCCTCATTTCAAAGTACCCGATAGGCAGGGTTTTTACAGGCCTGTACAAGTGGTCTGTTTTTTACCCTGCATATCCCTCAATCGACCTAACCATACACCCTTATTGACACGTTCAGTCCTTCCAGTAAGCCGCCTAAGAGATGTTATCTTAGGTTTAAAGTGACTGACAAACTCCTTGAAGCTAAGCCTGCTCAATCTTCCGGTAAGTGTATGTGACATGATATGCTTGGATAATGGTATTTTGTAGCAGAAGAAGGACTGGGGATTGAATAATTACTGTAGGGTGTACTTTGTGTCCCCCTTTTTGCAGGTGCAGAAGAAGGAGGTGGGTGTTCCTTTTTAAGGCACGTTTTAAGGGTGGAAGGTTTGGTTACCTTTTGATTTCCACCCTCTTTTCTGGGTCAGCAGCTTACTCATGTGTATCATTCAGTGAGTGGCTGGTGAGTCGGGGAAGGGGACTGGACTATTCCTCGTTCCTGCAGTGTGTGGGTTGGGCAGGAGTCCAACAGAATAACAAGCCCACGTACTAATACACTGCCCGAACTTAGATGGACGTAGAAGGAGGAGGGGCCATGGCGGGCGCGGAAGCACCCTCCATGATTGATATAATGGGGGCCCTTGCTGCGTTACAGGCGCAAGTACAGGAATTGAGAGAGGAGAACGTAGGGTTGAGACAAGAGCTGGTAGCGGTAAGGGCTCAGGCACAGGCACAACCTAGAGCACAAAATCCCGTTATACATCCGGCTAACTTCCAGTATGGGGGGGCAGGGCAGAGTAATCCTGGAGGAGGTACCCATGTGGCAATTACCGTAAATTCCCCTGTTCCTGTTCCTCTGGCTCCACCTGAACGGTTTTATGGAGACAGCGGGAAATACGGGATGTTCATGAACCAGTGTCAGTTACACTTCATATGTAGGCCTGGTGCGTTTCCCGATGATGCTGCGAAGGTGGCCTTTACTCTTTCATATCTGGCTGGTACTGCTGCCCAGTGGGCTATCCCATTAGTGGAAGGGAACAACCAGGTATTGAGGGATTACAATGCTTTCAAGGAGTTGATGAGGGGGTTGTCTGCCAAACATGCTTTCATGCAAGCTAGTGACTCGGAATTACTAAAACTGCGACAGGGGCGACAGGATCTTCTGACATATATAGCGTCTTTTAATAGATTGATTGCAGAGACACATTGGCCAGCCGAAAAGCGGACTTCCTTATTTTATCAGGGTCTTAATGATGATCTGAAGGACGTGGTGTCACAAGTAGTGGATCCCCCGGAAGAGTGCGCCGCTTTTATAGACTTAGTGGTTAAATTGAACCATAGGTTGTCAGAGCGACGCGGTGATCGTGGTCGTTTTCAGGTGTCCCGAGGGAACTTCATAAAGACCGAAGTGAAACAGCAACCCGGTGAAGCCAAACCTGAACCCATGGAAATAGGAGGGGTCAGGGGGCCCCTTACACCTGAAGAAAGAAAGAGACGTAGAGATCAGAACTTATGTCTCTATTGCGGACAGGGAGGTCATTTTGCAAGAGAGTGTCCCGTTAAACCATCTGGAGCAGGTTATGGCAAAAAGGTGGCATATGTACAGGTGGAAAGACCACTCCTATCTGAGCCTAGCAGAGGTCAATATGAGGTGTTGGGGGCAGTGGACTTGGCGCCCAGACATTTTGTGATTTCGGCACAGCTTCTATTGGCAGATTATCAAAGGGTGCCTGTTTCGGTGTTATTGGATTTGGGGGCCACCGGCAATTTTATTGACATCTCCCTAGCAGAGAAGCTCGGCGTGCCTTGTCAGTATAAGAAACAGCCAGAGCCGGTCCGAGCGATAGACGGAACTGAGTTGTCATCAGGGTGTATCACTAGACAAACCATGCCGCTCCGCTTGTTATGTGATAATGGTCACTCAGAGTGCGTGGTATTCGACTTGATAGACGCGCCTTCCTTTGGATTGGTGCTAGGGGTGCCTTGGCTCCAAGAACACAATCCTAGGATTGATTGGGTACTTCGGCATGTCACTCTTGATTCGCATTATTGCTTGAAGCATTGCTATAGCGAGGCCAGTGGGAAGGTCCCTCCATTGTATTGTGCAGCCATGGAAGAGAACGGAGTTCCAAGACAATATGTGGAATACGCCGATGTGTTTGATAAGGGTTGTGCTCAGAGTCTGCCGCCACATCGGTCGTTTGACTGTAGGATAGACCTATTGGAAGGGGTTCCCTTGCCTTGTAGTAGAGTTTATGCTCTGTCTGAACCCGAGGAAAAACATCTCAAAGAATATCTGGATGAGATGTTGGAACTAGGTTTTATCCGTCCCTCTTCTTCACCTGTCTCTTCGGCGATCTTTTTTATTCCGAAGAAGGAAGGCACTCTTAGGGCGTGTGTGGACTACCGGAAATTGAATAAGGCCACTATTAAGAACAGGTACCCTCTTCCACTCATCCCCGTGTTGCTGGATCAGCTCCGCAAGGCCACAGTGTTCACTAAATTGGACTTGCGTGGAGCATACCATCTGATCAGGGTGCGGCCCGGTGATGAGTGGAAGACGGCTTTTAAAACTAAACATGGGTTGTTTGAATACTGTGTGATGCCACTCGGCTTGTGTAACGCGCCGGCGGCATTCCAGTATTTCATAAATGAGGTCTTGAGCGAACATCTGGATAAGACAGTGATAGTTTACTTGGATGACATCCTTATCTTCTCAGAGACCGGATGAGACCATCACACTCACGTGCGACAAGTGTTGCAGAAGCTGCGGGAACATCGGCTATATGCCAAACTGGAAAAATGTCAGTTTGATGCGAAGGAGGTAGAGTTTTTGGGATTCCTCATATCCGCTGAAGGGATACGAATGGACCCTAAAAAGATACAGGCTATTTTATCTTGGCCAGTGCCCACTACGGTGAAGCACATACAGGTACTTTTGGGGTTCGCCAATTTCTACCGGCGTTTTATCGCTCACTTTATGACCCGTCTGTTAAGAAAGGGGGTGTTCTTTGAGTGGTCCCCGGAGGCACAGGGCGCTTTTCAGGTACTGTTGGAGACCTTTACGACCGCTCCAGTACTGGCTCATCCTGATCCGGCGTTTCCCTTCTTTGTAGAAACGGATGCTTCCGCGTGTGCAGTCGGTGGGGTTTTGTCCCAGAAGGAGGGGGGCACAGGAGATATGCACCCTATCGCTTATTTCTCGAAAACATTGTTGCCGGCCGAACGTAATTATACAGTAGCGGAGCGTGAACTTTTGGCGGTGAAATTGTCTTTTGAGGAATGGCGTCACTACCTGTGGGGGGCCCGTCATACCATCACCATCTATACAGATCACAAGAATCTAGAGTTTTTCAGATCAGCCCGGGCCTTGACACCAAGACAAATGCGATGGGTCTTGTTTTTTAATGAATATGATTTCATAATCACCTACAGACCTGCCGCTCAGCAGATTAAATCAGACGCCCTGTCCCGGATTCATGTCGACCCGGAGGAAGTGAAAGCAGGGAAGGAAAATAGACCTATGCTTGATGGTAGAAAGATTGTGGGAGTAGCTTCGGTGGAAGAATTTGCTTCCAGGATAAAAGAACTGTTGCGCAATATGGATTTGGCCCCGTGGTTGCAATTGTCTCAGGTGGTGGCTAGAGAAGGGTTGTTATATCAGGGGGATAGGTTGTTCATTCGCCCCGAGTTGAGACCAGAGGTGGTAGAATGGTGTCATTCGTCCTCTTTAGTTGCGCACCCAGGAATTGGGAAGACAAAGGAGTTGTGCCTGAGGTGGTTTTGGTGGGATACGGTGGCTCAGGATATCCAGAAGTATGTGACAGCCTGCCCTGTTTGTGCCATCAATAAGCCCTCACATAGTAAGCCCTCAGGCCTTCTGCAGCCGTTGGCAGTACCCCCTTCCCCGTGGCATACTATTAGCATGGATTTTGTTAAGGACCTTCCCTTGGTTTCCGGCTTCACTGCTATCTTTGTGGTCGTAGACTTGTTTACCAAAATGGCTCACTTTATACCACTCCGAAACATTCCCACAGCGAAGGAGATGGCATGGGAGTTCATGGTTTCGATAGTGCGGTTGCATGGGTTGCCCACAGCGGTCATCTCAGACAGGGGAGCGCAATTTGTGTCTCATTTCTGGAAGGAGCTCTGTCTGGTGCTTAAAATGGATATACGGTTGTCATCTGCGTACCATCCCCAGTCAGATGGGCAGACAGAACGCACCAACCAGACAATGGAACAGTTTTTGAGATGCTTGACTACGTCCCTCTCGTGTGATTGGGTGAGGGCATTGCCTATTGCGGAATTCGCTTATAATAACAGCATACACTCGGCCTTGGGCATGACACCATTTTATTGCTCTATGGGATACCATCCTAGAGCCCTGGCCGTTCAACCCACTGGTCACATGCCAGCCATTGATGACATATGTAAACGTTTGGGAAACATCTGGGAGGCGGCTAGGGGCAGCTTGCAGGATGCTAAGGAGGCAATGAAGGTACAGGCTGATCGCCATAGAGTTCCGGCCCCTGGTTATAAGGTGGGCGATCAAGTATGGTTGGCTTCACGTAATCTGAAACTACCGGGATCACGTAAACTACAGCCCCGGTATGTAGGCCCCTTCCCTGTGAGTCAGGTAGTCAACCCTGTGGCGATAAAGCTGTTACTACCCTCGGACTATAAGATCCATCCTGTGTTTCACACCTCATTGCTGAAGCCCTTTGTTCCCTCAGACCAGGTTCTGCCCCCTCCTGCCCCCTTACTAGTGGATGGCGAAGAGGAGTTTGAGGTACAGGCCATTCTTGATTCAAGGCGGAGAAGGGGTAGGTTGTATTACCTGGTGGATTGGAAGGGGTATGCCCCGGAGGATAGGACGTGGGAGCCAGCGGGAGGTGTATATGCGCCTCGGCTGGTGAGGTTATTCCCTAGACTGCATCCCCGGAAGCCAAGACCTGTGGGGAGGATTATCGGGGGGGGGGTACTGTTAGGTCCTGGTCCCCAGTCCTCTTTTGCTGACCATGCCCAAATTCATCACATGACACACCGGTAGTATAAAAAGGAGTCCTACCCTTATGTCAATGCTTGTTATTGCTACCTGGTGGTTCCTGCATCCTGGCTCCTGTGTTTCCAGTTCATCGCTGTTGTCTTTTCACGGGCTCGTGTAAAGACTTGGAGAATTCCCTGTTGATTTCAAGTTTTTTCCCTTATCCTTGCTTCATCCCTTGTCCTAGTACCTTGTTTGTAGTATTCCCCTTTTTTTTTGCCTGCCCCTTTCCTTAGCGAGGTCTTTTTCTAGTTAGTTAGTGTCCTTAAGTTTAGTTCCTCTTCCCCTTTTCCTTTTTTCTGATTTTGGACCGTTGGGTGCGACTACGTTAACATTCAGGGGCCCCTGTTTGTTTGTTGCCCGTTTTCGCTGCTCTCCCGATTTGGAGACGCGGTGAATCACACGGTCGCGAGAGCGCTACCCGTCCGCCTCATTATGCGGAAGTGACGCTTTCGTCCATTCCGCGAAACAAACCCGGCTGGGTTTGTTTACTTTCTAGTATACCGAGCGGAGGAGAAAACGCGTTCTCGCCGATTCCCAGCCTCATTTCAAAGTACCCGATAGGCAGGGGTTTTTACAGGCCTGTACAAGTGGTCTGTTTTTTACCCTGCATATCCCTCAATCGACCTAACCATACACCCTTATTGACACGTTCAGTCCTTCCAGTAAGCCGCCTAAGAGATGTTATCTTAGGTTTAAAGTGACTGACAAACTCCTTGAAGCTAAGCCTGCTCAATCTTCCGGTAAGTGTATGTGACATGATATGCTTGGATAATGGTCTTTTGTAGCAGAAGAAGGACTGGGGATTGAATAATTACTGTAGGATGTACTTTGTGTCCCCCTTTTTGCAGGTGCAGAAGAAGGAGGCGGGTGTTCCTTTTTAAGGCACGTTTTAAGGGTGGAAGGTTTGGTTACCTTTTGATTTCCACCCTCTTTTCTGGGTCAGCAGCTTACTCATGTGTATCATTCAGTGAGTGGCTGGTGAGTCGGGGAAGGGGACTGGACTATTCCTCGTTCCTGCAGTGTGTGGGTTGGGCAGGAGTCCAACAGGCGGTCCCATGTTGGGTTGCCCCTCCATCCCCCATCGGCCTGCCTGTGGTGATGTTGAAGGGCCGGTCGGGCCGCTTCTAGAGTTGCCTTGCTGCTGGTGTGGGCCCACTGCGCCCTTGTGGTAGTCCCCGACTGGAGCGCCCTCCCCCCCATCAGCCTGCCTTGGATCCGCGGCTGTTGCCGTCCTGCAAGGTGAAGGGGGTGGAGGAGCGGGGCGATGGAGGGGCTGTCAGCGGAGTCTGTGGATGTTCTTCCCCTGCGCTGGAGCTGTGGAGCGGCGGATGACGAGACCTGCATTGAAGGAGGCTGCCTGTGTACAGCGAGGTCCTGGGGTGGGGGAGTGCCCGACTCTGAGGGCCCGCTGGGTCTCCTGGCCAGCCTCGACCTACGGGCTGACGGGTCCCCCACCCAGCCTTCTTGCTGCCTGTGTGTTGAGAGGAGCGCCCTGGCTTGGTGGGAGGCAGATCAGCCACTGAGTCGGGTGGCGCACGTGGGTGCCTGAACTCCTTTCGCCTGGAGACTCGGGCTCTTTTAGCCGGTGGGGGGCCCCTGAGGCCCTGGGCCTGCTGGAGTCACTTGGGGAGCCGACGACACCTGTCACTGTATATTATCCTCGTGACACCCGCCTTCCTTTATCTGTGGAGTGGGAGGGAGATCGACTGCCACACCTGGCAGTGGGACCACAGCTGGAACACAGCTGTGTGCCCCCCCCTCCGCCCTGGGCCAACCGCCCACACTTGAACCTCCGGGAGCATGGGCAAAAAACGCACTTCTCAGGTCCCTGGGCCCTCCACTCAAACTACAATGGACCAGTTCACCAAGTCTGATCGGGACCCGGCGGTTAGGTCGGCGGAGACGCCTGAAGCAGCCGGGGGAGACCTTTCCGCTATCCTACAGGCGATCAGTGCATCACAGGCGTCGGTGGAGGCCTCCTTTCCCCGATTCCCAAGATTGATGGGCTGACCATCAAATACCGCGACTCCGATCCTGGGCCCGGGGGTAGGGAGGTGTTCCCCCCTGGATGGGTAGGGATCCATGTAGTTATCCGGCCCTCCACAGTTTCTTCCCTTAGATGACCTCAATCCTTACTAGACCTCTCCACATCCTTTCTTGGAACGTCAATGGCCTCCTGGACCGAATCAAGCATACAGCGGTCCTCCCCGCTGCTCACCGCCTTGGGCCGGACATTCTATTCCTCCAAGAGACCCACCTCTTGGGTACACAATGCAACTTCCTAGCTCGATATTGCTTTTATAGGGTCTGGCACTCTGGGTTTGCACGGGGCTCCCGAGGGGTGGCCATCTTGCTGAGGAAAGGGCTTTCTTTTACTCTCGTTAACGTCGAGTCGGATACACAGGGTCGATATGTGGTGGTCTTGGGAACCATTGAAGGGTGCCCCCTGAGCCTTCTCTGCCTCTACATTCCCCCCGCTCCTACCCCCTACACTACGGGGTCTTACTCAAGTGATCTCCTCCCTCCCACAGGGCCTTATGGTAGTAGGGGGTGACTTCAACGCCGTTCTTCAGCCCCTGCAGGATACGACCGGGCCGCCATCTGGAGCCCGTATCTCCTCTGCGAAGATTCTCTCAAGCTGGTCCTCGACCTTGGGTTTGTGTGATGTCTGGAGAATATGGAACCCAAGTACAGAACAATACACCCACACGTCAGCCACCCACCATACTCACTCCCGAATCAATCTTATCCTGATGCTGGCCACAGACTGCCAGCGGCGGTGATACTACCAAGGGGGATCTCAGATCACTCTCCCATTTCACTCCGCCTCAGGACCCCCCTGAGGGGTCCGTGGGCGGTCTGGCGACTTAACTCCTGGTTCTTACAGGATACAACGTTGGTAGAGTCCCTTGACCAGGAGCTGTGTAATTTTTTCTCCACTAATACAGGCTCGGGCCCCTCGCAGGGGACACTGTGGGAGGTGAGCAAGGCCGTTATCCGGGGGGTGGCCAGGGGATTAGTCCACGCAATGTGGTCAGAGCGGATGGCCCAGCTTGCTCACCTAGAATCCCGGGCGGAGCGGCTCGAGACGGCTTTGCTCAGGGGCAACACGGGCGATTCCTCCCGACAGCTGACTGTGGTGCATGAGGAGATCCGTCGGGTGTCATTGGAATCTGACAAGATGCTTTGGCGTTCATCGGCCGCCTGTATTTACGGGTGGGGGGACAAGAATGATAAGCTCCTCCACAATCTAGTGTCTTATCCCAAAGTCCACCTTATTATCCCTGAAATCTGTTCCCATACTGGGGCTCTCCGGGTGACGTCTTCAGCCATTGCTCAAACCTTTGCGGATTACTATGAGACCCTTTACACCGCCCGTCCGCCAGGTGCTTCCCTAGATGACTTGTTGGACGAGACAGATACCCGACCTCCGGGTCTCTCTCCAGAGGCAGCGGAGGCTCTGGACCGTCCTTTCACCCTGGAGGAAGTCCAGAACGCTATCTCACTCTTGCATCCCGGGAAGACGCCTGGTCCCGATGGGTTTCCTCAAGAGTACTACGTGACCTTTCGGGATGTCCTGGCCCCCCATTTAGCGGAACTTTTCCACCACGTGGCGGAGGTAGGGGCATTCCCTCCCAAGTCAGATGTTGCTACGATAGTGGTCATTCCAAAGACACAACGGCCCTCCCTGAGCTGTGCAGACTACCATCCGATTTCGCTGATTAATACAGAGATTAAGATTTTCGCCACGGTCTTGGCTCAAAGGCTACGACCCCTCCGGCTCCATTTGGCTCTGGCTCACTGTGGCCGCCTCACCCCATACTTGGCACTACTCTTCTTAGACTTCGAGAAGCCCTTTGATACGGTGAACTGGGAATATCTGCAAGATGTGCTGGACAGGATGGGTTTTGGTCCCTTGTTCCGCCATCTGATCAGTGTTCTCTACGCTAGCCCCAGAGCCCGAGTACTCATCAATGGAGAGCTGTCCGGGGCCTTCCCGATCCGAAGGGGTACAAGCCTCGGGTGTCTGCTCTCGCCACTCTTATTCGCGCTGGTGATGGAGCCCCTGGCGGCTCTCATCGGGCAGGACCCACTTATCTGGGGATGGGCCTGGGACTCGAGTCAAGTAGACAAGATAGCCCTATACGTGGATGACGTTTTGCTATATTTGGCTGACCCTGATAGTTCTGGCCCCAGGTGCCTGGCGACCCTTGCCTCATTTGAACGGGTCTCGGGACTCCGCCTCTTGGGACTCCGCCTCAACCTGGCGAAGTCAACCCTAGTGCCCCAACACCCCTCCCGGGACTGTTTTGACTGGCAGTTGGACATCCCCCTTAGAAGGCACTCGGTCAAGAACCTCGGCGTTTGGATAGCCAGAACTTGAGTGGGCTTTAAACATCACGCCTTTGGTTGCCCGGATGAAGGCAGATCTCAAGAGGTGGCAGATTCTCCCCTTCAACCCTTATGGAAGGAGTGCGTTGTTCAAAATGATGGTCCTCCACCATTTTATTTGCATAATGCTAAACATTACTGTCCACCTGTCGAGTAGCTGGTTCCGCGAACTGGACAGTGTCCGCACCCGGTTTCCCTGGGGAGGGGGTAGGCTATGCCTATCTCTGGCGCACTGTCGTATCCCCCCTTTGATGGAGGCATGGGGGTAACCAACCTTCACCTCTACTACCTAGCTACGAAGCTCATTGTCATCCACGATTGGTATGCGGGCCCTGCATATCGAGTGGAACTTGGTGCGTCGAACTTTACACAGATCCAGGGCTTTTTGTACCGCAGCCCAGTCCCGCGGGCCTTGCCCCTGGTCACCAGGATGGTGTTTCTGGCCTGGCGCACGGCCCTCCGCCATGTGTGGTGGGATCGGAAACTAACTCGGCAAACGCCATTATGGCACGGGTCCTGGATGTAAGAGGTCTCGTCCTTGCAGAGGTTCCGATGGTGGGAACTTGTCGGAGTCTCAGTACTCGGTGATGTTTGGGTGGGGGATCACATCCGCTCCTTTGCGGATCTGCAGCTCCGACACGCCCTTGCACACTCCCAGAACTATAAATACCTGCAGCTCAGACAGGCCCTCCATACCCATGTCTCACCCTCTGTCTCTCTTCCAGAGTTCAGCCGTTAGAAGCCCAAGTGATGATGGGAATTCTGGGGAGGGGAGGAGTGTCCCGTATCTACTGATCCTTAGTGAATAATGGCCCTGCTTCTCTAGACCAGCTCCTGGGTCGATGGGAGAGTTGGGTGGGCCCCCTAGAGGAGGCGGACTGGAGGGATGCATTTTGGCACCTAAAACTCTGACTACATCCTCCAAGCTTCGTCTGGTCCAGGTCTATTATTTACACACAGCTTATCTCACCCCGACACAGCTATTCCAGGCCTGGCTGAAGCCCTCCCCGGCATGCACACAATGTACATCTGCCCCAGCTGACTCCTATCACATGGTATGGTGCTGTCCAGCCATGGCGCCATTCTGGGAGGGGGTGGAAAGAGAGCTCACAACCGCATTGGGCTGGGAGGTTCCTCACGACCCCATATGTTTGTTGCTTGGGGTGTTTGATGACCTGGATGGTTCAAGGGCGGATAAGCGCCTACTGGGGACATCTGTGGCAGTGGCCAAGAGAGACATTGCGGCACACTGGTCCCAGGCCAAGGCGCCCACGCTAAAGGGGTGGAGGAGGGGAGTGGACTGGTGCGGGATCCAGGAGGAAGCCATGTTCGAAGCTCGGGGTGCCCAGATTTGTTTAATAAAGTATGGGGTAAATGGTTTAATTTGCTTCCCCCTTGAGGATCTCCCTATTTACCTGTTCATCGTATCTTTATTTCACCCTCCTTTATGTGCAATTCTGCCTCGTCTATGCTCTGCCATGCTCACCATGAAGGACAGTTTTGCTTCGTGTCAACTGCTTGTAGGCCATAACATGTGATCAGTGTAATTAAACCTATGCCTGGTGATTACTGTGTCATGTGATCAAGCGCTCTGAGAAGCGCGAAACGCGTCGTGACGATTGGGAGCACCGATATACAATAAAATTTACACTTGCACTTATTTGGGGTCCGTGTCCGTGTCTGCAGCCTGGGGGTAACCTGAGCCGTGCCGGATTATCCTTGGAATACAAAAGCCGATGTGAGTCTCTTGACGGCTTTAACGGACCCCCTCTCGACTTGGGCCACAGCTGATGTAAGAGATCAGTTTTTCCCGCGAAAACCGCAAGGAGCTCCGGAAGGAGAAAGACTGTGGAACCCCCTTGACCTGCATCATTACACAAAGAACCGGAAGGCGGACCGGGACGCGACTGTGTCGGAGGAGACAGCGGGTCCCGTTGACCGCTTGAGGTACGTGTACCGAGACAGAGGTCGCTACAAGCAGACATGCCAACCCTCCCGATTCAGGCGTGAGACTACCGATTTTAAGGCTAGTCTCCCGCCTCCCGATTCCTGTAAGCAAAAACCCGATTCCTCGGGGTTTCAGCTGACAGGGCTCGGTATTGTGCAAAGTGCTAATTCTTCCAGCAATAGTCAGAGTGGCGTCATGCAGGGGCTAGGAGGGGGTGAAAAAACAACAAAGCGTCATTAACAAGGGAATGGTCTTTTAAAGACCTGTGAAGTACGGGGGGATTGCGGCTGTGTGTGGGCACAGAAAGCTGTTTCAGCCCGGGCTGTCACACGGGGGTGCCAGGCCAGTGCACAACACTTGCATCACCCTCTCTGCCTCCCATTGCGCTCCATGCTTCTGAAAGGTAAGAAAAAAACGTGCATTTGTGTTTCAAATGTCCAATCTTGCAGCAGCACACTCCCAAAGCCCATACATGCCAGGAACCCGATTCAAGGCCCCATTCTCCCGAATATTTTTTTTAAATCTCCCTATTTGCTCTACTGAAATGTTGGCATGTATGCTACAAGGGGTCAGAGGTGTTCAAAAGCTAAGGATTAAACGGGGACTGACTTCAGTAAACCGAAACTCCGAAGCAATATTTTGTCTAATTAACGGTGTTCTCCCATAATGTTGTCGGACACAGTTCAGGAACGTGAAAGTGCAGCATTACAAATGTTCGATGAAAAAAGATCAGAACCGACAAAGGAGAGTAGTGCGACAAACAAAGCATAAGAACCTGATAGCACTCTAAGAGATAAAATCAAAATACTGGAAAAGAAATGCAGCGCTGAACAAAGCAAGTGGTGGGAGGCTAGGTCGCTGACAATGTATCTGGACGTGGAAAGGATCCCTCGTGGATTACGCATCCTTCTAGCGCCTAGCTATGAGAAACCAAACCCCTCGATGATGCGTGGGCTGACTGCAATTTGGATTCCTCCAAACAACTGATGCATATTTTGGTAAAGTATGCGGAGTCGGACCGAACGGAGCTTCTGGAGGAAATCAACAAAATTAATGAAGAGATTGAGGCGTTAAAAGAAGATGACGAAGCCAAGAAAATGAGAAAGGAAATGTGTGCAAGACTGAAAAAGGAGGAGGAGGACATTATAAAAAACAGAAAAACATACCAATTTTTCCGTGATAAAACGGATTATGAAACAGGGCAAATTTTCACCTTCTCCAAGAAATATGAGGCCCGAAGAAAAACTAAACTAGCGGGCAAACAGTCTGCAACAAGACCCAAAGTGGTAAGATCTGAAAACATTGCATCAGGCTTGTCAAACTCAGACATTAGTTCTAACCCTGATAGTGACCTGGAAAAAGAAGAACAAGCGAGGGCAGCAGGTCCAAAAAACACATTGGATGAGGAACTGGCCCTTTTTTGCGAGGACCGAAGGCAAACCTTACGCTCACGGACAAAACAGCAAAACTACACCGCACCAAAAATTGGAAGCGATGAGAGCGGAGAAAGGCAAACAAATGCAGGGGCAATTCGCAAAAAGAGAGGAGGATGGGGAAAGAACAAGTAATCCACCCGAACTTGGACAGAACTTTTGTCAACCTATCAGGAATAGAACTAAATCAAAAAGAAAAAGAAATATTGAGTCTGGGCTTAACATACTGCCCTAAGAGGGATTTCAATTATGTCAATACAAGACTGGATGTGTTCAAAAGCACGAGAAAACTGAAGCTTAAAAAATACTTTATTGTGAACAAGTTTGGCAAAGACCGAACACCGCCACAGAGTGATTCTAACACAAGGGATAGTGAATGCTCACAAACCACTGAGGCCCTAATGGAAGAAATTAACAAGTTATGGCAATCCAACTCTTCAAATGACAGTGGCATAGTTCAAACCCAGTCGAACCACATTCCCTCATTGACCCTATCCTCAGCCACTCAGCGCAGCAAACCACTAACGGATTTTCGAATGAAATCTACATTCAATCCAGTAATGTTATAAGACGCCATAGACCTCTTTCATGATCAAGTCACGGTCCGATTGAAAGATTTAAACATCAAAATACACAGGGGCAGGCATAAATACAACAAGGAAACAGCAGACTACAGAGCTCTAATAACAAAACTACAGAAAAATCAAAAAGTAATCAGTCGAGCCTCAGACAAAGGAGGAAATATTGTACTGATGCACAGAGATATGTACATGAAGGAAGCCCATTTACAATTAAATGACAGAAATTGTTATACAAGATTTACTGTGACCGAGCTTAAGACAATGTATGCGAATTGCTACAAGAAACTGGCCAAAAGGAAATCTATGGGCTTAATCACAAGTCAAGAACACAAATTCCTCAAAAATGATTACCCAGTAGTACCAACATTGTACTTTTTGCCAAAGCTCCATAAAAATGCAACAAGTCCATCTGGACATCCAATCATTTCAGCCAGAAACAGCTTTTTGGAACATTTGTCGCAATATGTTGATTTTTTCTTACAGGGACTAGTAAAAAAACTGCCTTCCTATGTAAGCGACACCAGTGACTTTCTCAACAAAATCAAGAACATTGAGTGGCAGAATGATTATTTATTAATAGCACTGGACGTATGTTCGCTGTAAACCAGCATCATACACGTGGATGGCCTTAAAGCATTAGACTTTTACTTACAGAGATCCCTATCAGACATGCCAGAACATAGACGCATGCTGGGAGAAATGGTGAACTTTTGTCTGAACAATAATATCTTTATGTTCAATAACTGGATGTATAGACAACTGCAGGGGGTTGCCATGGGGGCCAGTTTCTCCCCCAGCTGCGCATGCTTGCACATGGGCTGGTGGGAGGAACTGGTTCTCAGGGTTGAACACTCAGAAGCTATGGAATCACATGTAATAACGTGGTTACATTTCATAGATGAGTTGTTTGTGATTTGGAAGGGGGATTTGGCATCTGCAGAAAGTTTTGTGTCAGACCTTAACAAGAATAATTTGAACCTCCAATTCACAGCCACCCTGAGCAAAACATCTATTACCTTTTTAGATACTGAGGTATTCATTGAACATGACAAGGTGGAGACCAAATTGCACCGAAAAACGACTGCTGGGAATTCAACCCTGCATGTAAGAAGTTCGCAGTCAAACACCTTATAAATAGCATCCCATATGGAGAAATGTTGAGATTGAAACGCATCCATAGTAGGGAAAGCGACTTGAAAGAAGCCCAGAGGGACCGCAAACTAAGATTCAAGGAAAGGGGCTATTCAGATAATATCATAGAGGCTGCTATCCATAAATCGGGGCAGAAGGATAGATTCAAACTTTTGGCCGGAGACTCAAAGGCATTAACAGCCAGTGGGGAAACTACCGCCAAGCCACCTGAGTTTAGATTTATTGTGCAATACAGCGCCCAACACAAACAGATTCGAACAATCATCAGTAAAAACTGGCCCCTGATTTTGAGTGACCCAGTGATAGGGAGGGTATACAACCTTTACAACAAAACTTTTACAACGACCTACCATTACAACGCAACTTTTACCACGCAAACTATTACAACGCATTGCTTTGGGGGTGCTCTAGGATAGGGAATAGGTTAATTTACTATCCAATAACCTTCCCTACTATCCACGGGGACTGGAGTTGGAATAGTAAATTAAACTATTCACTATCCAGCGCCTAAAAGCATTATGCGTTGTAATGGTATGCGTGGTAAAAACCGCGTTGTAAAGGTAGGCGTTGTAAAAGTATGCGTTGTAACGTCATACATCCGATAGGGAGAGATCTCCCCAAAATGCCCTCTATTACTTATAGTAGGGGGCAATCTATGAAAGATGAACTAGTCAAGACCAGTCCTGAAGTCTCAGAATCCACAATTTGGTTTCAGACCAAGGCGGGATTTTACAACTGCAAGGTATGCAAAGCCTGTCAACAGGCTGTAAATAAAAATAGCTACCACTCGCCATTTGATCGCAGGGAACACAAGATGGATAAGTTACTTACGTGTAAGACGGAATACGCCGTCTATGTCCTGATTTGCCCATGCAATTTGCTCTATGTGGGGAGCACTAAGCTCCCCGTACACAAGAGAATTTTACAACATCTCAGAGCAATCTGCAATCAAGACAATACGTACCCTGTAGCGAGGCACTTTAAAGCCAAACATGATTCTAAGAGCAATGAACTCAAATACTTTGTAATAGACTGTGTCCAGGCAAGTAGACGAGGTGGTAACAGGGAGGAAAACCTGCGCCGCCTCCAGACACGTTATATACTTGAACTAAATACTAAGCACCCCTCGGGTCTTAATATCACGGAGGACCTTTACACTTGCCTGTAACGTACATCTTTCACTGTAGGCCACTTTTGTTATTTTGCACATGTTTTACAGGACTTGCAAATTACTTAACATGCTTTTATGGGTTTTTAGCTGGATATTTATCATGTAATATATCGTATTAATTCCTTCATCTTTTACCATTGTTTAGCAATCAAATTAATGTAATGAATTTTAAATTTATCTGTTATGAATTCATTCCTTTAGCCATCATTTAACCATTTTAAGGTTTTTATCTATTGGCGTATTTATGAGTCCTATGACTGTGTATATATTTATATTTACATCTATTACCTCGCACTTTATCTCCGGCACTAGTGCGTTTAGAAATATGTGTACAGTAAAAGCAAATGGGGCTCCATTGCGATTCCACAAAATGCACTTGAAGGCATACCATGACAATGCAATTTTAATCCACGTTGCATTATTTATGTAATCAAGAAGAACAAAACAGTTAATGCTGCTCTTTCATCAAAATACACCAAAAACCTTTTAATTTTAAACACTTCTTTTTTTCTCACCTATTTTTTAAGGACTAGGTTTTAACACACACACGGGTAAAATCACTGTACTTATGTGCCACCGAACATTACATACGAGCCACATTTAGCACAATGTTATTAATGAAATGTTTTTTTGTAGGTTATAAACTGTGATAACTCTTCAGTTTCTATGCTATTTGTAGGCCATAACATGTGATCAATGTATTTAAATCTATGCCTGGTGATTACTGTGTCATGTGATCAAGCGCTCTGGGAAGCGCGAAACGAGTTGTGACGATTGGAAGCACCGATATACAATAACATTTACACTTGCACTTATTTTGGGTCCGTGTCTGCAGCCTGGAGGTAACCTGAGCCGTGCCGGATTATCCTTGGAATATATATATATATATATACATATATATATATATATATATATATATATATATATATATATATATATATATATATATATTCACTGAAAAAACCATAGGTTATAGACCATATATAGTTAGGAATTAGCATTTACAAAACCTTGAAAATTCACTGAAAAAACCATAGGTTATAGACCATATATAGTTAGGAATTCGCATTTACAAAACCTTATTTTACTCACACAAAACCATTGAAATTCCATATATAGTTAGTTGCACTAACTATATACCGCGCACCCGCAATCCACTGCTGATGATGTCACATATTACATCATTCATGACATGGTCAGTGACATCACTGATGACATCACTGATGACATCTCAAATGACATCACTGATGACATCTCAAATGACATCACTGATGACATCACTGATGACATCACTGATGACATCACTGATGACATCTCATTTGACATTACTGATCACATCACTGATGATATCATTCATGTGATAATACGATGAACCTCTTCAGACTCTAATATAACCTTAGATACAATCAGTGTAAACAGACACTCACAGACTGTCACTCATCCATGGAGTTACTCACACACCTAGTCAGTCATGCAAAGAATCAATCACACCTCCATTTCCTCAACTATACAGTTATACAAACTTTACTTATTCAAACATATACTAACACATATTTACTCTCTTATACAATCCCTGATACAAGTTCACAATGATCCATACAGCCACTCACACATTCACTGGCTCTTATGCACAGTTATTTATATATGTCAACTCTCACATGTACTGTGTTTTACATATGTACTTACTTTGACATGTAGCACTGAGATATCCATTCACTCACCAATACACTCATGCACACAGTCAACCGCCCATACAGCTGTTTCCACATGCACTTTTGAAACCATACATCTAGTGAATCAACTGCTCACACATCTATGCACAGAGTCATACACCTCCCAGCCACCCACACACACACACTCAGTCTCCCATACAAATACTTGGGCAACCAATCAATAACCCATATAGTTACTCATATAGCTACTTATCAACACATGCAACAGTTTACAGAACAACAGACATAATGATGCACACATTAAGACAGTTTAGTCACTAACCCATGCACTCAGTGAGACACATTTAATCACTCACTCATACAGTCAGTCATGCACCTACTAAATCCTTCATCCAGACACTTATACATCCACTCATTCTTCAATATGTAAGACATATTTTAACTTTACAGAAACATACAATCACTGGATGTTGTCATCAGTGATATCATCAGTGATGTCATTTGAGATGTCATCAGTGATGTCATCAGTGATGTCACTGACCATGTCATGAATGATGTAATATGTGACATCATCAGCAGTGGATTGCGGGTGCGCGATATATAGTTAGTGCAACTAACTATATATGGAATTTCAATGGTTTTGTGTGAGTAAAATAAGGTTTTGTAAATGCGAATTCCTAACTATATATGGTCTATAACCTATGTTTTTTTCAGTGAATTTTCAAGGTTTTGTAAATGCTAATTCCTAACTATATATGGTCTATAACCTATGGTTTTTTCAGTGAATTTTCAAGGTTTTGTAAATGCTAATTCCTAACTATATATGGTCTATAGCCTATGGTTTTTTCAGTGAATATATATATATATACATACATATATAAACATATATCATCTGTATATCTATATAAATACAAACATAAATGCATGCATACATATACTTATATGCATACAGATGCATGTTATTTACATGAAAGTTGAAAAAACACTAATAAAAGCAAAGCTAAAAAGCCACCTCATTACAAACAGAATGGCTTTAACTTAAACGAGGGCGAGATCTATTGCATTTTCAATGCTTGTTTACTTTGGTTCCATCAAGAAGGCATTCAGATGTGTCACACATTTGCCATAAATTCTGAATGTTAGCACTCTAGTTGCACATTAGATCACTGTAGTAAAGCTACTGCTCACCAGGGACGTCTGCTGCTGGTATTCAAAGTGCATGTTTCAGTCTGCATGTCAGAATTTTTTTTATGAAATAGAAGAGGATTTGAGAAGTCACTCAAAATGATCCCTAATTTTTCTTTCTGAAGCACTAATCATACTTTCTATGGCAAAATTAACCCCCTCATGTTGTTCCTTTTTAAATTGAGTGTTTTCAGACTTACCACTTCATTCCAATCAAGATGGCTTCTGGTGTGCCATACTTTTGTCATAAGTAAGACTGTTAGCGCTCTAGTTGTTCTTTAGAACACTCTGGGGCATTCTGTCATTGGGCTATACTTGGGGTACACCTGGGTGATATTTGGGCTACATTTAGGCTCTTTTGTCTCTGGTGGCCATCTTGGGAGACTGTATGTCAGAATTTTTTTAATGAAATTGAAGAGGGTTTGAGAAGTCACTCAAAATGTGCCCTAATTTTTCTTTCTGCAGCACTAATCATAATTCATATGGCAAAATATACCCCCTCATTTTGTTCCTTTTTAAATTAAATGTTTTAAGAGTTACCACTTTATTCCAATCAAGATGGCTTCAGGTATGCCATACCTTTGCAATAAGTAGGACTGTTAGCGCTCTAGTTGTTCTTTAGAACACGCTGGGACATTCTGTCATTGGGCTATACTTGGGCTACATCTGGGTGATATTTGGGCTACATTTGGGCTCTTTTGTCTCTGGTGGCCATTTTGGGAGACTGCATGTCAGAATTTTTTAATGAAATAGAAGAGGATTTGAAAAGTCACTCAAAATGTGCCCTAATTTTTCTTTCTGCAGCACTAATAATACCTTCTATTGCATAATATACCCCCTCATTTTGTTCCTTTTTAAATTAAATGTTTTAAGAGTTACCACTTTATTCCCATCGCGATGGCTCCAGGTGTGCTATACCTTTGTAATAAGTAGGACTGTTAGCGCTCTAGTTGTTCTTTAGAACACTCTGGAACATTCTGTCATTGGGCTATACTTGGGCTACATCTGGGTGATATTTGGGCTACATTTGGGCTCTTTTGTCTCTGGTGGCCATTTTGGGAGACTGCATGTCAGAATGTTTTAATGAAATAGAAAAGGATTTGAGAAGTCACCCAAAATGTGCCCTAATTTTTCATTCTGCAGCACTAATCATACTTTCTATGGCAAAATATACCCCTCATGTTGTTTCTTTTTAAATTAAATGTTTTAAGAGTTACCACTTTATTCCAATCAAGATGGCTTCAGGTGTGCCATACCTTTGTAATAAGTAGGACTGTTAGCCCTCTAGTTGTTCTTTAGAACACTCTAGGAGGCTGCAGTAGAACACAAAGGAATCAACTGACAGTCTCTGTCCTTGTTGGATGTACATGTTTTACTGAGAATGTCAGACTTCATTTTCACATGACTGAGAAAGATAATGTGAATTTACAGAAAATATGCTTTCAGTTTAGCTTATAGATCCCCTTCCAAACCACTGTGGGAAAATCATGAGATATTAGTTTTCTTTCAAACAATATTCATGATATCACAGCAGAAGGTTTTTTCACATGGTAAAATCACCTTAGAACCCACCACAATTCCTAAAACGAGTATGGTACCATCAACAAATGATTTATAATGTAACTAAAGTCCTAAAACCCTCTATTAACTACAATGCTTTTTAATGAGGTGCTATCATGTATATTGGTCCCAAGATGGCTGCCAACACTTCTTGGATGAAGTGCTGACAGCCAATCAGATCAGATGTGTGGTTAGGCTCCGCCCAGATATATATCTTTTTTTGAACCTAAATTACTCAAAACCCACTGGAGCACATATATTGAGACCTAGCAAAGGCACATCGGGCTAACAGTCCCTACAATTTTGCCAAGTTTTGTGCAAATCCATTCAGCCGTTCGAGCTAAAAGTGAGGCCAACCGCCCTATGGAAATTAACATGGGAAAACACGTTTTGGGACCCCCCTTTTTTCACGGCCCCCCCTTGACGACCCCCCCCAAATTTTCAAGGGCTGCTCAGAAACAAAATGTGCCATTTTCCTGAAAATTTCAGCCAATTCCGTCCACAAACACCAAAGTTATTAGACATAGAATTTTCAAAAATCCCATAGAGAAAAAATCCTAACTATATATACCTACTGGCGACCGCCAGTAGGTAATATATCTATATATATATATATATATATATATATATATATATATATATATATATATATATATATATATATATATATATATATATATATATATATATATCCTGATTTCACCTCTAGCACACAGGAATCGAATCCCAAGAGACGATGCAGACCCAGAATCGTGCTGAATCTTTATTGCAGTTACTCGCCCAACACCACCGCCATGACGCGTTTCGGTCCCTCTCGGACCTTGATCACATGACACATCACATGGGCAGATCAACACCTTTTAAAGTGACAGTGCAATTACCAATGTACTAAACATGGATGAAAGACTCAGTCTCTGCTTAAATGCAAATATAACTGTGAAATACAGTACCAATTGGCATATACTTGTTGTACAAACCTCCTGTGCAAATATTGCTGTTAAATACAATACATGTACAGTGCAAAACGTGCCAAAGTCATGTGCAAATTTGCAATTTGAGTAAACATTCACAATAAATATTTGCAAAATCGAGTAAAAAACATCAATAAATAATTAAATTCATTATTCATGATAAAAACATTCCATTGTTAAAAACAACCAGATAAAAGGAACTTTCTAAAATATATGCATGATTTAAAAATCTATGCTACAAAAGTCCTCCACGGCTGTTTCAAATAATGTGTCTAGTTCACTCGAAAACATGAGTCACATCCGTGACTGGCACATAAGGAGAGTTGTGTTAAGCCACTACCCTTGCAGGAACATGAGAATGATTACTCTTACATAAAGCCCCAGTGGGCATACTCCTAATCATCCACCAACTCAATATATATCAAAACAGTGTATTCACCACCCTAAACCCAAGATATCTTAAAAAATAGTGAAAATGTGGAATACTTAAAATTGATTCATTTTACGTGCGGCATATTGACTTATTCGTTGTAGATGGACTCTTGAAGATATATACAACTTTAAAACCACCTTAAACCTCAGATATAGATTATAAAAACGTATAAAAATCTTCTGTTGAATTCAAACCATTCGGGCTCTTAGTGTCCATCTCAAGAATATATTTTGTTTCCAATCTTCTTAATCTAGCATTTCTATCCCCACCGTGCCTCAGAGGTAGGATGCAATCAACAATATAATATTTCAGCAGATCAGAATCCTTTGCATGAACTGCTGAAAAATGACAAGCCACGGGGTAGGATTCATCCCCATTTTTAATAGCCCGTAGATGTTGAAGGACTCTCTTATGACATTGGGGTCTAGTGCTCCCTACATATTTCAATCCGCAGGGGCACTCCAATACATAAATCGCATATTCCGTCTTGCATGTAAGTTTTTTATCTATTTTCCTAGGTGTACTGTGGAACGGGCTATAATATTCAGTTTTGTTAATACCCTGTCTGCATGCTTTACAAGTAGCACATTTGATAAAGCCCTTACTTTTCGTCAGCCAGTCTGTAGAAGATTTAATTTCAGGACTACTAGAAACCAAGGTGTTACTCATGGAGTTAGCTTTTCTGAAAGTCAAGTTGGGGGAACGTGAGAGTATATATATATATATACAAATGAAACTTGCTCTCAAGGTGAAGCGCCACACACGAAGTTCAGATTAAACCTTCTTTTATTCAAATCGGCAACAACAGAGGCACAGCGCACTGAATTTGGTAAGTCTCTTACAGCCTTTCGCCAGACGCGTTTCGGAGACATTTCTCCCTTCTTCAAATGGCAGGCGCAGAAGGAAAGGTACAACTGCCTTGTATCCCACATTCATTTTCACTGTTCACAGTACCGCCCAAAAGGGCATGTGGCGTCAAGCATTCTGGTAAATGTAGTTGGGGGCTTGCTCGCCGCTGTCTTTGTGCTTTCCTAGGTGAATAATGCACATTACAGGTTACGCCGCTTCTGCTGCTTTTCTCATGCCCAAATGAACAAGGTGACTTTGTTCCCAAGTGTTGCTCTGTTTAGTAGAACAACCGGACATGAAGCGTCAGCAGGTGGGCAACTTCGTGCCCAGAGCAGGCCACTAAACATCCAAATGAAACTTGCTCTCAATATATATACGGCCTAAACGCATCTTGACTTCATGCAGAAATGAATAATGCTGGCACAAAAGTTGGTCTACACCCATGATTCCGCGTCTAAGCGGGAGAATATTACGAGTTCCTGTTGATATATATATATATATATATATATATATATATATATATATATATATATATATATATATATATATATATATATATATATATATATATATATATATATATATATATATATATACATATATTGGTGATTTGAAAAACCAGCACGAAATAAAGAACTAGCTTTGCACCTATTTTGGGCCTGTATCTGTTTCTGCAGCTCTGGTAACTCTGCATTTGGATTTGGATATCCTTGGAATATATATATATATATATATATTGTTGGACCTGCGCGGGCAAGCCCAGCATAAAGGGGGAAGGTAGCTTGACTCGAGTGGCTAGGCAGGTGAAGGCTATAGTGTTAAGCCAGCTTGGACCCGATAATAACCCCCTGTACACCACACAAAAAGAAGGACACCACACCACTGTTATGGAAAAATACGATTCATTTATATAAAAGTTCTCTGGGTTTGTAGCAAATTCACTTAGGGTTTCACAGTTACATTTCTGGTAAGCATTTATTCAATGGAATACTGGTTTCTCATAAATAAATAAATAGTTGGACTCTAAGGAATAAATACACTGGATAAATAGCAGATATGAATACAGTAGAATAAATATTAATTTAGCAATGACTGGAATAAATAGAATAAATAATATCAATGACCAGAATAAATATCACAATAAATATCAGCAATGTCTAGCACAATAATGACTGGACTAAATATCACTTTAGTTATCACCAATGACTGGTATCGCTGCCACCAATTAATCACTTTTAAATACAGTCACTTTTCCAGTGTGGAGAAAGGAGAGATTACTCTTACAGTTAGTTGGACAGCCCGACAGGCTTTCAGGCTTCTCGGGATACAGAACTACTTTTGGGACTCTTTTGTAACCGCTCGATGCACACGCGTGTATCTAGAAAGCAAGGAAATACATTTAGCAGCTCATTCACACTCGGCTGCCACCGGGAGAGGACCTATACTTGGCGCTGGGGGTCAATATTCGCCTACAGGGCTGGTTCACCCTCAGAACCCTGGCGGCACCAGTTCAGAGTCTTAAGACGACGAACGGGCTGCCGGGGAGGTCGCAAAAACTCCACAGTTCAGTCAAAGTAATGCCGCTGTTTAGCTCTCACACACCGCAGTCTCTTAGCGGAACACACGGCCCACCTCACATCAGCTGTAGCGGACGATGCAGTCAAGCACAGTACTTCTCTAGCCAGCAACGGGGCTCGCAGGGGCTCCACAGACCTCCCTCCGACTTCCTTCTTCGGGGTGGTTCCCGCCCACAGCTTCAGCTCCCGGGTCAACAAGGAGGGGCTGACTCGCTAGTCCCGCCCAATGCAGGCTGGCCTTCCCCGCCCCGGCGCACCACCTCACCTTCGGTCCACGCAGGAGGCGCTCTTCGCAGATGGGGCTCGGAGACGTCCGAGCTCCTCGCGGTAGGCGCTATTCACGAAGGGGGCACTTCAGGGGGGATCACGATCGCGGCGACGTCACTCTCGCCTAGCGACTCGCTTCCACAGCCGCTTCAGCCACCGGGGGGGGCGGAGAGGCACTCGAACTTGGCCACAGTCTTTTGGGGAATTCAAGGCGGTCGCTGGGCAGGCGCTTCAGGCGCTAGGTCACCGCCCACGCTGTTGACTGGAATGCCAGTCACATCCAACGCCAGCAACCTTAGCTGCACTATTGCCTTTGTCACCAGCTGCCTTAGGGGTCAACAGGGCAGGTGTCAATCTGGTGTCAGTCTAGAACTCCTTCCTTGTCAAGGTCAAATCAGGAATCAGGAATGATCTTCATCTCCAATGGCCGCCAGGGACTGGACCTTATATAGCCAGTGCCCTGGGGTGCTAGCACGAGCCAGAAGGTTCTAGAACCTTCTCTGGGTAGGCCCATGACATGGCACTTTTGAGGTACTTTCTGGTCCTTCAGAGCCACCATCCTGGGGTTCTGGAGCAGCCATTTTGTGTTCCTGAAGAAACTAAAGGAATTCCTGTCAGGAATGCGCGCCAAGCAAAAGGGCGCCAAAACCTCAAAAGGCCAAAGTTCATGTAGGCTCCAATGGGAGTCACTCACATGAGGGAAATATGTGTCCACCATTTTAAGTTTGAACACACACACAGGTTGTCAACCTCAGTTTCCAGGCTCACAGGTTTCGCCAGGTGCCTTGTACATAGGTGCCAGAAACCTCGTGAGTAACTGAGTGTCAAGGAACATCTAGCCCCATGAGACAATCACACAAAAAGTCCTGGTAGACAAAAATAAAAAGCGACAAATTTTTGGAGGTACAGGGGAACAAAATAAATCATAGTGGTGAGGGGACTCTCAGAAGCAGACGGGTCCAACACGCGTCCCCCCCAGCTGAAAGTGGGGAGAGCTACCCAACCCCTTGGGAGTTCTCAACACTAAGGCGGAAATACCTGGAGAGACCGTCTGCATTGGCGTGGTCAACTCCGGGTCGGTGTTCCACCCGAAAGTCCATTCCCTGTAGGGAGATAGACCACCTCAACAGTTTGGGGTTTTCCCCCTTCATTTGCATGAGCCAACGAAGGGGTCGGTGGTCTGTCTGAACCAGGAAGTGCGAGCCAAACAAGTATGGTCGCAGCTTCTTCAGTGCCCAGACCACCGCAAAGGCTTCCCGCTCAATGGTACTCCATTTCTGTTCCCGGGGAAGCAGTCTTCGTGACAGAAAGACCACGGGTTGATCCAGACCCTCTTCATTGAGTTGCGATAACACCGCCCCAATGCCAATGTCGGATGCATCTGTCTGGACAATGAACTCTCTCGTGAAATCTGGAGCCTTCAGGACTGGAGCTTTACACAATGCTTGTTTCAGAGTGTCGAAGGCTCGCTGGCAAGCCTCCGTCCAAATGACTCTCCTGGGTTGCTTCTTGGACGTGAGTTCTGTAAGGGGTGCCACGATAGTGCCATACCCTTTCACGAACCGTCTGTAGTAACCTGTGAGGCCCAGGAAGGCTCGGACCTCAGTCTGGGTCTTGGGGGGTTTCCAGGCCATGATTGCCTCAATCTTTGCCTGAAGGGGTTGCACCGCTCCCCTGCCCACCAAGTGACCTAAGTACACCACCGACCCCTGCCCAATCTGACATTTGCTGGCCTTGATCGTTAAGCCAGCCCGTTCCAGGGCCTGGAGAACAGCCTGCAAATGCTGCAAGTGATCCTCCCAACTGTTACTGAAGACAGCGATGTCATCTAAGTAAGCAGCTGAGAAGGACTCCATTCCGGTGAGGATCATGTTCACCAGTCGCTGGAATGTTGCAGGAGCGTTCTTGAGCCCAAAGGGCATCATACAGAACTGGTAGTGTCCATCAGGTGTGGAGAAGGCTGACCTTTCCTTGGCTCCATCAGTCATGGGAATCTGCCAATACCCTGCGGTGAGGTCAAGGGTACTGAGATATTGGGCAGCTCCCAACCGGTCAATCAATTCATCCGCCCTAGGGATCGGATGAGCATCGGTCTTCGTGACCGAATTGAGTCCTCGGTAGTCCACGCAGAATCGCAATTCGGGCGTGGTGCCAGGTGGCGCAGGTTTGGGAACCAAAACCACCGGGCTAGACCAAGGGCTACTTGAGGGTTCGATGACTCCTAGCTCCAGCATCTTGGCTACCTCGCTTCGGATGCTGGCCTTCACCTTGTCAGACAGCCGGTAAGACTTGGACTTCACAGGTGGGCTGTCTCCTGTGTCCACATCATGGGTACACAGGTGGGTCTTACCCGGAACAAGGGAGAACAGAGGAGCGAATGACCCCAAGACCTGGCGACATTCCTCCTGCTGCTCAGAAGTCAAAGATGGTGAGAGTTTCACTCCCTCCACTGACCCATCCTTCTCTTGAGACGCAAACAGGTCGGGGAGAGGCTCAGTGTCCTCTTCCTCCGATCCATCAGTCACCATGATTAACGTGACTTCGGGCCTCTCGTAGTGGGGTTTGAGGCGGTTGGCATGTAACACCCGATGCGGATGCCGAGGGGTTTTCACGTCCACCAAATAGGTGGCCTTGCCCATCTTTTCCAACACCTCAAAGGGGCCTGTCCACCGATCCTGGAGGGCACTCAGCTCTCCAGGCTCCATCACCCACACCTTCTGGCCAGGCTCCAACTCCACCGGGTGAGCATTGTGGTCATACCACGCTTTCATCACAGACTGGCTGGCTTCCAAGTTGTCAGAAGCCTGCTTCCACAACTTAGCCATTTGGCTTCGGAAGGCCAGCATGTAGCTCACCACATCCTGGGGGACTTTCCGGGGAGACTTTTCCCAGGAGTCTCGCACCAGGCTGAGAGGTCCACGTACAGGGTGCCCGTACAGAAGCTCGAAGGGGCTGAAACCCACTCCCTTCTGTGGCACTTCCCTGTAGGAAAAGAGCAAACAGGGTAGGAGGACGTCCCATTTCCTCCGCAGGCTTTCGGGTAGACTTCTGATCATACCCTTCAACGTCTTGTTGAATCTCTCCACGAGGCCATTGGCCTGTGGGTGATAAGGAGTGGTGAACCGGTAGGTCACTCCACACTCCTTCCACATTGCCCGCATGTATGCTGACATGAAGTTGGTCCCCCTGTCAGACACAACTTCTTTGGGGAAACCCACTCGGGTAAAGATCCCCATCAGGGCCTTCGCCACCACCGGTGCAGTGATGGTTCTCAGAGGTATAGCCTCTGGATACCTTGTGGCATGATCCACCAGTACCAGGATAAACCTGTGACCGGATGATGTCGGTGGATCAAGGGGCCCAGCAATGTCGATGCCCACCCTTTCAAAGGGGGTGCCAACGACGGGAAGTGGTTCCAGGGGAGCCTTTAGCTTCATCCCTGTTTTCCCACTGGCTTGGCATGACACACACGTCCGACAATATGTGTCGGACGCCACCCTCATCCGAGGCCAATAAAAGTGGGGGACAAGCCGGGCAAAGGTCTTGTCCTGACCCAAGTGTCCTGCCAATGGAATCTCATGAGCCAACTCTAGCAAGAAGGCTCGGTAACACTGTGGGACTACCAGGGCCCGTGACAATCCGTGCACTGGCGCCCTGGGCTCACTGTAGAGGAGACCATCCTCCCAGTAAACACGATAGTTCCCAGACTGGTTACCTGCTGCCTGGGCTTCAGCCTGTTGCCTCAGACCCTCGAGGGTGGGACAATCCCTCTGTCCCTTGCTCAGTTCCTCCCTGGACGGTCCTCCTTCCACCCGCCACTCGGCAGGGATAGGCAGGTCCTCCAACGGAACCATGTCCTCCTCCGCGGACTCCGGGTCCACCTCCTCCGGTGGCCTATCCGTCTCACGGGGCACGGACACCGAGGCAGGCTCCTCCTGTCCTCGAGATGCTCCCTCTTCGGCAGCTGGGTGGGCCATTGTTCCAGGCTCCAACCCACGCGACTTCTCCTTCTGAGCAGCCGCCGACCTGGTACTCACACAGGCCCATTCAGGTGTACCCAGCATCTCAGAATGAGTCCGGTATTCCACCTCCTTCCAAGCATTGTGCTCCATATCATTGCCCAGCAAACAATCGACTGGCACGGCGGGGCTTACGGCAACTCGAAGTGAACCTGCAACCCCTCCCCACTCAAAGGGAACCTCGGCCACAGGATAGTGGCTCGTTCGGCCGTCAGCCATCGCGGCCGGATGAAGTACGCCTGGAATCACCTGCTCTGAGGATACCAGATGACTCCTAACTATAGTCACACTGGCTCCTGTATCTCTCAGAGCCTCCCCTCTATGGCCATTGATGGTGACCCATTGCCCATACTTGGCAGTATTCGCGGGCACCTGGATCTTTGGAACCATCTCCCGATTACCCAGGGACACTAAGGTGACTCCCGCCCACTCCCTTCCCTTACTCAAGGACATCTCCTCCCCAAGCGCTGCACTAGCGACTCCCGGGGCCTTTCCTCCAGTGGGAGGGGGTGGTCTCTTTGGGCATTTCACGTCTCCCTTATAATGTCCAATACCACCGCACTCAAAGCAATGGACAACCCTTGGCTGCTGACTCTGGCCAGGATTAGGGTTCTTCTGCGGGTTAGCCTTAGAGTTGGAGAAGGTGTTTTTCCCCTTAAAGCTATTTTGGGGGCCTTTGGAGAACTCCTGCTTCTTGTTATCTCCCCCCTCTTTCCTCTGGGGAGCGCCCTGTCCGGACTTCTGAGTTTCTCCTCCCGTCCCCCTCGTGGACACTCTGGTACTTACCCAGACGTCCGCCTCCTCAGCAAGCTTACGGGGGCAAGTAAGTTTGCTGTCTACCAGGTGTTGCCTCAGCTCGGGAAGACATTTCTCGAGTAGATGTTCCTTGAGTATCAAGTCATACAACCCGTGATAGTCCTCCACCTCACTACCTTGGACCCACCCTTCCAGGGCTTTCTTGGCATAATCCAGGAAGTCAACCCAATTTTGTGAGCTCAGCTTGTGGCTGCCCCTGAACCTTTGCCGGTATTTCTCGGGGGTCAACCCAAACTTCCTGATGAGCGCCACCTTCATGGCGGGGTAATTTACCTGTTCCTCCCGGTCGAGGGCCAATAAGGCATCCCTACCTGTCGGAGGCATGTACCGGTACAATCCACCACCCCAATGCTTCTCATGGATCCCATGGGCTCTTAAGGAGACCTCATAGGCTGTCAGCCATTTAGCAATGTCGTCTCCAGCAGTGTAGCTGGCGACCACGTCCTTAGGTAAATGAGGTCTGGGCTCCCTGGCAAATTCCTGAGACTCGACACCCTCCGGAGTGTTGTTACGGGACTTGAGGTCAAGTTCCTTTAGCCTGAACTCGTGTTCCATCCTCCTCCCTTCCAGCTCCAACCTAGCCAACTCTAACCTCAGATGTCTTTCTTCCCTCCTGTCGGCCAATTCAGTTTCAGACAACCCTCTAGAGGATACACTGCTGCCCTCCCGTGAAGTTTCCTTGGGGCTAATTGACATTTCACCCACCCCCGGGGGACCTGCAGTCACTACCTCAACAACAGTATCTCTGTCAAATTCCTCCTCCTCCACCGTTCCCTCCATGTGTGCCTCCACCCAGGCTCGCAGACTAGTACGGAGCTCCTCTCTTTTGGCCCCTCGCCTGACGAACACACCCCTTTCCTGACAGAAATCCTTGAGTTGCGCCACAGTATAGGTCTCCAACTCTGACATATTGAATTCCATCTCGTCAGCGAAAAGTGTGGACCACTACCACGAAGTAGGTTGTAAGGTAAGGACAACTGAGGGTCACTTCCACCCACCACCAGACAAGAATTTAGAAAAAAAAAAACGATAAATTAGAGGGCCGCTGGGAGAAAACTCCGGATGTGTACCTGTGGGGCACACTGAATTATTATGGGGTTCACAACAAGCACGGCTCGCAATCCCACCGCTGTGCCACCAATTTTATGTTGGACCTGCGCGGGCAAGCCCAGCATAAAGGGGGAAGGTAGCTTGACTCGAGTGGCTAGGCAGGTGAAGGCTATAGTGTTAAGCCAGCTTGGACCCGATAATAACCCCCTGTACACCACACAAAAAGAAGGACACCACACCACTGTTATGGAAAAATACGATTCATTTATATAAAAGTTCTCTGGGTTTGTAGCAAATTCACTTAGGGTTTCACAGTTACATTTCTGGTAAGCATTTATTCAATGGAATACTGGTTTCTCATAAATAAATAAATAGTTGGACTCTAAGGAATAAATACACTGGATAAATAGCAGATATGAATACAGTAGAATAAATATTAATTTAGCAATGACTGGAATAAATAGAATAAATAATATCAATGACCAGAATAAATATCACAATAAATATCAGCAATGTCTAGCACAATAATGACTGGACTAAATATCACTTTAGTTATCACCAATGACTGGTATCGCTGCCACCAATTAATCACTTTTAAATACAGTCACTTTTCCAGTGTGGAGAAAGGAGAGATTACTCTTACAGTTAGTTGGACAGCCCGACAGGCTTTCAGGCTTCTCGGGATACAGAACTACTTTTGGGACTCTTTTGTAACCGCTCGATGCACACGCGTGTATCTAGAAAGCAAGGAAATACATTTAGCAGCTCATTCACACTCGGCTGCCACCGGGAGAGGACCTATACTTGGCGCTGGGGGTCAATATTCGCCTACAGGGCTGGTTCACCCTCAGAACCCTGGCGGCACCAGTTCAGAGTCTTAAGACGACGAACGGGCTGCCGGGGAGGTCGCAAAAACTCCACAGTTCAGTCAAAGTAATGCCGCTGTTTAGCTCTCACACACCGCAGTCTCTTAGCGGAACACACGGCCCACCTCACATCAGCTGTAGCGGACGATGCAGTCAAGCACAGTACTTCTCTAGCCAGCAACGGGGCTCGCAGGGGCTCCACAGACCTCCCTCCGACTTCCTTCTTCGGGGTGGTTCCCGCCCACAACTTCAGCTCCCGGGTCAACAAGGAGGGGCTGACTCGCTAGTCCCGCCCAATGCAGGCTGGCCTTCCCCGCCCCGGCGCACCACCTCACCTTCGGTCCACGCAGGAGGCGCTCTTCGCAGATGGGGCTCGGAGACGTCCGAGCTCCTCGCGGTAGGCGCTATTCACGAAGGGGGCACTTCAGGGGGGATCACGATCGCGGCGACGTCACTCTCGCCTAGCGACTCGCTTCCACAGCCGCTTCAGCCACCGGGGGGGGGCGGAGAGGCACTCGAACTTGGCCACAGTCTTTTGGGGAATTCAAGGCGGTCGCTGGGCAGGCGCTTCAGGCGCTAGGTCACCGCCCACGCTGTTGACTGGAATGCCAGTCACATCCAACGCCAGCAACCTTAGCTGCACTATTGCCTTTGTCACCAGCTGCCTTAGGGGTCAACAGGGCAGGTGTCAATCTGGTGTCAGTCTAGAACTCCTTCCTTGTCAAGGTCAAATCAGGAATCAGGAATGATCTTCATCTCCAATGGCCGCCAGGGACTGGACCTTATATAGCCAGTGCCCTGGGGTGCTAGCACGAGCCAGAAGGTTCTAGAACCTTCTCTGGGTAGGCCCATGACATGGCACTTTTGAGGTACTTTCTGGTCCTTCAGAGCCACCATCCTGGGGTTCTGGAGCAGCCATTTTGTGTTCCTGAAGAAACTAAAGGAATTCCTGTCAGGAATGCGCGCCAAGCAAAAGGGCGCCAAAACCTCAAAAGGCCAAAGTTCATGTAGGCTCCAATGGGAGTCACTCACATGAGGGAAATATGTGTCCACCATTTTAAGTTTGAACACACACACAGGTTGTCAACCTCAGTTTCCAGGCTCACAGGTTTCGCCAGGTGCCTTGTACATAGGTGCCAGAAACCTCGTGAGTAACTGAGTGTCAAGGAACATCTAGCCCCATGAGACAATCACACAAAAAGTCCTGGTAGACAAAAATAAAAAGCGACAAATTTTTGGAGGTACAGGGGAACAAAATAAATCATAGTGGTGAGGGGACTCTCAGAAGCAGACGGGTCCAACATATATATATATATATATATATATATATATATATATATATATATATATATATATTCCTCGTGCTACTCGAGCATTCCATGCCTCCTTAGCGAGAGTTGCGTCGTCGAATAGACTCCTCGAGGCGAGTCTCCACTATTGCAAATAAAGATGACGACGCTGTGTGCAATTTTCAATCTTTAATAGCTGCCTCTACCAAACGCGTATCAACTGACTCGCAGTCTTGTTCCCTGGTAATTGAGCTTCTGAACGTCGCCATTTTTAAAGTGCATGACGTGCAAAACATTAAAACTACAACAGTGACTAATGTGAAAAAAGACTCATAGTTTTTCATCATGTTTACAGAGTAACATACAATAAAATTTAATTACAACATTTCTCGTGGTTATTAAGTGAACCAATACCATTTAAACGATTCAATTTATATTTTGTCACATAAAATCGCTAGCGCTGTGCTTCTGCCCATTATAACGCTCCTGTGAGCACATTTGTCGGGATTGAAAGCAGCGCAAGAACACGCGAGCGCCACTAACCTGACTTCGATGGCCAGCAGAGACGATAGACGATATTCCTCCCAACTCCGTACTGCACAAAACCCAACAATGGAATTATACCCACTATTCGAGCATGTACAGAAAGGGGCAGGGAGGTGGTTTGGCAACTGGGGATCTGGTGCTTCTGGTATCGTCTGGTCGATATACCCATGAGGTCACCGGTACTGTGACACTGCAGACGGAGGAGAAGACAGAGAGCAAGAATTTAATACCACAAGCTGTTACTGTCTGAACTCTTTTCCCCCCTGTTACTGAACTCACCAGCTTCTCAACCCCGTGTATCCGAGAATGAATCCAGAACATATACTCTGCACGTTTATGGAGATGTTGCCAAAAGTACTGAAAAGTTAACTTCACTTCTCGACTTAAACACACCTCAGTAGGCCTAGGAGAGGTTTATGAGGGCTTTTCGTATTTGGCGTTAAGTGACACACCCTGTAAGGACCACAATACTCCTTGTGGACGGACTAGCCCAGAATAACGTTTATGGCAGTAAACACTGATAGTGAGGATTGTAACCCCACGGTACATAAACTATAATGGAAGGTGCATCTCCACCAGTACTAAACAAATATTAGAAAGCAACAAGAGAATAACGTAGGAGGCGAGCCCGCACTCCTCAAGTATACTTGCGCGGCAAGATACGGCTTGTAACAATGATTCCACAGGACTTCTGACCACGCAGGCTCTTCGTCGACGCTGTTTGCACAAATGATATCTGACCATGCTGGCTCTTCGTCGGCGCTGTTTGCACAAATGATATCTGACCACGCTGGCTCTTCGTCGGCGTCGTCGCTTTACCAGAAATTTGACCACGCAGACTCTTCGTCGGCGTAGACAAAAGTAACACAAACTCCAGCGAGGAAAAACCAAACTGCTAGCGAGAGAATCCGGAACAAGATTGACAAGCCCCGTTCCGTAGGTGGAGTTTAAATAAGGTCCTCCCATTGTCTCAACCCCCAGCGCTGTATGGCCTTCTGGGACTTGTAGTATTTCCGTAAGGGGCGTTCAGTACGGAATCTTTTGCATCTGGCTATTTTGACGGTGGCGATCGCTACAGAACCCCCTCTCGAGGACCGCCGTCCTGGCGGTCGTCCTGGCTTACCGGGATACTGCTCATGGAATCGTTCAACCAAATCAGGACAATGTAGATGGTCCACCGTCTCCCAGGTCCTGTCCTCTGGGCCAAACCCTTTGCAATCGACCAGGTACTGAATTCTGCTACGTACCATGCGAGAGTCCAGGATAGACAGTACCTCATATTCCTCATGCCGCTCAACTTCCACAGGACGAGGACGTTCAGGCAACCGCACGCTTGGAAGACAAGGACGCAGGAGTGACACATGAAACACAGGATGAATGTTCCAGGACAGTGGCAACGAGAGTTTCATGGCTACAGCATTTATTACTTCACAAACACCATAGGGACCAACATACTTAGGCTTCAACTTCGTAAGTCCCTTCAGATGCAGGTTGCGTGTGGAAAGCCAGACTTTGTCTCCAACCTTATACTCAGGCTCTGGGGATCGTCTTTTATCCCAATTTTACCTCTGACTTAGGACTCCGGTTCCTTAATTAAGAACCGTGGGAGTCCGCTCACTTTGTTTTTAACCAATGCGGGTTGGCCATTATTAAAAAATTTTCTAAAGGCACAACCTTTGCATTTTTTAATTGTTTAATACACTTTTGCACTATCACGTTTAGTCACTTCCTAATTTGGGCACTTTTGCACCCACCACATCCTGCTCCGCTGTAATCAGGCGTCGTAGCACGCTGGGGAGACATTCGGTCACCCCAGCGGGGACCCGATGATGAAGCATGTCACCAACTAGTGGTGAGTGAGGGTCCTTCTAAGAACTTAGGTCTTTTCCCTCTACCCACTAGATGCTGACTAGCAAACGCCCTGACTTTCTTCCGTTTGAAGACGGTCGTCCGGGCCCCCTTAGGGATTTCTAAGACTGCCCCACTGTATTTTCTGCACGCGTGTGAGCATTGATCACGCGTGCAGTATACAGCAAAGCGTTATTTCATGAATCCATTGCGATTATCACTTTTTGTTTTGCACTTGAGTCACTCCTTCGTTGTTTATAGTATATATGATTGGGGTACAGGAGTGTCTACACCCTACCTCTCTTGTTGATATTGGATCGTCTTTTATCAGCAAAAAGCTTCTGGGCTGCTTGGGCTTTTTCCAGATTGTTCCGAGCCTCGATCAGGATTGCCCTAAGATGAGCATGGTGTTCATGGATGGCAGGAACTAGGGATTCAGCCGGCCATTCAAACGGAAGCATGTTCGGGTGGAATCCGTAAAGGCAAAAGAACGGAGAACATCCCAGGGTAGTATGTATAGCGTTATTATAGGCGAATTCCGCCAACCACAAAAGGATGGTCCAATCAGAGGTGTTTTGCAACGTAAAACATCGCAGGTATTGTTCAAGGGTCTGGTTCAGACGTTCCGTTTTACCATCCGTTTGCGGATGATAGCTGGATGAGAGACGAGCATCTATCTGCAGGATGGTACATAGAGCCTTCCAAAAACGAGAGGTGAATTGCGTTCCTCGATCCGTTATTAACACACTCGGTAATCCGTGTGGTCGCACGATGTGTTGCAGGAAGACTCTAGCTAAGTCACTGGAGGAAGGCAGACCAGGTAAAGAGATAAAATGTCCCATTTTTGTAAGATGGTCGATCACCACCAAAACGACTGTCTGTTTCTCACAAGGAGGCATCTCCACAATAAAATCCATAGACAAGGTATGCCACGGTTTGGGTGGAATCGGTAATGGCTGCAACAGCCCTGGTGGTTTAGTATGACAGGCTTTTCCTTGGGCACAAATCGCACAGTTTTTTACATACTCCTTTGTATCGGCTCGGACACCAGGCCACCAAAACGATCGTTCCACAGTAGCGGTGGTCTTGTGAATTCCCATGTGTCCCCCTAAAGCAGATTCGTGTGCCCATTCTAACACCTTGCGTTGTAACACAGTTCGGGGTATGTATAAGGCATGGTAATGGTATGCTAACTGATCTTTCTCACATCGGTGAGCGGGCTCTTCTTGCACCCAGGATGGTATGTCCAGGTCAGTTAGGGCAACTCTGACGTCTTCGAGGAAATCATCGGAGGTGATTAAGGCAATAGACATTTCTGATTGTTCGATCCCCTTAAGAATGGAAGGGGGTTCAGTGGGAGCTATTGCTTCTTCATCTTCCAGTCTGGAGAGCGCATCCGCTTTTCCGTTACGGGTCCCGGGTCTATATTTGATCACAAAGTCGTAGTCAGAAAAGAAGAGGGTCCACCTCAGTTGACGAGGAGTCAAAGCCTTTGCCGTTTTCAAAAACAACAGATTGCGATGATCTGTGATGATTTCCACAGTATGTAATGCCCCTAGGAGGTAATGTTTCCATTCTTCGCATGCTCTCTTGATGGCTAGGAGCTCTTTGTCAGTGATGGTATAATTGACTTCACAGGGTGTGAGCTTCTTAGACTAATACATCACAGGATGAAGCTGACCTGTGGTAGGGTGACGTTGGGACAGAACTCCACCGAGGGCATACTGTAATGCGTCAGTTTCCAGCACAAATGGCATCTTAGGGTCTGGATGTCGAAGAATGGTTGCTTGGGTAAAGTTCTCTTTAAGAAGTTGGAATGAGCTCTCAGCCTCCTCTCCCCATTTGAAAGGGACGTTTTTCCTCAAGAGGACAGTGATAGGATGTATGACCTTAGAGAAGTCCTGAATGAATCGCCGATAGTAATTGGCAAAGCCAAGAAAGCTCTGCACTGACTTGACGTTTCGTGGCGTTTTTCAGGTCAGTATGGCATTGACCTTACTCATGTCCATTCGAAACCCCTGAGCATCGATCACGTATCCCAAAAAGGCAACTTGTTGAACATGAAAAAGGCATTTCTTCAACTTGGCATACAGCGAGTTTTGTTGTAGCCGTTCCAACACAGTTTTTACATGTGTGTTATGGTCTAACAGAGATGCAGAATATATCAAAATATCGTCAATGTAAACCACACAAAATGACTCCAAACACCCCCTTAACACCTCATCCATGAAAAACTGGAAGGCAGCTGGGGCATTGCATAGGCCAAAAGGCATCACCCGGTATTCGTAGAGGCCAAATTTAGTTCTAAACGCAGTCTTCCACTCATCCCCCTTATTCACGCGTACAAGATGGTAAGCCCTGCGGAGATCAAGTTTGGTGAAATATCGAGCTCCCTTCAACTGATCCATCAAAACAGGGATTAGGGGCAGAGGATATCGGTTCTTGATTGTTACTCTGTTTATGGCTCGATAATCGATACAAGGTCGCAACTCATCGCAGTCCTTCTTGGGTATAAAGAACATGGGCGACGAAGCAGGAGAGGTAGAGTGTCGTATAAACCCAGATGCCAGATTGTCATCTATGTAGGTCTTTAGATATTGCGTCTCCTTTTCCGTCAGGACATACACCCTGCTGCAAGGGATATCCGCACCCGGAATGAGGTCTGCCCGGCAATCATAGGTACGATGAGGAGGCAATTGGGTGGTCTTTTGTTTGTCAAATAAGGCGTGAAATTCACGGTACTCATCTGGTAATACTGTTGCACAGCAAAACGAGTCAACGGAACATGCACCAGCTAAGTAAGTAGCGGGTGATGGATCAGGTGGGACGTCATGGTTTACTTTGTCCCGCTTCAGCTAGGCTCATATTAGACATCCCGCGTAAAGAACACATCTCTGGTCACCTGAAAAGCCTCCACTGGCTCCCCGTCAATAAGAGGATTACTTTCCGACTCCTAACCCACGCACACAAAGCACTCTACGAAATCGGACCCGAATGCCTCAACACACGACTGTCCTTCTACACCTGTTATGGCTGTCTTTTTGCCAGCTCCCTGGAGAAGGAGAATGATGGAGAGTGACTCCAGCCTATCACCCTCGTAGCATAGGGATTAGGCCGATAGACAGGGACCCTGTCTTACAGATATAAGGGCATTTTCGTGCCATTTCCCTTAGAGTAAGGCTTATGAATTTAAGTGAGGGGTTAGATATATAAGTATTAGTCATGATTTACTCATTTGCTAACATGCCGATCTGTTTCTCATGGAGCTATGCATATTATGGGCTCCGTAGGCCTTAAACGAGACAGACTCCATTTTGCTTTCTGCCCGGTAGCTCGAGAAGGCTTTCTAGGTGAAATGTAATGTTTTAGGTTCAAGCTGTTGTTCGCTTGGAGAGAACCGGTTCAGGCTGACCCTTATCGAAGGAATGTATTTTTCTCCACTCCGAAGACACAACTTCAGGCCGGCCGGCTGGGAAAGTGTCCTTGGTACGGGGAGGTACAAGAATTTGGTGGGCGGCAGGTTACTGGCCGTGAATTTCCATGAAGGAACGGGCTTTGATATTAGCGAAGGTGTTAGTCTTTCAGTCAGTTAGTCCGTAGGCGGCATCTAGCCGTTAGCATCTCTGCTATTATTCACTTTCATGGTGGACAAGTCGCCATCTTTGAAGTCGGAGAAAGATTTAAGACCGAGACTCTCTGAAAACAGACTGAACGAGAAGTGGCGCGGAGCGCACTAATGCAGAGAGAGAGAGAGAGACGGTAGCTAATTAACAGCAAGGTTCCGAGGTCCTGAGGGAGAGCAGACGAGTTTGAGCCTAACTGTGCAGACGTGTACTTGTGACGGCTGAGGGTGACTGCAAGGCGAGCCAGGACCCAGAGACGAGACAGGAGCCTAGATGACTGCCGAGTCCCGATTTCCCATTAACCAGGTGATGTCCGACCGACTCTTATAGTGCGTGCACTCTAACCTTTATCTTTTATTCTCTTTGCAAATGTAATGCTGCATAGTAATGTGATTTATGCCTATTGTTAATAAATACCCTAATTCATATAGAATTATCGTGTACCTGGTGCTTATGTTCAATCTTGGTAAATGGCACTTCTAGTTAGGCACTATTTAGACGAACGGATGAGAAATCCCGATCAGACAGGTGGTAACTAAATAAGGAGGGAGTGAGTGGACCTTTGATGTCGTGAGCACAAAGTACATTATATAATCTGAATCCATATCCAAAGTTATTACTTTAGTTTTATCCTAAGTAGATTGCTGAGATATCATCCCAATAACGTTTCATAGGAATGTGGTCGTCGTTGATATGCGGCGTTAATGAGAACGATAGGGAGGATACTATCGTATAAAGCCACCGGATTGTGGTATAAGATAAGTGAGAGCGCCAGGAGGGATACTGGCGTGGATGTTTCGCAGGATCGCGAACGCTTGGAAAAGGGAGCATTGGGTTCTGCAGGCCCGTGTGTAGACACGCCGGATTGTGTGTCAGATCTGCCCTAGGGTAGAACGGTCTGGGTCGGGGCGACCGCGAGGCCAACTGATGTGAATAAGATATTGTAAAAAACTCCATATATGTATATTGTCATTCCCCATTCTTAGGTGTAATCTGTATATTTATCTGTATAGCTACTCATTGTGAATACGATCTAAGAAGGGAAGGTGAGTACGTTTTGGCTGGGTCACAGGGGCCCCTGGGGGCTGATCCCATCTAGACAGGAAATCCAGCCATTACATCTGGCGTCACGAACTGTTTACGAAGCCTGTGTGCATTTTGTTGTTTTGATCTCGTTGGTTTGCGCTCGGCTTGTACGTATAAAATTTTGTTTATAATTGTGTATATAGTTTTTGTGTGTTAATATGTTTCCGAAAAAATCTCCGTCGGTTTTTAAATTACCGATCCAGATTCCCGGCTGGGAGTCTACGCCTTACGAGGCTTTGGCCCGTGAGTGGGCTGATTCTACTGGTTTAAGTGAAAATTGGTCTTCATTCTTGGAGCAGGCGGAGCCTGCTGATGTGATTTCGTGCCTACAGAAAGCGCCAGTAGTGAAGGGTGATGAGCTTCCTATTTTAGGACGCAGAGGGTGGATTGTTCTTACTGCATACAGAATGTTGCATGAGAAGTTTGTTCAACTACAGAAACAATTTAAAGATACGGAAGGACAGTGTGTTGAGTTGCAAAATTCGCATACTCTTTTACGTTGTCAAAATAAACTGCTTGCCGACAAACTTGAAACATATCAGACCATCGCCGAAAGAGCTGCGGTCCGTATTGCACGATATAAATACAAACATCGTCGTGGGCGCGTGTCGTCCCGTAAAGTGCGTATGGTTGTAGCAAAAGCTGGAATGGATTGGAACCCCGATGATTGGGACGGTAATATCTGGGATTCTCATACTTCTGACTCCTCGGCAGAGGAGGGTGATAAGCGCGAGTCTTCTCGCTCCGGACGTGATTGTAAATCTGCTTCATGCATTGATTTGACTACCGATTCTGACCGTGCTCGTTCTTCCCATGCGGATGACGTAGCTTGCCCTGATTGTTCTGTTAAATCTAAAATGCGTGCTTCCACGGAAGCTCTTCCCGCAGTTTCTGCTCACCCGATCTTTCGACGGAAATTACAACAAGCCCCTGGTAATCCGGGTGGCATCCCACTTGACTGTATTGAAGATTTTACTCAGCAGGAGATTAGTGACATCCTGCAACGTTTTAAACAACGGCCTGGTGAGGCCTTGCTTACCTGGATGGTGCGTCTTTATGAGCTTGGCGCTTCCGGTATTATGCTCGATGCTGTTGATTGCTTACGATTTTGCTCTTTGAGTTCTGATTCTACTATTCAGGACCATTTTCGAAATTTTAATGGTAATGTCCAAACTTCTTTGCTCCAGCTTGCGTCTGATGGCTGTAATCATAAATATCCAACAGAGTCTGATTGGCCCTCTGATGAAAAGCCGTGGTACACTTTGCGCGATGCGTCGCAACGTTTAAAGGAGGAAGTCATGAAAACGTGTATCTTCCTTAGTACTGCTGATAGGTTATTGGATGGTTTGTTAACATCTTCCGTGCGTAACCGCATTATACGTACTTCTCCTGTTGCTTACAAGCAGGTCATGATGACATTGTTAATTAATCAAACTGGCAATCCTTTGTCTGCTGTGCTTGAGTCTGTTCGTCAGCTTGGTGAGCTGGGTGAATGGTTTAAACCTGAAAGACAATCCCGACCTGAGGGTCGTACTGGTGGGGACTATAAGTTCTCTAGGCGCGACATGTTTCTTGCTCTCATTGCTGATGGTGTCAAAAGGGAAGAGATCGATGGTGAACCTAATAATATCCTATGGGATATGTTTCGTAAGCGTGGTTTGGATCGGAAGGAAGGTGCCCGTCGTGTGCGAAAGAATGATTATGATCGTGGTTCGGATGACAGTGGTGATGAGAGACGACGTGTGACTTTTGATCGCCGTGATGATCGGCGCCAAGAACGTGGTGATTCCCCCCGTCGTAGTGATGGGAGGGGGAGAGAGGATGATCGTGAAAGGGGAAGAGATGATCGTGGTTCTAACAGACGTAGAGATGCAAGGAGTTTTTCCCCTGATGTACGTAGGAGGGAGGATCGTAACAGACTCTCTGACCGTAACTCACAACTTTTTGAACCTGACACTAATCCGTTTCGTACTGGAGACGGATATTCTGATACCGAAGAAAACTGAAAACATCTACCCTGATCTGTCTTGGTTGACGGAACGCGGGAAAAAGGACTAGGAAATAGGTCAAGCTCCGGTACGCAGGTGGGCCCACAGAGATTACAGACCATATGTAGATATTGAGATTTTTTGGAAACATCGTAATATCCAAAGGGCCCGAGCGTTAGTTGATACTGGGGCGGAGGCCACTTTAATTCATGGTAAAGCAAGGAAATTTCATGGACAGTCTTTTACAATTACCGGCCTGGGTGGTAAAGAAACGCCCGCAGTTCAAACTGCACTTGAGATTAAAATTGGTAGGATTCCTCGTAGAGAATACTCTGTGTTGGTTGTGCCACTTTTGGAATACATTATTGGAATTGACATCTTGAAAGGTATGACTTTGCATTTGGATGATGGTTACTATCAGTTTGGTACTAGACAGTACATTTCGACCAGACCCGTACGGGTTGGCCGTTTACGCATGCCACCTATTAAGATCCCTTTAGCAACGAAAGTGATTTCTCAGAAACAATATCGCATCCCAGGTGGTCATGAAGAAATTACAGTTACGATTCAGGATTTGGTTGACGCGGGAGTCATTACTCCGGTCACATCCGCTTGGAATAATCCTGTTTGGCCCGTGCGCAAAAGTGACAACTCTTGGCGCATGACTGTTGATTATCGAGAATTGAATAAACATACACCTAAATTGACTGTGGCAGTGCCTGACATTGTTACATTGATTGAGAGAATTCAAAAGCATCCTGGTACATGGTATGCTTCTATCGATATTGCTAATGCATTCTTTTCGATTCCGATTGCCCCCGAATGCCAAGAACAATTCAGTTTTACATGGAATGGACGTCAAATGACGTTCCGGAGTCTTCCTCAAGGCTATGTACATAGCCCTACAATCTGTCACCGGCTGGTGGCGGAACATTTGTCTGAAGTGCCTACGATTCCACAAGTTCAGATTTGTCATTATATTGACGACATTTTGATTCAAGGTGAAACGCAAGACCAAGTACAGTCTCATTTAGATCAGATCATTGACTGTTTGCGAGCAAAAGGTTGGAAAATCAATCCTGACAAATTACAAACTCCATCCCAAGCTGTGAAATTTCTAGGAATTAATTGGCATGAAGGTCACAGAGAAGTGATCCCACAAGTTAAACGTAAAATACTTGATTTTGCTGTTCCCAGAAATAGGAAAGAGGCGCAATCCTTTATTGGGTTGTTTGGATTTTGGCGCCAACATATTCCACATTTGAGTCAAATCTTGGCTCCACTGTATCGAGTCACTCGTAAAAAGAATGCGTTTGAGTGGGGTGAACCTCAACAGACTGCTTTTGATTTGGCTAAAGAAGCTATTCAGTATGCTTTGGATTTGTGGCCCGTGAGTGAGGGTAATGTGGATTTGAATGTGTCCGTGGAAGGTCTGTATGCCAATTGGAGTTTGTGGCAAAAGCAGGGCAGACAAAAAGTGCCATTAGGTTTTTGGACCAAAAAGCTACCAGAGGCTGGTGAGCGTTACTCTCCTTTTGAAAAACAGTTGCTTGCTTGTTATTGGGCTCTGGTGGATACCGAGCAATTGACTTTAGGCCATGCTGTGATTTTGAGGCCTGAGATTCCCATCATGCAGTGGGTTTTGAGTTCACCGAAGTCCCATCGAATTGGACATGCTCAGGAGGCTAGTGTGATTAAATGGAAATGGTACATTCAGGACAGGGCACGTGTGGGTCCGAAAGGTGTTGCGGTTTTACATGAGCGAGTGGCGCAGGCGCCCTCCAATGAAGCTGAGAGTGAGCGTTCGGTTCCCGTAGTGCAGGAGTCTCCCGTGAAGTGGGGTAAATCATTTAATGATCTGTCCGTGGAGGATAGAAAACATGTGTGGTTTACAGATGGTTCTGCGAAGTTCATTGGTGACAAGAGACATTGGAAAGCTGTCTCCTATAACCCGATTACAAAGAAATTATTGAGCACGACTGGAGATGGTAAGAGTAGTCAATATGCTGAACTCTATGCAGTTTACCAAGTTTTGAAACAGGAGTTACCAGGTACATGTCATATTTTCACTGATTCTTGGTCCACTGCAAATGGACTAGCGGTGTGGTTGCCCACATGGCACTCGCACAATTGGGAATTGCATTCTAAGGAGTTATGGGGTAAAGAATTGTGGCAAGAAATTTGGGAAATGCTTCCGCAGAGTACTGTAACAATCTTTCACGTGGATGCTCATACTCCAATCGACTCCCTTGACAAATTTTTCCATAACATTGCAGATGAACAGTCTAAAATTTCTGAGGCAGTGGTTGACATGCAAGATTCTGATTTGGCGGGATTGGCGAAATGGGCCCATCAGAAAGCAGGACATTTTGGAGAGAAAGCCACTAACAGGTGGGCTGCTGATAGAGGAATTCATATTCCCTTTTCTTTAATTAAAGATGCCATTTTACATTGCCCCATTTGCCAGCATTCTAGAAAGAAAGAGGTGCCTCAAATTGTTCGAGGTCACTTACATCGAGGTAAATTGCCCGCCCAAATTTGGCAGATTGATTATATTGGTCCGCTCCCCATGAGCAGAAATTGTCAATACATTTGTACAGCAGTTGATACTTATAGTGGCCTTTTGGTCGCTTTCCCTTGCAAGAATGCTACCCAAGTAAATACAATTAAAACCCTGGAGCTGATTATTTTATATTATGGTGTCCCATTCCAAATTCAATCAGATAATGCATCCCACTTTCGTGGAAGATTGGTGCAGGAATTCTGTATGGAGAACAATATCGATTGGGTGTTTCATATTCCATATTATCCACAGGCTTCAGGACTGATTGAGAGAATGAATGGCTTGTTGAAAGAACAGTTGCGCAAGTTGACTGATGACCGTTACAGCCAGTGGAGAGATGTCTTACTTCAAGCCTTGTTAATACTGAATAATCGTCCTTTGTTGCATGCTGAATCTCCTCTGATGCGTTTGTTTCCTCCACATGTTGATGCGAAACCTAATTCTATTGCTACCACTGTGACTTATTGGGAAATTACCCCCGGTGCTATGGCTCCATGTAGAGCAACCCCAGGTTCCGCAGGCCTCGACCTGCATGCATTAAATGATGCACACTTCCCAGGAAAGGATCGAATCATTGTTGAAACTGGCGTTGGTGTCTCTATACCTGCCGGTAGTTTTGGATTAATTGCCCCTAGATCTGGCCTGGCCCTGAAAGGTGTTCAAGTCCTTGGTGGTGTGATCGACAGTGATTATCAGGGAGAGATTAAGGTTCTCCTGCTTAATAGCAGTGAGACGGATTTGTTTATCAAAAAGTCTGACCGTGTTGCTCAGTTACTGATTATGCCTGTCTTCAGTGGTGAGATCAAAAAAGGCTCTGCCCCAACGTTGCTAACTGTGCGTGGACAAAAAGGCTTCGGATCCTCTGATCTTCCTGGAGCTAAAATATGGGTGCAATCGCCTAAAAATCCTCCTGAACAGGCTGATATTATTGCGACCGGTCATGACAACACCGTTTTGGTGATGAAGCCAGGGCAAGATGGCTGGGAAGCTGTCCCAGCTGATAAATGTTACTTACGAGAATGATTAAGGCCTGTGTTTGTATTCTTTCAGACCATTCTTTGGACTGCTGCTGCAGGATGTGTCGTCGTTGGACTCCTTTTGGCTTGCTACGCCGGGAGAGGAGAGCATTTACCGACACCGAGTGATGGGATAACAAGAGCCGCGCGGTCTGCGTGGCAGAAGTCCTCCAATTTTTGGATCACACTCGCGAAGCGAGTGACGAACTCTCCGCATTTTTGCCTTACCCCCATGAAGTCCGTTACTGACATTTTATCAACCTGTTTGGTTGCTGTCCCCGCATCTACTGATACACTTCGTCATGTATTTAATATATCCAGTGCCCGACCTAATGTCATTTTGGGCGACTTCTTGGCCCATGAGTATTGTCCCTCATGTACTCTTCTTCCAGACCAGGATGTCCTACTTACTTCCAGAATCACTACTTTTAATATTACCCCTGGTGACCTTTGCTTCATGATGACCTGTAATCCTAAAGCCATCTCTGAATGTTTGCGGTTGAAACTCCAAGCCGCTACTACTTTTTCATTTCACCAGCGTTTGTTATGTATGAAAAGACTTCCTAATTCATGTTTTTCAGTGAAGAACAATATGACTTGCAAAAGTTTAGTTGTTGCCACTAGCCATTATCGTTCAATGTTGTTACCGGCTGGATGGCTCTTTTCATGCGGGAATTCATCTTGGCCCTATATTCCTGCGAATATTTCTGGTGGCCCATGTGCCATCACTAGATTAAGTTTGCTGATGTTTTCTTCACATCCTCCTTCACATTCCCGTATTGTTCGAGATTCTATGTCATTGCATGAAGATTGTGATTCCTCTGTTCATCTTTATTCCAGATCAGAATATCTTGGTTTAGCTTTTTCCATTATTGGTGTTCCTGCATTGGCCGTTTATAATGCCAAAACAATCGGCAAAATGGCCTGCTGGATGGTCAAATCGATCAACCAGACTTCTACTGTTCTGTCCGATTTATTATTAGATTCCCAAGGTGAACGTAGAGCTATTTTGCAGAATCGTGCCGCTATCGATTATTTGTTGCTAAAACACGGGCATGAATGCTCTGATTTTGAAGGTCTATGCTGTTTTAATTTGTCTGACCATTCTAAAGATATCCAGTCCCATATTAATAAACTCCACGACTTGACTGCAGAAATTAGAGAACACATAGATCAGGGTTTCTTTGACTGGCTTTTTAATTTGCTCCCTGACATGCATTTTTTACGACAAATTTTGGGAGGGGTTATTATTATTGTCTGCATCCTTATAGCGATTTGTTGCTTTATTCAGTGTATCCCTTCCCTGCTACAATTTTTTAGACTTACGAAGAATCGTAGATCAGTTAGTTTTGTTTCATATTATTCATCTACTGACGTTAGTTCCATTTAGTTGCTGGTTAATAGACTGGAGTCAAGGGGTGTAATGTTATGGCTGTCTTTTTGCCAGCTCCCTGGAGAAGGAGAATGATGGAGAGTGACTCCAGCCTATCACCCTCGTAGCATAGGGATTAGGCCGATAGACAGGGACCCTGTCTTACAGATATAAGGGCATTTTCGTGCCATTTCCCTTAGAGTAAGGCTTATGAATTTAAGTGAGGGGTTAGATATATAAGTATTAGTCATGATTTACTCATTTGCTAACATGCCGATCTGTTTCTCATGGAGCTATGCATATTATGGGCTCCGTAGGCCTTAAACGAGACAGACTCCATTTTGCTTTCTGCCCGGTAGCTCGAGAAGGCTTTCTAGGTGAAATGTAATGTTTTAGGTTCAAGCTGTTGTTCGCTTGGAGAGAACCGGTTCAGGCTGACCCTTATCGAAGGAATGTATTTTTCTCCACTCCGAAGACACAACTTCAGGCCGGCCGGCTGGGAAAGTGTCCTTGGTACGGGGAGGTACAAGAATTTGGTGGGCGGCAGGTTACTGGCCGTGAATTTCCATGAAGGAACGGGCTTTGATATTAGCGAAGGTGTTAGTCTTTCAGTCAGTTAGTCCGTAGGCGGCATCTAGCCGTTAGCATCTCTGCTATTATTCACTTTCATGGTGGACAAGTCGCCATCTTTGAAGTCGGAGAAAGATTTAAGACCGAGACTCTCTGAAAACAGACTGAACGAGAAGTGGCGCGGAGCGCACTAATGCAGAGAGAGAGAGAGAGACGGTAGCTAATTAACAGCAAGGTTCCGAGGTCCTGAGGGAGAGCAGACGAGTTTGAGCCTAACTGTGCAGACGTGTACTTGTGACGGCTGAGGGTGACTGCAAGGCGAGCCAGGACCCAGAGACGAGACAGGAGCCTAGATGACTGCCGAGTCCCGATTTCCCATTAACCAGGTGATGTCCGACCGACTCTTATAGTGCGTGCACTCTAACCTTTATCTTTTATTCTCTTTGCAAATGTAATGCTGCATAGTAATGTGATTTATGCCTATTGTTAATAAATACCCTAATTCATATAGAATTATCGTGTACCTGGTGCTTATGTTCAATCTTGGTAAATGGCACTTCTAGTTAGGCACTATTTAGACGAACGGATGAGAAATCCCGATCAGACAGGTGGTAACTAAATAAGGAGGGAGTGAGTGGACCTTTGATGTCGTGAGCACAAAGTACATTATATAATCTGAATCCATATCCAAAGTTATTACTTTAGTTTTATCCTAAGTAGATTGCTGAGATATCATCCCAATAACGTTTCATAGGAATGTGGTCGTCGTTGATATGCGGCGTTAATGAGAACGATAGGGAGGATACTATCGTATAAAGCCACCGGATTGTGGTATAAGATAAGTGAGAGCGCCAGGAGGGATACTGGCGTGGATGTTTCGCAGGATCGCGAACGCTTGGAAAAGGGAGCATTGGGTTCTGCAGGCCCGTGTGTAGACACGCCGGATTGTGTGTCAGATCTGCCCTAGGGTAGAACGGTCTGGGTCGGGGCGACCGCGAGGCCAACTGATGTGAATAAGATATTGTAAAAAACTCCATATATGTATATTGTCATTCCCCATTCTTAGGTGTAATCTGTATATTTATCTGTATAGCTACTCATTGTGAATACGATCTAAGAAGGGAAGGTGAGTACGTTTTGGCTGGGTCACAGGGGCCCCTGGGGGCTGATCCCATCTAGACAGGAAATCCAGCCATTACAACACCCCCCCCCCCGCCAGCTACGATCCTCCAACCAGGCCCTTGCCACTGTACCTCGCATCAACAAAACCACCATGGGAGGTAGATCCTTCTCCTACCTGGCAGCTAAATCCTGGAACTCACTTCCCACTCACCTTCGTCTTACTCAGAACCACCTGGCATTCAGAAAGCAACTCAAAACGTGGATATTTGACAAGTAAGTCCCCACCCTTCTTCTAGCTTCTTGAGACCCTCTGGGTATGTAGCGCGCTATATAAATTTATTGACTTGACTTGACTTGACAATGTTCTTTACAATACTCAAAAGTCATACTGACTGTCTGAGATGACCAGCTTACCTTAGGGTCATGCAGCGTGAGCCAGGGCATACCCAGAATGAGACGAAACTGCGGGGCGTCTATGAGGTCGAACTGGATGTACTCACAATGATCCTCTCTAAATCTCATTATTAGAGCATGAGTATGGTACGTTACAGGGCCCGATGAAAGTACGGGACCATCCACCGCTTTAACGGTCTCAGGCGTACGTTTCTTTTCACAGGGGATACCCATTCGGAATGCATAGTCTTGGTCGATGTAGTTCCCTGTAGCTCCCGAGTCTAACAGGGCATCGACTCTTAACGAGTTCTGGTTGGCTACCCATAGAGAAACACTCACGTTCATATGGGCGGGTGAAGGGTATTTGCCACATAAGGGGAGACCATGCTAGGTGGCCGTCTCAAATCAGAGGTCTCAATCTGATATGAGACCTTCAGTTTTCCGACGGCTCACTTGATGTTAGAGCGGCCTGTACTCGGGGAAGGGGATTCTTTCCCGGAAAGTAGTTCCTGGCTCTACATTCATTGATAAAATGCCCACCTTTGCCACAATATAGACAAAGTTTGAGTCTCCGTCGCCTGTCCCTTTCTTCCCTGGTGAGAGGACCCCAGATTCCTCCGATTTGCAGGGGTTCCGGTCCTTCTGGTGTCTTTGTTTTTTCTTCACCCCCTTGCCGAGGTTTAACCATGGGGTATGAGTATCTATTGTCTCCCCTGTTTCTATCTTCTTTTCGTTCCAGCAATCGGTGATCCAGTTGGACGGTTAGATCTATAAGTTCTTCACAAGTAGAAGGTAATTGCACCACTTGTGCTAATACGTCCTTTAATTCGCCCCGTAGGCCTTGATAAAACAAAGAAATCCGCTTCTGAGCCGGCCAGTCCGTTTCTACAATAAGGCGGTTAAACGTGGTTATGTATGACAACAGATCCTGAGATCCTTGTCGTAAGGACATCAGTTCGCGGTCTAGGGACAACATATGGGACTTCCTGTCAAACAAATTACGTAATTCAAGGCAAAAATCGGAGAAATCATGCAAAACAGGGTCATTCCTTTCCAGTAAGGGGATGGTCCAACTGGACGCATTCCCTCCCATGTAGGACATCATGAAGGCTGTTTTGGAAGCCTCATCCTGAAAAACCATAGGCTTACATAGGAAATGAAGACGACATTGATTCAAAAATGTTTCAAATTTTCGAGGGTCTCCATAAAACCTTTCGGGAGGAGCTAGAGGTATTCCCTGGTTTTGGATTATATGGACCGTGGGATTGGTCTCTGTAGAAGTGGAAGGGGCTGCAAACGAACCCCCTGGTTGGAAGGAAGAAGGCGGGGGCAAGGTAGCCGGCCTAATCAACGGTTTCACAACCGGCTCCTTATGCGCAAGATCGGACATCTCTCTACTCAAGTCGGAGACCTCTTTGTGTAAGGCCTGGTTCTCTGCACGAGAGGTTTGGACTTCTTGTTGTAGTTCTGTAAAGCTCTCCAACAAAAAAGTAAGAATGGTATTCGTGTCCATCGTCTAGGCTGGGCTGTATTCTTAGGCTTGTCAATCTGTCGGGATTGAAAGCAGCGCAAGAACACGCAAGCGCCACTAACCTGACTCCGATGGCCAGCAGAGACGATAGACGATATTCCTCCCAACTCCGTACTGCACAAAACCCAACAACGGAATTATACCCACTATTCGAGCATGTACAGAAAGGGGCCGGGAGGTGGTTTGGCAACTGGGGATCTGGCGCTTCTGGTATCGTCTGGTCGATATACCCACGAGGTCACCAGTACTGTGACACTGCAGACGGAGGAGAAGACAGAGAGCAAGAATTTAATACCACAAGCTGTTACTGTCTGAACTCTTTTCCCCCCTATTACTGAACTCACCAGCTTCTCAACCCCGTGTATCCGAGAATGAATCCAGAACATATACTCTGCACGTTTATGGAGATGTTGCCAAAAGTACTGAAAAGTTAACTTCACTTCTCGACTTAAACACACCTCAGTAGGCCTAGGAGAGGTTTATGAGGGCTTTTCGTACTTGGCGTTAAGTGACACGCCCTGTAAGGACCACAATACTCCTTGTGGACGGACTAGCCCAGAATAACGTTTATGGCAGTAAACACTGATAGTGAGGATTGTAACCCCACAGTACATAAACTATAATGGAAGGTGCATCTACACCAGTACTAAACAAATATTAGAAAACAACAAGAGAATAATGTAGGAGGCGAGCCCGCACTCCTCAAGTATACTTGCGCGGCAAGATACGGCTTGTAACAATGATTCCACAGGACTTCTGACCACGCAGGCTCTTCGTCGACGCTGTTTGCACAAATGATATCTGACCACCCTGGCTCTTCGTCGGCGCTGTTTGCACAAATGATATCTGACCACGCTGGCTCTTCGTCGGCGTCGTCGCTTTACCAGAAATCTGACCACGCAGGCTCTTCGTTAGCGTAGACAAAAGTAACACAAACTCCAGCGAGGAAAAACCAAACTGCTAGCGAGAGAAGCCGGAACAAGATTGACAAGCCCCGTTACATTCCGTAGGTGGAGTTTAAATAAGGTCCTCCCATTGTCTCAACACCCAGCGCCGTATGGCCTTCTGGGACTTATAGTATTTCCGTAAGGGGCGTTCAGTACGGAATCTTTTGCATCTGGCTATGTTGACGGTGGCGATCGCTACAACATTCATAAAAAGCTAATGTACTGTTTTAGTACTTGCGCTTTTATCTCTTTGCCCCCTGCGCTCTTTTTACAATTTGAATCAAACTTTATTTAAAATTATGCTCAAGTGAGCTTTAGTAAGTTCCTTCATTCTATATATTGGTTACACCTCTATTTAACATGTTTTAACCTCTGATGAATCAGTTGAAACGTGTTTGGTAGCGGCAGCTATTAAAGATTGTAAATTGCACACGGCGTCGTCATCTCTATTTGCAATACATATATATATATATAAATCCATTGAAATCGAAGGATAGCACGCTAGGAAACTGCACAAAAACTTGATTGTGCATTAGTTAACAAGGACAAAGTGTTGCAGTGTTTGCCTTTATCAAGTAACTTCCTGTGTCTCCATTTGCCATAGAAATACACTTCACACTTCATGATGGAAATGGAAAAAATACTGTATCTTACACTTTGTTTCGACGTCAACATGAAGCATTGTAAAACTGAAATTCATCTGTAAAATACAAATTATCCCATATATCGCCATAATTGAAATTTTATCAATTAAGGCATGTAGTCAAAACAGTTTAGAAAGCAGCAATGACATTTCTAACATTAGAAGACGGAATGTGTATGTGCATCGTTGTTTCGTAGTGCCAGCAACGAATTGTAAAATACATTCGTGAAACCATTAATTGCGTGACGACTGAACAAATTCTTAAAACGGCAGCAGCTTTTTGTAAAATTATAGGCATTTCGAGCACAATATACATAACATGATTGCAGCGGGATACCTACAGCAGCATAATGGGCAATGTAGGCATTGCTGACGGAAAGACACATACTCATAATTATAGCGAAATGCTAACAATTAATTTTAAAATTAAAATACATTTTTGCTGACAACAAGCACTCATATTATCTAGCAATATAATGTGCCAATATGTTGCATACAAGTCTTCGTAACTTTGCAATCATATAAATGTTAATTTGCCCCGTAACAGTATTGTCCTGCCCTTTGCGCGCTATTGGTCATTTCTCTTGTACATTCACTAAGGTAGCGCTTAAATAATGCCCCGCTATATTTGTATTCCAACGTCAATTTTGCCCAACGTGTAACTATTCTCCAAGATACACAGGTTTTATCCTTTTCCAAATCCTGGGTATATGGGATGTGAAGGGGTAGTGTAAGTGTGTGAATTAAATTATTGCTAAAGTGTCTAATATGTGTATAGGGACAGGATGTTCGGGGGAGACATCTGGTGCTTATGGAAGACTACATACCTTCCCAATGAGACTCCACAATTGCGGATGCGATTCTTCGATAGGCAAAACACCAACAGTTCAAAATCCCCCGTTATTCAAAATATCTATCCTGTCTGAATTAAAAGTGAAAAATAGAAAAGCTTACTGCTAGCAAATCATCTTAATTAAAATCCTAACATACTTCTGTTCAGGAGATTCCCAATACTGTTTATTGACTAGAGAGAGTACCGCAGTTCTTTATAGGCCTATATGCCCAGCAAGTTCTTCCCCACTGTTAAGTCCTTTTGGCACTTTACAATCCAGATCCAGGATAAACCTGGATTCAAGGATCCTGAGTTGCTTCTCTCGGTCCCCACCCCTTATATGTTTTGGTATTCTATCCACAACAAAAAACTGTAAGATGCGGTTGTTGCTGTTGTGACATTCTGTGTAATGGCGTGCCACCGGATAGTTATGATCACAATTTGCGGTGGCATGCAGATGTTGCAGTATCCTTAGCTTAAGTGGGAGTTTGGTACTGCCTATGTACTGGAGGCCACAGGGGCACTCCAGCACGTAGACAGTAAAATCGCTATTGTAGTTGATAATGTGTCTTATTGGTCGCTTCTGTTTGGTGCCTGTGGTATATTCCTTACAGTTCCTACCATTCCGATCTGCTTTAAACATACCACAAGTGGTAAAGCCATTTGGCATTCATAACCACTGTGTTTGTGTGTCTTCTCTAGGATAGCTACGGACCAACCTATCTCGTAAGGATCTAGGCTGTCGATAAGTTATCTGTGGTCTGGCTCCTATCCGAGCATTTCGAGGAATATATATATATATATGTGTATGGACTGACAAAAGCAAAGGCTGAAACGCGTCTGTTTCCTTTTGCGCGATAAATCTATAATAGATTTAACCTAAAGCGAGTGCTGGTCCGGTCATTTATTGACAGTGAAGCTGTATATATATATATATATATATCGATGCCAATCCTGCTGAACACAATGAATAAAACAGGCGCTGACTCCGTGGGTAAAGGTTTCAAGGATAAGTGTTTTTATTCCTCCGTGATGGACGACTCGTTTCGGCAGACGTGTCCGCCTTGCTCACAACATCGCAAATCTCTACGGTGCAGTATAAATTAGAAACAAGGTGTAAACCAAAACTGATTGTCATGGAAACCGACTTAGCGACCACAGCAATGGAAAAGTTACATACAGCATGGGACATGCAGAGTCATGGTGAGTATGTGTAGTGTTTCTTCCAGTCAAACAAGGTTACAAAGGTAGATGAAACTTTGGTTCGCTAACATTATGCATAGGTTAAATCACATTTGTTGAATAATCACAAAATGGAAATAATACTATATTCATCACACTAGAACCAGTGTTATTGAAGAAACAACAGACGAAAAATGAAATCAGAATCAGATTAAAGCACAACTGAATATATATGTGCGCCTCACCATCTGCCTACTAGGTTGTATATGCAGAAAGCACATTCTAATGAATGTGTTTGTGTGTGAACATGTGCTCAGGCAGTCAATGTGGCTTACTCGGGGAGTTATTGTCCCTGAGTAATGGTGGCTATTACCTATTAGGTGGCGTACCACGTGGAAAGGATCCAGCCCAAGTGGGCAGAGGGGCACGAAGTCGTGCGCGGATCTACGGTGCCAATAAGACGCCCAATGAGCATGCACATGTTAAGGTGATTGTGGTCTAAGACAGTCGGTATGCAATTGTACAGGAGTGTCCATATATTCCAAAGTGAAAGTGTTGGAATGTGTACGGTGATAAGTGACCAAGAGGTGGGGGGGATTGTGTTAAGAATATATACAAGTGAGATTGATGTTAGGGAAAGGGTGGGTCAGGGAATGAGAAGTCGCCGCTATGGAGTCATAAACTCATGCGGAATTAGAGGTGGACACTCAGTGCCTCATCTGCCTTCAGACCGTTCTGCATCTATATATATATACGAACACACACACGCACACGCACACACACACACACACACACACACGCACACGCACATACATACAAACACACACGCATACACACACATATACACACACACACATACACACATATACACACACACACGTACACACACACACACATTCAAACACACACGCATACACACACACTCACACACACACACACACACACCTACACGTGTTACCATCCTTGTGGGGACTATGTGTGAATACCAGCCTTGTGGGGACTAACCTTTCCCAATGTTTTTACAACACACTAATAACAGAAAAATGTTAAGAAAAAATTCAGGATACAGGATCCTGCTTCAAATTTGCAAATATATTGTTATTTAATCGTGCGCACAGCACCATCCTTGTGGGGACTCGAACATGTGCTACCATCCTTGTGGGGACCTAGTCCGTAACACTAGTTGTGATTGAATACAGTCAAAGGCACATGGCTAAATGTTTATTTTATCAACAATATACACAAGCAACATTATATTTTATTCATATATGAATTGCTGCATATATACTAGGTGTATACATTTAAGACTGAGTATGTTAATGTGCCAAAAATATCATATCATGCTTAAAGAAAGAGTCTTAATGCTATATTTACCCTATTTATCAGTGCATACAATCTTAGGAGATAAGGGAACTAACACAAAGAAATTAACATATGGAATTAAGGAATATGGTCAAGTGGAACCCAGGGCTTAATTAGCTGCTTACATTTTTGCCAAAATAGATTTTCAAGTCCCCACAGAGATAGTAGGTGAAGATCATTGTGTTTAAGTCTCCATAGAAATAGTGTGTATATTCAACGCTTAAATTCCATTATAAATAGTGTGAAGCTAATGATGTTCAAGTCCACACAGAGGTTGTGTGTAATTATAGGAATGCTCAAGTCCCCGCAGTGATAGTGTGTTATTACAGTGATGATCAAGTCCCCACAAAGATGGTGTGTTATCATAGAGATGTTCAAGTCCCCACAGAGATGGTGTGTTATTACAGTGATGATCAAGTCCCCACAAAGATGGTGTGTTATCATAGAGATGTTCAAGTCCCCACAGAGATGGTGTGTTATTATAGTGATGTTCAAGTCCCCACAGAGATAGTGTGTTATTACAGTGATGATCAAGTCCCCACAAATATGGTGTGTTATCATAGAGATGTTCAAGTCCCCATAGAGATGGTGTGTTATTATTGTGATGTTTAAGTCCCCACAGAGATAGTGTGTAATTACAGTGTTGTTCAAGTCCCCACAGAGATAGTGCATGAAGGTGATTGTGTTTAAGTTCTCATTAAAATAGGGCCCGATTCAAAAAGGTAAATTTAGACCAAGAGTCTAACTTTACTTCTTTTCAATATTCACAAAGCCCCATACAGAGAATGTTAAGCTGACCAAGTCGAAGCAAACACAAGGAGATGATGGACGGAGTGCTGAAACTTTTTAGTCACTCACTCCAAGTCAAGGATCTGGGTTGAATCCATCCTTGTTCTTTAGCTCACTTCACCACCCCAGTTCTGACCCAGCTATTTGCAAATCAGTGTTGACCATGTGCCTCATTGGGAACAGTCCAACCCAAACTGCCAAGCCAGGTCTTCACGTTACTGGAAACATGCATCCTGTGACCAGTTTCAGGGTAACACCCCTCATCAACCAGGCTAGCTTGAATCCAGTGGCAAAGTGAGCAAGGGACCCACACCTGGGCCTACCCTGCCAACTTAGGACGAACAATTCAAACACAAGGAGATTATGGACGGAGTGCTGAAATGTTTCAGTCACTCACCCCCAGTCACAGATCTGGGTTGAATCCATCATCGTTCTTTAGCTCACTTTGTCACCCGAGTTCATACCCAGCTATATGCAAATCAGTCTTAACCCTGTGCCTCCTGGCACCCCCTAGTGCTTCTAGTCAAAACAGAGCTTGTGTTTAATTACAGGAATGCTCACGTCACCACAGAGATGATATGTTTTTATAGTGATGTTCAAGTTCCCACATAGATAGTGTTTTATTATAGTTTTTTTCAAGCTGTCACAAATATAGTGTGTTATTATAGCGATGTTTAAGTCCCCACAGATATAGTTCATGAAGAGGATTGTGTTTAAGTCCTCATTAAAATAGGGCCCAATTCACAATTGTAAACTTAGAAAAAAATTTAACTTTTCTACTTTACATTTTCAACAATGTAAACTTAGACCAAAAGTCTAACTTTACTACTTATTAGTATTCACAAAGCCCCATAGAGGGAATGCGAAGCTGATGATGCTCAAGCCAAAACAGAGCTTGTGTGTAAATACAGGAATGCTCAAGTCCCCATAGAGATGGTTTGTGACTATAGTATTACCATGGTTGTTAAACAGAATGTGTGATTATAGACATGCCCAGATCCCCACAGACATAGTGTGTGATTATAGACATGCTCAGGTCCCCACAGAAATAGTGTGTGATTATAGACATTCCCAGGTCCCCACAAAAATAGTGTGTGATTATAGAGATGTTGAGGTCCCCACAGAGATAGTGTGTAATTATAGAAATGCCCAGGTCCCCACAGAGATAGTGTGTGATTATGGAGATGTCGAGGTCCCCACGGAGATAGTGTGCGATTATAGACATGCCCAGGTCTCCACGGACATAGTGTGTTATAGACATTCCCAGGTCCCCACAGAGATAGTGTGTGATTATAGAGATGTTGAGGTCCCCACAGAGATGGTGTGTGACAATAATATTACTACAGTTGCCAAAGAGAATGTGTGTGATTACAGACAAGCCCAGGTCCCCGAAGAGATAGTGTGTGATTAAAGACCTGTCCAGGTTCCCACAGAGATAGTGTGTGAATTAATAGGATTCATAGAGATATTATGCGATTATAGTGATGTTTAAGTGCCCACAGTGTAAATGTGTGATTACAGTCATATTCAAGTCTCCATCATGATGTTTGCAAGGATAGGTGTGCTGAAGAACCCATACAGATTGTATTAGTCTGATGGCTTATTAAATGAAGTAATCCACTTGAGGAAAATGTGTTTGACCACTCTCTCACATATCTGAATCCTGGTGTGACCACTCAGCCTTTATTCCTTCCAAGGTCTATACAATAAGTATTATTTACTTGGATAACTAAAAACATATGGTATTCAGCAACAAGTACTCTCAGGTGTGAATGTGCATTTTATATATGCTCATGAGATGAGATGATGTGATAATAGTGGGGCTCAAGCCACCACTAGAGATAGACTGTAAGTATCCCATATCTAAGAATCCCACTTCAAATGCAGCATTAACTGATTTAAACTGTATTCATCCAGGAAGGTTCACACTTCCTTAAAAATCCAAGTATCAGAGTTCTCATTTTCTTTTCTAACACCCATCTTATCAACTCTAGTCTCCATTAAGAAGATACAACTGTATTTCTGATTGCAATAAACTCCACATACTGATTTGTTCTGATACTTTGGGATGATTACAATAGAAGAGCTGTCACATCTATATAATGTTTGTCATTATAATTCAAGAATGAAATGGTCCTCTACTCACAAAGCTCTTCTTTCTCTCAAAGTATTCCTTACACCTGCTCTTGGGGCTCTTTCTAGGCTCCCTCTTGATAAAAATCTGTATAAACATACGTCCTCCCGAATGCTGCCTTTGAATTAAATTGGATAATTCCAGAGATTTGAGTGCTGGTCCATTCTACCTGTGAGAAGTGAAATTTTTAGAGGTGTAATGTGGCATCGCCTCAAACACGTACCACTGGCAATCAGGAAGCACTCAGGAAAAAAAAGATATATATATATATATATATATATATATAGATATAGATATATATTCACTGAAAAAACCATAGGTTTCTTACCAGTTATAGTTAGCTAAACATTTTACTCGTACAAAACCATTGAAATTCACACGTTATAGTTAGTTGGACTCACTATAACTTTCGCGCCCGCAATCCACTGCTGATGATGTCACATATTACATCATTCATGACATGGTCAGTGACATCACTGATGACATCACTGATGATATCTCAAATGACATCACTGATGACATCACTGATGACATTATCCGGTGAATGTGTGTTTCTGTAAAGTTAAAATATGTTTTACATATTGAAGAATGAGTGTATGTATGAGTGTGTGGATGAAGGATTTAGTAGATGCGTGACTGACTGTATCAGTGAGTGATTAAATGTGTCTTACTGAATGCATGGGTTAGTTACTAAACTGTCTGAATGTGTGCATCATTATGACTCTTGTTGTGTAAGCTGCTGCATGTGTTGATCAGTAGCTATATGAGTGGCTATATGGATAATTGATTGGTTGCCCAAGTATTTGTATGTGAGGGTGAGTGTGTGTGGGGGTGGCTGGGAGGTGTGTGACTCTGTGCATAGATGTGTGAGCAGTTGATTCACTTGGTGTATGGGTTCAAGAGTGCATGTGAAAACAGCTGCATGGGCAGTTGACTGTGTGCATGGGTGTGTTGGTGAGTGAATGGATATCTCAGTGCTACATGTCCAAGTAAGTACATATGTAAAACAGTGCATATGAGAGTTGGCATATATAAATAACTATACATAAGAGCCAGTGATTGTGCGAGTGGCTGTATGGATCAATGTGTACTTGTATCAGTGATTGTATAAGAGAGTATGTGTTAGTATATGTTTGAATAAGTATGTTGTTGTGTGTATAACTGTATAGATGAGGAAATAGGAGTGTGATTGATTGTTTGCATGACTGACTAGGTGTGTGAGTAACTCCATGGAAGAGTGGCAATGTGTGAGTCTCTGTATAGGTGTATGAGTGCATAGGATAGTGTTGTTTTGATGAATGACTGTATGTATGAGTAATTGTATGGGTGAAAGAGTGGATGTGTGTGTGGATCTAGGAATCAGTGAGTGCGTATGTAGTTACTGGTATTGGTGTGTCAATGGTTTCAAGAATGGTAGTCTGTATTTAACACTGGGTGTATCAAAGGTTATATTAGAGTGTGAGGATGTGCATCGTATTATCACGTGAATGATGTCATCAGTGATGAGATCAGTGATGTCAATTGAGATATCATCAGTGATGTCATCAGTGATGTCACTGACCATGTCATGAATGATGTAATATGTGACATCATCAGCAGTGGATTGCGGGCGCGCAAGTTATAGTGAGTCCAACTAACTATCAAGTGGGAATTTCAATGGTTTTGTATGAGTAAAATGTTTAGCTAACTATAACTGGTATGAAACCTATGGTTTTTTCAGTGAATTTCAAAGGATTTTTAAATGCTAATTCCTAACTATAACGATTGTGAAACCTATGTTTTTTTCAGTGAATTTCAAAGGTTTTTTAAATGCTAATTCCTAACTATAATGATTGTGAAACCTATGTTTATTTCAGTGAATTTCAAAGGTTTTTTAAAAGTTAATTCCTTTGTATATCGAGTTTGTAACCTACGATTTTTAAACTGAATTTTTTTTTAATTACCTGTTTTTTATAACTATTAATTTTTTTTTTCACACAAAGAACTTTTTCAATGTATTTTTCATGTAGGTTTTTTTTTTAAATTATATTGTCTTGGGGCGCTCAGGGTGCGCGCACCGGTAAGGTCACCCGAAAGCGCAGCGAGAGCGCTATTACCGCGTGCCGAAAAAAAAGTATGTATTTAACTAAATAATAATGCAAGACATTCAGTAGCATACTTATAAAAGTAGTATTTTTGATTGTAAATACCCGTACTATAACTTTAAGCACCCCCGTAAGTGCCTACGTACGAGCCGCGTAAGCGCCCCAGGAAGCGCCTACGTTCGCGCCGCGTAAACGCCCCCGGTGCGCGCAGCGTGAGCGCGTCAAGTCATGTGACCTTAAAATAACTCTTTTCATTGGTTGTTAACAGTTTTTTTTACAACTGATAAAAACCCCACCCATTTCCTTCACTTCTTCTTTCACTTTGGAGACAGCAAGACCTGTTCTTTTCTGTTCTTCCTTTTTGTGAAAACAATGGCTGCTAGACCACCCAGCAGCAGTGAGGACTCCAATGATTTCATTGAGGAGGTGCCTCCTGAGCCCAAGGTGAAGGAGCACTTTATTTGGAAGTTTTTCACCATACCACCAGGTGAAAAAAAGGTGAATTCTCCAAAAGTGGAGTGCAAAATTTGCAAAACTGTGCTTTCACGGGGTGATCCTACAAGGAAGTACAGTTTTGGAAACTCGTCAATGATTCGGCACGTTCAGAGGAGGCACCCCCAGAACTATGCCCGGGAGAGTGTCAGGGCCCTGGCACGAAATCCCCCAAGGGATGGTGCTTCCACATCTACTGGAGGACCAACTACATCAAACGTGAGAGGGAGAACTGAGCTGTTGATTCCTAACATTCAGTCTGTTTTTCACGGCATCACTATAAAATGTAAAGACTGTGATGAAATGCTTTGTTACGGAGAGCAAAGTATCATGAACATAGTACGTACAAGGGAAAACCACCGCTGCCGTCCCCAGCCCTAATTTTTACTTGTTTTTGCTCCTGTTGAGCAGTTTGACATTCCCTGTTTTTGTTTTTGTTTACAAAGAAAACCTAAAAAGAAGTAAAAACAGTTATTTTTAGAACTACCTCCAATTCCCCAAAAAGAGCTGTATTCTTTACAAATTCTTTACTCTATTTTTTTACACTGTTTTTGTGCGCTCAGGGTGCGCGTACCGGAGAGCGCACCTGGGAACGCACCCAGCGCTCACCCCGCGAAAATTTTACAAAAAATAATAATAGTTTTTTTGCCCTTCAGGGTCCTTCTAGTCCCCCCTCAGAAAACCTACGGGGTCAGGGGGTGTCTACCCTGCCCCCTTTTAATCATTTCCCTCTTTTTATTTTCACCTCAGGTGTATCGATTTTACCGAGACACAAGATGGCGGACTCTCCGGACTGTTTAGAATGTTGACAGACATCCGAAAGCCAATCAGCTTTCCGCTCGCGCACTCCCGTAGCGCACCGAGTGCGCTGCCCGGTACGCGTACCAGTGAGCGCTCGGAGCACGCCTATAGATATATATGTGTTTTAGAAGTTAATTTTCATAAAAACCACTGGAGCAATTTTCACCAAACATAGCAAAGGCACATCTGCGTACCTGTCCCTACAATTTTGCCAAGTTTGGTGTAATTCCGTTCAGCGGTTCGGGCTGTAGACTTGTCAGACCGTCCTATGGAAAGTAATTTTGGGACCCCCCTTTTTTCTCAGCCCCCACTTCACGAATCCCCCCGAAACTTTAAGGGAAGGAGCGGAGCGGAGCTGGCCAAAGGTTTGGAAAATTACACGCAAATTCCTCAACCGGCGCTAGAGTTATTCCCAATAGAATGTTACGGATTTCCTATGGTAGCTAGGTCCTAACTATAACTACTTATATATTCACTGAAAAAACCATAGGTTTTAGGCCTTATATAGTTAGGAATTAGCATTTAAAAAAACTTTAAAATTCATTCAAAAAACCATACTCATTTTAGGAATTGTGGTGTGTTCTAAGGTGATTTTACCATGTGAAAAAGCCTTCTGCTGGGATATCATGAATAATGTTTGAAAGAAAACTATTATCTCATGCTTTTCCCACAGTGGTTTGGAAGGGGATCTAAAAGCTAAACTGAAAGCATATTTTCTGTAAATTCACATTATCTTTCTCAGTCACGTGAGAATGAAGTCTGACATTCTCAGTAAAACATGTACATTCAACAAGGACAGAGACTGTCAGTTGATTCCTTTGTGTTCTACTGCAGCCTCCTAGAGTGTTCTAAAGAACAACTAGAGCGCTAACAGTCCTACTTATTACAAAGGTATGGCACACCTGAAGCCATCTTGATTGGAATAAAGTGGTAACTCTTAAAACATTTACTTTAAAAAGGAACAAAATGAGGGGGGTATATTTTGCCATAGAAAGTATGATTAGTGCTGCAGAAAGAAAAATTAGGGCACATTTTGAGTGACTTTTCAAATCCTCTTCTATTTCATTAAAAAATTCCGACATGCAGTCTCCCAAGATGGCCACCAGAGACAAAAGAGCCCAAATATCACCCAGATGTAGCCCAAGTATAGCCCAATGACAGAATGGTTGAATGCTTGAAACCTATGTTTTTTTCAGTGAATTTGCAAGGTTTTTTAAATGCTAATTCCTAACTATATCAGGCGTGAAACCTATATTTTTTTCAATAAATTTCAAAGGTTTTGTAAATGCTAATTCTATTAGCGGATAACGTTTATATATGTCATTATCCTTCTGGGACCACCTGAGCAGCCATCTTGTTTCTCAGGAGAAGTGAGGCACAAGAGAGCACAAAACAAGAGTGGAAAACGCGAAAAGGGGGCAGGGTTGAGACCCCCCTGACCCCATAGCCCTTCTCAGGGGGTCCCAGAAGGACCACCAAGTGCAAATTTTTTTTATTGTTTTTTTAAATCGCGGGGTACGCGCAAGGTACGCGTACCGTACACGTACGGTGTGTGTACCCCACGATTTTTTTGAATTTTTTTTTGTTGCCTTTGGGGGTCCTTTTGGGACCCCCTGAGAAGGGCCAGGCCTTCACACCTACGCGTTTCGAACTGCCCTAGTTCTTGATCACGGTAGTTACATTTACAGCAGAAAAACAAACATGTATACACAAGTATAAAAACATCAACTTTATGACTTAGATAAAATTGAAGTAAGCGCATTGATCCCTAAACACACTCTTTTTTTGGGAGAACAAACACTCCCCAGGAGTGTACATACTGAAATACAAAAACACATATGACCAGTGTGGAACATGATCCGCCATGTGGATAGCATGACACAGGGCAATTTGTGAATACACAAGAGTAAAAATGTAAACATTGCACTACCAAACACACAATGCATCATAATTGCAAAAGTGGTGTTTATGGTATAAATTGGTGAAAGTAAGGAAGGACAAATGTAACTACCGTGATCAAGAACTAGGGCAGTTCGAAACGCGTAGGTGGAGATTTGGTGGAGGTCATTAAAAAGTGAGTGAAACTATCCAAGAAGAGTGCGGCGTGCGTTTTTTTCAAAATTGCTTGGAATTAATTTACGAAGTTGTCCTTACTTCGCTAACGGCACCAGCATATTAGCGCTCCTCTCGCAAGGACAGTTGCTTGAATCATATTATGGCACGGGAGGGAGCCCAGCACGAACAATCTGTTATATGAAAAGGCAGGATGCCATAAACATTGTGAAAACACTTTCCCGCTTGCCGTAATTGAAAGTGAACTTTAAACTGATTGAAGTCGGTGGCGTGCATTAACAAAGGAGAGAGTGTTTCCTGATAACAGTTTGTTATTCAACAAATGACAGCAAGGAAAGACGGACGGATCCCGGGTGAGTGTCAACGTGAGGCGTTAGAGAACACCGCAACGTTAGAAACCTCCCCGGTGAGTGAACAAACGTTCTGTGTATTTCATTTCTGCATTCTGCATTCTGAAGTGCACTTCGCGTAGCTATGCGTAGCGCCCCTTTGCGAACTACGCCCAGGGTTACTTCTGGCCACAGAGTCACTACTCAAGGTGGCTGACGCAGGGAAATCTGGGGCACTCATTATGCTAAATCTCAACGCAGCTTTCGATACAGTCTTGTATACTGTGTTACTGGATCAATTGTGGACACAGGGTATTAGGGGTCGAGTCTTTGATAGGATTGCAGACTTCCTTCATAAACGCTGGTTTCAGGTCATCGAGAAGCCACATACCTTGCACGTTATCCCATTGCAGAGGGAAGTGCCTCTTTTAAATCTTTACCTGCGCCCATTGGCCGATGTTATCCAGAGCCATATGGTGAAGATGGTATCTTACGCTGATAACACAATGACAAGGAGAAAGTGTGTGAATATATAGAGATCTTATTGTTCCCATAGAAATAGTGTATGATTATTGGATGTTCAAGTCCCTAGAAAGATGGTGGATGAAGATAATCTTATTCAAGTCCCGAGTGAAAAAGTGAGAAAAGACAGTGTTCAAGTCTCCACATAGATAGTGTGTGAAGATAATGAAGTTCAAGTTCCCACAGAGTGTGTGAAGATAATTATGATCATGGCCTACTGAAATAGTGTGTAAATATATTGTTCAAGTCCCCACATGAAGTGTGTGTGAAAATGTTGACTTTCAAGTTCAGGTGGAGATAGTATGTGATAATATGCATGTTCAAGTCTCTACCTAAATGGTGTGTGGCTGTAGGAATCTCATGCCCTTTGCTCAGATGCTATGTGTAGGTAATCATGTTAAAGTCCTGTAACGTCCGGATTTTCAGACCAGATATCACCAGCTCACCAAGACACCACCAATCCAGCCGAAACGTAACCATCTCCCTCCCCAGAGCCTACTTACCAAAGTACCTAGGTACCTTCCTGGGGATGGGGAATTAGCAATATACAAGCTCATATCATCAAAAACACCACTAAATCTATAGGGATTACTAGAAACAATCACTAATTGCTACGGAATTCCATATTCTACACCACACTCATACCTTATAGTCTCGCGGCAACTTAGGCCCAGACTATACTACCCTCCTACTCATAGTGAAGGGGGCAGTTCTGATTACTTACCATTACACACTGACCACAATCAGTGCTCACAAAAGCCACAATCCGGTGGGTATACACATTGACCACAATCAATGCTCTCATTAATGCCACTCTCTCTAGCAGCAATCTCACTACACACCGTATCCTCCCGGTGCTCTCACAAGCCACAATCATGTGGGTATACACATTGATCACAATCAATGCTCTCACTAATGCCACTCTCTCTAGCGGCAATCTCTGTCCTATGAATACCTTCAGCACTCTCTCTCTCTCTCTCTCTCTCTCTCTCTGTTGGGAAGTTTCTCTATATATCTAATATCTACTAGGAATGTAATATTATATTTTATGTGGTAGATAGACAGTTCAATCCTCTCACACAAGAATGGCCAAATCACAATATGCAAAGGTTATTCTCTGATATAAGTGCTCCCTGCTCCCTTGCTCAGTTACCACTTACCCGGACGGGAAACGCATCCGTCCACATAACAGCATCAGACTAGAAGAAAGGTTAACTTTACCAAACAAATAACAGTTACACAATGGTTCACTAAGAACTGGGGTCCCTTTATTACACAATAGCAAATTATAACATCACAATAACTAGCAATCTAGGCATAGCCTGAAAAGTAAAGGAGAATAGACACATCTAAGGAATACATCAAGCTTTATTACTAACACATCCACATATAGCTGACAGGAACTGTAAGTAGCTAAAAAGGGAAATGGATTATAACAGGACTGCACACCGCTGAAAGAAAAGGGATTAATCAGTGCAACAATACAGTAGGGAATATAGCCTAGGGAATAAAAGAAAGTGAATGATTAAGTGTAAAGCAAACTAGTTTAGAATACCCCACCCTATAAGAAAGGAATGTTTCTCTCTCTCTGGTGGAACCAGGGCTCTCTCCCTCAGTCACCACAGCTTCACTCCACTGGCTCCAACTGCTCCAAAAGCTCTTCCATCTGACTGGCAACTGCTTCAATACATTCTGACAAACTGGCAGCTCCAGCTGACAGTTCCAGCTCCAATGATCATCTCTGACTGCTCTCTTCAGCTCCAAAGACCAACTGCCTTCTACCATTCCAAGATTCATCTGACTGCTCCAAGATCCATCTGAACGCTCCAAGATCCATCTGAACACAACTGCTTCTGACAACTCCACCTCTCTGCACTTCGCTAATATGGAATGCTCTCCCCTAGTGGAAAGTTCCAGCCAGTAGCCTCCTCCCACCAAATCCATGTACCAGGCTCCCTGCTCCAGACGCTCTCACAGTGATTAGCTGCTTGTTTCGTCTAGAGACTTGAGCCCCAGGGACACTTCTTGATAAGATTCAGCTCCGGCCTGTTCTCTCTAGTTTGCAAAGAGCGAACAACACCTCATAACTAAAACATCACACTTGACCTACAAACATCTCAGTCTGCAGAGGCAGAAAGCAAAATGGAGTCTCTCTGGTTCTGGGCCTTGTAGGCCCGAAAAGGATGAAATAGACACATAGCTCTATCAAAATACATTCACAAACCCTACCAATAGGTAATATAAAGTCAGAACTACAGGATCCACCCTCTACTACAGGTTTTCAGGCCTGAAAATGATGAAAGGACACATAATTATGTCAAAGCCAATAGGCAATAGATGGATATAAGGAATAAGGGATCTGAATGAATGAATGAATTACACATTTGTTACGCGCACAGCTACCCGTAGGCATCCCGGCGCCCTTTGCTCATTCATTCACAGAGTTAGGCAAACAGGTGAGTTTTAACTAGCCTCCTGAATTTTTGATGATTGGGTTCCAATCTAATGGAGTCAGGAAGACTATTCCATAGTTTGGCTGCCTGTAGCGGAAAGCGTCTCCCGCCTGTACGTGTTCTTTTTATTTTAGGGAACACTAACAGATTCTTATTATTAGATCTGAGGGTCCGTTGAGGGATATAGGGGGAGAACATGGCTTGAATTAGTACGGGGCCAGTCTTATAGAAGGCTTTATGTACCGTGGTCAAGGACTTAAACTCCACTCTCCTTTGCACTGGGAGCCAGTGTAACTGGCGCAAACCAGATCTGGCAGAGGTCCGTCGTGGGATGTCCAGTAACAGACGTGCGGCACAGTTTTGGACCGTCTGGAGGATTTTAATAGCGCCTTGTGGAGCTCCCAGATAGAGTGCATTGGAGTAGTTAAGGCGCGATAATATCAGGGATTGTACCAGTATTCTCCTGGAACTGAACGGGAGGAGTTTAATGGTTTTCCTCAGTTGTCTCAGTAATGCATAACAGATCGCTGCTACCTTGCGCACCTGTACTCCAAGATTAAGGGCAGGGTCGAGCCAGACCCCCAGGCTCTTAATTTGGCTTTTTGGTGGGGGGGGGGGGCTGTCCAAGGCAAAGTGGCCACCAGTTGTCAATGGTGGACGGAGGCTTCTGTCCTAGTAACATTACCTCTGTTTTCGCACCGTTCAATTTAAGAAAGGATGTATCCATCCATGCGTGGATATCCGTTAGACAAGAGGAGAGATTTTTATAGGGGGCATTCTGAGACGCTAGTGAGATGATCAATTGCGTATCATCTGCATACGTCACCAGCTGTACTCCCCAGGGCAGAATCACCTCAGCCAAAGGCCTCATATAGATATTAAATAGTGTAGGGCTGAGGGAAGAGCCCTGGGGAACACCACACTGGAGACGCATTTGGGGTGAAGAAGCGTTGTCCTCAAAGACCTTGAAGGTCCTTTCCGTTAGAAAGGAGCACAGCCAATTGAGCGCTTGCCCCCCAACCCCTACTTCTCTCAGACTCTGCAGCAAGATGTTATGATTCACGGTATCGAATGCCGCACTGAGGTCTAAGAGAAGTATGGCGGCATTGGAGCCGGTGTCAAGGATCTTCCTAGTCTCCTCTACCACCGTAATAAGGGCAGTCTCTGTTCCCTGAAGGCTCCGAAAGCCAGTTTGCGTAGGGTGCAGTACATTCCTTTCCTCCAGAAATGCAGAAAGCTGGGCATTTACATACTTTTCGGCAAGCTTACTGACTGTTGGCAGCAAGGATATAGGCCGATAATTTGCCCAGTCATCTGGGTTAAGGTTTTTTTTTTAAGAAGAGCCTTTACTCTGGCTTGTTTCCAGGAAGGGGGCACCGTGCCAGAGGCCAGTGAGGAGTTTATCACCTCCTGTATAAGTGGAGTCACCGTCTCCGATACCAGCTGTAAAATCGTAGGGGGTGCTGGATCCAATGGGGACCCAGATTTTAAGTTTTTAAGCAGTCCCTGAGTAGTCAAAACATTCATGGGAGGAAATTCTTTAAACTCCGCCATGTCTTCACCCGCAGGAGTAGACGATTCTGTAGGGGCGTGGGGGAAGGAGGAATAGATATTTAGCACTTTTTCCAAGAAAAACGTGGCCAGCTCATTACAACGTAGTTGCGCTTTGTTGGGATCGGCCAATGAGGTCGGTGATGTAATCAATGATTTAAAGATTTTAAACATTTCACGGGGAGCATTGGCTGAGGTATAAATTTTATCCTGGAAATACTTAGATTGTGTAGTTTTTATTTCCCGTTGGTATTTCCTAAGAGCAGTCTTATAGTTCTCCTTCGTATCTGGAGTGGAGTTCTTCCTCCACTTTCTTTCCTCCTGTTTACAACACCGCTTGAGTGCCTTTAATTCTTCGGTGTACCAAGGTTTCTTATTCTCCCCACGTCTGTGGGAGAGTTGGGATTTAGGGAGGGTAAGGTCTAGGGAATTTTCTACCCACTGGTTGAACTGGGCATTAGCTTCTATAGGGTCATTCTTTAAACTAGGTAGGGATTCCCTAAGATTAAGGTTCCAGTTATCCACTGGGAGCTTAGACCATATCCGGGTTATTCTCTTAGATGTTGTTGCAGGTCTGTCTTGTTCTGTCAAAGGCAGCGTGAAGAGTAGCAGATAATGGTCTGACCAGGGCACCCTGATTGAATTGGTAAATTTAAGGTTACCCAGATTAGTATAGCAGTGATCTAAGGTATGTCCTGCTTTATGAGTAGGGCCTAGTACCAGTTGAGTGAGCTGAAGTGCTTCCAAGCTAGACGTTAATTTAAGACATGCAGATGAATCCGGTTCGTCTAAATGTATGTTAAAGTCACCTAAAATGGTGAAATTGGGGGAAGCACTCGCTAGGGTAATAGCTTTCTTAATTAATTCCTCACAGACTTGCCCATATGTGCCAGGGAGTCTGTAAACTAACAGCCCCGATAGTGTGGAAGTGGAAGAGAGGGTAATGGTAAACAAGAGACCTTCAGCTCTAGAAATATTTACTTTCTCGATTCTAGCTGCCATTTCCCTCCTAAGGATAATACCAATACCTCCACCTTGTGTATCTACCCGAGTCTGCCTCAGGAAGGTGTAGTCAGGGGGGAGTGCCCGAACAATGTCAGGGTCAGAGCTTTCGGAGGTCCATGTCTCCGTGAGAAATAGTACGTCAAGTTCTTGCTCCTCCACAAGAAGGTGGAGCTGGGTAGCATGTGCAGGAAGGGATCTGCAATTAAGTAGCCCTAAGGAGATTGGGCAGGAGGTGGTCTTATTATGGCCAGACGTCTCAGAAGTAAAACGATACCTACATCCTGTGCAGGCAGGTGAAATTCTGGTGTGTACTCGTAATTTGCTGCATTGCCCAGTTACATTCTTCCTTAACGCTAATAGAGCGTTGCAACTATACGTTAAATGAGGGAGTTTGGGCTTGGGTGACGCAGAGTGACTGGGCCCAAGTCCGTCCTGGCCCGGACGGGCCCAGACGGGCTTACCTCAGGCGCACCTCCGGCGCACCTCCGGCGCAATAACGGCGCGTCCGCATAGCGCGTCCGGTGCGCGGAGGCAGAAGGGCGTGTTTAAGTAACAGCACCGAGTGCCTGTGTGCTGATGAGCTAGAGCTCCAACTGACCAGGGGAATACCTCCCCAAGATGGCCGACGCCTAATTCCCCTCGCCTCCTAGTTCGAGGCTGGCTTGAGAGCTTATATCTGTCCCAAATGTCCCAATGGAATTCCGCTAGTAATTTTAAAAGTGCCACTAAGCAAAATGAATAATAACAGAATGATAAAGTGCAATTTTTAAAAAACGATCTTTTCACTTTTTAAAGCAATCTAATCAGGCTATCTACGATGTGTAGAGGAGTGAGGGTGTAAGTGTAGCTCTTCCGGCAGCCGCCTGCGAAGAGTGAGCAAATCCTGCGAAGAGTGAGCAAATCTGAGCTGAGCTCGTCATGAGCATGGAAGGGGTTAAAGTGCCCACAGTGGTGGTGAGTGAAGGAAATCATATTCAAATGCCCACAATGATACTCTGTGACAAAGGTGATATCAAGTCCCCACCAAGCCGGTGTGTGGTTATAGGGATGTTTAAGACCCCAGAGCGAGAGTATAGGTCTCCACTGATATCTGGTTTAAAGACAATGTTCATGTCCCCATTCAACTAGTATGGGAAGATAATGATTTTCAAGTCACAACAGAGATAATGTGTGGTTATAGGGATGCTCAAGTCCCATTGTGTGTTATAAAGATTTTCAAGTGCCCACAGAGATAGTGTGTAAAGATAATTGTGCGCATGTCCCCACTGAAATAGTGTGTAAAGACAATGTTCAAGTTTCCACACAAACAGGTTGTGAAGATAATGATGTTTAACTCCAAAGAGATTGTGTGTTACAATCAGCAGATAATGCAGCAGTTGATAGATTATGTGGTAAACATGGCAAATCTATAAATATGTAAAAAATGTTGCAGCCACATAATGTCATAATCCTAGTGGCCCTGACAATACAGCATACATATACTTTCCCCGACATTAATTGGTTCACAGATTTATGCAACCTTAAGTGTGGCAGTCCTATTTTAGTACAAAAGGGATACAAATATTTTTTACTATTTAGCCTTTCCAATCATAAAGCATGAGGAGGCATCACCATCGCTCACAAGACCATTCTGCGGCTGAGCGCCTATTCTGATGGTCCACAGACCTAATGGAGCACCTCCATTTCATGATCCAGGCCAACCAGTCCTACACCCTCCAAGGCACCCTCATCTACCGATCCCATGGACACTGCGCTCCTTTCTCTGACTCCATCACAGACATCATCACGCCGCATGCCATCACCTCCAACAACTTCACTAGGATACCTCAACTTCCACCTCAATAACCGCTTGGACCCCAGCTCCACAGCTGTCCTGGACAACCTCTACACTGTCGGACTCAAGCAGATCGTACCCGAACCAAAGCACTCAGCTGGGCACATCCTCAATCCCATTTTCACAGCCGGGAACTCCATCACCTTCAGCCACACCTCTGACCTCCCATGGACTTACCACCGCTGTGTTCACTTCACCTTCAAATCCAACATCTCCCGCAAACGCCCTCATCAGCTCCAACGCCAGAACAGGAACAAGATCTCCAATGACCAGCTCGCCGCCACCCTCAGCAGCTCTGCTCCCACCACCACAGACGATGACCCCATAACCGCCGACCACATGCTACACTACTGGACCACCAACTGTGCCAACATCATTGCCCCCCTCAAACAAACTATCCAGCCCCACACCAAGAAAACCAGCTGTTTTTGCACTGAACGACAAAGACTCTAGACACACCTGCAGATGACTCAAAAAACTGTGGAGGAACTCCAAAGCCATGACTGACCATGACAAATTCAAAATAGTTCCTGCGGCCCACCACAAGCTCATCAGCCTCTCCAGGAAGGAAGCACTTCAGAACAGAATCACCACCAACGTTCACAATAGCATGGAACTCTTTAGCATCATCAAAGAGTTCGCTCAACCCAACAGCGAGTCCACAGTCATCACTCCCTCCCAGGACCTCAGCGACAGACTCATCACTTTCCTCCATCACAAAATCAAGATCATCTGTGACAACTTCGATGTCAACAACCCCCATGAGGAACCCCCTCCCACTGCTCCCAGCAGCACGCAACCAACATTTAACAGCTGGACAGCCCTCAGCATCGAAAACACACTGAGGATAATGAAGACCACCCACTCCGGGGCCCCCACGGAGCCCTACCCCCACATCATCTACTACAAAGTCGCAGACATCATCGCTTCCAAATTTCAACGCATCTCCAACCGCTCCTTTAAGACTGCCTCGTTCCCGATGACTGGAAACATGCCGAGATCAAACCTCTCCTGAAAAAATCTTCCACAGACCCCACCGACCTCGAGAATTTCAGACCAATCTCCCTACTCCCTTACCTGGCCAAAGTCATGGAAAAAGCAGTCTCAACCACCTGCGGAGTCCCACAGGGATCCTCCATTAGCCCTACCCTGTTCAACATCCGCATGGCCATGCTTGCAGCCATCGTCAGAGCACACGGACTCAACATCACATCATATGCAGATGACACCCAACTCATTCTCTCCCTATCCAACGAACCCAACACCGCTAAACTCAACTTTCAAGATGGAATGGAAGCCGTCGCTAGATGGATGAAGAACAGCTGCCTTCAATTCAACACGAGCATCACAGAGATACTCATCATGGGCCCACACCCTGACGCCTGGAACAAAACATGGTGGCCCCCTGCCAGTGCCTAATTTGTGCCGGTGCTTAGCACCGGTACTTAATTATCAGGGCCAGGTCTACAAGCATTTAGTGAACATCAGTAATTGACTTATAATTAGTGGCACAGAGTGTGTGCTGTGCTGCTGTACCATAAGTGCAGCTGTCAGTGATGGGTTACTAGTTAAGAGGTCCTGGTTGTGTGATGACTGGTGATGTTGAAGAACTTGTTTCACTTTGTGACTCCGATTCTGTCTTCACAACGTTCAAGTTCTCAATCAGGCACTGGCGGCCCAGGGGCAGCGGATCAGTGTTGCCGGCCCAGTGGGTGGGACACTGAGTTGGGCAGGGCTTTGCCTGGTCTTCTGCGAGGGTTGGGGCTGTACGCGCATTCTCTCCTTTTTGCCACGCCCCCCAGCATATACCCGCATGGCCGCACCTAACCGCATCGAGTATCGTGGTTCAACGGCCGCCGCTGTTTAAAGTAGCGCGACCTGGACGATGTTGGCCGCGTTGAGTTGGACTTGGTGGAGTAGACTGGTCTGGACAGTACCTAGAGTTAAGCACCAGGTGAGGCAGGGCCTGGTAGGCCTAATCATTGATTCATGAGTTAAAAAAATACATCTGCGCAACAGCCTAAGCAGCACCAGGTGAGGCAGGGCCTGGCAGGCGCTGGGGCCTAATGAGTTAATGTCATGAAGCTGCGTGGGCCTCGGCAGCCTAATAGTGACAGAGGACCAAGTGGAGTGAGTCACGTTGAGCACAGCCACGTCTGACCTCGACGGCCATTGGAAAACTATAAAGGTGCAGCCAAAAAATGCCAGAACACGGGTCAGCCTTAATCACTTTCACTAAGTTCTTCAGTTCTGGTCATGACTAAATCAATAATGCTGTGCAAACAAGTGTGTCAAACACACTCAAAAATTGTGAGGGTTTTATGCATTCATTTGAAACAGATTGATTGCGGAGTGTACTGGCACCCGTGTGTAGTTCTAGTGTGTTGGTGGAGACATCATTAGTGTGTTCACTGGTTAATGTAGGCAGATGTGCATTTCCTGCTGTATGCGGTAAGGATGCCACTGTGAGGGTGTTTGTGAAGGGGGTATGCCCATCAGGGGGTTGCCTGCATAGACCATTTCATCTTGCCATTCAGTGCAGAGCAGGATGCAGAAGGGGTCTTTGTGTTTTTCTTTAAATTGCCTTGTCTACAGTGCAAACATTAACTCTGAAAATCTGAGTTAATGTGTAAGCTGTAGACAGATTCAATGTTGTGTCCCTAATGGAACATTAGGGACATCCCCTTGGGCACACCTTAGCCTCCTCTCTTGCAATCAGAGGATTCCACACATATTTGTATTTCATTAGTCAGACGTTTTTATTTGATATTTTCGATATTTTCTCTTCATTTATCTTGTATTCATTCAGTTAATAAATTCTCATCATTCCAACATCAGTGACAATTATTCCTTTGTATTCCAATGCATTTCGGGCGATATCACAACGCCCTTCATCAGGGAATCAATACTATAGAAAAACACAAAAAAAAGCTTGTATAGTAGCGGTATCCAAATTCTCTACTCAAAGTTACAACTTCAAAAGAATCATTACCAAACATTGGAATATGCTGAAGTCAGAACCCGACTTCCAACATGCTTTTGATCAAGTCCCCATTTTCGCACACACAAGAGCCCAAAATGTGGGAGAAATCCTCAAACAGCGACAACCTCAAACCAAATCATTCAAAGGAACTAAGCCATGTCTAAGTTGTGGAAGTTGTAACAACATCATAAAAGGCAACACCATAAATCATCCGATGAAAGGATACAATATCAAGGTCAAAGTCAATGCCACATGCAATACTAAAAATGTTATATACGCACTGAAATGCCAGTGTGGGAAACTATATGTTGGAAAAACTGAAAGAAGTATAAAGATACGACTAACAGAACACAAATCTAACATTAGGCTCAAAAACGCAAAATCTACTGTAGCCGCCCATTTCATGGAGGCAAAACATAACATCTCCCAATTGCAATACATAGTGTTGGAAGTAGCAGAGAAAACTGAAGGAAGAGACAACACCAAACATTTGTTACAACGAGAGAACTACTGGATACATAAACTGTGTACTCAGAGCCCGAATGGACTTAACGAACGGAGCGAATTGTCATGTTACTTATAATTTAACATTTAATATAGAGTCTGCTTTTTTCCCTTACTCTGGACAGGAGACCTGTGATACCATATACTATAATGTTTACTGTATTTTCATTTAGTATTATCATTTAGTGCTTTCTGAGCCATTGTTTTGTACATAGAATCAACCTTTCACATGTATTATTTCACCACAACACTCCACTTGTCCTCCATAGCACACCGTGTTTGAGCTTAGATTTTTGATCACTTGATTTAAGGTGTTCGAATCCCCAGTAGGAATAGAATTATTTTCGAAAACAAATTGGTTTAATTTTTCAATTTAATTTCTTTAACATATTATTGATTAGTGCATTAGCGTTTTAGCCAATGTTAAACCACTTCTAAGTACTAGAGGAGGAAGGTTGCTGTTAAACCTTAACTTCATGGTGGCGCTCGGTGTCACGTGAGCGGAACGGTATCAAATAGAAGCATAGCTTGTTGGTAACCTTGACAACCATCGGTAATGGAGTTATAGAGAATGCAGAATGAAACACCAAGTTAGCGAGAATCAGGTCAGTGTCTTCCAAGAAAAACCGGCAATTACCTCTTTTTGATTTTTTAAGAGTCCAGGTCAGAGCGATGTGCTTACGCGCTGTTCCCATGATATTGTTTTTTCAGAGATAATCTTCTAAAGAGAAGAACAGTGACACGTGAGTGTATGCATGCACTTTCGATATGTTAGATAGGAACACGGGTAGATAAAGGGTAATAGGTGCTAACAATGTCACATATACTTGTAGACTTCTAGTTTTTGTTTAGGTATGCACAATTATTCAATTGAGTTTTTAGATCACCATTACAATTACTATTTTTTTGACGATTTTGTTACGATTGTTACGATTTTGTGTTTTTCTATAGTATTGATTCCCTGATGAAGGGCGTTGTGATATCGCCCGAAATGCATTGGAATACAAAGGAATAATTGTCACTGATGTTGGAATGATGAGAATTTATTAACTGAATGAATACAAGATAAATGAAGAGAAAATATCGAAAATATCAAATAAAAACGCCTGACTAATGAAATACAAATATGTGTGGAATCCTCTGATTGCAAGAGAGGAGGCTAAGGTGTGCCCAAGGGGATGTCCCTAATGTTCCATTAGGGACACAACATTGAATCTGTTAATTAGGCGCCCAGGGACGTTGGCCGCCACCCACGGAGCACCCAAAAACAAACGAACTGTGTCAAACATAGGTAGTGCACTCACCCCACTGTATATATAAGCTGTAGACAGCACAGTGCTGCAACAAAAACGGGTAATTCCTGCTCTATGTTAAGCTGTGCAGTCGGAAGCAAATTCACTTACTAAGCGACGGGCAATTTTGGGGAAAAAAAGACACAGACCCCATATGTGCATGGCCTACGTGCTGAACAGCATCTTGATATGTCGTGTGCTCAGGAGTGCAGAGGTGCCCAAAGTGTACACAGCTGTGTGGACCACTAGTATGTGCAGAGCTGTTCAACTGTTAGTATGTGCACAAGTGTGCACTAGCAAATGAAGTATGGAGCGTGCACAAGGTACAAGGTACAAGCAGGCAGATTTGTTCTGTGGCGGGTGTATCCTGAGATGACACTAAAAGGTGTGTGGAGATGTGTGCCCCCACTGTGCAAGGCAAGCAGCGTGCAACGATTTTTTCACATTGCAATACATGCGCATTTGCTGCTTTCAGTGCTTTGCCAATTGCCACACCCCAGCATACCCGCGCACTGCCAGGCTCACTACCACCACAGTCCAACAGTCCGAGTCATCGTGGGGTGGAAGTGGGCGGAGCCAATGGAGGATGTGGGTGGAGACAGGAAAGTGGGTGGTGGACTCCTATGAAAACATTTGAGCACCGGCACTCCTATTTTACAAATTAAGCACTGCCCCCTGCCCTCGGGGACCAACCATGCACGCAAACTCAGGACCATCCTGCACTCGAACTCTAAATTGACCGCCAGGTCATTGCCATCACCTCCTCCTGCTACCACACCCTATGCCTACTACGCAAGACTTTCACGTGGATCCCCCCGAACACAGGAAAAAGATGACGCACGCCCTCATCATCAGCAGACTGGACTATGGCAACGCACTCGATGTCGGGTTCAACAAGAACCTCACCCGTAAACTCTAGAAGATCCAGAACACCGGCGCCAGACTAGTCCTCAACCTACCACACAGTTGCCATGGTAAACATCGGTCACCCGCGCATATGTCACTATGCGGTTGTTACAGCGTCCGCGTTATAACAATGCAATACCATTACCCCGCAAGTCGTTACAACGACTTGTGGAGGGGGAGAAGGTGTTGGATTTAAAATCCAAAACCTTCCCTACTGTCTGCAAAGACTAGAGTTGGAATAGTAAATTATACTATTCCAACATCCAGCGCCCCCCTCCGCAAGTCGTTGTAACAACTTGCGAGGTATTGGTATTGCATTGTTTCAATGCAGTTGTTGTAATGACTGCGTTGTAACAACATGCGGATGAGGGAAAGGAGGCATATTCCACTGCCACATCAGCCAATATCTACGGACCCTGTATTAGCTCCCCGTCGAGAAGAGAATGACGTTCAAGCTTCTCAGTCATGCACACAAGGCCCTACTCAACACCGCAACCGCCAACCTGAACCACTGCCTCATGTTCCACGCACCCCTGTGCTCTCTACGCTCGGTCCAGCTCTCCCTCGCAACTGTACCTCGGATCAAGAAAAGCAGAACAGCAGGGGTGCTTCTTTTCCCTCCTCGTGGCCAAGGCATGGAAGTCCCTCCCTCTTCACCTCCAACAGGCTACATCGCTCCCCAAGTTCCTAAAGGACCTCAAGACCTGGCTCTTCGATGATATGTAGTGAACTTGTAGGATCTACGGAACTCCGCCCTGCCCTCCTCTCCCTTGGCGCCTTGAGACCCGTTCCGGATGAGTAGCCTGCACTATACCAACCCCCAAATTGATTGATTAAGTGACATGACAGTCCACCAAAAGCCATTACTGGACTAGGGCAAAGAAATCGACCCGGCCACCAAAATAAAGTGGACCCCATTAGCAAATCAGGTAGCTAAAATGTGCAAATTGGGGCCATTTTGGAGGTGTAAAGACACACTGCAAAAGTGTTTTGCAAGGTATGAGATACTGCACGTATTTGTGCTTTCTGCATGCAAAGCTTGTGGTAAAACCAGGGAAATTAACCGAAACAGGCCCACCAGACCATACCCTGGCGCACAAACAGCAAATAAACTGCCCGAACACTCACTTGTAACAGCAGCCCTTCTGGCACTACCAGATTGCCCTATCAGCCAGTGCGACCCTGTTCTTAGCAGAGACCATCATACTGCGCTCTGTGTGACATTCTCCTTCTGCTACTATTCTTGCTATGTTAAGCAAATTATTGGCAGTGATTTCTTCCCTTAAAGTTGTCTAATTTAGGCTGGGCGCAATATACTTGTGAGACCTTCGCCCCCAAATAACATGGACGTTCAGCCTCAGCCTAAAATATAATTGGAGGTCAGTTTTTAGGTCTCGCCTGTCGATGCGCATGCGCATCGAGCAAGGCGAGAGTATTGGGACTTATCCACTCTTTATCCACACTGCAAGGAATCGTGGCGATTCCTTGCAGTGCCCGTGACTTTTAAGCTCAATGCGCATGCGCATTGAGCTTAAAAGCGCGTGCACGTCCGTCTTTGTTTACCCGCTCCGCCCCCTCCCCTTCCCGCCGTGTCGCATTTCTCCTCCCCCCTCCCCTCTCTTCCCTCCGTCTTGTTTATTTTACCCGCTCCGCCCCCTCCCCTTCCCGCCGTGTCGCATTTCTCCTCCCCCCTCCCCTCTCTTCCCTCCTTCTTGTTTAACTCGTTATCATAAACCACGACCTCAGACTCGGATGTGACTTTGCACGTATTCCTGGTTTGGCGTTCCTATTGTACGACGAGGCTAACATTTCATTCTTATTTGCCAGCGCCTTAACCAATAGCGCGGGTTTACACACACTGTAGACCAATCACGAGTCGTTTCACAACTGACAGACTTTTTGCGAACATCGCATAAATTAATCATCGCTCTCTCCCATTTGGTCCCCCATGGCCTCAATCAACATTGCGCAGCGCCTCCGTGGACCATTGAGTATATATAATAATAATTTTCTTTACACTCAGTTTTGATTACGACTCTGTTCGTAATTCCGACTTCGGTACCACATAAACTAAACAAGAAACACACCACGATAAAAACGGGACTTTGCCGGCGCAACTGGGTTTCCATTGGAGGATGAGACTCATCCTTCATCCCCATTGGCCAGCGCTCTAGCCAATCATGACTGCTTACATGCGCTGTAACCCTATCATAGGTCGCTTCACTTTTACCGGACTCACCGCGCACAATGTTTTGCTCTCGGTTCGCGAGAGTGTGCCTGGAGTTTACCATACCGAGGACGACCCGGTTTAATTGATGTTCCCCACCAGGTCAGCCGAACCTGTACTTACACGGACCTCCCTGTCCATCGAGTTACCTTCCCCTCGTATTTGGGCTAAGGCATTTCGTGGATGGCTACATTGTTCCAATTTGTGTTTCAATTGGGTTTTGTGATGAGGGATCAAGCAGTCATTCTGTTACACTGTGCATTCGACGTGGTATGTAGGTTGTAATTATCAGACAGCTTGTGTATTTTGATGTACTTACTTTGCTGAAGTTATGACATTTTAATTGCAGATTTATAACATTTTTGTTTAGGAAGCCTCAAAGGTGCAAGGACAATATTGGATTATGCAATATTTTCCTGTACATGCTTTTTAAATTCAATGCTTAGGATGAACATTTAATTCGGACTCCTTTTCATAACACTCTATTTAAGAGTAACAGCATAACTCTTTGCCTGATGTCTGTTTTGCAAAGGGGCTCTACCGTCAGGTAGCACCGTTTACAGGTTTTATCTTCCTTGATGTGGGTGGGGAAGGCTCTCTCCTAAGTTGTTACAGCTAAATGTGGAACGGGCTATTTAAATAAAATCTTCCCAGACAATGAAGCAGGGTTTTCCGCCAAGGCGTTTCAACTAACCCTTGTATGGTCCTGACTACACTTATAGAAACATATACATTGGTCTGGCCCAGTCCTACCAAACTGTGACTTTGGACATATATTAGGGTGTTATCAGGGTCAATAGTACTTACTATCGACAGTGGTTGTAATTTAAACAGTCTATAAGCAGTCCTCTGAAGTCATTAGATGTAGCTCACTCACCCTCACCCTCACTCACCCTCACCCACCCTCACCCACACTCACCCTCACCCACACTCACCCTCACCCTCACTCACCTTCAACCCCTCACCCTCACCCTCACTCACCCTCACTCACCCTCACCCTCACTCACCCTCACCCTCACTCACCCTCAACCCCTCACCTACCCTCACCCTCACTCACCCTCAACCCCTCACCCTCACCCTCACTCACCCTCAACACCTCACCCTCACTCACCCTCAACACCTCACCCTCACTCACCCTCAACCCCTCACCCTCACTCACCCTCAACCCCTCACCCTCAACCCCTCACTCACCCTCACTCTCACTCATCCTCACTCACCCTCAACCCCTCACCCTCACTCACCCTCACTCACCCTCACCCACCCTCAACCCCTCACCCTCACTCACCCTCACCTTCACTCACCCTCAACCCCTCACCCTCACTCACCCTCAACGCCTCACCCTCACCCACCTTCACTCACCCTCACCCTCACCCTCACTCACCCTCACTCACCCTCACCCTCACTCACCCTCACTCACACTCACCCTCACTCACACTCACCCTCACCCTCACTCACCCTCACTCACACTCACCCTCACTCACCCTCACCCACCCTCAACCCCTCATCCTCACTCACCCTCAACCCCTCACCCTCACTCACCCTCAACCCCTCACCCTCACCCTCACTCACCCCCACTCACCCTCAACCCCTCACCCTCAACCCCTCACCCTCACTCACCCTCACCCTCACTCACCCTCAACCCCTCACCCACCCTCAACCCCTCACCCTCAATCCCTCACCCTCACTCACCCTCACTCACCCACACTCACCCACACTCACCCACACTCACCCTCACCCACCCTCACTCACCCTCACCCTCACTCACCTTCACCCTCACTCACCCTCAACCCCTCACCCTCACTCACCCCCACTCACCCTCAACCCCTCACCCTCATCCCCTCACCCTCCCTCACCCTCACTCACCCTCAACCCCTCACCCTCACTCACCCTCAACCCCTCACCCTCACTCACCCTCAACCCCTCACCCTCAATCCCTCACCCTCACTCACCCTCACCCTCACTCACCCACACTCACCCACACTCACCCACACTCACCCACACTCACCCACACTCACCCCCACTCACCCTCACTCACCCTCACTCACACTCACACTCACCCACCCTCACTCACCCTCACTCACCCTCACTCACCCTCACCCTCACTCACCCTCACCCTCACTCACCCTCACTCACCCTCACCCTCACTCACCCTCAACCCCTCACCCTCAACCCCTCACCCACCCTCAACCCCTCACCCTCACTCACCCTCAACCCCTCACCCTCAACCCCTCACTCACCCTCACTCACCCTCACTCACCCTCAACCCCTCAGCCTCACCCTCACTCACCCTCAACCCCTCACCCTCACTCACCCTCACTCACCCTCAACCTCATGCTAAAGATTTACAAAAAAACCCATAAACAATTCTAAAAGCACTAACTCTAATGCTGCGAGACCTATTGCATTTCTAATGCTTGTGTGGATTTATGAGCGGTGTATCCCTTTCACTGAGTGCAAAATCGTGGTACAGCTTCAGCCAGAAATGGAGGAACACTTGTTTATTTACAATATTACCTCTGGATAGAAATGTTATATATGTGATATTTTAATATGGGATTCTAACGTCATAGTTTTATTGTGCAACTGTAAAACTTCTATGCGAAGACAGACAGCGTTTCTGTTTGAAAGCAAAGCCTTAGTTAGCCCTTTCCGGCTGCTAATCCCAACCACAACCCATGCAGTTTCTCTCTAGAAAGGTGTGTGCATAGGAACATGGGCCATCCCCAATCTGGGACTAACCCACTTCAAGAGCTTCCAGAGCACTGGACTCTGGGGAGGCTAATGGGCCTCTTGTTATGAATGAAAGTGGAATTTGCACATCATTGATGGTCCTTCCAGTAGCAATGTCTTGAGTCTCTTTCCAATGCAGATCATAGCAACATCCCCAATGGGTGAATTCAGGGAACAACTTTTATCTACGTAATGCAAGAAAAAGCTTAAATACTTAAATGTGATTTAAGCCTGGTGGATTCAGTGAGGATCCTTTTTTATTATGTATTTATTTCGTTTTTATGTTTACAGCCATGCACTATTCTCAAAGTAATTCAAATAGCACTAACTTTGAGACCAGTGTTAATAATTTCCCAGAGCCTGGTCAATGCATTCAGAATAAAAAAAATCCAACACATGACCTCTTTTAAGGTCCATTGTATTGATTTGAAGGTATTCGTTCCATTAGTTATTCACACACATATTATAACATTTACAACAATCTTCAGGAGGGCTAATTTGTATACGATAGGCTGGCTTTCAGAGTACAAGTATTGTGAGCACTTGGTAAACCCGATTATGAAGACAAGTTTTAAAGCAACTACAATTAACTGAATAAAAGCAGCACAAAGTGTACTACAGGTGTGTAAATGTATTTATTTATTCATTCACACTTTTTGTTTTCTGCCGTATGCAACATAGCACTTGTATTGGGTAACCTTTTTTAATTGGGAGGTATAAAGCAGCACATTATTAAAGCAGTGTTCTTGATGCTTAAATCGTATGGTATTAAATGGATACTAAATTACCAGAAAGTTGTCAATAGTTCAGCAAATATGTTATAATTAATGCATTTTCTTGCAGTTTAGCCAATCTCACCTTCAGGCGCAGGGTCTAAACTGTTCACATAGTGCAGGAATTATTAAACGCTGGAGGTTAACTTAACTTTGCACCTTTTATAAATACGATATTAATTCTAAACAGTGTAAAGGCATCTTGGTGGTTATGTCCCTGTGAATGAATACACCTGCGAAACCCCTCTGTGTTTTCACCATTCACTTCCCAGGATTGAAATTCTGAGTGATCACTGCGCCTTGAAGCCTTTCATTTGGGGAGAATGCCAGGAAACAGTGCTGCCGTGGGGGATGGGACGTCTGCCCGATCACTTTAGATATGCTAATGCCAGCCTTTGTCCAGGTGTGTGTGCGCGCGCCCTTGCAGGAGAAGGGCTCTCCAAAGCAGTGGCTGCCTGGTTACCAGCTCTGACTTTGGCTTTGTTATGGATAAGTGTTTCCTGCCGTGATAGAAGCACAGCCACACCTCGGCTCCCTGCTCTCAAACTCACTAACTAACATGAAGAGAAACAGAAGATTTCAAACAGAGCCTTGTGTGCGCTCACAAGACACCAGCAAAGTGTTCAGTTGTACTTTTTTTCACCCGTAAATCTGTCAATCTTATTAATTACATTTGCGCACTCTAGACACTTACAGAATGGCAATACACACATGTTTACTTATGCAATATATTGAAAAAATGGAATCTGAACACTTGGTAAAAAGGCTTTCAACTCTTGCAGTTTTACTCTGTTGCATATTATACCTCTACGACTTTAATAGTTAGCATCCTATAATTAAAACATTGTATTTAAACTGGAATATGGGTGAATGTCTGCTGTTTTTCGTAAAGTTCAGCAGATTCTCAAGTGCGCTTAAAATTGTTTCAACGAGGGTCAGCTGGTATCAATTTCGTATTTTTTAATTTTTTCACCTTCAGTGTTTAATACTCACTTACTGTTACAAAACGACTTTCATCTAAATAACTAATTCATAGAACTAAACAAACGAAAAATGGTTTGTATTATATTCCGATTGTGTATAGTCAGGGAAATTTCAGATCTGGCAAACGAATATATTCTTAACAAGTGAGAATTATTAATGTGTTGAACAATATTAATTACAATTGAGTAATTTGCCATTTTCAGCTCTGTGTCGATGGTATTAAATCGTAAGTGGATTTATATCACGTGTTATACTTGAAAGAGGTGTTAAGGAACACATCTAGTAGATTCAATATCACTGTACAGGGGCATAACACAAGTACCAGCAACCACCAGGGCACGGAGGAAACCATGCTCTTTTAGGGGCCCCATCAACTCTTCGGGGGTGGGGGCCCTTATTCTTGCCAAGGTCAACAAAATCAACAAGATTTGGGAGGCTTATGGGCCTCTCCTTACATTCTGCGGGGAGGGGGACATCATTGTGCTTTACACAACTATCAGCCTAGACTTTATTTTCAAGTACCCATTATCTGAAATAGTAATGAAAACCTTTCACACCCCTAACCATCCCAAAATGAACTCGTGGTATGAAATATCAATGTATGTTGATTAGAACAAGGATCTGGTTCAGTAGGTATACAAAATATGATTCATATAAATTTAGCAAATATAAAAATATGTTAATAGGAGGTTTTCCAACAACAACCCCCTAGGCCTAGCTTTAATACAGGGTTGTGCTGGTGCTAGCGGTGTGCAAAGCAGTGGAAACTGTAGCAACAATCTAGCACTATAACCTATTTTGCTCCAGAAGTTCAAACTCTCACAACACAATAATCCTTTTATGTCAACCCATAGGTAATATAGTCTAAGGGATATTAGAATACCAATATTAGATTATAGAATATTGCACAAATCATAGGTGTTGGTGCAGAGCCTAATCTGACTTTGCCCGCAAGAGACTCCAGACAGTGGCAAAGGGTCAAAAAGTATATCATCTAATATACTTACGTGTAGTGTGTGTTTTATACTAAAGCACTAATATTACACAATTAGCCCTTATGCAGTTGTCTACACATTGGAATTTCCACTGAAGTCTTACCCTTGCACATTGCACAAGGCTGAGCGCCATCGTAATGTCCAATTTTAGCATTAGCACCTTCAAAGACATCGGTGGGCGACTGTTTCTAAATCTGGGATACGCTATTTTCTGTCATTTGGGCAGCACAGCACTCTGTTACATGAAGGGTAGGAAATGTGGATCTTATTGTGCCCAGTTTATATGTGTACTAATTAATGTCTGAAATTAAGGTAAATGTGCTGTAGTAGGGTTTCTGTGGGCTGGGAACTAGTCACAGACATGCTAAACACAAGGCACATTAAACTTTCGGTATAATGTGTTCAAATTCAGCCCCAATGGTATTATACTTACTATTTGAGGCGTCCTAGATGGTGCAAGCCTTACAATGTAACAATAGGCATTAATAACTATAGGTTATTTGCAAAAAAAATCGATTTGTTTATATTGCATTGCAGTGTGATGTACCTCAGGGCAGATTTACAAGCCCCGTACACCACTTTTACGCCGTCGTTGCGTCACTTATGTGACGCAGCGGCGGCGTAAAGCCAGTGCCATGCTGCAGGGTATTTACAATGTGACACATCTAGGGAGATGCGTCACGTTGTAAAGCCCTGTGCCACATTAAACCTGCGTCAGGTTTCATGTGGGCGTTCTGGTGCGGGGGGCGTTCCGGCACAGGAACGCCTCGGAAAAGTGGCTGAGTGAAATCAACAAGATTTCACTCAGTCACTTTTCCGACCCTGCTGTGTCAAAACCTTGCACCTGCTTGAAGCAGGCGTAAGGCTTGACGCACCATGTTAGACGCAGGCAGGGTTGGCACAGTGCTGGAGTTGTTGTGCCCGCGACACAACTCCTGCACTGTGCCAACGTTACAGCAGCAGAAGCAACATGCGCCGCATTATAAATGCGGTGCATCCATGGTGGCGCAAGGATTGAGATGCGTGTCGCAAGTTTCCTGGCGCATCCCTGTGGATTTGCAGGGATGCGCCAGGAAACATAAATCTGCCCCCTTATTCTTAAACTGCAGATCAGGTCAAACAGAAATAGTGAAATATTCTGGGATTAAAAAGTGACCTAAATTGCTTTTAGAAATGGTTATAAAGCCACCAACAATTTCAGATACAAAAAGCCTTAATTCATTAGTTTCATGTAAATAAAAATGTTGTTTAATAAATAGAGTAAAACATTATTTGCATAAAAAATATTTGGATAAAGAGAAATTTATGCAGCTTTTCCTTCAAAATGTAGGTCTTTTCTGCTGCTAGTGTGTTTTCTGGTGAGCAAAGTGTGTTTAAATGCAAAGTGTGTTTAAGGCTGCAGTACCACCTCCTGTCTCTGGGGACAGAGGGAGCAAAAATATAAACACACTTGATGAAACTCAGGTCCCCACAAGGCAATTTTTTAGAAAGTTGTAAAAATTGACACAGATGTTCCTAAAGTCATTTTATATCATTTAGAAGACAGTGCCTTGTGGGGACCTGGGTTCAGGTCCCCACAGTGCAATCAAGTCCCCACAGCGTGAGTGTGTTATCACACCCAAGTCCCCACAAGGATAGTAACACAAACCCACACATACACACACACATATACACACTCACGTACACACACACACACACACGTACAACCACACACACATACACACACACACACGCACACACACACACACACACAGATACACCCGTGTACGCACACACACACACACACACACAGCCATCAGCAGCACACATCCTCCACCTCATGCTCTTCAATGCATCCTCAGTTGCCTCACAAGCATCTAACATTGCTGACATCTCCTCACAACACAGCCTAGATACATTGTTCATCAAACTAGTCCCAGACCAACTAGTCCCAAACCAACATGGATGTCTTCATCCCCAGCGCTATAGCATCCAATGCATAGACTACGGTCACAAGACCGAAGGAGAGCTTGAAGTCACTCACAAGTCCACCTGGCCATGAACCATCAGCGATGTAACAACTACGTGTTTTGTTCTACTATTCTTCTACTCTTCTACTTCCTGGAAATACTACAAACATCCCTGGACCCAACAAGAGCTTTACAGATGAAATCACAGACTTTATTGCCTATTTCCCCATTCAGTGCAACCACACCACATCCCTCACAATGTCAACCTCCCAAGGGATTCAAACACAACAACAACAAGGAATCAATCCCTTGATACATCAAAGAACATGTCTTTAATAAAGTAAGTGATCAACATAAGTAATGCATGTTATCTTTATTGAACCACTTCCCTCTTTATAATGCTATGCGAACACTTTGTGGAACTTAGGTTCTTCTTCTCCAGCTGATGAAAAACAGCAGGGAAGTATAGGCAAAATACAGTGTTATTGTCTTCTTTTGCCACATCACTTGTCATCTTTGGTGCACATGTGCCTGGGTGACCTGTTCAGATGACTCTGGAGTAAGAGGCAGACGTATGTCCTTAATGGTCTCTACGGGTGCCTCTGGAGGGAAAGACAGGCGTGTGTCCTGGATGGCCTCTTCGGGTGACTCTAGAGTCAGAGGCAGACCTGTGTCCTGGATGGGCTGTACAGGTGTAACTGGAGTTAAAACAGGCTTGTGTTCTGGAAGGTCTGTGCAGGTGTCTCTGCAATGAATGACAGGCGTCTGGCCTGGATGGGCTGTATAGGTTCCTCTGGAGTGCAAGAGAGGTTTATGTCCTGGAAAGCCTCCTCATTTGTCCCTGGTGTCCCCAGTGGGAAGCATTCTTTTTTTCCTGTACAGGTGCTTCTGGAGTGAAAGACAAGCTTCTGCGCTGGATGCTCTGCACAGATGGCACTGGAGCGAAAGAGAGGCTTATGTCCTTGAAGGTCTGTATAGGTTCTTCTGCAGTGAAAGACAGGTTAATATCCAGATACGGCCTTATCCGGTGTCCCTGGTGCCCCCTGAAGAGGGAGGCTGCCTTATGTCCTTTACAGGTGTCTCTGCAGTGAAAGAGAAGCTTATGTCCTTGAAGGTCTGTATAGGTTCTTCTGAAGTGAAAGACAGGTTTATGTCCAGTCACGTCTACTCCAGTGTTCCTGGTGCCCCCTGTAGAGGGGACTGGCTTATGTCCTTTACAGGTGCCTCTGGAGTGAAATACAGGCTTGTGTTCTGGATGGTCTGTACAGGTTCCCCTGGAACAAAAGAGAAGCTTATGTTCTAGATGGTTTATATAGGTTCCTCTCTACAGTGAAAGCCAGGCTTACGCTAGAAAATCCTCCTCGGTGTCCCTGGGGTCCCTGGAAGAGAGGTTGGTATATGTCCTATACAGGTGTCTCTGGAGTGAAACATAGGCTTGTGTCCGAGAAAACCTCCTCCATGTGTCTGGAGTGAGAGGCAGGCTCATATCCTGGATATCCTCTCCAGGTCCCGAGACGGATGCACTGTAGTCCTGTGCGCAAATATAGACTACAGGATCCATTCTATATTTTAAGAAGATTTATTTTCAGAAAAAACGACCCACAACTGCGGAAGGGTCTTAACTGTTCCAGAGGCAGCAGCATCTGATTTACTGAGAATCTGGAACTTGCAGTAGTATTTAAAAATACAAGCATAAAGTAAATATCAAATCAAAACAAAAAAAACACGTATCATAGTATCACCACTATTACATATCTTCCCCTCTTAACAAAACACAAACAGAAGTTCATTGAAAATCATAATCAAGTAACTTGATAGGTAAATTGACCATGCGTGTACTATGTGTAGAAAGACTCCGTTTCTACACGTAGAGACAAAGATAAGCTTGAGACTTGCTGATGTGAAAGAGTACTGCCCAAACCTGGAACTGAATTTTTACTTTCACCTGAAGAACCAGTGCTCAGATCAGAGATCAGTAGAAATCATGGAATCCATGGTGCTCAAATGTGAAAACCATGGCACAAGTGTGCATTTTCCTATACATCTCTACTTGTAAGTTGGAAGAAGGTACAACAAAATTCTTATTCCACTACTCCTTACCATATAATAGCACAGAACCCTTACCCACTTTAGCGATTTTTACAGAAGTACATTTTGAGTTTCCTCTTTTAATGATAACCCAATCATTAATTTTATAATCTACATATTTCAAGTTCCTTTTGCTATTAAAATTTTCCTTCAGTTTGAGTTGTCTATTACCAACTCTTTCATGCAATTTACTCCTGTCAATATTCATATTTGTGTTGGAAAAGCTTGCAGACAACCAATTAGGAAAAGGGTTGGACTTCAGATCTCTACCTCTCAGCAACTTATAAGGTGAAACACCTGTGGTATAATGAGGCGCAATAAGGTGAGCCCAAAATTTCTCTTTGATAAAAATACTTAAATTCAACTAAACTCAACTCAATTCAATCCTGCTGACATTGCAATTTGCACTCCTTTAAGAATGCTTCCGACCCTTTCAACTAATCCATTTGCCAAAGAGCTAAAAAGAACAACTCGATGATGCTTAATATCACACTATACGAAGATGTTTATTATCATGATTTCACAAAAAATGTTTCATTTCATTGGAAATAAAAAGTCGACCATCATTGATAACAATCATATTTGGAGACCCCTCCAAATAAAATACACTCTCCAGAAACTTAATATCATTGTTGGTGTTGGAAGAGTCTAGAAAAGCAGAATACATCTGTTTTGAAAACAGTCTACTAGTAAAAATAAATATCGCTTATCATAGGACGTAAATGAAAAGGACCAGAAAAAATCTAAAGCCACTTTTCCCTAGGGTTGCTTTGGTAGAGGTACAGGATACAAAGGTCTCTCCATAGTTCTCCAGTGCTTATCAGACACAACACACTGCGGACAAGCATCAATATAACTTCTCATTTGTGTGTCCATTGCCGGCCACAGTAAAACTGTCTCAAATTCTTAGAAGTCACTGATATGCCTAAATGTTCTTCATGGGCTAAACCAATCAGTTTCTCATGTAGACTCACAGGTGGTATAAATGTACCATTTCTCACACGGATATCATTCCCACAAGACAAGCCATCTGAAACCTGACTAAACGCTTTGAGATCAGCAGCAAGACTGTTAGACTGAGGGCAGCTTTCCTTAGTGTACTTAAAGACAGACCCTGCCCATTCTTCCGCAGATATTAAACCTCTAGCTCCACTATAGAGTCGACTGCAGCTGTAACACAACCACAATCACCATTGATGTCATCCACAAAATCAGTAGAAGAAATAGGCAAACATGAAAGGCCAGAGCCTTACCAATCATGCTGAAGCTTTTCCAAGCCCATTACCACTCAATAAATAAACCAGAGGCTTGTGATCCATGTAAACATCAAAGGAGCCACTTCACATGTATGTTTTAAAGATTTAAACAGCCCACACACAGGCCTGAGCTTCTCTTTCAAGAGGATCATACTTAGTCTCAGAATCTTTGGGGTCCTGAGGCAAACACAAAAGTAGTCTCTTTATCATTAATTAACTGTCCAAAACAGCACCAATCCCATTCTTACTGGCTAGGAAACATCTCCCTTCAGGTCCAAAAGAATCCAAAGCAGGTATATTCACAACCAATTTATTTACCTCTTCAAAAGCAGCATGAATGTCTAGAGTGAGAAGGAGGCTTGTCTCCTGGGTATCCTATTCAGGTGCCTCTGAAGGTGGATGCATTGTAGCACTGTGGTAGACAAGGTGTGGAAATATAGACTACAGGATCTAGTTGATATTTCAAGAGGATTTATTTTCAGAAAACACGGCCCACAACTGTGGACAGGTCTGAACTGTTCCAGAGTCAGCAGCATCTGATCTGATGGGAATCTGGAACTTGCAACAATATTCCAAAAAACAAGCATACAGTGAATACCAAATCAAAACAAAAAAACTTAAGGTTCAAAGTATCATCACTATTACATATCTTCCCCTGCTAACAAAACACAAACAGGAGTTCATTTAAAATTGTAATCAAGTAACTTGATAGGTAAATTGACCTTGCACGTCCTATGTGTAGAAAGACTCAGCTCATGTAATTTTACATGTTGAGACAAAGATAAGCTTGAGACTTGCTGATGTGAAAGAGTACTACCCAAACCTGGAACAGAATGTTTACTTTCACCAGAAGAACTAGTGCTCAGATCAGAGGAAATCATGGAATCGTAAATCGTAGTGCTCAAATGTGAAATCCGTGGCATTAGTTTGCATTTTCCTGTACATCTCTCTTGTAAGTTGGAAGAAGGTACAAGACAACTCTTTTACCACTACTCCTTACCGTATAATAACACTTTAGAGATTTTTACAGGAGAAGTAAATTTTGATTCTCCTTTTTGCCTTAGCGTGTTTTTTTAATGAGAACCCAATCATCAATTTTAAAATATACATCTTTCAATTTCCTTTTGCCATTAACATTTTCATCAGTTTGAGTTGTCTATTACTAACTCTTTCATGCAATTTACTCATGTCAATATTCATATTTGTGTTGGAAAAGTTTGCAGAAAAACAATTCAAAAAAAGAGTTGGACTTGAGATCTTTGCCTCCCAGCAACTTAAAAGGTAGAATTAAGCGAAATAAGGTGCATCCAAACTTTCTGTTTTAAAAAATTACTGAAATTCAGTTGTGCTGACATTGCAGTCTGCACTCCTTTAAGTTTGCTGTTTTCTCTTTCAACTAATCCATTTGCCGAAGAGCTATAAACACGAAGATGCTTAATATCACACTTGTACAAAAATCTTTCATTTAATTGGAAATAAAATGTGTACCATTATTGATAACAATCATATTTGGAGACCCCTCAAAATAAAAGACACTTTTCAGAAATGGAATAGCATCGTTGGTGTTGTAAGGCATAATACATCTGTTTGAAAATAGTCTACTAGTAAAACTAAATATCGCTTATCAAAGGACCAAACACACTCAAAATCACCATTGATGTCATCCACAAAATCAGTAGAAGAAATAGGCAAACATGAAAGACCATAGCTTTATCAATCATGTTGAAGCTTTTCCAAGCCTATTACCACTTAATAAATAAACCAGAGGCTTGTGATCCATGTAAACATCAAAGGAGCCACGTCACATGTATGTTTTAAAGATTTGAACAGCCCAAACACATGCCTGAGCTTCTCTTTCAGGAGGACCATACTTAGGGGCCCATTAGGATGGCGGGCGGATTGCCCCCGCCTGCCCGGTGGGGGCAATCCGCCCACCATCCTCAACAGAATGACCCCCCACCACCACATTAGGATGTCCGGGGGGTCCGCGGCGGATGGAAAGTCCGTCCGCCGCATTTCCGCCGGTCGCAAAGTCGACCGGCCGAAAAAGTGCTTGTCTATGGTGGCGGTGTCTGCGAGACACCACCTCCATATTAGGATGTGTGCGGTCAGATGCTTAATGGATGGCCACGAATTGTCTGAAACTCAATTCAGAAAAAACTGATGTAGTCATCTTCGGTCACCTCTCCCCGGGCTGGTCACCTGTCTGGTGGCCACCATCTTTCGGTCCCCCGCCGAGTCCAGCTAGCAAAGTGAGAAATCTAGGCGTCATCTTCGATGCTGGCCTCAATTTTATGGCACATGCGAATAAAACTGCGGCTTCAGCTCATATGAAATTGAGAATGATTAGGAAAATACTACCTTTCCTACCGAACACGGCCGGGAAAACACTGGTCAGCTCACTAGTCCTGTCCTCCTTGGACTATTGTAACGCTCTATTCTTAAATGCCCAAGTCCGAGTGACAAATAAGATGCAGTCAATCCAAAATGCAGCCGCACGAATGCTGGCTGGGAACCCCAAGTTCGCACCAGTTACAAACATCATTAGGGATCTCCATTGGCTCCCGATACGCAGCCGTATCAAATTCAAATCGCTGTGTATTGTTTACAAGTCACTCAATAATCAAGGTCCCCACTTTCTCAAACAGAATCTTCTCCATCATGTCCCAACCCGATCTCTTCGTTCCTCTGTTCAGAACCTCTTGGCTGTGCCTCGCACTAGAACAGTCACCTGGGGCGACAGGCGTTTCCTGGTTGCCGCCCCTAGACTCTGGAACACCCTTCCTGCACATATCCGAGCAAGTCCCTCCCTGTTCACATTCCGCAAACAGCTAAAGACGTGGTTATTTGACCAATAGCCTTGTATATCTTCTTTACCCCAGTTGCTGATCCATCCCTTAATTAGTGCCGAGACGCCCACGGGTATTCGCCCCGCTCTACAAAGGTCAATAAATAAATAAATAAATAAAATAAATAAATAATGCCGCCGTGGAGAAGAATGCGGTCTTTACTTTGGGGGCCCGTTGCAGGCCCCCTTGGTGAAGGCGAGGTGGGGGGTCCACATAGGGGGTACCTGTGGTACCCCCTGCATTTGCATACACAATGCGGCAGGCACCGCGCGGTGCCTGTTGCTTTGTGTATGCAAATGCACAACATGCATTTGTCACATTGCGGCGGGTGCTGGTGTAAACACCGCTCCCCGTAATGTTACAAATGCATGATGCGCCCGCCATAATTTGCATGGCGGGACCGCCGCTCAGGTCGCGCGCGGTCCCGTCTTCCACAGGGATGGTGGGCGGACAAAGTCCGCCCGTTATCCTAATGTGCCCCTTAGTCTCAGAATCTTTGGGGTCCTGAGGCAAACACAAAAGTAGTCTCTTTATCATTAATTAACTGTCCAAAACAGCACCAATCCAATTCTTTCTGGCTAGAAAACATCTCCCTTCAGGTCCAAAAGAGTCCAAAGCAGGTATAGTCACAACCAATTTATTCACCTCTTCAAAAGCAGCATGAATGTCTGATGTCCAGTTAAATATAAAGGTTGCTCTACCAATGCATAACCAAGAACAAAACAAGCATAGCACTCACACAGTCATAAAAATGAACGGGTGGTGGTGCCTTCAGAATTACCCCCAAATTGCAAAACGTTGCTCTTACACCATCAGCTGAAATACAGTGAACTAAGTATTCAACTGTTTGGCTGAAAAAAGTACACTCTGCCTTCACTGCCATTCCCCTGTTACTCATTATGTTTAACACATTTTCAAGTGGTCAGTCAAACAGTAGTTGTAAAGGGCAGCTTATCACCCATGAGGGTATCCAGGCTCTGAGTTGCTGGGTTTACTCAAACAACAAAGTCTTGAGTCTCTTCCTGAAATCCTTCAGTGAGGGTGATGTTTGGAGGTTGGGGGGAGTGTGTTCCAAGCTCTGCCGGTGAGGTGGGAGAAGGGATGGCCTCCTCTCTGGCTATGGCGGAAGTGCGGTGTCTGTGCGAAGGAGGTGGAGCAAAGGCTTCTGGATGGTGGGTGGAAGTTCAGGCGGTGGTTTATGTATGCTGGTCCTTGGTCGTGGAGGGCTTTGTGGGCATGTGTCAGCAGCTTGAATCGGCATCTTTTCTAGACAGGGAGCCGGTGGAGGGTTCTCAGGTGTTGGGTGATGTCAGTCCATTTGGCCAAGTTGAGGATCAGTCTGGCCACTGAGTTCTGTATTGCCTGAAGCCGTCTCATGAGTTCCCTGGTGGTTCCTGTGTGCAGTGCATTGCCCTAGTCTAGCTGGCTGATGATTAAGGCTTGAGCGACTATTTTTTTGTGCTGATGAGGAGCCATTTGAAGATTCTTTGGAGCAGGCGTAGAGTGTGGAAGCAGGCGGTGGAGACTGTGCTGATCTGTCATTTCATGGTGTGTTTGCTGTCCAGGATGATGCCGAGTTGTGGGCATGTTCTTTTGGTGTGGGAGTAGGTCTGAGTTCAGCGGGCCACCAGCTGTTGATCCAGAGGGAGGTGTGGTTGGCAAAGATCAGCACTCAACTGATCCTTTCTCTCACCAAAGACCCCAGCACCGCCAAAACTAACCTACACGAAGGAATGAAAGAAGTCGCCGAATGGATGAAACAAAGCCGTCTGAAACTGAACTCAGACAAAACAGAAGTCCTCATCTTAGGTAAATCCCCCTCTGCATGGGACGACTCCGGGTGGCCGGAAGCCCTCTGAAATGCACCCATCCCGACAAACCACGCACGGAACCTTGGCGTCATCCTGGATTCTTCACTCTCAATGAACAGACAAGTCAGCGCCGTATCCTCTTCCTGCTTTAACATTCTTCGCATGCTCAGAAAAACATTTCGCTGGATCCCCACCGAAACAAGGAAAACAGTCACCCACGCTCTAGTCACGAGCCGACTGGACTACGGAAACACCCTCTACGCAGGTACCACCGCTAAACTCCAGAAGAAACTACAACGAATCCAAAACGCCTCAGCCAGGCTCATATTAGACATCCCACGCAACGAACACATCTCTGGTCACCTTAAAGACCTCCACTGTCTACCCGTCAATAAGAGGATTACTTTCCGACTGCTTACCCACGCACACAAATCACTCTACGACATCGGACCAGATTGCCTCAACTCTCGACTGTCCTTCTACACCCCCTCCCGCCAACTTCGCTCTTCCAGCCAAGCCTTCGCCACTGTACCTCACAAGACCACCATGGGAGGCAGATCCTTCTCATACCTAGCTGCCAAAACATGGAACTCACTCCCCGCTTACCTTCGCCTCACCCAGAATCACCTAGCGTTCAGAAAGCAGCTTAAAACGTGGATATTTGACAAATAATCCTCCTCCCCTTCCTAAGCGCCTTGAAACCCTCTGGGTATGCAGTGCGCTATATAAATTTTATGACTTGACTTGACTTGACTCAGTGTTGAGCTTCAGACAGTTTTTCTTTTTAAATTGTAAAATTCTTTTTTGCATATTTCACAATTATACACGACCATTCGCCTACAACCCTGAGGCCGGCTGCAGGACTTCTCGAATATGTAAACACAGCTAATGAGCCAACAACCCAAGGGGCAGGCAGCGAACATTGACCAAGAAGGAAAGGATGTCATATATGCACACAAAAGGGAAACTCAAAATATAACAAAAGCTCCATAAACTATACCCATTCAGTCTACATCCGTTCTGTGCTGTCTAATTGCATGTAAAGCATTGCGGTGTTGCTTATGGGTAAACACACGGAGGGGTACAATATAATTCCAGCTATGCAGTCACTAGACCCGAACTTCCCACCTTCCAGTAACACCGACAGTGGGGGAGTTACATCTAAACGCAGTCTCAATGCTTCCCCCTAGGGGGCTCACCCAGGTGTGCATTGCCTGGTACAGATTAAATAGTGTCAGCATGCGCAGTGTCGCCAGGGTCCGCGGGGTTGCGCCTGTACTGTCCGTGTTTTTGGCAAGTAAATAGGTTGTGTAAAATCCCCAGAAATTCTTGGTTCTGCTCCTGGGAGGGAACAATGCACTACAATTCTCAGTTTGTGTGCTGCAATATAGCATGTCACGTGACCACTGTGTGACTGTGGGCAAGGGGCCTTTCGACCAGCACATTGCAACCCGCCTCTTGGCCATAAGAAGACCCATATCCACTAGCCTACGCACTGACTTGGGCAGTTGTTTAGTATACCCCAGAAGGGCAAGAATCGGGTCTGGGGCTAGCTCTGTGTCTACTATGTTCCCCAACTCCTGAAAAAGGGTTTCCCGATATGCACACACCCCCGGGCACTGCCACACCAAATGTAGAAAATCTGACGATTGTGTTCTGCATCTATCACAAGCCGGTGACTATCAGATTCCATACCTGTGTAATCGTTCTGGCGTGTTGTACACCCTATTAACATACTTGAAGTGAGTCTTCAGTGTAAGGAGATACGCCGAGTGCTAGTGCAACAATAAGTCCACATGGTGTCATCAATTTCCTGCTGCAAGTCTCATTGCCAGGCAAGTCCGGCCTTAGTACACTGATTCGCCTGGTGGGACATTCCTAATTTATTTATTAGTGACCATTTTGCAGGGCGACTTAGCTCTGATTATGTAGGTCAGTTCCGGCACTTCAGGGGATTCCTGTAGCTCATCTCCTAAGATACCGCACAATGCCCTCCACACTCTATGAAATTGAAACCGTTGCAGCATATTGCTAGCTATCACAGGGCTCGCCGCCTCTTCCCAGGACTTAACTACACTGTCTTGAAATAAGTCTCCTGTCGCCGTTATATTCAATGATTGTAATGCTTGAATAACCCCTTTAACCATGCACTGGGCCATCCAAAGGGTCCAATCTATGGGCATGTCCGGGAAATAGAACTGTGCCCCGCCTGCATCTGTAATATGTAATGCCATGCATGCAGAGTGGAATTAAGCGAGTCTAGAATCCCCGTCCTGGGGTCGGTAGGCTTAAATAACATGGCAGGCAGGGGTAGGGGAGCAGCGAAGAGACTTTCCATACATAGAAACAGAATATCAGAAGCACCATGCATTCAATAATAAGCATGGGTTCCCTGCGCCGCTCTATAATACAAATTTTAATCTGGTGCGCCTAACCCCCCAAGTGATATGGCAAGGTAACTATCTGCCAATTCACCCTTGCTTGTTTACCCTCCCAAGCCAATTTTTTCACTAGTGTGTTAACTCTCCAGAAGAAAGAAGAGGGCAAAACAATAGGAATATTCGTGAAAAGGAACAGAAATCAGGGCAGAACCACCATCTTCATGATAGAGATTCTACCAAGTAAAGACAATTGCAATTTAATCCAGGTTTCCACATCATCCTCCAGTTTATTGACCGCAGTGCCGTAATTTTCTCTGAACACAATCTCCGAGTCCGTGTGTAGCCGGATTCCGAGATATCGTATCGCGTCCGTGGTCCATTGTAGTGGATAGTCTGGCTTGAAAGGTAGCGTGGCTGCGGAAATCGGAAATCTGGAAATGCGTCTGAATGCTACGTCTCCCCATGGGAGGTGTTGGGAGGGGCAATGAGGAGAAATGTATTTGTTTTTCCTTGTTTTTTCATCTTTCTTCATTCTGCAGCACACATAGAATGGGTAAATTACCTCTAATGATTGTTTATGTACAGGAAGGTGTCCCTTTCTATACATAAACAATCCTTTAAATCAATGACGTTTTGCAAGTTCTATGTGTGCTAATGCAGCCCACATAGAAGTTGTAAAACACCATTTCTGATTATTGCAGGAAGGCAACCCTTGCTGCACATAAACAATCATCCCCTTGGTGCAGGCCTCCTTGCACCATGGTGCAGGGGTGCCTGCGTCAGCGCATGGCAGTAGTTTTGCGCTAGCGCAGGGGGAAGCACAGAGATGCAACATATTGTTGTAAATATGTTGCATCCCTGTGCTTCAAAACGAATGCAGCGCGGCACAGCAAAATTACTTGCTGCACCGCACTGGGTTAGTTTATTGTAAATCTGCCCCAAAGTTTATAAAGAAGGACTTTCAGGTCCTTCTTCACACTGAGGGGAATGGGCCTTAATTTGTGTAAAACCAGAACGGCACCCAGTTGGAGCTTAAAAGAATGTTCAAACCCCTTTCCCATAACTATTTTGTTCCTAAAACCTTAGGGAATTTAAAGAAGAGGGATGAATCTAAGTTCTAATCTGTTTCCAAATTTAAAATAGGCATTTCCCCCAAAATGCTCGGGTTGTCATGTCCAGGTTGCAAAAGAATGCCCACCCTAGCTAGATTCTTCCATCCCATGATGTCTCACCCAGCTACATACAATTTGGTTGATATTTAGCATCTTTAACATTCCAATAAGGCATTTAAATAACCAAGAACATCAATATCTTGGTCAACGAAGCCCTTGGAATTGAAATCAGTTTCTTTTAAAACAAAATACGTTGGCCAATATTTCAAGAAGATGTTATCAACTAGAATAGTAATTGGTGCTCCAGAGCCTGCAATCACTTGTAAATGTTTGCTATCAATTTTCGCCTGACACAAGGGCTCTATCATTTTGCAATCACCTAAAATATTTCTTACATGGTCAACCGTCAAAACTACATTACTCAATTCATCGGCACATTCTTGTACTTTAAACCTGACAATTTTCATATTGCTCTTCCGATTAAGCATGGGCGGATTTCGCGGATCCACGATCCACGAATTTGCGGATTCGCAGAATCCGCGAATTTGCGGATTCGCGGATTTTGCTGATTTTTTTAATGGGGGGGTCTTCTGTGCAAGTTCAAGTGCCTCTTGTGTGTATAAATAGTCATAGACCGATCAGAGCAGCAGATGAAGAGAAAGAAGCTCCTGGTCACAGGAACAGCACGAGGATTGGGCTCGTGAAAGTCAAGGATACAAAGGCCTCTATCCAGCATCACAGCTGATTTTCGACGGTAGATTTGGGAAGAAGGCACACCTGCCCAGCCTCCACGACGCTCACGATTGTTTTTGGGCTGATGAATGAGTCACTGAATTTGAGCTTCAACTAGTTCCAGCGGCCATGTGTGTGTTACTATGCACACCGATGTGCGCAGGGGTCCCTTGAGTGAGCTGTCCATCCATCATCCTGGGCTGTAACTATTTTAGGATGGCGCCGGCAAGCTGCCAGCGCCATCCTAAAATAGTTACTAAATGAGCTTAATCAGGAAGCACTAATAGATAAAATAAAGCAGGTGCTCGAGCACCTGCTTTATTTTATCTATTAGTGCTTCCTGTTGAAGCTAACTTAGTAACTATTTTAAGATGGCGCTGGCAGCTTGCCGGCGCCATCCTAAAATAGTTACAACAACAACTTCAAGCTCGAAGGCTTGAACTTTTGCCACCCGAATCCTCCGCTCGCGGATTCGCAGATTTTCGGTAAATTCGCGGGAGTTCGTAGATTGACTGAAAATCCGCGAAATCCGCGAGCGGAACGGATTTTGCGCTCACGATTACTTCCGATCATTGCAGCACCTTGTGGTACCTCCATGCATACAACAAACTGATGGAAAATTACCCATTTTTTGCTGGCATTAGGACTCTGCACACTTTACCACTGCTAACCATTGCAAATATGCTTGTGCTCTCTCGTCTAAACATGGAAAGGTTGACTTATCTCTTATCTGCATATGTAATTTCACTTACACAAGCCTAGTAAAGCAGTACTACGTGTACCCAGTGCCTGTAAATTAAATGCCGCTAGTGGGCCTGCAGCACTGGTTGTGCCACCCAAATTGGTAGCATTTTAAACATGTCTCAAGCCTGCCCTTCCAGAGACTGTGAGCTTGGTATTGAGGAACCCCTGGTAGCCCTTATAGCAAGCTTGCACCAAAGCCTTACCGCGAAGGTCCGGGTGACCAGGGATGGGCGATGCTCTGATAGTTTTAGGTCAAATAAAGGTGTCCGCCAAGGCTGTATCTTAGCCCCACTTTTATTCACCATTTACATTAATGATCTAGGGAAGTCTTTGTTAGCAGGCAACGCTGATGTCCCGCGGGTAGATGGGAAGCAGATACCGGCTCTTTTATATGCAGACGATGCTGTTCTCATCGCCCGCACGGGAATCGGGCTACAGACCCTTTTGGAACTCTTTGGCTCCTTTATGGCCAGATTGGATCTAAAAATCAATGTAACTAAATCGCACACAATGATTGTGGGTCCACAAAAAAACAAATCACATACAAAAACCTTTTTCTGTAACGGCGAGGCTCTCTCCAGGGTCCCGGTTTTTCCTTATCTAGGGGTCCTGTTTGATGAGAAGGGCTCCTGGGTCCCGCAAATCAAGGCCAAATGTATTTCTTTAGCCAGGTCCACAGCAGCCCTGTTGGATTTTACTAAAAGACTAGGGGCTAAACCAATGGAAGCCGTGTTAAAAGTTTACAAAAGTAAATGCATTTCAATAGCCTCATATGGTGCAGCACTGTGGGGTTATACTAATCTGGATAGTATGCAGATAGTAGAGAACAAACTCATTAGACGAATTCTGTCGGTCCCAAACTCCACACCTACATACTCCATACATGAGGAAGTTGGCCTACCTTATATTATAGATGGACTGAAAATGGCCCCCTTACTTTTTTGGGCCAATATCTGGTTAAATACCGAGTTGTCTTTAAATCACACAATCCTTAAAGACGTGACTGCAAGGGAGGGGGCAATGAAAATAGTCTGGCTGAGATATATAAAGTCATCATTCACTGCCCTCGGAAGACCTGATTTATATACAACACCATCTACAATCAGGAAAGCGGACATTGCATGGATTAAGAAGGAATTCCAGGGGAGGACACGCTTAGAGAGAGAGGAATATGAGGTTAATAAACCGTTAGTAAGAGCACATCTGGTTTTGTCCTCTTCCCCCTCAATGGAACCATACCTGCAATATGTCTCTAAACCCTTGCATAGATTCTTGTTAACCAGATTCAGATTGAATTTAATCCACTATCTATTAGGCACCTTCCCTACGTGGGGTAAACCAGAACATGCACCACCCTGTGAGTGCGATCAGTTCTCTAATCAGGACACTCTTCACTTCCTGTTTTTTTGTGCATTTTACGATACTGAGAGGAGAAAATACTTAATTCCCCTCCTGAAAACACTGGGCTTTATACAAGTGAGACCTGCCTTGCTTTACCTCCAAAGGTTACCGGACGCACATGTCACTTTTTGTGTAGCGAGTTTTTTAACAGCCGCGCACAGAGGTAGAAATAAAAGAATCCCTAGAACTGCTCTGTTTTAAATTAAAAATGAATACATTAACTGCTATTTTTCGTATGTATAATGGTGACCAATTCAGTGACTTTTTTATGGACACTATGTATAAACAAAATGAACTGTGGGTATTTTTAAAATGTCTTTTTAAATACATGTATGTTTTGCCTTTTATGATTTTAACAAAAATCGAATAAAGTGTATTTTGACTGACTGACTGACTGACTGTGAGGGTAGTTTTAAAAGTGCCATTTTGACCTGGCAAATAGACCTTTTGCGAGGCCCAACCCCTTCCTTTTACTACAAATAAGTCACCCTTAGGCTACGACCTGGACATCCCAGAGGGCAGGGTGCAAAGTATATAAAAAAAGTAGGAACTGTGCTTTTAAGTTTACATGTCCTTGTAGTGAAAAACTCTCAAATTCGTTTTTCACTACTGTAAGGCCTATCTCTCCCATAGGATAACATTGGAGTTGCCTTATTACATTTTATAAGAATAATTTCCTAATGGAAAGAGATAACCAGTTCAAGATTGGTGTGTCTGTAGTAACAATTTAAAATCCTAACTTATGGTGAAGTTGGATTTTAAATTGCCATTCTGAAAATAGCACTTTCAGAAAGTTGGCATACTCTGCTAGGAAGAAGGACTGCTGTGCTACTGAAGGACTGTCACTCTGCTGGACTCCTGCTTTGCTGTGCTGATCTGCTGCCATCACTCCTGAACCCAAAGTGACTCCAAGGGGTAGTTGACTGGCCTCCTGATCTGAAGCCCCAAGAGCATAACAGGCTTCCAACAACCTAGCATCTGCACCTGGACTCCGCCATCTGTGAGTCTACACTGCCAAGTGGTGCCCCTGCTTTGGTAGCCTCTGTAGATACAGTTGAATGCCATATCTCCTCTGTTGCATGATGGACCCAGAGGCAGAACTCCAGTTCTACTAATTGAATTTTTGTCGTTTTGGTCTTATTCTATTAATTAAAATCACTCTGTTTTTCTAATACTGTGTGGGCTCCTTTTGTGGTGTGTTTTCACTGTTTTACTGTTTAAAGTATTGCACAAATACTTCACACATTGTCTCTAAGTTAAGGCCAACTGCTCTGTGCCAAGCTACCAGGGGATCAAGAACAGGCAAATTTCAGATTTGTTTGTGTCTTACCCTGATAATACTTGTGGTTGCTGCTTGACCTAGGCTCACAACTAAGCATGGGCGGAAAATCCGTTCCGCTCGCGAATTTTGCGGATTTTCGGTAAATTCGCAATCCGTGAACGCTCGCGAATTTACCGAAAATCCGCAAATTCGCACGCAGCGGATTTTTTTTTCTTGGTGATACAATTTTGCGGCGTGCGGTGTAAGTTCGCAATTGCGAACATGTAGGTGCGGCGGGCAGCAACAATCTCGCACTCGCGAAATTACATAAATTGCAATTCTGCACAAGAAATACACTAGCAAGCAGCATAGACCTTCTGAAAATGATGATTTTTATCAGAATAACTCCTCAGGTTGACATTTGCCTGCACTTTTTTGGATTTGAGGCCTTTTGACTTTCTTTGGATCACTTTTGGATTAGAAATCAACTTTCACAAGTAAGCTTGTTTGGGGCATTACAGTTGCTGTAATGCTGTTCTGCAGAAAAACGAGTTTTGCAAAAGTGAAAGCATTCAGCAGGTTCAAAAGTTCAAACTCATCATTAGTAATAATTCCCTGTAGTGCTTCCTGACTGGGGCACCTCCAGAGTTCAGTTGCTAGTTGCAACAATTGTATGACCCTGCTCTGACCCTCACAGCAGGTTCATAGAATAGCTACAAGTAGGCCACAAAGGTCCTGGAAAAAAAATGCACTGCAACAGAAACCAAATTGCAGATAAGGAAGCAGGTGCCAGACTGGAATTTTAAAACAGTGACACATTAATAAATCAACCCCAAATTAATTCATGTCAGTTGAAGCAGGGCAGGTGTGCTTGCTTTTTCCCCCCATAATCTACAGTGATGATGAACCAGAGGGTGGCATTGATGTACCAGAGGGTGGCATGGGTGAAACAAAGGGTGGCAGGGGTGAAACAGAGGGTGCTGGGAACCTGTGATGATGAACCAGGCGTAGAAACAACATAATCGCGACCGTTGCGAGCCGACATGTAAGTTCGCAATTGCGAACTTGTACAAAACCCTCGCGAACTGGCAGAAATCCTTGCGAACACAAAAAAAATCCGCAAATTCGCGAGAATTCGCGGATTTTGCAGATTGCAAGTTCGCAAATTCGCAAAATTCGCGAACGCCAGATTCGCAAAATTTGCTCATGCTTACTCACATCCCAATGAACGAGTAACCACATTTCTTACAGGTGACAAAGCTTGTGAAGAAATAATGTATCTCTCTATACACTCCCCTATGATGATAACCTCTGACAGAGATGAATTTATGCAGGTCGGAAATCTTTCTTGAGTCTTTTTGAGACACAGTTGAATGCAAACTTGTCTCTAATTTATGTTTCAATATTATTTCCAAACTCACATGGAGCAGGAAGTGCACGTAATGGTGCTCAGTCCTCAGTGGACCTAACACCACTATTACAGGCACGCTTATGTCTCGGGTGGGCTGTACTTGTGCCTCTGGAGTGCAAGGCAGGCTTATGTCATAGATGGCCTCTTCATGTGACTCTGGAATAAGAACCAGACTCTTCAGCGGTCATAAAACCAGACCACTGGTGTCTAAGCATCATCCCCTCAATGCTTTGCTACAATGCTGGTGCTTAGGTCTCAGTGAGAACTAGCCTGTGCTCTGAGTGGCCTCTTCACATTCTTTCCCTGTGACACTGAGGCTCTTATCAAATGATGTTTCTTTAGCAGTTAGATTGTTCTTCAGGGCAGGAGCATCATCAGGGTATGACGGTAGCAACGTGGGAGCAGGAACACCAGTCCTGAAATGGCACACCCACAATTTGTTCTCTGCCCTATTCTAGTGTTGAGGAGTGGGTGTCACTGAGCCACAGCTCTTGATCTTGAAGCATCTCCATTCCGAGACACAGGTCTAGGAGTGGTTCCTGGCAAAGCCGCAAGAAGTCCTATGGCAGTCATAGAAAAATATGTCTCAGAATAAGTATTACCTTCCTCTGCCATTTCTCAAAGAAACTCACATGGGAGGAAAACTCAGAAACAGCATAGCATCTTTGAGTTTCTTACCATCATCTCATGGGAGGTCTCAATGGGGGAGCTCATGTCAGCTGCCATGGAGGAAGGTGCCAAGAGCTAGCCTGCACAATTCTAAGACAGAACAACAGGGCTGTAGTGTATGGGATAATTTAATTTTTGGCATAACTGTAAATGTTCATAGGGGTTTAGCAGTTGTAATCTGTAAGCGAATCCTGGAGGCCCATAGGAATGAATGGAAATTACCGATTCGGTAAATAACGATTTGGTAAATACCGAATCGGTAATAGGGGGAACCCTTTCAAGGGTGGCAGGGTTTCACATTGACACCCTGTTGCACCCCTGAATAGTGCGTGGGTGCACATGTGGCACACATACATGCCCTAAGGGCATGTATATCTGCCACATGGCACTGAATAAAAAGCAAAAAAATTGCTTTTTTAACGTTTTTGTTATTTACCATCAACTTGAAGTTGGTGGTAAATAAAGAATCCTAACAGGTGAAAAGCACTCACTTGAGTGCTTCCTACATTTCAGATTTGGTAATTTACCGAATCGGTATTTAAGAATTCGGTAATTTCGGCCATTACCGACCGGTATTAGGGTTCCTAGATCTGGCCTTTAATGGGTGTTAAAGAACACTACTGACTCAAAACATTCTCGAAAAAAACCTTTTTTAAGTTTCAGTGCATAATGCCTCATTATGAGCTTTCATTCACCATAGTTCAAGTTATACATTAGCAGGAGACTCAGTTTGCTTTACTTAACATTATTTATTTTGTGAACAGATTAAGACATCACAGAGCAACAATGACTGAAAAATAGAATATTTTGTAATAGCTGGAATATACATTTTGAGTACAATGAATAGTCCATTAGGGTGTAAAGAATGTATAAGTGATTGCCTAAACAATCAATTGATCAGTTATTTAAACTTTTCTGCATGATTTACAGTAATTCAAGCAAGCAAGGCTCAATTTGTGACTTTAATGTGGACACAATGTATGGTATAGACTTGAGGATCTATGTGTAGATGAAGAATGGCCATGAGAAAAGTTGGGCAATCCCACAGTCGGACAGCGCTCTTTCTTGGCCTGCATCTCTTATGCGCATTCTGATATCTTCAGACTGCGGGAGGCAAGCGAAGCTGACCCTGCCTGCTGGATCTGGCAGGTAAACGTTGAGTCGCGGTTTACCTCCGGCACTGTAAGATAACTGCTCATGCTGAAGGTGTTGCCACTTGTGTCTCGCTTTGGATCGCTGGTTATGGCATTCTGTGCCACCTTTCCATCCACCATCCAGCTGACTGTACCAAAGGGCACAGAGAGGTTGCTTATTAGGCAAGTTAGAGTGGGCTGTGTGGTTCCACTTGGTGCCTCTGGTTGTGGTGGGAAAAGTGTTATATCAGCCTCAGGATAGTTTGCACCTGGAACATAAAAAAACTGGCATCAGCATGTAGGGAAAATTGTATGTATTTCAACTGTCATCACACAGGATGACTGTGCAGATACACAGAATACTCTGTAACATAACAAGTTTCATTGAACCTATTCTTAAGATGTAAAAGAAGCACAGGGCAAATGGTCGACAGTGGTCAATAGGAATAGCAGACATTGATACAACAGAGAAACATAGAAAGGAAGGAGACAAATGCGTGCGGGGAAAGTGAGAGAGATAGAGACAGAGAGAGAGAGTAGGGAGGGAGAAAAGAGCAGAACTCAGAACAGATTGACATGGCCAAAAATATCCAGGAACAGTCTAAAAGAGTGAAAGGAAAGCACTGGACGAGTGTAAGGTGGTAGTGAGGAAAGAAAAAACATGTTTAAGAGAATATTGATGCATGCAAAAGTACCAATAATCACAGGAGACAGGAACAACGACAAAGAGAAAATAAACAGTATGAGAGAATGTGTGAGAGAGGAGAGGGAAATAAAGAGTGAGTGTTTAAAAGACTAATAGAAAGAAACAAAGGGGAGTTTAGGGAGTTTTTATATGAATGCATGTCCATGATTATGAGATTATGAGAAAAAAATAGAGCTCAAATGTGTGTGGGAGAGAGAATGAGGAAAAGTTGAGGATGGGTGGGGACAGAGCCATAGATAGAGAGTATACTAGAATATTAGGACCATTTTCCTGGAAATATCTGAATGTAAATATACATACAGTGAGAACATGGGGGATGTAAAAAAAGATAGTAAATAAGGGGAGACAGTGAGTAAGGATCATGGGTTGAGAAGACAGACTGAAGGGGAGAGTGGTGGGGTACACAAGGTCAGAAATAGGTGGATGAATGGTCAGGCAGGAGATTAGAGGAAATTAGTAAGAAAAAGTATGAGTGAAGTGATAGTGGGATACCATGTGAGCATTGGAGAGAGAAAGAAGGTAGAAGAGAAAGAAGGTGTGGAAGAAAATAAGATTATGACAAAAGTAGAAAGTGGGAAGAACAAGATAAATAGTGTGAGATAAGAGTGGAAGACAAGGATGATAGAAAGACAAGACACGATAGAAAGACAAGACTGGAGTGAGAAAAAGCAAGACAGGGACAGATTTATAAAAACATAGAAATTGTGAGAGACACTGTGTTGGAAAGATATTATAAAGGAGGAAATGAAGATGAGCTGTAGATTTAAGAGTGTGGCAGATATAGAGGGAGAGTGGTGGGGTAAAATAAAAAGGAGAACTTAGGACAGACAAAAGGATGTGAGTATATGAAAGCATTAGGAAGTAGAAGAAAATTAGGAAGAAAGAAAGCAAAAGAACAGATTGCGAGAAAAGAAAAAAGATAAATCAAGAAAAGAAATAATGAATGTTAGAAAAAGAGAGAAATACAAACTAAAAGAGAAAGGAACAGCGAAGGAAACCAGAAATAGAGATAGTTAAATTATAAAGAAAGGAAGATGAAAGATTTAAAAACAGAAATTGAAGAAAAAGTAACAAAAGATAAAAAGGAAGAAAAGGAAAGGAAAAGAAAAAAGAATGAATGAATGAATGAATGGGTAGCTTTCCATTTAACAATAAATAAGGTAGCAACAGAAGAGAAATAATATTTGGTGGATCAATCTAGTGTGTGAAATTAAGGAAAAACATGGTAGAGCAGCTGTGGATAATCATTACACATTGCTCTTTTTCTGAGAAGGACCTGTAGCGAATCAACCTTACTCAGAAACTACCATGTTAAGTTTCACGAGATTTCCCATTAGCTTGCTTTCTCTGACAATCAAATTGAGTTAGGGAAAAGGCATTCACATATCAGGTTTATGGTTAAATATTACATGAAGGCTTCTTCTAAAATATTTAGTAATACTTTCATTAGGCAAACACATATTTCAGTTACCATGTTTCATCACTATTGACTATTTCATCAGAATCACAGCCAAAGATAAAGATAAATAAAAAATAAATGGGACAATAATAGATTGAAAAGAAACCTAATCAGGAAAAGTAGGATGTTGAAAGAAAAAAGAAACAATCAAACTGGAAAAAGAAAGAATGAAATTGGAAAAAAAGAATGAAACAGATTGCACAATAATAGCATACATACACAGAAAGAGGTAAAGAATACAGAAGAAATAAATTGTGATCCATTATTCTATTGTATAATATGAAAAATAGACACGCTGGAGTGTTACATCGTCACAGCATCGCACACTGCTCCTTTTCCTAAGGTGAACCAACAGAAAATCACCTTAACTCAGAAAACTGTTTTGATCATCTTAAATATTTAAAAAATGATTTTTGTATCCAAAGTTCAGAATTGATTAATAAAAATAACAATTTATTTAACATATCTATTTGTCTTTTATGCTGTGTTTGTTTAATTTATGATGTATTATAGATAAAGGACAGATTTATGCCTAACTAGACTCATTCAGAACATCACCATAGAATGTCCTGTTAATTCATAAAAAAATACTATGTATTTATTACCCCATGTTTGGCAGACTGAAATGTATACAAAAAATGTCAAATTTTCATAGCGATTGTTTGCAAAACAATCTGCCCCCATACTATGTTCCTCTTGCAGTTCTACAAGTAGACTTATTCAAAATTTAGAAATGCTAACTTCAATAGATTCTTTCATTATCTAAGTTTTCATGACCTCGGAAAAGAAAACTACCCATGATCTGCCTTTACAACGCCCCACTGCAACTTTACCATGCAAGCCGTTACAACAACTTGCTTTAGGGGGCGCATTGCTGGACTGGTGCTGGATTTTAAGTCCAACACCTTCCCTACTGTTGAGTAGATTGGAATGGTAAGTTTATACTTTTCTAAAGTCCATCACCCCCCTAAGGCAAGTCATTATAACAACGTGCATGGTAAAGGAAAGTGTGGTAACATTGCAGTCGGGCTAGAGACTGTGTTGTAAAGGCATGCATGGTAAATGCATGTGGGGTTCCGTCATACATCCCTTACAAATGTATGTATGCCTAATAAAGATATACTCCTTAAAATATCACACATTGTTATTTAACTTCTTGATTTGCAAACACAATACTCTCCCACATTTTAGAATTAATCAGACATACCTAAAAAGGTTTTGTTATGCTTACTCTGCTGTTTATCCACCTCACAATGTTATTCAGACATACGGTTGGACCTATTGTCCACTAGGTTTAGTCATTTGAAAAGTGGTGTGGTTGTGAAATTTAGAGGGGATTCAGCATTGACACAGATTGTTTTTACAAAAAATCAAGCTTTTCCAATCCCTAATATTTTAAATGTTTTCATGCTTAACTCAGTTTATGAAAAAATTCTGTTTGAACATATAGAAGAAAGGTGAGGATAGGTTTGAACATTGTGAGATATTATTTATGGTACCACACTGGCCTACTACTCATGATAGTGAGCTCTCTTCTGGAAGAAAAGGTACTTGTGAAAGCAGTTTGTGAAGGAACAGAGAGCATGCATGTTTCTACAACTTATACTACACAACCAACTCTTCAGTTGATATGAGTTTCAAAATATACATATCCCATGAACAAATACATCTGGATGGGGATACATTTTGATACTCTGCAGTAAGATTTATCTCAGTAAAGAGCATTTGGAATGGTTATCGGTCTTTAAAAAACATCAGTTTAACACTAGAGCTGGTTACTTTGACAAGACAAACTGAGTTTGAAATTTGCTAGTAATTATAATTTATATAGGAAAAGTAGAGATTGTTACATTACACAGAGTCATCCAGGCAATGCTAAGGTGAAATTATTGCTTTATCAATGTTTTAGATGTCATTCTTATATTTTTTATAGAAAAAACAGTCATCACGATCAGTAGTTATGGCAAATTCAGAAATGTAACTGTTGATTTTACAGCACTCCCACTGTTTACAATTGTCCTTAGTTTGATCAAAAAGAAACATTTTGTTTTTAAATATAGCCACCCTGCCTACATATTTCAGTGACCTTTATGAATTCAATTGTTAGCACTGTACTTACCTGTAACAATGAGTGTGCTGATTTGACTGAAGACAACACAGAGGAGAATTTTTAAGGCACCCCTTTACTCAAAACCTGCCTTATTGGAAAACAAATTTATTTTCCTTAAACAAAATTTAACATGTTACCGGAACATTTTCCTTTAACAGTTTAAAGTGACGCTCCTCTGCGTTAAAATAATAATCTTTATTTAATAAAAGAGGACTTAGGTCTGATTTTGAGTTTGCTGATGCAATACAAAAGTGTTGGATATCCTGTCTACCTTTGTACAAGTGCTATTTATCCCATGGCACTTGTAATAATTTGGACTTGATATCTGCCGCATATGTGACAGAGTAAACCATCAGCCAAACTTTCAATCAGATCCAAAGGTTGAAATTAATCAACTGAGGTGCATGGTGGTGCAAGCATTGTTCTAAAGATTTGAGGGTGGATACTGTCCTCAAGTAAATCTCTTTAACAAAATGTACTTATTTTGTTGAAAGTCACATATTTTTTACGAGCATATATGTAGAGCATCAAACAGTTTGAGCTTAGACATGGTTTTACTCATCATGCATGCCCTTGTCTTCTAACTAAATTCTTAATCTGATTATATAATTTGACCAATGTTAACTGAAAGTTTATATTATCTGAATTGATGCTGCTTGTGTTGCATGACAGAATGGTAAATTCAAGGTATTTCAGAAATCAATGGTACTCACATTTTAGTAAAACAATAGTATATAACCAAAGGTGAAACAAAGGTAAAATTCCAAATCCAGTGTTTATTGAATGTATGTTGCTGCCTTTTTACCTTGCACTGATGGGTGCTTTGCCTGAATGCATGGGCAGATGATAGCATTTTTGTAAACTTTGCACTGAAAACCTGTCTGATGAAAAAAAGCCTATGCTTTTGTTCCCCACAAGCCAATTGAAATTGATGTTATTACGCGGCCATAAAACATAGTACATATTTTATATTAAATTTACCATTTAACCTTGTTGTGTTTGAATAAAAAAGTTGGTTATTTAAAGTGGATTTTGTTTAAAATAGAAAGTTCTAAGATTCTGTTGTAGATAAACAAACAGTGTTTACTCTTTTAATGCCAATAATTGTTTTTATTCTACCTGTAACAATCACTTGGCTGCTATGGCTGAAAACCAACACATTTCATAATATTTAAGGGAAACCTATATTGAAATAAAAACTTGTTAAAGACTTTCAAGGTCTTCTCATGATTCTATGCACGATAATTTTGTCTTTTACAATAATATTAACATTTCAAAATGCATTTGTTATTTGCACTGCCAAAGAATTGTTAATTTAAACCCAAATTATTATTTCCCAATATGGCATACAAATATGTTTTTAACGTATCCTACCTGTAACAATGAGTTGACTGCTTTGACTGAAGACCCACACAGTGGGTAATAGTTCAAATATCCCTGTATCATAATTTGACTCAGTGGGAAAGCCAGTGTTCTACCACAACATCAACATTTTAATGCTGCCCTACTAGAAACCCAATTCTAGAACATTCTATTCAGGGTTAAGAATACATAAGTAAGATAATTAAGCTGCGCTTACACACACACATATATATATATATTTTTTTTTTTCATGAAAGAAAGATGTAACCCAAACCCCATTGTTGGCAATGTCAAATACACTGTATTTAAACCATTTAACAAACTTTAGTGGGATTACAAAAATTCATGTACAGCACAGTCATAGTATACAATCAATGTTTGTTCTAAAGGTATCACAATCCAATTTTGTTTAATTTATTATAGTGGTAGGACTTTCGCTAGGAAAAAGTTACCTCTTTACCCGTCGAAGACCAAGTTGATGTTATGTTATTATGTTATTGGACATGCAAACTATTTATTGGCTACAAAACAATCTTTTAAAATTGTCTAGTGAAGTGAATCAATTTAGGTTTAACTTTGGTTCAGTATATGATTCCCTCAATGATCATAGAACCTTTTAACTATGGTTATCTTTTTCATTGCAGGTAACCAGATTTAGATAATTAAAATATTTTCAACTTCACAGATCCAATATGTATTTCCAGCTTGTAAACATCTAACTGTCTGAATGAAGATATGCACGAAGAAGATAATATACCAGGGTAGTGATATTAGGTGCTAGTGAAAAAAGGATTTTAGGCAAATTATGAATTCATTTTGATTTACAAACAAGCAGTTACTGGACTTAAAATACATTCTCAAAAATAAATATTGAAAATGAGAATTCTGCAGTTTCGATTTCTAATGCAATAGAATCATTGTATATTACCTTTTTTCTTTTTATCTTTTAGTAATCGTAAAGTGTTAATTACCACTTGTGTGTTATCTTCATACGATGGTCTGAACAAACTTAACCCCAGCCTCCAAATTATAGGCAGATGGGAAAAGTGAGTTTGAGAAAAATAGCTGCATATGTTATTAAGCAGCATGCTGTACAGTTGTCTTTAAATAATCATCCGATCACAATTTCTCAACCTCAATTCCTGAATGTTTTGGCTCATATTCTCGCAGGTACATTTCAGGAGTATTTTAGGACATATTACCTTTTATTTATCAAAACGAAAAGTATACTAGTGCTTCTCTTTATAATGTCAAGGTAAGGTTACCAAAAAAAAGTGTACTCAGTTTGAGGTTCAGTCAGATCAGCAAAAACTGTGAAGCGACTCCTTGTTTGCAGTCTTATACTAGCAATTTAATTGAAAATTCACTTCAACATTCATGTCAAGGCAAGTCGTGTTTTCTTGCAAATGTTTTATACGTTTTATAGATGACAAAGTATTGCCACAACAGTCTTTAAGTCTATGAAGCTGTCTTACAAAAATGGTATATTTTGTAAATTTTTCAGCTCTGTAAATTCTTTGCTTGTAATCTATGCTGTGTCCTATGGCCAGCATGAGAGGCAGATGTACCCTGCGTAGTTTCAATAACCCGAATCAAACCTTATAAATAATTAATCAAAGGATAGTATTTTAAGAAGATTCCTGACAATGGATACACCATGACAAAAACTCTTTGAGTTCACAGTGTAAGTTAACACCTTAACCATTCTGCAACTTTCTACTGATTTTTATAAAAAAAATAACCAAGACATTTGATCCGAAAATACAAATCAATGAGGCAAGCCCTCTATGTGTGTGCACACTTACAGCTTTCCCATTTCAGAAAAGGGTGGAGGGAAGGAGAGAGGGCACAAGAGAGGTGCAGAGAGAGAGCAGTTGTTTAGGTCTTTTTTGGCATTATATATTTAAGAAGATATTACTAGAAAGAATGCTAAGAAACACCTATTTCTATTATTGTGGTGTCATGTATTTAAAAACAGATTTTTCTGGACAGCGTGCCAAGAAAAAATGCTTTTACCTAATATACTTATATTACCAAACACCATTTTGGAGCTTTTCCTCCTATACCAAATGCTCATATTTGAGAGTTAAATTTGACTTATCAAATTACATTCATACCACATAGCCCATATTTAATACTTGAAAATGAAATTGAGAAGTGTTTAGGCATTTCAATGAACACATTTCGGTAATAGTCAGCTAACTGCACCATGTCCACATCACACACAGAACACTTTACAGAGGGGCCAGATAAATCAGAATTCTGCCGGTGGCTTTTTTAAAGGATTTGTCTTTAGAGAGTATTGGAAGGGAGCTGTTTGCATTTGATAATGTTTTTCAGGTAACATTCATCATGTTAATTTAAACCCCTTAGAAGAAGTAAGAAAAAAAGAACACTTAGCTATAATAATGTAAAAGGCTACAGAAAAAATACACCTGCTCATCTTTTAGCGTTTTAAAAAACTTCATTACTCGAGAAATAGTCCTATGTCTATCATTACAATTTAAAGAATTAGGAAAATTAATGTTGGCAAAAAAAGTTGAACTTGGTATTAAAGGAAAAAGTACATTTCATAAAGACTGTAACATTATACTGCAAATAATTTTATTACCTGTGACAATGAGGCTGCTTTTTTCGCTGAACACGAACACAGACATATAATGTGGATGTGACCACATGCAAAAACGATGACCAATAGATCTGTGGGCTGGCAAGTCCCCTTGATCATTGTAATAGCTGGTTAAGAGAATTAGCTGAGAGACCAGCGTGAAGAATAAGGAACAACTTCAATGAGACTTGTCTGAAGGAGAATAAGGATAGGCTCATCGTAATTAGGACTTGACATGGGGCAGATAGGTGTGGTATCGGTGAGTGGCAATATCTTCTCTTCCAACATTTTTTCCCAATGTAGTGGTTGAATGTGTACTTAAAGAAGAAAACGGTGAAGACAGAGTGACTACACTATTTTATAGACAAAGGTGATCAACTTGCATCAGTTTTTACCACAGATTCTACTTGCTTTTTCAATCTTTGTTGCCCATGGTTGAATTACTATAGTATGAATGACTTTGAGTTGCAGGTGAAAATTAATTCAGTCAGTTTCATTAGTTCATACTTGTCAGAAGAAGGCTATGATGGTTGTTAACTTCTCATTTGTGAGGATGATTACAATTCATGTGCTGCTATCAACCTTGATGATATATTCCATTCTGATGTTAATATCATTCTTGAAAGTGTTAGTTCTATGAAGATGTAATATCATCCAATTGAGAATGACCTCTGTTAGACATGCACCTATCATGTGTGTGGGTAAATTCTATTTGGATGTATTATCTTCTGGATAAGGAAGAAGTCTGCTAGAATGGTACGACCCTTCCTAAGAAGATAAGTTCCATTTGTTTGTACTATCATCCTTATTGACTATGAGTCCATGATTGGATAGTAATTTCATCTTTGTGAGAAATAGTCCCACTGGTAGTAAAATATAAAATTTGTGAGAATGTCTTCCCATGTGATGGCAATATCAGTATTGAGAAAATGAGGTCCAGTGAGATATTGTATCCTCTTTCTGAAAATGAGTTCAGTTTCAATTAAATTTTTGTCCATGTGATACCCTCCATCAGAGGTTACAATTATGATTTCAATATAATCTTTTAGAGGGTACTTTCTCCTCAGATAGTAATATTGGTTGAAAAGCCTTCCAACGCTACTTACTACTAAGTCTCCAGTTCCAAGACTTTCCATTTAAATATTGCTACATTACATATTAAAAACATGGACAGCCTATGGGATTGTATCTATTCTGAATAGGCATGCAATCAGAAGTATGTACAGCACCCTGTGGAGTGCTGCATAACTTACCAGGGCGTGCTGAAAGGCAGATTATGGGCAGAGCATGCATTCAGGGTCCAAGAAGTGAAGCCAGTGTACAGATCAAATGGTTTGAGGTCTGGTGTTGAAATAGGGGAATGGTGGTAAAAATATTCAAGGTAAAAAGTACACAGATTGCAATAGTTAACATCAACAGCTAAGATTCAAGTGCAGTGACACTCCATATGCTAAATGTAAAACTACATTGTGGTTTACACACTTCTTAAAGTAAAACCGCCCTTATCTTAATGTAAATGAATGATGCATGAATAATTTTAAAGATTGCTAAGAATCGCACAAGCGGAACAGACATTCAGAGAATGAAAACAAGCAGCTGCAAACTGCCAGATACAAGCTACAAAAATACAAGAGCTAGATCACGAGAGGCACACTTTTCAGATCCCCATTTGACATGGCTAGAGAGCACCAGGTAATGGAGCAATATAAACTGAATGATGAACAGAGCTTGAATGTGCTTATGAAATAATGTTGATTTCAAATTTCAAGCCACTGAACTTTGTTTAGTTTACTATCCCTTCAATTTTTCTTTGTCAAGGTTAATCGTGAGCTTTTAATATTTAACATTTATTTTAATTTTGATATGGTATGATTGTAACTACAAGTTACCTAGTGAACTAATCCAGATTTCTTACTTTATCGTAATGCTATGCCTACCCATTCTGAAACAATGGTTGTCTGTCCGTGGCATAGTTTCATGTATCTGGAGTGTATATTTTTGCATTTCAAGTCACTGGACCTCACATGCAGTGATCTCTGTTGAAAAGAAATGTGTGGAGAAGAAGATGCTTTTTACTGCTTACAATTACTTTTCCTGTATTACTCAATAATGTTCAGTGTTGTGAATCAAGGCATGGATGAAACTATGTGTGACAGGTAGTGTTGTTTGTTTTTATACGGTGTCTTACAGACTTGTGAAGGCAAGAGGCGAACAAAGGAACTGAGGTCGTTTTTTAATTTATCAGTAAGAGTGACAAATAACATTAGCTCCATCGCTGCCAGAGCTTTTCCGAAAAGATGCCCAGAATTATATATATATATATATATCTGTATATATCTATATCTATCTATCTATCTATCTATCTATCTATCTATCTATCTATCTATCTATCTATCTATCTATCTATCTATCTATATATATATATATACACTAGTAGCCCGTCCCGACGTTGTCTGGGTATGAATTGCTGCCGGCCAGTAGTATATTGTTTTGTAAGATTTCGTTTTGATAGCATTTCTTATCTGTGACAGGCCTGTGAAACGCTCCGATTCACAGTGCACTGCTGATGCACTTAAGAGTGCACGTTCAGTAGTGTGTGAACTCGCGTTTCCCTACTTTATTTTTCCTTGCAATATTATATAGCGCTAACTCGACAACATGGCATGAACACAATTTAAATTACAGAAGAACACATTCATTTGTGGTAGGCACGGGGAGACAAAGTGATTTGCCTGGAATCACAGGATGTTGAGCTGATGCCGAGATTCGAACGTAGCTCCCCAGCTCTAAAGTTGGCAATTCTAGAACTTGTGGCGGGAGGTGTGTCTAAAAGTGTATGTCGGTGCTGGCCATCTATGAGAGAGACCTGTGCATTTTTCAAATGGGTGGTGAAAAAATATGAGTATGTTGCTGGAGATGTGGGCCAACGTGCCACCAATGTACTTACCGGGGGAGGGTTTCCGCAACTTTCTTTCCGCATACCATCACTCCGCATTCTTTCATTACGAAAGTACCATGACTCCGCAATGCCATTATAACGCATGGCATTACATTTTATATGCTTTTACCACGCATACAGTTACAACGAAATTTGTTGTAAATGCATGAATGGTAAAAGCATGTTTTCTTTTTAATGTTTGGATAAGGTAAGTATGGGTATAGGGGTATATGTTTTGGTGTACTGAGGTATATGTTTTGGGGTGTTTGGGTATTTTAAGGGTTCAGATATAGTTTTGGGTTATGGGGTACAGGGGTAGTTTTAGGGTTTAGGGATAGGTATGGGTTTTGGGGTACAGGGGTATTTTTAGGGTTCAGGGCTAGGTTTGGGTTTTGGGGTATAGGGGTATTTTTAGGGTTCAGGGGTAGGTTTGGGTTTTGGGGTACAGGGGTATTTTAAGGGTTCAGGGCTAGGTTTGGGTTTTGGGGTACATGGGTATTTTTAGGGTTCAGGGCTAGGTTTGGGTTTTGGGGTACAGGAGTATTTTTAGGGTTTAGGGATAGGTTTGGGTTTTGGGGTACAGGGTATATTTATAGGGTTAAGATGGGTTAGTGTTTAAGGGTGTTGGGGTATTTTAAGGAGTAAGGGTGGGTTATGAGTATGGGGTGCAGGGGTATTTAAAGGGAGCAGGGTGGGATTAGCACACAATATGAGACATGGCATGAAGGGCGGAACGTATCACACTCCCCCAGCGTTTGTCACGCCCCCCAGCACACGCCCACAGCACAACGCAGACACACCCCACAAGGGACCACTTTGCTGACACAGTTCTTTTCCCTTTTAAATGTATATGGTGGGCGTCTGCATAGCCTATGTCCTTCTGCTGCAACTGCCCTTTCCAACGCTGTATTGGGTGTTGTGACTGGTGCTGTGGTTCCTGAGATTACCCGCCTCAAAGGTTTGGGCTCTCTCTTTATTATATTAGTATAGAAGATATATATCCAAAGCTAAGCTCCCAAATGCAGTTGTGCACAAGCAGGGACACGGACTAAGTATATAGTTGATGCCAGATTCTTTTATTGCAGTGATAACAAATGGTGCTGTCTCTGAAGCGTTTCGGACACAAGACGGTGTCCTTGATCACATCATATATATATATATATATGTATAATATGTTTTGCACTTGGTACTTCTCTTTCGTAAAAAAAACGAGTGTAGACCCAAGTAGGTGCATATATATTTATATATATATATGAACACCACTTCCAAATCTACATAACGAATCGGACACCGACACGGTCATGTACACTGTAACACGTTTCAGCACACCTGCCTTGATCACACAGCAATCGCCATAAAAACAATGCATTTAAATAGCAGAGTAAGGTGTTCACAGGACTCGTGAATCTCAATAGGCAGCAAAGACAGACTCCAAATGATGAAAAGTGAGCAGGTACAAAGGAATATGCCAACCAACTTTCCAACAAATAAATATTGTCTCCCAATCTTACTACAATTTACATTTTAAATTATATTATTACTTTATGATTGAAGCAACAATTAAAATTTCATTGTCACTAATAACAAACTTATGTCTTTCTTAAACACATGCTAGTACAAATGTGATGCACATAACTTAACACAATTCCTCAGGGCATAATGATAAAAGGCACGTGCCTGTGCTCTCAGTTGTATTTGTTCTCACATTATATCATGCATACAGACAGTCCATGTAAACTAATGCTTATTATTTCAGCTTTGCATTGTAGAGTTATTCTTCACAATGATAAATCTCATTGAGAATTACAAAATGGACCATCCTACTTCATAAATTTCTTACACATACTTCATTAAAATAGCATGAAGTAATGTACGCTCATTTTGTCCAATGTAGATATTACGCTGAGTGAAGTACTACTAGCTTAGTCATAAATATAATTGATCTAAAAATCAGTTAAAAAAAGAAAAACATATACTTAATCATGAGTTAAAGTATTCAATAAAGTGCGAGTTCCATTCATCAAGTGTCTCTGGACCTCCGTTTGCTTCACACAAGCTGAATGCAGATGTTTTCCAGTTTTGATATAGAGATGCATCTAAGAATTAAGTGCATTTGCTTCAGTATTGTACCCCAAATTTGTAGCCTATATACCTGTGCAAATTTCTGCAATAAAGTGCAAGTGCATTACAGTACTTACACATCTGCAAATGTATGCAATAGAATGCAAGTGCATTACAGTACTTAAATATGAACTTTTGTGGTCCATTAGTGAACCATAAAGTGCAGGTGTATCAACCTCATATCTCCTTCTAGAGTACATACATAATCTCATTAGAATTTCTTGTCATAACAATATACACAGAGAACCAAAATGTAGTTACCACCTTGATGAATCACTAAAAACGTTATTGTTTTGTCTACAAAAGTTCATGTTCACCCTACATGCATCATTCTTATAACTTTCACACGGATAACGTCTGTCTGTGCCGCTCAAAATGTTCCATGCTAAAACTAGGATTAAAAACCTCTGCAATGGATACCTCTACTATGTTAATCTTCGCCAGCATTCAGTCCAAAAGGAGTCTTAATATATATATATTCACTGAAGAAAAACAGCAGTTAAAGTGGAGTTGTACGCGGGTATGGTAGTAAGAGTTTAACTTATGTTAAATGCCATAGAAAATCACTGAACATACCAAAGGCTATAGTAGAGGTATATGTGGGTCTTCTAATAATAATAAAAATATTCCCCAGGGCCTAATAAGACTCGGGGAGGGGGGGGGGCACATGCCCTACCCTTTCCTTTAATTTAAGAAACAGCCCTGAAGGATGGGGTCCCCAGGGCCTAATAAATCTCGGTAGGGGGGCACACAGACCTCCTACCCCTTAATAAAAAAAGGTCCTTGGAGATGGGGCCCCCTGGGACTAATAAGGATTGGGGAGGGGGTCCATGTGCAGCCCTCTCCTTTAAAAAACAAAGGCCCTGGGGGATGAGGTCCCCACGGCAAAGCCCTGTGGCCAAGCCTCCGCTGCACATGGCCTAAGGAAGTGTGCAGTGTGGTATTGGCTGCATTAGGGGGGGGATAGCTTCATGCGGGGGCTAGTCGCAGTCCCTGTGGCCAACCCCCAGCCATGCATGAGCAAAGGCCCTGTACAGTGTGGCGTTGGCTGCCTTTAGGTGGGTAACCACAGGGCTTGGCGGCAGACCAGGTTTTGTGGCCAATCCCCCACTGCACATGGCCAATGTGGCAGGAGGTTGGATTTGCGTATGGTAATTAAATATTACTTGACATTAAAAAAAAAAAAAAAATAGAAATTCACTGAAAAAACAAAGGTTAAAGTAACATTACAGTTAGGTGAAATTTTCAGTAACAACGTAATGTTTTAAACTCTAAAAACCACTAAAGTTCACCTGTAATTATTTTAGTGATTTCAATAAACTATAACTCACACCCTAAGGTAACTAAAACTCATGCCCTCGAAATACACTGCTAATTACCCCACATATTACATCACTCATGATATCTTCTATGACATAATTGATAACATCACTGCAACATTTGCAGTGAAGGTATTGATGAGAAAACTGTGCATGGTGTGGACGCGAGTTATAGTAACCTTAGGGTACGAGGTATACTTTACTTGAGAAAATTATAACTATAACTGGTGAATTTCAGTGGTTTTTAGAGTTTAGAACCTACATTGTTAACAGAGATTTCACTTTACTATAACGTTACTTTAACCTTTGTTTTTATCAGTGAATATATATATATATATATATATATATATATATATATATATATATATATATATATATATATATATATCCAAACTTCTTCCTAGAATCGGTTTAGCAAAAAAGGAATGTCCGGGCCAGCTTGTGCAGAATAACGAGCTTTTTATTAAAGCTCCACTCAACGCGTTTCAAGGAGGTTTCCTCTTGATCACGAGCGTGAGTGTTTGTGCAAAGGTGAGTTAAATACGGTCACATGTCAAATGAACATAATAGACAGACTCACAGGTCTGAAACATTTCGAGCTACATTGCACGCTCTGCTTCGTAAATTCAAAAGTTGTTTAAATAAACAATAAGGGAAAAAGAAATTAACCACGTTTAAAGGCAACATTGATGCACCCATAGATTACGTCTGGCAAACAAAAGTTTAGAGATTAAACGCATCTTGCGCAACCAAATAATATCTGATGGTGGAACACTTAAGTGATCAGTGTCTCACCAAATCGTGTTTCATGCCCCAGTGGGCATTCCCCTTCCAATCTGTGTCTGAAAAGAATTGTCATTGCCGCATAAGATACAATCTTTCAAGTTCATCAATACAGTCACACGAAGTGGGCAATATGAATGAATGAATATCTTTATTCGGTAAAAAAATTCACTATACAAGAGTAACATTTCCAACAATTATACATACAATCCATTAAAAGGGTAAAAACAATAGTTAAAACCTACACAGTTATATTCTAATTAAGATGGAACCATTACATGATTACTGTACATCAAATGTTACTATAGGTCAAATTTCTCAACAATACATTGTTATCAATGTGCTGAGAGTACAACAGGCTATACTAACTCAGCTTTGCATAGGGCCAAGGGCCAGCGGTTGTGATCTATTATTCAGGGCGGGATTTGCTGTTTTAACCTCCTGATGCGGGTCAGCCAAGCGCTGCCCAGGAATTTAGCCACCCCGCAAACCATAACAGTTGAAGTTGGGTCAGTAGAAAGAAGTCGTAAAGCCATTTGATGGCACCTCAAACCCAACCCCTTGCATACTGGTTTCAGCCATATCTTCCTAGCAGTTTTATATGCGGGGCAGGCAAACAGTAGGTGCGCCACAGTCTCCTTCAGGGCCGCGCACCCCGGGCATTTGCGTGAAGGGCCATCAGCAGTAGACCACCCCGATATATAATCATGTACCGGGAGGGTCCCGTACCTTAACTTTAAATAAAGGGCCCTGTCTAAAGGCTTGGTTATGAGGTCGAGGAAAGGTTCCAACTTCCTGATCCATTTAACCTTTAAAAACCGCTCGGTAAGTGGACCCCCAGCCCCACTGCATATTGACTCAGCCTGTGCCCACTCCCAATATATCTTCTTGATCACCGATTTGGGAGGTGGCATTTGGCTCTCCCATACATCCCTTAGGCCCAGTTGCATCACCAGCTGCCTCAAATTATAAACCCACCTGATCTTATTACCGGTGTCTACCGATATTAATTTATCCAAAACGCCAGCATAGTTGGCAAGCTCCTCGGTCCTCCGCAGCCTCACCCAAAACAATAAGGGGCGCAACCGCACCAGATCTTTAACGGGTCTCCTACCTAGATCAAGTCGCAGGGGGATTAACGGAGTGGAAACGGGAAGAGCCACCAAATCCCTAAGGAACTTGTTTTCCGCAGTTACTAACTCAGACACATTTTCAAACCCCCACAGCTTGGAGCCATATAGTGCAGACGGGAGTATCTGGCCCTCATATATCGCCATAGCTGGGGCCATGGGTTTGCTTGTTGTGGGCAATATTAAAAAAGATTGGCTCAATAACTCTACCAACTGGAAAACCGTCCAGAAAAATCTCATTCTCAATCCCATCTCTCAAACCTACTCCCCCTCTCTATCTGGAAACATCGATAGAGACGCAGACCGCTTCCATAACTGGCTCTCACAAGAAATTGCAAAACGGAGCCCCACTAATTATCATGATAGAATCCTGAAGAAAACTAAGAACAAAGCTCCCTGGTTCACACCTGATTTAGCCTCCGCACATCTACTCTGCAGGAAAGCGGAACGTAAATGGCGTCGAACCTACGACAATGACGACCGCAGCGCCTACATACTTAAGAGGAAACACTATCTCTCCGCAATCAAATCAGCCAAGAGAGCGTTCTATGTAAATGCCATCAATGAAGCCAGCCAAAAGCAAAAAACTTTATTTATGATAGTAAAGACCTTCACCCATCCCAAAGCTCTCCAACCCGAAATCCCCCCATCCCAAGAGCTATGCGACAAGATCTCAGAATATTTTGACGATAAAATTACCTCCATTCAAAAAAACTTCCCCCCTCCTCCTACCACCCACAAACTTCCCCAATCCGATCAACCTGGCTTGACTGCTTACAGTCTTAAAAACTTCACCCCGGTTACTCTGGCCCAAACCAGAGAAGCGATCCTTTCCTGCAAATCCGGCTCCCCCTCCGACCCCTGCCCCCCTAAGATTCTCCATCTAATCATTGATGAGATTAACTCTATCGTCAATGACATCATCAACCTGTCTCTCAGTTCTGGATCTGTTCCTCGCTCATGGAAAAAGGGTGTTGTCAAACCACTGATGAAAAAAGCTAATAAATCCCCAGTGGACTTGACCAACCTCCGTCCCATCACCCTTCTCCCCGCCCTCGGTAAAATAACAGAACAACTAGTCCACAAAGAACTTAAATCCTTTCTGGAAACCCACAACATTCTCCATCCCCAGCAATCCGGGTTTCGGCCTAAACATTCAACCGAAACTGCCTTAATCGAACTGACCGACACCATCAAAACGCTGCAAGACCAAAGGAAGAAGGCCATTCTGATCCTTCTTGATCTCACGGCAGCTTTCGACACCATATCCCATTCCATCCTAATCAACAGATTAATGGACATCGGCATCTCTGACTCAGCTCTTTCATGGATCAGATCTTTTCTCAGCGATAGGTCCCAAACTGTCACCCTGGGCCCTTTTCAATCCAATGAGAAAACGGTCTCTTACGGAGTCCCCCAAGGGTCTATCCTAAGCCCCCTCCTTTTTAACATTTACCTCATCCCTCTTCTCACTCTGATAGAATCATTCGGCATAACTGTCACCTCATATGCCGATGATACTCAGTTGATCATCCCCCTAGACGACAATTCCAACAAGGCAGAGCTCAATCTCAAACACTGCCTAACTGCTGTATTCCAATGGATGGACTCAAACCACCTCTGGTGCAACTCAAATAAAACTGAGATCCTCCCCATTGGAAAGAACGCCTCTTTCTGTCCTGCCCTTTGGTGGCCTGACAACTCTGCTGCCCCCCCCCCAGACCGTCACCACCGCTAGAAACCTCGGGGTTCTTTTTTACTCTGATCTCTCATTTGACCATCATGCCACGACCGTAGCCGGCAAATGCTTCGGCATAATCAAATCCCTGAGAAAGTTCTTCGACTTTCTCCCCCTAGACTCTAGAAAAACGGTAACCGTAGCCCTCATTCTCTCGCGCGTGGACTACTGCAACGGCCTCCTTGCAGGTACCAAGAAGTCCACCCTCTCCAAGCTCCAAAGTGTTTTACACACTGCCGCCCGCCTTGTCCTAAAATTACCTCGTAAATCCTCAATCTCCGCAGCCCTAAAGACCTTACACTGGTTTCCCCTACACAAGAGAATACTCTTCAAGATTCTCACCGTTGCCTTTCGAGCCTTTAACAAAACAGGTCCCATCTATCTCACCAGACGTTTCCCTCACTACAACCCGAGTCGTTCCCTTCGATCGTCCCAAGAAAATTTCATGACCTCCACCAAGTTCAACCTGAAGTCTAAAGGCGGAAAAACCCTGGCTATTAAAGCCTGGAACAGCATGCCCAGACACCTAAGACTTCAGACACTTGAGAAGCCTTTTAGAAAACTTCTCAAAACATGGATTTTCAATCTTCCAGACGATTGGACCAAAGCTTCCATCTAGCCTCCCCCCTACCACTCTGCGACCTGGATTCAAGGACTTTCAGCGCCATGATGCTCCTTCCGGAGCGAACGCTGCGATCTATAAATACCCCTCCAAATATCCAAATAAAGCCCAAGTGGGCGAAACGGTTACCACATTATACGCCAAGTTCGTGAATGTTCACAGTGCCGCCCATCATAATCACAGTGGGGGGAAAAAACCGCCAGTTCTTCAATTCATTCGTGCTCAACTGCCATACGTGAAGTGAAGTGAGATGACCGCGCAGTGAATTCTCTTGTTCATCCTTTCAGAGATCTGATAAAATAAAACTAGAACATTGTGAGTTAGTGTGCAGAAGTGAAAATGATAAGTATACATAATCTTATACAAAAAACACAAACATCTCACAGACCATTAAAAATTACACGAGCTAGACTGGCAAAAAATAACACCTGACAGTAATTTAAACCATGGTGGCAGCTACCCTAGATGTACTTCCAGTTCCTCATCATGATTGTGTCCTTCTGGTTGCGTGGTGTGGTACTTGATGATGAGTTTTGATTCAAGTCTGCGTAGTTCCTGTAGTCTGTCGCCCCCTCTTTCTCTAAGGGGGACCGCGCCAGGACACAGAAAGACAGTAGATTGGCATTGCTCTTGTGATGGGACTCAAAATGTCTAGCTATAGGATAACTCCTATCTCTTTTCGTGATGGCCCTCATGTGTTGCAATACTCTGTCTTTTGCTGGAAGTTTGGTGCTGCCTATGTAGTTTAATTTACATGGGCATGTGAGGGCGTAGACAGCATGGTCAGTATGACATGACGTGTGTGTCAGAATTTTGAAGGCGTCGAGATCTTTGGAGAGTTTGATCATTTTAGTGCTACCACTGTGTCTGCAAGACTTACACTTCCCGCATACAAAAAATCCCATGACAGGATTCATTGTAGTTTTACCCGGGATAAGTGTGGGACTCGCTATCCCGTCAGGGCCCTCCGCTGAAAGTGGCAGGGGTTCAGAGCGAGGAAAAAGCTTTGGATATATATATATATATATATATATATATATATATATATATATATATATATATATATATATATATATATATATATATATATATATATATATATATATACCAAATCCTCCTTCCTCCAGAGAGACCGGGACACTTAGATCGGCGGTGCGACTCGGGTTGGAGGTCCACGATATCCAATACTGCTCCACGTACTTTCAAGGTACCACGCACTCTGCACAGGAAATAAAGATTAATTCTCCGTCTGTGTAGTCAAAATCACGGTTTATTACAAACCATAAAGCCTTCAAAAACCCTACGCGTGAGCGAGGCGGTTGTCCGCCGAAACGCGTAGGGTTTTTGAAGGCTTTATGGTTTGTAATAAACCGTGATTTTGACTACACAGACGGAGCATTAATCTTTATTTCCTGTGCAGAGTGCGTGGTACCTTGAAAGTACGTGGAGCAATATATATATATATTGTTGTTGTTGTTGTATAGCTTTATTTCGAAATATTTCATTTCATAAAAGCATTGCAATAAAATCTTCATACGGGTAAAACACAGTTATACATCAAGACTATAAAAATTTCAACAAGAATCTTATAAATATACAACCTAGTAAAAAGCATCATTTTTGAAAACATTTGTACAAATATACAAATATTCATTTCTGCATAAACAAAAGGGGCGCATACAGGAAGTAGCCGGGGCACTATAATGTCAGTTGGCATCCTTACTGGAGGAGCTTCCTCCTCGCGGTTCTTATCCTCCAGGTCCACCCCAGAAATTTTGCCAGACCACAAGCAAACAGTAGTTGGGGGTCGGATTTTAACAGCTGTAGGGCCTCCAAATGTGACCGAGTGCCCAGCCTTGTGCAGAGCGGTTTCAACCATCTGCGACGGGGAGCAGCGTAGGCTGGGCATTCGAATAACAAGTGAGCAATAGATTCTACCCTGGTTGTACAGAAAGGACAAGTTTCCACAGTTTGCCATGGTGGTTTCCACTTGGCTGTCCTTGAGCTTAGGGGCAAAACCCCTGCCCTAAATTTGAAATACAACGCCCTATCTGTTGGATTCAAGATCACATCGAGGTAGGGTTCTCTAGAGGGGCGGGATTTGATAACCAAGAACTCCTTAGCTGATCTACATATATTCGGTTGTGAGACTCTCTCGTTGTCCACCCACAGCCAGAATATTTTCTTAAGCAGCTGTTTGGGTGGCGAGGATCTGCTAGCCCAAGCATCGCCGAGGCCTAGATCGCAAAGGAGGCGCTTTACACCAACGAGCCAACCGATCTTATGCCAGCCCGGGGTTGAAAGAAGCTCACTTAGTGCATCGGCATAGCTTGAAAGCTCAGGGACATTCCATATACGGGCCCACAGGAGGAGGGGACGTAACTTGGCCTGGTCAGCTATGGGTCGTGTACCTGTGTCGAGTAGAAGGGGTAGGGTAGGAGAGTTGTGAGGGAGCCGCATTAGGTCTTTGTGAAACTTATTCTCCAGATGGGATAGAGCATCCAGTTTCTGGGTACCCCACAATTCGGCCCCGTAAAGGGCCGCACTCACAGCCTTTGCCTTGTATATGTCGAGGATCACCCCGATGGGTTTGAGGGGTGAGGCGCGATGCTCTTTTAAGAGGGCACCCATGACCCTCCTGTATGTCAAGGTGGATTTTTGGTGGTGCGCCTTCCAAGACATGGTGTCACAAAGTCTGATTCCCAGGTAATCGAATTCCCTAACCCTTTCTAAGGGTACTGCGTCAATTGATGGTGGGTGAACTGTCTTCCTGGGGGGGTTCAACACAAGGAACTTGGTTTTGTTGATGTTAATAGCCAAGCCCCTTGCGTCGCAGAAGCCCTGAAACCTCGTTAGCAGGGTTTGGAGGCCCTTCGGGGATTTCGAAATCAGCAGGGTATCGTCTGCGAACAGGAGCGTTGGTATCTTCCTGCCCGCCAGAGAAGGAGCATCTGCTGATAGCTGGAGAAGGTGCTCTACCACTCCGTTTAGATATAGGGAAAACAGAGTGGGAGCTAGCACGCACCCCTGGCGGACGCCCCTGTCGACAGGAATCCGAGATGTTTTTTGGCCTTGCTGACCCCATCTAATTTGGGCAAAATTGCTTTCGTGGAATTTGATGGTTAGGGCTAATAGGTACGCGGGCATGCCCATGCCCTCAAGTGTGGCCCACAGTTGGTTACGTGGAACAAGGTCAAAGGCAGTCCGTAAGTCGATGAAAGCGAGATACAGACTGCCCTTGCCCAGTTTGACCACTTTCCAAAAAAGCATCAGAAATCGGAATGTCTGCTCAATCGTGCCGGTTCCAGATCTGAAACCGGCCTGAAAGTCAGACAGAACCTTCATTTCCTCAGCCCACTGCAGGATCCTACCCAGAACTACCTTCCCTGCTGCCTTCTGGGTGGAATCAAGCAGACTTATGGGTCGGTAGTTGGCCGGATCGTCCCTGCAGCCCTTTTTAAAAATGGGGACAACTTCCGCACCCCTCCATGAATCCGGGAAACCACCACCCACCATTGCCTCGTTCAGGAGTTTAGCAATGTATAGGCTCCAAACCTCGACATTGCTACGAAGCAAGTCTCCAGGGACTCCATCTGGGCCTGCCGCTTTGTTGGGAACGATGCACCTGATTGCTATCTCCACCTCCCTAGGTGAAAAAGTGGAGCCAAGGTGAGAGCTATTAGCTAGTACTAAGTCACTAGGACTCCAATTGGGACCCAGTACCCCCGGAGAGTTGGAATATAATTTAGCAAAGTGGGCCCACCAAACCTTCCCAGGAATATTACATGTAATCAGGGAGTCGGCAGGCCTATCCCTAGCTCTAATCAGAGCCCAGAAAGCCCTTGAGTCTTTTCTAAATCCAGCCTCCATTAGATCACTCCAGAAGTTGGTTTCATGAGTGATCTTTGCTGCAACTTGAGTTTTCTTGTAATTTTTCCTTGCTTGGGAAATCAAAGCCTGGTCTTTAGTGCTGACCGCCATAATTAGTTCACTTTTTGCTTGTCGGCAAGCGTGAGAATACCATTGGTCTCTGCCCTTAGACTCATTTCTCCGCTTGGACCTCCCCCTCCCCTCAGGAACCAGGAAGAGATTGCTAAGTGATACAATTGTCTCCACAAATGGCACAAGGATGGGAGAGTCACAATCCAACGTGCTAGCTGTACACTTGGCTTCCATCATTATGGATTGAACTTGGGCCATTCTTGTAGCATCCGAAGCGACCTTAGCCCACTTTAGTCGCCTCCCGCAGTTTGATGGAACAACTTCGTGGGATGATTTCCAAGTTGACCGAGGTGGTTCTGCTAAGGCCCCTTGGTCCCACGGGAGAGCAAGCACAAGGATCAACGGGTTGTGGTCACTATCCGTGGATTTTTGGACAACCATATCAAGGGCGTATTCCCACAGGTTAAAATTTAACAGCACGTAGTCGATTCTGGAGGTATGTCCAATCCTGTTGTAAGTGTGTACTCCTCCAGCGTCTGACTTACAACGACCATTAGTGGCTCTGAGTGAGTGTTCCAAGCAGAGTGCGTTGATATCAATGGCATTCTGGGTCCATTTCCTGATGGGATCGAGAGCAAGCAAGGGAATGCCTCTCTTGGCATCGTCCTCCCATGTGTCCAAGATGTCCTCGCAGGCCAAAGGCTCAAAGCAACAATTGAAATCCCCGCCCAAAATGACAAGGGAGTCAATGTTGCAGCTGGTTAGCTCCTCTTCGACTCCAGTTAGGGACAGAGGGCTCAAGTTCCCTGCCCTAGCCCCCCTTAGGTACATATTGAAGAGCTCAAGAGTATTACCCCCCGGGCACTGCATAGTAAGCCTCAAGAGATCTGGAGATGGTGAATTTGTATGTTTTACTACTAACCCCAGTGCTACACTTACCCAGATTATAAGGCCACCAGAAGGACGGCCTTTGCTGCCTTTAGACCTGGAAGCCGGCACAGAGTAGGTGGTGAAGCCGACCCTGTGCACAGGCTCCAAGCACCAAGTTTCCTGTAAAAGGCAAATCCCGAAGGGCTCCATAAAGGAGACCCAATCAGGTTTATTAAAGTTTCGGGCAAGCCCTGCCACATTCCAGCTTAATATTTTAAGCTGGGGAACACATATCGAGGTCTTGCCAGGCTGTGGCTCAGGAACTGGGGAGATGGTGTGGATATCAGTGACCCTGGCAGAGTGGAAAGAAGCTGCAGGTGGTGGGGTTCCGGGGACAATCAGGTTTACTGCTACGTGTGTAATAGAAGGGCATACAACAGAGGAAGGGTGCGTCGATTCCAGTGTAGGGGGGGCCTGTGTTGGGGACTGGGAAGGGGAGAAGCAACTTGCCGTACCCACACTAGCCGTCAAGGATAGACTCCCCTTCCCCAATGTGGACCCATTGTGATTGCTAGGTAATACTCTAGTTGGGGTCGTTAGGAGTCAATCGACATCCTCCAGGCTACCAAACCCATCAGCAGTTACACTTCCAGGCCAGCAACTGCTTGGGTTAAGCGCGGTGGAAGGGAAACCCCAACTAGGCTGTTGGGGAACTGTGGGCCAAAAGCCCCCCTGCGGACATACAGCACGGGGAGGATAAAAGAATGATAAGGGCTTCGGGGCAATAGAAGAGCCCCAGTCTTGATTCCCAGGAGCCCAAATGTGCCTGGCTGTATACACGTCGTCAAATGTTACGACTATACAGTCACCAGGGGTCGATTTCCTCGTGGTGCCCACCCAGGGAACTCTTCGAGTCGTTAAGACTCTACTCCTCCTTCCATTGGGAATAGGCCTATAAGTGTTGAGCCAGTACATAACTTTGTTACGTAGCGAGTGCTGGTCTTCATATTGGCCATTCTCCAGCTCCGGGACGCCCGTCAAAACCACCATATAATCATTTGCTTCGGGAGGAAGGTCTATATAACCTCCTCGAAAGTTGCTCCTGGTGTTGGGGCCCCTAGCAGAATGAGGTGGGGGTCTATTCCGGGGGGCCTTGGCGGGACGTGAGCTATTATTGGCTGGATTTTGGGCTCTCGGTGTCACTGTTGAAGTATTGGTGCGAGGTGCCTGGGCAGGGCCGGTGCTAGAGCTAATTGGGTTCCGGGCTCTTGGTGCAGCTGATGTAGAGCCAGTATGAGTTTGTGTAGCTGGAGCATTTGGGGTATTAGCCCTGGCCTGAGGGGGCGGGTTAGCAATAATGAGATTCCTAGTGCGGGGTTTGGGGATAGGGTGGGTAGGACAGGGCAAAGAGGGATTAGGGGGCAAACCAGGAGTAGCTGTGTGGGGTGGGGTAGGAACCTCTGTGCGTGGGTCACTATCAATCACCCCCTGGCGTTCCAGGCCTCTTAGGCCAAGAGTGGCCAAGGCGATGATACTTTTCTCCATTTCGAGGAGATTGTTCTCTATACGGGAAAGCCTTAGGTCCAGGGGAGATAAGAGATTTTTTAGAGACTCCCACACCACTCCTATAAATTCCCGCTCCCTCCCGTCCTGGTTTGTCCAGCCCGTATCTAATCTTTCAGGTTGAGAGGTGCCTCCAGAATCTACCATGCCTTGCCCCACAATGTTTTCACCCCCGGGAGCCAATGGCGAGAGGAGAGACATGGCCGGACTGATAGCGGCTATTGTATTTCCACTGATGGGCAGATTAACACCCTGTGTTGGCAATTTCTTCCGAGGGGAAGTTGGGCTGGGGGAACGTTTTCTCTTATTGGGATTCCCCGGGATGTTATCGAAACCGCCATATGAGGTAGAGGCCAGGGATATATCAAGTGATTGTTGGGAACAAGTAAGGGAAACAAGAGGGCTGTCCTCAACAGTGAGCGGGCCGTCGGGCAAGGCAGGTAGACCTAAAGATGGGAGTGGGAGGGAGGCAGTGGGCAGAACAGGCATATCATGGACATTAACCACTGCTATAACACCCTCCCGCTTACCAATATGACTAGGGGAAGTAGCTGTAGCTATATGGCCAAGAGAGGATTTCTTACGTGAGGCAAAATCAAGTGACAACTTCCTGGCCGCTTCCAGGTCAAGGGACACTCTGGTTTGCAATTTGTCAATTTCATGGTCTATAGCCTTGGTTGTCCGCGTGATAAAATCGTCCATGGGCCCGTTAGGTGCCGGCCCCCCCTTGGCCGCCCTATTGCGTGTGACGCGGGTACACATATTGTCAAATATGGACTAACTAAGTCTAACAGCCCGGGCAGGAAACAATAAAAAGGCAAACACAAAGTGCGAGGCGAAAATGCAAGATGGGGGGCCCAGACCAGACCGCTCAGACCTCGAACGGCCTCAAACGGCCCGCTCTTTGCCCGGTCTTCGCCCCGCGCTTGGACCCGCGCGCGTCCCGCGTCGCGGAAGCCTCAGAGTAGGATATATAGGGCGGTTGTGGGCGGTGGGCGGGCCACGGGGAGAGCGGACCGGAAGGTCTTGCTGGTCACGCAGGGACTCCTGGACAATGGAGTCCCTGCACACGCTCGCAGCCCCTCTGCGCCTCGCACCAGCCTCAGGCTTCCTCGAAGGTCTCCCAAGCAGCCCCCAGCCAACAGGGCGAAGCGGCACCCGCGGAGCGGGTGCGGCGAGTGGTTGTTGCAGGTCCAACAGGCAACAACGAGAGAGTCCAGGTGAAGCGCCAGCAACAGCGCTACAGCAGCAAAAAGCGTCCCAGGGAACAAAGCAGGAAGAGGAGGTAAAGTACCCTCCTGTGGGCGGTGGGCGGGCCACGGGGAGAGCGGACCGGAAGGTCTTGCTGGTCACGCAGGGACTCCTGGACAATGGAGTCCCTGCACACGCTCGCAGCCCCTCTGCGCCTCGCACCAGCCTCAGGCTTCCTCGAAGGTCTCCCAAGCAGCCCCCAGCCAACAGGGCGAAGCGGCACCCGCGGAGCGGGTGCGGCGAGTGGTTGTTGCAGGTCCAACAGGCAACAACGAGAGAGTCCAGGTGAAGCGCCAGCAACAGCGCTACAGCAGCAAAAAGCGTCCCAGGGAACAAAGCAGGAAGAGGAGGTAAAGTACCCTCCTGTGGGCGGTGGGCGGGCCACGGGGAGAGCGGACCGGAAGGTCTTGCTGGTCACGCAGGGACTCCTGGACAATGGAGTCCCTGCACACGCTCGCAGCCCCTCTGCGCCTCGCACCAGCCTCAGGCTTCCTCGAAGGTCTCCCAAGCAGCCCCCAGCCAACAGGGCGAAGCGGCACCCGCGGAGCGGGTGCGGCGAGTGGTTGTTGCAGGTCCAACAGGCAACAACGAGAGAGTCCAGGTGAAGCGCCAGCAACAGCGCTACAGCAGCAAAAAGCGTCCCAGGGAACAAAGCAGGAAGAGGAGGTAAAGTACCCTCCTGTGGGCGGTGGGCGGGCCACGGGGAGAGCGGACCGGAAGGTCTTGCTGGTCACGCAGGGACTCCTGGACAATGGAGTCCCTGCACACGCTCGCAGCCCCTCTGCGCCTCGCACCAGCCTCAGGCTTCCTCGAGGGTCTCCCAAGCAGCCCCCAGCCAACAGGGCGAAGCGGCACCCGCGGAGCGGGTGCGGCGAGTGGTTGTTGCAGGTCCAACAGGCAACAACGAGAGAGTCCAGGTGAAGCGCCAGCAACAGCGCTACAGCAGCAAAAAGCTTTATATATATATATATATATATATATATATATATATATCGTATATGCATATATAATATTCCAGGTACATAGACGTATAGTCAGGAATAGTAAATGCATACTTGTCTATACTTAATTACCATGACTATCTTCTGGGAGTCATTATTTCAGACACAATGTTATTGCAGATCAATAATAAATACTTGATATTTTCACATGCAACCGCCCATGTGCTACATATGCAAAAGCCACAGCTGGAGAGGATAATTATTTCTGCAACAGACTAATCCTGCATGGTACTGTTAGGCACTTAAACGTTTCTTATATGGAGACTTGAGGCTGTGCTGTGAGGTGGGGAGGGTAAGTGGAGATGAGATGCAGGCGCTGGTGGAAGTCACGTGAACACTCAGTTCACTGGACACAGGGAGGAAATAATATGAATGATGTAAAATAATGGTACAGGAAAAGTAACTTTTTGGTAAGAGGTTATTTCAGGTCATGAACAACCGACAAAGCAGCTGTGTGTAAAGACGTCAGCAGGGAGTGGCGTTTCTCTCTGTCTTCGCCTCAAGATTTCTAGTTTAGGCTCTTATTTTCCCACCCATTCATTTAGAAAGTGGCACTAGTGTAAAATCAAGAGCAATAATAATTTTAAATGTTAAATAACATTATTTTTACGTTTGTAATGATCTGGATTTGCACTCATAGCTTTGTTTATTAGTGATCCCTGCAGGTAATTTGCCTTTGAAAACCTGTGTGCAAACAGGCGCGGTGTACATAAAACGGATGCCATTACTGGTTTCACAAGTTGTCCATCATTTATCAGCACTTTGATGTGAATCAGGCACGACTGTCTGATGCAACCCTCATTTCCTCCCCAGTGATTGGCATCAGCTATTTGAAACTATATGAAGGACCACTGGAATTATGCGGCAGGGGAGAGCCAAATTACTCACAGACACGTTACCGTGCAGGTAAGAGTGGTGGGGCAGGGGGCAGAGTGGAAGGGGGGAGCCGACAGATCGCTCTTACCAGCAAGGGCCGCGCCTGCTCACAGACAAGGGGCAAGTTATGTGACATTATGTGCCACATTTTGTGATAGCATTGCTTCATTATTTTGCCATTTTTAGGTCGAGCGACCTATCTCAATGCGCATGCGCATTGAGCGGGAGCTCGATATATAGCGGCTTAAACAGAGCTTACCGAGATCAGGTGTTTCCCAGGCGATTTCTTGCAGTGCATGTGAAAGCGCGTGCACAATGCCACCAGCCGCTTGCCTCGCATCTATACTACTATTATAAAGAGAGAACACAAACCTTTGAGCCAGGTAAACTCGAAAAGTACACCACCAATCAAAACACCCAAGACATCTTTGAAAACCTCAGGGCAAGCAGAAGGACATAGGCTATTAAAAATAAACAATATACGTTGTTTAAAAAAATTTGAAATAAAAATAAAGTAGTTCCTTGCAAGTAGCGCCGGCCGCGACGTCTGCGTGATGACATCATTTGCGTGCACTTACCTGAACCAACATCAGTCCTGGCCGCATTCTGCGGGAAACCACTGAGACCCGCGTCAGGGATTTCCTTTCCTGGCCTCGCAGCACGCTGCAGACCTCCAGCCGGAGCAGGAGAGAGACACGCATGGGGCCCCGCCTTGGCTGATCTTGGGCTGTGGGGTGAATTGAAGAGGTGGCAGCCGGCTGCAGACAAGCGTGCTGGGTAGGGCTGGAGCGAGACTGCAGTCAGACTTGGTAGGGTGGCACCTACCGCTGCAGACGAGGGGACTTGCAGCCACCAGACTAGGCAGACATAACAGCGTGGGCCCCAGGAGCCAACGGCGTAGCTAGGGGGGCGGTACGCCCCAGGCGGCACTATTTTCGGGGCGGCGGGTGTCCGCAAATAAATTATAAAGGCCGCCGCCGTGGGCCATCAGTCCTGCGAGGGCGCGTATGTGGGTCCCAGAGCCATCATTGGTAGCGCGCGAAAGCGCTACCAATGATCGCTCTGGGAATCATTTTTGACCAGCACCTGCGCTGAAAGCGCTGCAGTGACGTGCACCATCACCACGCGCTCTCAAGTCTGGAGAGTGCAGGCATATTTGCAGCGCCTGAACTTGTTGTAAAGAAGAACCAAAATAAACTCGTCAAATGCGTGTTTTAAGCACATTGGAGCCAGCGCATTTCTTTTTCCTGCTGAATACCTCGAGGCCGGCTTCATGATGTCAGGGAGGTCACGGCGGCAGAGGGCGGAATGTGTATTTAATGCTACAGGCACGGTTGATACTGAGTGAGTTTATTTACCATAAAATAAACGCATTGATTGTAGCCATGCTATGCTATGTTTTGTATTTATGTAGCGTGCAATATCCGTTCAGGAATGACTGGGAGCATTACTAAGTCTGCAGCAGAGGCTAATAACGCACATAGTACACTTGGCTGAATGTGCGCTTTACTAAACCCATTTTTTGTAACAGTATGTTATGTCACGCAGTAAATCTACTCGAGGACATTAAAAGGCTGAGCTCATCACACAGAATTCGAGTCTGTAGATTAGATGTTTCACGCTCGCTCGATTTGTGGGGTGCATGTTATGAAGCTCACATTGTGTACCATCGGAAACAGAAGTCCTTCAGTGGAAACACATGTTGAAGCAATCGGGGAACCTACTTCAAGGTTTCTGCCTGTACATACTATCTTTTAAAATATTAGATTTGCTTTGATCTGGAGGCAAGGCCTGCTGGTTTCCAAAAACCCAGATTTCTCTTTGGAGGCACAACGGCCAGCTCTGGGTGCAAAGAATTTGTAGGAGTTACATGTTACAGGTCTAGCCCGCCTAGTGGCATGAGGGCATAGTGCAGCTTGAAGGCACACCTGAGGCAGGCGGAGAGGCGAATCATCTGAGGGGGTGCTGGACCCCCTCCTCCTTTGGGAGATAAAGTCATCCATGGACTATGGGAGTGCAAACTCTGCACTGTCTGTCTGCTCATGTGTGTAACTCACTCCACAGCACTGGCATAGCGGTCCGCCCCAGGTGGCACTATTTTCGGGGTGGCGCGTGTCACTGATGGCCCAGTTCTTCTATTTTGCCTTTTCTCAATTTGCTTAATGGCACGTATTGCATTGCACTTGCATTTATATAGTGCTTACTTCCTCTGAAGAGGCGTCAAAGCGCTTTTCGGTGAGTAGCATGCTACTCTGGAACTTAAAACACTATTAGTTGATTTGGTGTAATGAAATTGAAAGTAATTTGAGCGTGGACATGTCAGAATATTATTTGCACTGAAAAGGAATAGTGGGGGATATGTAGAGTTGGACAAGAGGAAGTCATTGGGCCTCTTTATATATTTAAAACCTAAGTTTTGTTCGAACTAATATTTTTTGTATTTCAATTGCAAACAGCGTGCCAATTGCAGGCTGTTTAGCCTGCTTCGAGGTCACTTAAAACATTGATTTAAAGTCTTCTGCTCTTTAAGTTTCTTAATCCATAATGCCTGTCAGAGTAGTATGTATGTGAAGGGGTTGGGAGGGCAGCTGCTGGAAAACGATTCCTTGCACTGTTGTAGATTTAGGTTTCTCTCTGAGTTTTCCAGATCCAAGCGTGAGACGCTCACTCAGTGCATTTTTCTTTCCTTTGCATTCTGGAACTTGTAGTGTTGGGTTTATGATGGGATGAACAGGACTGGAAACCCCTGAGTGCAATGAAAACATATGGACGGGATGAGCTACTCAAGCTTGGAAATGGAGAACCTGAGAGGTCTGTGGTTTATCAGAGGAGCCTGTGCCACCAGAAACATCTTGATCCAGTCCTGAGCTTTCCTTTTAGCAATCATTGCCATTTTTTACTGTAGTCCAGTAGGCTCAATTCAACTGAATCACAACTGCGACTCCTTATATTCAATAAGTTGTTGCATAAAGAGCAGAGACCCGAACATGGTGTCCCAGTGAGAGGATATAGCGTTAGGGCCAGACTCCAACAACTATGAGTGACACTGCCGCGCGAGCAAAATCAAGCAATGAAGAGGAGGGAAACATATAAATATTATAGATTACACCCATTTGAACAACGAGAAAATATAAGAAGATCTTAAAATGGCTGGAAAGCACCAGAAATGGACAGGCACGCACATAGCTAGGGGGTCACAACCCAGGCTGGAAGGTACTGAATGTGGTAATGGGGAATAAGGTTAAAAATACCTGATAATGGGATGGAATAATGTAGTATGTATAACGTTATGATGTAAAGCATGTCAAGATTGTCAGAACACAAAAGGAGTGTGCGATTTCTCTGTCACTAGGCCTTGTGTGAAATGAACTTCTATATATCAATGACAAGCTAGGGGTTTTTGGCGCGACAATGCCAAGCTACATGGTCGACTTCATTGGGGGCTCCGGAGCAAATACGTCATTTTTTCTGTAGTCCTCTCCCCTCCCCCTCCCACTATCAGCCAGGGGCGGCAATCTGAGGGATAGCCCCGGGCGCCAGAAGCTCTAGCTACACCGGTGCCAGGAGCTGCAGGTAAGCCTGCTGGGAGTGCCGGAGAATCTGGGGCGCCTGGCTCCAGCATGCACGGCAAGGCTGGGTGCAGTGTTGGGCCTCGCACTCTGACGGTCCTCGTGGCAGCATGGGTCCGTACTGGCCTCGCTGACAGTGTAGCAGGGTGGCTTTGCTCACTCCCCATCTCTGCTGCACAGGCCTCCGGTGTGTGACACAACAACAACAACTTGCATACAAAGATTCTCTGCCGGCAAAGACCCTGTGCAGCCTTACACCCCTTTATTTATATCCTCAGACTGCGCCTGCCCAGAGAAGTGCTACAGGTGGCAACAGTGTGATATAGAGGCCGGATGGCTCTCTACAGATGCTATATGTTCTCCTCCTCCCTTTCCAGCTCCACAACTTGAACCCACTCCTGTGCCTCCACGCACCTGTTGACAAATCTGGCTTTCTTGAAGTCTTATCGACATAGGTGACTTACCACAGGCTGTAACTTAAATTGGGAGCATGCAATATTGTCCTGAATGTGCGTCATCCCAATGCACTCCGCTGACACTTTCCAGTGTGCTCAATCTCAGAAAGTGCCAACATTGGTAGGGGAAGCCCTACTGGAGCCTCCAACTACTCGATTAGATTGCAAGCTCAACACTCCACACAGCCTATTCATGCAACAGTAACTGATCCAGTCCAGGTTTCTGCTTTGCATTCTGTGACTGGTAGATTTTATCTATACTACTATTATAAAGAGAGAACACAAACCTTTGAGCCAGGTAAACTCGAAAAGTACACCACCAATCAAAACACCCAAGACATCTTTGAAAACCTCAGGGCAAGCAGAAGTACATAGGCTAAAATAAAAAATATACGTTGTTTAAAAAATTTCGAAATAAAAATAAAGTAGTCCGTTGCAAATAGCGCCGGCCGCGACGTCTGCGTGATGACATCATTTGCGTTTGCGCTCCCTGGCAACACTTCCGGAAATGGCGCCGAAGATCGCGACCTGCTGGGAGGACTGCCGCGGCCCTGCTTGCTGCTGGGCGAAGTGGCGGCCTGTGCGAGCGGGGCGCATGGAGAGTGGTGGCCTGTGCGGGCAGGGCGCCTGGAGAGTGGCGGCCTGTGCGGGCGGGGCGCCTGGAGAGTGGCGGCCTGTGCGGGCGGGGTGCCTGGTGAGTGGCGGCCTGTGCGGGTGGGGTGCCTGGAGCGGGACCGGCGGCTCAGGTAAGGATCAGGCTCTCCGGGACACGGGTGGGAGGGGGCCGGGGCCCGGGGGCAGAAGTGCACGCAAGCCTCAAATGCTGCCCCCAGCCCCTTTCTGCCCCAGGCAACGCTGGGGCGGGCTGCTAGTTACCACATAAAAGGCGGCCGCGTCTCAGGCCCCTGCTGCTTCACACCCTCATGCCGCTCTCCCCGCTCCGCCCCCTCCCCTGCCCGCCGTGTCGCATTTGCAGAATCACTATTTTTTGGGCAATGTGTTTTCTTTTTCACCAGCTTTCTTATTTGTCTTTTCATGCTCTTTATTTAGTTGGCCGTGCTTTCAGTTTCACGGCCGGCCGGCCGTGTAAAGTGCACTTTTTATTTACGATGCCCACCATACAGCCTTCTTGAGCTGTTCTTTTGATGGATGAACGTGGTTGCTTTGATTTAAATTTTTAGTCACTGAACGTGCGCTGCAATGGATTTCTTTAGCTTAAAAGAATTGTTAAGTAAGTTATTGGTCTTTGTCAGTAATGCTTCGTTTCTTTTTGCACAATATATGCAGTTTGCAGAAGCACTATTTTTTGGGCAATGTGTTTTCTTTTTCACCAGCTTTCTTATTTGTCTTTTCATGCTCTTTATTTAGTTGTGTTGGTGACTTTTTATTAATCGGCTGTAGAATGTGCTGTATTCACACAGCTAAGTGGATAGTCTTATTTATTTCTAAATGATCATGGCTGGTTAAGGTTGCGAGTCAGCGCAAAATAAATCATTATTTTATATTGTATAATCCGCACTTGATGCATGCGGGTTCAATGTAATCCAACACCACATCCACCACCACATCCACCTCCACATCCACCATCACATCCACCATCACATCCACCACCACATCCACATCCACTGCCACAACCACCAACACACCCACCACCACCACATCCACCACACCCACCACCACTACATCCACCACCCCATCAACCACCACCCCATCCACCACCACCACCGCATCCACCACCACCACCGCATCCACCATCACCACATCCACCACCACCACATCCACCATCAACTCCAAATCCACCTCCACATGCACCACTACATCCACCATCACATCCACCGCCACATCCACCGCCACATCCACCACCACATTCACCGCCACATCCACGGCCACATCCACCAACACACCCACCACCACCACATCCACCACACCCACCACCACCACATCCACCACCCCATCCACCACCACCCCATCCACCACCACCGCATCCACCACCACCACCACATCCACCATCACCACATCCACCACCACCACCTCCACCATCAACTCCAAATCCACCTCCACATGCACCACCACATCCACTGCCACATCCACCGCCACATCCACTGCCACATCCACCGCCACATCCACCAACACACCCACCACCACCACATCCACCACACCCACCACCACTACATCCACCACCCCATCCACCACCACCACCGCATCCACCACCACCACCGCATCCACCATCACCACATCCACCACCACCACATCCACCATCAACTCCAAATCCACCTCCACATGCACCACCACATCCACCATCACATCCACCGCCACATCCACCACACCCACCACCACCATCACCACATCCACCACACCCACCACCACTACATCCACCACCCCATCCACCACCACCACCCCATCCACCACCACCACTGCATCCACCACCACCACCGCATCCACCGCACCCACCACCACATCCACCGCATCCACCACCACATCCACCATCACCACCACATCCACCACCACATCCACCACCACATCCACTATCACCTCCACATCCACCATGACATCCACCGCCACATCCACCACAACATCCACCAAATCCACATCCACCGCATCCACCACATCCACATCCACCGCATCCACCACCACCACATCCACCACATTCACCGCATCCACCACATCCACATCCACCACATCCACCACCACATCCACCACCACACCCACCACCACCACATCCACCACCACATCCACCACCACACCCACCACCACCACTGCATCCACCACCGCATCCACCACCGCATTCACCACCACCACCACATCCACCACCACATCCACCACCACACCCACCACCACCACATCCAACACATCCACCACCACCACCGCATCCACACCACCACATCCAACACATCCACCACCACCACTGCATCCACCACCGCATCCACCACCACCACATCCACCACCACCACCGCATCCACCAACACCACATCCACCACCACCACCACATCCACCACCACTTTCACCACACCCACCACCACCACACCCACCACCACTACATCCACCACCCCATCCACCACCACCACTGCATCCACCACCACCAACACCCCATCCACCACTGCATCCACCACCACCACCACCACATCCACTGCATCCACCACCACTACCACATCCACAACCACATCCACAACCACATCCACCACCACATCCACCATCACCTCCACATCCACCATGACATCCACCGCCACCTCCACCACATCCACCACATCCACCGCATCCACCACCACATCCACCACCACATCCACCACCACTTTCACCACATCCACCACCACCACTTCCACCACCACCACATCCACCACCACATCCTCCACCACCACATCCACCACATCCACCACCACATCCACCACCACATCCACCACCACATCCACCACCACATCCACCACCACACCCACCACCACCACATCCACCACCACATCCAACACATCCACCACCACTATCACCACCACCGCATCCACCACCACATCCAACACCTAATCCACCACCACCACCACATCCACCACACCCACCACCACTACATCCACCACACCCACCACCACTACATCCACCACCCCATCCACCACCACCACCCCATCCACCACCACCACCACTGCATCCACCACCACCACCGCATCCACCACCACCACATCCACTGCATCCACCACCACCCCCACCACCACATCCACCATCACCTCCACATCCACCATGACATCCACCACCACATCCACCACCACATCCACATCCACCGCATCCACCACCACCACATCCACCACCACCACCGCATCCACCACCACCACATCCACCACCACTTTCACCACATCCACCACCACCACATCCACCACCACCACCACATCCAACACTTCCACCACCACCGCATCCACCACCACATCCACCACCGCATCCACCACCACCACATCCACACCCACCACCACACCTACCACCACATCCACCACCACATCCAACACATCCACCACCACTTCCACCACCACCGCATCCACCACCACCACCACCGCATCCACCACCGCATTCACCACCACCACATCCACCAACACCACCGCATCCACCAACACCACATCCACCACCACCGCATCCACCACCGCATCCACCACCGCATCCACCACCACAACCACCACATCCACCACCACTTTCACCACACCCACCACCACTACATCCACCACCCCATCCACCACCACCACTGCATCCACCACCACCACCACCCCATCCACCACCACCACTGCATCCACCACCACCACCGTATCCACCACCACCACCACCACATCCACTGCATCCACCACCACCACATCCACCACCACATCCACCACCACATCCACCATCACCTCCACATCCACCATGACATCCACCGCCACATCCACCACCACATCCACCACATCCACCACATCCACCACCACCACCACATCCACCACCACCACCACCACTTTCACCACATCCACCACCACCACATCTAACACATCCACCACCACTTCCACCACCACTACATCCACCACCGCATCCACCACCACCACCACATACACCACCACATCCACCACCACTTTCACCACACCCACCACCACCACATCCACCACACCCACCACCACTACATCCACCACCACCACTGCATCCACCACCACCAACACCCCATCCACCACCACCACTGCATCCACCACCACCACCGCATCCACCACCACCACATCCACTGCATCCACCACCACCACATCCACCACCACATCCACCACCACATCCACCATCACCTCCACATCCACCATGACATCCGCCGCCACATCCACCACCACATCCACCACATCCACCACATCCACCACCACCACCACATCCACCACTACCACCACATCCACCACCACTTTCACCACATCCACCACCACCACATTCACCACCACATCTAACACGTCCACCACCACTTCCACCACCACTACATCCACCACTGCATCCACCACCAACACCACATTCACCACCACCACCGCATCCACCACCACCACATCCACCAACACATCCACCAACACTTTAACCACACCCACCACACCCACCACCACTACATCCACCACCCCACCACCCCATCCACCACCACCACCACCCCATCCACCACCACTGCATCCACCACCACCACCACATCCACCACCACCACATCCACCACATCCACCATCACCACCACATCCACCACCACAACCACCACCACATCCACCACCACATCCACCATCACTGCCACATCCACCACCACATCCAGCATCACCTCCACATCCACCATGACATCCACAGCCACATCCACCGCATCCACCAACACATCTACCACCACCACCACATCCACCACCACTTTCACCACATCCACCACCACCACATCCACCACCACCGCATCCACCACCACATCCAACACATCCACCACCACTTCCACCACCACTGCATCCACCACCCCCACATCCACCACCACATCCACCACCGCATCCACCACCACCACCGCATCCACCAACACCACATCCACCACATACACCACCACATACACCACCACACCCACCACCACCACATCCACCACCACATCCAACACATCCACCACCACTTCCACCACCACCACATCCACCACCACCACATCCACCACCGCATCCACCACCACATCCACCACCACATCCACCACCACCACCGCATCCACCACCACCGCATCCACCAACACCACATCCACCAACACCACATCCACCACCACCACCACATCCACCACCGCATCCACCACCACCATATCCCCCAGATCCACCACCACCACATCTATATGTGTGTGTGTGTGTGTGTGTGTGTGTGTGTGTGTGTGTGTGTGTGTGGCTGTGTGTGTGTAGGTGCAAATGCAATGTTCTTGGATTTTCGTCACAATAAAATACACTGAACATAATCTTCACAAAAGTTATTTACAAACGTTTAAGGTATTGCCATTATAAATTACAATAACTTTTATTTAAGTATTAATTATTTACAAAATTAAAAGCCATTGTTATTTGTAATATCAATACATCTAAGTCATGTAAATACAACACACATTGCATTACAAATGCTATAGGTGTCACATTTGCGAAAGTTAAAACTATTGACATTGTAACTGACAAAGCTATTAATTTTGCTATTTTCAAAACCAACACATAAGTAAAAAAAGTGTCATTTACAATACCAATCGCTCAAACTTTCCTAATGCGAGACTTATTGCATTTCCAATGCTTGTTAAACTTGCTAACCTTGTCTGGGCCTAAGTTGCATCCCATCAGTACTAGGTTAATACCCAGATATAGCAATAAACAACATAAAGATGACCAGCCAATCTTTGCAATGAGCATTCAACTGCCCAGCAACACGTGTTGCTATGTTTTTAGTTTTTTTTTTTAACTGTTTGAGCTTGAAACTATTTTTTTGTTATAATCTGCAGATTATGTGGCAAAAGATAGATTATGTGGCGAATGCGGCAAATCTATATTTATGCAAAAATGCAACAGCCGCACTATCACATACTTCCAGTCAGTACTCTTGACTATATGTAAATAATCCTATGAGTGTTTTGACCTTCGAAGGAGACATGGGGCAATTGATCGGCACTTGTGCAAAACCTTCTGCTTATTATGTGCTCACTCTTTTGTTTGAGTTTGTATTTACTATCAGGTCCTACTTCCTGGTGAAAGCCAGCCCAGTTGTGTCCTGTAGCAGTATTTGCAGAGGCAATAGGGCTTAGTAGCGGTTTGTGATGTTATTCCCCATGTGTTTTCTCATCTCATGCTAGTCCAACCCAGCACCCTAAATCGAAACACAACTAGCAACTTCTATTCACACATTTTTTATAAACAACTCCATGAGTGTTTTAGCACCCGAAAGCCTCGGGATCATTTAGACCTGGGCTCCCCTGTAATGTCATTTGTAGCCTTGTGCCTATTAATTGTTAAGTCAGTGCTTAATTTGTAAAATAATAAGTGCCAGGGCCCTGACCAGGAGGCCACTGCAGCATCGCCCCTGTCAGCGCTGCTAAAACAACTACTAACCATCTCTCTCGCCTGCAAGTGCGACAGTTCAGATTATTCCAGGTCCCCAAAACTAAAGGAATGGCTGGGGAGGCAGGTATTAGTAGGTTTTAATGTATATTGTATTCATAAACAACCGTTGTTCGGCTCATCTCTAAATTAGATAAATAGCGCCACCATGTGGCAGACTGTCCTAAGTGCGGTGTTGACAATTAAGTGCCGGTGCCGAGCACCAGATACCAATTAAGTGCTGATGCTGAGTACCGGAAAGCATCGGCTCAAATTAAACACTGTGTTAAGTGTAGCTTGAGAAGGCTAACACAAACATATTAGTAGTAGTTCTTGGACTTTGGATATGTCCTGATTCTTCCAACTACTTCTTCCGTATTTTTCACTGCCCCGGTCGAGTTCCACAGTCACGTTTATGTGAAAAATACCTGCAAAGTAATTATGCTGGCAAAATTCAGTTGTGCATTGGCCCTGATGTGGGGACCTCACACACTGCAGTTGGTGCCATATTTAGACATCACTAACTTCAAGTAATGTATGGTGTGACGCTATATGGTATGGGAGTGGTATTTATATAGTGCTCACTACCCCTGACAAGGCGCTGATTGCTCTTTGCAAATGGGTAGCATGCTACTCGTGGGGAGCCCTGTATTAGTGATTTAGTCAACAATTGTTACAGTTAATCATGATATTTATATTCAGTGTTTACAATTTATAGTAATTGGTCTTATGAAAATGTGTGCCAGTTTACCATAGTTCCCTGTGTGGATGGTAAGTAAATGAGGAAACATCCTTTAGAACGCAACTTTTACCACTCAGTGCTTTTACATCGCAACTTTTACAACGCAAACCATTACAACGCATTGCGCTGTGGGGCGCTCTAGGATAGGGAATATATTTAATTTACTATCCAACACCTTCGCTACTATCCACGGTGACTGGAGTTGGAATAGTAAATTAAACTATTCACTATCTAGCATCCCTCAACACTATGCGTTGTAAAGGCATGCGTTGTAAAAGTTGCGATGTAAAAGCATGCAATGTAAAAGCATGCGTTGTGATGTCATACATCCAAGTAAATGTCTCCCAGTTAAGGGGATGCTTCACTCTGTTAGTAACATTTTCATGCACACAGTTAGTGGTGCTCACGTCTTTTGGGCAAGGTACTTCATGATAATATTTCTGAGGCTACAACTATGTTAACAAAACACACACCAATGCAGGGGGGCCGTATCACCACCCATATCTACCCTGGAAGTATAAACTGTGTGCTAAGAATCGTATCTGTGCCTAGCATTTTGGCTAGCTTGCAAGAAATAATTTGCCAGGATCCTTGAGCGATGTGCATGTGACAAACATATCGGAGTCGTCTGCATCTCTAATTGAACATCTAGGACAATTCAATTTTATGTTGATATTCCATGCATGTAACCTACTAGGGGTGTAGTATAACCAATGGAATGTCTTATAGTGTTGGAATTGTAGATTAGCAGCTCGTAGATATTTACAATTTAGTCTGAAACTTTGCAATAACCTATCAGCGGTAAGTGTGATTTTGAAAAGCCTTGCACCAAGGCTCAGCTAACCCATTATCACAGCTTGGTAATTCCTGTTTCAACGATGCGTATGTGGTTTTAATTGTAGTTGTCTCAGGTTTGCTTAAGATTTCCATATTTAAGTTTTGTCCATGTGCGGTTTCATTAAATAGCCTCTTATTTGTGAATATTTAAAAACCTCTCCCCAGAGAAATTGAAAATAATCTTTAATGTCTTCATATTTGCACAAATATTGTTCTTCATATAACATTCCAATTTGGATAAGCCCTTTCTTTGCCCATTTCCTTGCTATGCCTTTACAGATAACGTCAGGCACAAACTTCTGTGTACCAATTGGTGTATACATATTGACTAATGGTATGTTAAGAGCTGAAACCCATTGCTGGCAAACCTTCCCTTTCTAGCATCCCTAACCACAAATAAATTGAACCCTTTTGAATTGGTTTTAGTCAATGTCCTGCAAAAGCCAACCCTAAACATTGGTGCTCAAATAGCTTATATGAAATTATATTTGCTGGACAATGTCTGGAAGTGCTTCCACCAGGATATCCCAGTTGGCGGCAAAGCATTCATTCCATATTTGAAATTAAATGTGCAATATACAATCTAAAAGGTAGAGTGGAAAGAAATATTAGAAGGGAAGTATGTATGGGGCAAATTTAATTGATGTTTGGATAGTTGTATATTTTCTACCTCATAATATTTTTTTGTGTACCAACAAGTAGCGATGGAATAACAAAGAATGTGTTTGAACTGTATACACATTTCTTTAAGATATATATATATATATATTACAATCCAGCCGGTAGCCGCGCAGAAATCCCAAACGCAGAATCCAGCGCGCGGACACAAAAGACACGCCCAAGTCACTCTTTCTTTGTTGGTTGCTTTATTGAATCATAAAATGCAGGGTGCAAAAAGTCGAACAGACGCGTTTCGGACAGAGCGTCCTTGCTCACTGTTAACGGGAGTACAGACCACATTGGATATATATAGTGTTTGTTACATGATAACGCGCCCAAATTCAAACGTCAATACATAGAAATGGACATAGGACTCACACATTGCCTAAGCCTATATTTGAAAAAAGATGGGCGCCATCTTAGAATAGTACAAAACACATAAATAACATGCTATCAAATGTTAACCAATAATAGTCAAACATTAAAAAGCTCTTTAAATGTGCTTGAGTCGTTAACCATTATAATCTGCGAGTGCAGTTGCTCGTAACGCAAACTGCTGTCGATAAAAAAGACTTTATACTTGTACAAATACATGTATGATAGTAATTCACAAAGATATGTATCTTGATGCAAAGACTAGTCATCAAAATGATATATAATATAATGTGACCCACGGGAATTAAGTATGGCAAACAAAGTCACCTTAACAACATCATATTGTATAAAATTGCATTTCAACATCCATTGCTATTGTTGGGAACCAATTTTTGGAGACATAACTTGAATAAAGTGCATAGTGCATTATGTAAACATTATGTACAAACGTTTTGCATATTAAAGTGCAAAGTGCATAAAAGTGCTATATTTCATATTGTGCAAATACGCCGCGTCTCCATGTGCTGTTGGTGTTGACAGCCTATTGTGGTCCTTATATCTGCTGACATAGTTTGTTATCATCTTAAAATATAATGTCCCTCGGGGTGAATTATATTCGAAATGACATAAATGGTATGAGACTCTTTATTACAGCACAAGCTTGATAAAGCATGTCCTTTTACAATGATGGCCCTTATTTGGTCTGCTTGAACCAAAAATAATAATTATAATAATAATAATAATACTAATGTGTAGAGAGGAAAACGTGACAACTAAAAATGTGTGTGAAAAATTCATAGGGTAAAGTATTCCAACTTACTTTGGAATTTGATTAAACCCTGTTATGAAGAATAAAATACATAAAATGAAATAATAAAAAGAGAGAGTATAATATCCAAAATCCACTGAAAAAAGGACTCATGGCGCATATGGCAATTGGTTGTCATCATCACTAAGATGTAGATATTTTTAGAGGAAATAAACATCTAAAAGAATTATGTCTCTATATGTTTAGACAATATCTGAAACTAGAACAATCTAAGAAAAGAAAGATCCAGAGTTATCAGAGGAAATTGCTAAGATCTTCCCCCATATTTAACCCCCCTGGTGTCTTACTGTTAAGTTGCACAATGTATCGTGACTCTAGCTGTCTAAGTTTGGTTTCATAGTCTCCACCTTTCTTTGAAGTGGTCACAGCATCGATCACATCATATTTGAGATGGGCCTGAAAATGTCTGGCTACCGGGTAGCTCTGGTCAGCATTTATAATTGCCCTTAGATATTGTAGCAATTTTGTGCTCCCAACGTATCTTAAATTGCAACTACAGGTGAGCACATATACCGCCAGTTCTGTTCTGCATGTATAATGTGCATTCAAGAAGACCGGTTTCGTACTAAAGGGGGTTACGTACGATTTGGTATTTATTCAGAAATTGCAAGCCCTGCAAGAGCTGCATCAGAAAAAGCCTTTACGTGGGGATAGCCATTTCTCACTCCTGGACAGTTCTGGACTGTTGGTAACCAGTTCGTTACGCATTCCGAAAGCTCGCCTATAGGTGATGGTTGGCGTACTGGGTAAAATGTCCCTGAGTGTGGGGTCCGTGAGCCATTGTGACTTGACCATGGAAGCAATCTGTTTGGACTGACGGCTGTATCCAGTAATCAGTCTAATGGTGTTAGATTGTTGAACTTCACTGGCTTTTGTCTTGGATATCCTAAGGGGATCTAACAGATCAAAGCGATTTAGACTATTTGCTTTGTTTCTCGCTATATCTAGAGATTGGGGATTGTAACCTCTTGCTGTTAGTCTAAACTTTGCCTCCAGTTGATGATGATCACGGAGTTCAATAGTGCTGCATGCCCTGTGTATCCTCAAAAACTCACCATGTGGTATGGCTCGAATTGTGTGCTGTGGGTGGAAGCTGTCCGCATGCAATATTGAGTTGCCTGCGGTGCTTTTTCTGAATAGACTGGTGGTAATGGCATTGTCTATTATCTGTATCTGTACATCTAAAAAGCTAGCTTCTTTAGCACTGATGTCAGCAGTAAAGGTCAAGTTGAGGTTATTGATGTTGATGTTATGAACAAACTGGTGAGCCAATTCACTAGTACCTTTCCAGATGATGAATACATCATCGATGTACCTCCAGTATTTAACAATGTTATTCAACCAAAATACAGAGTGGGAAACCCTGAGGACATGTTCCTCCCACCAGCCAACGTGGAGCCCCGCGTAGCTGGGGGAAAAACATGCACCCATGGCCACTCCCCTCAATTGTTTATAAACCTGGTTTGCAAATAAAAGGACATTATTGTTCAAACATTTGTCTATCATAGAAACAAGCATGTTATTATGATTATATTGTTCTATGGGTCTTTTACCCAGGTAAAATTTGATTGCATTGATACCGTCTGTGTGGGAGATACTAGTATATAGAGTGGCTATGTCCATGGTTATAAGTAGGTAATCAGCCGACCACCTACATTGGTTTAAGGAATATAAAAATTCATTAGTGTCCTTAATGTAAGCCGGAAGGGAGGTTACAAATTCCTGTAAATGAAAGTCAATATACTTAGAAGTATTTTCAAATAGACTGTTTATCGATGATACGATTGGTCTTCCAGGTACCGGATTTACTCCCTTGTGCACTTTAGGGATAAAATAGATGTTTGGTAACACCGGATGTTCTTTATATAGAAATTTTAATTCATCTCTGGATAATAGTCCCTCTCGCTTCCAACGATTCAAGTCATTATAGAAAGATTGTTGGATGTCTTTGATGTTTTTCATATTAGTCAAAGCATAACACAATTGGTCATCAAGATGTCTGTGGGCTTCCTCTATGTAAGCTTTTTTCCCCCAAAGTACTAAGTTGCCTCCCTTATCGGATTGGTTGATAACTATATTATCATTTGTTTTCAGTTTTTTCATTAGATTGTTGCATGGTCTCATATGGCTGAGATACCCGCCACCCCCTCTCAACACAATCCCCAAAAGGAGGGAAACCGGAAACAGTTCTTAAAGTTTTTGGATGTGGGATGGAGTGACCATCCCGGCCGTATTTATTAAAACAAAAAATTAAAACATTAAACGTTTTCATGTTATGTACAATTTCATTATCACATTACGATGTTTGGCTAACCTTAACATAATCTCTAATACAGAGGTTCTCCTAGCCGAACTAGCATCCTACAAAACATTCTCTAAGAACACTGAAATTGTACATCCTAACGTTTAAGGGCCAACGGCAAGGTCATAACCGGTGTCAAGATCCCTAACCAGACTTACCCCTCCCACTTGGGAGGGGCGACAGCACAGAGGCTTACCTCAAGTGCAACTACTAACAATTTCCCTTGACTTGACGGGGGCACTTAAGACTCGACGCCATTTAAAGGTCGTTCGAACACTTGTGTGTGGTATCTAGAAGGTATCGTTGACCTCTCCCCACCCCACACAACTTACCGCATCTGCCGTCGCAGATGACCCTGGCCCCGGGAAATTCCCCAGGAGGGGGCTGTAACCCCTCCTACAAAGGAAGGGGCCTTGACCGCCTTTCCTTTACTTCCGGCGACCCGCCCTTAGACGGGACCGCCTCCCCATTGAGGGGCCAACGGCCACCTCTCCCGAGCGCTCCCATCCGTGTTGGGTGACGCCCACTCATAGGGATCTACCAATTAGTGCTCACCGATCATGACCTTACCGCCTACCAAAAATAAATACGACAATTCTTACTCAAACCTATGAAAACATTGGTCGCTACGACCGAAAGAACATGCAAAAAATTGCAACACTACATCAAATCATTTTAATCGTAACAACCTAAACGAGATTCACCATACTTTAATATGAATAACAACAAACTGATACTGTCACAGCCTGTAAACGAAATGGAAAAAACAAACTTATAAATCACTTTATTGCACAACAACTTGCTGTCCTCAGGGGCTGGTGGGTGGGTCAAAATTGGCTCTTCGTTCCGTCCCGAGCTCACGTGTAGCGAGGAGGTGCAGCTTCGGAGCACAAGAACAAGAGGACGTCTTCTGGTCTTGCGTCTCTTTTTATCCGTCTTCAGGGCGGGCGAAAACCCGCCCCTGCCCGCCCCGAGGGCGTGGCTGGCTGCGTCGGTGTCTAGGCCAGCCCACTCTAGGGCGGGAAAAGGCGCGCCCCGGCTACGCCGCTTCGGGCATACCAGCCGAGACGCGCCTCCCGCCCAAAAATGGCTTCCCGGGGGGATCGAGGCACTCCGCCATACGTTCGGGGGGACCGAGTGGTCGCCCCTTTCCATATGGCTGAGATACCCGCCACCCCCTCTCAACACAATCCCCAAAAGGAGGGAAACCGGAAACAGTTCTTAAAGTTTTTGGATGTGGGATGGAGTGACCATCCCGGCCGTATTTATTAAAACAAAAAATTAAAACATTAAACGTTTTCATGTTATGTACAATTTCATTATCACATTACGATGTTTGGCTAACCTTAACATAATCTCTAATACAGAGGTTCTCCTAGCCGAACTAGCATCCTACAAAACATTCTCTAAGAACACTGAAATTGTACATCCTAACGTTTAAGGGCCAACGGCAAGGTCATAACCGGTGTCAAGATCCCTAACCAGACTTACCCCTCCCACTTGGGAGGGGCGACAGCACAGAGGCTTACCTCAAGTGCAACTACTAACAATTTCCCTTGACTTGACGGGGGCACTTAAGACTCGACGCCATTTAAAGGTCGTTCGAACACTTGTGTGTGGTATCTAGAAGGTATCGTTGACCTCTCCCCACCCCACACAACTTACCGCATCTGCCGTCGCAGATGACCCTGGCCCCGGGAAATTCCCCAGGAGGGGGCTGTAACCCCTCCTACAAAGGAAGGGGCCTTGACCGCCTTTCCTTTACTTCCGGCGACCCGCCCTTAGACGGGACCGCCTCCCCATTGAGGGGCCAATGGCCACCTCTCCCGAGCGCTCCCATCCGTGTTGGGTGACGCCCACTCATAGGGATCTACCAATTAGTGCTCACCGATCATGACCTTACCGCCACAGGTCCGGATAGTTGACCGGCTATCCGGACCCCCCACAAAACTCCTACCTAAAGGTCATGTTTTAACGACTTTAACCAAGCTAGGAAGTCACCTATGAGTAACTCATTCCCCACCTTCGACAAATGCACACCATCCCCCAGATACATACTATCATCATTAATACAACTATGCGAGATCGAATGCAATGTCTTGGAACGGAACAACCTACTCACTTTATTATTCAATTTTCTAACAGAATGATTCAAAGCAGGGATCGAGATAGCCCCCCGCCACACTTTTCGTGGGATCATATGAGACCACGCAATTACGCACCCCGGAACTCTCCTCGCTAACCAACTTACCGTGGAAAGCATAGCCTCCAGGAGAAGTCGTCTACCGGTGGTGACCAAATCATTGCCCCCCAAATGTACTATGACTATGGACGGCGGTGACCTCATCCGCTCTAACAAACCCTCAAAAAATTCCTGAAACTGGTCAATACAGAGACCGCCCCTTCCGTAGAAGGACACTCTGTACCCGTATTCCCCAGGTACGTCAATCATGTCACCTGCTTTGAATACGTCTGCGGCCCGTCTCACGTATGAGTGGCCCACGACCCACACCTCCTTCCTCACAGCCGGTGACGTGCGACCGCTGGCCTGGTGTTGGGTCGACTGCACAGTCCGCCCTGCCGCGTAGGCTTGCGCAACTGAAAACAAACAAAAGACAAGAAGCGTGAGTACATGATTACTGCTTCACAACATGTGCAATCGCACATACCTCTTATAACAATTGGAGGACCAGCGCCCCACACGTTTCACTTGTTCTACATTAAGACCCCTGGCTGTAGCTTCAGTGGCAGCCCCTATTCGAAAGGAATGGGTCCCAAATTCGCCCGGGTCCAAGCCCGCTGCGGCAATGGCCATTGCAAGCACCCGCTGAAACTGAAACCTCGTCAGCGGGGTGGCGTCTGCATGCCTCAACAATGTCCCCCCCCATGATGCCACCCTTCGTGCTAGGTAATCTTCTAAGCACTGTACCGGACACATGGATGACTCGGGGTTCCTGCGAATGATCGTGCAGTCCCCTCTCCCATCTTGGTCAGTCTTGGACCTGAGAAAGGAGACAATCACCGCATCACCCCTGATCTGAACATGTTCCCTGCACAAGCCCCCCGTCACATCCTGTTTGTTCCTTGCAACTAGCTCACTAACTCTCATAGCCCCGTGAAATGCCAGCGTAAATGCAGTCCGGAACAAACAGGTCTCGAAGGGGGACGAGCATGTGCTAGGGAGTGTGGCCAGTAACTGGGACAACCTGTCTAAACCTATCGGTCGTCTTACGTCTACTCTGCGACCCTCTAGGCGTTGCCACCCACGCAGCGCTTTCTGTACTGTAAAAGACGCTGTTGGGTCCAGGATGCCATGGGCCCTGGCAACAAAAGAAATGGCGGCACGATGCCTTTGTGCCGTAGCCACCGATTTCCCAGCCCTACGTAAGGACATCAGAAAAAGTACAACCCACTCTTCCTGACCCCAAAGTCCCCCTCTCTCTGCCCCCAAAAAGGCTAAATAGGCCCGGAACGCCCCTTCATATGCCTTCCTTGTCCTGGGTGCTAGACTCTCTCCCACGAGGTGACGAAGTTCGGGGCACCGAGAGACCAGAGAGCTTCGGGGAAGGGTGCCGGCTCCGGGTCCGCTGAAGGAAGGAAACCCGAGAAAGCCTGCATGTGAAAACGAGACAGTGCATCAGCAGCCTGATTCATCACCCCTGGGACATGTTTTGCTCTGAATACCACGTTCAGTTGCATACACAGTAGGACGATTTCTTTGAGCAGCCTCAAAATCAATTTACAATGGGCTGCCTGACTATTGATGCATTCTACCACGGTCATATTGTCGGACCAGAACACGACAGAATGATCTCTGAACCCTTCTGGCCAAGTTCTCAGGGCCACCAGAATGGGAAATAGTTCGAGGAAAGCAATATTACTCGTTAGCCCCTTCTCGTGCCACCATAGGGGCCACCTTTGAGCAGACCACTTTGTGCCGAAGATGGCGCCAAAGCCTATGCTTCCTGCTGAATCTGTCCATAGCCCGAGCTCTTCTGAGGACACGGCTGGCTTGTTCCAGACGACTCGGCCATTGAAGTCCGCCAAAAATGCTAACCAAATCCGCATGTCCTGGCGGACCTCGGCCGATAACCTCGTGCGATGATGACCCTCTTTTAGGCCAACCATCGCTTGGGCAATTGAGCGGGAAAAAGGGCGAGCCATTGGGATCACCCTCAAGGCAAAGTTCAACTTCCCCACTAATTGTTGCAACTGATGCAGTGTAACCTTAGATGCATTCAAACATACTTGGAGGGCTGCCCTGAATTTTAACACTTTGCTGGCTGGCAAACGGAAACACCCCTCCTCTGAGTCCAACTCGATCCCCAAAAACTCGAGGCAAGTCGTGGGACCCATAGTTTTACCTGGTGCCAATGGCACGCCAAAATGACCCATCAACACACAGAATTCGGCTAAGGCCTGAGCACATTCGGGATTTCCGGCGGGACCAAGGAACAAAAAATCATCAAGGTAGTGCATTACATTCCGGAAACCCGTTTTCTTCATGAACACCCATTGCAGGAAAGTACTGAATTGCTCAAAGTAAGCACATGATATAGAGCATCCCATTGGCATACACCTATCCATGTAAAATGACCCCTGGAACCCGAATCCCAAAAGACGCTGATCGTCTGGGTGTACCGGGAGCAACCGGAACGCTGACTCGATATCTGATTTCGCCAACAGCGTCCCGGGCCCCAGGCGATTCAAGATGGCTACTGCCTCATCAAACGATGCGTATCGCACCGAACAAACTTCTGGATCAATTGCGTCGTTCACCGAAAGGCCGTGTGGAGCAGACAAATTATGGATCAAACGAAACTCACCTGGGTCCTTCTTGGGGACCACCCCTAACGGAGAACAGACAAAATCCGGTACCGGGGGTACACTAAATGGGCCAGCGACCCGTCCCCGGCTAACCTCTTTCTGAATTTTTTCTTGCACCACAGATGTATATTGTAAAACAGAAAGTTGATTTTTGCAAATCCCTACACCCTGAAAGTCCCCTACCGGGATGCGGAAACCAAGTGAAAAACCGTTCCGCAGCACCCCAGCAGAAGTACGATCCGGGTATTCACTGAGCCAGGGGATCATTGCCAAGGTATCAATCGGGGTTGGTAAAGGCGCCCCTCGGACTAGTTTAGACCTGTTTGGCGCCTCCCTTACCCCCATTCTCACCCGTTCTGGCTCTGCACGATGACTCAGGATGGGACGATCCACACGTACTACACTCATGTTTGAATTTACATGATCCCGGAGGTCTGGTACATTTCCCTTTGTTGAAATTAAAGCAGAAACCCTTCCTCCCTGTATTGCCTGCGGGCCTCGACTGATCGTCGGTGCTCGTACTTGGTCGAAAGGGCGTCCCCACATTTTGGCGGGAGTAATCTACAACATTGCTCCCAACCAATGGCATCTTTAACATTCCTGATTCTTTCATTTTATCCCACGTTACAGAATCGTAACAATCCCAAGTCAAACCCTTGTTATGTTCCTTTTCTTTCCTGAACAGATTGTCATAACAAAAACCAATGGTTACCTTGATACGCTGTCGAGTAACCCATAATTCGTGATTGATAAATGGGAAATTCAGAAAGCAACTCGGGCCTACGTTCCCCCAAAATCGATGTAAAAATACCCCACGCATTGCCCCAGTTGCCAATATTCTCATTCACCTTAAAGGCGGCCATTTTTGCGCGCCAAACACTCGGATGCATTAGGTCCTTCTGACTTTTAACATGCTCCACCTCATAATGATCAACAAGCAAGGAGAAAATATTCACGTATTCCCCAGCCCAGATCTTTTCTTTTATAGCTAAAGGCACATGTTGTCCCAATCTCTCTCTACGAGAGGGTGCTGACTCGTCCCTTGCAATCGGCAATGGCCGCTTACCTGCACCGGACGCAGCTTCGGCCGCTTGCGGCTTGTCTATTCCCGCCAACGGCGCAGTCACTTTAGCTGCATCTCTCTTCTCACGAAGCCCTTTTATCAGCGCCTGTGCCTCGGCAGCCGTGGCGCCATCACTACTATCCCCCAACCAAGCTGCTAGCTGTGCTGCCAGCTCGGGGGGCATGTCTTCTTTGGATGTCGGGGTGACGACAACGGGGATTGGATTCCCCTCCATTGGTACTGGGGTCGGCGCCTCGAGCGGTACAGAGGGGACCGGGACGTCTCCACCGGCTGGAACCCTTTTCGGCCTCTTAGGTCTCCCTCCAGCCGGCGCAGGGCCCGAACCCTCCTCCTCGTCCCGTTTCGCCAACCGTTTCTTGATGTCGGACATCTCTTTGCAAAGGGCCCGCACCATCTGGTCGGTCGTCATTCTCTTTGCGACTTTCTTTGGCATTTCTCCGACGAAGTATCTAGAAGACAAAGAAAAAGATCAAAACGCTCAAAATTGGCTCTTCGTTCCGTCCCGAGCTCACGTGTAGCGAGGAGGTGCAGCTTCGGAGCACAAGAACAAGAGGACGTCTTCTGGTCTTGCGTCTCTTTTTATCCGTCTTCAGGGCGGGCGAAAACCCGCCCCTGCCCGCCCCGAGGGCGTGGCTGGCTGCGTCGGTGTCTAGGCCAGCCCACTCTAGGGCGGGAAAAGGCGCGCCCCGGCTACGCCGCTTCGGGCATACCAGCCGAGACGCGCCTCCCGCCCAAAAATGGCTTCCCGGGGGGATCGAGGCACTCCGCCATACGTTCGGGGGGACCGAGTGGTCGCCCCTTTCCATTCTTGTGTTAATTGAACTTTGTGTTTTCATAACTTTACTTAATAATTTCTTTAGACCATTAGTTATCAATTCCGCATAGGTGTCTATAGCGTCTTTTGGCATGCTTGGTATAAACGTTGAGGGAGCTTTGAAAGGACTGTCAGTAGTTTCATTGAGACTGATGCCTTCTTCAATTGCAATGTCTTGTGTGTTCGTTAAGTCCTCCCCATCTCTGTTGAGTTGATGCATTGTTTTCATGAGGACTGAGTCTCTAGATTGTAGACCACTGGCCGAAGTTCTTACCTGAGTTGTTTTTTTAGTGGCCAGAGTTGTCTTTATTGCAAATATATATATATATATATATATATATATATATATATATATATATATATATGTTCACACAAAAAAGCTCCCCTTTTAGAAGAACCACTCTTGCAGGAAGGCAAATATTCCGCGTTTATTTAGCAGGAAACAGCACAGTGAAGGAGAACACAGTCCAAAGAATTCTGTAAGCCTGACGCGTTTCATGCTGTTGAAGCATTTCTTCAGAGGATTCTATTTACAACACTGCGTGGAGCACCAGCCTGATTATAACCTTTTACACCTGCCCCAGTGGGCGTTGGCTCACCCAGAGCCTTCTGGTAAAGGTAGTGCCTTAATATCGCTCCAGTGAGCTGCTCCTGCTACAGCTACTCGGCAAGCAATGCAAAGGGCAGGAAGGTCGTGTGGCAGGTGTGAAGTAGCAGCGCTGAGTTGGTGAGACATTTTCCAGACCCACTGGGGCATTTTATTTTTGAATTATGGACAATGTGCAGGAGCAGCTCACTGGAGCGATATTAAGGCACTACCTTTACCAGAAGGCTCTGGGCATTTGGCCATATGTTGTATTTAATTAGTTTAGGTTCATGCATAATCTCATTTGTTTGCAAGACATAATTTATATCTGAAGTAAGGAACATGCAAGATGCAGATTGCACGATGGGAAACATCCATTACAACACAGTCATTACATCGCACTGATTTTACAATGCAGCTGTTACAACGCAACTTCCCTTTACATTGCACGCCATTACAACGCATGCCATTACAATGCATGTCACTACAACGCTTGCCATTACAACTCATACCATTACAACGCATTAAAACGCATGACATTACAATGCATTAAGTAATAGAGATTTTTTTACTTTTAGGGCGGGTATGGGTTTTGGGGTAGATGGGAATAGTAATTTTTACCCCTAAACTATCCGACACTTACCCTACTGTTGCACTCACTGGAGTTAGAATAGTAATTTTTACCCCTACACTATCCAACACTTTCCCTACTGTTTCACTCACTGGAGTGGGAATATTATTTTTTACCCCTACACTATCCAACACTTACCCTACTGTTGCCCTACTGTTGCCCTAAAAGTATTATGCAGTGTAATGGTATGCGTTGTAAGGGTATGCATTGTAATGGAATGCGTTATAATGGTAGTTTTAAAAAATGCGTTGTAATGGCATGCGTTGTAACATCATGCGCTGTAATAGTAGGTGCGATGTAAAAACCACGATGTAAAAACATGGGTTGTAATTTTTTGCATTGTAACCTTATATATTCCTTCACAATTCCTCAGTTGGCTGTTGAATTTCTTTCATTGAGGTCAGGCTTTTGTGCAGGATTCCATCATGGAGAGGTTGTGGGTGGTCTCCTTACCTGTTTTCATCCTGTCTCAGAACACTTTCCTCCATATCCCTGAAATGAATATTGAAAAAACTACCAGACTTAAGCTGATGGGGACAAACATATGCATACAGCGTGTAGTGTTTCTACTGTTCTTTATGACGTGTAGAAATTATTTTAAGAAAAATTGAAGTTGTGAGCATTAACGTACATTACCTCAATAGAATTTGTGAACCTAGAACTGATTTAAAGATAACTTTGCAGCAAAGTGTGATGGTTTGATGGCCCAAAAATAAATGTTTAAGTCCCCTGGTAGCCATCTTGCCATGGTAGTTATTTTACTGTTCCAAGATGGTCACAATGTTTACAATCAGTCAGCGAATGGTGAGGTGACGCTGTGGTAATAAAAGCATCTGAAAATGCAATATATTAGGAAAGTACCCCTTTGTTCTGCAGCTTTGGTTTTGCTAGGGCTTTCATTTCCCCTTGCTCTGTAGTGCGCAAACAAACATTGGCAGTAAAAATGTAACTCCTGTTGACTGTTTCAGTTCCTATTATTTTTCTGCCCCTGCTTCCTCTTTCACTCTTATTGTCTTTATTTATTTATTATAGTGTTTTGTATAGCGCGAACAAGACCCATGGGTATCAGAGCGCTTCACATAAAAAAGAGAGCATGTTTATGATTAACATATAACGTTATATAGATAACATCACATAGAACTGAGGTAGATAGTCACATCACACAAATATGAGGTAGATAATTATAAGGCTTTGGGAGGAGCGTATAGATATATATCCCTCAGTATGAACATTATGCATTAGGAGGTCGGTTATGGTTAACTTACTTCATATCAATTTATGCAAACCAGTATGAGGTAGAAGATTATATGGCTTTACGATGTGAGGTAATATATAAATTCACATTGACATGAGGTAGCGATGTCTGCCTCAGTAATTACGCCAGCCTCAAATTGTCAAATCCTACAACTTATTCCCGTTGAGGCTCCCCTTTACTGATGGCGGGAATGTTCTGAAGTAGAGCTGCACTTGTTTGTAACCGTGATCAATAAACCTATGTAAGGTATTTACACATCATGAAGCTCTTAACTTCTCGCTTAAATGTTCCAATGTTCCGAATCTTCCTGATGTTTAGAGGGAGTGAGTTCCAGATTCTGGGGGCGGCTCCTGAGAACGCTCTGTCATAAGTTTTTTTCTTTCTGAAAAAGGCTGGTCGCAGCAGCAGCTCCTTGGCACTCCTCGTTGGTCTGTTACCTCCCGATAGCTTAATTTTTTTGGCTAGGTATCTTGGCGTGTTGTAGTGGAGCGCTTTATGGGTGATGCACGCTATCTTTAGATGTATTCTGGCTTCAACGGGTAGCCAGTTTAAAGCTTTCAGGTGAGGGGATATATGGTCAAATTTTCTTGATCCCGTGATGAGTCTTGCAGCTGCGTTGAGGCAAGTTTTTAGAGGTGCTGTGGACGTTTTTGGTAGGCCAGCTAGGGTGGTGCAGCCATATTCAATCCTACAGATAACTAGGGATTGGATTGCAAGTTTAAGATCTGCCTCTGAGAGGAATGGTTTCAATTTTCTTAAGTAGTTCAGGTGGAAGCGGGCACTTTTAGCCATTGAATTAATGTGAGCTTTCATGTCAAGGTTTTCATCTAAAGTGATTCCTAGCGATTTAGCTGAATTGACTAGAGTTGGGGTGCAGTTCAGCGCCGTCACCAGCTTGGTCCATTCCTTTATTTCTGCCTGGCTCCTTGTTGGTAAATTAGTAGGAACTCTGTTTTGTGGGCGTTTAGCTTCAGATGATTGGAAGTTAACCATTGCAATGCCGTTTTTAGAGTCTCATTCATTAGCTCAATGTCTTCAAGGGAGGCGATCTTTATGTATATCTGCGTGTCGTCCGCATACATGTGATAGGATATCTGTGATTTTCGGAGAATTTTTGTAAGAGATTCGACATACAAGTTAAACAAGTCAGGGGATAGTGTCAATCCTTGTGGAACTCCAATTGAATTAGGGCATATAGATGAAATTGATTGGTTGACCAGGAATCGTTGAGTTCTGTTCCATAAGAAAGACTCGAACCATTTCAGCACATTTCCCGCTAGTCCCATCCTGTCCTGCAGCCTGGTCAGTAAAGCTTCGCGATTTACTGTGTCAAATGCCGACGACAGGTCCAGGAGAATCATTAAGCATGCTTGGTTTTGGTCTAGGGCCTGTAGCGCATCATCGACAATATGGAGGATCGCTGTTTCTGTGCTATGCCCAGATCTGAATCTTGATTGGCATTCATCTAGTAGGGAGAACTTGGTGATGTGTTGGCTCAGTTGGCACTGCACGCATTTCTCAATTAGTTTTGCCAGTATAGGGATGTTGGTTACTGGGCGAAAGTTATTCGGATCTGTTGCATCCGCTGTAGGTTTTTTGATTATGGGAACAACTTGCCCTGTTTTTAGACAGTCGGGGAGGATCCCTTGTGACAGTGATGCGTTTATTATTTTGGTACAGATTGGGACTACCATATGGCTGATTTCTCTTAAGTACTTCGCGGGTAAGGGGTCGTGATAGTGGTTGTTAGGCTTAATTTCGAAGAGCGTTCTGGCGACCTTGTCCTGGTCATATAATTCGAATGTGTCCCAGTATGCCTTGTTTTTCATCTTGCTACACTCTGTTGTCGAGTCGGAATCGTTCGTAGCCAAAGATTGGATGGGAATGTTTGCCGCTGCGCTAGTGAGCTCTACTTCCAACGATTTGGCCTTCTCCGAGAAAAATGTCGAATTCCTCGCAGCTTAGAGGAGTCTTCGAGTTCTCATGAGAGGTTTTGGCTAGTTTATTTGATTGTTGCTTTACGATTTCAAAGAGTTTCCGCGGTCTGTTTTTGGCACTGTCCAGTTCAGATCTTATAAATTCCTTTTTGGAATTGATGATCTTTTTGTTATATTCGTTTCTGATTTTTCTGAGGGCTATCAACTCCGGTGAAGATGGGTGTTGTCTCCATTTTCTTTCGGTCATTCTCAATTTGCGCCTGTCTTCGTTCAGTGATCCATTAAACCATGGATTTTTTACCTTCTCCGTGACTCTTTTCAGTTTTAATGGCATGGTGTCATTGACGATGTTCCCGACTGAAGTTATGTAGTGATCTGTCATCTCATTTACATTCTGCAGGTTGCTAGGTGTCTTTAGGTCTCTTTCACAGCTTTCCACGAATAGCTCAATATTAGCCTCTTTTGTGTCTCGAATCAATTTTTTGAACTTGCAGGGTTGGGTGGTCTTGCCCTTTTTCACTACAGGTATCATGAATGTAATAGCGTGGTGATCTAACCAATCGCATGGTGTTATTGCGAGGATTGATGTATCCTTGTCTCTTGAGATAATCCAGTCTAACGTTGCTCCTTTCGAATGAGTAGGTTGTGTGCATGCTTGATTGAGGTTTAACTCAGTGAGGAAGTCTTTAAGCGTGTTAACTAGTTTGTCATTGTGGTCATCCCAATGTAAGTTGAAATCGCCTAGGAATATATTCTTAGCGTCAGTGTTAGAGTTGCCCGTTATGATCTCCATTAACTGCTCTGTGAACTCTGCGTTCTCTCTGGGTGGGTGGTAGAACGCATGTAGGTTGCATCTTTGATTAGTTGCTGATCTTATATTAAGACCTAGGTATTCACAAGATTCTAGTGGATCGGATTGTATTTGGTTGACCTCTGTATCCGCTCGGTGAATGCAGGCTATCCCTCCGCCGGTCTTTTTTTTCCATGCCCACACTATAAGCTGCATGCTTAATATTGAAAATATTGCAATATGCCACAATTTTTAACACTAAATTAAGTTTATCATCTTGTTAGTAGGTCCTGTTGCACTATTTTGATACAAGAATTCCATTGGATACACTGCCTGTTCTCCACTGAAAAGCTAGTGTATGTAACAAGACTAAGAGGAAATGAAAACCTTTTTGTAAATTATTTGAATACCCACTTCAATGTAATCGAAACTCATCTCCGCAGAACAAAGTATTGCTGAAGATGACTGAGTAGGGAAATTTATCACTTGTGATTTAGGTGGGTCACTCCTATGTTATGTTATGAAATTGCAAATACCTAGTTCATCCTGGTGCTATAAATGGGTGGGAAAGCATCCTGAGGAATGTTTGCAGATGGACAACTCAGACTGTTGAGTAAACAGCCAGGTTATAACTTTTTCCTGAAAGTTTAGAACATAGCTGTATTTTTCACTAAAATTGGAAGCCTATGCCAAAGTTTGGAAGACAATTATGAGAAGGCGTGACCACCAACAATTTCCTTTCCAGAGTAGCTGAATGCAGATCTGGAAAGAACAATCATTTTCCCTTCCATTCATAAGATGGCTTTTCAAAAACTGTAATTTCTAATCTAAGTTGACATGAACACCATCATGACTTTATCAGAAGGTTCTTCATTCCTCTTTGTAACTCTGGCTGAAAATCTGTATTTCAGTTTTAACCAGTTTGCGTACTTTTTCCTGATGAAGCAAAAACAGAGAAATGATGGATGGAATGAAGAACACATCTAACATTCACCCCAGTCACATATCTGGGTTAAATCCATCAGCTGTTTGCTCACCACCCCTGTTTGGACCCAGTCACATGCAAATCAGTCTTGACCCTGTTCCCCATGGGAACAGTCTAGCCTGAACTGTCAGGCTAGGTCCTCCCTCGACCGAAAAACAAGCCTACTGGGACCGGTTTCGGGTATCACCCCTCATCATCCAGGCTAGCTTGAATCCAGTGGTATAGTGAGCGAGGGACTCACATCTAGGCATATCCTTCCCACTTAGGGCGAAAAAGCAAAAAAACATACAAATGATGGACGAAATGCAGAACAAATCAAACATTCACCCTCCATCACAGATCTGGGTTAAATTTATCAGTTTTTTTGATCACCACGCCACCCGAGTTTGGACCCAGCCATATGCAAATCAGTCTCAACCCTGCTCCCCATGGGAACAGTCCAGCCCAAACTGCCAGGCCCTTCCTGGACTGGAAAACAGGCATCCTGGAACCAGATTCAAGCTAAAATGGATATTGAGGGCTTGGCCTGGCCTGGCAGGTCAGGCTTGACTCTTCCCATGAGGCACAAGGTCAAAACTGATTTGCATATGGCTGGGTCCAAACTGCAATGGAGTGGCGAGCAAAACAACTATGGATTGAACCCAGATCTGTGACTGGGGGTGAATGTTTGATTTGTTCTGCATTTCGTCCATCATCTGTTCTTTTTGCACCAAGGATAGGGTGAACAGATATATTACCACCCATCCCAAATATGGGCTATGTTTGGCAACACCGGCAAAAGAACCTGAGTGAAATTTAGATCAGAAATCATGTATCTGACTTCTTCCTTTCACCTTCAAGTCTTCATAAGTGATTTCAATGTCAGCTTTCTTAGCCAATGTATATATTTACCTAGAGTTTGAATAGTTAGCACTACCAGCCACCAAACATTAGCTTCAAAGCTAAAGCTTGGTATTGAACTTACTGTAGTTAAGTACAACTCCACAGACACCAGTAACAAGAGCCAAAAACTATGTAAACAGATTAGAGATGGTAATATCTAAAATGATAATAGGGAAATTGACCCAGGACAGCAGCAGCTGATTTTAGGTTCTAACTAGCAGCTCTGTGTCCAGGCAAGGATAAGTTGGTTCGAGAAGCCTGAAGGAGAGGTCGGTTGACCATTAGGACATCCTGCATAAGTGTGTTTTCAGCATCCTTAATAAGAGTGAGTTGTTTAATGTTTGAATTGCAAGGGAAGAGAGTTCCAAAGAAATGGACCCTGCACTGGAAGGGATCCTGCTAATGAAATTCTCCTAGCACTACGATCAAAAGGACACTAATTTCTGATAAATCACTATTAGGTGTCCCCATATTCAACTACATTAGAAACTTGAATGGGGCAGCGAGTGGCATACGTCTAAGGAATACAGATGTGGTGCTAAGACAATGCATTTCTGCAGCTGTTTCATCCCTAATAAAAGTAACTTCATAAATACGAGACATACTTTTAAGTGCTTGTAATCAGCTGGTTCAAGGTCATCTGTGGAATATGAAAAAATATTGTACAATTGTGGCAAATTAGATCAAATCAAACACACAAACATGATGGGAGGAATGCTTGCAATCACTGGCAATCGCTCTGGGTAGCATTCCAATCCATTGTTCCTTTGCCCACCATGCCAACTCTTTTTCAACTTTGCCATATGCAAAGTAGTCTTGACCTGTTCCAATAGGAACAGTCCAGTTGAACTGCTAGGTCATGTCCTCCCTGAACTCGAACAAAAGCCACCCATTACCGGTTTCAGCTTGATTGGAGGGCTTGTCGGTTATTCGTAGCTTGGTTCCAGTGGCACATTGAGCACAGGACCCATGTGCAGACATATCCTTTCGACTTATTTATTTATTTATATGCTTATAGCGCGCCTGAATCAGCCCCGAAGGGGTATCTCTGCGCGTAGCTTCTGCGTGAGTCGAATTACTTATTGAGGGGAATGGCAGTATAGGAGCAAGGTGAATTAGTCTTGGGTGAATAGGTATGTTTTTAATTTTTTCCTAAAAGAAAATAAATTAGAGATGTGTCTCAGTTGTGGTGGGAGGGAGTTCCATAGCAGGGGACCTTTGAGAGAGGGTGCTCGGACACCCTGTCTCGCTCTGGTGACTTTAGGTACATGCAACAACATGGTGTTGCTGGAGCGCAAAGTGCGTCCAGGAGAGTAGGGGACAAAAATGTCTTTTAGGTATTTGGGACCGGACCCATGAATGCATTTATGCATTATGCAGCAAAGTTTGAAATTGACCCGTTGTTGCACTGGAAGCCAGTGAAGGTGGGAAAGGAGAGGACGTGACGGGGTATGGGGGGGGCATTCAAGATGAGTCTTGCTGCAGTGTTCTGCACCACCTGCAGTCTGCATAGTTGTTCTTGATTGGCGGAAATGAGTAGACCATTGCAATAGTCTACCCGCCCGAGTACTAGTGCCTGTACCAGCGTTTTCCTGTGGATGTCTGGCAGGAAGGGGAAAATGCGCCGTAGGAGACCAATTATTCGGAAACATGTTCCCGTGACTTGACTGACATGGTCTTTTAAGATCAGTGTTTGGTCCAGGCGTACTCCCAGATTTTTTATGGTCTGTTTGGGCGCAGGAACAGGTCCTAGCTCAAGTGGCCACCAATCCGGAGACCAGAGCAGGGTGGCCCCTCCAAACAACATGACTTCGGTTTTAGTCACGTTGCATTGGAGGAAGTTCTGGACCATCTAACCTGCCACAGCTCTCATGCCATTTTGAAAGGATTGCATGACTGCAGGTGTGATAATTTGGAAGGGAAATAACAGCTGAGTGTCGTCAGCGTAGGAGATTGGGGAGAACCCGTAAGATCTTATAATCTCCGCTAAGGGGGCCACATATACGTTGAATAACGTGGGGCTCAGGCATGAGCCTTGTGGCACACCCTTAGTGAGCTGCCTACAGATAGATTTGTGGGAGCCTAATTTGACACCCTGTTGTCTATCTGCAAGAAAGCTTTCAAGCCACGCAAGGGCGGTCCCTTTTACTCCCACTCCTTCCAAGCGGTCGAGAAGAATTTTGTGCGACACCGTGTCGAAGGCAGCGGACAAATCCAATAGCACCAGAATCACTGAGCTCCCCCTGTCAAGTGACATTCTGATGTTATCTGTCACTGACAAGAGGGCTGATTCGGTGCTATGGTTGGGCCTAAAACCAGATTGTGAGTGGTCTAGGCCGCCCGCTGCCTCGATGTAGCTGGACAGGTGTGAGTTGACATGTTTCTCGGCCAGCTTGCTGAAGTACGGTAGGAGGGAGATGGGCCGGAGGTTCTAATTTCTAATTTAAATTATTTCTAGAGCGCAGCGTAACCTTGCGGTTTCTTGGCGCTAGGGGGATCAGCAACTGAGGGAGAAGGACCAGAAAAAGATAAAGGGGATATTGAGAGAGTTTAAGTGGGGAAGGCCTGGCTGAAGAGGAACGTTTTCAGATCTCTACGAAAGGGGAGATACTGAGTGGTAGAGCGGAGGTGGTCAGGGAGTGAGTTCCAGAAAGTTGGAGCCAGGGTGGAGAAATTGGCCCCGCCCCACTTTTTACGAGTGAAGCGAGGGATCTGAAGGAGGGACTTGGAGGAAGACCGAAGTTCTCTTGCAGGTACATAGGAATTGATTAATGAAGAGATGAAAGCGGGGGCAGTGCCCTGGCGGGCCTGGAAGACCATGCAGCCTATCTTAAAGAGGGAACGTTCTTTTACAGGGAGCCAGTGAAGCTCCCTGAGAAGAGGGGTGGAATGGTGATAACGAGGGAGGCCGTACACCAGCCGGGCTGCCTGGTTCTGGATAGTCTGGAGTCTACGCAAACTGTACGCGGGGATGCCATGGTAGAGAGCGTTTGCGTAGTCCAGTCGCGATATCACTAGTGCGGCCATGATGATCTTAAGTGCCTGGGGGGAAAAGAAACGGGAGACAGTGCGGATAGTGCGGAGAGTGAGGAAGCAAGAGGATACCACGGAACTAATTTGTGAATGGAGAGTGAGCTGGTTGTTTATTTTGACACCGAGTGTTTTGACCGTGGTGGAGGGGGTCGGTGCGGGACCAAGAGAGGGGGGCCAGAAGAGAGAGTTCCAGGGGCTGGATGAACCACCAGTGAGAACCAGCTCGGTTTTATCCGGGTTCAGCTTGAGGTGGTTGTGGTTCATCCAGTCCCTGATGAATGTCATAGTTGACTGGAAGTTAGAGACAGAGAGAGGAGAAGGGGACAGATCAAAGATGAGCTGGAGGTCATCCGCGTAATTATAGATGGTGACCTCCAGCTGCTGGAGTGCGAAGATAAGAGGAAAGATATAAAGATTGAAAAGTAAGGGGGAGAGAGAGGATCCCTGGGGAACGCCACAGGTGACAGGGAGAGGAGTGGCCGTGAAGTCGCCTAGCCGGACCGCCTGAGTGCGGTCCCTCAGAAAGGAGGAGAGCCAGATCAAAGCTGATCCCCCGATGCCGGCCGCCTTGACACGGGTAAGTAAGATGGTATGGTCCACCGTGTCAAAGGCGGCGGAGAGATCAAGGAGGACCAGTGCCTGGTGTTTGTTCTCATCCATGCCCTTTCTGAGTTTGTCTAAGACTGAGACCACGACTGATTCGGTAGAATGCCTGGGACGGAACCCGGCTTGGCGGGATGCCAGTCCCCCATTTGCCTCAACATGGGCGCTAAGTGTCGCGGTAACGTGGCGTTCCATCACCTTGCCCAGAAAGGGTAGCAGGGAGATGGGGCGATAGTTGGCCGAGATGGAAGAGTCAGCGCCAGGTTTTTTCAGGATGGGCACTATGGTAGCTGCCTTTAGCGCAGAGGGCACTACGCCCTGTGCCAGGGAGCTGTTGAGGAAGGCAATGGGGGGGTCAGGGCAGCTGGAGTAAATTTGCTGCAGGACTCGTGCCGGGCAGACGTCCGCGGGAGACCCCGACTTCACTTTAGGGAGTATCTCCAGAAAAGAGTCCTGAGTGAGGGGGGGGGATGGAGGTAAGAGGGTAAAGAACGGAAGGGGGGGAGGGATCGACGAAGGCAGACGAGGGTGGTGGGATGTTGGTCTTGATGGTTGCTATTTTGTCTAAGAAATAGGTGTTAAGCTGGTCGCAGAGAGGCTGGGAGGGAGGGATATGGGGCGAGGTTCGGTCTGAGAATGCCAGGTCATTCACTATGCCGAAGATTTCCCTGGGTTTGTTTTCTGCAGAAGTTATTTTTAACGAAAAGTAGGTGGTTTTTGCAGCCAGGATTGCTGTTTTGTATTCGGCCAGTGCTGATAAAAAGTGGGTTTTTGATAAGGGACTGTAATTTTTCCTCCATTGCCTCTCCGCCCGTCGGGCGCTCAGTTTGAGATCTTTTAGGTGGTCATTGAACCATCTATGGAGTCCTTTGGTCGGCGGATGGAAATGCGGCGTAGGGGCGCCACTGAGTCGCAGCCCTCAGCCAGCCAGGTGTTGATGGCCTTGGCTTGAGAGGCAGATGGTAAGCCAGCAAGAGTAGGGGTGGAGTTGCGGAGCAGGGAGGTCAAGGAGGGATAATCGAGTCTATTCCAGTTCCGTGCCCAGGTGTTTTTGGCGTGCGGAGTTTTAGGCATCAGGTTACGGAGAATGGAGAAGGAGATGAGGGCATGGTCGGACCATGGGCACGGCGAGACAGTAGCCGAGGCCAAAGGGAGGTTGAGGGACCAGACCTGGTCCAGTGTGTGCCCATGGGAATGAGTGGGGACGGATATGTGTGACACGAAATTGAGGGACGAAAGGCAATCTGTGAATTCTTTTGAGGCTGAGCACTCGTGGGGGTCTGAGGGCCAGTAATTAAAGTCCCCTAGCACCAAGACCGAGGCGTAGTTGACCACCAAGTTGGCCAACAGGTCTTGGAATGCCGGCAGGAATGAGGGCGAGGGCTGAGGAGGGCGGTACATTAAAAGGCAAGTGATGGGGGGGGAAAATGAAAGAGAGCGGACTGCCAGGAAGTCAGCAGGGGGAATGGGGGGAAAGGGAAGAGATTGGAAGTTCAACTCTGACCGAGCGATTAGGGCGACCCCACCGCCAGCCTTGCCTGCCGGTCGGTCGGCTCGCAGGGCCACATAGGAGGGGGGTAGGGTGGCCAGGAGAACAGGGAGGGAAGTATCACAGTACCAGGTTGGAAAGCTCCGTCCAGGGGAGAGCCGCGTTCTTGCGGATGGGGTTCACCACCGCTCTTTTCCATTCAGTTGGAACATGTCCCTTCTTCAGAGACTGATTAATTACATCTTGGATGTGTGGACCTAGCAAGGTACTGAGGGAGGTTAAGGTTTTAACAGGGATGAGGTCGTCCGGAGACCCGGATTTTACATGGGTCATTAGTGTAAATAGCTCTTCATTATTGATAGGAGGGAATGTGGTCACCGTGAGGTTAGTGTTGTTGGTGGAGGGGAGAACAGTCAGAGTATCATTGCCTATTTGAGATGCTAAGATTTTGTCATAAATGGACTCTATTTTATTATAGTATAAAGAAACTTCTTCGCATAGACTTTGTGAGAAGTCATCTGGACTTACGCAAGCAGTAGGCTTGACAAATGTTTCAAGGATCCTATAGAGTTCCTTAGCAGAATTGCCGGCTTCCGTGAGCTGTTGGGCAATGTTGTTTTTGCGGGCAGCTTTGATATGTTTGTAGTAGTTTGTTTGAGCTGCACGATGTGCCTTCTTGTTATCCTCTGAGTGTGATTTTCTCCATCTCTTCTCTATCCTCCTACATTCTTGCTTCTCTTTCCGGAGAGCCTCGGTGTACCATTTTTCCTGCTTGGCCACAGGGAATTGTTTAAAGGTTTTCAGAGGAGCAATTTTGTCAATGGCTACCGTAAGAGATTGCTGGAACATAGTTAGGACATTACATGAAACACACAGAGGTGATGGGAAGAATGCTTGCAATAGGTCTCACCACTGGAAATCGCTCAGCCTAGCATTCCAAACAAGCATGCTCAGTTTGGACACATCCACATGCAAATTAGTCTTGAGTCTGCTCCAATCGAAACAGTCCAGCCCAAACTGCTGGGTCAGGTCCTTCCTACACTGGAACACAAGCAACCCCAAAACAGTTTTGCGCTGAATGGGCACGCCCATCGGGTGTAGCTTTGTTCCTTGGCACAGAGGGCACGGTAGCCACATCTAAGCTTACCTTTGCAACTTAGGACATTACTTCAAATTCAAAAAGGTACTGGGAGGAAAGATTGCAGTTAGCCTAACCACTGTAAGTTGTTCAAGGTTGAATTCCTTCACATTGTTCTTTTGGCCACCCTTGGTGTGGGTTGCTTCTAGTCCTTTCTGGACGTTGCCTTTCTTGCCAGTTTGCGGCAGCTTTTCCCGTGAGGAGCATGGTCAGTACTGATTTGCGTAAGACACGCCTTTGTCTAGAGTGGCATTGTGGGAGAAAAATTATGGACTCAAATGCAGCCCGAGCGATTGCCAGTGGCTGAGATGAATTCAAGCATTCTACCCATCATTGTGTTGTTATTGAAATACATAAAATCCTATAGTACTGATGTGAAGTGATAAACTGCCTGAATTCAGTTTGCTTAGTCACTGAGAAAAAATTAAGATACCAGAAACATTTACTTAAAAATTAACAATTGTGGGACTGTATCTATTGATCTTTCCTAAGCTATCATGAGGTCACATCTAGACATAATTAATGTCCATGCCCCATGTGGGGAGTGCCATAGTTGAGTGCCCATAGTTGGCTATGACATAAAGAAGTGGAAGAAAGCATCAGCGCTTCTATCAAAGATAGCCGCCAAAAGCGTAACACTCGTCAGAAAGAAAACGTACCATGGGGTTGCAATGCCTTATTTTGAAAGCAAGGATTAAACTTGACACCCAAAATATATAGACCAGCTTGTAGAGTTGTAGGTTCTCATCTGTTTCCGGATCCCTATATATTGACTGAGTTGATTGAGCATGGGAGCTACCATAGGTCAAGAGGGCTGAAAAATCAGGTAAATGTGCATAAAGTGGGTTTCTGTGCATTTAACAATATGTTTGTATACAGGGAAAAGCGGTATTACCAAGCCATAAATGGTATAACCCTACTTATCTATACAATAGTCTATGCCCATTTAAACCATAAAATGTTACTCTAATACATTTGCACTAATTTCAAGAACATCACTTTGGATAACCCCGATACTGAAAAATGATATTACTACATCAATCCAACAGTCCCTCAGTAACCCCCCAACAAAGGCTAGTTCATTGTGTGGATTTTGACACGCTCTTTATCATAGTGGAATAAAGCGATGCTTGAGTACCATTCATAACAGTGGTACTGAGCCGTGTCTCTGATCTCAGCATCCTTTATAATGAGCTGATACTGCGTTCCAGCGCTGTTTATCGAGGCGGTATAATGGGAGGAGGATACGCCGGGTCCATACACAGGGACGGAGTAGCTCTTATGGTGGTAGAGAATGAGGGTTGGAGCTTCTCCGGGGATCTGTCTTAGGTATAGCAGGCCAATGCCATCGTCTGCTTCAACCTCACAGCCTATGTTGGCGCTTTGTCCAAGACTGACCTGGACAGCAGGAGATATCACAGGTTTCTGAGCCTGAGCATCTGAAAAGTGAACATGAAAATCAGAACATTGATTGAAATACCAGTGCAGAATTGATCAATTTCACTTCATCAATGCTATCAAAAATCAAATATCCATCAGTCCTTGTCATACATACATGCAATCCACAAAAGGGCACATGATGCCAGGATCTGCAGCAGGCCCATCTCTCCAGTTGTGCTGTTGACTTTTTGAGGTCTGGTCTTAACTGCAAAATTCAAAGCCTGGTGAGCTGCATTTTTATGCTATGAGTACCAAAGGGCATTGGGGACATACGGCGAGGTATGCAAATATTAAAGCAGACTTCCTTCAATAACTGACTATTGGCACCTGTTAGTTACACTTCATTTTGACTGTGCATGTGTCTGCCACCTAGGGATTTCATGTTCAGTGATGAGGAGCAGAGAAAGAAATAAAGATGCAGGTGTTGGGAGAACTGTCTTCCCCATAGTGAGGCATTCTAGTCACCGGAAAGAAAAAAGGCTTGTGTCAAAACTATAAACTAGCATATTGGAGAACAACATTTGTTCCAAAATATATTCAAGCAGATGTCAATGCATTCAAATACTAATAGCTAGTGACCTGTGTCCAAAATACTGCTTATCTTCCAGCACTGCCCTGATTAAAGCACTGTAAATACCCACCTATACGAATTTCTACTATTTTTGTCATATGTCAAGCCCAATTGGTTCCCCTCAACTATTTCCTTTATATTAATCAAACAAGAGAACACAGAACAGATTTTTATGTTTCAAGACTTCTAATACAAATTTAAATATCATGAAGGCTACATGGTTAGTGCCAGATGAGTCTCTCGGTGTATAAATTGCCCAATAATACACAATTATGAGGAGAATTGATAATATATTTGTGTTATAGAAACCTCGGTTTCAACTTTGTGGAACACTCAACATGAGCTTATGACACAAGAATTCTAGGGACAGTAGAGATTTATTTTTAATTTACCTGATCTGATTTTTGGCAGACATGCTTTCCCTCCCAGCTCATTCTGTGTAATTTTCACATATGACCTTGGCTACTCTGGGTCGATATAACCTGCTTCTTAAACTTCTAAATATGTGTGTACCCTATACTGATGCTGTACCAGATAGTTTTGATGGTATGTGGATGTATTTACTTTCCTGTAACCATTGCTGGTGAAGTGGATATACTGGGGACAGAGACCATGATTTTGGGTCCCCTTGGCATTTATTTTTGTATTTCTGAATCAGGCTTTTTTCCTGAAAAACTATTTATACAAATTAATGGCCGTGCCGGTTGTCTTACAAAATATCATGTGGGCATTATATATCGTGTCAAAAATATAGAGGACCAGATTATCTTGAAGGTAAGTGCAAATAGGTAAGTATACATTTACAAATTACAAATCTATATACCTTGAAGATATGTATATTTCATAAAGTTACATATTGGTGAAGTTAAGCTTAGTATAACTTTGCTTACCTATAAAAACTTAAACATGATATTTTTGTCCTCATTATTCTTGACACAATATTTTGTCCACATGCTATTTGTTCTTCAATATTTTTCTAAACACCGGCCCTGCCAGGCAGATTGTGTTTTTTTTCTCTATGTGTTAGGTCAATTGCTCGTTTTATCTCTGCAGTTCTACTACCATGGGCCATGGCAGATTCAAGTAGGAAACATCAGTGGCGTTGGTCCTGGCATAAGTTTTATAAGGTGAGCTGGTGGACGTTGGCAGTGGGACTATCCGATTAAGGGTTTCTGACAGTGGAGCCTACAGCGATTCGCCTTAAGTAGCTCATTGATATCCTTACTATAAATGGGGGTTGGAAGCATAAGGGTGGGTGCTCCACCAATTGGAGAAGAGCTTTCACTCTGCTAAACTCTAAAGGAGGCTGCTATCCCTTTCCCACATTCTGTGCCTTTTAAATGAGTGTGCTAAACTTTTTTTATAACCGCCCTCTACCTGACAATTTTATCCCATCCTTTTTCAAATAATCTTCGCTCTGCTAATACAAAGTGCTGTTGCAAATCTTCCTGACCGATTCAGGGACAAACAGGGCAGGCAAAGCAGACATGGCCCAACCGTGGTGGTTTAGGTTATTCGTAACTGGTGTCTATTTTATTATTGCCACATGCTATGGAAATGATGACGTTACAACGCAAACATTTACAACACATGCCTTTACAATGCAGTTTTTACATAGCAACACCCATTACAATGCATGTTTTTACAACACATGCCATCACAACACATATCATTACAGCACATACCATTACATCGCATCATTTTTTAGGGTAACAGTAGGGTAAGCGTTGCATAGTGTAGGGGTAAAAATTACTGATCACACTCCAGAGAGTGCAACAGTAGGGTAAGTGTTGTATGGTGTCGGAGTTAAAATTACTATTCCCACTCCAGAGAGTGCAACAGTAGGATAAGTGTTGCATAGTGTAGGGGTAAAAACTATGTGTTGTAATGGTAAGCATTATAATGGCATGCGTTGTAGTGACATGCATTGCAATGGCTGCGTTGTAATGGCATGCAATATAAAGGATGCTGCGTTGTAAAGGTAGTGTTTTGTAATCACTGGGTTGTAAAGGTTGTTTCCCCATGCTGTGCCACATGCCGCATGTCCAAAAGAAATGAGTGGCCTCACTGCTTCATAGTGCTGCAACATATTTGTTTTTAAATGGCAGCTCTGGGAGCACACTCTGTATCTTTTTTAACATTTTAAATTTTTATTTGAAAGTTGGTCGCCCGGTCGCATTCGGGGTACCCACCACATTGTGTCTTTTCACATTTTTTTATTTAAAAGTGTGTGCCATGGCACCCACTACATCCATAAGTGTTGGGGGCCATGGCGGGATTCTCATGACCGCATAATGCCACGCATGGGCTTTATTGTTATATAGTTTATGTGTTGTTAGGTACCAAGGTAGGGCAGGGGCACCATCAACAATGTATAGAAGTGTTGTTGGGTGCTGCAAGGAGAACAGCAGCCCCCCCAGAAAACTTTAAAAAACACTCTAAGTCTCCTGTGTCATTGAATGCATGACCCCAGGATAGCTTAACCTTTTGTTTTTACAGCACTCCGAGCTTGAGCTATGTGCTCTTCAGGTGGACTGTGGGGCCCCTTGTGGTTGGTTATTTGACTGCATTTTGTGGCCTGAAGAGCATTAAAGAAAGATTCAAACTCATGTTAATGGATTTGAATACAAATTCCTGTTTTTAATGATTTGAGTGACAAGAATTGTTGTGCATTCCTACGTATGTGTATATATAATTATTGATACATCATTGTGACAATTGGTTTATATTTGTTGATGTGCTGACCCCTTGTTGAAGCCAATAGGCCAGCCTTATGTATTTTAGTGTTCTGTCCCTTGGCAAAGGCAGTAGGTCTGCCTTACTTAAAATGATATCTCTTTATATTGTACTTTTATGGTTATAAAAACTGCAATAAAGTTTTTGAAACGAAACGAAACTTTTGTTAATGAAAAAGTCAGAAATTCACTGAAAAAAAGGTTAAAGTGATGGTATAGTTAAGTCTGGTAGTAATATCTTACTTTACTTTACAAAGGTCAAAGTGACGTTATAGTTAGGTAAAAATGCCAGTTAAAATCGAACATTTTAAACTCTAAAAACACTGATATTCACCAGTTATAGCTTATTCAAGTAACCATAACACATGCCCCCATCAGGCACTGCTTATATTACGTTACTCATGAAATGTTCAATGACATCATTCATAGCATCAATGACAACATATGAAATGACATCATTGATGACAACACTGTGCATGGTGAGGGCGTGAATAATAGTTATTTCTGTTTACCATTACTAAGGAATATCAGTGTTTTTTAGAGTTTCAAAATGGTAAATTTTGACTGACATTTAGTCTTTGTTTTTTTCAGTGACTATAACATGTGTATTTGTAAAGTGCACATTCCCCCAGAGGAGTATCTTGGCGCAGAATGGCAGATGTTTATTATTACCCAACTCAATAGTGATCATGTTGTCTACTTCAGAAAGATAAAAGGCTGAGTGGACCCACTGGTATTTGAACCTGTGACCTTGCGGGTAAACACAGGCCCCTACAGTGGACGCATTAGTCCACGAAGTCACCAGACCCGGCTTCAATATCAATACTGTACATAACCTCCAACAGAGTCTATTGACCGGTGTGCTTCACATTTTGGTTCTCTTAGTTCCACCCAAGATTCCCGACTTCCTGAAAGCAGAGCATTTTTGTGGGCTGCTCGTCTATCCCTCCTGTATGTACTCAGTACAGAGTATGTACCCGCGCTGTCTAAAACCAGTCCATTCATCAGGATTCATCCCCTCTCAGTCCAGGACGTACTCCAGAGGGTATTTAACCTGGCTTCCTATAACTGGTGCCTTCTTCTAGATTGTTGCTCTGTTGCTCCTGGATGACACTGGGGTGCTATATATAGTCCCACTGTGTTGGTGCTAATCTCCTAGGTAGACTGCATAAAGATTTACTTGGGGCTGCCTGTAACCAGAGCATTCCTGTAGGATAAAGTGTATGCCCGCCTGCATGCAATAAGTACGTTCCAGACTCAACTCTACATAATGCATTACTAAATATAACAATCCTTCTACTCCCTTGAACTGAGACTCTTACTCCCAGGTTCTCCAAATACTTGTTTCGTTGGTTCCCGCTGGTGCTCCTGCTTAAGCTAAATGGAGCTTGTGCTATGGTGGCCTCCTGCAACCACTTTGGCATGGCTGGTCCTCCTTCCCTCTGGGTGGGGTTTTAGAGATTTACGATGGCTGCCTGTAACCAGTGCATTGCTGTTGTTGTTCGTCTGCCACTCCAGGTTGGACTGCAATCAATAGTTACACTTGTACCAGCCTTCTGTTCAGAGAGAAAGGCTAAGTTTGCTTGGGGCTTTCCGTCGGCTAGGCTAGGTTGACTACCCTGAAGCTCAGTGAATGTGAACTCTGAAACGCAGGAGCTCCAGGGCTCTGATGAAGGAATCAAAGTATAGTCACTCACATTTCTGTTTATTTTCAGACCCTGTATCAATCTGATACATCAGAAATAATTACCATATGCTGATGCCCTTGCCTAGTACCAAAATGATCTGAGAACAGTACACTGTAAATCACCCACAAATTATGCCCCAAACCATCTGATTCGAAGAAAAATTGATGTATTTGATCCAATTGAAAAACAGTCATTTGATATCATTAACACTTTTAGTTAAGTTATGTTTTGTAACAAAGAGCTACCAGTATTTCTTGGAACATAGTGATTTTGAGATTACTAATAAATTATAAATTATGGAAAACATGAAACCACACCTTCCATATTGCAAACAATTGTTAGATAAGATAAAGGACTTATTAAAAGTGCCAATATTTATATTTCATGGCAACCTTCACTACTTTGACCCTATTTTCAGATCATCTGCATCCCTCTGTGGCCTTCATCAGCAGTATGGTGGTGTTCATTAGGAGTCTGGTGGGACTCCGGTCGGGTTAAATTCTTCTAAAAAAGGATAAGACATTCATGACGAGAAGAGTTTTTTTAATACATAAAAGTATCTTCCTCGCGGATCAAATTTCCAATCATGAGTGGGCTTCCCAAATATGTATGTGGTCATCAAAGTGTAAACCAAATAGATATTCATATGGGAAGTTCTTATGCAGTGTTTCATCTTACACCAAAGACTCTGTGCTGCGGTCAGGATTATGTTACTAGAGGTCTGACCCCATTCTTTAAAGAGAAATTAACTAAGCCTTGAAAAAGTTGCCTTTGACGAAACACGTGTTGGCTTTTGGTACAACTGTATGAGTTGTACTCTACTGTACATCTTCATAAATTCCAGCTTCTGATTAATTCAACTATGAATTTCCGCCTGCCTTTAACTCAAGTCTTTCTGTGTTGTTTTGATTATAATTTGTTAAACCGTGGACATGTATCGATTGCATTTTTGCATTCAAATCATTTATTAAATATGGCTCTTTAATCTGCATACCTATATATATGTGGTACTTTACCTTTTTTTAGTGTGTTTATTGAATTGTATGCAGATGGTGAGGCAGCAGCTACAATCGGCACAGCAGGCAGAGATCTGCCGCAATTTGCGGCGCATACAAAAAATATATGCCGAGCTATAGCACCTCTATGTCCGCTACCAAATTGTGTCTGTGGTACTTTACCTATGGACTTTCTGTGGAGGTGTGCACAGATTCTTATAAGTCTATATTGAGTGTTGCTTTTTGCACACTCTGTGTGCATCTAGGAGTGTAGCAATAGTGCAACCTGTGCAGCATCCTTGCTCCTACAAATTGTGTCATCAGGTACATTATATTGCATGGTTATTCTGAGCGTATGCATTGTTTCGAGATGCAAGGTTGGCTTATCCACTGCAATGGTTAATTTGTGAAATAATAAGTGCCAGGGCTCTTGTCAGGAGGCAGCTTCCACCATGCCATTACTCATATTAGTACTGCCTATAACAGAACTAACCAAAACTATACAAGTGGGAAGAGGATGTGGCATAAGGGCAAGAACTGCCGACTTTGGAGCTGGGGAACCTGGGTCGAGTTTCGACGTAGGCTCAACATCCTGAGATTCTGGGCAAATCACGTAATCTCCCCGGACCTACAAAAAATGAAAAATGAATGTGTCCTTAACTGGTGCCCATGAAAAGCGCACCTTTGGGTCGAGTTCATGCTGTAAACGCCGATACTGACGATTAAGTGCCGATGCTAAGCACCAGAAACCAGTGGCTCAAATTTAGCACTGATCCGCTGCTACCATATAGAAAGTCAATGCGCTTATAAGGTTCACATGCTCTTCAGTCTTCTCCATCAAGGTGGACAAGCCACAGAAGGATCAAGCCTGGATCGACGTTGATCCCTGACTCTGTCCAAGAAGTCCTTTTAATTTCTCAAACTCAAAAGCAGCTGAGCCTTCTCATGGCTTCTGCCCAGCACTATCGCCTAGAGGTGGGCTTTTAGACAGGCTGATCCTATGACTGCAGTGGAATGGGCTGAAAGGCTGGAGAAAGGGCTATTATACTTGTGATTTTTCAAACAGCATTAAGCCTATTTCCAAACACTTTCAGAGCACTTAACAGCATCTCCACAAACAGGTAATTTGCTCCCTTCGCCCATAAAATTAAATGAGGAAAAGTGCGAGCACTTTCTTGAAGTCTGCCTGCATCTGAAAAATGCACTTCACTTTTTCCTCTGTTCAGGTAAGAAGGAAGAGAAAGAGGGAAAAACGTCACCAAGAGAAAAAGTATGGACCTACAGCAGCGAGATAAAGGGACAGAGGGGTTTGGCAGTGGACTAAAGAGGCCTCTTGCTAAATTTTGCCCTTGCTTTTCCTTCCGAATTTAGCGCTGATGATCTTTTATTTGCCTACTAAAAATGGTGAGGGGAATAAACACTACAGAATTATACTTACAATTTACTCAGGTTAAAGGACCACAGACTCCGAATTCCAGTTATGGATTTTATTATAATGCCAAAAACAATTGTATATATACGTATCTGAGAATCAATGAATATAGGTATATAAAAATCAATACAGAGCCGAATCTACGCATATAATTCATTGGTTACAGAAGACATAAGGTGATAAATTCGAGAATCAATATACAACATAGGATGGAGGCTGAGTCAAGTTCCTTACTCATTAGGAAGAAAAGCATGAATTCTCTTTCCCTACACTCATCTCATCAGGGATCCTAGCTCAGTACCCTATCTTTTTCCCAAAGGTGTCATCACATGTAGACGTCCTTAGAAGCACTCACGTTAAAATGGGTCAAGATAGCTTAAGGCTATGGAGCTTGTTCTTAAGATGCTCCTTCTCCTCCGAAAATCTAGAAGTCTGATTCTCTGTCCCTGCGCATGGAAAGGGGCGACCACTCGGTCCCCCCGCACGTATGGCAGAGTACCACGATCCCCCCGGGAAGCCATCTTGGGCGGGAGGCGTGTCTCGGCTGGTATGCCCGAAGCGGCGTAGCCGGGGCGCGCTTTTTCCCGCCCTAGAGTGGGCTGGCCTAGACACTGACGCGGCTGGCCACGCCCTCGGGGCAGGCAGGGGCGGGTTTACGCCCGCCCTGAAGACGGATAAAAGGGGACGCAAGACCGGAAGGCATCCTCTTGTTCCTGTGCTCTGAAGCTGCACCTCCTCGCTGCACGTGAGCTCGAGACGGAACGAAGAGCCAATTTTGAGCGTTGTAATCCTTCTTTTTGTCTTGCAGATACTCTGTCGGAGAAATGCCCAAGAAAGGCGGAAAGAGAATGACGACTGAACAGATGCTTCGGGTCCTCATGAAGGAGATGACCGAGCTGAAGAAGCGGGTGGCGGAGAGAGAGGGGGAAGGGGGGCCGGAACGTCCTTCGGCTGGAGCAGCCCCAGGAGGGAGAGCCAAGAGGCCAAGAAGGGGGCCAGCTGGGGGAGACGTCCCGGTTCCTTGTACCCCGCTTGAAGCGCCAACCCCAGTACCCGTGGAGGGGAATCCGATTCCCGTGGTGGTCACCCCGGTGTCCAATGAGGATATGCCGCCCGAGCTGGCAGCACAACTTGCAGCATGGTTGGGCGAAGGTAGTGAGGGCGCCACGGCTGTCGATGCGCAGGCGCTGATGAAGCAACTGCGTGAGAAACGGGAGGCAGCCAAGGTGTCCGCGCCGGCTGCAGTAATTGACAAGCCACAAGGGACGATTACGACCGCAGAGGCAGCGTCCGGTGCAGGTAAGCGGCCATTGCCGATTGCGAGGGATGAGTCAGCACCCTCTCGTAGAGAAAGGTTGGGTCAACATGTGCCTTTGGCAATTAAAGAGAAGATTTGGGCGGGGGAATATGTGAACATCTTCTCGTTGCTTGTTGATCATTATGAGGTGGAGCATGTTAAGGGCCAGAAAGACCTCATGCATCCGAGTGTTTGGCGCACAAAAATGGCCGCCTTTAAAGTGAATGAAAATATTGGCAATTGGGGCAATGCATGGGGAATCTTTACGTCGATCTTGGGGGAACGTAGGCCCGAGTTGCTTGCCGAGTTGCCGATCTATCAGTCGCGAATCATGGGGTACTCGACATCATACCAGGGTAACCATTGGTTTTGCTACGATAATCTTTTTAGAAAGGCGAAAGAGCATAATAAAAGCTTAACCTGGGATTGTTACGATTCTCTGACATGGGATAAAATGAAGGAGACAGGAATGTTGAAAATGCCATTGGTAGGAAGTAATGTTGGCGAATCCTCCCGCCAATATGGGGGGACGCCCTTTCGTTCAGGTACGGGTACCGACGATTACTCGAGGCCTTCCGGCAATACAGGAAAAAAGGGGTTATGCTTTAATTTCAACAGAGGTAAATGTACTAGGCCCCAGGGATCGTGTAAATTTAAACATGAATGTAGTGGGTGCGGGTCGCCCCATCCTGAGTCCACGTGCAGAGCCAAAACCGGTGATAACGGGGGGAGAGGAGGCGCCAAACAGGTCTAACATAGTCCGAGGGGCGCCTTTACCTACCCCTATTGATACCTTGGCGATGATTCCCTGGCTCAGTGAATACCCGGATCGTGCTTCTGCTGGGGTGCTGCGGAACGGATTTTCGTATGGTTTCCGCATCCCGGTAGGGGACTTTCAGGGTGTGGAGAAGTGTAAAAATCAACTGTCGGTCCTGCAGCATACGACCGTGGTACAAGATAAGATCCGGAAAGAGGTTACTCGAGGTCGGGTCGCCGGCCCGTTTAGTGTACCCCCGGTGCAGGATTTTGTTTGTTCTCCTTTAGGGGTGGTCCCCAAGAAGGACCCGGGTGAGTTCCGATTGATTCACAATTTATCAGCTCCACGTGGTTTTTCTGTAAACGATGCAATAGATCCGGAAGTATGTTCGGTGCGGTACGCATCCTTCGATGAGGCCGTAGCCATTTTGAATCGCCTGGGGCCCGGGGCGCTGATGGCGAAGTCAGATATCGAATCAGCGTTCCGATTGCTCCCGGTACACCCAGACGACCAGCGTCTCCTGGGTTTCATGTTTCAGGTTTATTATTACATGGATAGGTGTATGCCGATGGGGTGCTCTATATCTTGTGCCTATTTCGAGAAATTCAGTAGTTTTCTACAATGGGTCTTCACAAAGAAGACGGGTTTCCAACATGTAATGCATTACCTTGATGATTTTCTGTTCCTTGGGGCAGCCGGGGATCTTGAATGTGGCCGGGCCTTGGCCGAATTTTGTATGTTAATGAAGCAGTTTGGTGTGCCATTGGCACCAGGTAAGACGGTGGGTCCTGCGACTTGCCTCGAGTTTCTGGGGATCGAGTTAGACTCCAGTGAGGGTTGTTTTCGTTTGCCAGCTGACAAAGTGTTGAAGTTCAGGGCAGCCCTGCGAGTGTGTATAAATGGATCTAAAGTTACGCTGCATCAATTACAGCAGTTGGTGGGACAGTTAAATTTTGCCCTGAGGGTTATACCAATGGCCCGCCCCTTCTCCCGTTCAATTGCCCAAGCTATGGTCGGCTTAAAGGAGGGCCATCATCACACGAGGCTATCGGCTGAGGTCCGCCAGGACATGCGCATTTGGCTAGCATTCCTGGTGGACTTTAATGGTCGAGTCGTCTGGAACAAACCAGCCGTGTCCTCGGAAGAGCTGGGGCTATGGACAGATTCAGCAGGTAGCATAGGTTTTGGTGCCATCTTCGGCACAAAATGGTCGGCACAAAGGTGGCCGACATGGTGGCATGACAATGGTCTGACAAGTAATATTGCTTTCCTTGAACTTTTCCCCATTTTGGTGGCCCTGAGAACCTGGCCAGAAGGGTTCAAAGATCACTCTGTGATATTTTGGTCTGACAATATGACCGTGGTCGAGTGCATCAATAGCCAGGCTGCACGATGTAAACTGATTTTAAGACTGCTCAAAGAAATTGTGTTACTGTGTATGCAACTGAATGTGCTATTCAGAGCAAAACATGTCCCGGGGGTAATGAATCAGGCGGCTGATGCACTGTCTCGTTTTCATATGCAGGCTTTCTCGGGTTTCCTTCCCACAGCGGACCCAGAGCCGGCACCCTTTCCCGAAGCTCTCTGGTCTCTCGGTGCCCCGAACTTCGTCACCTCGTGGGAGAGAGTCTAGCACCAAGGACGAGGAAGGCATATGAAGGGGCGTTTCGGTCCTATTTAGCCTTTTTGGGGACCGATAGAGAGGGGCTTTGGGGCCACGAGGAATGGGTAGTGAATTTTCTGATGTCCTTACGTAGGGCTGGGAAATCAGTGGCTACGGCCCAGAGGCATCGTGCTGCCATTTCCTTTGTTGCCAGGGCTCATGGTATCCAGGACCCGACAGCGTCCTTCGTGGTACAGAAAGCGCTGCGTGGGTGGCAACGCCTTGAGGGTCGCAGAGTAGATGAGAGGCGCCCGATAGGCTTGGATAGGTTGGCCCAGTTGTTGGCCACACTCCCTTCCACATGTTCATCTCAGTTTGAGACAGTGTTGTTCCGAGCCGCTTTTACGCTGGCATTTCATGGGGCGATGCGGGTAAGTGAACTAGTGGCAAGGAACAAACAGGATGTGACAGGGGGTTTGTGCCAGGAACACGTTCAGATCAGAGGAGAGACAATGACTGTCTCCTTTGTCAGGTCCAAGACCGATCAGGGTGGGATGGGTGACTGCATAATCATACGCAGGATTCCCGGGTCCTCCATGTGTCCGGTAAAGTGTTTAGATGATTGCCTAGCACGAAGGGTGGCATCATGGGGGGGGACCTTGTTGAGACACGCGGACGCCACCCCACTGACGAAATTTCAGTTTCAGCGGGTGCTTGCGATGTCAATTGCCGCTGCGGGCTGGAACCCGGGCGAGTTTGGGACCCATTCCTTTCGGATAGGGGCTGCTACAGAAGCTACAGCTAGGGGTCTTAATGTTGAACAAGTAAAACGTGTGGGGCGTTGGTCCTCCAATTGTTATAAGAGGTATGTGCGGTTGCACATGTTGTGAAGCTGTAATGATGTACTCACGCCTCTTGTTTTTGTTTGATTTTCAGTTGCGCAAGCCTACGAGGCGGGGCGGACTATGCAGTCGACCCAACACCGGGCCAGCGGTCAGACATCACCGGCTGTGACAAAGGAGGTGTGGGTCGTGGGCCACTCATACGTGAGGCGTGCCGCGGACGTATTCAAAGCAGGTGACATGATTCACGTAGCTGGGGAATACGGGTACAGGGTGTCCTTCTACGGAAGGGGCGGTCTCTGTATTGACCAGTTTCAAACATTTTTCGAGGGTTTGTTAGGGCGGACGAGGTCACCGCCGTCTATAGTCATAGTACATCTAGGGGGCAATGATTTAGTCACCACCGGTAGACGACTTCTCCTGGAGGCAATGCTTTCCACTGTAAGTTGGTTGGCGAGGAGAGTTCCGGGGTGCATAATTGCGTGGTCCCATATGATCCCACGAAAGGTATGGCGAGGGGCTATTTCTATTCCTGCTTTGAATCATTCTGTTAGAAAGCTTAATAACAAAGTGAGTAGGTTGTTCCGTTCCAGGACATTGCATTCTATTTCGCATGGCTGTATTAATGATGACAGTATGTATTTGGGGGATGGTGTGCATTTGTCTCGGGTGGGGAATGAGTTACTCATAGGAGACTTTTTAGCATGGTTAAAAACGTTAAAACATGACCTTTAGGTAGGAGCTTTGTGGGGGGTCCGGATAGCCGGTCAACTATCCGGCCTGTGGCGGTAAGGTCATGATCGGTGAGCACTAATTGGAAGATCCCTATGAGTGGGCGTCACCCAACACGGATGGGAGCGCTCGGGAGAGGTGGCCATTGGCCCCTCAACGGGGAGGCGGTCCCTTCTAAGGATGGGTCGCCGGAAGAAAAGGAAAGGCGGTCAAGGCCCCTTCCTGTGTAGGAGGGGTTACAGCCCCCTCCTGGGGAATTTCCCGGGGCCAGTGACGTCTGCGACGGCAGATGTGGTAAGTTGTGCGGGGTTTTTGGGGGGGGGTCTACGCTACCTTCTAGATACCTCACACGAGTCCTCGAACGACCTTTAAGTAGCGTCGAGTTTTATTGGTGCCCCCGTCAAGTCAAAGGGAAATTGGTAGTTGCACTTGAGGTACGCCTCAGTGCTGTCGCCCCTCACAAGTGGGGGGGGTATTTTTGGTTAGGGATCTTGACACCGGTTACGACCTTGCCGTTGGCCCTTAAACGTTAGGATGTACAATTTCATAATTTCAAGTAAATGTGTGTAGGATGTTAGTTCGGCTAGGAGAACCTCTGTATTAGAGAATCTGTTAAGGTTAGCCAAACATCGCAATGTGGTAATGAAATTGTACATAATATAGAAATGTTGATTTAATGTTTTAATTTTGTTTTAATAAATACGGCCGGGAGGGTTACTCCCTCCCTCTTCCAAAAACTTCAAGAACTGTTTCCGGTTTCCCTCCTTTGGGGATTGTGTTGAGAGGGGGTGGCGGGTATCTCAGCCATATCATTTTAAAAACACACTTCAACCCCCTCCAAAGGTATCACATGATGAATTATTTAACTCGCATAGGGTTTCAGTAACTTTCCATTTGTTCTTTAAATCTTCTTGTCTTCCAGTGGCCTTGAGGTTCAGATAGGCCAGGCACAGAAGATATCCTCCCTTCCCGTTCTCATACTCTTCAAAGACATTCCGGGTATCTCCTTAAACTAAAATAACCAGGTGGAATTCCGATACCTGCAGTGGGGTGAGAGTACACTGTTCTGGAACACATAAAGATACATTTAATTATTTCTTTAGCAACTGAGGAAACGAAACTATCAACAACCTGCAGCTCTGGGCCTAGACTGCAGGCAACTTTAACACACACGATTACATTTATACGAATATAATATCATCCTGCACCCTTGTGCATATAGCATTGATGGTGTCTTCTATTATACATGCAAATTCTATTTAAAAGTGCACATTACATTTCTTATTTAACGTGTAGAATAAAGCATTTAATAAACACAATACATTAAAGTAATGAAACATGCAGGTTCGTTTAAACCATGATTATGATGCACCCATACACATAGAGGTCTGTAAGCGCTCCATCAGGCCTGAGGTGGATCGAAGGCTCCACAGCTCTGGTACTCGGCGCACTGACATGTAATCGCGCCGGCCACAGTCTTCTCGTCAGAGCTTGGGGCACCGGCACTCATTCTATCACAAGTAAAGCGTTGTGCACATCCCACGATCCCAGCCTGCCTTCACCAGTTCAAAGGGTTGAGATTTGCCAATGAGATGCAAGCTTCGCCTTGATCAAGCCTTCCGTTATCACATCGGTCGGATAGGCCAGGAGAGAAGTGAAAATAGCCCTTTCCCTTTTAAGTGAGGCCTATTGGCATCACTTTCCCTGACATCAATTACTGCCCTATCACTCCCCATGGCACTCATTGTCTATGCTGATTAGTCTCCCACCAATTTTTTATAACTTGTGCCTTGGTGATGACTGCATCTATTTAAGACGGTGCACTGATTTAGCACCTCAGAAATTAAATATATAGCGCTGTCTTTTAGTGTTAAACTGAGAAAGGGAGGAGCTATCCATCCAGTGATTGAAATGCCCAGTCTGTAAATGTGACATGGAAATTCAACCCCAGCTTTCCTGTGTGATCTTCGGCAGTTCATTTGCCCCTCCTGCTGCCTCCATTTCCTGATAATCACACTTGGGAGCTCCTGCAGACAGCTCAGCTCAGGACATATGCTGATTAAACCCTCTCTTGTATGTGCTTAAAACGACTATAATGTAGCCCCACCTACAGTAACAATTTAGGCCAAATAGAGGGGGAACAGCTGACGTCTCTAGCTTCACTCCTGGCATCTGTGAGGGCCTGGGGTGGGTGGTTTCATGAAGGTTTCTAAACTCATCTTTAACCTATGATTTCTAACCAATGGCGCTCAATGCGACTATAATTTAATATAGCAAATTAAAACCTTTCTGATGTCTTTATCATATTATACAGAACTTTTATTGCACGATTGATATTTCAGATATTTTGATGGCTTGCACATGATCATGATCGGTTCTCCTTATACATTTTTAGGTCTCGTGACCTATCAATGCGCATGCGCATTGAGCGGAGCGAGACTATAGGGCTTTAAACAGACTTTAACTAACTGGCGATTTGGTGCTGTGCCAGTGCGCTTTTAGGTCAATGCGCAAGCGCATTGACCTAAAATGCGCGTGCACATCATCAAATCGCCATCTGTTCCCTCAGCCGCACTCCACCCACACCTTTGAATTGAAGCTTAGCTTCACTTCAAAGGCCCCTGCTGCTTCACACCCTCATCGCCGCTCTCCCCACTCCGCCCCCTCCCCTGCCCGCCGTGTCGCATTTCTCCTCCCCCCTCCCCACAGCAATGCCCTCCGTCTTGTTTTATTGTAGCTTGTTTGTTGTTGTATTTGGTGCATGTAAAGCGTACGTATGTTAAAGCGGTGGTACCAACCTTTTTGTGAGTATTTCTTTCATGTTCTGACTGTGCTTAAAACGGAATTACCATGTTATGTAGCAGTCTCTCACTAGCATGCGCATATCACACATTCCTAATATTCCGTACATGCAGCAGCATTTTTTCCATGTGGTTACAGCGCCAGAGACCTCGATTTGAACTACATTTTCCTGGATTGCTATGACAAACATATTTTTAAGCCACGAATACCGATTCTCATGACCTACAGCGCCGGAAATGTGTGTACTCACTAGCCAAGTAGATGTAGATCTTTTACGTGCCATTACTGTACTCTTATAGATGTTATTTTTGAGAAATGGCCGTACTGGTCCATTAAAGACATAATTGCCATGCCTATGTATCTGTTCTTTAAAGGACGATTGTTAAAAGGTGATCAAATTGGTGTATTAAAGACTGACGTTATTGGTTATAAGTGCCAGCGCTGCACCATTGAGATGAATGGCCTTACATTGTGCCAATGCAGGTTCATTGAAGAGTGACTCTGCTAATGTGATCCGACTGCTGGTTTGCTAAATTATTGCTCAGAATAGTCTGACTTGTTGACATTTGCCAGTACACCCTTTGGAAAAGCGGGCATGCACATAATCACATCCAGTCATTTGCTGTCCATTGGATACTACTCTGCAGTACAGTTACCCTCTTCTGGGACAGGGTCATGTAAAATGCTTTTAACTGGGATGCTGTCACTACGGCATGTGCGTTAATTATTGGGAGTAGATGCATGTACTTGATATCTCGTGATTCACGTTTGTCATTTGCTGAAGTGTTTACACATTACGTTTCTTTATCCTGCTACCTTTGCGGTGTCGTCATTGACGCACGTGTCCTGTCTGTCCATTTGTATGTGGGAATTTGAAGAATTATAAGGACAGTTTGACAGCTGTCTTAGACCATTATCCGTTGTTTCTAAAATTGCTATGTTGGCTCTCAGTTGCAGAGCCGAATATGCATCTAAGTTGAAAGAAAAGCTATATGGTTTTTGGTCTGTCTTATGCTGCAAGTGGGTGTTTATTACCTTTGTGTCGATTTAGCTTACAAGCTGTAAGCATCGCATCAATGTGTCTCCAGGAAAATATGCTTTTTGAGCACAAATGTTCCAAGGAGGAGAAACACCACAACTCTCTTCGCTGTGCGCTCCGTGCTGCAAAGCCCACGGCCCCCCTCCCCTCCGACAAACTTTAAGAAATCCAGGAATGCTGCTGATTTCATCTCAGTCGTTAAGAGCCCGCAGCGTCTCAGAACCAGCTTGCTTTTTTTTCTAGTCATGCCATAAGTATGCGCTATATCCACATCCACATCCACATCCACCACCACATCCACCACCACTTCCACCACCACTTCCACCACTTCCACCACCACATCCACCACCACCACATCCACCGCATCCACCACCACCAACACCACCACATCCACCACCACCACATCCACCATCACCTCCACATCCACCTACACATCCACCACCACATCCACCACCACATCCACCACCACATCCACCACCACATCCACCATCACATCCACCATCACATCCACCACCACATCCACATCCACATCCACCGCCACATCCACCGCCACATCCACCGCCACATCCACCGCCACATCCACCACCCCATCCACCACACCCACCACCACCACATCCACCACACCCACCACCACTACATCCACCACCCCATCCACCACCACCACCACCCCATCCACCACCACCACCGCATCCACCACCACCACCGCATCCACCATCACCACCGCATCCACTATCACCACATCCACCGCATCCACCACCACCACATCCACCACCACATCAACCACCCCATCCACCACCACCACCGCATCCACCACCACCACCGCATCCACCATCACCACCGCATCCACCACCACATCCACCACCACATCCACCATCACCACCACCAAATCCACCACATCCACCACCACATCCAACAAATCCACCACCACTTCCACCACCACCGCATCCACCACCACCACATCCACCACCGCATCCACCACCACCACATCCACCGCATCCACCACCACCACATCCACCACCACATCAACCACCCCATTCACCACCACCACCGCATCCACCACCACCACCGCATCCACCATCACCACCGCATCCACCACCACATCCACCACCACATCCACCATCACCACCACCAAATCCACCACATCCACCACCACATCCAACAAATCCACCACCACTTCCACCACCACCGCATCCACCACCACCACATCCACCACCACATCCACCACCTCATCCACCACCGCATCCACCACCACCACATCCACCCCACCCACCACCATCACTTCCACCACCACATCCACCACCACATCCACCACCCCTTTCACTACATCCACCACCACCACATCCACCACCACCACATCCACCACCACATCCGCCACCACATCCGCCACCACCACCACATCCACCACCACATCCACCCCCACATCCACCACCATCACCACCACATCCACCATCACCACCCCACCACATCCACCACCACATCCACCACCACCATATCCCCCAGATCCACCACCACCACATCTATTTGTGTGTGTGTGTGTGTGTGTGTGTGGCTCTGTGTGTGTTTAGGTGCAAATGCAATGTTCTTGGATTTTTGTCACAATAAAATACACTGAACATAATCTTCACAAAAGTTATTTACAAACGTTTAAGCTATTGCCATTATAAATTACAATACATTCTATTTAAGTATTAATTATTTACAAAATTAAAAGCCATTGTTATTTGTAATGTCAATACATCTAAGTCATGTAAATACAACACACATTGCATTACAAATGCTATAGGTGTCACATTTGCGAAAGTTAAAACTATTGACATTGTAACTGACAAAGCTATTAATTTTGCTATTTTCAAAACCAACACATAAATAAAAAAAGTGTCATTTACAATACCAATCGCTCAAACTTTCCTAATGCGAGACCTATTGCATTTCCAATGCTTCTTGATCTTTCTCACCTCTGTTGTCGGACCCTGCATAGACAGTGTGCAACGAAATACGAAATGATACAGGCTGATTTTGTTGAACAAACAGTAACAACGTTTGCACACTTTCTTTGGCTTTCATTGAAACTGATTTACTGTCTTGAGTATTTTGTTGTTGAATTGCGCTCGTAGGTTTTTGTCAGGCTCTGTGTCACTGTGTTATCCACTCACACTAGTGTACCACTTTGAACAGTAGTACTGCGCCGCGTCTGTGATCTTGGCATCTTTTATAATGAGCTGGTAATCTGTTCCCGCGCTGTTCACTGTGGCAGTGAAGTGGTCAGATGACACCCCGGGTCCATATCTAGGGTCGCTCCAGGAGTGATAGTGCCTCAGAATGAGCTGTGGGGCTTCTCCTGGGGTCTGTCTGCAGAATAATACACCATTGCCATCATCCACCCCAATATCACAGCCAATCGTGGCCCTTTGTCCAAGGCTGACCTCAACTGTGTGTGATATCAGAGGCTTCTGAGACAATACATCTGAAAGAGAGAGAGAGAAGAAAAACAACACTTTATGACTAGGTAAGGTGAACCTAAGCATAATTACATGTACAGTTGCCCAAAAACAGGCAAACATACTTCAGATCTTGCATACTCACAGGATGTCCACAGCAGGACACAGAAGGCCAGGGTCTGCAGCAGCCTCATTCTTTCAGGGTCAGGGGCTCCTTTCTGGACCTTGAGCACAGAGATGTACAAAAGGCAAAGTCTGAGAAGCTTAATATATGCATCAGTCCCCCGGGGGGACCGAGAGGCAGGTATGCAAATATGAAATGCACTTAACACATCACTGGACCGAACAGGAACACAGAAACTGGCTATATTTACAGATTTTATTTAAGATAATGCTGCCTTCAAGTAGGATATTGTTGCTGCTTCAACGTGTTTGTAACATTTTTGTAACAATGTAATAGTTAAATGTAAACATTTTTCACACGTTTGTCCAAGTTGTAATTATTTCCGATGCTTCTAAACGGCCAAACCACTCCTGTTTTAAAAGTATTATGGACTGGATTCATCAAAGTGCAAAGTGACAAAACCCTAATTCAATAATATTGTGGAAACTCTAACATTTGTGACTCAAACTCTAGAGAGAACCAGAATAGACTCTCAGCAGGTGTGGATGTAGTAATGACACAATACATTTAAGATGCCACTTCACTGAACACTACACCTGCACACTACTCTTTCACACTACAACTTCACACTATACTAGTCCCTTCCCCTCCTCTGGACTCAGGAGACTCTTCCAGCCAGGGGTCTCTGGCTGTTTGTATTCTTTAAGCTTCAGACGTGTGCAGTGATCCGTTGCTTCTGGCTAATCTTTCGGTCTATAAGTAAGACATGCTACAGACATACTTAAGTAGATATATATATTCACTCAAACCCATATGTCTATCTATCTATCTATCTATCTATCTATCTATCTATCTATCTATCTATCTATCTATCTATCTATCTATCTATCTATCTATCTATCTATCTATCTATCTATCTATCTATCTCTCTCTATCTATCTATCTATCTATCTATCTATCTATCTATCTATCTATCTATCTATCTATCTATCTATCTCTCTCTCTCTCTCTCTCTATCTATCTATCTATCTCTATCTATCTATCTATCTATCTATCTATCTATCTATCTATCTATCTATCTATCTATCTATCTATCTATCTATCTATCTCTCTATCTCTCTCTCTCTCTCTCTCTCTCTCTATATATATATATATATATATATATATACACACACATATATATATATTCAAACTGTTTTCCCCCGCAGAGGAAGGTGGAGCCGCACACGACAACCTAGTATTTGCCAATTTTCTTTTATTTCTTTACTTGCATTTTCAGCACGGCATTGCACAAGACGCGTTTCGTTCACCTTTGAACTTCTTCAGTTGTGAAACACCGTTCTATCTGGGAAAGCCGGTTTGCTACCACAGGTGCACGATAATTTAAATGTTTTTAGGCCTCCAATGGTCCGTTCTTTTTCAGGTCACTTCCTGTTGCTGGGTATTATGGTACCTGTAGTGCAAGCGGCTCCCAAATTTTCTCTATTAAAAGTCTTTCTACCCTCCAGTGGGTTCGGTGTTGTTCCAATGCCGTTATTATCTTTTTTGAAACATTGTCAGGCAGCAGGTTTCCCCAAATCGGCCCCTTTTCCCTGGCACGTTTGGGTCCAATACCGGGTCCAGTACCCGGGAGCACCACATCCTCCTGGACCGTGTTCACGGGGGCAACGATGTGGTTCAATTCAGAGGGTGTTTGGCGCTCTTAGTGGCAGCGCAGTCTCCTTCGGCGGAACCAAGCCGATCATATATTCAAACTGTTTTCCCCCGCAGAGGAAGGTGGAGCCGCACACGACAACCTAGTATTTGCCAATTTTCTTTTATTTCTTTACTTGCATTTTCAGCACGGCATTGCACAAGACGCGTTTCGTTCACCTTTGAACTTCTTCAGTTGTGAAACACCGTTCTATCTGGGAAAGCCGGTTTGCTACCACAGGTGCACGATAATTTAAATGTTTTTAGGCCTCCAATGGTCCGTTCTTTTTCAGGTCACTTCCTGTTGCTGGGTATTATGGTACCTGTAGTGCAAGCGGCTCCCAAATTTTCTCTATTAAAAGTCTTTATACCCTCCAGTGGGTTCGGTGTTGTTCCAATGCCGTTATTATCTTTTTTGAAACATTGTCAGGCAGCAGGTTTCCCCAAATCTGCCCCTTTTCCCTGGCACGTTTGGGTCCAATACCGGTTCCAGTACCCGGGAGCACCACATCCTCCTGGACCGTGTTCACGGGGCAACGATGTGGGATCAATTCAGAGGGTGTTTGGCGCTCTTAGTGGCAGCGCAGTCTCCTTCGGCGGAACCAAGCCGATCATATATTCAAACTGTTTTCCCCCGCAGAGGAAGGTGGAGCCGCAAACGACAACCTAGTATTTGCCAATTTTCTTTTATTTCTTTACTTGCATTTTCAGCACGACATTGCACAAGACGCGTTTCGTTCACCTTTGAACTTCTTCAGTTGTGAAACACCGTTCTATCTGGGAAAGCTGGTTTGCTACCACAGGTGCACGATAATTTAAATGTTTTTAGGCCTCCAATGGTCCGTTCTTTTTCAGGTCACTTCCTGTTGCTGGGTATTATGGTACCTGTAGTGCAAGCGGCTCCCAAATTTTCTCTATTAAAAGTCTTTATACCCTCCAGTGGGTTCGGTGTTGTTCCAATGCCGTTATTATCTTTTTTGAAACATTGTCAGGCAGCAGGTTTCCCCAAATCGGCCCCTTTTCCCTGGCACGTTTGGGTCCAATATCGGGTCCAGTACCCGGGAGCACCACATCCTCCTGGACCGTGTTTACGGGGGCAACGATGTGGTTCAATTCAGAGGGTGTTTGGCGCTCTTAGTGGCAGCGCAGTCTCCTTCGGCGGAACCAAGCCGATCATATATTCAAACTGTTTTCCCCCGCAGAGGAAGGTGGAACCGCACACGACAACCTAGTATTTGCCAATTTTCTTTTATTTCTTTTCTTGCATTTTCAGCACGGCATTGCACAAGACGCGTTTCGTTCACCTTTGAACTTCTTCAGTTGTGAAACACCGTTCTATCTGGGAAAGCCGGTTTGCTACCACATGTGCACGATAATTTAAATGTTTTTAGGCCTCCAATGGTCCGTTCTTTTTCAGGTCACTTCCTGTTGCTGGGTATTATGGTACCTGTAGTGCAAGCGGCTCCCTAATTTTCTCTATTAAAAGTCTTTCTACCCTCCAGTGGGTTCGGTGTTGTTCCAATGCCGTTATTATCTTTTTTGAAACATTGTCAGGCAGCAGGTTTCCCCAATGCATACTGTACATATCATGAGAAATTGTGTCGTTGGTTGAACGGTGGGTGATTCCTGATCTGTCCCTCTTAATAGTGTGGGACGGATCAGCGCAGGAATTTGAAACGTACTTTAACATCTTGAACTCGACAGATTCAAACTTAAGATTTACTTACAACATAACTCGAGATGAAGCAATATTCCTTGACACCAGAATCTACATATACAACAACAAAGTAGAGACCACACTATATAGGAAGAAGACATCCACAAATGCAACACTCCATGCGGATAGTTTCCATCAAACATCCGTAAAAGACAACATACCGTACGGGGAATTCTTAAGACTACGTCGCATTTGCTCCCAAGAAAAAGAATGGACAACAAACAGCCAAGATATGGCACGCAGATTCAAACGACGAGGATACAAACAAGGTATCATCACGAAAGGCTGGACAAGAGCAAACGAAAAGAAGAGAGAAGAAATCCTCCAGACTAAACCAAAAAAGAAAGACGAAACACAAACTGATAAACAACCAGTGAGACTTATATTGGATCATTCAAGGGAATCTAAACAGATCGTAAATATCTTAAGAAAGAATTGGAAAATTTTACATCTAGACGAAACTGCCGGAAAAATAATGGGAAATCATCCGGAAGTAACATACAGAAGAGCCACCAGTCTGAGAGATAAACTGGTGCATAGTCATCATCAAGATCATGAGAAAAAGAAAAAAGGTATCCAGTGGTTGAAAAGTAAAGGCTTCAAAAAATGTCAACAATGCAAAGTCTGTCAGATTGCCATGAACAGAACAGAAGTAACCTTACCAAATAAAAAATCTTGGATAATCAAACAACTGATAAACTGCAGAACAGACTATGTAGTTTACGTGATAGAATGTCCGTGTGCTTTAAAATATATCGGCAGCACAAAAAAAGAACTAAAATTAAGAATCCTTGAACATGTAAGGGCGACGACCAACAAAGACAGAAGTAATGCTGTCGCTAAACACATGGAGATTGCACACAGCAGTGACTGGAAACTGCTAAAGTTCTATGGTCTGGAAACAATTGTACCTCATGAAAGAGCAGGAGATCAAGAGCGAAAACTGAGATGCAGAGAGTCACGCCAAATATTGAATTTTCAAACTTTGCACCCGGACGGGTTAAATCAGAGTGAAGAACTTTATGTACATTTGTAGATAGTAAGAAGACACAAGAAGAATAATTAGAAAAGAATAGGGCACCTACTGTAAAATAGTCGTATAGGGAATGTCAGAAAGAAAGTAACAAACTTTTCCTGCTGTTTGTTCATAGTACACAATGTGAACAGATGGGGCGCAGAAAGAACACACGTAAATAAAGAGACACTAATATCTTGCTCTCTCACAAAAAATAATTGCCCACTGGAGTGCTATATTAAAGGACTTTCAATGACAACCCGATCTGTTTTGAGAACGGTCTTATAAACAAGAGACAATTCATGCTGTGATGAACTATGGGGGATGGCCATGACCCAAGAATAATTGAAGTTAAAATTTGCGGAAGCAACCTTAAAACCAGTATAAACAGTGTTGAATTGATTCATGGTTGAGAGAACGAATTTTGTGCAATTTTGTGTGTTTTACAAAACAATCGTTATATTGAGTTAAACTACAAGTCCCATAACTCTTAGCATAATCGACAGGAAGTCACAAGCTAATCACGTGGGTTTGGTAAACCACTCCTTAAAGGAAGTTAGTGAGTGATGTAAATATCTACCGTGAGCAAGCCGTCTGTTGGCGGTGAAACGCGTTGGTACATATTTTGGATATTGAGAACTATGGATGAATAAAGAATTGGAAAAGAGAGATCCTTCGAGTGCGTTTTCATTCCTTTCGAGGAGGTGATTGATAATATATATATATATATATATATATAGTCATGCATACTGTACATATCATGAGAAATTGTGTTGTTGGTTGAACGGTGGGTGATTCCTGTTCAAGCAGAAGCCACAACCCCTGTCAGGGTGCACAAAAAAAGTCACTAAATTAACCTGCGTGTAAAGTGAGTAGGAAGGAGACAAATAAAATGCCTTTGTAGAAGTTTATTATACAAAGATAAAGGATCCCATATTCGAATGATCCTTGTCTTGCGACCTCCAACAGCAACTACACAGCAGAAGTGTATGGAACTTCCCGGGTGAGGAAGAGAAGGTGAAAGCACATGTTAAACATAAACAATTCCACACCAGGTACGTATGGACTAAAGAGATTCTATGGTGAACGGATGTATGACAAAGGCATGCATGGCTAAACCATGCATGCTTCTACTACGCTGTCCTAACCACGCTTGCCTTCACCATGCATTCCTTAACCATGCATTTCTGTGGTAAAGGCATTATTAGTAAAGGGAAATGCGTGGTAAAGATACCAATAATCCGGCCCCCACCTGCCCTAAGGCCTAAAATCCTATCCCCCAACTTCGCCCTCGTGCCCTGAGGCCTAATACTTACCCCGCCATGCTTTTAAAACTACCCCTTCCCCTCCCCATGAGGCCTAAAATCTGCCCTCTGCCATTGTCTACCCCGATCCCAGCCCCCAAATCCAAAAACACACCCCTGCGCTGTCCTTTAAAGTACCCCAAACCCGTCCACTGCCCTGAGGCCTAAAACACTGCCACCATAAAAAAACTACCATGACCCTCCCTGCCCTGAGTCCTAAGACCACCCCCACTCCTAAAATAAAAAAAATTAGAAATGTGGTTCTAACTATAAATGCCCGGTGGCAACCAGCACCGGTAATATCTATATATATCTTTTGCTAATAACCTTGGCGCTGTTTCATAAATCTTCATAAAACTTTCCAAACAAAATGTTAATCTAATTACCCCACATATTACATCACTCATGACATCTATGGCGTCATTGATAATATCACTGCAACATTTTCAGTGAAATTATTGACAAGAAAAGTTTACATGGCAAGAGAGCTAGTCATAGTTACCTTAGGACACGAGTTATACTTATTTGCTAAAAAGATATCCATAACTGGTGAATTTCAGAGATTTTTACAGTTTAGAACGTTACATTGTTACTGAACATTTCACCTAACTGTAACGTTACTTTATCTTTTGTTTATTTCAGTGAAAATATATATAAATCGTATATGCATATCTAATTTTCCAGGTACATAGATGTATAGTCAATAATAATAAATGCATACTTGCCTATACATAATTACCATGACAGTGTGCTGGTAGTCATTATTTCAGACTCAATGTTATTGCAGATATTGCGTTATAATTATGGCTGCTAAAGCGGCGATAATGGACTTGATAATATGTCGTAAAGAATTCCCATAGAAGCCCATGTTCACACCAGAACATGGGCTTCTATGGGAATTCTCAAGGGCGTATTATCAAGCCCATTATTGCCGCTTTAGCGGCAGTTTTCTGCCGCTAAAGCGGCGATAATTATAACGCCCTTCCTTGATAATATGCCCGTTGATATTTTTACATGCAACCGCCCATGTGCTATGAGTGAAACCCATGGTGGGAGATGATAACAATGTCTGCGACAGCCTTATTCTGCATGGTACTGTATGAAACTTAAACGTTTCTTATTTGGAGACTTGAGGCGGTGCTGTGAGGTGGGGAGGGTAAGTGGAGATGAGATGCAGGCGCTGGTGGAAGTCACGTGAACACTCAGTTCACTGGACACAAGCAGGAAACAATATGAATATTGTAAAATAATGGTACAGGAAAAGTAACTTTTTGGTAAGATTTTATTTCAGGTCATGAACTACAGTCAAAGCAGCTGTGTGTAATAACGTCAGCAGGAAGTGGCGTTTCTCCTTGTTATCGCCTCAGGACTTTTTATTTTTCTATTTTAGGCTCTTATTTTTTGACCCATTCATTTAGGAGGTGGCACTAGAGTAAAATCAAAAGCAATTCTAATTTTAAATTTTAAATATTATTATTTATACAATTGTATTGATCTGGATTTGCACCTATAGCTTTGTTTATTGGTGATCCCTGCAGGTAATTGCCTTTGCAAACTGTGTGCAAACAGGCATGGTGTACATAAAACTGATGCCATTACTAGTTTCACAAGTTTTCTGTCATTTATTAACACACTGATGTAATTCAGGTATGATTGTCTCATGCAACCCTCATTTGCACCCCAGTTATTGGCACCAACTATTTAAAACTAAATATAGGACCACAAGAATTATGTGGCTGGGGAGAGCAAAATTATTTACTGTGAATCAGAAAATTATGTGCCACATTTAGTGACAGTCTTGCTTCATTTTTTTGTCATTTCTAAACTTGTTAACCCTGTCTGGGCATTAGTTGCATCACATCAGTACCAGTTTAACACCCAGATATAGCAGTAAGTAACAGAAAGGTGACCAGGCAACCTTTGCAAAGGGCCTTCCACTGTGCAGCAACACGGTTTGCCGCGTTTTTAATAACTTTTGAACCGTTTGAGCTGGTAATGATTTTTTTGTTATAATCCGCAGATTATGTCGCAGATTATGTGGCAAATGCAGTGAATCTATAATTATGTGAAAATACAACAGTCGCACTATCGCATAATTTCAGGGTTCCTGACTATATGTAAGGAACAGGTTCCGGCGAGCCACAAGAAGGTAATTTCCTTTGGTGACCGCGCTCCTTCCAGCATTGTCTATTTGAAGGCGCCCTTACACCTCTCGTGAGAGCTCATGGAGCAATAACGATAAAATTTGGAAGTTTTTAAGATATACACAAGTGGTATATTTTTCTACTCCCTAAACAGGGAACATAGGACAGTGTGTGTGACCAGCAGGCATATGTACATTGATTCTATCACCCATTGTGGTGGTACTGGGATCGTTTTTTGGTCCTGAGGAAGAAAGCCAAGGGGGTGGCTTCTGAAACATGTCGAACTTGTAGGAGGTGACTCATTACAGTACACCATCTACACCTCCCCATTTTTTACTATTCTCAGCTAGGGAAGACAATAAAGTATATTTGTTCCACTATCCAGAGAATTTTTAACCATCACATACTCTTTTCACGATCCCACACACTACACATATTCACCAATCACTCAATAAAGTGCTCCCGCATCTACATAGGTCGTAGCACGCCCCGTCCTGTAGAGGGGCGGGAAGACCCCAATGATGAAGCAATACACTGAATCAGGTTTCAGTGTGTGAGGGGTATTTTACAATCTTTTTAAACATTGCCCTTCCTACAATTGAGAGAAGGAGCTTAGATCTTTTTACACCATCATCCACATATGTTTAAACCCTTCAAATAAGAATAGCAGCACACACATGGCGCATATATATATATTCACACAATAAATGGTAGAATCCCTATGTTGGATAACAGTATCAAGAGGAGGACGATTCTACCTTTTTCCTCTTCGCTCCCTCCTTTGATTTTTTGATTATATGTAAATAATCCCATGAGTGTTTTGACCTTGACAAGAGACACAAGGTAACTAATCAGGCACTAGTGCAAATCTTCTGTTTATTAAGCGCTCACTCTTTTGTTTGATTGTGTACTTACTATTGAGTCCTACTTTGTTGTGAAAGTCAGCACAGTTCTGTGCACTAGCAATATTAGCAGAGGTGTACTGGGCTTAGTATCAGTTTGTGATGTTATTTCCCTTGTGTTTACGCATAGGTGTAAATCTCGTGCAAGTCCAACCCAACGCCCTGAATCGAAACACGATTAGCAACTTCTATGTGCACCTCTTTTTAAACAGTCCCCTGAGTATTTAAACACCTGAAATACTCTGGGGTCATTTCGTAGCCTCGTGGCTATTAGTTAAGTCAGTACTTAATTTGTAAAATATTACGTGCCAGGGCCCTGACCAGGAGGCCACTGCAGCTTGCACCACCCATCGCCCCTGTCCTCGCTGCCAAAACAACTACTAACCATCCCTCCCATGTAAATGTGACAGTTCAGATTATTCCAGGTCCACAAGGCTAAATGAATGCCTGGGGAGGCAGGTATTAGTAAGTTTTAATATATATTGTATTTATAAACAACTGTTGTTCTGCTCATCTCTAAATTTTGAGCAGCTCCACCATATGGCAGACTGTCCTAAGTGCGGTGTTGATAATTAAGTGCTGGTGTTAATCACCCGAAACCAATTAAGTGCCGGTGCTGATCACGGGAAACCACCGGCTCAAATTAGGCACTGTTTAAGTGCAGCTTGAGAAGGCCAACACAAAAATATTAGCAGTAGTTCTTGGACTTGGGAGAAGTCCTCTGATTCTTTCAATTACTTTCTTATTTTTCATCGCCCCAGGTCGACTCTCATAGACCGATTTATGCGAAAAATACCATCAAAGTAATTCTGCTGGCCAAAATTCAGATGTGCGCTGGCCCTGATGTGGGGACCCAACTCACTGCAGTTGTTGCACTGACACTTACACTTGCATTATAGGTGCCATATTTAGATATCACTAGCTTGAAGCACTGTATGGTTTAATACTATATGGTGTGGGAGTGGTATTTATATAGCGCTTACTTACCCAGACAAGGCGATGAATGCTCTTTGTGAATGTGTAGTATGCTACTTGTGGGGATCCCTGTATTAGTGATTTAGTCAACAATGGTTACAGTTAATCATGGTGTTTATATTCAGTGTTTACAATTCATAGTTATTGGTCCTATGAAAAAGTGTGCCAAAAAAACAAAAAAAACACCTTTGGTAATAAAACATACACCAATGCAGGGAGGGGCCGTAACACCACCCACATCCACCCCGGAAGTGTAAACTGTGTGCTAAGAATTGTATCTGTACCTAGCGTTTTGGCTAGCTCGCAAGAAATTGTTGCCAGGATCCTTGAGCGATGTGCATGTGATAAACATATCAGACCTGTCTGCATCTGTAATTGAAAATCAAGGACAATTCAATCTTATGTTGATATTCCATGTATGTAACCTACTTCGGTGTAGTATAACCAGTGGAATGTCTTATAGTGTTGGAATTGTAGATTAGCAGCTCGTAGATATTTACAATTTAGTCTGAAACTTTGTAATAACCTATCAGTGGTAATTTTTAAAAGCCTTTCGCCCAACGCCCCGCTAACCTATTATCACAGCTTGGTAATTCCTGTTTCAACGATGCGTACGTGGTTTTAATTGTAGTTGTCTCAGGTTTGCTTAAGATTTCCATATTTAAGTTTTGTCCATGTGTGATTTTATTAAATAGCCCCAAACCCCACCCCAGAGAAATTGAAAATCATTGTTGAGGCCAAATTTGCCTGAATAGTGTTCTTCATGTAACATTCCACTCTGGATAAGCCCTTTCAAAACCCATTTCCTTGCCATGCCACTGTAGATCCCTCGGGCACAAAATGTTGTTAACCAATTGGCGTATACTATTGAGTAATCTGTTTTAACTGTATACACATTTTTAAATATGTATATGAATGCTTCTCTATGAATCTCAATGATGAAGCAGGTGGTCTCCTTACCTATTTTCATCCTGTCTCAGAACACTTGCCTCCCTATCCCTGCAATGAATGAACTACTACCAGTCTTTATCTGATGGGGACAAACATATGCATACAGCGTATAGTGTTTCTACTGTTCTTTTGACATGTATAAATTATTTTTTTTTTAAATGAGGTACGTTAAAGTACGTTACACTTTACAAAAAAAAAAGTACGTTACACCAATAGAAGTTGTGAACCTAGAACTGATCTAAAGATAACTTTACAGCAAGGTTTGATGGTTTGATGCCGGCCAAAAGATGATTTTTTAACAACACTGGTAGCCATCTTGCCATGGTAGTTATTTTACTGTTCCAAGATGGCCACAATGTTTACAATCAGTCAGCGAATGGTGTGGTAACCCCGTGGTGCAGCACTAATAAAAGCATCTGAAAATGCACGATATTAGGAAAGTAACCCTTGGTTCTGTAGCTTTGGTTTTGCAAGGGCTTTCATTTGCCCATGCTCTGTGGTGCACAAACAAACATTGGCAGTCAAAATGTAAGTCATGTTGGCTTTGACAGTTCCTGTTATTTTTCTGCCCCTGCTTCCTCTTTCATACTTCTTGTCTTTGTCATTTTCCTTTGTATTAAATGATGGTAGATGTTGGACTCCTATCACACACTATAATCTTCGTGCTTAATATTGGAAACCTTGCAACACTTTTAAGATTAAATTAAGTTTATCATCTTATTAGTAGGTCCTGTTGCACTATTTTGATACAAGAATTCAATTGGATACACTGCCTGTTCTCCACTGAAAAACTAGTCTATGTAACAAGACTAAGAGGAAATTAAAACTTTTTTGTAAACTTTTTGAATATCCACTTCAATTTCATTGTAATTCATCTCCGCAGAACAAAGAATTGCTGAAGATGACTGAGTAGTGAAATGTATCACTTGTGATATAGGTGGGTCACTCCTATGTTATGTTATGAAACTGCGAAGCACGCAAATACCAAGTACATCCTGGCGCTATAAATGGGTGGAAAAGCATCCTGAGGAATGTTTGGAGATGCTCAACTCAGTCAGTTGAGTGAACAGTCAGGTTGTAACTTTTTCCTGAAAGTGTAGAACTCAGCTGTACTTTTCACTTAAAGTGAAAGCCTATGCCAAAGTTTGGAGACAAATATGAGAAGGCGCGACCACCAACAATTTCCTTACCAGAGTAGCTGGATGCCGATCTGGAAAGAAGAAGAATTTTCGCTTCCTTTCATAAGACTGTAACAACCTGTCATTTCTAATCTAAGTTGACACGAGTACCATTATGACTTTATCAGAAGGTTCTTCATTCCTCTTTTTAACTCTGGCTGAAAGAAATCTGTATTCATTTTAATCAGTTTGCCTGCCTTTTCCAGATGGAGCAATAAGACACAAATGATGGATGGAATGAAGAACAAATCTAACATTCACCCCTAGTCACAGATCTGAGGTAAATCCATTGGTGTTTTGCTCACCACACCACCCCAGTTTGGACACAGCCATATGCAAATCAGTTTTGACCCTGCTCCCCATGGCAACAGTCCAGCCTGAACTGCCAGGCCAGTTCCTCCCTGGACTGAAAAACAAGCCTCCTAGGACGGGATTTGGGGTATAACCCCATATCAGCCAAGCTACCTTAAATCCAGTGGTGCAGTGAGCAAAGGACCCACATCTGGGCATCCCTTCCCACTTAGGGAGACAAAGCAAAAAACATACAAATGATGGACGGCATGCAGAACAAATCAAATATTCACCCTCCATCACAGATCTTTGTTAAATGTATCATTTCTTTGCTCACCACGCCACCCCAGTTTGGACCCAGCCAAATGCAAATCCGTCTCAACCCTGCTCCCCATGGGAACAGTCCAGCTCGAACTGCCAGGCCCTCCCTGGACCAGAAAAGAGGTATCCTGGAACCGGATTCAACCCAGTCTAGCTAAAGAGGATGATATCCCGAAACCGAACCAGGATGCTTGTTTCGTGTTCAAGGAGGGCTTGGCCTGGTAGGTCAAGCTTGACTGCTCCCATGGGGAGCAGGGTCAAGACTGATTAGCATTTAGCTGGGTCCTAACTGGAATGGAGTGGCGAGCAAATAAAAATGTATTTAACCCAGATCTTTGACTGGGGGTGAATGTTTGATTTGGTCAGCATTCCGTCCGTCATCTGTTCTTATTGCACAGAGGGTAGGGTGGACTGATCTATTACCACCCATCGCAACTACGGACTATGTTTGGCAACACCAGCATAAGAACGTAAGTGAAATTTAGACTCAGAAATCATGAGTCATTATTTCTCCAATTCACCTTCAAGTCTTCATAATTGATTTCAATGACAGCCTTATTAATGTACGAATTTACCTAGAGTCTCAATATTTAGCACAACCGGCCACCAAACGTTAGCCTCGAAGCTCAAGCTTGGTATTGATCTTACTATAGTTAAGTGCCAATTCACAGACATCAGTAACAAGAGTCAAACATTATGTAAACAGATTAGAGATAGTAAAACCTAAAATGATAATGGGGAGGCTGACCCATGACAGCAGCAGCTGATTTTAGGCTTCTAACTAGCATCTCTGTGTCCAGGCACGGATAGGTGGATTCGAAGAAGCCTGAAGGCGAGTTCAGCTGACCATTGGGACATCCTGCATAAGTGTGTTTTAGGCATCCTTAATAAGAGTAAATTGTTTAATGTTTGAACTGCAAGGGGAGGGTGTTCCACAGAAATGGACCCTGCACAAGAAGGGATCCTGCTAATGACATTCTACTGTCACTGCGATCAAAAGGACACTAAGATCTGATAAATCACTATTAAGTGTCCCCAAATTTAACTACATTTGAATATTGAATGGGACGGCGAGTGGCATAAGTCTTTTGAAAACTATGGCATACAGATGTGGTGGTGAAAAATGTCTTCCTGCAGCTGTTTCATCCCTAATAACAGTAACTTCATGAATACAAGATTTATTACTGAAGAGCTTGTAATCAGCTGGTTCAAGGTCATCTGTGGAATATCAAAAATGACTGTACAATTGTGGCAAATTAGATCAAATCAAACACTCAAAAGTGATGTGGGAGGAATGCTTGAAATCACTGGTAATGGCTCTGGGTAGCGTTCCAATCCATTGTTCTTTTGCCCAACATGCCAACTCATTTTGGACTCTGCCATATGCAAAGTAGTCTTGACCTGTTCCAATAGGAACCGTCCAACCCAAACTCCTAGGCCAGGTCCTCCATAAACTGGAACTCAAGCAACCCAGGACCAGTTTTGCACCGAATGGGCACGTCCTTCAGGTGTAGCTTGGTTCCTTGGCACAAATGGCAAGGTAGCCACCTCTAAGCTTACCTTTGCAGCTTAGTACATTACATAAAACACAAAAAGGTGCTGGGAGAATTGTTTACAATAAGTCTAACCCCTGGTAGAATTCCAACACATGGTTCTTTTGCCCACCTTTGGTCTGGGGTTGCTTGTCGTCCTTTCTGAGGGTGGCCTTTCCTGCCAGTTCAGGGCGGTTGTTCCTGTGAGGAGCATGGTCAGTACTGATTTGCATAAGGCAGGCCTTTATCTAGAGTGTCATTGTGGGAGAATAATTATGGACTCAAATGCAGCACCGAGGGATTGCCACTGGCCGAGGTTAATTCAAGCATTACATTCATAATCGTGTTGCTATTGAAATTAGATAAAATCCAATAGTACTGATGTGGAAAATATCTTTATGAGATACCTCCTATTAGTCCCTGATAGTGTTTCAACGTACGTTTGTCGACCTGAACTGGGCCAACCATATATTGAATATATTATTAAGGTTGCGCCGGTTCTCCTGTGGCATAGGATCTGGACCATCGAGGAGTGCGTTTTTAATCGTTCTATTGTGAGGGACGTGATGAGCCTTGATAATGGTGGCAAGATGGGATGATTAAGCTATGTAAAGATGTTTCTTACAAATATAGGCCACCTTGATTATTATGAGAATCCTGTATCGCTGTGCCATGCATCTAGGAAAGATCTCAGGAATAGTTGCATGAAGTATTTGGGCAAGCGCAGAACCACTGTTGAAATGACAAAAAAGTCTGTGGTCGCGCACCAACTAATAATGACCTCGAATAACATGCAACCTTACGTTAAGCTACACATGAGTGACTTTGAAAGATTTTTATTAATACGTTTTAGGGTAAACCTTGTATTTAAATTTTTGAGTTTTCCAAATAGGAATATTTGGTCAAAGCAACTTAGCAAATGCCCATGTGATGATTTGTCTGAACAATCAGACATCCATATCTTGTTTTTCTGCAAATTTTACTCCAGGAAAAGATTGATTGTTCTCATTTTGAAGATCATGGAAGTAAATCAGTGTCTTCCTGCTTTTTTAGCTATCCAAAGATTAGATAATATATTAACTGTTGCATCTGTCTCTGTGTTTCTTAAAAATGTTTTTAGATCCCGGAAATCTATTTATTAACTAAATGTAACAAGTTTACTTTTATTGGTGTTATGATTGTTTCTTTTTTCATATATTTTAATTGTGATATTAATTGTACTTTTATGGTTGTATCATGTATTATAACCGAATAAAGTAAATAATGAATGCATGATTAGTCACAGAGGAAAAATTAAAATGCCAGAAACTATTACTTAAAAAATTTAAGAATTGTGGGACTGTATTTATTGATCTTTCCTAAGCTATCATGACGTTACATATAGACATAATTAATGTCCATGCCCCATGTGGGCAGTGCCATAGTTGAGTGCCCTTAGTTGGCTATGACATAAAGAGGTGGAAGAAAGCATCAGCGCTTCTATCATAGATGGCTGCCAAAAGCGTAATACTTGTCAGAAAGAGAACTGACCCTGGGGTTGCAATACCTTATTTTGAAAGCAAGGTTTAAGCTCACAATATATAGACCAGCTTGTACAGTTGCAGGTTCTCATCTGCATTTCTGGATCCCTATATATTGACTGAGTTGGTTGAGCATGGTAAATGTGCATAAAGCAGATTCTGTGCATTTAAATGTTTGCATACAGGGAAAATCACTTTTACCAAGCCAGAAATGCAAAAACATTACTTATCTGAGCAAAGGTCTATGACCATTAAAACTATAACATTTTACTCTAATACATTTACATGAATTTCAAGACCATCACTTTGGATAACCCAGATACTGAAACATGATATTACTACAACAATCCAACAGTCCCTCCCCAATCAAATGCTATTTCATTGTGAGGATTTTGACAGGCTCTTTATCACAGTGGAATGAAGCGATGCTTGAGTACTATTTATAACAGTGGTACTGAGCCGTGTCTCCGATCTCAGCATCCTTGATAATGAGCTGATACTGGGTTCCAGCGTTGTTTGTCGAGGCGGTATAATGGGAGGAGGATACGCCGGGTCCATACACAGAGACGGAGTAGCTCTTATGGTGGTAGAGAATGAGGGTTGGAGCTTCTCCGGGGATCTGTCTTAAGTATAGTAGGGCATTGCCATCGTCTGCTTCAACCTCGCAGCCTATGTTGGCGCTTTGTCCAAGACTGACCTGGACAGCAGGAGATATCACAGGTTTCTGAGCCTGAGCATCTGAAAAGTGAACATGAAAATCAGAACATTGATTGAAATAACAGTGCAGAATTGATCAGTTTCACTTCATCAATGCTATCAAAAATCAAATATCCATCAGTCCTTGTCATACGCATGATGCCAGGATCTGCAGCAGTACCATCTCTTCATTTGTGCAGTTGACTTTTTGAGGTCTGGTCTTTAACTACAAAATTCAACGCCTGGTGAGCTGCATTTTATGCTATGGGTACCAGAGGGCATTGGGACATAAGGCGAGGTATGCAAATATTAAAGTAGACTTCCTTCAATAACTGACTATTGGCACCTGTTAGTTACACTTCATTTTGACTGTGCATGTGTCTGCCAACTGATGATTTCATGGTCAGAGATGAGGAGCAGAGAAAGAAAACAACGATACAGGTGTTGGGAGAACTGTCTCCCCCAAAGTGAGGCACTCATGTCACTGGAAACAAACATAGCTTATGTTAAAACTATGAACCAGCATGTTATAGACCAACATTTGTTCTAAAATATATTCAAGCAGATGTCAATGCATTCAGATGCTAGTAGCTAGTGACGTGTCCAAAATACTGCTTATCTTCCAGCACTGCCCTGATTAAAGCACTATAAATATCAACCTATAGGATTGTTTATATTTTTGTCATATGTCAAGCCCAATCGGTTTACCGTCAACTATTTCCTTTATATTAATCGAACAAGAGAACACAGAACAGATTTCTATGTTTCAAGACTTGTAATACACATTTGAATATCATGAAGGCTACATGTTTAGTGCCAGATGAGTCTCTTGGTGTAAAAATTGCCCAATAATAAACAATTATGAGGAGAATCGATAATATATTTGTGTTATAGAAACCTCTGTTTCCACTTTGTGGAACAGACAACATGAGCTTATGACACAAGAATTCTAGGGACAGTAGAGATTTTTTTTTAATTGACCTGATCTGATTTTGTTAGACATCCTTTCCCTCCCAGCTCATTCTGTGTAATTTTCACATATGACCTTGGCTACTCTGGGTTTATATAAGCTGCTTCTGAAACTTCTAAATATGTGTGTACCCTATACTGACGCTGTACCAGATACTTTTGTTGGTATGTGGATGTATTACCTTTCCTGTAACAACTGCTGGTGAAGTGGATATACTGGGGACACAGTTGATAGCCTTGCAGAGACCATGATTTTGGGTCCCCTTGGCATCTATTTTTGTATTTCTGAAATAGACTTTATTCCTGACAATCTATTTATACAAGTTAATGGCCGTGCCGGTTGTCTAACAAAATATCAACAACAAAAAAAATATCATGTGGGCATAATATTGTGTCAAAAATATTGTGGACCAGAATATCGAGAAGGTAAGTGCATATAGGTAAGTATACATTTATTAATGACAAATCTGTATTCCTTGAAGATATGTATATCATAAAGTTACATATTGGTGGAGCTAAGCTTAGTATAACTTTGCCTACCTATAAAAACTTAAACATGATATTTTTGTCCTCATTATTCTTGACACCATATTTTGTCCACACGCTATTTTGTCTTCAATATTTTTCCAAACACCGGCCCTGCCAGACAGAATATGTTTTTTCCCCTATGTGTTAGGTCAATTGCTCGTTTTACCTCTGCAGTTCTACTACCATGGGCCGTGGCAGATTCATGTAGGAAACATGAGTGGCGTTGGCCCTGCCATAAGTTTTATAAGGTGAGCTGGTGGATGTTGGCAGTGGGACTATCCAATTAAGGGTTTCTGACAGTGGAGCATACAGAGATTTGCTTTAACCCCTTCCCTGCGGGGCGTTTTTTCCTGCTGTGCGGGGGGAGGGGGGCGGCGCGCGGCGCTGCCGTGCTCATGACGAGCTCAGTTCGTCATGAGGCGCAGTGGAGCTGCACTCATGACGAGCTGAGCTCGTCACGACCACACCCGTTTTGGAACATTCAGCACAGCTAGGAAATTATCCCAGTGTGCGAACGTTCCAACGGCCGTGACGAGCTCAGCTCGTCATGAGTGCAGCTCAACCGTGCCTCATGAAGATCTGAGCTCGGCATGAGCACACAACGGGTTAAGGAACTCATTGGTATCTTTACTATAAATGGGGTATGGAGCGTGAGTTTGAAGGGTGGGTGCTCTACCAATTTGGAGTAGAGCTTTCACTCTGCTAAACTCTAAAGGAGGCTGCTATTCTTTTCCCACATCATGTGCCTTTTAAATGAGTTTGCTAAACTTTTTCCATAATCACCCTCTACCGGACTATTTTATCCCATCCTTTCTCAAGTCATCTTCGCTTGGCTAATACAAAGTGCCCATTCAGGGAAAAACAGGGCAGGCAAAGCAGACATGGCCCCAACCGTGGTGGTTTAGGCATTTGGAACTGGTGTCTAATTTCTTATTGCCACATGCTGTGTAATGTATGACGTTACATACCCTCCAACAGAGTCTATTGACCGGTGTGTTTCACATTCTGGTTCTCTTCATTCCACCCAAGATTCCCGACTTCCTGAGAGCAGAGCATTTGAGTGGGCTGCTTGTCTATCACTCCTGTATGGACTCAGTACAGAGTATGTACCCGCGCTGCCTAAAACCTGTCTATTCATCAGGATTCACACCCTCTCACTGCAGGACGTACTCCAAGGGGCATTTAACATGGCTTCCTGTACCTGGTGCTTTCTTCTAGATTGTTCCTCTGTTGCTCCTGGATGATAATAATATCTGGTAATTATATTCCTGAATAGGATTATCCTCTTTTTGACACTGTGGTGCTATGTATAATCCCACTGTGTTGGTGCCAAGATCCTAGGTAGACTACATAGTGATTTACTTGGGGCTGCCTGTAACCAGAGCATTCCTGTAGGATAAAGTGTATGCCCGCCTGCATATAATAAGTATGTTCCAGGCACGACTCTACATAATGCATTACTAACTATAACAATCCTTCTACTCCTTGAACTGAGATTCTTACTCCCAGGTTCTCCAAATACTTGTTTCGTTGGTTCCCGCTGCTGCTCCTGCTTAAGCTAACTGGAGCGCTTGCTATGGTGGCCTACAGGAGCCTCTTTGGCATTGCTGGTCCTCCTTACCTCTGGGTGGGTTTTAGAGATTTACGATGGCTGCCTGTAACCAGTGTATTCCTACGGTTGTTCGTCTGCCACTCCAGGTTGGACTGCAATCAGCAGTTACTTTTATACCAGCATTAAGTTTAGAGGGAAAGGATAAGGTCGTCTGGAGCGTGCTGTCGGCTAGGCTAGGTTGACTACCCTGAAGCTCAGTGAATGCGAACTCTGATACGCAGGAGCTCCAGGGCTCTGATGAAGGAATCAAAGTATAGTCACTCACATTTCTGTTTATTTCCAAACCCTGTATCAATCTGATAAATCAGAAATAATTACCATCTGCTGATGCCCTTGCCTAGTACCAAAATGATCTGAGAACAGTACACTGTAAATCACCAACAAATTATGCCCCAAACCATCTGATTCTAAGCAAAATTGATCCAATTGAAAAACGATCATTTGATATCGTTAACACTTTTAGTTAAGTTATTTTTTTTAGCAAAGAGCTACCAGTATTCCTTGGGACATAGTGATTTTGAGATTACTAATAAATTATAAATTATGGAAAACATGAAACCACACCTTCCATATGGCAAACAATTGTTAGATAAGATAAAGGACTTAAAAGTGCCAATATTTATATTTCATGGCAACCTTCACTACTTTGCCCCTATTTTCATATCATCTGCATCCCTCTGTGGCCTTCATCAGTAGTATGGTGGTGTTCATTAGGGGTCTGGTGGGACTCCGGTCGGGTTAAATTCTTCTAAAAAAGGATAAGACATTCATGACGAGAAGAGTTTTTTAAATATATAATAGTATCTTCCTCGCAGGTCAAATTTCCAATCATGAGTTGGCTTCCCAAATATCTATGTGGCCATCAAAGAGCAAACCAAATAGATATTCATATGGGAAGTTCTTTTACAGTGTCTCATCTTAAACCAAAGACTCTGTGCTGCGGTCAGGATTATGTTACTAGAGGTCCAACCTCATTCTTTAAAGAGAATTTAACTAAGCCTTGAAAAAGTTGTCTTTGACGAAACACGTGTCAGCTTTTGGTACAACTGTACGAGTTGTACTCTACTGTACATCTTCATACATTCCAGCTTTTGATTAATTCAACTATGAATTTCTGCCTGCCTTTGTTTCAAGTCTTTATCTGCTGTTGTGATTATAATATGTTCACCCGTGGACATGTATCGATTGCATTTTTGCATTCAAAACATTTTTTAAATATGTCTCTTTAATCTGCATGCCTATAAATATGTGGTTCTTTACCTTTGTTTTAGAGTGTGCTTATTGAATTTTATGCAGATGGTAAGGCAGCAGCTACAATCTGCACAGCAGGCAGAGATCTGCCGCAACATGCCACGCATACAAAAAGGATGTTGAGCTATAGCATCAGCGGCACCTCTACCAAATTGTGTCTGTGGTACTTTACCTATGGATTTTCTGTGGAGGTGTGCACCAGATTCTTCATAAGTCGATATTGAGTGTTGCTTTTTGCACACTCTGTGCATCTAGGAGTGTAGCAATAGTGCAACCTGTGCAGCACCCTTGATCCTATAAATTGTGTCATTAGGTACAATTTATTGCATGGTTATTCTGGGCGTATGCATTGTTTCGAGATGCAAGGTTGGCTTCTCCGCTGCAATGGTTAATTTGTGAAATAAGTGCCAGGGCTCTTGTCAGGAGGCAGCTTCCACTAGACCATTGCTTCTATTAGTGCTGCCTATAACAGAACTAACCAAAACTCTACAAAAGGGGAGAGGATGCGGCATAAGGGCTAGAGGTGCCGACTTTGGAGCTGGGGAACCAGGTTTGAGTCTCGGTGTAGGCTCAACACCCTGAGATTCTGGGCAAAACACTTAATCTCCCCAGACCTACAAAAAATGAAAAATCAATGAGTCCTTAACTGGTGCCCATGAAAAGCACACCTTTGGATTGAGTTCATGCTATAAACGCCAATACTGATGATTAAGTGCCAGTGCTGAGCACCGGAAAGTACCGGCTCAAATTAAGCACTGATCCACTGCTACAATATGTAAAGTCAATGCACTTATAAGGTTCACATGCTCTTTATTCTTCTCCAGCGAAGTGGACAAGCCACAGAAGGATCAAGCCTGGATCGACGTTGATCCCTGACTCTGTCCAAGCCCTTTTAATCAGTCAAACTCAAAAGCAGCTGAGCCTTCTCATGGCTTCTGCCCAGCACTATCGCCTAGAGGTGGGCTTTTAGACAGGCTGACCCTGAGGTTGCAAGCTTCGCCTTGATGAAGCCTTCAGTTATCACATCAGACGGCTAGGCCAGGAGAGAAGTGACAATAGCCCTTTCCCTTTTAAGTGAGGCCTATTGGAGGACAATGGCATGACTTTCCCTGACATCCATTCCTGCGATATCACTCCCCACAGCACTCATTCTCTATGCTAATTAGTTCCCACTAATTTTTAAGAAATTGTGCCTTGGTGATGACGGCATCTCTTTAAGACGGTGCACTGATTTAGCCCTTCAAAAATTAAACAAATAGCGCTGTCTTTTAGTGTTCAACTGAGAAGGGGAGGAGCTACCCATCCAGTGACTGAAATGCCAAGTCTGTAATTGCGACATGGAGTTTAACCCCAGCTTTCCTGTGTGATCTTCAGCAATTCCTTTGCCCCTTCCTGCTGCCTTGATAGTCACACTTGGGAGCTCCTGCAGACAGCTCAGCTCAGGACATATGCTGATTAAACCCTCTCATGTATGTGCTTAAAAAGCTTATAATGTAGCCCCACCTACAGTAGCAATGTAGGCTGAATAGAAGGGGAACAGCTGACTCTAGCTTCACTCCTGGCATCTGTGAGGGCCTGGGGGGGGGGAGGATTCATGAAGGTTTCTAAACTCATCTTTAACTTATAATTTCCAACCAATGGCGCTCAATGCAAACATATAATTTAATGTAGCAAATTGGAACCATTCTGAGGTCTTTATCATGTCATACAGAACATTTATTGCACGGTTTATATTACCGATATTTTGATGGCTCCGCACGTGATTGGTTCTCCTTATACATTTTTGATCTTTCTCACCTCTGTTGTCGGCGCCTGCATAGACAGTGTGCAACTAAATACGAAATTATATTGGTTGATTCAGTTGTTAAACAAGCTTTTGCAAACTTTACTTGCCTTTGATTGAAACTTTTTTTTTGTTTAAGATATTTTTATTAGCATTTTGGAGTAAATACAATACATATGTCATAAAAAATTGGAAACAAGAGAATATAAAAGATAAGTACTAAAACATATGCAATGAATAATAAGAACAAAGAATGAAATGATCAGAGAAGGAAGGCAGAAAGGGGAAAAGGTAGAAACCAGGAGAAAATAAAAGAGGAAAGGAGAAAGAACAAAAAGGAAAGAAAGGGCAAAAGAAGGGAAGGGAAGGGAGAAAGAGGAGAAGAGAAAGATAAGTGGGAAAACTTGGAACCATTCAAGAAAGAGAGTTGGAGGAAAGATAAGTGGTAAAGGGGAGCCAAAGGAGATCAGATTTAATTTTCAAGGGAACAGAATAGGACGAGGCGATAGCAATCCTATGTTCATCACAAACAAAGTTCCACCAGGTGTGAGTAGAAATTTTAGAATTATCTTTCCAACATAACAAGATAACTTTAAAAGCAAGAGAAATAAACAAGTCCAGCAATCTCGCAGAAGAAGAGATAATATCTACATCCGATGACAATGATCCTAGGAAAATAGCCTGTAAGGATAACTGGGTAGGACAATTAAATACTAGCATACATGTCTTCCAAACTTTCTTCCAAAATGATCAAACTTGAAAACATTCAAACAGTAAATGTTTAAGTGACCCAGTTTCTTTAGCACAGGACCAACACAGTAAAGACGATGTTGGGGATAATTTATGAACAGTTACAGGAGTGATAAGGACTCTATGATAAATGAACAATAACGATTGGGTAATACGCACAGCAGGAGAAACTTTAAACAACTTGGACCATGCACGATCCCACATCAAAATAGAGAGGGACATATTAAGGTCAGTTTCCCATGCAATCTCAACAGCTGATTTAGAACGTTCTGAACTAGGTGACAGTAATAGAGTATAAACGAGGGCAGCCTTAGGTTGTTGAGAGGAAAATAATGGATACAGGGAAGAGGTAGGAACAAAAGATGGGAAGACATCAGGAATTGTAAGAGAGGCTAAGTGTGACTGAATGGCAGACGTAATAATAGTATACTCAGAGAGATATGATGAAGGCAAATTAAATAAACTTTGTAATTTCGGAAAAGGAATGAGAAAGTTATTAGTATCAAAAAACTGATGAACAAATACAACATTCTTCTCTTTCCAATGCTTAAAATAAAATGATTTACCTATGTAACAAAGAAATTTGTTATACCATACAACAGATAATAAAAACATTGTAATGGAGAAAGATTAGAGGATAAAACATTGTGTAATACAGTTTGGGAACATTTTAAGATAGGGTATTTATTCAAAAAAGAACAATTTCACATACAAACAACATGTTGAAAGGGATGATCCTTCAACAGAGAGCGTTCTAGAAGAACCCAGGTAGGTACAGGAGTTCCATCAAAATCATAGGCTAAAGAAAAGGATTGTTTGATCAGGAAAGCGGAATGGTACATTTTAAAGTTGGGAAATCGAACTCCACCTTCAGGTTTAGGACGAATCAGTTTCTGTAGAGCTATTCGGGGATGCTTATCATTCCACAAAAATTTAGTACAAATAGAGTTTATGCGGGAAAAATAGGACATGGGAATCTTGAAAGGAAGCATAGACACTGTATAGAGAACATGTGGAGTAATCATCATTTTAATTGAGTCCAGTCTACCCCACCAGGAAAGAAATAATGGGGACCAGAGTTGAAGAAGGGAGGAGAGTTTCTTTATAAGAGAATCAAACGTAAATTTAAGGGTATCCTTCAAGGAGGGAGCGAACCAAATGCCAAGGTATTTAATTTTAGAGGGACACCAAAAAAAATCAGTATTATTAAACATGTATTGGTAGCAAAGTGAATTAAGTGGGAGGACTTCAGTTTTGGAGAGATTCAATTTATATCCCAAAATAGAGGAATATAAACGGACCTCATCCATGAAAGGCGGAAGGGAGGTTTCAGGATTGGACATGTACACCAGCACATCATCTGCATAAGCGGACAATTTAGTTTCTGTAGATGCCAATTTAAAACCAGTGATGTCAGGATTAGAACGAATTCTCTCTAAGAAGGGCTCAAGACAGAGAATAAATAACAGGGGAGAAAGGGGACATCCCTGACGAGTACCTCTAGATAGGGAGAATGACTTGGAAAAGTGGTTGTTGACAAATATACTGGCACGAGGGGAGGAATAAAGGAGTTTAACCATAGAGATAAAAAAAGGACCGAAACCAAACCAGTGTAGTGTAGGTATGAGATAGTGCCAGTTGATACGGTCAAAAGCCTTCTCAGCATCTAAGGACAGTGCTGCTAAAGGAACTTTAAGATGTTTGCTGTGCGCAATGACATTAGAGAATAAGCGAGCATTGTCCGCAGCAAGCCTCCCCTTCACAAAACCCACCTGATCCGTCTTGATAAGGCGGGGAATAAGGGAATCAAGGCGAGAGGCAAGTATTTTAGCAAAAGTTTTGCAATCATAATTTATTAGGGAGATAGGGCGATAGTTTTTGCACTGGGTGTGATCTTTATCAGGTTTTGGAATGATGATAATTAGTGCATCCAAAAATGACCCAGAAGCCTTCGCACTACTAATAAATGAGTTGAAGAGTTGGAGGAGTTTAGGGGCAAAAAAGGTATGAAAGGAAGAATAAAAGTCTACAGGAAGGCCATCTGGACCAGGAGCTTTTGAGCGTTTGAGGGAGTGAATGGCTCGAGTTACTTCCTGCAGTGAAATGTCCTCTTCCAGGAGTGCAAACTCATCAGGGAGGAAAGGGGGAGGGGGAAGGCCCTCAAAAAAGGAAGAGACGTTTACATCAGAGGGACGAGTGTCATCAGTATATAAGGAATGGTAATAGGAATGAAATACATCAGCGATGTCCTCATCGGCTGTAACCAATTTGTTTAGAGAGTCATTGAATATGGGGCCAATGTTCTTACGTTCAGACTTAATTTTCAAATAGTTTGCCAGCATTTTCCCTGCTTTATTTTGGCCACCATGAAATTTGGATTTAATTTTAAGGAGGGTGTTACAAGCCTCATTGGTAACAACCTTATTGAGGTCTGTTTTAGCAGAAATCAAATCATGAAGGGAGGAGGGGGATTTAGAGGAGAAATATAAATGCTCAAGGTGTTTTATCTTACGAAGTTGAGCATCGTACTTTTCCCTATTCAGTTTCTTTTTCTTAGCAACATAGGATATGGTAAATGCTTGGAACGCAGCTTTAAAAGCATCCCAATTATTAGGAATGGAGGTATCAGATGGATCGTTAAAGGTAAAAAATTCAGTGAAAAATTCCGCACTTTCCTTCAAAAAACTGCATCAGATAAAAGAAAGGCATTAAATTTCCAGCGACCAAATTTAGGGGATATAATGGACAGATCAAATGAGGTAGAAACAGGGGTATGATCAGAAATAAAAATAGAGCCTATGGTAGATTTTTGAATAGAGTGGAGTAAGGATTTACTAATCAAAATGTAATCAATTCTAGAGCGGGTGTGATGCACAGGGAGAAAAAGGTATATTCCAACACATCTGGATTACATAACTTCCAAGAGTCATATAAAGGACGTGAGGCAATGGCAGATTGAAAACCTTTATGGGTTTTATCAGGTTGAAACTTACTGGAGGATAATCTATCAGAAAACGGATCTAACCATTGGTTCAAATCACCTGCAATGATAAAATCAGGACAATCTATAGATGAAATCAGAGTTTTAATAGCAGTCCAAAACTTAGGGTCAGGACGTACCGGGCCATAAATATTAAGCAAACCCATTGTCTTATTATGGATAACAACCTTAGCCATTGCCCAACGTCCTTCGTCATCATGTTGAGAGGATAGAATCTGTACATTCAAAGCCTTATGAAATAAAATAGCAACCCCTCCTTTTTTGAGACAAGCTGGAGAGAATACAATCTGACCCACCCATTGTCTTTTCAATTTGATAGATTCGACATCAGAACAGTGCGTTTCTTGAAGAAAAACAACTTGAGAACTAATTTTGGATAAATGAGACAATACCTTTTGACACTTGACAGGATGACCAAGACCTCGCACATTCCATGAGACAAAATTACACACCATTGAAGAGGGGGGTGATGGACGACACGTGGAGAGAACACATGGCAAGGGAGGCACTACAAAAAAGGAAATAACAATGACATAAAAAACGTATAGGGGAGGCTCTCAATAAACTTAGAACATAGACGTAAAATCTGGTCAGAAGGACAAAATACATCACGAAGTATAATAATAGAAAAAGAGATTGCAAGGGAGACGAAAGATATGTATCAGGAAAGAAGAGGAAAGGGAAGGAAGAAGGTGGAGAAGAGAAAAAAGAAATAAGGGGAAAGGTAGAAAAGAGAGCAGAGAAAAGGTAAAAGAAAGTAAACAGATCAAGGCACGTATGCCTGATCGGAGAGAAAGCAAAGAAGAAAAGCATCAGGGGCGAGGATACACCGGTAGAGGAGACAACCCCATGAGCAACCGAGGAAACGGACATAAGAAAATGGTGAGGAGAAGATTGTAAGAGCGAAAGGTAAAATAATAGAAATGAAAGATCGAGAGAAAAAATGAAATAAAAAAAGGAGACATACAAAAACATAGGAGAGAAGTATACATTAATAGAAAGAGAGAAACATGAAACGACAAGTTAGAGCAACAAGAAAAGATTAAAGCAAAGATGTTTAAGCCACAGTATCCATCGTCGACGAAGAAGCACTTTGGAGATAAGCATGGAGCTTTTGAGGATCATCAAAGGAACGGGTTCGGCCATTGTGTGTGATCTTGCAGAAACACGGGTGAAGAATGCCATATTGAATGTGAAGTTGTCGCATCAGAGGCCGTAGATTCAAGAATTCTTTACGTCTGGCATTAGTCGCAGTCGAGAGGTCTTGGGAAATGAAAATATTATTGCCGGACCACTGGAGACGATGTTTCAGTCTGGCAGCTTTTAAAACAGTCATCAGCTCTGTGAATTCTAGAAAAAGCATGATAATGCCACGAGGTTTGTTTGAGGCAGAGTTCAGACGGCCAAGACGATGAGCTCTTTGAATGTTCAGAGGGTGAGACGCAGGTTGGAGATCCAAAAGTTCTTGTAGACATTTTTGTAAAAAAGACACCATATCAGAGCCTTCCAAATTTTCCGTAACACCATAAACGCGTAGGTTGCTTCTTCGATCGCGATTTTCCAAATCCTCCGTGTGCAGCTTAAGTTTGTGGATTTCTTGCTCTAGGAGAGGGATTTTAGTGGAAACATCTTGAATATCACTAACCCTTTGCTCCAAATTTAATACTTTGCCCTCCATAATTACCCAACGATCTTCAATCTGCTTGAGCCTGTCATTAGTAGCACTCATAAAAGGTTGTAGGCCTCGAACCTCCTCGAGGATTGAGTCCAGAACAGGATTAGAAGAAGACTTAATGGAAGAGGGCGGATCCTTTTTAAGCCTTTTTGGTTTGGTACCAGACTGAGACAACTTAGAGTCATTGGCCATGGTAACAATGTGCGCAGGAGACAAAAGATGCAGCCAAAAATGAATAGCAAGAAAGACACTGCACTGTAGGTATTGCCAAAGAGGAGGAGCAAGTACACGAAGTCAGTTAAAGGAAAATCGCAGGACGTTGAAAAAATGGTGGCACTGAGGTAAAAGGAAATATGAGAGCCAAGTACAGTGCTATAGTACAAAAAAACAGATACCCAGCCTCATAAGCAGCATTAAGAATGCGCAGAACATGAGAAGAGTAATTCAATATGGTCAAAAAGCCAGTATACGTGACATAGTAGAAAGGAGAAAGAGAGTCACATCAAATACGGCATGTGAAAAATGGCGGCACCTTTTCCTGACAGAGAGCACAGAGTTATTCAAGAGCATAAATAGGAGGCAACCAAAAAGGCCAGGAACAGCAAAAAAGACATCATGGTAGTGCAGAATATGGGCAAAGCTGAAGAATAATGCCCAGTATAAGGAAGGGAGATGCAGCAGATAGCAAAAACGGCGACATGGGCTCAGCGCACAAAATGACAGCCGCCCGCGTCGCGTCTGAAGGAAAGATTATCGCTGTGCATTCAAAGTCCTCCCTGCACGAAAATCACCTCCGACTGCTGCATCTGGGTCGCGTTGCCTTCCGCTGTCAATGGAGCCGCTTCCGATGTCAAAAGAGCAGGATACAACGCTCTCACGGCATCACTGAAGAAAGTCCTTCACGGAGCTCACGGGAAGAGCGTCTTCTCCGTCCGGCGTGCAAGCCACGCCCCCTTTGATTGAAACTTTGATTTACTGTCTTGAATTGTTTTTTGTTGTTGGATTGAGTTGATAGGTTTTTGTCAGACTCTGTGTCACTGTGGTATGCCTTCACACTGCGGTACCACTTTAAACAGTAATAGTCGGCCGCATCTGTGATCTTGGCATCTTTTATAATGAGTTGGTACCCGGTTCCGGCGCTGTCCACTGTGGCAGTGAAGTGGTCAGATGACATCCCGGGGCCATATCTAGGGTTGCTCCAGGAGTAATGGTGATACAGAATGGGCTTCGGGGCTTCTCCTGGGATCCGTCTGCAGAATATTGCATATTCTTCCTCTTTCGCCCCAACCTCACAGCCAATCGTGGCCCTTTGTCCGAGGCTGACCTCAGCCGTGGGAGATATCACAGGTTTCTGAGCCCGGGCATCTGAAAGAGAGAGAGAAGAAATACAACATTTTATGAATACGCACAGTAAACATAAGCATATTTATATGTATGGCTGCCCCAAAAACAGGCAAACATACGTCAGATCTTGCATACTCACAGGATGTCCACAGCAGGACACAGAAGGCCAGGGTCTGCAGCAGCCTAATTCTTTCAGGGTCAGGGGCTCCTTTCTGGACCTTGAGCACAGAGATGTACAAAAGGCGAAGTCTGAGAAGCTTCATATATGCATCAGTCCCCCAGGGGGACCAAGAGGCAGGTATGCAAATACGAAATGCACTTCACTCATCACTGGACCGAACAGGAACACAGGAATGGACTATATTCACAGATTTGATTCAAGGTGCTGCCTTCAAGTAGAAAGCTGTTGCTGATTCCAACATGTGTGTAACATTTTTGAAACAATGTATTAGTTAAATGGAAAAAGAATTCACAAAGTTGTCCATGTTGTAATTGATGATTGTAAACGGCCAAATAACACTCCTGTTTTAAAAGTATTATGTACAGGATTCATAAAACTACAAAGTGACAAAACCCTCTTTGATAATGTTGTGGATACTCTAACATTTGTGATTCACAAACTCTATGGAGAACCAGAATAGACTCCCCGCAGGTGTGGATGTAGTAATGACCCAAGACGTTTAAGATGTCCCTTCACAGAACCCTACAACTTCACACTACTCCTTCACACTACTCCTTCACACTACACCTTCACACTACAACTTCACACTATACTCGTCCCTTCCTCTCTTCTGGACTCAGGAGACTCTTCCAACCAGGGGTCTCAGTCTGTATTCTTTAAGCTTCAGACATGAGCAGTGATCCTTTGCCTCTGGCTAATTGTTTGTTATATAAGTGTATATATATATATATATATATATATATATGTGTGTATGTATAGGTATGAATAAACAGGTTTATTTCAGCAAACAAATAGCTATATATAATTAACACCAGCAATCACTGCCAAGTTGCAAACAACGAGTTCGCACACGGGCAGAATTCAAACTTAGGGGCACATTTACAAGCCCCTATCGCCACCACAACGTCACTTTCAGGACGTTGTGGGGGTGATACGGGCTTCGCCTTACTTACAAGGCTGAATAAAGCCACTTAACGTGACTTAACGCTGTCATGTAAATAAGGCCCCCTTTCATACTATACTTAGTGTGAAAGGGGAGGGCAATGGGTGTTGGGGTGAGAGTTCCACCGCAACACTCATTGATTTTGACGCTGCCCCTTATTTACAAGGGTGGCGTAAATATGGGGCAGCGCCAAAATTAAGACCAGGAAAAACCTGGTCTTTCCCTTTCGCAACAAGGAGAAATGTTTATTTCTCTTTGTTTTTACTGTTCCCATGTGTGGTGCGTTGTGTAGCATACTTAGAAACAGCAAAACACCAATGATTGTTTATGAGCGATAAGGTGTCCCTTCCTCCACATAAACAGTCATTTAAAACAAGCATTTGCAATGCAATAGGTCTCGCATTAGGAAAGTTTGAGCTATTGGTATTGTAAATGACAAATTTTTTATTTTTGTTTTGTTTTTGAAAATAGCAAAATTAATAGCTTTGTCATTTACAATGCCAATAGTTATAACTTTTGCAAATGTGACACCTATAGCATTTGTAATGTAATATGTGTTGTATTTACGTGACTTACATGTATTGATATTACAAATAACAAAGGCTTTACATTTTTTTCAATAATTAATACTTAAATAAAAGTTATTGTAATTTATAATGGCAATAACATAAAGTTTTGTTAATAACTTTTGTGAAGATTATGTTCAGTGTATTCTATTGTGATGAAAATCCAAGAACAGAAGTGAAATATGAACATCTTTTTGTTACCTTTGTAATAAAGCTTGAAACCTTGAGAGAACATATTGGAACCAGGTGTTGTTGAATGGTTGCACAGATTGTATAAGCAGTGCAACTCAAAAACTATGTCACAATACAAAGGGGAAAATATTCTCTTTATTAATGACATAATATACAAAGTGCCAGAAGGAATGAGGGAAGGCCGTTTTTAGACTGCAGTGGACCGGGGGATTTCTTAGGAGGCTGGAGGCTGATCAAAGTGTTTTCAGGGCTGGAGAGACTGCCTGCCTCACACCAGCCTTGTAGCAGTAGGTGTCTCTGCCTATGAACCCCTGCCAGCAACCCTACCTCTCATCGAGATGCAGTTCTCCATCCCCAAAGAGGCGTCCCCCATGGCTAATGATGCAATGGTTTAAGAGGAACAGGTAAGAGGGACAGGAGCATAGGCAGATGGTGCGTGGCACAAGGCTGTAATAATCTCTTTCCTCCCGTTTCTATTGCAATTCTCTAACGAGTGCACCTTGGACAGAGCTCTGCACAAGCTCAATTATACCCACAAAACACTGTCCCGTCTGCAGCCAAAAGACGCTCATTGGCCTGTTTATGCATGCAGAGAAAACTCACTTTTCTTCCCCCTAAAACCCGCCATTACAATTGATAAAACACAGAGCCCCGCTACCACATGTGGCGCCCTCGAACGCCTCGTCAGGCTGCCCACACCCAATGCCTCTGAACTTCACGCCAGTTTTGTGTCCAGAACTCTCAAACGCGAACTTTGTCTCTACACTAAGAATGATCCGAAAGCGCCTAGTTTAATTAAAGTTCTTAAATTGCGCTATCCTCAAAAGCGCTCCATGCTTGTGGGGGAGGGAGGGGATTTGCTCAACTGAGAGACGACCCAGAGAACATTCTGGTGCTGTCTGCACTTCTATCGGCGACTTTAGCATGAGATGGAGGAGGTAAACAAGGACTGCTGACTCATGATCTGAAAGCTCCTGGGACTGCGTGAGGCCAACTGAGGCTCACTGCTGGGACCTGCACAGCATCAAAAACTAGCAGCATTACATGAAAGCTGCTAAATGGTGTTTCCCCAAATTCAACACAAATTACGTACCAGGAGACTCCGTGAAACAACGGAAAAAAACATTAAACCCCACAAAACAACACCAGTGTCCTCTGCCCAAATCAGTACAAACTACATGCATCTCTGTCAACTGCAACTGTGAAATAACAGAAAATAATAAAATAAAAACCAGTCCTGCGCTACCATCAGCTTTTCGCCGGCCTGTGAGGAGTGGGAGGGCGGGGGCTGCCTGCCCATGCGCGCCACTCTTCAGTTTCGTTTTCAGGTCGGAGCGCGAGCCCGGAGAAGAGAAGTGCCGCATGAAGTCCCAGGAGGGGGCCCGGGTGAAGACCAGCGGGGAGACTGCGGGGCCCCCATGCCTATGGGGAGAGCTCCGCTTCTTGGTAGAGTGGCAGAGGAGCTCGAGTGCTCTGCAGGGCTCCCTTGGCAGATGGTGCGAGTCCGACTCCGGTAAGGTAAAGGGAGGGGAGGGAGGGCGGTAAGGTAAAGGGAGGGGAGGGAGGGGGGGGGGCTGTGTGCCGTGTGCCTGTATGTGTGTGCCTGCGTGTGCATGCGCGCGCCTGTGTGTGTGACTGCATGCAGAGGGGTGGGGGCTGCCTGTGTCTGTGTGTGAGCAAGGGCTGTGAGTTACTCTGCGCAAGCGCGGCTCAGACGCGCCCTCCCGTGGTGAAAACTGACAATGAACAGGCACGCGTCTGACTGCTGTCCACATTCCCAAATACGGGTAACATTAGTTGTCTTGCTGACAGCATTCAAGGCTTTCGCATTCAATGCTAGGTCAGCTCGACCTAAAAATGACGTTTTGCAACTTCTATGTGTGCTGCATTAAGCAGCACACATAGAAGTTACAAAATGCCATTTAAAGATTGTTTATGTGCAGGAAGGAACACCTTCCTGCACATAAACAATCACTTCCCTCAGCACAGGCACCCTTGCACTATGGTGCAAGGGTGCCTGCGTTGGTGCTAGGCAGCTAAATTTAGCTCCTGCACAGGGGGAAACGCAGGGTTGCACCATATTCTTTTAAATATGGTGCAGCCTTGAGTTTCTAAAGTGAAAGAGTGTGTTGTTATCCTTTTTGACTCAAAGACAGGCTTAGCCACTTCCCTGTACATATGCCCCTTAATGTTTTATTCACAAGCCATAGATGAGAGATGCGTTTCAGCACGACTCCTTTTCCAATATTAGTGCGTTCCGACTCACATTGATTCACATAAAAAAAAACAACGGCACATTAAATCTTACAAATACAAAGCAAATTTGGCGGCCATCTTGGAGCGTTGTTTTTAAAACCTCAATCACTCTATTGAGATTCCTCTTGATTACATAAATCTCATATTAATTTTAGCCACAAGATGGTACATGATTGGGGGACTGGGGAAGAGGAGAGTGGGTGGGATTATAAGCATAGTAATAAATTCATTAAAAAACAGATGGTACATATATTTTGCAGCTCATAAATTTATATTTTTCTCTCCCCAACAACAAATTAGCATTATTTTTTCAGATTAAGCTTATTCACATGGGTATATCTATCATACATTATACCGTTATCGAGTCCCTCCTTCTTTACCTTTTTGCGTTTTTATAATCATGCCCTCAATGGGCTAATACTCACACAATTAATTTCCCTCCATTCCTGGTGCCACGTAAAAACTATAAGGGGAGACAATCCATCTCCAAAGAATATATACTAATGCATTTAGTGGAGACTGTAACCACCTCATAAAAATAAAATAAAATTCAAATACATTTTAAATACATTTTATAGATTGCTACTACCGAGAGGAGGAAATAATCTCTGTTGTGGGATGTTGTTCAGCCATTTTAGCTTACATGTACCCACAAATCTTCATCATTGTTTAACACCTAAGGGGCTTTAGTTTGTAACTCCATTATATATTTGGACTCAAGAATACACAGTTTTCCCTTGTCCCCTCCTCTTTCATCTTTCTGTACTTGATCAATGCAGAAAAACCTGAGCAGGTCTCGATTGCTCTTGTGTTCCGATTCAAAGTGATGAGCTACAGGATAACTATGATCCTTGTTAGCAATCGCTCGCATATGTTCGAGTACCCTCTTTTTCGGTGGATGAACGGAGCTCCCTATATAGCGTTTTGCACATGGGCACTCTAAACAGTAGAAAGTAAATTCTGAATTGCAATTCAGCAATTTCTTGATCTATCTATTTTTGTTGGTTCCCTGCCCTTCCACTCTATAGTCACAAACCCTGCTGCTGTATTTGCAGGCTTTGCATCTAAGGCAAGGGAAGAACCCTACAATTGGATCTTTCCTATCTGAAGTTGTTTTGTGGTGACTGTGTTACTAAATGGTCCTTTATTGAGGGGCCTCTCCTACACCTAATCTGAGGGCTAGATGTTATAGCACTTCTGATCACATTGTCAGTTCTTAAAATATGCCAGTTTTTTTAAGACATGCCCAACTTTGTGGGAACTTACACTAAAATCTGTGATCATTCTAAGAATCCCTTCCTGTGCATTCTTTCTGGATTTTGCTTGATCCTTGGTGACAAGAAGTTGAGGGCTCACCACCAGATCTGTCTTTTTTACTGCCTCCTGTAGGATCCCTTGAGTGTAGCTCCTTTTCCCAAATCTCTCTAGGGCACTCTCTTTAGCTTTTTCATATTCTGTTTCCTTTGTGCAATTGCGCTTGATACTTAGAAGCTCACCATATGGGATGTTTTTTATTAAACTTCTTGGGTGGTGGCTTCGTGCATGCAATACCGAATTTCCCTTGGTGGGTTTTTCGGTATAGCCTCGTTAGTATCTTATTATCTTCCAAGTATAATCAATAAAGGTTTTGGAAGAAAAAAAAAAAGTATAGTTCAAGATCTAAATAGAAGACACTGGTACTACTGATATTTCCTGAAAATTCTAGGTTTAACTCCTTCCATGCTCATGACGAGCTGAGCTCGTCATGAGCCACGGCGCTCCGGTGCTCATGACGAGCTCAGCTGGTCATGAGCTGTGGAACGCTCGCATGCGGGGATAATTCCCCTGCTGTGCTGAGCGTTCCACGAGAACGGGTGTGGTCATGACGAGCTGAGCTTGTCATGAGCACAGGAGCGCCGTTCCTCATGACGAGCTCAGCTCGTCATGAGAATGAAGGCGCCGTGTGTGCCCCCCTCCCCCCCAGCACAGCGGGAAAATAACCCCCGCAGCGAAGGGGTTAGATCATTTTGGTAAAGGGCAGCTATATATTCTTCAGCCACCATTCGTGTCCCTTTCCAGACAATGAACAAATCATCGATATAGCGTGCCAACAGGGCCACGTTATCAACCCATTTATCTGCCCCTTCTGTCGAGGCCACTGCTTCCCCCACCAGCCCACGGCCCACCAGGCTGCCAAATTTGCTTTGTATTTGTAAGATTTAATGTGCTGTTGTATTTTTATGTGAATCATTGTGAGTCTGTCATATTTCTCCATGGTTTAAAATGAAGACGGTATCTGAACGTACCAACATTGAAATAGGCATTGTCAGTGCTTATGGCTTGCGAATAAACCTTTAAGTTTGAATTCTGCCCATGTGTGCATTCGTCGTTTGGCAACGTGGCCGTGGTTGCCGGCGTTATTCACTTTGAGGTGGCTCACCACAGCAGGAGTGGCACCCGAGATGTGAGGTGCGGCGGAGAGTGAAACTGATCTGAGGATGGATATATATATAGCATTTAATTGGTGAAAGTAAACCTTTTCTTACTTTGGAGTATACACGGAGTCAGCGCCTTCTTTGTGAAGTATAAGGTTGGACTGGTGTTCGATATATATATATATACACATATATTCATGCATACTGTACATATGTGAGAAACTGCGTTGTTGGTTGAATGGTGGGTGATTCCTGTTCAAGCAGAAGCTACAACCCCTGTCAGGGTGTACCAAAAAAGTCACTAAATTAACCAGCGTGTCAAGTAGGAGGGAGACAAACGGCATGTCTTTGTAGAAGTGTACAGTATGAAGATAGAGGATCCCATATTGGAATGATCCTTGATTTGCCCACCTCCAACAGCAACTACACAGCAGAAGCATATGAAACTTGCGGGCTGAGGAAGAGAATGTGGATGCACATTTTAAACATAAACAATTCCACACCAGGTACGTATGGACTAAAGAGATTCTATGGTGAACGGTTGTATGACAGAGGCATACAAAACCACGCGTGCTTCTACTAAGCTGCCTACTAAGCTGTCCTAACCACAAATGCATTTAATCCACTCATTACTTTACCATGCATTCCTTTACCACGCAATTTCATAGTAAAGGCATGATTGGTAAAGAGAAATGCATGGTAAAGATTACCACTACCCAACCCTGCCCCCCCACCCTAAGCCCTAAAATCATATCCTCTTATCTCACCCCCCCGCCCTGAGGCCTAAAACCTACCTGGCCATTCCCTTAAATTTACCACTTCCCCTCCCCTTGCCTTGAGGCCTAAAGCTCTGCACCCTGCCATAGACAACCCCGACCCAAGCCCCCTCGCTCCGAGAACTAAAATAGACCCCTGTGCTGTCCTTTAAACTACCCCAAACCCGTCCACTTCCCTGAGGCTTAAAACCCTGCCACCATTAAAAGGACTACCACAACCCCCCCTCAGTCCTAAAACTGCCCCACTCCTAAAAACTCCCGCCAAGCACAGCCCTAGCCCTTAAAACTACCCCGACCCCCACCATGAGCCCTAAAACCCTGTCCCCATTCCAAAAAATACCCTGATTCCCCCCTTACACCTAAAACCAACCCCATCCCTAAGAACGACCCCAAACCCGGCACATAGAAGTTACAAAATGGCTTTTAAAGATTCCTGCACATAAACAATCTTCCCCTTAACGCAGACACCCTTGCACTATGTTGCAAGGGGGCCTGTATTGGCGCTGGGCTGCTAAGTGTAGCGCCAGTGCAAGTGGAAATGCAGGGATTCACCATATTCTTGTAAATATGGTGCAGCCCTGCATTTCTGAAGTGAAGGAGTGAGGCGTTAAGCCAGGAAAGCTAATGCCTCACTCCACCACTTCCCTTGTAAATATGCCCCTGTTTGTTTTGTGCTGCAACAGAAGAAAAACAACTATGACACTGTCAACGATGCTGCTGTTGGCTCCATGACCTGAAGGCACTACCCGGAGCATTTCCCCGCTTCACAGTGCAACCCTGGTCCCACCGATGCTGTCATCTAGCCGCTGCTCTCACCATGATCTATGGGCACCACACCTCGCATCGCCTCGCTTCACATTGCCCCCTGGCCTCACCGACGATGCGGCCCCATGCCGACATCGATGCGGCTGCTTGCACTGTGGCATGTGGATACTGATCGTGAGGTACACGAAGCACCTTCCCATCTCACACTGCAGCCTTGGTCCCCCTATGTCGACGCCATCGACTCCAGCATTGTCAACCGATGCCGCTGCTTGCACCGCAACCTGTAGGCACCGCCTGCAGCAGCGCTCAGCTTTGCATCACAACCATGGGTCTACCGACGACAGCACTTCAGCAGTGATGATGCTGCTGCCTGCACCGTGACCACCACACGTTGCATCGTCCCGCTTCGCATCGCAGCCCTGACGCCATCTACTCCGGTGCTCCTAACTTCAACTTCACAGAGTTCTATCCTCAATGTGTGTCACTTCAAGGGCCCAACGGCTCCTGCACCAACCTTCGGATTCGACACCTGTGGAGAGGTGTGGTGCAGCGGCCAGGGCAGCTGACTTCGGAGCAGAGGGTTCACAGTTCGAATCCTGGCTCCGTCGGCAGCTAAGCTCAGCACCATGTGTCTCTGGGCAATAGCTCACTTAATTTCCACGACGGCCCCCCAGCGCCTTGCGACCCATAAGGGTGAGTAGTTTGCGCTTTACAAATACAGATTTACATTTACATCTGCCGATGCCGTCGCCTCTCCGGATATCATCACATGGTCCACGGCACCAGCATTTCAAAGATACTGTTTGCGGGTCTTCCCGACACCGTAGCTGGCACTTGACCTTACGGTAAGCCTGAACTTTTGGATTTGTTTGTTCACAATGCCGTGTTAGCCCCAGACAGAGCTATCAAATTCAAGGATCTGTATTTTAAGTGGATCCTTGTAATATTCATATCATAATTACTGTATGTTGGATTTTTATCGTTCTGGTCTTGTTTTACACAGGTAAACAGTGGTTATTGTTCTAAAACTGGCGTGGTGTCCTTTTGTAGTGTTTTACTTTACTGTGTGTTATGTTAAATGCTTTACACATTGCCTCTGAGATAAGCCTGCCTGCTCGTGCCAAGCTACGAAGGGGATGAGCAGGTGTTATTTAGCTGTGTGACTCCCTTATCCTGACTAGAAGGAAGGATCCCTACTAGGACAGGGCACAACCTGCCAACTAGAGACCCCCAGTTCCAACATTGCCCAAGGGTGAACCCTATTTGCCATCTAGCCTAAATCTGGTTAAGAGGTCCCTGTCCCGAGTGGAAGTCACAAACTCCCAATACGGCTTAGCCCTGGGGTGGTGCGCATACCCAGTAAGTGGCACATCCTCTTGACATAGGCCAACCATGGAATTTCTAGATTCATTCTGCACTATAAACAGTCCCCAATGATATCTCTGTTAAGTAGGGGGTGAGGATTGCTCCATATAAAGCACCACAGTAGCAGTAGGGCCAAGTTGATGTAGTCCTCAACATACTCCAAACCAAGGGGCATATTATCAAGGGGGTTTATCTCCGCTTTTTTGGCTTTAAAAGCCAAGAAAGCGGAGATAAAATTATCTCCCTATTACCTAGCTGCCGCTAACACCAGTTAGCGACAGCTAGTAGGAGATAGAGAACATCTTGGGCCCCACTTTGCATGTCAGTGATATTTATCACTAATGAGATGCAAAGTGGGCGTGCCAAGATGTTAGAGACTGAAAACCGTCGCTAACATCGCTATCTCCTATGACCAACTTTTGGAGATATTCGCGCTAAGCGGGAATATCTCCAAAAGCTAACACCTGCCCTGAGCAGTTCTTAAATGAATATTGAAGGGCGACTGCACTCTTTATAATCAGTTTGAAAGCGTTAGTTCGATATGTGTGCTGTGTTGGTATATAGCCTGCAAACTATGACATATGAAGTATGTTAGGCCTGGTTGAGAACCAGGGCACCAGCACGCACTACTCAATTTACGATTTGATCGTTAATGCATTTATTTCGAATTTCATCAATGAGTTAACTTAAATCAGCAAAACATTTATATCCATGTGACATTTGTTTAGAATGCATGTGAGTTAATCAGCATATACATGACTGTCATTTACTGTACATTTTTATATCACAGTGACAATACATTTCATTCCACCCAATGCATTTCGGGGCGCGAGCCCCTTCGTCAGGGGTCGCAAACTAGATGGAAGGGTGATGATGATTACATTTGTGAATAAAGATCGGAAAGATCTGTGTACTCGATTTAGAAGAGTCTTATGTTTGCTGACTTGAACATAGGGAGCCTGTAAGTCCTATGAGTGGCGTTTCAGACTTAGCGGGTGCTCGACAATGTGAAGAGACCGGAGCAGAGTGTTAGGGGATCCCGTCTCGGCGTCTTGACTACATATATTTTATAATATATAACTTGTGTGGTGTCCTTTCATTTGGTATTAAAAGGATTGCATATGGTAAAACAGCTGGCTTCACATGCCCTCTTGAGTTAAGCCTAAGACTGCTTTAAGTCCATGCTACCCATAGGATAGATTATCTATAAGGTTGACTTACAACCAATCACCATAAGGGTCGTTTGGACTGGTGCAAGGTGCTCACTAGAATTAGTGATCATCATATACCAGGCCAACTTCTCACATTGGTGGCAGCGGTGGGATTTGAGCTTGCTGTTTGTTTTACCAATTGTAATCTTTGACAATATCATTTGAAAGATCACATCAAGTACCTTAGGTACATATAAACAAAGTTTTAAATACTTAAGTTCAACTGAACTTAGTGGTTGTAGACCAAAGGGCCTAGCACACACTGACTACAACCTCTAGAGAAGTTCAAGTAGGTAAACACATAGAGTAGGTAGGTGCACCACCTTCACCTCACTAGTCATGGCTGGCACAGGTGAACCATCAAGTTCTCTACCTGTGGGTGACCCTCCCGAGGCACCATCCAGTTATGAAAAACTCAGCTTCAAAGAATTGTGGGGCATATTATCAAGGGGGTTTATCTCCGCTTTTTTGGCTTTAAAAGCCAAGAAAGCGGAGATAAAATTATCTCCCTATTACCTAGCTGCCGCTAACACCAGTTAGCGACAGCTAGTAGGAGATAGCGACCATCTTGGGCCCCACTTTGCATGTCAGTGATATTTATCACTAATGAGATGCAAAGTGGGCGTGCCAAGATGTTAGAGACTGAAAACAGTCTCTAACATCGCTATCTCCTATTACCAACTTTTGGAGATATTCGCGCTAAGCGGGAATATCTCCAAAAGCTAACACCTGCCCTGAGCAGTTCTTAGCCATGTTATCCAATGGGAGGTGGATAACATGGCTAAGAGCATTAGCTCGCTAATGCATGAATATCGCTGACTTTTCAGCGATATTCATGCTTTGCGGCGATTTTTACCGCATTTGCGTTAAACCTTGGTAATACCAAGGTTTATTTGCGGTACAAATCGCCGCAGCGCTGTGGTAAATATTTGTCTCTAACCAAGCAATAGCGATAATTATCGCTATTGCTTGGTAATATGCCCCACGTTCCTCTTGCAGTATGAAACTCAGGCTACATGGTGGGAGTCCTAAAAGCTTTCTACACACCATATTTTCTTCCACTTGGAGGCCAGAAACCTTTTTGTAACCTCAACTGCTCGAGCCATAAGTTAAAACTGGAAGACTTGTCCTCCTATAAACTTCTAAAAGGGGGCAATAGTTTTTTGGGCAATAAAAGAACTCAGGTTAGAAATTAACCCATTACCATTGAGTAATTGGAATCTAGCACTGGGATATACACACCAGCCAGGAACCCTATACATCAAAAGTGATGCCAATAAAAGAAAATACGTTATCTCTTACAATTGGTTTGCCATCTATCGTCAGAGTCCACATTTCAACATTCATTGGTCCGCAGCCATAGCAAAAGTCTTGGTGGGATTCACAGCCAGCCTCAAGGAGGCCATACAATCGATGTAGCCTTCTGTTAACATGCATATGCTCAGTTATCTTTATTGTTCAATTAATGAAAATTGATACAATCTGCTACATTTTCATACATAAAAAGGAAGAGAAGAATAAAAAAAAATAAAAAAATACATTTCTAAAATACATAACCGTTATGCAGATTCCACCTAAAATTTCAGGATTCATCAAGGGGCATATTATCACGAACGGCGTTAAAATTATTGCAGCTTTAGCGGTGGGAAACTGCAGCTGAAGCGGTGATAATGGGCTTTGTAGGAAGGTGGCTACCTGACTATGGTTACCCAAGATTTTTTGCCCTGTGTTTAGCTGGTTTTCGACTTAGTTGGCCTGGTTCCCTGCTAATCAGGGCCCCAGGCTATCTGCTCTCTCTGTAAAATGGATTCCATGTACCCTAGGTGCATAACTAGATTGGCTTGGGTCACCTTATCAGCCCCTGTACAGAGCACTATAGGTGCCCAGGGCATAGGTGCATCCAAGGCCTACCAGGGGCTGAAGCATAGCTTTTGCCACCCCTGGCTGGTTCTTAAATTGACACAACTGGCTGATCACTCAGCTGGGGCAAGTGGGTGTAATCACCCCTTGCTTAGATATAGTATACCTATATCTAAACCTATATCTGGACACATATATAACCTGTGAGCCACTCCTATGGAAGGCCTCATCAATCCTGGAGGCAGAGTGCGTGGTTTTATGTGAGATGGTGCTCTGGCATGAGCTGAGCCTGTCTGCAGCTGTCGGGAACAACTCCCTAAGCTGATCCGGGATAATGCCATACCATATACTCTTAAGCGCATTATAATCCTCGCGGTTATATAGCAACTTTGGTTTGGCTTTATCAAAACATGTCGTGTAAGGTGTCATACGAATTGGAATACTATCCCCTCGCCAGTTCTGGCGACGGGGATAGCATTCCACCCTTCTAGAGGGAGAAGACATGTTACTTTACTGAAACGCGGTTGATTTAAAATGAGCCTCAGATCCACAAAATGGATGCCCCTGCCACAGACACGGGTCTGGCCTCCTGCTGCTGACCGAAACCCGGCAGAGGAGGCCTGGACAAAGAGTTTCCTGTCACAGGGCGGTGTCAAACCACCCCAGACAGGAGATAGTGGATTGGAGTAGGGAGGTTTCAAAGAAACCAGACACTGCCTGGGGAGCACAAGGCTGCCCCTGGCAGGATCCGGCCAAACCGGTTCTGGGGCCTCCCAGCCCCTGTCCCAGCGCGGCCAGGATCAAAGGAGAGGGGTGTAACCACCCCCTTCCTGGGTCCCACCCATAGGAGGGGACCTAGCAGGATGTCCAACCCCCTAGATTCGAATAAGAGGGGGAGCAGTCCCAACGGACCTCAGATCATCCTGAAGAAACATAAGAAACGAAATCTGGACCCTTCGACTTTCTACACGACGTGAGAAGACTGAAGAATCTCCCTTGTGGTCAAGGAGTGACCACCCTGTGCAAACAGGCACCATCCAGCCCTCGACCCTTGCTTTGTTGCAGTTCCCGCCGGAACTCGAGCGACAGAGATCGACGAGATCAAGCTTGCCTGCCTTCTACCTGCCCGATCCACAGTCCCTGCAGAGCTGAGACCCGTGGAGGCGACCGGAAGCGTGGGGCACGCCATCTTGAAAAGGCCACGAGACGCTGACCGTGCAGCCCACGAGTGACCCTCGAAGCTGTACACCGGGGTTTGAGAAGCCCCAGCCCCGAGCTCCACTTGCACCAAAGCTCACCCCTCCACACTCGACGAGTGCTGCGTGGGGCCCTTCTGCCTGTGTGTGCTCGACGCGTTGGCCCGGTCACTTGCCAGCTGGCTTGTGGCCCCTGTGCCGACGAAACTTGAAAACCGACTTGCTTTTCTGGTTGCTCCAGATCTGCACCAGCTCCTGTGAAAAGGAGCACCCACTCTGACCCTCCTGGTTCGAGTGATAAGCAATCTCCCGGTTCCGCGTGGATTGCTTTTGCCAAGTGCTGTTTGCTACAATCTTCAAGCCGACGGTGCTGACGGCGAGAGCCTACGTGGGACAGATCGTGACCTGCTCCTGGACGTCGCAGATGCCCCGGAGCCCACGTGACAGCGGAGAGAAGCCTATCGACAACCGCCTGATTGCGCCCGACATTGCCTGGTTCCGTCCTGGTTCCACCCTGGTCACTGCTGAGTGACCCAGACTCTGTCCCCTCTGCTTTCAGGTACTTTTCTACTTCGATCCACCCTTGGATCGCACCGGACACTTCTGCTTCACAGCGCCTGCAGCTGCAACAGCTCCAAGCACCAAGAACCTGCGTGACAGAACCCGACGCCACTTCGACCCTGTGCACCCACGGCCTGTGGGTGAGGTAACTTTGCAACGCCGGTGTCCTTACACTGGCACACACCTCTAGGGTCTGTGTCTGAAGTTTTGTGTTTCTAGGTTCAGCGGAAGTATCATTTAATTCACTTTAACTAACTTTTACGCACCATTGACTTTACATTGGTGCGCGCCGCACTTTCCGTGCTGCACCCGTATCCTGTGGGCTACTCCCGACTTCTTCATTGCTTGTCCTGACTGCTCCCAGCGAATCTCTAGGCCCTAGGCCTAACCAATATTCAATAAGTGTTACTTATACCATTTTTTTAGTATATGGTCTGAGTGGCCCCCCGCCCTCAGCCATAATTGTGCCAACTTTATATGTTTAACAGTGCTTTTGATTTAACGCTTGTGCCCCTTTCCTCATAAAGAGTACTGGGGAGTAATTTAGAAATAAATACATATATTTTTACAATATATACTTGTGTGGTGTCCTTTCATTTGATTACAGGATTGTATGTGGTAAAACAAGCTCGCTTAACACGACCTCTTAAGTTAAGCCTTTAAGGCTGCTTAGTCCATGCTACCACTAGGATAGCTTGTCTACAAGGTTGACTTACAACCTGACATCTTTGGGGTTTGTTTGGACTGATACCCAGTGGTTCCAGAATTGGAAACACTACATATCAGGCCAACTTCTCACATTGGTGTGCAGCGGTGCGGATTTGAGCTTGCTGTTTGTTTTACCATTGCAATCTTTATCAAATTGAAAGATCACATCAAGTACCTCTAGGTACATATAAATCAAAAGCTTAGCATATTAAGTTCTACTGAACTTAGTAGTTGTAGATAAAAGGGAGTAGCACACCCTGACTACAACTCACTAGCAAGGTACAGTAGGAAACCACTTAGTGTAGGTAAGTGCACCACTTACACCTCACTAGCAGTCATGTCTGATACAGGTAGACCCTCAGGTTCTGCTCCTGTAGAAGTTGATCCTATAGGGACAACATCCAGATATGACAACCTTAGCCACAAAGACCTGAGTGCCTTGTGCACAGCCAGGGGGCTAAAAAAGGGCAGAGGCCCTACCATTCCTTCCCTAATAGCTCTCCTAGAAAAGGATGACCTAGATAAGGTGAGTCAGACTCCCTTAGAAACAGAGGAAGGGATAAACTCCCCTGAGAATGAGGATCTTCCAGATGATGATGTAGTGGAGGAGGAAGAGGAAGAGGAAGGCTCTGATGTAGAAGAGCCTGAAGATCAGGATCAGCAGGGAAACCAGGTACAGGTTGCCAGCCTTAACCAGGCCAACTTGGACCTACATGGGAATGGGGGGGGCCAGCACCACCCCAGATCTCATAACCAAATTCTCCCAGGCAATAGAAGGGAGAGATCTCCATCAGAGGACTCTCACCTTTCTAGTGCCTCAAGAGAATCTCAAAGAGGGATGACTTCCTCCCAGAGAAAAGAGCATAGGGCCAGAATGAGGGCTGTCCAACTCCAGATAGAGAGGGAAGAGGTAGCCCTGGCTCAAGCTAAGCTTACTTTGGAACAAGCTAAACTTACCTTGGCAAGGGAGAAAAAAATAAGTGGCTTAGATGCCACTGGTGGCAGCAAAATTCCTAAAGAGAAACCCAGGTCCTATGATAGTAGAAACCTGACAAAGATTGTGCCCCCCTATCAGGAAGGGGATGACATCCACAAATGGATGACTGCTCTGGAGAGAGCCTGCATGGTACAGCAGGTTCCTGAGGAACAGTGGGCAGCAATCTTATGGTACTCCTTTTCAGAGAAAGGGAGGGATAGGCTCCTCACTGTCAGACATGAGGATGCCAGCAATTACAAAGTCCTGAAGAGTGTTCTGATAGATGGGTTTGGCTTAACCACTGAACAGTACAGGTTAAAGTTCAGAGATACCCAGAAGACACAGACTCAGGACTGGACTGATTTTGTTGATTGTGCAACTAAGGCTCTGGAGGGTTGGCTGAATGGCAGCAAAGTACATGACTTCACAGGATTGTATAATTTGATTATGAGGGAGCAGATCCTTAGTAATTGTCAGAACCAGCTCTTACACCAGCACCTGGTGGACTCAGATTTGACCTCTCCCCAAGAATTGGGAAAGAGGGCAGATAAGTGGGTCAGAACCAGGATTAGGCCTAAGAATCAGGACAATAACCAGAAGAAGGAGTCTACCAAGCCTCAAGATAAGGGTGGGGATAAAAGTAAAGAAAACACTTCCCCAGGGCCCCAAAACTCCAAAAAGGGGGGTGGGTCCCAAGACACTTCTTCAACAGAGAAAAAACCTTATTGCCATGCCTGTAAACAGGTGGGGCATTACAAAACAGACAGCTGTTGTCCCAAGAATGGCAATAAAGAAAATATACCTCCAAAGCCAGCTCCAACACCTCCTGTTACTGTCAGCAGTAATCCCCCAGGAAGTGGGAGCACACCCAGGAATCTGGGTGGGTTTACTTTTGGAGCCCAAGGGGACCCTGGCCTATCCAGGTCTCCATCCCCAAATGATCTTGTCTATGAGACTGGCATGGGGTTTGCCAACTTCTCTGTTTGCCCAAATACCTTGAGCAAATATAGACAGGAACCCATCATCAATGGTTTGAAAGTGGAAGCTTTTAGAGACACAGGGGCTAGCATCACCATGGTGGCTGACTGTATAGTCCCCTCTAAGCAACTTTTACCTGGTGCCACATACCAGGTAACAAACATTGATGGCATCCAAACAAATCATCCCATGGCAGTAGTAAGTCTCAGCTGGGGAGGTGTCATTGGCCCAAAGAGAGTGGCAGTGTCACCAAACTTGCCTGTAGACTGTCTACTGGGTAATGATTTGGAAATCTCAGCCTGGGCTGAGGTTGAACAGAAAATCCATTCTAGAATGGTAAATTCCAATGGAAAGGTTAGTGGGGCTGTACTGGCTATAGCCCCAATTCAAGATGTCCTTCCTGAAAAGGTTGGTAGGGCTGAGCAACTCTCTGCCCCATCTTTACCAGAAGCTCTTCCAAGACAGAGTAGCAAAGCTGTTATGATAACAGCAGAAACCCAAACTGAGTCTCCTCCTGAAAAGGTTGGTGGGGCTGTGATGGCCACAGCCCAAACTCAAACAGATATGTGTGTTGTGAAGCCTGAAATGATGGATCACTCCACCCAAACTGAGAGCATGGAGGAGGAAGAGAAATCTCCCCCTCACCAGACATTAGGACAGGATCAGCCTCCTCAGGGAACTGATCTTACCCCTGATGAAGGAACTGCCCCAGAGGTTATTAGGCCTGGCCTGACAGAGCCTCTGATGGCAGTGGACCCTTCTCAGGTGGGATCCAGTCTGGAGCAGGTAACCTGCCCCTCTCTACCTTGCCTCAGTCAGCCCAGGGCTGCAGAGGGCAAGAAGGACAGTGAGACCCAGAGGGCCCCCTGTCAAATAAAGCACCCCCATCAACAGATTAGGGGCACCAAAACTAGTAGGCCTAGTAAGGTGAAAACTTTAAAAACTCCTGAGGGAGCCCCCTTAAAAACAGTTAGGGACCTCCCACAGATGGATTCTGTTGGGCACAGCCAAACCTGGGACCCAAAGGGCCCAAACCTGAACTGTCCCTCCAGCAAGCCAAACAGAGGGACCCAGCCTCCAGCTTTAGGTAGCCAGAGGTTGACCCTGAGAGCTCAGTGCAACTCAGTTGAAGAAAGAAAGGCACATATGGTGGAAGATAATTGGAGGAAGTTGAGCCCAAAAATAGTGGAGCCTCACTTCAATACTCCATATCCAAACCAGCCTTTAACTTTGCATAAACACACCCAAGGTAGTGATTCCCTATGGTGGAGACCCTCTAATACCCCTAGGGTGAGGGACTGCTTAGTGGACCATGAGACAGGGGGTACCCATGCTAGTGCAGGTACTTCCTTATATGGCCACTCAGGCAATAAAGGCTTACCTGGCCAAGGATAGCCTTATCTCCTTTCGTTTGGGGGGGGGTTATGTAGGAAGGTGGCTACCTGACTATGGTTACCCAAGATTTTTTGCCCTGTGTTTAGCTGGTTTTCGACTTAGTTGGCCTGGTTCCCTGCTAATCAGGGCCCCAGGCTATCTGCTCTCTCTGTAAAATGGATTCCATGTACCCTAGGTGCATAACTAGATTGGCTTGGGTCACCTTATCAGCCCCTGTACAGAGCACTATAGGTGCCCAGGGCATAGGTGCATCCAAGGCCTACCAGGGGCTGAAGCATAGCTTTTGCCACCCCTGGCTGGTTCTTAAATTGACACAACTGGCTGATCACTCAGCTGGGGCAAGTGGGTGTAATCACCCCTTGCTTAGATATAGTATACCTATATCTAAACCTATATCTGGACACATATATAACCTGTGAGCCACTCCTATGGAAGGCCTCATCAATCCTGGAGGCAGAGTGCGTGGTTTTATGTGAGATGGTGCTCTGGCATGAGCTGAGCCTGTCTGCAGCTGTCGGGAACAACTCCCTAAGCTGATCCGGGATAATGCCATACCATATACTCTTAAGCGCATTATAATCCTCGCGGTTATATAGCAACTTTGGTTTGGCTTTATCAAAACATGTCGTGTAAGGTGTCATACGAATTGGAATACTATCCCCTCGCCAGTTCTGGCGACGGGGATAGCATTCCACCCTTCTAGAGGGAGAAGACATGTTACTTTACTGAAACGCGGTTGATTTAAAATGAGCCTCAGATCCACAAAATGGATGCCCCTGCCACAGACACGGGTCTGGCCTCCTGCTGCTGACCGAAACCCGGCAGAGGAGGCCTGGACAAAGAGTTTCCTGTCACAGGGCGGTGTCAAACCACCCCAGACAGGAGATAGTGGATTGGAGTAGGGAGGTTTCAAAGAAACCAGACACTGCCTGGGGAGCACAAGGCTGCCCCTGGCAGGATCCGGCCAAACCGGTTCTGGGGCCTCCCAGCCCCTGTCCCAGCGCGGCCAGGATCAAAGGAGAGGGGTGTAACCACCCCCTTCCTGGGTCCCACCCATAGGAGGGGACCTAGCAGGATGTCCAACCCCCTAGATTCGAATAAGAGGGGGAGCAGTCCCAACGGACCTCAGATCATCCTGAAGAAACATAAGAAACGAAATCTGGACCCTTCGACTTTCTACACGACGTGAGAAGACTGAAGAATCTCCCTTGTGGTCAAGGAGTGACCACCCTGTGCAAACAGGCACCATCCAGCCCTCGACCCTTGCTTTGTTGCAGTTCCCGCCGGAACTCGAGCGACAGAGATCGACGAGATCAAGCTTGCCTGCCTTCTACCTGCCCGATCCACAGTCCCTGCAGAGCTGAGACCCGTGGAGGCGACCGGAAGCGTGGGGCACGCCATCTTGAAAAGGCCACGAGACGCTGACCGTGCAGCCCACGAGTGACCCTCGAAGCTGTACACCGGGGTTTGAGAAGCCCCAGCCCCGAGCTCCACTTGCACCAAAGCTCACCCCTCCACACTCGACGAGTGCTGCGTGGGGCCCTTCTGCCTGTGTGTGCTCGACGCGTTGGCCCGGTCACTTGCCAGCTGGCTTGTGGCCCCTGTGCCGACGAAACTTGAAAACCGACTTGCTTTTCTGGTTGCTCCAGATCTGCACCAGCTCCTGTGAAAAGGAGCACCCACTCTGACCCTCCTGGTTCGAGTGATAAGCAATCTCCCGGTTCCGCGTGGATTGCTTTTGCCAAGTGCTGTTTGCTACAATCTTCAAGCCGACGGTGCTGACGGCGAGAGCCTACGTGGGACAGATCGTGACCTGCTCCTGGACGTCGCAGATGCCCCGGAGCCCACGTGACAGCGGAGAGAAGCCTATCGACAACCGCCTGATTGCGCCCGACATTGCCTGGTTCCGTCCTGGTTCCACCCTGGTCACTGCTGAGTGACCCAGACTCTGTCCCCTCTGCTTTCAGGTACTTTTCTACTTCGATCCACCCTTGGATCGCACCGGACACTTCTGCTTCACAGCGCCTGCAGCTGCAACAGCTCCAAGCACCAAGAACCTGCGTGACAGAACCCGACGCCACTTCGACCCTGTGCACCCACGGCCTGTGGGTGAGGTAACTTTGCAACGCCGGTGTCCTTACACTGGCACACACCTCTAGGGTCTGTGTCTGAAGTTTTGTGTTTCTAGGTTCAGCGGAAGTATCATTTAATTCACTTTAACTAACTTTTACGCACCATTGACTTTACATTGGTGCGCGCCGCACTTTCCGTGCTGCACCCGTATCCTGTGGGCTACTCCCGACTTCTTCATTGCTTGTCCTGACTGCTCCCAGCGAATCTCTAGGCCCTAGGCCTAACCAATATTCAATAAGTGTTACTTATACCATTTTTTTAGTATATGGTCTGAGTGGCCCCCCGCCCTCAGCCATAATTGTGCCAACTTTATATGTTTAACAGTGCTTTTGATTTAACGCTTGTGCCCCTTTCCTCATAAAGAGTACTGGGGAGTAATTTAGAAATAAATACATATATTTTTACAATATATACTTGTGTGGTGTCCTTTCATTTGATTACAGGATTGTATGTGGTAAAACAAGCTCGCTTAACACGACCTCTTAAGTTAAGCCTTTAAGGCTGCTTAGTCCATGCTACCACTAGGATAGCTTGTCTACAAGGTTGACTTACAACCTGACATCTTTGGGGTTTGTTTGGACTGATACCCAGTGGTTCCAGAATTGGAAACACTACATATCAGGCCAACTTCTCACAGGCTTGATAATATGCCCTTGTGAATTCCCATAGAATCCCATGTTCTGGTGTGAACATGGGCTTCTTTGGGAATTCACAAGGCGCTGATCATTTTAAAGCCGTTCTTGATAATATGCCCCTAAGTTTTATAAAAGCGTTAAAACAGAGGCCCAGGCTGAGCCTGAAGCGCTAGTGCTTTACGCCTGCTCCCCAATGCTTTTTGCACTCTTTCTCTGACTACGTGAAGCTGGTGCTGCTGTTGTGTGGACATTCATAGCTGCCAAGTCTCCCACTGGTAAATGTCCTTCTTTAAGTCAGTTCTGACATTTTAACAGACATCACGTTGTGTTCTGGGACTTGAAATGTTGCTGTTAATATTTTAACTCTGGGCTCAAAAACCCCAGCAGCAGAGGGCGCTGTTGGGTAAAAAGCCTGGATTTGATGAAGATATCACACATGACAATGGGGCACCTCACAACTGTGAATGTCTTGGTGTGTGTCAAGACTAGTGTCATGTTTTGCACATATCCCATGTGCACGGTAGCAGTGGTCTTTTCACAGATACCTGTCACTGCACCGGGCAATGAGTGTTTATAGCCCGGGGTGTTTGTCAGTTCACCTGCATTCGATACTGACTTGTTAGGAAAGGGGCTGATGCAGCAAAGGGGTTTGCCCAGCCTGTTGCTGTGGGTGAATGTGGTGGTACATTTCACCAATCAGCGAAAGAAGTAAACACTGCTAAAACAGAACATATGTTTTTAATATTTCCAAATTCTCTACAGAGTATAGAATAATGAGAGGTGTCTTAGGTGTCCAGAACACTGGATATGAAGGAGAAATTGCCTCAGCTGCCTAAAGGGGCGAGACGGCAATACCCAGCTGGCTGCCTCTGTGTCCTTGCCATCCAGTCAGGTACACGAGAGAGGGATGGCACGGCAGCTTGCTCCCTGGGCAGCAGCCTTTCTGGGTTTTGGTGTCAAATATTTTTTGTGCAACACAATATGCAGGATGTTGTTAGGGCTCGCCTGCTGATGCGCATGCGCATAGCTGGCGAGCTATATTGCAGCTTAAACCGAGTTTACCTAACTCGGCGATTTGTTGCAGTGCCCGAAGCGCGTGCACATCAAAGCCACCAGCCTCTCAGGCATCTCAAGCTTCCCCCAGCCGGCATTTCTCCTCCCTTAATTATTCACTACACGGCCGGCCGGCGGGCACATCAAAGGCTGCTGCTCCCGGCCCCTATTCTTCCCTTCTTGCCTCTCCCCGCCCCCCCTTCCCACCACAGCAATGCCGAGGGCTTGTTTATATTGCAGCCTAACCATCTCGCACGCTGCTCTTGAAACAATAACCGTTGTTGGTCATGATATAATTAAACGCTCTAATTATTTTATCAGGGCCACACAGAATTTTATAAAGTCTTTAGCTGGCATTTTCGTTTTATGCTGATTGCTATTTTACACCTTTCACATGCTGGCGATTTGCTTCAAAGGAATACATTCATCCTGCATCCCGTTACTAGAGCTTTCTCCTCTTCTGCTATATATGGGTTTTAGTTGAATTTCATTGATCTCTTTTACTAATGATTTATAAAAAGTGCCACACACCACACAGCTCCACCGACACAGCTCCACCAATGCACCCACCACACAGCTCCACCGATGCACCCACCACACAGCTCCACAGAGGCACCCACCACACAGCTCCAAGGAGGCACCCACCACACAGCTCCACTGATGCACCCACCACACAGCTCCACCGAGGCACCCACCACACAGCTCCACCGAGGCACCAACCACACAGCTCCACAGAGGCACCCACCACACAGCTCCACCTATGCACCCACCACACAGCTCCACCTATGCACCTACCACACAGCTCCACCGAGGCACCTACCACACAGCTCCACCTATGCACCCACCACACAGCTCCACCGAGGCACCTACCACACAGCTCAACAGATGCACCCACCACACAGCTCAACAGAGGCACCCACCACACAGCTCCACAGAGGCACCCACCACACAGCTCCACAGATGCACCCACCACACAGCTCCACAGATGCACCCACCACACAGCTCCACCGAAGCACCCACCACACAGCTCCACCGAAGCACCCACCACAAAGCTCCACCGAGGCACCCACCACACAGCTCCACCGACACAGCTCCACCAATGCACCCACCACACAGCTCCACCGATGCAACCACCACACAGCTCCACTGATGCACCCACCACACAGCTCCACCGATGCACCCACCACACAGCTCCACAGAGGCACCCACCACACAGCTCCACAGATGCAGCCACCACACAGCTCAAGCGATGCAGCCACCACACAGCTCCACCGACACAGCTCCACCAATGCACCCACCACACAGCTCAAGCGATGCACCCACCACACAGCTCCACCGATGCACCCACCACACGGCTCCACCGAGGCACCCACCACACAGTTAAACCGAGGCATCCACCACACAGCTCCACTGATGCAACCACCACACAGCTCCACCGACACAGCTCCACCGATGCACCCACCACACAGCTCCACTGATGCAACCACCACACAGCTCCACCGACACAGCTCCACTGATGCAACCACCACACAGCTCCACCGACACAGCTCCACCGATGCACCCACCGCACAGCTCCACCAATGCACCCACTGCACAGCTCCACCGATGCACCCACCACACAGCTCCACCAATGCACCCATTACACAGCTCCACCGATGCACCCACCGCACAGCTCCACCGAGGCACCAACCGCACAGCTCCACCGAGGCACCCACCACACAGCTCCACCGAGGCACCCACCACACAGCTCCACCGAGGCACCCACCACACAGCTCCAGAGGCACCCACCACACAGCTCCACAGAGGCACCCACCACACAGCTCCACAGAGGCACCCACCACACAGCTCCACAGAGGCATCCACCACACAGCTCCATAGAGGCACCCACCACACAGCTCCACAGAGGCACCCACCACACAGCTCCACTGATGCACCCACCACACAGCTCCACAGAGGCACCCACCACACAGCTCCACAGAGGCACCCACCACACATCTCCACAGAGGCACCCACCACACAGCTCCACCGATGCACCCACCACACAGCTCCACCGATGCACTCACCACACAGCTCCACCGAGGCACTCACCACACAGCTCCTCCGATGCACCCACCACACAGCTCCACCGATGCACCCACCACACAGCTCCACCGATGCACCCACCACACAGCTCCACTGATGCACGCACCACACAGCTCCACCGATGCACCCACCACACAGCTCAACGATGCACCCACCACACAGCTCCACCGAGGCACTCACCACACAGCTCCACTGATGCACCCACCACACAGCTCCACCGATGCACCCACCACACAGCGCCACCTACACAGCTTCACCGATGCACCCACCACACAGCTCCACCGATGCACCCACCACACAGCTCCACCGAGGCACTCACCACACAGCTCCACCGATGCACCCACCACACAGCTCCACCGATGCACCCACCACACAGCTCCACTGATGCACCCACCACACAGCTCCACCGATGCACCCACCACACAGCTCCACCGATGCACCCACCACACAGCTCCACCGATGCACCCACCACACAGCTCCACCGATGCACCCACCACACAGCTCCACTGAGGCACCCACGACACAGCTCCACCGAGGCACCAACCACACAGCTTCACAGAGGCACCCACCACACAGCTCCACCTATGCACCCACCACACAGCTCCACCTATGCACCCACCACACAGCTCCACCGAGGCACCCACCACACAGCTCAACAGATGCACCCACCACACAGCTCCACAGAGGCACCCACCACACAGCTCCACAGAGGCACCCACCACACAGCTCCACCGATGCACCCACCACACAGCTCCACCGATGCACCCACCACACAGCTCCACCGATGCACCCACCACACAGCTCCACCGATGCACCCACCACACAGCTCCACCGAAGCACCCACCACACAGCTCCACCGAAGCACCCACCACACAGCTCCAGCGATGCACCCACCACACAGCTCCACCGATGCACCCACCACACAGCTCCACCGATGCACCCACCACACAGCTCCACCTACACAGCTCCACCGAAGCACCCACCACACAGCTCCAGCGATGCACCCACCACACAGCTCCAGCGATGCACCCACCACACAGCTCAAGCGATGCAGCCACCACACAGCTCCACCGATGCACCCACCACACAGCTCCACCGATGCACCCACCACACAGCTCCACCGATGCACCCACCACACAGCTCCACCGAAGCACCCACCACACAGCTCCACCGAAGCACCCACCACACAGCTCCAGCGATGCACCCACCACACAGCTCCACCGATGCACCCACCACACAGCTCCACCGATGCACCCACCACACAGCTCCACCTACACAGCTCCACCGAAGCACCCACCACACAGCTCCAGCGATGCACCCACCACACAGCTCCACCGATGCACCCACCACACAGCTCCACCGATGCAGCTATTAATTTAGCTATTAAAATAAAAACACATGAATAAAAAAAATTCATTTATAACACCAATAGCTCAAACTTTCCTAATGCGAGCCCTATTTCATTTCCAATGCTTGTTTTTTTTTAGCGGCTTTATGGTGTGCACAAACTCAAGTCATGCCCCATATATAATCACAGATCCTATTTGCAAAGTGCTTTGGTCTGTGCTGCTTAATAAAAACATTGTGGATCCGCATGATTTCCCCTTGTCCCATCCATATCTGAAGCCCAAATGATGCCAGGTGGCTGATCATGTAGATTACTCTCGAATCGATGGCTAACCAGCCCTACTCCAGAAATTTCAGATGTATAATCGTATGTCATTTTCCACTGTCAGCACTGCATGTAATGCTTGGGTATAACGGTGAGGTTGAATTAAGTACATTATTTCTTAGACTGTAAAGCTCATTCTGCCAAAAGTGACTCTATGCATATTCATTAGTATTGTACTGATCGGGGAGATTAGGAGATCTGCCCAAGATCAGACTTTGGGCGGGTAGTGGAAGCTGGGATTCAAACTGGAGCTACAGACATTTACCGTTAGATATTTCTTGTGATTATCACACCCTATTCTATTCGGCCTGAAATGCGGCCATTCCCATGATGAAGCAGGGGTTCCCCCTTTTTTAGGTTTCGCCTAGCGGAAGCTGCGCTCTGCGCAGCTTTTCCGCGCAGGCGAAATCCTGTTGAGAACCGTAGTGTGGCTTTTGTTCGGCCCTCGTCCTTGATTGGCTGGCTCCGTAAACGGAGCCTTGCCATTGGACGAGGGGCCTGTCCGTCAATGCCGGACCAGACACGGGGGCGTTCCCGACATTCTTTGGCTTTTGTCGACGTCACGCGACGCCGGGAACGCCCCCGTGTCTGGTCCGGCATTGCCGGCACTTCTACGTCTCTCCTGCCCCGTGTCGCATCTGTCCCCGGAGAAAAGCCGCCACCGAGACTATCATCGGGCTCGGGGCCCGCAACGTTTGTTTCCCCCCTTGGTTTTGGGGTTGCCAGCCTGCCTGCAAGTGCCAAGGTATTGTTGATATCCCCCGCGGTGCGAGCCGCCCCTTCCCGCTGACTCGCACCGCTCTGTGTCTCTCTGCCTGCCTGCAGCTCCGCGCTGCGAGAGCGCTCCAGTCCCTCCCGCTGGAATCCTTTAGCGGTCGGGTCCAGCAGGCTGCAAACGAAGCCCCCGCCCGCGTGACTGAGGCGGCGCTGGGTCCTTGGGCCTTCCCTCCCCCTGGATAGCCCTGAGGTCGGTGGTTCCCCCCCGAGTGGGTCCTGTAGACCAGGGGGGCCATCCGCTCTACAAGACCCGACCGGGCCGATCGCGTATCACGCGGGAAGCGTGAGACTTGTTTTATGTCTGACGGGCTTGTTCACGATCGTCAAATACAAAATCTGCGTCTACAGGTTTATGCTCAGTTATTGAATGAACCCTCCCAGTTGACTCTATAATCTCGATAGGAGCTGTCTTTGTGTGAGTGGGTGGGGGCTCAGAGTTGTCACACAGGGGAGAGACTCCCCGCTGGGGACTGAGTGCAGATAGTTTGGAGGCGGAGTGCTGACAGTGCCGGAGTTAGCTTTGACACAGGTGGGAGCCGTGGAACGGGACCTGTGGGAGTGGCTGAGGGCTGGGAGCTGTCATCCGGGAGAGGGTCGGAGACTCGGAGTAATGTGTCCGGCAACGGAGAGTCCCAGTACAGGACGGAGCTTTGATACAGGCAGGAGCTGTCTAACAGCATCTCTTAGGGGATGTTTGAGGGCGGTGCTATAGCTGTCCCATGCGGAGAACGGAGTCCTGCGTACAGGAGGCTGGGACAGACGCCGGGAGGAGCTCAGCTGTCTAAGAGTGAACCTGCCAGCGGGGGGCGAGTGGTGAGAGCTGAAGCGTCACCGGGGAGAGTCCTCTGTGCAGGAGGGAGTGCTCTCCTAGGACAGAAATAGTTAATCTCGGCGAGCAGCGCCGCGGAGGGGGAGTGGCTCGGGCAGTTTTTTTTCAGTGACGGAGAGTCCTGCGTTTGGAAGGGAACGGATCTTGGATGCAGATAGGAGCTGTCTTTGTGTGAGTGGGTGGGGGCTCAGAGCTGTCACACAGGGGAGAGACTCCCCGCTGGGGACTGAGTGCAGATAGTTTGGAGGCGGAGTGCTGACAGTGCCGGAGTTAGCTTTGACACAGGTGGGAGCCGTGGAACGGGACCTGTGGGAGTGGCTGAGGGCTGGGAGCTGTCATCCGGGAGAGGGTCGGAGACTCGGAGTAATGTGTCCGGCAACGGAGAGTCCCAGTACAGGACGGAGCTTTGATACAGGCAGGAGCTGTCTAACAGCATCTCTTAGGGGATGTTTGAGGGCGGTGCTATAGCTGTCCCATGCGGAGAACGGAGTCCTGCGTACAGGAGGCTGGGACAGACGCCGGGAGGAGCTCAGCTGTCTAAGAGTGAACCTGCCAGCGGGGGGCGAGTGGTGAGAGCTGAAGCGTCACCGGGGAGAGTCCTCTGTGCAGGAGGGAGTGCGCACACGGAAGAGAGCTGGTTAACTGCCTCTTGTGTGGTTCATTCGGCGCGAATAGGACTGGGCCAGGTACGGGTTGGCCTTAGTGTGAGATTAACCACTCAGTAACTAGCACTGGGGACCGGTGTCCCGCGTGCGAGCGGACAATTTGCTTTTCATACTGGTTAGCTGGTGCACTGATAACATGGGTTACAGCCCTCAGTAGCTTCTCATTAGAGGCCCTCTGGTGTGAACCCGATGCCTTCCTGCCGCCAGTGGCACCCCTGTTTGCGAGCTAAACCCTCCGATAGCTTCCTTAGCGCTACCCCTGGCACGAGCTCACTCACTCAAAGGTCTTGTGGCGCCCCAGTGTGGAACTAAATATTCCGTACTTTTTTGAGACTGGCGGTGCACCGCTACCTCTGCATGTGGGATTAAACACTCATTGGCTTCCAGTGCCTCGTGGCAGCTGTTGGTGATGCAATCATTCAGTACGGTTTGGTGTCGGCGGTACCCCTATGCGTGGCTCACAGTGCTGTGGAATATGAGTGGTGCACCGCCACCCCCAGCGTGCCCTCAGTCACCCATTGCTTCCCGTGGGTTATAGCAGCATGGTCTGGAGCTAAGCAGCGGGCACTTCCTGGATATCAGTGGTGCACGAGCGCACCCAGACCCAGAGAGAGCCGCAGCGCGCCCCTTGACATCCGCCTCAGTGCCTCCACGGCCAACAAGCCACTGAATCCCCGGCGATTCCAGCATTGGACTGACTCTCAGCTCGAAGGCTAGCCTCTCTTTTTTCTAGATGGACGTTTCAGTGCTAGGTCGCCCAAGGGCCTACATACAAATAAAATAAAAACGAAAAATGAAATAATTACAAAAAACAATACTGCACTGCACCTGACTTACTATGGAGGGAAACTCCTCATTGTCCTAAAATGACCCAAAACAATCCTTTGTATTCCCTTTCTAACATCGAAGGAGATTACTCAGACGAAGGTCGCCCTGACCTGTGCACGTATAACGTTTCAGACGACAGGACAGCTCGGAGTATCCGGGGTTTATTGCAGTGTCCTCTGTAGGTCACAGGATTCCAATCTTGGAGGGCCCGGCTGAGGTTTCCGTCTTCTTAGAGAGATACAATGTGCGCTATTCAGCTTTCTAACAAGCATTGTTTAGGCATTTTCGTATCTAGTGGATCTGAAGTGAATCGATAGTAATACAGATGATAGATCGATAAACACATTAAGGGTTGTTTTTTCTTTATCTCGCGCGTCTTCTTAAACTAGTCAAACCTAGCACATTGTTAACGACCCTTCATGACAAACCATCTGAAAAGCAAACCGTCTGTAGAGGTGCAGGTTTATTACCATCAGTCTGCAACTGTATTATGTGGGTCTGATATAAAAATGTTGCTATGGCCCTGTCAACTAGACACCTGACTATGAGGATTTGACACCTGCAACAGGTCTGTGCGTGACCAACTAACCAGATAGGATCAGGGGCCTATTTATTTATTGCATATTTAATCCCAGAATCTGTCTCTTGGCGCTATTCACAGAAATTAGATGTTTATTGTACCAAACTCAAAAGTACTAATTTTATCACCCTTTGTAGAGTGAAAGTTCTCCGGTCTCACCCAGGCAGGGTTTGCGACCTCTTCCTGCCGGGTTCTGCACCTGGAATTCTTTTTTGGTTTGTGCACTGACTGGCCCTCTAGCCATATATTGCACTGTACATTTAGTTGGAATGCATGCATGGAACGATGAACTTCCCTTGGGATGTGAGAGCTGTGTGGGCTGTGAGAGCTGTGTGGGCTGTGAGAGCTGTGTGGGCTGTGAGAGCTGTGTGGGCTGTGAGAGCTGTGTGGGCTGTGAGAGCTGTGAGAGCTGTGTGGGCTGTGAGAGCTGTGTGGGCTGTGAGAGCTGTGTGGGCTGTGAGAGCTGTGTGGGCTGTGAGAGCTGTGTGGGCTGTGAGAGCTGTGTGGGCTGTGAGAGCTGTGTGGGCTGTGAGAGCTGTGTGGGCTGTGAGAGCTGTGTGGGCTGTGTGGGCTGTGTGGCCTGTGTGGGCTGTGAGAGCTGTGTGGGCTGTGAGAACTGTGTGGGCTGAGAGAGCTGTGTGGGCTGTGAGAGCTGTTGGCAATGTAAATAACAATGCCATTTATTTATAAGTTAAAAAAAAAAAAAAGAAATGTCATGAGCAATGCCAATAACTCAAACTTTTCCAAAGGCGAAACCATTGCATTGTAAATGCTTGTTTTAGGACAAGCATTGGCAAAGCCTCCGTCTCTGCTGGCGCTATTGACTTTGCCAGTGTTTTCCTTGCCGTGTTCTACATCAGCGCAGCTACTGGGCAGCATGGTTGAACTTTTTTTTTTTTTTAAAGTGCCAGCGCTGACTAGGTCATTGCGTTTTTTAGCTTTTCTTTTTTGTTTCAGCCATGCTGCACATCAGTCAGGAAGCTGCATAACACAGGTACAAAAATACCTTGAGAAAGCTAATATAGCTCATATACGTGAGACCTATTTGCTTTGCCAATGGTTGTTACTCTGGCGCCTGCTGGATTCGATTTTTTTAAATATCTGGTCTCATCGTGGAAGGAGGTTCCAGACACGAAAAAGTCCTTTGACATGGCTTCACAGGCTCTGCCTGAAATAAGCAGACATCCTGACACCATGTTTATCAGAGGTTACGCCACCAAAAGGGATGCAAGATGGCCGAGCCAGGAGCGTCCAACCAAGAGCCTCAACCATCAGGAAACCACCACCCCAGCATCTAAATGATGCATGGATGGGCGACTGCCGCACGTTTTCGACAGCTGTCTCTATACGCCCCAGAAGTAAATCAAGACCTGAGTGTTTTTCTTATGTGACTTTAACAATGTTCATTTAAAAAATAAAGGTATTAAATAATTAGTTGTAAATGCGTTCTCCTTGATCCACAGTACCATGACGCAACACTGCATGTATCTTCACAAAAGGCATCAGTGATAGCACACACTGTCACATCATCAATGATATTCATGATAAGTGTAACACAAAATAGCGCTATAGCCTATTTGTTTATAAGGCCCACCTGTTCCACACTCTTCTCCTTAGATGTGGGCAAGTCACTGAAGGATAGAAGCTGGATCGAGGCATGTGCCCGGCTCTGGCTCGGCTCGAGGTTCTTTTAATCCCTCAAGCTCAAAACGAGCCAAGCCTTCTTGTGAATTCTGCCCAGCGCTGTCACCTGAGAGAAGGGGTTTCAGACAGGCTGATCTTATGAACACAGTGAAATGGTGTGAAAGTGCTCAGAGAAGGACGTAATGCTAGTTTTTTTTTTAAAAGGGTTATGTCTCATTCCATGCACTTAGCAGTGTCTTCATATTTCGGCCATTTGTACTGAAATGCTGATCAACCTTTCTCCCCTCATCCCCAAAATGCAAAAATGCAAAGTGTGAGCACTTCTTGAAGTCTGGCTGCACCTGGACTCTGCTCTTCAGTTTTTCCTGACGTGTCAAGACATGCATGTTTTGAACCTGAGAGACCCATTGTTTTGCTAGTTTGTGCGATTACCTTTATGGAGGTTTTGAGCTTCTCCTGAAGTAATTCTCCCTGTTAAATAAGGGATGATGTGATATCAGCATAAAACACCGCTGTGGCTCTCTCTTAACTTTATGTCTTTCTCTTGAAATAACTGTACCGTAAGCTTGCTTTAAGGTGTAATAAGCAGGGCCTAAGTCAAGTAGTAGTCGCTGGTGAATGGAGCCCCTCATTAATTTTAGAGTGGGCTCTGTTTCCCTTGAAGGATATGAGCCTGAGAGTTATCCTTTTAGGTCTCACCTGTGACAGCGCATGCGCTGCATATGCTCTCACTTGCGAGGGGTATTGTTTACAATAAAGGCCTTGGAGCCCGCCCATTGCTTACCATTTGTTGGCTTCATTGTGACACTTCCTTGCTCCTTCTGAAATTGTCCAGCACGTACTGGGGGTCCCTTCCTTTTCTTTCTGTGGAGCATGGGCCAAGTACAGATTGCTTCCTCTTGACTCGTTTCTGTCGGCTGATCACGCTGGGATTGGGGTATGCGTTTCAGAAAACAGTTCTTGTGCTGCTTTCTCCATTCGTTGTGTTTTTAAACATATTTTTGGGCATTGTTTATCTACACCGGCACCTTTTGGCTAACTTGTACAAATCAAATAAAATTACAATTTACATGAGTTGGATTAAGCTGTTATACGTATAAATGCTACATTAAGAACTCATGCACACCTTCATGATGCTTGCCACCACATGCTTATTTTCGTTACCTTTCAGCCATCCACCCCCTTTATGCCTCATGCCTTTGTGTTGATCTTAAGTTTTGTACCTGTTTAAGCTACTTATACCCACAACTGTACTGCTTTATGCCACTCTACTCTACCCCACTCGACACCACTCCACTCTACAATACTACACTATCCGCCACTCCACTCTGCCACTCCAATCTATGCCACCCTACTTCCTACCACTCTATGTCACTCCACTCTGCGCCTCTCTACTCTAGACCACTCCACTCTTCTCTACACCATTCTCCTCTACGCCACTGCACTCTACTCTAAGTGACTCCAGTCTACGCTACTCCACTCTACCCTACGCTGATCCACTCCACTCTATACCCCTCTACTCTGTGCCACTCGATGCCACTTCACACAATGCCACTCTACCCCACTCCACTCTACTTTACACCACTCTATGTCACTCCGCTCAGCGCCTCTCTGCTCTAGACCATTCCACTGTACTCTACACTATTCTTCTTTACGCCACTCCACTCTACTCTTAGTGACTCCACTCCACTCAATGCCCCTCTACTCAGTGCCACTCTACTCCACTCCATTCTATGCCACTCTACTTTACACCACTCTTTGTCACTCCGCTCAGCGCCTCTCTGCTCTAGACAACTCCACTGTACTCTACACTATTCTTCTCTACGCCACTCCACTCTACTCTTAGTGACTCAACTCTATGCTGCTCCACTCCACTCTACCCTACGCCAATCCACTCCACTCTATGCCCTTCTACTCTGCGCCACTTGACGCCACTTCACACAATGCCACTCTACCCCACTCTACTCTATGCCACTCTACTCTTCGCACCCCACTTGATCCTGTGCCACTCCAGTCCACTCTACACCAGTCCACTCAACTGCACTCTACTTTATGCCACACAATTCTATCCATTTCCATTCTGAGCCACTCTACTCTACTCTACACAATTCTACTCTATGCCACTCCACCATACGCCACTCTGTCACTCCATTCTACTCTACACCGCTCTACTCCACCCTATGTTACTCTGCCTCACTCCACTCCATGCCACTCAGCGCCACTCCATTCTACGCCACACTACTCCACTCTCCTCAAACCACTCTACTTAATGCCACTCTACAAAACACCACTAACTTTTAGCCTAGCTGGACAACAGTCAGGCTGCTGTACAACATGGATAAAAGACATTGCAAAGCCAATAGCTCTTCATAAGCAAGACCTATTGGCTTTCTCAACAGGTGAGGTCAGCACAGGTAACAGTGGTGGGGCAGTGGGGGGAAGTGGACAGATGACGGGATAGGGAAAGTAAAATAAAAACATTTATAAAACCACTTACCTTGCACTCGCGGCATCGCCAACTCAGCTCAGTTTTATGGGCAGAAAATGGGATATTTTCTCAAAAACAATTTTATGTTTTCATACCTTTCTTTCTTTACTTACTTTATTTGGTTCATAATTAAAAAAAAACATAAAAACACATACACATTAAAAACAATTATACATATAGTTACAAATCTTTCAAATACTTAAAAAAACATAGTTAAGAGAGAGAGCTTATATAAAACTAGGCCTGGGCATTAAATTCCGCTCCGCTTGTGAAGTTTGCGGAGTTTTGGCCACTCCATGCGCCCCATAGAGCGTGGAATTCTGAAAAACTCTGGCTAGCGGAGCAGAGCAGAGTTTTTCCTCTCACGTGGCTCACTAACGTTAAGTTGGCGAGCGGAAGTGAGACCACCTCCCCTCGAGCTTTTTCAACAAGGGCAGTCATTGCAGGTCGCTACTGCTCGCATTGAGAAACCTGCTGCTCGCGTTGAGGAAGCTGGTGCTCGAACCGAAATTATACTCGAGAGGCAGAAAGAAGCAACCCCCTCTCGCTCTCAGCATGATGCATTTCATGCCGATTTCACAACGCAGAAGAAACTCTTAGCAATAAAAATCAGCATGACGTCCCGGGCTCCTCCGCTTGCGGAACTCTGTGTAACATAGAAGAGTTTTTTCTGTACTTCGCGGAGCTCCGCCGACGGTACTCCGCAAATCCCACCCAAGCTTCTATCAAACACAGAATAGTTGCACATTTCAGGCATTTTATACCAAAATAAAACTTTTTTTGCCACAAAGAAATGTACCGAGTACAGCTGAGCAGGGAGGGGAAAGAAAAGGTAGAAAATTGGAAGCTGCATTCTATTTAACATCTGCCAAAGTTGCTCCAGTGTTAAACTATCGGCCATCCCTGACTTTTCAGCTGACCACATGCTGCATTCTGGGGTTTGTGGTTTTGCATTTAACTATTCCACTTGTGTCTCAATATTTCAATACACAGAGAGATGTTGGCTAAGAAGCCAGGCCTGGCTAAAGGTGTCACACGTGACATGGAGCCGCTTGGCAGTTAATGTTAGTTGGAACTGTGTTATATCCTGCTCTTCCTCTCTCTTTGTCCCTCCTTAGTGTTAGTATCTGCTTATCTATGTCATGTCTCTGTGATGTCATCCAGGATTCTACCTGTTGCTGTTCAAGGGATTTATCAGTTACCTGGAGGCTGAGCAGGAGGTTATCTGCTCCCGGTGGGGTTTCTTACCATATTACATTCCTACTTGAATGCTGTACCTGACTATCTAATTCCAAGAATAAATATACTACATGAACATTACAACAAGAACCCATCATCTTTATTTTATTGAATTTAACAAACAGCCAAGTCATCATTTAAGGAACTACACACAAGTCAGGCGCACACCTGCTAACTCTTCAAAACAGGTTTGAATATGTGCAGATGCCACAATCCCAACCTTGGTGTAGCACCAATTAAAATGGTTGTGAACCAACGCTGAGAATTCTGCTTCTCGTTGATTACGCTTGTAGTTATGACATCAGAGCACTAGGCGTGCAGAGAAGTGACAAAAATGGCCATTTTGCATAAGTGAGGGATATTGGAGGCCTATGACCTAACTTACCCTGACATCACTTCCTGTGATGTAATTCCGCATGTCGCTGATTGCCTATGGTAATTAGTCCCACTAGTATTGTGCCCTGGTATATTTATTTAACACAGTGGACTAATAAAGCTCCTCATAAATTAAACGCACAGCTCTGTCCTTTGGTGCTAAATGAGGAAAGGAGGAGCCATCCTTGCAGGGACTGAAATGCACACTATGTAACCATGACGCCCCAGGTGAATCCCTGCTCCCCTGCTTTACCAATTTGTGAGATCTTGATGATTAATTTACTCCCCCTTGCCTCTTTTTCCTTGATAATCATATTTTAGAACATTTTTCAAATAGTTCAGTAAACCTCTAGAGGCCAGTAATAACTGGCTGTCCCTTGGTTCACTCACAGCCCCTCTGTGTGGAGAAGGATGATCGTGTTCATAAAGGTTTCCAAGCTCGTGTTTAGACCCTTTTATTTCTAATAAATGTCAGTCAATGTAACTATATAAAGCAACATACTTAAGTGAATCATTTCCGCATGAGAAAGGGGTGCATATTTCTTAATTCCAATTATACAGGACTTTTGTTGCACAACTGACAGTTCAAATATTTTGATGACTCGGCTCTTGATCTGGCTCGGCTCTCACTATAAATTTGAAATAAAAAATAATACGACTGGATTATGTTGTTAAACAACCGATAAAATCATGTACCATTATTGGCCTTCAGTGAAACTTTGATTTACTGTCTTGAGTATTTTGTTGTTGAATTGAGTTTATAGGTTTTTGTCAGGCTCTGTGTCACTGTGGTATCCTTTCACACTTTCATACCACTTTAAACAGTAATAGTGCGCCACGTCTGTGATCTGAGCATCTTTTATAATGAGCTGGTAATCTGTTCCCGCGCTGTTCTTTGTGGCGGTGAAGTGGTCAGATGACACCCCAGGGCCATATTCGGGTTTGCTCCAGCCGGGATGGTGCCTCAGAATGAACTGTGGGGCTTCTCCTGGGGTCTGTCTGTAGAATGATACATATTGGTTCTCTTTCACCCCAACCTCACAGCCAATCGTGGCCCTTTGTCCAAGGCTGACCTCAACCCTGGGAGATATCACAGGTTTCTGAGCCTGAGCATCTGAAAGAGAGAGAAGAAGTACATTTATGAACACTAGCTGTGTAAATAAGCATAGTTATATGCATGACTGCCAGAAAAGGCAAACATACTTCAGATCCTGCATACTTACAGGGTGTCCAGAGCAGGACACAGAAGGCCAGGGTCTGCAGCAGCCTCATTCTTTCAGGGTCAGGGGCTCCTTTCTGGTCCTCGAGCACAGAGATGTACAAAAGGCGAAGTCTGAGAAGCTTAATATATGCATCAGTCCCCCGGGGGGACCGAGAGGCAGGTATGTAAATATGAAATGCACTTAACACATCACTGGACCGAAACAGGAACACAGAAACTGACTTTATTCACACATTTTTTTTAAGATTGTGCTGCCTTCAAGTAGGAAATTGTAACTGCTTCCAATGTGTGTGTAACATGTTTTTAACAATATATTAGTTACACGTACATTTTTCCACAAGTTTTTCCATGTTGTAATTATTTCAGATGCTTGTAAATGACCAAACCACTCCTCTATTAAAAGTATTATGGACAAGATTCATCAAACTACAAAGTGACAAAATCCTGTTTCGAAAATGTTGTGGACACTCTAACAGTTGTGACTCAAACTCTAGAGAGAACCAGAGTAGACTCCCAGCAGGTGTGGATGTAGTAATGACACAAGACGTTTAAGATGCCACTACCAGGAACACTACTCCTTCACACTACACCTTCACACTACACCTTCACACTACAACTTCACACTACACTCGTCCCTTCCTCTCCTCTGGACTCAGGAGACTCTTCAACCAGGGGTCTCAGTCTGTATTCTTTAAGCTTCAGACATGTGCAGTGATCCATTGTCTCTGGCTAATCTTTCGGTCTATCAGTAAGATGTACATACATATATTCCTTCATACTCATGCATACATATATACATATATACTATACATATGTCTCCTCCAGCTGGCACTATTGACCTTTGGTTCTTATGATCACCAGCCTAGAGCCAAGACCTTCTCTAACCAGAGCATCCTTGTGGGGGTTCCTCTGGCAGTCCCGTGGGGGCTCCTCTGGCAGTCCCGTGGGGGCTCCTCTGGCAGTCCCGTGGGGGCTCAGGAGCGGCCGGTGCAGGTAAGCGCGGTGAGGCTGGGGTGGAGTCGATGGACGACAACAAGAGAAAATAACATAAAAAAAGAAAACCACTTACCTTGCGCACAAGAGCGCAGGGTAAGTGTTTTTCTTTTTTTAATGTTATTTTCCCTTGTGATTGTCCGTCGACTCCCCCCCTGCCCCACCGCGTTTACCTACACCGGCCGCTCCTGAGAGGGTCTTCTTAGCGCTTAGATCATGACCTGTAAGCAGCCCTCCTGTGTGTATACAGTCTACTAAATTCGAAGATTTTGCTTAGTTGAATGCAATTATGTATTCCAAAAATAGAGAGCATGCATTACAGACTAAAATGTGTACATTTTCAGAATTTGAAAGTCAATTGTTAGAGAAAAAAGGTTGAATTTCCCCCAAAATTGATATTTGAGTGTTAAATCATGCTGGCTGATGAAGCCTTATCACAATAGTATTACATTGGTGCTGCAGGCGGTGCAGCTTTGGCTGTTATAAATTACCTATGTACACAGCCACTGGAATTATGTGGTAGGGAAGGGCCAAATTAGGCAGCAGGCTTGAGTAATTTATGCAGCACCAAAAGCAAATTATGCCGCTTAATGCTGCACATTTTGTTGTAGTTTTACATCATTATTTTTATTACTTGTTGGACCTCATTAGTACCAGTTTAACATCCAAATATAGCAAAAGGTAACAGAAAGGCAACCAGTCAACCTTTGCAAAGGGCCTTCCACTGTGCGGCAACATGTGTTGCTGCATTTTTAGTAAGTTTTGAACCATTTGAGCTTGAAACCAGTACTTTTTAGTTAAACCCGATTATTGAGCTGTGGATGGAATATGTAGGACATTGTGCAAATCTATAATTATGGTAAAAATCCGCAGTGGCACAGTGGCATACATCCAGTTTCCGTACCTATGCCGATACATTTCAAACTTAAAAAACTTTTTGACCTTACTGCTGACAACCCTACCAGATGCACTGAGGTGATTACTGCAGATAATCTTGCATATGATGGGCACTAATGTAATCTTGTCTAATGTGGTCACTAGTACACTACGGTTAATGTTTGTTAGTCGCTCATGATGATTCTCATGGGACAGGAGTAGGTCTTTTTATAGAAAAGGTTGTAGACCCTTAGTAAGGAACATGTACGTTGACGGCCTAAACCTTGTGCATTCATATGGTTTAGCCGCCTTCACTCCATCATGTACTGTATAGAATATTTACCCTGGCTGCCTATAACTAGTGCCCTCACTAAGATTGTTACTATCTTGCTTCTGGATGAAGATAATGCCTAGTAATTATATTCCATCAATATGATTTCCCTCCTATGGACACTCATACACTAGCTATGAAGGATGGCTCTAAAGTGGGCCCCCAGATCGACCTCAAACAGGTTGCAGTACCTCTGCCTAGAACAGGATAAATGCAATTTTGTAAAGACAAAATCGAGGTCTAATAAGTAATAAGTTGACAATAGGAATATGAAAAAGATAGAGTTTCCAGTTTTCTAATTCTATTCTAATAGCACAAGGCAATCAAAAGCAAACACGTGTTTCGCAGCCTAGTTTTTAACTTGGCACTTCTTCAGGTCTTACATATAACAACCGTCGTTTTATGTAGTCAGTCGTCATTAGAAGTAGTGATATATTGTTTCACCACATACAATACCTAACCATGAGTATGATACTCCGTTCCCCAGTTCTGGCAGGCTGCATCCTGTAGAAATGCCAATTTGTTTTATAAACAAAACTGAAGCAAATAGTCTGATATTCATTTATTGATTGAATAGTGAACAAATCACCCCCATACAGAGTAAACATGTTTTTTACCTCAACTTTGTCTTTATAAAACTCCTTTTAACATTGTTACTCTGTGGGGCAAGATATAAACCTGTTGTGCTGGTCACAACCTGTTGCTCCTGCATAAGCTACATACAGCATTTCCCCGGACTATCTGTTACCAGAGTATGCTGGAGGTTCCTCCACTGTGGTTCTGGGTGGACTATATTAAGGCGCCTTCCCGGCTGCGTGTAAAAAGTACATTCCTGTGGCCTGATGCTCTCCCACTCCCCTGGTGCAACTCTACATAATGCATTACTAATAACCCCATTCTGTCCACACCCTTGAACTAAGTCTATAGCTCCCAGGGTCACTACAACCCTGCTGTGTTGGTTCCATGGTGTCGATCCGGGTTAGGCGGCGGGGAATGCTTAGCACGGTCGCCTCTAACAAGTACATTTCTCTGGCTGGCTCTCTTCCACTCCTTGGTGGGTGTTTTGAGCATCTCCCATGGCTGCCTGGCACCAGTCCAGTGTATTCCTGTTGTAGCTCCTCTGCCACACCTGGGTGGGCTCCACAGAGCACCCACCCTTATACCAGCATTGTGTTCAGAGGTCAAAGGTGCCTGCTGTCAGCTGAGGCCGAGGTGACTGTGCCTGACCCTGAGTGAACCAGGGACACCGGTGCTCTTGGGAAGGAAACAAAGCAAAGTCACCTCAAAGCACTGTTTATTTCCAGGTTCTGCATCACTTTGACAAATGTGAAGCAATGACCATCTGCCGATGCCCCTGGCCTATCACCAAAGTGACCGGAGAACAGTAAAATGTAAATCACCCAAAAATCAATCTCAAACCGTCTGATTCCAAGCAACATTCATACATTTTATCCAAACAGAAATAAAAGGTCCCCTGACATCTTTTGACACTATTAGGGAGTTCTCTTGTTTTTATCAAACGGGACACGGAAAGCTGGTATTTCTTTTTATGGAAAACATGAACCCACATGCTCCTGACAGCAAACGATTGTTGGGTAAAATCAACCCCTGGTAAAAGTGTCAATCTTGACCCTTGGCTGCTGCCTTTGCTCCTTTGCTCCAGTTCTGAAGTCACCTGCTCTGGGGCTGTCATTGGTGGTCAGGCGGCTTTCACTAGAAGTCTGGTGGATCCTGAGTTGGGGTGATGCCCCTCCAGATTTCAAGACGCCTGATGCTCGCACCACACACACTGCGGGATCAGGAGGCCGAGTTGTACTGGGTGTGAATCCGCGTCCAGTGTAACCCTCAGACTGACCAGCGGAGGCGGGATCAGAGCCTCAGCCCGGCCGCCATCAAACCCACCGCCACAGCATTGGAGGAGCATGAGAGGTCACATCAGGCCCTGCCTCTCCCAACCCGCGTGTGACCCACTGTTGACCTCTGCTCAGTTCTACCACCGGCTCCAGCAGGCGGTAAATCCGAGTGCAACTTCCCTGGAATCAGGGACAACAACCAAAAAAGGACCCAGTCATTCTCAGTCCCTATGGTTATTCCTAATTCCTGGAGAGTTTTCTCATAGTTCTGGGCTTCAGAGGAGGGCAGATACTGACCAGAACAGTTTATTTGGGCCTGATATCTGCCTATGAAAAAACCACCATACTTGTAAGGAGACCACTGAGGTTCCCAGTCTTTCATTGTATTTGCCCAGTTAGTAGCCCCCCCCCCCCCTCCTTAACCCTGAACTGGCTGAAATGAAAGTTCTGGAGTCTCCTCCATTCCCATTGCTCGTGCTGCACACTCAACACAATAAACTTTTCAAATATTTAATGAGGGGCCATTTATTTTGAAATTCAGGTCCTAAATGGCCTGTAACATTGGGATTCACGTTACTCAAGGAATCCTGTGGGTGGGAGGTGGTAAGAGGATGTTTAAATGACCTGAACTCTCATCGCTGAGAACCGGCAGACAGTGTCCTGAAGTTCATGATTCTAGTCCAGGCCTCTCCGTGTCACCCTTTCTTTCTTATGAGGTCAGTATATTGAATACTTTACAATTACAATTGGGTAACTCTAATCTCTGTTGTGCACAAGGCTTAGAATTAGCAGTAGTGGTGCATGGAGTTCCAAATAAAAAACAAGGAACTATGATTACCGCGAAGTAAGTAACTGATCAATTTAAACTTGAAATTAGCATGAAATGCCTGGCGGATCCTCCAAATGTGAGTCTTTTGGGAGGTTTGTACTCTTCTCTCGAAATGGCTAAACTCAGCGTAGTACCTCGTGACGCCTCTGAAATTGGAATGAGACCAGATCAATTTGTAGTTCTGCATTCTAAGGCACCTGAAACTTGGTGCTTTACGCATGCTCGCCACTGCGTTTTTGCACTCTTTCTCTGACTACGTGAAGCTGGTGCTGCTTTTGTGTGGAAATTCACAGCTGTCAAGTCTCCCAGTGGGAAATGTCTTTCTTTAAATCAATTCTGACATTTTAACAGACATCAAGTTGTGTTCTGGGACTTGAAATGTTGCTGTTAACATTGTAACTCTGGGCTCAAAATCCCAGCAGTAAAGGGCAGTTCGGTTAAAAGCCTGGATTTGATGAAGATATCACACATGACAAGGGGGCACCTCACACCTATGAATGTCTTGGTGTGTGTCAAGCCTTGTGTCATGTTTTGACACATATCCCATGCGCACGGTAGCAGTGGTCTTTTCACAGATCCCTGTCACTGCACCCTGCAATGAGTGTTTACAGCCCGGGGTGTTTGTCAGCTCACCTGATATCAATACTGACTTGTTAGGAAAGGGGCTGATGCAGTAAAGGGGTTTGCCCATTCTGTTGCTGTGGATAAAAGTGATAGTACATTTCACCAATCAGCGAAAGAATTAAAGACTTCTAAAAGATTTTTAAGAAATTAGATGTTTTCAGATTCTCTACAGTGTATGGAATAATGAGAGGTGTGTTAGGTGTCCAGAACACAGGATATGAAGGAGAAATTCCACAGAAGCATCGAGGGGCTAGACAGCAATGTCCACCTATCTGTCTGTCTGACCTTGCTAACTTCTCTGGTAAACAAAGAGAGAGGGACGGCACGGCCAGCCTGCTCCGTGGACAGCAGCACATCTGGGTTTGGTGTAAAATATTTATTCTACAATACTGGTGCATGTGGTGGCCACTTCTAGGGGCTTTATGGTATGCATGAACTCAAGCCATGCTGCATATATAACTTCAGATCCTATATAAAAAGAGTTACTTAATACATTCTGGATGCATCTGAAGCCCAAATGCAGCCAGGTGGCTGATTTTGTAAAATGCTCTGCATCGGTGGCGAACCACCCCTGCTACAGAATATGCATTTCAGTTGTACAAGCGTATGTCCTCGCCCACTGACAGCACCGCAGTGAGTGCTTGGGTATGAAGTTGTGGCCGGATTAAATAAATGATTGCTTAGCTCATTCTGCCAAAAGCAAACCTATTCACATCTATTAGTTCTGTACATATTAGGGATATTAGGAGATCTACCCAAGATCAGACTTTGGTTGGGTTGTAGAATCTGGGATTCAACCTGAAGCTACAGACATTTACCATTAGACACTTCTTGTGATTATCACACCTAGGGCCATATGTATGAAAATAGAGTTTTGCGATTCTCATATTGCGATTTTCAGCGAATTGCAATTTGCGAATCGCAAAATGCAATGTATGTGGGACTTGCTAATAATTTTGAGAAACCCACATTTTCCTTATTTGCGAATCGCAAATTGAGATTCGCAACTAAGGAATACCTCCCCATTCATTCCTATGGGCTAAGAGGCCCATAGGAATGAATGGGAAGGCACTCTCAATTTGCGATTAGAAAATAGACAATCGCAAATTGAGAATGCAATTTCAAGGGTGCCTGGGTGTCAAAAGGACACCCTGTTGCACCCCTGAAATATGCATGTGTGCACATGTGGCACACATACATGCCCTAAGGGCATGTATGTCTCCTCCATCGGCATTAGGCATTGGGCCAGAGCCCGTTTAACCTCCTTCCTCTCCAACCGCACCAAGTCAGTTAAACTCGGCGACTTCTACTCCCTAGTATTCACCCTCCCCTGTGGTGTGCCCCAAGGATCCTCCCTAAGTCCGACCTTATTTAACAACTATGTGTCGGACTTGGCCAGGGTCATCAAAGCACACGGGATGAGATTAACCTCATAGGCCAATGACACCCAACTGGTGCTAACAGTACACAATGATGGAGGAGCAGTTGCTGCCAGTTTTCAAGAGGGAATGCTAGCAATCAGCTCTTGGATGGCAAACAACTGCCTAAAGTTGAACTCCGATAAAACGGAGGTAATGATCTTTGGCAGCCTGGCCCCTGGTTGGTCTTCCTCTTGGTGGCCAACTGAGTTAGGATCTCCTCCCGCACCTGTCACAAAGGTCAGGAATCTGGGCGTAATGTTCGACGACAAGTTGTCTTTCATCCACCACGCTAACGCGGTGTTATGGCTGTCTTTTTGCCAGCTCCCTGGAGAAGGAGAATGATGGAGGGTGACTCCAGCCTATCACCCTCGTAGCATAGGGATTAGGCCGATAGACAGGGACCCTGTCTTACAGATATAAGGGCATTTTCGTGCCATTTCCCTTAGAGTAAGGCTTATGAATTTAAGTAAGGGGTTAGATATATAAGTATTAGTCATGATTTACTCATTTGCTAACATGCCGATCTGTTTCTCGTGGAGCTATGCATATTATGGGCTCCGTAGGCCTTAAACGAGACAGACTCCATTTTGCTTTCTGCCCGGTAGCTCGAGAAGGCTTTCTAGGTGAAATGTAATGTTTTAGTTTCAAGCTGTTGTTCGCTTGGAGAGAACCGGTTCAGGCTGACCCTTATCGAAGGAATGTATTTTTCTCCACTCCGAAGACACAACTTCAGGCCGGCCGGCTGGGAAAGTGTCCTTGGTACGGGGAGGTACAAGAATTTGGTGGGCGGCAGGTTACTGGCCGTGAATTTCCATGAAGGAACGGGCTTTGATATTAGCGAAGGTGTTAGTCTTTCAGTCAGTTAGTCCGTAGGCGGCATCTAGCCGTTAGCATCTCTGCCATTATTCACTTTTATGGTGGACAAGTCGCCATCTTTGAAGTCGGAGAAAGATTAAGACCGAAACTCTCTGAAGATAGACTGAACGAGAAGTGGCGCGGAGCGCACTAATGCAGAGAGAGAGAGAGAGACGGTAGCTAATTAACAGCAAGGTTCCGAGGTCCTGAGGGAGAGCAGACGAGTTTGAGCCTATCGGTGCAGACGTGTACTTGTGACGGCTGAGGGTGACTGCAAAGCGAGCCAGGACCCAGAGACGAGACAGGAGCCTAGATGACTGCCGAGTCCCGATTTCCCATTAACCAGGTGAAGTCCAACCTATTCTTATAGTGCGTGCACCCTAATCTTTATCTTTTATTCCCTTTGCAAATGTAATGCTGCTTAGTAATGTGATTTATGTCTATTGTTAATAAATACCCTAATTCATATAGAATTATTGTGTACCTGGTGCTTATGTTCAATCTTGGTAAATGAGGCTTCTAGTTGAGCACTATTAAGACGAACGGATGAGAAATCCCGATCAAACGAATGGTAGCCAAATAAAGAGGGAGTGAGTGGACCTTTGATGTCATGAGCACGGAGTACATTATACAATCTGAACTCATATCCAAAGTTATTATTTTAGTTCTATCCTAAGTAGACTGTTGAGATATCATCCCAATAATGTTTCATAGGAATGTGGTCGTCGTTGATATGCGGCGTTAATGAGAACGGCAGGAGGGATACTGCCGTGTAAAGCCACCGGATTGTGGTATAAGACTAAATGAGAACGACAGGGGGGACACTGTCGCGGATGTTTCGCAGGATCGCGAACGCTTGGAAAAGGGAGCATTGGGTTCTGCAGGCCCGTGTGTAGACACGCCGGATTGTGTGTCAGATCTGCCCTAGGGTAGAACGGTCTGGGTCGGGGCGACCGCGAGGCCAACTGATGTGAATAAGATATTGTAAAAAACTCCATATATGTATATTGTCATTCCCCATTCTTAGGTGCAATCTGTATATTTATCTGTATAGCTACTCATTGTGAATACGATCTAAGAAGGGAAGGTGAGTACGTTTTGGCTGGGTCACAGGGGCCCCTGGGGGCTGATCCCATCTAGACAGGAAATCCAGCCATTACATCTGGCGTCACGAACTGTTTACGAAGCCTGTGTGCATTTTGTTGTTTTGATCTCGTTGGTTTGCGCTCGGCTTGTACGTATAAAATTTTGTTTATAATTGTGTATATATTTTTTGCGTGTTAATATGTTTCCGAAAAAATCTCCGTCGGTTTTCAAATTGCCGATTCAGATTCCCGGCTGGGAGTCTACGCCTTACGAGGCCTTGGCCCGCGAGTGGGCTGATTCTACTGGTTTAAGTGAAAATTGGTCTTCATTCTTGGAGCAGGCGGAGCCTGCTGATGTGATTTCGTGCCTACAGAAAGCGCCAGTAGTGAAGGGTGATGAGCTTCCTATTTTAGGACGCAGAGGGTGGATTGTTCTTACTGCATACAGAATGTTGCATGAGAAGTTTGTTCAATTACAGAAACAATTTAAAGATACGGAAGGACAGTGTGTTGAGTTGCAAAATTCGCATACTCTTTTACGTTGTCAAAATAAACTGCTTGCCGACAAACTTGAAACGTACCAGACCATTGCCGAAAGAGCTGCGGTCCGTATTGCACGATATAAATACAAACATCGTCGTGGGCGCGTGTCGTCCCGTAAAGTGCGTATGATTGTAGCAAAAGCTGGAATGGATTGGAACCCCGATGAGTGGGACGGTAATATCTGGGATTCTCATACTTCTGACTCCTCGGCAGAGGAGGGTGATAAGCGCGAGTCTTCTCGCTCCGGACGTGATTGTAAATCTGCTTCATGCATTGATTTGACTACCGATTCTGACCGTGCTCGTTCTTCCCGTGCGGATGACGTAGCTTGCCCTGATTGTTCTGTTAAATCTAAAATGCGGGCTTCCACGGAAGCTCTTCCCGCAGTTTCTGCTCACCCGATCTTTCGACGGAAATTACAACAAGCCCCTGGTAATCCGGGTGGCATCCCTCTTGACTGTATTGAAGATTTTACTCAGCAGGAGATTAGTGACATCCTGCAACGTTTTAAACAACGGCCTGGTGAGGCCTTGCTTACCTGGATGGTGCGTCTTTATGAGCTTGGCGCTTCCGGTATTATGCTCGATGCTGTTGATTGCTTACGATTTTGCTCTTTGAGTTCTGATTCTACTATTCAGGACCATTTTCGAAATTTTAATGGTAATGTCCAAACTTCTTTGCTCCAACTTGCGTCTGATGGCTGTAATCATAAATATCCAACAGAGTCTGATTGGCCCTCTGATGAAAAGCCGTGGTATACTCTGCGCGATGCGTCGCAACGCTTAAAGGAGGAAGTCATGAAAACGTGTATCTTCCTTAGTACTGCTGACAGGTTATTGGATGGTTTGTTAACATCTTCCGTGCGTAACCGCATTATACGTACTTCTCCTGTTGCTTACAAGCAGGTCATGATGACACTATTGATTAATCAAACTGGCAATCCTTTGTCTGCTGTGCTTGAGTCTGTTCGTCAGCTTGGTGAGCTGGGTGAATGGTTTAAACCTGAAAGACAATCCCGACCTGAGGGTCGTACTGGTGGGGACTATAAGTTCTCTAGGCGCGACATGTTTCTTGCTCTCATTGCTGATGGTGTCAAAAGGGAAGAGATTGATGGTGAACCTAATAATATCCTATGGGATATGTTTCGTAAGCGTGGTTTGGATCGGAAGGAAGGTGCCCGTCGTGTGCGAAAGAATGATTATGATCGTGGTTCGGATGACAGTGGTGATGAGAGACGACGTGTGACTTTTGATCGCCGTGATGATCGGCGCCAAGAACGTGGTGATTCCCCCCGTCGTAGTGATGGGAGGGGGAGAGAGGATGATCGTGAAAGGGGAAGAGATGATCGTGGTTCTAACAGACGTAGAGATGCAAGGAGTTTTTCCCCTGATGTACGTAGGAGGGAGGATCGTAACAGACTCTCTGACCGTAACTCACAACTTTTTGAACCTGACACTAATCCGTTTCGTACTGGAGACGGATATGAACAAGAAATTCTGATACCGAAGAAAACTGAAAACATCTACCCTGATCTGTCTTGGTTGACGGAACGCGGGAAAAAGGACTAGGAAATAGGTCAAGCTCCGGTACGCAGGTGGGCCCACAGAGATTACAGACCATATGTAGATATTGAGATTTTTTGGAAACATCGTAATATCCAAAGGGCCCGAGCGTTAGTTGATACTGGGGCGGAGGCCACTTTAATTCATGGTAAAGCAAGGAAATTTCATGGACAGTCTTTTACAATTACCGGCCTGGGTGGTAAAGAAACGCCCGCAGTTCAAACTGCACTTGAGATTAAAATTGGTAGGATTCCTCGTAGAGAATACTCTGTGTTGGTTGTGCCACTTTTGGAATATATTATTGGAATTGACATCTTGAAAGGTATGACTTTGCATTTGGATGATGGTTACTATCAGTTTGGTACTAGACAGTACATTTCGACCAGACCCGTACGGGTTGGCCGTTTACGCATGCCACCTATTAAGATCCCTTTAGCGACGAAAGTGATTTCTCAGAAACAATATCGCATCCCAGGTGGTCATGAAGAAATTACAGCTACGATTCAGGATTTGGTTGACGCGGGAGTCATTACTCCGGTCACATCCGCTTGGAATAATCCTGTTTGGCCCGTGCGCAAAAGTGACAACTCTTGGCGCATGACTGTTGATTATCGAGAATTGAATAAACATACACCTAAATTGACTGTGGCAGTGCCTGACATTGTTACATTGATCGAGAGAATTCAAAAGCATCCTGGTACATGGTATGCTTCTATCGATATTGCTAATGCATTCTTTTCGATTCCGATTGCCCCCGAATGCCAAGAACAATTCAGTTTTACATGGAATGGACGTCAAATGACGTTCCGGAGTCTTCCTCAAGGCTATGTACATAGCCCTACAATCTGTCACCGGCTGGTGGCGGAACATTTGTCTGAAGTGCCTTCGATTCCACAAGTTCAGATTTGTCATTATATTGATGACATTTTGATTCAAGGTGAAACGCAAGACCAAGTACAGTCTCATTTAGATCAGATCATTGACTGTTTGCGAGCAAAAGGTTGGGAAATCAATCCTGACAAATTACAAACTCCATCCCAAGCTGTGAAATTTCTAGGAATTAATTGGCATGAAGGTCACAGAGAAGTGATCCCACAAGTTAAACGTAAAATACTTGATTTTGCTGTTCCCAGAAATAGGAAAGAGGCGCAATCCTTTATTGGGTTGTTTGGATTTTGGCGCCAACATATTCCACATTTGAGTCAAATCTTGGCTCCACTGTATCGAGTCACTCGTAAAAAGAATGCGTTTGAGTGGGGTGAACCTCAACAGACTGCTTTTGATTTGGCTAAAGAAGCTATTCAGTATGCTTTGGATTTGTGGCCCGTGAGTGAGGGTAATGTGGATTTGAATGTGTCCGTGGAAGGTCTGTATGCCAATTGGAGTTTGTGGCAAAAGCAGGGCAGACAAAAAGTGCCATTAGGTTTTTGGACCAAAAAGCTACCAGAGGCTGGTGAGCGTTACTCTCCTTTTGAAAAACAGTTGCTTGCTTGTTATTGGGCTCTGGTGGATACCGAGCAATTGACTTTAGGCCATGCTGTGGTTTTGAGGCCTGAGATTCCTATCATGCAGTGGGTTTTGAGTTCACCGAAGTCCCATCGAATTGGACATGCTCAGGAGGCTAGTGTGATTAAATGGAAATGGTACATTCAGGACAGGGCACGTGTGGGTCCGAAAGGTGTGGCGGTTCTACATGAGCGAGTGGCGCAGGCGCCCTCCAATGAAGCTGAGAGTGAGCGTTCGGTTCCCGTAGTGCAGGAGTCTCCCGTGAAGTGGGGTAAATCATTTGATGATCTGTCCGTGGAGGATAGAAAACATGTGTGGTTTACGGATGGTTCTGCGAAGTTCATTGGTGACAAGAGGCATTGGAAAGCTGTCTCCTATAACCCGATTACAAAGAAATTATTGAGCACAACTGGAGACGGTAAGAGTAGTCAATATGCTGAACTCTATGCAGTTTACCAAGTTTTGAAACAGGAGTTACCAGGTACATGTCATATTTTCACTGATTCTTGGTCCACTGCAAATGGACTAGCGGTGTGGTTGCCTACATGGCATTCGCACAATTGGGAATTGCACTCTAAAGAATTATGGGGTAAAGAGTTGTGGCAAGAAATTTGGGAAATGCTTCCGCAGAGTACTGTAACAATCTTTCACGTGGATGCTCATACTCCAATCGACTCCCTTGACAAATTTTTCCATAACATTGCAGATGAACAGTCTAAAATTTCTGAGGCAGTGGTTGACATGCAAGATTCTGATTTGGCGGGATTGGCGAAATGGGCCCATCAGAAAGCAGGACATTTTGGAGAGAAAGCCACTAACAGGTGGGCTGCTGATAGAGGAATTCATATTCCCTTTTCTTTAATTAAAGATGCCATTTTACATTGCCCCATTTGCCAGCATTCTAGAAAGAAGGAGGTGCCTCAAATTGTTCGAGGTCACTTACATCGAGGTAAATTGCCCGCCCAAATTTGGCAGATTGATTATATTGGTCCGCTCCCCATGAGCAGAAATTGTCAATACATTTGTACAGCAGTTGATACTTATAGTGGCCTTTTGGTCGCTTTCCCTTGCAAGAATGCTACCCAAGTGAATACAATTAAAACCCTGGAGCTGATTATTTTATATTATGGTGTCCCATTCCAAATTCAATCAGATAATGCATCCCACTTTCGTGGAAGATTAGTGCAGGAATTCTGTATGGAGAACAATATCGATTGGGTGTTTCATATTCCATATTATCCACAGGCTTCAGGACTGATTGAGAGAATGAATGGCTTGTTGAAAGAACAGTTGCGCAAGTTGACTGATGACCGTTACAGCCAGTGGAGAGATGTTTTACTTCAAGCCTTATTAATATTGAATAATCGTCCTTTGTTGCATGCTGAATCTCCTCTGATGCGTTTGTTTCCTCCACATGTTGATGCGAAACCTAATTCTGTTGCTACCACTGTGATTTATTGGGAAATTACCCCCGGTGCTATGGCTCCATGTAGAGCAACCCCAGGTTCCGCAGGCCTCGACCTGCATGCATTAAATGATGCACACTTCCCAGGAAAAGATCGAATCATTGTTGAAACTGGCGTTGGTGTCTCTATACCTGCCGGTAGTTTTGGATTAATTGCCCCTAGATCTGGCCTGGCCCTGAAAGGTGTTCAAGTCCTTGGTGGCGTGATCGACAGTGATTATCAGGGAGAGATTAAGGTTCTCTTGCTTAATAGCAGTGAGACGGATTTGTTTATCAAAAAGTCTGACCGTGTTGCTCAGTTATTGATTATGCCTGTCTTCAGTGGTGAGATCAAAAAAGGCTCTGCCCCAACGTTGCTAACTGTGCGAGGACAAAAAGGCTTCGGATCTTCTGATCTTCCTGGAGCTAAAATATGGGTGCAATCGCCTAAAAATCCTCCTGAACAGGCTGATATTATTGCGACCGGTCATGACAACACCGTTTTGGTGATGAAGCCAGGGCAAGATGGCTGGGAAGCTGTCCCAGCTGATAAATGTTACTTACGAGAATGATTAAGGCCTGTGTTTGTATTCTTTCAGATCATTCTTTGGACTGCTGCTGCAGGATGTGTCGTCGTTGGACTCCTTTTGGCTTGCTACGCCGGGAGAGGAGAGCATCTACCGACGCCGAGTGATGGGATAACAAGAGCCGCGCGGTCCGCGTGGCAGAAGTCCTCCAATTTTTGGATCACACTCGCGAAGCGAGTGACGAACTCTCCGCATTTTTGCCTTACACCCATGAAGTCCGTTACTGACATTTTATCAACCTGTTTGGTTGCTGTCCCCGCATCTACTGATACACTTCGTCATGTATTCAATATATCCAGTGCCCGACCTAATGTCATTTTGGGCGACTTCTTGGCCCATGAGTATTGTCCCTCATGTACTCTTCTTCCAGACCAGGATGTCCTACTTAATTCCAGAATCACTACTTTTAACATTACCCCTGGTGACCTTTGCTTCATGATGACTTGTAATCCTAAAGCCATCTCTGAATGTTTGCGGTTGAAACTCCAAGCCGCTACTACTTTTTCATTTCACCAGCGTTTGTTATGTATGGAAAGACTTCCTAATTCATGTTTTTCAGTGAAGAACAATATGACTTGCAAAGGTTTAGTTGTCGCCACTAGCCATTATCGTTCAATGTTGTTACCGGCTGGGTGGCTCTTTTCATGCGGGAATTCATCTTGGCCCTATATTCCTGCGAATATTTCTGGTGGCCCATGTGCCATCACTAGATTAAGTTTGTTAATGTTTTCTTCACATCCTCCTTCCCATTCCCGTATTGTTCGAGACTCTATGTCATTGCATGAAGACTGTGATTCCTCTGTTCATCTTTATTCCAGATCAGAATATCTTGGTTTAGCTTTTTCCATTATTGGTGTTCCTGCATTGGCCGTTTATAATGCCAAAACAATCGGCAAAATGGCCTGCTGGATGGTCAAATCGATCAACCAGACTTCTACTGTTCTGTCCGATTTATTATTAGATTCCCAAGGTGAACGTAGAGCTATTTTGCAGAATCGTGCCGCTATCGATTATTTGTTGCTAAAACACGGGCATGAATGCTCTGATTTTGAAGGTCTATGCTGTTTTAATTTGTCTGACCATTCTAAAGATATCCAGTCCCATATTAATAAACTCCACGACTTGACTGCAGAAATTAGAGAACACATAGATCAGGGTTTCTTTGACTGGCTTTTTAATTGGCTCCCTGACATGCATTTTTTACGACAAATTTTGGGAGGGGTTATTATTATTGTCTGCATCCTTATAGCGATTTGTTGCTTTATTCAGTGTATCCCTTCCCTGCTACAATTTTTTAGACTTACGAAGAATCGTAGATCAGTTAGTTTTGTTTCATATTATTCATCTACTGACGTTAGTTCCATTTAATTGCTGGTTAATAGACTGGAGTCAAGGGGTGTAATGTTATGGCTGTCTTTTTGCCAGCTCCCTGGAGAAGGAGAATGATGGAGGGTGACTCCAGCCTATCACCCTCGTAGCATAGGGATTAGGCCGATAGACAGGGACCCTGTCTTACAGATATAAGGGCATTTTCGTGCCATTTCCCTTAGAGTAAGGCTTATGAATTTAAGTAAGGGGTTAGATATATAAGTATTAGTCATGATTTACTCATTTGCTAACATGCCGATCTGTTTCTCGTGGAGCTATGCATATTATGGGCTCCGTAGGCCTTAAACGAGACAGACTCCATTTTGCTTTCTGCCCGGTAGCTCGAGAAGGCTTTCTAGGTGAAATGTAATGTTTTAGTTTCAAGCTGTTGTTCGCTTGGAGAGAACCGGTTCAGGCTGACCCTTATCGAAGGAATGTATTTTTCTCCACTCCGAAGACACAACTTCAGGCCGGCCGGCTGGGAAAGTGTCCTTGGTACGGGGAGGTACAAGAATTTGGTGGGCGGCAGGTTACTGGCCGTGAATTTCCATGAAGGAACGGGCTTTGATATTAGCGAAGGTGTTAGTCTTTCAGTCAGTTAGTCCGTAGGCGGCATCTAGCCGTTAGCATCTCTGCCATTATTCACTTTTATGGTGGACAAGTCGCCATCTTTGAAGTCGGAGAAAGATTAAGACCGAAACTCTCTGAAGATAGACTGAACGAGAAGTGGCGCGGAGCGCACTAATGCAGAGAGAGAGAGAGAGACGGTAGCTAATTAACAGCAAGGTTCCGAGGTCCTGAGGGAGAGCAGACGAGTTTGAGCCTATCGGTGCAGACGTGTACTTGTGACGGCTGAGGGTGACTGCAAAGCGAGCCAGGACCCAGAGACGAGACAGGAGCCTAGATGACTGCCGAGTCCCGATTTCCCATTAACCAGGTGAAGTCCAACCTATTCTTATAGTGCGTGCACCCTAATCTTTATCTTTTATTCCCTTTGCAAATGTAATGCTGCTTAGTAATGTGATTTATGTCTATTGTTAATAAATACCCTAATTCATATAGAATTATTGTGTACCTGGTGCTTATGTTCAATCTTGGTAAATGAGGCTTCTAGTTGAGCACTATTAAGACGAACGGATGAGAAATCCCGATCAAACGAATGGTAGCCAAATAAAGAGGGAGTGAGTGGACCTTTGATGTCATGAGCACGGAGTACATTATACAATCTGAACTCATATCCAAAGTTATTATTTTAGTTCTATCCTAAGTAGACTGTTGAGATATCATCCCAATAATGTTTCATAGGAATGTGGTCGTCGTTGATATGCGGCGTTAATGAGAACGGCAGGAGGGATACTGCCGTGTAAAGCCACCGGATTGTGGTATAAGACTAAATGAGAACGACAGGGGGGACACTGTCGCGGATGTTTCGCAGGATCGCGAACGCTTGGAAAAGGGAGCATTGGGTTCTGCAGGCCCGTGTGTAGACACGCCGGATTGTGTGTCAGATCTGCCCTAGGGTAGAACGGTCTGGGTCGGGGCGACCGCGAGGCCAACTGATGTGAATAAGATATTGTAAAAAACTCCATATATGTATATTGTCATTCCCCATTCTTAGGTGCAATCTGTATATTTATCTGTATAGCTACTCATTGTGAATACGATCTAAGAAGGGAAGGTGAGTACGTTTTGGCTGGGTCACAGGGGCCCCTGGGGGCTGATCCCATCTAGACAGGAAATCCAGCCATTACACGCGGTCGTCTCATCAACCTTCTACACTCTTAAAATGATAAGGAAACTCCTACCATTCCTCCCCCCCGGCGCCGGTAAGAATCTCATAAGCACATTGGTGATGTCAAAAGTTGACTATTGCAATGGACTCCTCCTAAACGCCCAGGAAAAAGTCCTTAACAAACTACAACTAGTTCAGAACTCAGCTGCCAGGATTCTGTCCGGCACCCCCAAGTTCAAGTCGATCTCCCGAGTTGTACGTCAGCTTCACTGGCTGCCTATCAGAAGTCAAACTAAATTTAAGGCACTATGCATTGCATATAAAGAAATCAATAACACTGGACCTGAGTTACGAATAAAAGGTACTCTGCCCATACACCCCCAACAGACCCTTGCGCTCCTCCTCGGCCCACCTCCTGACTACGCCTCGGACAAAGAAAACATCTTGGGGAGACTGACGATTCACAGTTGCCACGGCTAGACTGTGGCCCTCCCCCTCCATATCAAAACCAGCCCCACCCTCCTAACGTTCAGGAAACAAGTAAAAAACTGGCTTTTCAACCAGTAGTCATCAAATTCCAGCTGTTCTCCTTTAACTCCACAGCGCCGAGACACCCCAGGTTATTTGCGCGCTATATAATTCGCACAAATAAATAAATATGTGTGCCACATGGTACTTTAAAGAGTGCAAAATAGTGCATTTTTAAGAGAAATCGCAAATTACCACCAACTTGAAGTTGGTGGTAATTTGCGATTCCTTAAGGCCAAATCACACCTTCTTATGTGCTTCTTACAATGCATTTAAGGACTCGCAATTTGTGTTTCCTTAAATGCAATAGCAAAATAGGGAATCGCAAAATTTGTGATTCCTTATTTTGCGAGGTGGTTTTTGTGTGCTACATTGCGCACTGCTAATTGGCAAACACAAACGCTGAAATTCAGCAAATTTCAGTGTTTGCAATCGCAAATTGGCTTCATACATATGGCCCTTGGTGCCTTTCTGCCTCCACATGTGGCTAATTCCATGATGAAGCGTGGGCTCGCCTTTTCTTTGGACAGGCGTTTGTCAAAGCTTCTGCCACTGCTGGAGCTACAGACTTTTGTCAATCTTTTCCTTGCTGTGTTATACATCAGCACGGCTACTGTACCATGCTGGTTGAAAGTTTTTTTTAAAATTGCTTGCGTTGATTGCCCTTTTGTTGTTTTTTTCCTGCTTTCATCCATGCAGCATAGCAGTTGTAATGCTGTACAACATGGCTACAAAAATGCCTTAACATAGCTAATATATCTCACATAAGCGAGACCTCTTGGCTTTGCCAATGCTTGTTACTTTAGTGCTTGCTGGATCTGATTTTTTTTATATCTGGTTTCATACTGGAAAGAGTTTCCAGACACAAAAAAAGTGAATTCACAGGGCTTCACAAGACCTACCTGAAATAAGCCGACATTCTGACAGCATGTTTATCAGGGGTTACGCCACCAAAAGGGATGTAAGATGGCCGAGCCAGAAGCGTCCAACCAAGTGGCTCATCCATCACAAAACCACCATCCTAGCATCAAAAAGATGCCTGGGATGGGTGACTCCCGTAAGTGGTCGACCGCTTTCCCGATACGACCCAGCAGTAAATCAAGACCTGAGGTTTTTCTTGTCTGACTTTATCAATCTTCATTGTAGAAGTATTAAGTAATCAGTAATAAATAATGTCTCCTTGATCCACAGTACCATCCCAGGACACTGCATGTATCATCATCAAAGACATCAGTGATAGCACACACTGTCACACCATGAATTATAGTCATGTTGAGAGTAACACAACATAAGGCTATTTGTTTCTAAGGTTCAGCTGTGCGCAGAAAGGGACGCAATACTAGTTATTTTTTTTAAAGGGCTACGTCTCATTCCATGCACTTTCTCAGCACTTAGCAGTGTCTTCATATTTAGGCCGTTTACACTGAAATTCCAATCAACCTTCCTCCCCTCATCCCCAAAATCAAAAATGCAAAGTGTGAGCACTTTCTTGAAGTCCGACTGCCCCTGAACTCTGCACTTCAGTTTCTCCTGACATGTCAAGACATGTAAGTCGTGAGCCTGGGAGACAAATTGTTTTGCTAGTTTGTGCTTTATGGAAGTGTTGAGCTTTTCCTGAAGGTATTCTCTCTGATAATAGGTGAAGAAGGGATTTCAGCATAAAAAACTGCTGTGAGGCTCTCTTGACTTTGTGTCTTGAAAAAAGTCTACTGTAAACTTGCTTTGAATTGTGATAAGCAGGGTATAAGTCGGGTTGTGGTCGCCGGTGAATGGAGATCCACAATACTTTTAGAGAGTGGGCACTGTTTCCCTTATTCCAAGGAATTGAGCCTGAGAGTTCCCCTTTTCAGGTCTCACCTGTGAAAGCGTATGTGTTCCTCACTTGTGAGCGGTATTGTTTACAATAAAGGCCTTGGCGCCCACCCGTTGGTTACCATTTGTTGGCTTAATTGTGTCACTTTCTTCGCTACTTCTGAAATTGACCGGGCATCACTTCCTTTTCTTTCTGTGGAGCATGGACCAAGTACAGATTGCTTCCTCTCGATTTGTTTCTGTCGGCTGGTCACGCTGTGATGAGGTATGCGTTTCAGAAAGCAGTTCTCGTGCTGCTTTCTTCATTTGTTGTGTTTTTAAACATATTTTGGGGCATTGTTTATCTACACCGGCACCTTTTGGCTTACTTGTACAAAATATATATATATTTCTACATGGGTTGGATTAAGTTGTTATAACGTATAAATGCTATACTTACAGCACATGCACACCTTCATTTGCCACCATACGCTTATTTTCGTTGCCTTCCAGGCATCAATTCCCATTATGCCTCATGCCTTTGTGTTGATCTTAAGTTTGATTACTTGCTTAAGCTAATTACACCCACCACTGTACTACTTTATGCCACTCTATTCTACTCCACTCTATGCCACTCCACTCTACACCACTCCACTTTAAGCCTCTACATTATCCACCACTCCCTTGAATGCCACTCCAATCTGTGCCACACCACTCTGTGCCACTCCACTATAAGCCACTCTACTTTACACCACGCTATGCCACTCCAGTCTTAGCACCCTACTCTACCCTACTTGACTCTATGCCACTCCAGTCCACTCTATGCCAGTCCACTCAACTCCACTCTACTTGATGCCAATCTATTCAATGCCATTCTACTCTAAGCCACTCCACTTTACACCACTCCACCCTATGCTACTCCATTCTATGCCACACTGCTTCACTCATCTCTGAGCCTCCCTACTCAACGCCACACACTACTAACTTTAGCCATGCTGAAACGCAGCCGTGCTGATGTACAACATGACTGAAAGACATTGGAATATTCAATGGCTCTCACATATGCGAAACCTCTTGGCTTTGCCAATGCTTGTTAATGTGAGGCTGCACAATGGAAGCTCTGGCAGTGCCAACACATTTGTTTGATTTTTGTAGTGTCTCTTCGGACACGTTTTTCTTGCCAAATCACATCAGTTGTGTGCTCAGCATGTGGTGCTGTGTCATAGCACATAAACCCCAATTTAACTCTAATTGTTTATAGGAAATAAAGGTGTTTTTTTAGCACCTCGCTTTATTTTGAGAGGTGCGTCGGTTTGTGTTACTTAATATTGTAATGCAAGAATCTGCTCTTCAAATGTCACCTGGTCCTCTCTCTCCCCTACTTGCCTGATGAACTTTGACCTGTTGCGAGACTCATTAAAAGTTTCAGAACAGCAAGAGAATAAATGACATTTTTATGCAACAAATACATCTTTAGAGCTGGACCAGTTTTGGGGGCAGAAACTAGGATCTTTTCTCAAAAGCAGTTTTAAGTTTTCAAACCTTTCTTTGTTTCCTTGTTTCTTTCTTTCTTTCTTTACTTAATTTATTTGGTTCATAATAAAAAGACAAACCATAAAAACACATACATATTAAGAACAATTAGACAAATAGTTACAAATATAAAAATATTTTAAAAACATAGATAAGAGAGAGAGCTTGTATAAAACGAGGCTTGGGCATAAAATTCGCTCCGCTCGCAGAGTTTCCGGAGTTTTGGCCACTGCGTGTTCCGCTGAGAGCGCGGATTTCTGAAAAACTCTGCGTTGTGGCGCAGAGTGGAGTTTTTACTTTCGCACGGCTTGCCAACGTTAAGTTGGTGAGCGCAAGCCAGGAAAATTGCATGCTAGGCCATCTCCTGGCGAAATTTCTCAACTCGGGCAGTCGCCGCAGATGGCTACCGCTCGCGCTCAGAAACCTGCCGAACCTCGCCCAGCCCTATCAAACACTGAAGAGTTGCACATTTCTGGCATTTCATACCAAAATAAAACTTTCTGTGCCACAGAGAAATGTTCCAAGTACAGTTGAGAGGAAGGAAACATTTGAAAACTGGAAGCTGCATTGATTAAACTTGTAGTTTTAACATCAAGTGATGGATATTGGAGGCCTATGACCTAACTTACCATGACATCACTTACTGTGATGTAAATGGACCGATTTATGTTGTTAAATAACCAATAAAATCTTTAGCACGCTTTTCTCTCCTTTCCTTGAAACTTTGAGTTACCGTCTAGAGTATTTTGTTGCTGAATTGAGTTGATAGGTTTTTGTCAGGCTCTGTGTCACTGTGGTATCCGCTGACACTGGGGTACCACTTTGCACAGTAATACTGCGCCGCGTCTGTGATCTTGGCATCTTTTATAATGAGCTGGTACCCGGTTCCCGCGCTGTTCACTGCGGCAGTGAAGTGGTCAGATGACATCTCAGGGCCATATGTAGGGTCGCTCCAGGAGTGATAATGATACAGAATGAGCTGTGGGGCTTCTCCTGGGGTCTGTCTGTAGAATGATACAACATGGCTCTCTTTCACCCCAACCTCACAGCCAATCGTGGCCCTTTGTCCGAGGCTGACCTCAACCGTGGGAGATATCACAGGTTTCTGAGCCTGGACATCTGTGTGTGTGTGAGAGAGAGAGAGAGAGAGAGTGAGAGAGAGAAAAGAGATACAACATTTTATGGATACATACAGTAAAATAAGCATAATTATATGCACGGCTTCCCCAAAACAGGCAAACACACTTCAGATCTTGCACACTCACAGGATGTCCACAGCAGGACACAGAAGGCCAGGGTCTGCAGCAGCCTCATTCTTTCAGGGTCGGGGGCTCCTTTCTGGACCTTGAGCACAGAGATGTACAAAAGGCGAAGTCTGAGAAGCTTAATATATGCATCAGTCCCCCAGGGGGACCGAGAGGCAGGTATGCAAATATGAAATGCACTTAACACATCACTGGACCGAACAGGAGCACAGAAACTGACTATATTCACAGATTTTATTCAAGGTGTTGCTGCCTGCATGTAGGAAATTGTTGCTGCTTCCAACGTGTGTAACATTTTGGTAACAATGTATTAATTACATGTACATTTTTTCACAAGTTTGTCAATGTTGTAATTATTTCCGATGCTTGTGAAGGGTCAAACCACTCCTGTTTTTAAAGTATTATACCCAGCTTTCGTTAAACTGTAAAGCGACAAAACCCTCTTTGATAATGTTGTGGAAACTCTAACATTTGTGACTCACAAACTCTAGAGAGAACCAGAGTAGACTCCCTGCAGGTGTGGATGTAGTAATTACACAAGACGTTCAAGATGCCCCTTCACAGAACACTACTCCTTCACACTACACCTTCACACTATACTCGTCCCTTCCTCTCCTCTGGGCTCAGGAGACTCTTCCAGCCAGGGGTCTCTAGCTGTATTCTTTTTTTAAGCTTCAGACACGTGCAGTGATCCGTTGCCTCCGGCTCATCTTACGATATAGAAGTAAACCACACATACATAAGCACCTACATATATTCCTTCATACTCATGCAGACATATATACATATATACTATACATATGTATCCTCCACCCGACACTATTGACCTTTGCACTTCAAGTTCTGGTCCTTTTGATCACCAGCCTAGACCCAAGAATCCTCTAACAAGGGCCTCCCTGTGGGGGCTCCTGTGTCAGACCTGTGGGGGCTCCACAGAGGGTCTCCTCCAAGGCATAGTTCATCACCTGTGAGCAGCCCTCCTGTGTGCCTGCAGCCTACTAAAGATGAAGCTTGCACTCGGTTGAATTCATATAAGTATACCAAAATTACAGAGCATGTATTCAAGACTAAAATGTGTATATTTCCAAAAGTCGAAAGCTAATAGTTGTAGAAAAAAGGTTGAATTTCCCAAAGTATTTTGATATTTGAATATCAAATCATGCTGTTTTGAGAAGACTTATTACTGATATTATTACCTTGGTGCTGGAGGCGTTGCTGCTTTGGCTGTTATGAATTACCTATGTTCAGGGCCACTGGAATTATGGGATAGGGAAGGGCCAAATTAAGCAGCAGGCTTGAGTAAATTATGCAGCAACAAAAGCAAAATATGCCGCATAATGCTGCACATTTTGTGATAGTTTTACATCATTATTTTTACACTTGTTTACTCTGTCTGGGCATTTGTTGGACCTCATTAGTACCAGTTTAACACCCAAATATAGCAAAAGGCAACAGAAAGGCGACCCATCAACCTTTTCAAAGGGCTTTCCACTGAGTGTCAACATGTGTTGCTGTATTTGTTGTAACTTTTGAACCGTTTGAGCTAGAAACCAATTATTTTTGTTAAAATCTATAGCTTGTGGAGCAGATGATGGATTATGTGGCACATGCTACAAATGTATAATTATGATAAATACCCCGCAGCTGCACAATCGCATATATCCTGTGGCCCTACCGATGCAGATACATGGACACTCATATTCTAGCAATGAAGGATGGCTCTAAAGTGGACTGGCAGGTCGACCTCAAATAGGTTCCAATACTTCTCACTTGAACAGAAAAATTAAATTTTCTAAAGACAAAATTGAGGTCCAAAAATGTATAAGTTCTCAGGATTGGTGTTCTATTCCTTTTTTTATTGACTATAGAGATATGAAAAAGATAGAGTTATAATTTTCAAATTCTAGTTTATTAGCACAAGAGAACCAAAATCAAACACGTGTTTCGCAGCGTATTTTTTAATTCGGCACTTCTTCAGGTTTTACAAATAACCGTTGTCATGTTATGTAGTTATTCGGAGATAAAAGTAGTGATATATTGTTTCAACATCCAAAAAATACCTAACCATGAGTATGATACTCCGTTCCCCAGTTCTGGCAGGCGGCATCCTGTAGAAATTCCAATTTGTTTTATAAACAACACTTAAGCAAATAATCTCATATTTATGTCTTGATTGAACATTGAACAACTCACCCCATCCAGAGGACTCATTACTTTTTTAGACCTCAACGTCGTCTCTATAAAACTCCTTTTAACATTGTTACTCTGTGGTGCAATATAGAACCCCACTGTGTTGGTCAGAACCCTGTACTCCTGCATAAGCTACATACAGCATTTCCCCGGACTATCTGTTACCAGAGTATTCCTGTAGGTTCCTCCACTGTGGTTCTGGGTGGGCTATATTAAGGCACCTACCCCGGCTGCGTGTAAAAAGTACATTCCTATGGAAGGGTGCTCTCCCACTCTGGGTGCAATCTAACTGATGCATTACAAATATTAGAATTCCATCCACACCCCTGAATGGAGACTATGACCCCCAGGTTTTCCAGGTACTGTGTGTGTTGGTTCCACTGTGACAATCCCAGTTAGTCTGGGCGGAGCACTCAGCACGGTCGCCTCTAACAATTACATTTCTCTGGGCTGGTTCTCTTCCACTCTCTTCAGGTTCTGCGATGGGGTTTGGATAGGCAGGAAGAATGGCGCTTAGGCTAGTTAACGGTGGAGTGTAAGAGAGAATATGTGGTTACGGTGCTGCCTGGTCAGGGGAAAACCCGGATAACCCCTACATATATGTGAGTACGAACTCACACAGCAAATTAAGACCAAGTCCTGGGCACACGTTCAAGAATGAAGGTTTAGGGTGTCAATGCACAAATGTAGTACTTAAATTAAATGGAAATTGCAAAAGGTCGACACCAGAAGTCTCATATAATAGGTAATGTTTATACACGTCTTGAAGAATATTAAATAAGTACACCAGCCTCTGTCCCACTCATTAGTGGGTGTTTAGAGCATCTCCCATGGCTGCCTGGCACCAGTCCAGGGTATTCCTGTTGTTGCTCCTCTGCCACACCTGGGTGGGCTCCACAGAGCACCCCACCCTTATACCAGCATTGTGTTCAGAGGTCAAAGGTGCCTGCTGTCAGCTGAGGCCGAGGTGACTGTGCCTGACCCTGAGTGAACCAGGGACACCGGTGCTCTTGGGAAGGAAACAAAGCAAAGTCACCTCAAAGCACTGTTTATTTCCAGGTTCTGCATCACTTTGACAAATCAGAAACAATGACCATCTGCCGATGCCCCTGGGCTATCACCAAAGTGACCGGAGAACAGTAAAATGTAAATCACCCAAAAATCAATCTCAAACCCGTCTGATTCCAAGCAACTTTCATACATTTTATCCAAACAGAAATAAAAGGCCCTCTGACATCTTTTGACACTATTAGGGAGTTTTCTTGTTTTTATCAAATGGGACACGGAAAGCTGGTATTTCTTTTTATGGAAAACATGAAACCACATGTTCCTGACAGCAAACGATTGTTGGGTAAAATCAAGACCTGGTAATAGTGTCAATCTTGACCCTTGGCTGCTGCCTTTGCCCCTTTGCTCCAGTTCTGAAGTCACCTGCTCTGGGGCTGTCATTGGTAGTCAGGCGGCTTTCACTTGGGGTCTGGTGGATCCTCAGTTGGCGTGATGCCCCTCCAGATTTTAAGACTCCTGATGCGCCCACCATACACACTGCGGGATCAGCTGGCCGAGTTGTACCAGGTGTGAATCCGCGTCCAGTTTAACCCTCAGACTGACCGGCGGAGGCGGGATCCGAGCCTCAGCCCGGCCGCCATTATACCCACTGCCAAAGCATTGGAGGAGCTTGAAAGGTCACATCAGACCCTGCATCTCCCACCCCGCGTGTGACCCACTGTTGACCTCTGCTCAGTTCTACCACCGGCTCAGAGCAGGCGGTAAATCCGAGTGCAACTTCCCTGGAATCAGGGAAAACAGCCAAAAAAGAACCCAGTCATTCTGGCCCACATGCATCAAGGGTTTTTGGAGTCGCAAACGGTGCGATTCCTTAAAATCGGCCGTTTGCGATTCCAAAATCCATTTTTGGAATGCATCATACATTTTCAGAAATCGCAACATTTTTGCGATTTCTGAAAATGCGATTGCTTTCAAGAAATCGCAAATTTGCGATTTCTTAAAAGCAATGCATGATTAGTTTTACAATTGCGAATTCACAATTACGGTGTCAAATTTACCGAGTGGTTGAACCTCTCGGTTAATTTGCAAAAAGTGTTAAAAACGCAGCAAATGCATTTTTTAAACATTCATGTTACGGACACACATGTCCTTAGGACATGTGTGTGTGCAACATGATGCGAAAACAACATTTCATGGGTGCAGGGGGGGTTCATTTGGACCCCCCTCACCACCCTTGAAATGCAATCAGGATTTGCGATTTTCAAAGTGCGAATTCGTAATTCCCATTGATCCCTATGGGCCTTTTGGCCCATAGGATCAATGTGAATTGCGAATTCGCACTTTGAAAATCGCATAATATTTGCGATTTGGTAGAAATTGCGATTCCTACCGAATCGCAACTAATTTGCAAAAATATTCATGCATCCCGTTTTGCGAATTTTAAAATGCGAATCGCTATTTTTCGCACTTTAGAACTCGCAAAATCCCGGGATGATGCATGTGGGCCTCTGAGTCCCTATGGTTATTCCTAATTCCCGGAGACTTTTCTCATAATTCTGGGATTCAGATGGGGGCAGAGACTGACCAGAACAGTTGCGCCTGATATCTCTCTATCAAAAACCCACCATACTTGTAAAGAGGCCACTGAGGTTCCCAGCCCTTCATTGTATTTGCCCAGTTAGTAACTCACCGCCCTTTACCGCTGAACTGACAGAGATGAAAGCTCTGTAGTCGCCTCCATTCCCACTGCTCTTGCTTCAAACTCAACACAAAAAAACTTTCAAATATTTAATGAGGGGTCATTTATTTTGAAATTCAGATCCTAAATGGCCTGTGACCTTGGGATTCACCTTACTCAAGGAATCCTGTGGGTGGGAGGATGCTAAGAGGATGGTTCAATGACCTGAACTCTCGTCGCGGAGAGTCTGCAGTGTCCTGAAGTTCATGATTCTAGTCCAGGCCTTTCCGTGTCACCCTTCCTTTCTCATGAGGTCAGTATATTGAATACTTTACAATTACAATTGGGTAACACTAATACACAAGGCTTAGAATTAGCAGAAGTGGTGTATGGAGTTCCAAATAAAAAAGGGGTACTATGATTACCGCAAAGTAAGTAACTGATCAATTTAAACTTGAAATTAGCATGTAATGCTTGATGGATCCTCCAAATGTGAGTCATTTGGGAGGTTTATACTCTTCTCTCGAAATGGCTAAACTCAGCGTAGTACCACGTGAAGCCTCTGAAATTTGAATAACACCAGATTAATTTGTGGGTCTGTATTCTAAGGCACCTGAAACTTGATGCTTTATGCATGCTCGCCACTGCCTTTTTACACTCTTTCTCTGACTATGTGAAGGTGATGCTGCTTTTGTGTGGACATTCATAACTGCTAAGTCTCCCAGTAGCAAATGTGTTACTTTAAGTCAGTTATGCCATTTTAACAGACATCATGTTGTGTTCTGGGACTTGACATTTGGCTGTTACCATTTTAACTAGGAGCCCAAAAACCCCAGCAGTAAAGTTCAGTTGGGAAAAATGCCTGGATTAGATGAAGATCTTATACATGACAATGGGGCACCTTGCAGTTATGAATTGTTTTTGGTGTGTGACAAGCCCTGTGTCATGTTTTGACACATATTCCAAGTGCATGGCAGCAGCAGTCTTTTCACAGATGCATGAGTGTTTAAAGGTTGGGTTGTTTATCAGTTCACCTGCTATCAATACTGACTTGTTAGAAAAGGGGTTGATGCATCAAAGGGTTTTGTTCATTCTGTTGCTGTGGGTAAATATGATAGTACAGTCCAACAATCAGTGAAAGAATTAAACACTGTGTTAGAAATGGGGGTCTATAGTAGGCAAGGTGGGTACATTTGTCCAAATAGGGACCCTTACTTCTAGTCAGGGTAAGGGGATACACACTTCAGACAACCCCTGCTCACCCCCTGGGTAGCTGGCACGAGCAGACAGACTTTTCTCAAAGGCAATGGGTAAAGTATTTGTACTCAAAACACACAGTAATACAGTGATAATATGGATAATTGTGGAGGAGTGTGGCTCAATGGTTAGAGCGGCAGACCCTGATGCAGAGTTCTGGTCCGGGACCAAGGTTCAATTCCCGCCTCGGCGGGTCTTGGGCTCATAATTCCTCGGACCTGATTTCTCGCCTCGGTGCCTATTCTAATCATGGGTCCCACGCTGCAACTCTGGGCAATAGCTTGCTTAACCTCCACACCGGCCCCAACAGCGCTGTGGATGCCTGGCTTCACCCTGGGGGTGCCCAGGAGTGGACACTTCAGAGGGAAAGCCAGGAGGGGTTCCACAGCGGTATGAGTAATAGCGCCAGGAAACCGCTTGGTGACAGTGCGCTCTACAAATACCTTGACATTTACATTTACATTTACAAATAGACACCACACCAGTTTAGTAAAAATAAAGTATCTTTATCTAAAGTCAACAAGACCAAAAGGACAAACATCCAACATACATGTAATAAGAATATGACTTTAAAATGGTTTAAAAAAACTGGGTCAATAGAAAACTATGGATGCGTGATTTCTTGCAAAGTACCTGTTGTTTCGAAAAAATTTACAAGGCCAAACAGCCGCAAAGATGGGAAGCGTTGAAAAACAAAGAGATGTGTCAGTTCCTGAGACCATGGGGAGTCGATGTGCCAGTTTAGCTGCACTGTAAGAACTGGTCAATTTCCGTTGGGTTCCTCAGGAGCAGTACCCTCAAGAAGCCCACCTTCCAGCAGCCTTGACTCCAGCTTAACTGCACTGAGTATCAAAGTGGCTAGACAGGGGGAAGGGAATTAGGCAGGGTACTGCAGGGAGGGAGACCTGGAATGCAAGGTTGTCCTTGATTAGCTTTCCTTTCGTGCTTAGTAAACTCTTTGACTATATTTAACATGAGTTTAACAATGACAACATACCTGTAAAAGAAGAGCAGGTTATGCATAGAACAGTCGTTGTGTACGTCTTCTCAGGCATCACTGGCAATTTCTGTTCCTATAATTCTCAAGGATATAATGTTATGGCTAAACAACCATGTTTCAAAACAAAGCACACATTCATATGAAGAGCCACCTGGCTTTTCCAATTTCAATCTTTATTTAGGCCGATTTGGCCATCAAACATATACAAAAAGAAACACATATGAAACATTATAAAACCATCGAAAATAGACAGCAAACACATATTGTACAATTTAAAATCGTTCCACCCTAAGAAATAGGTACTATTGGAGTGAAAACAGATAAAAGACCATACATTTAAAATTGTTAATCTTAAAATTAGGTGGGGAACTACGACTTTAGAATACGGGTGCGAGTATGCCAGACATTTGTGTGAAATTTAGCTAGTGCAAACACAGTTGGGCCCGAGACGTCAGTTTTTAAAATTCTATACATCGGGAGATACTCCCTACAGCCAAAGTTTCTGATGAGTGGTAGGAGCCAATATTTCCTGGCGGCCTTGTAAGTTGGACAAAACAAGACCACATGTAAATCGCTTTCCTCAGCACAAGTACATGCCGGGCATTGCTTAGTAGAGGGCGGTGTTGACCAGGAGCTAGTGTAGGATCGCAGAGGCAGTGTGCCATATCTCCATTGGAGAAATAGCTTCCTGGCCAGCACGGGAGACATAGCATCCAGGACCCTTTCCAGCCTGTAAGAGTCCTTACTTTGCGTGAATACAGATGTTAGTGACCCCTCACCCTGGCAATCTAAGGCCATAGCTAGTTTCTGCTCATGATAAGCATTGGCCAAAGCTCTTCGTGGGATCCTTAGTGAAGCATTAGCTGGATCTGACCACAGGTCGGGGAGCCCCAGTCTCACACAGGACTTTTTTATATATTTTATCCAGGGGATCTGTAAAGCTTTGGGGTGGGTTAGAAACTCCCTCAGTTCCGCCCTGTAGGTAGAAAGTTCTTCACTACTCCATAGCCTTCGCCAGAAGACTATGAGTCTGAGAATTAATTCATCTGCTATTGGTCTCAGTCCCAGATCCATCCTCAAGGGGAGGAGCGGAGTGCAAGACGGGAGTGCAACTATCTGTCTAATAAAATTATTCTCAGTTATAGACAAACTGCGGGAAGATGTGTGACCCCACAGTTCCGCCCCATACATAATAGCACCCCTGGCCTGTGCCTTGTAGATCTGGATGAGCGGCCCCAGCGGACGGTATGTGGAACTCTTCATCATCCGAGCGATGCCGCCAGTGGTCTGCACTAATTTAAGATTAGCCCTAGTCTGGTGTGTTCCCCAGGACATGGTTTCATTCAACGTTACACCCAGGTATTCGAAGGTGGAGACTCTCTCTAAACGTGATGATCCCAGTAGGGGGTTCGGGCGTGATCTTTGGGTTGGGTTCAAGACCATGAACTTAGTTTTTTCAGCATTGATCTCTAACCCCCTTTCTGTGCAGAAAGCCACAAAAGAATCAAGGGTCCTCTGTATCCACATGGGGGTTTTGGACAGCAGCAGGGTATCATCTGCAAACATGATTGCAGGCACCCTGTGATCGCTATCTAGTCTTTCAGTAACCCTAAAGTCCAGGATAGATGACCAGTTCACTATCTGTACAAGGGCGTATTCCAAGCGGGACTCTCTTCCCACTCTGTTATACGTGGGTTTGCTTGGTACATCAGACTTGATACGCCCGTTGCAAGCTCTGATTCCATGCTTTAGGGTGAGGGCAGTGATCTGCAGTGCTACAGGTGTCCATGCCTTCAGGCGAGGTGCTACTACAGAAGGTACTGACCACCTGGACTCTTCTTCCATGGGGAATCCCTCTAAGAGACCAGCCAGCGGCTCGAAATGAGAATTTAAATCCCCCCCCCACTACATAAGGTATGTCTTTTGGAATTTCAGATAAATAAGCTGAAAGCTCATCTATGGTGGAAGATTCTCGCGAAACTCCCACTGGCCTAGAGTAGGTATTTATCAAGGCAAGTTTCGCTAGGTTCGGCCAGGCCAATAGAACCACTAAGATGTCCTCTGATGGCACCGGTAAGCGTGAAGCCTGACACCCTAGGTGGGATGACACCCAAGTTGTGAGTCCACCTGAGGGGCGGCCCTTGCCCTCCCACCTAGCCGGGATGGAAAATGACAGGTAGCCCTGGTGCCTGTATTCTTCCCTTGCCCAGGTCTCCTGGAACATACAAACATCCCCAGACTCGATGTAGGTTACCCAGTCTTGAGTGTACAGCTTATTGGCTAGGCCAGCCACATTCCACCAGATTAATCTCAGGTGCGCCGGAGCAACAGCGGGGGGGATTGCAGAAGTAGAAATGAGGGGGGAGCCCATGCCAGGTGCTACACCAATTGCTACATCAGGACCATTATCAGAGGTAGGTCTAGTTGGATCGAAAGGTTCACTGAAACCGTTATCAGAGGTCGCAGGATTTAAGTCAGGGTTTGGGGACAGTCAATCAACCCCATCCAGTCCATTCAGACAGTTAAAACGATTATAGTCAAAAAAGGGTGTCTCCGGAGGTCAGTAAACTGGACGTGCAGCATATCCCCTATATCTGGGTCTCCGTTCAACCCTTGTCCAATTACCTTGTGACAAATCATGATGCATACGAATAGGGGGGAAGAAGAAAGAGATTGGCAAAGTCTGTATGGTGGTATCCAGTGATCTATTTGACCCAACGCATATGTGTAATACTGTCCCAGGGTCTCGGAAAGTCACCATAATACAGTCCCCTGTTATTGATTTTCTCGTCTTCCCCAACCAAGGTACCCTTCTCACCATAATGATCTCATTATTGAGGTGGGCTGGGAGAGGTCTGTTCCAATTCAGCCATTTGATGATTTTCCTCTTGAGTGAGTGGAAGTTCTCACTTTCACCCATTTCAAGGGGGGGAGCACCCGCCAAAACCACCATAAGGCTATTAGCCTCCGGCGGCAAGTCGGGTCTCCGTGGTCTGGGAGCAGGCTTACCAGGGAGTAGGGGAGCAATACTAGCATTAGATAGAACCCCAGGGTTTATGCCAGGAGCTGTACTGAGGGAAGCTGGGCCTACTGGCTGTGGAATTGCTAGATGAAATTGGAACTAGGTTGGCCATGAGTGGCTGCAAAAGGGGGACGGCAGCGGTACCCAAAGGGGGTGCCGCGTTGATAGGAGGGTTTTGATTATTAAGGGAAGTTCCAATTGGTGGATTGGACTCGATGGTTCTACTCTGTTTGCTGGCCGAGGTTTTCAGACTGGTTTGGGTTGCCTCCAAGATGGTAAGCCTGATCTCTACTTTCTTCAAACTCTCGCTAATGGGCAGCAGGAGTGATCTAAGCAGAAATTCTACATTCCCCAAAGAAGTGACAGGGGGTGATATATTGGGTGAATTGTCCCCTTGATCGCTAATGGAAGCAGTGATAGTGGTGTTGGTACCCTTGGCAGGAATAGCATTATGCACATTCAATATAGGCCTGTCAGACGTATGTACGGACTTATGTGCTTTTCCAAAGTCGGAATGGGGGATCTTGGTCTTCCCCTGCCCACCCCTCAGCTTCCTTCTGCGCTTGTTTGGTGGTGGGCCATGCACCTCTGCCACGACAATTTGCTTTGGCTTACTTTTCCTGGTGTTAACTACGGGGGGCGTTTGGGTGACTAAGTCAACAGCCATACTGCAGGAAATTGGGAGTGGGATGACGTCCGAGGTCTGTTCAGAGAATGAGCCAGGGTTGGGAGTGCTATCCCGCAATAATAGGGGGACGCCTTCTTGGGATAATGGATCCTGGCTACCATTAAAGGAACCTTCCTCTTGGGAGATAGGATAGGGAATTATGTCGCTGAGGGGCCTATTTTTCATATGCTCAATAGAGCGGCGGCGCTCTGCCCTACGCTTCTCCAGAGAGGTTTCCTTTCCCCCATCACCCTTTGCCGATTTAAAATAATTGTCCAGAGTCCCGGTGTTACCTCCCCCCGCCTTCACTGGTGTTCCGACTAGGGCCGGTGATGGCATGTCCAAAACCTATATCAAAATCCAATTGTGATCAAGGAAGGACAGGCGAAAGAGAGTGGGCCCAGCCCGTCCTCCTGCGGCCCCTGACGGCCGCAGACGGTCCCGCCCTTCTCCCGGGCTTCTCCCGGGTCGCTCCCACGCGCTCTCGCGCTGCGGTTCCTCTGGTCTCCTTTAAACAGCATGGAAATGGCTGATAGGCAGATAGGCGGGGGGCGTGGCCAGCGGGGAGAGCAGCCCAGGTGTGGTAAATCGGGCGCGCAGGGACTCCTGGACACTGGAGTCCCTGCCTGTATGCTCGCAGCTCCGTCGGCGCTTTCTCCTGCCCCGCTTTCCTCCTATGTGCGCCCACACAGTCAGCAGCTACTGCAATTGAAAGCGCTGCGGGACCCGCGAAGCGGGTCCGGCGAGGCGCTACAAAGTTCCTTACGTGCAGGGAATTCCTTGGAAGCAGCGATAGTCCAAAGGGCCAGGTAGGCAGTCTTAAAACAGCATCAGATGGTCCCTGGCTTTAGATACAATGTTTCCGTAATGATGTGCTTTAACCACTGTTAAATATCAAAGTGGTGCTTCCAACTACCTTTTTTGCAACTTTTGGGGACGCGCTAAACAACTGCGGGGCACTAGTGGAACATTTACAGGACTGCAGTGGGGGCGTGAATCTTCTAGTGCCTCCCAAATTCTACCACTCATGGGGAGCTTTGTTCTTTACCTCCAGCGTGAGCACCTCCACCTGTTTGCACACTCTGGTGGGGCTCCAAGTCCCAGAGTGCATCGCGTCTCTCCCATCTGCTGACAGCTGAGAGGGAGGAGTCACCTGAGCCCTCATTAGCGCTGCCTGATCCTGCGGAGCAGGATGCGCTAAACAACTGTGGGGCACTCGTGGAGCATTTACAGGGCTGCAGAGGGGGCAGTGAATCTTCTAGTGCCTCCCAAATTCTACTACTCCAGGGGCGTTTTGTTCTTTACCTCCAACGTGAGCACCTCCACCTGTTTGCACACTCTGGTGGGACTCCAAGTCTCAGAGTGCATCGCATCTCTCCCGCCTGCTGACAGCTGAGAGGGAGAAGTCACCTGACCCCTCATTAACGCTGACCGGATACCGCGGCGTGGGACACGCTCAGGCTGCGCCCGGGCAAAGCCCAGGCTAAGGGCGGGCCCGTCCTGCGCCCGTCATGGCTAGGAAGAGGCAGGGCTGGGCCACCCCCCTTGGCAGCATCCATCGATTTCCATCTTGTCCGAAACCCTGATGTAAGACCTTTTTACTTTCCCTGCACCATAGAAACAGAGTTAAGACTGCCAAACTAAGCCCAAAGCATTCTGTGCCTGAGATAGTAACTACTATCTTGCCCCACCGACTGCACAGTTAATAGCTGTACCGGTGCACATAGACATAGACAATTGCAATCTGGGAGTTGGCGAGGACAGAATGGACTGTGTATGTTGAAAATCGGGTGAGAACAAGGTGTTCCGCCACTCGGACCAGTGGTGTTTTATCGTGACCTTTTATGCCCAATTGCAAGTCAATTGCATTTGCTTAAGTAGAACAGGAACGCTGATTACCTGTAGGTAGACCCTAGGAGTACTAGAGTGTTAGCAGGAAAAAAATGGGAAAGAAGGCTGGCACTGGTAGAATCAAAAGCACTAGTGCTCCCGCTCTCCCCCCCAACATCAATAGATAAAATGTTACAGAGGACCATTGCGGTGGTGGACACCGAAATTGAACTCACAGAAAGGCGGTGGTCACTCACCCTTGATATATTTACCCCATCATTGGACCCATGCTGACAAATATGACCTGTTGGACTTGGCCCGCAGGGCAGGTTCTCCCCTAGACTTTTTGCCTTATGTGTGACCCTGTGTCAGTGATTTTTGGGTCTCTGCGCACTTTCCCCTGAGTCCCAGAGTGAAAGTGCGTGCGTGTAGTATGGCTGGCCTGCCCTCCCATAGGAATGCATGGGGAATGTGTGTGTCCCTGGTAGTTCCTGATGCGTGGGGAGTGCAGGCTCGAGTTTAGTATGCTTAAACTCGTGAGAGTGAATGCTGCAAGATGGTGTCTGCGGCATGTATGTGTCTAGAAGGGAAGTGCTACTTCTGGACATTGAGATATGTGTGCAGTGAGGGTGCTGGAGCGTGATTGGCTGGAGCTGGCTGGCATGCCAGGCTCCAGGAAGTCTGGATGGGTCTGCCCGGTGGTGAGTGGGAGATTAGCATGAGTGATGTGTGGGAGGAGTGTACCTGTGTCCTGGATGGGCTGGGTTTTCCCCACACAATGCTGGCTCCACCCCCCTGTGGTGTGTCTAACGACCCTAGCCTCCCCAGTGAAAGAAATGGGTGGTTGGGCCATCAAGAGTGCTCCAGAACCAGCTGCGACTGGTTTTCCCCCCACCCTGCACCCTGAAACAAAGGATTTGTTAGTATAAGAAGGGGCTGTGTCCCCTTAGAAAATGTTCTGCTTTTGGATCCTGCCAGAGGGGGCTATTGCTGCTGCTGGGGCCAGAAGGACCGCCACTTGGGGTGTCTCCCTGCCTGGAGACCCAGTGTGCTGGCTCTGGCCCAGCCTTGCCCCCTGCCTGCCTCCAGCCCCTGCGGGAGCCTTGTTTTGTCCTCCAGTGCTGGGGAGCACTGAGGATTTCTTGCCTACAGCCTGAGAGCGCTGCTCTCTGCCCTTCAGCGCTGGGAGCGCTGAAATCGCCTGCCTAGCGCTTGAAAGCGCTGGATTTTAGCCATAGCGCTGTGAGCGCTGTATTCTGTCCTGGAGGCGCTTGGGAGCGCCTGCCCTTCGTTACTAGCGCTGCTAGCGCTTGGTGTGCACAACCGGTGCCCACCCGGCATCTGATCGCCCCGTGTGGTGATTTGGCGGTGCGGGTGCCACCCCGCTCATTGCCGCGTTGTTTTGCCCGTTTCTTGTTGATCCACGAGGGAGCCCACTCCTCGGATCACATGGGAGCCCGTCTGCCTGCCTAAGAAGCGAGCCGCCGCGCTGCCCGCGGCGACCCGGAAGTGGTTGGGAGTCCGACCAATCCTAGCGCGGCCCAGGAGAGGCCGACCGGAAGTCCCGCCTCTGTAGCTGAGCCGGGAAGAGAGAAGCTGCCGGCCGGATCCCTGAGGCTCCCCGAGTGGAGAGGAGAGCCCCGGGACCAGAGGGAGAGACCCGCCTCCGCTGGAGACCAGAGCCGGTGAGTGTGGCCGTTCTGGAGGGAGGGGCGCCGGGACACATTGGCGGTGTCCGCCCCCCCCCCCCCCCTGCCCCCTCAGCAGCGCGACCTCGCGCCCTCGTGTTTAGAGCCTGAGAGGCTCTTGGGGGCATTTCCTGTTAGCAAGCCTTGCGAGGCTCGATTGCCGGCACCCTTGCTCGACGAGCCTGAGAGAGGCTCCAGCCTGCATTTGTTACGAGCCCAGAGAGGCTCTGAGGGGCCATTTCGTTCGTGAGCCTGTGAGGCTCTTGCAGGGCATTTGTCTTTGCTCCGGGTCCCCAGAGAGGGACCCCACAGCCCAGCGAGGCTGCACCTTTGTTGCTGGAGCCCTGAGAGGCTCAGCAGTGCCCTTATTTGTTTAAGAGCCCCGAGAGGCTCCCCAGTTGTGCCTGGGTCCCCCGTGAGGGACCCCCCCCGCCTAGTGAGGCAGGGTCCGTTGTCTGAGAGCCTGAGAGAGGCTCAGGAGGGCCAGTTCATTGTTCTTGTCCAGAGCCCAGAGAGGCTCACCAGTGCCACAGTGGTGGTTCTTTGAGCCCAGAGAGGCTCCAACGTTGCCCTAACTTTCCCTGCTCCAGTTGCCCAGCACTTTGTGGGCAACTGCCACGTTTAGGCCCTGACATTGGGACACCGGGACAGTCACAGGTGGTGACTTGTGAGTTTGGCGCAATTGTTATTGATTTTACACCTCTGAATGTTAATACATCATGTGTTTTATCCTTGCACCCCTACAGGTATTGTGATGTGTAGGTGGTTGTTTTCTCCCTAGTACAGGTGGTGCTAGTGAGGTCCTGTTACCAGTGATTACTGGTTGTGTGCTCTATGTTTATATTGTGTGCTACACTGATTTTACTTTCTAAAGTGCTATTTCTGAAAGTATTGCTTCTAAAAGTGCTGATACCCTTGACAGTGGTCCAAGTGGCCCTGTCCTGTACAAATATCCCTTGTAAATTCCGCCCGTGCCTGTTGGCACAGTGTAACAAGATGTGTGTTTTATCTGATGTATATTTATTATAATACAAAGGCTATTTTTATATAACCTTGTGTGGAGTTTTCCTTTGTGGTGGGCCTTTGGTTGTTGTTGCTGGGGTGCGTGCGCAAATACTTAACTTACATCGCCTCAAAGTTTAGCCTTGACTGCTCGCGCCACGTTACCTAGAGGGCGAGTAGGGGTTATCTTGGCATGTAGCTCCCTTGCCCTGACCTTGGGAATAGTGATCCCTGACTGACCTCGACGCGAGTCTTGGCCAGCCAGGGTCCCGTTTCCAACATTGGTGGCAGCGGTGGGATAAGGATTTGTGTTTGCGTTGTACCACAGTAGCGACGGGCCACACTTCAAAGCTCTACATTTTTAGATAACCACATTTTGGGGATTATTGTTTTTGGTAAAATTCCATTGTTGCTTCTCCTGAAGAGTGTCATTTGATAATTGCGTTCAGTTCATTTGTCCCCCGCCCTGCTTCCAGAGTTTGGTACCTGTGTCACATGTGGTCAGGTTGAGAAGTCAGGGGTGGTAGAAACTGCCTTACCGATCCGAGGGGAGGGTGTGTGTGGATGAATGGTGTGTTTCCCTGGACGCATGAGTGAGTTCTTTTTTTAAGGAGAGTGGAAGTTTTGGAATTGTGTACTTTTACTTCAGATTGCTAGGTCCCTTGTGTTGCATGTGTCTGTGAGCATCCTGTCAAGATGGAATCTCCTTTTAAACTTTGTGGCCTGTTTAAGTACAGTGTGCATGAGTTGGTACGGTTATGTAAGGAGAGAGACATCCCAGTGAGTGAGTCAGACACCCAGTCCAAGCTTAGGGATAACATGATCCTGTGGCAGAAGAGTGACTGGGAGCGTGAGCACAGTAAGAGGGAGAGGGCCCGGACCGCACACCATGAGGGTGGTGGGTCTGAGGGGAGCCCTGAAGAGTCTGATGTGGAGAGTGAGTTTGACAGTGGCTGGGCGCCAGCAGAGAGCGAGTACCCCCTAGATAGGGAGTCCCTTGCTGGGTCCAGTGTCAGATGTAGCACCCCATCCCTTTCCCTGTCCCCAGAGGAGTGGGTGGATAGGAGAGAAGAGAGGGAGCACCAGCTGGCCATGGAGAAGCTCAGGTTAGAGCATGCCAGAGAGATGGCGCAGCTGGGTGTGAATGAGCGGACTGCAGAGGCTGAGAGGGCCTTGGCCAGGGAGAAGATAGCCCTAGAGTGTAGGTTATCCCCTGACCGCAGTCATAATTTTCTGGATCCCCCAGGGAGGGTGGAGTCCAGTGGTGGCAGCTATTTGAATCTCAGTCTAGAAACTCCCAGTTCCCCCAGTCTGGTACCTGTTTCCCCAGAGGAGGAGTTAAGGTTGAAATTCAGGGGCAGTAGGAAGCTGCCTCACCAGTCGTGGGAGGAGTTTTAGGATGAATATTGTGGGACACTGTTTGATTGGGTGCAGGTTCACACGTGAGATGATTTTGAAGTCTTGTTTGATCTGATTGTCAAAGAGCACCTGCTCAGTTGTTGTTCTCCAGGGTTGCGCACACACCTGTTGGGGTGTGGATTGTCTGACGCATGTGAGCTTGCAGATGAAGCAGACCGCTGGGAGAGGGCCAGAGGTTCTTTTGAGTCATTGGGAGTGACTCCGAAAGTAGTGGGTCAGGGATCTTCCAGCCCAGCGTGGTGGAAGAGGCTCAGTGTAGCCCAGCTAGGTCCCAGTATAGTGAGATGGGTGTAGGGGCTGACTACCTGGCTCAGTGGAGCAGGAGTCAGTGGGTGGCTGAGAGCCCCCAGAGGCCCGAAGCCCTGTCTCAGAACCTGGGTGGTTTCTTGAGGGAACACCAGGTTGGGGACCTAGGCTGTCCTGTTAGCCCATTTGAGGAGGATCTCCTAGTGAGTAGAGGACCTGGAGCGTCTGTAAACAGAGCTCCTGTGGTTCTAGAGGCTGGCAGTACCGCTCCGGTAGGGAGGGTACAGGAGTCCAGCGTGAGGAGTGATTGGGGGATGAGTTTCCCAGTGGATGCACCAGTGGACCAGAGACTAGCCAGTTGGGCTAGATCTTCTTGGAGGGACCCGGGTGGCGCCACTTCTGTGCTGGGGGATCTTTGCGCACTGTCAGGTGGACAGGAGGCGGGAGATCTGTGCCAGGCAGACAGTCACACGACACATGGGTCATGTGTCAGCCTCAGGGGGATTGCGTGTGAGTCCCCAGAAGTCCTGGAGTGCCAGGCAATTATTCCGCCAAAGGTTTTAGACCGGAGGTTGGGAGGCCAGGTTCAGGTTCAGCCTCACCTGAAGGGTAGGACGACTGTAACCAGTGTCCTGACCGGTTCTTCTTCCAGAGGAACTTCTCCAGTTGGGAGAGGGCAGACTTCTGGAAGGGGGTGCAGAGGGTGGGAGAGCCCACCTCTGACCCCGGTGCAACCTGAGGGGTTAAACCCTAGGTTGGAATGGCGTTCTAGGTATCCCCCTCGCACGGGGAGGAGGAACCCTAAAAGAAGAGGTAAGGGGAGGAGAGCCTTCCCTGAGACTCCTGGTCCACCTAAGGTTGTAGACCCTAGGCTGGAGAACCAGTGGCAGTCTAGCCCTGTCTTGCAGACAGGAAGAGTGGAAAATGGCTGTTATGTGCCAGGGGTTACTACCCCCCACTTTGTGAGTTGGCAGGAACCAGTGGCACCTGGGTGGCCTAGGGCCTGGTCCTGGCCGCGGACAGCTGAGGAGTACCAGTGGGGTAGCCCAGTTGGTCCTTACAGTAGCTTTAGAAGGAACCCTAGGGGTTCACCGTGGCATAGAACAGGAGGGTGTCCCGGCAGTGGCGGGCCTGCGTCCGTGTTCTATCGCCCCAAGCAGGGAAGTCCATCACGGTGGTGATTGTTCTCCCCTGCGTTTTGGCTGGAAGGGGGTTGTGTTGGACTTGGCCCGCAGGGCAGGTTCACCCCTAGACTTTTTGCCTTATGTGTGACCCTGTGTCAGTGATTTTTGGGTCTCTGCGCACTTTCCCCTGAGTCCCAGAGTGAAAGTGCGTGCGTGTAGTATGGCTGGCCTGCCCTCCCATAGGAATGCATGGGGAATGTGTGTGTCCCTGGTAGTTCCTGATGCGTGGGGAGTGCAGGCTCGAGTTTAGTATGCTTAAACTCGTGAGAGTGAATGCTGCCAGATGGTGTCTGCGGCATGTATGTGTCTAGAAGGGAAGTGCTACTTCTGGACATTGAGATATGTGTGCAGTGAGGGTGCTAGAGCGTGATTGGCTGGAGCTGGCTGGCATGCCAGGCTCCAGGAAGTCTGGATGGGTCTGCCCGGTGGTGAGTGGGAGATTAGCATGAGTGATGTGTGGGAGGAGTGTACCTGTGTCCTGGATGGGCTGGGTTTTCCCCACACAATGCTGGCTCCACCCCCCTGTGGTGTGTCTAACGGCCCTAGCCTCCCCAGTGAAAGAAATGGGTGGTTGGGCCATCAAGAGTGCTCCAGAACCAGCTGCGACTGGTTTTCCCCCCACCCTGCACCCTGAAACAAAGGATTTGTTACTATAAGAAGGGGCTGTGTCCCCTTAGAAAATGTTCTGCTTTTGGATCCTGCCAGAGGGGGCTATTGCTGCTGCTGGGGCCAGGAGGACCGCCACTTGGTGTGTCTCCCTGCCTGGAGACCCAGTGTGCTGGCTCTGGCCCAGCCTTGCCCCCTGCCTTCCTCCAGCCCCTGCGGGAGCCTTGTTTTGTCCTCCAGTGCTGGGGAGCACTGAGGATTCCTTGCCTACAGCCTGAGAGCGCTGCTCTCTGCCCTTCAGCGCTGGGAGCGCTGAAATCGCCTGTCTAGCGCTTGAAAGCGCTGGATTTTGGCCATAGCGCTGTGAGCGCTGTATTCTGTCCTGGAGGCGCTTGGGAGCGCCTGCCCTTCGTTACTAGCGCTGCTAGCGCTTGGTGTGCACAACCGGTGCCCACCCGGCATCTGATCACCCCGTGTGGTGATTTGGCGGCGCGGGTGCCACCCCGCTCATTGCCACGTTGTTTTGCCCGTTTCTTGTTGATCCACGAGGGAGCCCACTCCTCGGATCACATGGGAGCCCGTCTGCCTGCCTAAGAAGCGAGCCGCCGCGCTGCCCGCGGCGACCCGGAAGTGGTTGGGAGTCCGACCAATCCTAGCGCGGCCCAGGAGAGGCCGACCGGAAGTCCCGCCTCTGTAGCTGAGCCGGGAAGAGAGAAGCTGCCGGCCGGATCCCCGAGGCTCCCCGAGTGGAGAGGAGAGCCCCGGGACCAGAGGGAGAGACCCGCCTCCGCTGGAGACCAGAGCCGGTGAGTGTGGCCGTTCTGGAGGGAGGGGCGCCGGGACACATTGTCGGTGTCCGCCCCCCCCCTGCCCCCTCAGCAGCGCGACCTCGCGCCCTCGTGTTTAGAGCCTGAGAGGCTCTTGGGGGCATTTCCTGTTAGCAAGCCTTGCGAGGCTCGATTGCCGGCACCCTTGCTCGACGAGCCTGAGAGAGGCTCCAGCCTGCATTTGTTACAAGCCCAGAGAGGCTCTGAGGGGCCATTTCGTTCGTGAGCCTGCGAGGCTCTTGCAGGGCATTTGTCTTTGCTCCGGGTCCCCAGAGAGGGACCCCACAGCCCAGCGAGGCTGCACCTTTGTTGCTGGAGCCCTGAGAGGCTCAGCAGTGCCCTTATTTGTTTAAGAGCCCCGAGAGGCTCCCCAGTTGTGCCTGGGTCCCCCGTGAGGGACCCCCCCGCCTAGTGAGGCAGGGTCCGTTGTCTGAGAGCCTGAGAGAGGCTCAGGAGGGCCAGTTCATTGTTTTTGTCCAGAGCCCAGAGAGGCTCACCAGTGCCACAGTGGTGGTTCTTTGAGCCCAGAGAAGCTCCAACGTTGCCCTAACTTTCCCTGCTCCAGTTGCCCAGCACTTTGTGGGCAACTGCCATGTTTAGGCCCTGACATTGGGACACCGGGACAGTCACAGGTGGTGACTTGTGAGTTTGGCGCAATTGTTATTGATTTTACACCTCTGAATGTTAATACATCATGTGTTTTATCCTTGCACCCCTACAGGTATTGTGATGTGTAGGTGGTTGTTTTCTCCCTAGTACAGGTGGTGCTAGTGAGGTCCTGTTACCAGTGATTACTGGTTGTGTGCTCTATGTTTATTTTGTGTGCTACACTGATTTTACTTTCTAAAGTGCTATTTCTGAAAGTATTGCTTCTAAAAGTGCTGATACCCTTGACAGTGGTCCAAGTGGCCCTGTCCTGTACAAATATCCCTTGTAAATTCCGCCCGTGCCTGTTGGCACAGTGTAACAAGATGTGTGTTTTATCTGATGTATATTTATTATAATACAAACACTATTTTTATATAACCTTGTGTGGAGTTTTCCTTTGTGGTGGGCCTTTGGTTGTTGTTGCTGGGGTGCGTGCGCAAATACTTAACTTACATCGCCTCCAAGTTTAGCCTTGACTGCTCGCGCCACGTTACCTAGAGGGCGAGTAGGGGTTATCTTGGCGTGTAACTCCCTTGCCCTGACCTTGGGAATAGTGATCCCTGACTGACCTCGACACGAGTCTTGGCCAGCCAGGGTCCCGTTTCCAACATGACCCAATCCAGTTGAACCCACTATGTCACGCACCCCAGGAAGTTTTAACAAAAAAAGCACCTCGTAAGGGCAGAACTTCCACTAATATCACCAAGAATGGTAAATGTAAATCAACAACCGAGATTGATCCCAAAATAAAAAAAATTTGTGAGAGAACCTCAGCCGATCAAGGGGTGGGGGGTGGGGGGTGGGCGTTGAGCAAGGACAAAACCAAGGTAGTCTCCAAACTGGCAGTGCAGACACAACCTACCCTCCGTGGGCACTGAATCTGATGGCAGATCTGCACAATGAATTGAGAGCTACCATTAAAGAAGAACTGGGTCCCTTAAATAGTCGGCTAGACAATCTGGAGAAAGCACTGGCAGCACGGGATGTAGTGACACTAGTTCAGCAAAACCACTCCACCAGTAAGCCAAGAGAAGGGATTGATAAAGGCTGTCAGGTTGATATCCGAAGTATATCACATTCACTTGGGGTGGGGGTGCGCATTCCCGACGGGCCCGCCACTAGCCACAAGGCATGGGAACTGAGTAACAACAGGGAGAGGAGAAACTTGAGTGTTCACCTTGAGCCTAGTGCTGACATTATAGCTCCAGGTGTTGTGACAATCCCCATGTTCAGGATACTACAAGCAATAAGGGTAGGCAACCAGAGAAAGATCATATTGTAGAGAGGAATGTGAGCACAAACACACACTTGCCCAATATAAACCTTCCCCCGGCCTGCGCCCCTTATGTAGCCATCCTGACTGGAACCCCTCCAATTACACCCAACACAAAGGAAACCCAACTTGAGCTTAGAAATAAATGTCTATTCTGGGTTGCAAGATATGAACACTTTGAGTACGCCAGAGCAGGGGAGATTTTAATGGTCTGAAGAGTAGGGTGGGTGGGAACTCGTCAAAAACAGATCCAGAGGAGTGTGTAATCATCAACTTTGAAAATCCCAACACCACTAGAAAACTACTGAACTCTACCACCCACTGTCATAATGTCCCAACAGGAATTAGTCTTCGACCCTTGGATTTCCTCTACCCTCAAAACCAAATGCCCAAAAGAGGTGGTGTTTTTCCTCCATCCCCAATTTTTGGCCCAGGGCCCCTAAGCGAGGGTAGCTGGGGTGCATACATCAGGCACCTCCAATTCAACATCCCGGTGAGCAATAGATATGGAAGCCTGGAGGGGGTAGATTGACTGGGGGGTGGTTTACCCAAAGGCGAGAACCTAGTGATATTGTGGCAGGGCCAATAGGGCAAAGAAGGGTGTAACAGGAGGCGATCATCCAGGGGTAGTAGCCGAGTCACCGTCCAGTGGACTAGCCCACCCAGAGCTAGGATACAGCGGAGAAGGGTCTCTGATGCCACATCCCCTACCCCACCGGGTGGCACAAACAGGGAGGAGGGATCTGGAGGTATATTCGACAGCTATTGTGGGGCCATCTCGGGTGATCCTTCTTCCCACACCGCTGCTCCTGAGGCACTGAGAGGGATAAGAGCACAGGGCAGTGGATTGTGGATCCTATCCTGGAACCTGGCAGGACTTAAAAACAAACTGCCCTGCCCAGAATGGGGGCACTTTGTGGATGAACGGGACATTTGTATATTTCAAGAGAACTGGGCGAGGGAAGCTTTCCTACAGGCTGGCTTTGCGACTTTCAACATCTTGGCAACTATGGCGGGGAGAGGGAGACCCTCCGGTGGCCTAGCTATTTTGGAAGGCACACATCTTGGCTGTAGAGCCGAGCAGATGACATCACCCACAAATGATATTCAATGTGCCCTGCTGGCATTTCCCACAAAGATAAAAATTGCCCTAATCAATGTGCACTCTAGACCCGTGAGCAATAGACAAGAATCCCTTGTCATGGACCATTTGGCGTGCTTTATACCAACTTTGGATACAGCGACGTGGCTGATTGTTGGGGGTGACTTTAACTATCAATTCGAGCCCCTCACTGATACTATTCACTTGGCGCCCTCTGAAGAAGATCTTTTTTGTTCGATCCCCGACCCGCAGATCAATCCGATAAAGGTATGGTCACCACTGGCTTTGCAACTCCACTCACTTACGCTGGCTCTTTCACTGAGGGCATGTAATGGGAGGACTAAATCAGACCACCCGGGCCAGCTCACATTTAACAGACTAGGGCAGGCCTCTTTACTTGACTACATTCTGGTGGAAACGAGACTATGAGAAATGGTCTCTGACTTCTATGTCCAGTGAAGGCAGGACAGTGACCACAATGCCCTAATAGTGATCCTAAAAACAGGGCAGCTCGGCTTTTCTAATTCTCCATCCCTTCCTACAAACGAGCCTAGTGCACTAACGCTGTCCAACAACAGAAGGAAAGTAAGATGGAGCCACTTTTAACACTCTCCCACAAAGTTGGCTAAAGTCTACCAGATAGCAATGCCAATGATAACTAAAATGTGGGGGGTAGTACAAGAAATTCCTACACAGGATAGTGACAAGGCAGGTAAAATCCATGCGGAGCTAATTACAAAATTGACTGACGTATTCTATCCGGTGTCGCAGAGAGAATACAAACGTCCCATATGCTCCTGGTTCAATGATAACTGTCCTAAAGCCAAACGGGACCTACTGGATGCGGTTAAGGCAAAAGACAGGCCACAAATCAAACTCTCCAGGGCCAGGTATAACGAGACCATCCAGCAGGAACAGAAAAACTGGGAAGCAGATAGGTGGGATACCCTCGGGCTAGCCCTGAGTGATAAAGATCTGAATATTTTCTGGGCTATAGTGAGTTCCTGCGATAGGGAATGGAGTTCGGCCTTGGCTTGGGAGTCACATTACGGGTCTCTGTATGACACTGAGGATAGCAGCAGTGATAATTAGGGGTGGGTGTAGTTCACGAAGTTGCGCTACGCGTAGCTACGCAAAGTGCACTTCGCGCTACGCTAACTACATGTAGCACTACGGGAACTACATAGTAGCATGTTCGCACTGTGCAAGATGCCGTTTTCAATGATTGCACAGTGCGGACAAGCATCCGGCACTGTGCAATCATTGAAAACGGCATCTTGCACAGTGCAAGCTGTAGTTTTCTGCTGCTCGAGTAGATTTTTACTCAAGCGGCAGCTTTCTCAAAGCCGACTGGTAGTTTCTCATCACGAGCGGTCGCGAGCATGCGCGACCACTCGCAATGAGAAACCTGACTTCCCGGCGTTGAGAATCTCGCCGGGAGGTTTAGTTTCCATGCTCGCGATCGGCAACTTGATGTTGCTGATGGCGAACGAGGAAAAAGTCTCGGCGGGATGTAATTTTGCTTGCTCGCGGTCGCCAACATGACGTTGAGGACCACGAGCAAGCAAAAAATGACCGCTGCACTACGCTACGCGTCGTCGCACTGTGCTAGGTGCAGTTCGCGTAGTGCGAAGTTGCGAAAACTTCGCAAACTACGCGAGCGTAGCATAGTGCTTCCCCCAGGGTTAGTGATAACCATAGCTCACGCAGTTTTTCGCCGGAGTTCCATCAGGAGGGGGGATGGGAGATCACTATAGCTGAAGTAGGAAATGCTATCAACAAGTTGCATAGCAGTAAAGCACCTGGTTTAGCACAAACTTCCAGGGGACCTTTTCCGGTAGGAACCCAAAATCTGGTCACCCACACCTTATGGCCAGGCTGAAACTCAACCAGAGTGGCATTCTGGTTGTGCCAATGTTTTATCTCCTCCTGGCTGACTTCCATGTTCGGTTGAGCAATTTTTCTGAAGCGTTGAGTCTGGTTTCTGAAGGCCAGCATGTAGCTGAACACATTCTGGGCGGGTCTTACCAGGAGTTCTCTCCCAGCCCTCCTTCACTAGACTCAGAGTTCCTTTCACAGGGTGCCCATACAGCAATTCAAAGGGACTGAACCCTAAGGGTTTCTGAGGTACCTCCCTTAAGGCAAACAACAGGCATGGTAGGAAGACGTCCCACACATGCCTTTCAGGGTTTGGTTGAATCTCTAAACCAACCCATTCCCTTGTGGGTGGTAAGGAGTGGTGAATTTGTACATTATACCACACTCTTCCCACAGTGACTTCATATACAGAGACCACCTCTCTGGGGAACCCCACATGGGAAAAGATCCCCATCAATGCACAGCTCACCACAGGGGCTGTGATTGTCCTGAGAGGGACAGCTTTGGGGTACCAGGTGGCATGGTCCACCAATACCAAGATAAACTTGTTGCCTAAGGCTGTCTTGGATTCCAGTGGCACCACAATGTCAATGCCCACTTGCTCGAAAGGGGTGCTCACCACAGGAAAGGGTTGAAGGGGAGCCTTACACTTCCTACCAGTCTTGCCACTTTCCTGGCAAGTCTGACAAGACCTACAATGTGTGCCAAGGCGCCTCTGCATTTGGGGCCTGTAAAAGTGGGTGACAAGCCTGTGATAGGTATTGTCATACCCCAAATGTCCTGCCAGAGGCACATCATAAGCCAGACCCAGAAGGAAGGTCCTGTATCACGCGGGTACCACCAGAACATGGGCTGCCCGGGGCTCAGCAACCTTAGGCTCCCTGTAAAGGAGACCATTCTCCCAATAAATCAAATGTGATGCGGAAGCACCACCTGCCACCTGGTCTGCAGCCTGCAGCTGCAAACCAACAAGAGTAGGGCATTTCATCTGTGCCTTGCAGAACTCCTCCCTGGAGGGACCTCCTTCCTGCTGCCAATGGGTCAGCTCAGGCAGGTCTCCCAGTTTGGCCACTTGTTCCCCTGTAGGTTCTAGGACAACCCCCTCAGGTTCTGCCTCTTCCTGGACCGTGGGAACTTCGGGGAATGGTTTCTCACACCCCCTGCCCTTCCTCCTTCTGATAGGCACCTGGGCCACTCTTTCAGTCTCCAGTTCCTCTTGATCACCCCTACTGGCTGCTGTAGCATCCTGCTACAAATAAACACATACACAATCAGGTATGATTATGGAGCTTTATTCTCTCGTGACTTGCCTGGCTCCTGTCCCTACTCTAACTGCCCCTTCCTCTGTCCATCTCCTCCTCTTCCTGTTCCCCCTAGGCTCCACCCACAACCACTAGCCTGCTAACTTCATAACATCTCCCCCTTTTGTAACAAAACAAACAAAAATACTGACTTCTCAGTCTATCTCCTCGATAAGTCTCTTGGGTGGACGTATTTCACGATGAGGTCGTGGCGACCTGGCTCTCGGACTGATAGTACTCAGTGTCTCAGTGATCGGAGCAGTGCTCTCACGACCATCTGAATGTGGTTCTTCCGAACTGGGAGTGTCCATCTCACTCGTCATGGTTCTGGAGGTATCTCGTGACAATTTCTTAAAGTGCGAAATGTTTCTTGTGACTCGCTGCTGCCCAGACTCCGCCGTCAGCATAGTCCCTTTCCTCTTCGTGATCAGCAAGGGTTCGTCCTTGAACAAACAGTCGGTCTTTCTCTGCTGCTCTTGCTTGACGAGAACATGGTCCCCTTCATGTAATGATAGTGACCTCGCTCTTCTCCGGTGATCTGCATATGACTTCATTTTATCTTTATTTCGCTTGTCAGTTGCCATCATTTCTTGATGATCGCTTGCGGATGGCGATGCTCTCAAGGCACCATCCCACGTTGGAATGCGATTCCTCATGGGGCGTCCCAGCATGAGTGTCGCTGGGCACTGGCCAGTCGTTGCGTGAGGAGTTGTGCGGTAGGCTCGGAGGACTTCATTGAGTGCCACTTGCAGATCTTCCTTCCGCTGTAGCATGTTGAAAGGTCTTCTTGAGCGTGGCCATGAACCTTTCGATTGTCCCGTTTGCCTGTGGCCAAAGGGGTGTAATCCTCTGATGATGGAAATCTAGGTGTTTCGCAAATGCTGCAAAGTCTTGCCCATTGAAAGGGGGCCCATTGTCTGTCTTCACCGTCTTGGGAACTCCCCATGTTGCAAAGACCTCATCAAGTACTTTGAGAGTGCTAGAGGCGTTTGTAGATGGTACAAAGCATGCAATGGGATATCGAGAATGCTCATCAATGATGGCCAGCACATATTTGCCCGATGACAGGAGTCCATAGAAATCAATGGCGATCTCTTGCCACACTCCAAGGGGCAGGGTGGTCATGTGCAGTGGCGCTGGAGGATCACTTTTGCCGGTGAGCTGACAGAGGTGACAATCCTTCAAGGTGGCTTCCACCAGTTGATCGAGATACGGAAACCATACTCGTTCCCTTAGCGCCCGTTTGGTTGATACAATCCCTCGATGTCCTTCATGCACAAGAGCAACCACTCCTTGTCTCAGTTGAGTGGGGATCACAATCCTCTGGTCTCCCAGTAGTATGCCGTCAGTGGTGGCTGACAGTTCGCCACATACATGCCGGAAGGCTTGCATTTCACGTTTAATAACGGGATCAGTGTCTTCATCCTGAGGGTCGTGTCTCCATCGGTTGTGTCGAACCCTGTGAAGGACCTTCTGGAGGATGACGTCTTGTGCTGTACTCTCTCGAATGGTATCCATGGGGATAGCTGGAGGTAAGGCGTGGTCAGTCACGAAGTGAATGTACTCTTCCGCGATGGATGGATTAGAGGCTGACAATGCAAGTGGGTGCCGGGGCATGTAGTCCGCTGGATTTTCAGATTTCCCCGGTTTGTGGATTATGGTGAATGTATATTCCTGCAACCGTAGGCCCCACCTTTCAATCCTCGGGGGCATCTTGGATCGTGGGTTTCCATAAATGGTGACGAGAGCTTGATGGTCCATGATTAGGGTGAAATGTTTGCCATACATGAAAACATGAAAATTTTCACATGCCCACACTACAGCTTGGCTCTCTTTTTCGGGCTGCGAGTAGGCCCGTTCCGGGTCAGTCAAACTACGACTCGCATATGCAATGATACGGCGTTGATCTGAGTCATTCTCATACTGTGCTAAGATGGCTCCGAGCCCAACGGGGCTGGCATCCACAGTTATCTCAGTCTTTCGCTTTGGGTTAAAGTATGACAGGTGATCCGCAGATTCCACCGCTCTCTTGATCTCCTTGAATGATTGCTCGCATTAGGGAGTCCATTCGAATGGTTGACCTTGCTTGGTCAAGATACGGAGGGGATGGCTGATTGTTGCGTAGTCTCTGATATAGCGAGCACAATAACTGGCCATTCCGAGGAATGACCTGAGCTCACTGACGTCCTGGGGACTCTTGGTGTTGTTTAACGTCACAATTTTATCAGGATCAGGCTTCATGCCAGCGCCAGAGAAGATGTGGCCAAAGAACTTCAGTGTGGCCTGGTGGAATTCACACTTCTCTCCGTTTAGAGTCAGGTTCGCCTCCAATAAGGCATGACAGACACGATTGAGTGCGATGTCGTGCTCTCGTAGATCAGATCCATAGACGAGGATATCATCACTATAGTTGAGCGTGTTGGGAATGTTCTGAATGACTTGCCGAATTGCTTCCTGAAATATTTCGGCCGCTGAGGAAATTCCAAAGCTCAGTCTTTTATATCTGAACAACCCTTGATGGGTCGCAAAGGTGGTGATATATCTTGACCCTACATCCAGTTCTAGCTGATGGTATCCTTTATTTCAATCCAACTTGGAAAATACTGTGGCCCCATTGAGAGCAGTGATCATATCGCTCAGATGTGGTCCTGGGTGTCGTTCTCTTTCGATTGCAGTGTTGGGCAGGCGCATGTCCACACAGAGTCTGACCTTGCTGTCCGTGCCCTTCTTCGGGACAATCACTACTGGTGATACCCACGGTGTGGGGCCATCAGTGCGCTTGATGATGTCTGCAGCTAACAGATCCTGGAGCTCCTCTTCGACAGCGGCCTGCAGATGAAATGGTACCCGTCGAGGGTGTTGGGCGACAGGTCTAACTTGTTCATTAATATGCAATCGCACTTGACAGTCTTTCAATTTGCCTAGTCCTTGAAATAGTTTGGGAAACTGGCGGGTCACATCTTGGTTGTCGCCGACCTTAAAAAGAATTTCCACTAGGTGAAGACGTTCAGCTGTCGGCAAGCTTAGTAGACAGTCTGCTTCAGGGCCCTTGATGACGTGGATGACTGCTGCTATGGTTGTGTTGTCATGTTTGAGGGTCGTCGAGAACTTCCCCAGGCAGGGAAGTGGCTTTTGGCCATCCATGTGAAGACTCTCACAGGTGCAAATGTCAGAGGAGGTCGTGGACTCATTCTTTCGTATTCGGTGACTGGAATGTAATTTAGGGATGCACCGGAGTCTAGCACGAACTTTGTGTCATGATTGCCAACTTTGATATCCAGCCGAGGATATTTCTTAAGCTGGTCCGGATCCGCCGTTAGGTTCAGGTATTCGATGGCGTATGCTGAGTCTCGGGATGACGGTCTGGATTCCCTGGAGGGTGACCTCCATTCCCACCTGGACCGACGTGACTCTCTGCTAGAGTGTGACGACCCAGAGGACTGCTCAGTCTGGTCTTGGACAGCTCGTGCATGGTGTCTTCGGGTGCCGGACCAAGATGTTCTTTGGGCACTGCTTCGTGTGTCAGGTTGAGATGTCCTTGTGGCACCACTTCGTTTTTCTTTGTTGTAGTCCCCACACATCACTTCGAAGTGATTGGTTCGGCCGCACTTCCGACATCTCTGACCCATGGCAGGGCAACTGTCCACATGGGGGTAGTCATACCCACATCGGTAGCATTTCTTCACTCTTTCAGGTTTTCTCTCTTTCTTCCACGGCTCTCGCCGCTGATATTTTGACTGTTCTTGACGGGAAGACGTGCGTGACCTCCATTGTCTGTCTCTCGAGCTCCTTCGGCTGTCACTTTTGGCGTGCACACGTCGCACTTGTTCATGACTTCCTTTGTGTCCTGTTTCAATATCAGCTGCATACTCCTCCGCCTGATCATAAACTCGTGTCATCTCCTCTATGTCATCTAGTTCATGTACTTTTCTCAGTAGGCGCCTCCTGTGTTGATCGGAGTAACATCCATCTATTATTTGTGATTTGATTGCGGCATCTGTTGAGAAATTATCAAATTCACAGTGAGGCTCTGCACACAGTGGGGCTTGATCATCCCACCCTCGTCGCCAGTTGTAGCATCCTGCTACAAATAAACACATACACAATCAGGTATGATTATGGAGCTTTATTCTCTCATGACTTGCCTGGCTCCTGTCCCTACTCTAACTGCCCCTTCCTCTGTCCATCTCCTCCTCTTCCTGTTCCCCCTAGGCTCCACCCACAACCACTAGCCTGCTAACTTCTTAACAGCTGCAATTGACGAGTTGTCACACAGGCCACTCATGCAGTCCCACTATCTTTTAATGAGCCTGGCGCTCCACCTCCTTCCAAGGTGAGCTCTGCAGGTCATTGCCAAGCAGATAGTCAGCAGGTGTGGACAGCCGCGGCCCGTGGAGGGAGTTTCGGTGGGTCAGAAAGGTGGGGCGGGGGAGGGGCAGGGTGGGGGGTGCTAAAAACCGGCATATGGATCATTGGAGGTAAGTAAACAATTTAATTAATAAAATGAATTTCGTAGCGCGCCCTGCAGATATCACACTGGCTCCTGTGTTCCTCAGAGCCTCCACCCTCCTCCCATTGATGGTCACCCACTGCAGGTACTGTTTAGTGTTATCAGGCAGGTTTCCTGAACCATCTCTCTAGCTCCTAATATGATAAGGGTCATCACAGCTGGTTCCCCACCCTCATGAGGAACCAACTCCTCCCCCAGCACTACACTAACCCCGGTGACGGTGCACTAGTGGGTGCTGGTGGTGCCTTGAGGACTTGGTATCATGCTGCATGTGACCCTCCTGTCCACATGGATAACACTTGCGGGGACCCCGGTTTACTGGCCTACCCTTAGGGGGCCATGGCTTCTTAGAGTTGGGGGAATGAGACTCTTTACCCTGGGAACTATTTTAGGCCCTTTAGAAAACTCCTTTTGGTCACCCTTGTCCCCCCACTCTTCTGCTGGGGACCCTCGCCCCTTTAGCTGGGTTTCCCACATAACCCTGTGGACCCTGGTACTTGCCCAGCAGTCTGCCTCCTGAGCAAGCTTCCTGGGGTCAGTCAACTTACTATTCATCAGATGCTGGCGTAGCTCTGAAACACACAGTACTCAAGTGCTCCCAACCAATCAAGTTGTACAAACCCTGGTCAGCCACGGCTCGTGCAGGGCGTTACACCGGGCGTTGACGTCAGGCAGAGGAGGGGAAGGGTGGGGGGTTGTAAAATGCGGGATATGGATGATGTCAGGTAAGTACCGAAAAAAATACAAATTAATTGCGTTACCCGCGCTGCATCGCCAAATGTGATGCAGCGCCGGTAACGAAATTCAATTTTTTTCCCCGGTACTTACCTGACATCATCCATATCCCGCATTTTACAACCCCCCACCCTGCCCCTCCTCTGCCTGACGTCACCGCTGGGTGTAACGCCCTGCGTGAGCCGTGGCTGCCCCTGGTAATCAGTTACCTTGCTTCCCTTTATCCAACCAGCCAGTGCTCTGCAATAAAGGTTCACACACTCAACCCACATATTGGATGCAAGCTTCTTGAAGGACCTCAACTTTTTCCTGCACTGCTCAGGTGTGATCCTATACCTGAGGAAGAAAGCCTCCTTCATATTGGGATAGGTCAGAGCACCCACCTCTCTCAGAGTGTTCTTCCCTTTGGCCTCAAAGTGTTTCCACAGGCCTGCCCCCCAATGTTTCCCTGGGACCTCAGTCATATGCAGTGCTGCCTCATGGGATTTAAACCATTCATAAATACCACCTCGCCTTCTGGAAATTCTGTACTAGGTCCTGGGAATGTAAACCTTACCCCCTTGCACTGGCAGTGCGCTGCCACCATTTGTACTGAACTCCACCTGCTTGGCCCGGATGTCGAGCTCTCTCATGCTTACTCATGTGCCAAAAAGCGCTTTTTTTCTTCCAAAGCTTGAGCGTTCTTGCTTTCCTCTGCCATCTTTTCTTTCTCTATGACAGCTTTTTGGTTCTCCTTTTCCAATTATTTCATCTGGAGCCTCATAACCTCCAATTTGTGACCCTTGACCAGGTGTTCTCCTCCATTTCTCCTGGAGACAAATTCTTGGAAGAATGATTGCTGCCAGCCCTAGAGGCTGCTCTCCCAACAGGCAACTTCTGGGATCTGAAACCATTTTCTGGCACATCCCTATCCATATCTGCATCCCCTGCCTCCTCAGCTTGTCTGGTCTCCCACCAGGCCCCTAGGGCCTTCTGCAGCTCCTCTTTCCTAGAGGGGCTGTTCATGGGTAGGGGTGGCCGGAAGTCGTGTAAGAGACTTACGCAGAGAGGTACAGAGATTAAACCAATCTCCGTGCCTCTCTGCATATTTCCGTTACGCGCCGCCCACCCGCCGCCCGCCTCCCACCCGTCTCCCGCCCGCAATATTAAATGACTTTAAGCCTAAAATAAGATTTAACTAAGAACTTACCTTATCGCGGGGTCATCTTCCTTGTCCAGCTAGCCGTCTTCTTGGAACTGCGCATGCGCTGGAGCCTGCGCATGCGCATTCCTGGTGAGGAAAAGTAATTTAATATTGCGGGCGGGAGGCGGGTGGAGGCGGCCAACTTACGTTCCGCCCCCGAGTGTGCGGAGATTTGCCTCATTTCTCCGCCTTCATTGCGATAGGCGGAAGGGGCAAATCTCCGGACATTCCGTGGGCGGAACGGAGATGTCCGCCCACCCCTATTCATGGGACATCCAAAGCTCTTGCCGAATCGCTTGAGTTGCTCTACTTTGGAACTACTTAACATTTCACTGTCAAACTCCAATTTTGCAGCCTCACTTGCTGATTTAATATTTAGAGGCATGATGCGTGGATAGCTCAAGGGTCAGATCAAAAATAGAACCAAAAATAAACACAGCATGTGGTTGCATAGTGGTCTGCACTAAACTAGTGATGTACACCAATCACTGGGGGTCAAGTACAAATACAAGTTCAAATCCTCACCGCTGACCACCAATGTTAGAAATAGGGGTCCCTAGTTGGGAGAGGTAGGTACCTTTGTCCAAATAGGGACCCTTGCTTCTAGTCAGGGTAAGGGGATACACACTTTAGATAACCCCTGCTCACCCACTGGGTAGCTTGGCATGAGCAGACACCTTTCCCAAAGGCAATGTGTAAAGTATTTGCCCTCATAACACACAGTAATACAGTGATAACATCACAAATGGAAACCACACCAGTTCAGGAAAAATAAAGTATCTTTATCTAAACTCAACAAGACCAAAACGACAAAAATCCAACATACATGTTATAAGATTATGACTTTAAAGAGGTTTCAAACAACTGGGTCCATAGAAAACTATGGATGTATGATTTCTCTCAAAGTACGTGTAGTTGCGACAAAATTCACATGTCCAAACAGCGGGAGAGATGGGGAGCATCGAAAAAAAAGAGTTGCGTCAGTTCCTGAGACCAGGGAGAGATAATGCGACAGTTCACTTGCATGCAGGCGAAGTGATTCATCGAATCCGGTCTGTAGCGGGAAGTGAAGCGTAGATTCCGAGATGGTTCTTGTCTGCGGGCGATGCATCGGGAAAACTTGCTGCACAGTTACGATGCGTGGAAATCTGGGATGCGTCGGTGATTGATGCAGCGGTGTCGAGTGACGCTGCATCGGTTTCTTCAGCTGCGATCCCTTGATTCGTTGGTTCTTGCAGCAGTGACCGGCGCTGCGTTGGTGTCGGTTTCGGCAGCGGCGCTGCGATGCGTGGAGATTCTTTACACACAGTGGTGCTGCATCAAAAAAACAGCCGCAAGAAGAGCGATGCGCAGATTTACTTGTAGTTGCGTTGATTTTCCAACTCCCAACAGCAGGAACAACCTCCAGAGGCCCAACACAGTCACAGGCACGTTTTGGCAGGTCAGAACTCCCAGCAAGGAAGCTCAGGGGAGCTGGGGGTGAATTATTTGTGTTCCTGGAACTTCAGAACAGGAGGCAAGCTCTACTCCAGCTCTTGAAGATCTTCCTCAAGCAGGGGGGACACAGCACACAAAAAAAGTCCTTGTCCTTTCCTTGGCCCAAACAGCTATTGCAGGCCAACCCAAGATAGCACATAGCAAAGGGGCAGTACTCCTTCTCCAGTTTCTCCAGCTCTTCTCCTTGGCAAAGGTCTTTGTTCTCTTTGTGTAAGGGTCTAGAGCCCAGTTCAAACCAGTTCTGTCCTCACTGGTGTAGTATGACCACAGGGGGTGGACATAGCATTGTGCAATGGACACAAGCCCTATTCATGTGCAGGGAAATCCCACTCTACCCTACGCTGCTCCTCTCCATTCTACGCCACTCCACTCTACCCTACGCTGCTCCTCTCCATTCTACGCCACTCCACTCTACCCTACGCTGCTCCACCCCATTCTACGCCACTCCACTCTACCCTACGCTGCTCCACTCCATTCTACGCCACTCCACTCTACCCTACGCTGCTCCACTCCATTCTACGCCACTCCACTCTACCATACGCTGCTCCACTCCATTCTACGCCACTCCACTCTACCCTACGCTGCTCCACTCCATTCTACGCCACTCTACTCTGCTCCAACCAATGCCACTCCACACAGTACCACTCTACCCACTCCACTCCACTCTCTGCCACTCAACAACACTCTACTTGATACCACTCTATGCCCTTCTAATCTAAACCACTTTACTCTACTCTACAACAAATCTACTCTATGGCACTCCACTTTACACCTGCTTGTTACGGTGAGGCTGCACAATGGAAGTCCTGGCAGTGGCAACACATTTATTTCATTTTTGTAGTGTCTCTTCGGACACGTTTTTCTTGCCTAATCACATCAGGGCTATACTTTGCATGTGGGGCTGTGTCATAGTACCTAAACCCCAATTTAACTCTAATTGTTCTAGACAATAAAGTGTATTTAGCACCTCGCTTTATTTTGAGAGGCGTGTCAGTGTGTCAGTGTGTCAGTGTGTCAGAGGTGTGTCAGTGTGTGCTTCCTAATACTGTAATGCAAGAATCTGCTCTTCGAATGTCACCTTGTCCTCCCCCCTACTTGCCTGATGAACCTTGCCCTGTTGCAAGACATATTAAAAGTCCCTGGACAGCAAGAGAATAAATGACATTTTTGTGCAACAAATACATCTTTGGAGCTGGACCAGTTTTGGGGCCAGAAATTGGGATCTTTTCTCAAAAGCAGTTTTAAGTTTTCATACCTTTCTTTCTTTCTTTTCTTAGTTTATTAGGTTCATAAGAAAAAACAAACGATAAAAACACATACATAGTAAGAACAATTAGACAAAAAGTAAAAAATATAAAAATATTTACAAAAACATAGATAAGAGAGAGAGCTTGGGAATAAAATTCCGCTCCGCTCGCAGAGTTTGCGGAGTTTTGGTCACTCCGTGCTCCGCATAGAGCGTGGATTTCTGAAAAAGTTTGCGTTGTGGGTCAGAGTGGAGTTCTTACTTTCGTGCAGCTCGACAATGTTAAGTTAGAGAGCGCAGACCAGGAAAATTGTATGCTAGGCCACCTCACAGTGAAATATCTCTTCGTGGGCAGTCGCGACAGGTCGTTACTGCTCGGGTTGAGAAACCTGCCGCTCGCGCTGGGGACGCAGCAGCGTGAGTAGAAAATCTACTCAAGCTGCAGATAACAGCATCGCCCTCTGGTGCTTGCGTGATGCAGTTTGTGCTGATTTTACAGCCAAGGAGAAACTCCTGCACTAAAAATCAGCGCGACGTACCGGACTCCTCCGCTTTCGGAACTCCGCATAGCACGGCAGAGTTTTTTGGGCACTTTGCAGAGCTCTCTGTAGCGCAATTCTGCAAACTTTGTCTAAGCCTATATCAAACACAGAGTAGTTGCACATTTCAGGCATTTCATACCAAAATAAAACTATTTTCTCACAAAGAAATGCACCAAGTACAGTTGAGAGGGGGCTGAAAAAATTAAACATTGGAAGCAGCTTTCTATTTAACATCTGCCAAAGTTTCTCCAGTATTCAACTATCAGCCATCCACATGCTTTGCGTTTAACTATTCCATGTGTGTCTCAATATTCCAACACCCAGAGACATGCACTAATAAAGCTCCTCGTAAATTAAACCCATCGCTCTGTCCTTTGGTGCTAAATGAGGAAAGCAGGAGCCGTCCATGCAGTGACTGAAATGCACACTATGTAACCATGACGCCCAGGGTCAATCCCGGCTCCCCAGCTTTACCAAATTGTGTGATCTTGGAGGATTCATTCACTCCCCCTTACCTTTTTTCCTTGAGAATCACATTTGAGAACCGTCTTCAAATAGTTCCCCTCAGGGTGTGTGCTGACTGAAAACTTCTGGAGGCCAGTAATGACTGAGTGTCTCACTCACAGCACCTCTGTGTGGAGAAGGACGATTGGGTTCATAAAGGTTTCTAAACTCATGCTTAGAGCCTATTATTTCTAATAAATGTCAGGGAAGGTAACTATATCATGTAACATGCTAAGGTGAATCACTTCTACATGAGAAAGGGATGCACATATTTTTTAATTCTGAAGACTATCATATTATACAGGACTTGTTGCACAACTGACATGTCAAATATTTTGATGGCTCGGCTCTTGATCGGGCTCGGCTCGCACTATCAATTTGATGTATTTTCCTCTCTATTCTCGGCACCTGTAAGAAGACAGTGTGCAGTTAAATACGAAATAATATTTCAATTCAATTTTATTTAAATATGATTTGGAACTCCTCAGAGATCCACATATAACAAAGCAACAGACAAGTAATATAAAAATGAAACCACGTGTGATCTGGCTTATACAAATTATCATGCAACTCATCTAATACAATTCTAAAAAACATTAAAAAAAATTAAAAATTCTATTACAGAAAATTTCATTTGGGGGACAGAAGATAGCATCAATAAGAGATCTTGCCGATAAAATACCAAATTGTATACATACAGGTTTCACCCACAAGCGGCGGTGAACCATTAGTGCTGGACAAACTAACAGAACATGTATAGAGTCTTGGACTGAGTTATTACAGAAATTACATATATTGGATATACCATACCATTTGGCCAACAACTTATTCAGTGGAAGAAGATCCTGCCTAAGAAGCAGCCAAAAGCGGCGCAGACCGTGAGGTATATTCCAAGAGGCATAAGGTTGTATTTGTCTAAACAGAAGAGAGTTAACAGCTTGAGTAACCCCCTTCTTCTGTACAATAGAGTTGCGATCCCTTTCGTAGCTTAACTTCCATGTAGCTTGTTTTAATGTAAATTTTAGTTGTTGCATAGAGAGGTCTAAAAGAGTGGCTTCCTCCAGATCCAAGAGAGTAATGGCCTTCCTATAGTTCTTTATGAGTAACGAGTGCTCTTTTAGGGGGCCCATCAACTCTTTTGTGATGAGGGATCTTAATGTGGCTGGCTTTCCTTTGATCAAGCAGGTAACCCAGCGAATAACTCCTGCCAAACCCTGTGCCCAGCTACTTCTTAAGCTGAATTCTAATCCAAGGGCTGCTGCACTGCAACTATTATTAACCGAAGTTAGGTTTCTCAAGAGGGAACCCTCAATAATGTCCAAAAAACCCCATTCACCTAAATCAATAAGTTCTATGCCGTAAAGCAAAGTTGAAGGGATTTTTGCCCGGAAGGCCTCCAGCAGATACCCAAAGTGTCTTTTACCGGTTGATTTATATAAAGCTCTCAACCCATTTCCCTGCGATTTTGCCTTACGAGAACTACTATCTATGTGGGATTTGTTGTTCAAGTTGCTATTGACAACCTTACCCAAGAATACATATGATTTTACTCTTTCTAATTTTTGACCTCCCAGCTCCCAGCTAATGTGTTCCAACTTCAGTTTTTTTCGCCCCTCCATGCACATTACCTTGCTTTTAGAGATATTTATTTTCAGGAAATGATCTTCGGAGAATACATATAATGAATGCAGACGGTTGTTAAGACCTTTCGGGGTAAGGTCTAGGATTAGTATGTCGTCCGCATACATTAAGCAAGAAATGTATGTATCTCCCAGGCGTGGGGCAATTCCTTCACATGTGGATATAGTGTGGGGGAGATCACTAACATAGAGGGAAAACAAAAGGGGAGCTAATAAACAGCCCTGTTTGAGGCCATTCGCAGATGGAATAAGCTGAGATAAGCCCCTTTCTCCCCCCAATAGCACTCTACACTATGTGTTGTCATGCAAGTCTTGTACCAGAAGTAAAAGTCTATGAGGCATTCCAAGAGCAGATAGCTTTTTCCACAGTAATTGTCGATCGACCTTATCAAAGGCCGTGGAAAAATCTATGAATGCCACATAGACTCTCCCCTTTCTTGCTCCAATGTATTTATCGGTTATTACCTGGAGGGCTGTTAGATTGTCCATGGTGCCATGGTTTTTTCTGAAACCAGTCTGCTCGAGTGGAAGTATGTTTGAATAATCCACCCAGTCATTTATTCGTTTCAGCAAACATCTTGTAAAAACTTTGCCGATTGCATCCAACAATGCAATCTGGCGATAGTTCTGAGGGGATAAGCGGTCTCCCTTTTTAAACAATGGCACCAGGATGCTTCCCTTCCAGGAGGGTAAAACCTTACCTCTCAGTAGACAAATATTAAATACTGGACAAAGTAATTTGCTCCATTTAGCCCTGTTTTGTTTTAATACGGTGATGGGCAATTCGTTCGGGCCCATTGCCCCGGAATTCCTCATTTCACCAATAGCTAAATCTATGTCTTTTTCTGAGAATGGCTCTAGAGGCAAACTCATCTCTTTTGACCATACTTGTGGGGCCACAGGGTTGTTGCTTGCATAAAGGGTAGAAACAAAGTCCCTCCATATTTGTTCCTCAATAGGGATGGGTAAAGGTCTTGTTCTCAATCCGCACCCCTCACCTATAAGGGACCAAAACTGCCTCATTTCCCCGTTAGTAGCGGCTTCTCTCATTTTTACCCAGATGGTATCCTCTTTTTCTTTACGTATTGTGACTGATAGCCTTCTCCTTTTCCTTTTTAGCAAAGTAATTTTTCGTGCTATAATAACGGATCTATTTAAGTATTGGGCCCTTACTAATTTATTAATTTCTATGTTAAGCAGCCTCAGAGGGCTTGGGAATATTCTAATGAACTTTTTCTTATTGGACTTTTTTGCCCCCGCTATTACTGCCTTCATGAACAGAGAGAAATTTTCTATTTCCGAGCCATGCCAGGAAGGGAGCTCAGATATTGCTATGTCGAGCATTCCTTCCAAATTTCGTTGCGCTCTTGCATTCCAGTAACACCTTCCTGATTTAGTCCCGAAATTTATTTGATCGCTATTCAGAGACCACTGATCACATTTGGAGAGCTTTACATTCACCAAAATAGAGAGTATTCTATGATCACTTAGCGGTGTGTCGATGATATTCAGGTCCTTCAACAACTCGAATGAGTGAGTCCCCACTATGACATAGTCTAAAATCGATTCCCCCTGATAGGATTTATGCGTAAAATTAGCAGGGGAATCCGAGGGGAGTCTCCCATTTGCAATAATCCCATCCATTTCTGCCAACTCATTTAACAGTTGTTTTCCACGTTTATTTGTTTTAGTATTTTCGGGAAATACTGCCCGAGGAATGTGGAGAGTTTCTTCTCTAAATTTATCGCAAAATAAATTTATGCTTGCATTGGAAATCTTGCAATTTAAGTCCCCGACTAAAATTATAGCCGTCATTGGATCTTTCTCCCTGATACTCTGGATATGTGAAAAAACCTTTTTCAAGATTACATTATAGCCAGCTTCCGGTGGCATATAAGCATTAATCAGAACCAAATGTTTATCAGCTTTCGTGTTACTAGACCCAAATAAAGTTACTACTTGAAAGAGGTTACTGGGGTCCATATAATGCACATAATTCCAGTTTATTCGATTCGATAAAAGGCAAGCTATCCCCCCACTGGCATGTCCTTTCTTATTAAAAGTGGCACTACCTTCCAATACAAAATAATCTTTCCCTGCTTGAACTTTATCGGGGCACCATGTCTCCTGGAGGTATATTATATTTGCTTCCAGGGACATAAGGAATGCCATTTTTTCCGGACTGTTTTTTAGTCCAGCTGCATTCCAGGATATTATAGATAACTTTTTGCTAAAGATCCGAATTAGGCAATTGTTTATTAAGGGATTTTTCTGCAAGCACTCTAGGAAGCCAATTCCATTGAACATTATCATCTCCGGTATCTAGTTGACGAGATAACAAAGGCGGATTAGCATAGGACACTAAACGAAAGTCCTTAGACTTGCATATTTTTAACTCTGTAAGCTCACCTACATTATTTATACTACCTGTTGCTGCTTGCAACAGAGAAAAAGGAGACTTCTGACAAATTTGGGATTTAAGGACATTATTTTGTCTAGTATGCCCTAACACCGGGATTACATCTATCCCTCTGCTCTGTAGATCTTCTGAGCGCTGCAGGATTAGATTAGCTACTAGCTTAGAGTGAAACTTCACCCTAGTTATCATCCCCACATCTGATTTTAATATTTGTACCCTGTCTAAATCAGCTGATTGTATTAATTTCAAGTTAGCCGATTCTTGAAAATATTTAAGCAAGAGGGATCTATTCAAAATGCATTCAACATCAAAAAGGGGAGAAAATTCTACCCACACGGTGTCAATGCTTTTCTCCTTAGTCTCTATTGACGGGACACCTTGTGCAACTACTCCCGCAAAGGATGTTGCTAGGGGATTAAGGATTGGAACTACATGGCCGGGAGGATTATGCTCCTGTCCCAAAGATATAGAATTTTTTGTCCCAATTATATCCCTATTAATAGTAGCTGGTTGGAAGAGGGTATTTGTATCAATTGTTATAGGTGGGGGGGAGAGGAAATTACTAGTACTGGGGTAGCCGCAGGTGGAGGAACGATATTTTCCTCAATGTTCTTATTTTCGGGGTTATTATCATTTTCAGCTACCACCTGAGTTTGATGTACCTCATTATACATAGGGGAGTTAAGATGTTTTCTAAAAAGGATTTTCCTCCGCCTATTTTTTTCTATCCGTCTTATTAATTTCCTCTTATTCTTTCCATTCTTTTTTAGTTTCTCTAGCTTCCCATTATTACTATTCTCTTCCAGCGCAGCATCCACCTCTCTATCTCCTTCTCCCTGTTGCCTCTTAAAAATTGGGAAAAGATCATTCCCGGTTTTAGGGTGGAGTTCCCCACAGGATTTTATTTCTAAATCATTACCTGTTGGGCAATTTAAAATAGAGGGTGGCTGAATAGCACTTATATTTGCTTCCTCATTTACTATTTTTGGATCATCGTTGACTATAGGTAACTGATCTTTTATTACTACCTCGTCTTGTACTAAGGAGGACTGCTCCTTTAGGACTGCATCCTTCTCGCTTCGAGTGCCCAATAAAACTTTCAAGATTTGGGTCACTGTATCTAGTAGACAGTCGGAGCCCCCCACAAATTTTTCCAGTAATTGTAAAATGGACGACAGTAAGTGTTCTAATATGTGGAGAGAATCAGAGATAGGTTTATCTATCCCCTGGTGTTGTAGTGCATTTATCCCAGTCAAATTTAGGTTGGGGCTTATAGAGAAATTTGTGTGTGAGGACTTGGAAGGGGTGCTACTGTAGAGCTGTAAGCCAGCATGGGTTGATGTTACTGGTGTTTTTAAATCTATTTCGTCTTTGACCAAGTCAGTCTCTATGTATCTTTGACATAGATCCTTATCTAGGACCATAGGAGACAAGCCGTTGTTGAAAGAATCTCTTACTAGTGATGTATTTACTGTGTGATCGACATCATCATGTGGAATTTTCCCTTTGTACAAATTATCTTGTTCTATGTCTTTCCTTGTTTTTATAATTACTTCTGGGGCTAATTCAATGTTATTTTTCATTGTGGAAAATAAAGGAGGTGAGAAACTGCACTCAGATAGTATAGGTACTACACTTGTTGTGGCTGAATTGTTATCCACAATTACCTTTCTATCTACAGGCATCTCTCCCGATCTATTGGGTAACAATTCTAAATGAATAGCTCCAGAATCCTTAATATCCTCCGACTTGTTGTCTACCACTGTAGCTTTATTCTTACCCCTTTCCCAAAGATTAAAAAGCTGACAAGTGCTTTTCAAATGAGTAGCCTGGCTAATCTTATTGCGTAGAGGGTTCGATCTGGTTTTTGAGCAAGATCTTCCTACTAATATTCTCCCAGACCTTAATTTTTTTGTCGTCATCTCAATCAGTAGGAGTGGTGAAGTATATGATAGAAAGTACTATTCATAAACTGAAATACTTGACAATTTTTCTCGAAAGTATATAATTGAAAAACGAAACCAGAGCTAACAAACTGTATCACACAACCTATATAATAATCTCAAACATTCTAATACTTTTCTCAAAAAGAGCATGGGAGTCACCAAGCGGGTAATCTAGCCAAACAGTATGTGATGAGTAAAATGTTAGAGGACTGGCCTAGCCTGGCCTTCTCGTGCCTCTGAGGGCCTCAGAGGGCCCGCCCTTGTCCCGGGCTTCTCCCGGCGCGCTCCCGCGCTGCGGGGGTACAGTCGTTATTATATGCCTAAGAGGAAGTGGGCGTGTCCAACAGGGAGAGCGTCACCAGGTGTTTGCAGTCAGGTGATTAGCAGGGACTCTTGGGAGATGTAGTCCTGCTACCTGTGCGCTCGCCGCCCTGTCCTTAAGAAACCCTCGGTTCTGCTCCAACACCCACAAACAGCACGACACCGCGTAGGGGGACCCGCGAAGCGGGTCCGGCAAGGAGCTGCGGTTTACAGTGCTGAGAGCGGCAAGATGATTCAGGAGACGCAGACCGGGTTCAACAGCGTCAGAGTGTCACATCCAGGAAACAGCAGCCAGGAAAAGCAATCCACGATAGATCCGTGTCCAAGAGCTTTTGATAAGAGGAAGTGGGCGTGTCCAACAGGGAGAGCGTCACCAGGTGTTTGCAGTCAGGTGATTAGCAGGGACTCTTGGGAAATGTAGTCCTGCTACCTGTGCGCTCGCAGCCCTGTCCTTAAGAAACCCTCGGTTCTGCTCCAACACCCACAAACAGCACGACACCGCGTAGCGGGACCCGCGAAGCGGGTCCGGCAAGGAGCTGCGGTTTACAGTGCTGAGAGCGGCAAGATGATTCAGGAGACGCAGACCGGGTTCAACAGCGTCAGAGTGTCACATCCAGGAAACAGCAGCCAGGAAAAGCAATCCACGATAGATCCGTGTCCAAGAGCTTTTGATAAGAGGAAGTGGGCATGTCCAACAGGGAGAGCGTCACCAGGTGTTTGCAGTCAGGTGATTAGCAGGGACTCTTGGGAGATGTAGTCCTGCTACCTGTGCGCTCGCAGCCCTGTCCTTAAGAAACCCTCGGTTCTGCTCCAACACCCACAAACAGCACGACACCGCGTAGCGGGACCCGCGAAGCGGGTCCGGCAAGGAGCTGCGGTTTACAGTGCTGAGAGCGGCAAGATGATTCAGGGGACGCAGACTGGGTTCAACAGCGTCAGAGTGTCACATCCAGGAAACAGCAGCCAGGAAAAGCAATCCACTTTACTAGGGACCTACTGGGCAGACATTTCCAGACTCTCTCCTCCTGGGGTTGAGGTGGGGCTGGTGCAGATTTGAGGCCTGGGGGAGAAGGGGTCTGCGAAGGTCTGAACATGAAGGGAACAGCACAGACAGGCAGAGAAACCTTCCTCCTCTGTAGAAGGCTGGACATACAAAGAAAGACCGGAAGTGATACGAAATAATATGGACTGATTTATATTGTTAAACAACCAATAAAATAATTTACACACTTTTCTTGGCTTTCATTGAAACTGATTTACTGTCTGGAGTATTTTGTTGCTGAATTGAGTTGATAGGTTTTTGTCAGGCTCTGTGTCACTGTGGTATGCCTTCACAGTGGGGTACCACTTTAAACAGTAATAGTGCGCTGCGTCTGTGATCTTGCCATCTTTTATAATCAGCTGGTAATATGTTCCCGCGCTGTTCACGGTGGCAGTGAAGTGGTCTGATGACACCCCAGGTCCATATCTAGGCTCGCTCCAGGAGTGATAGTGATAGAGAATGAGCTCTGGGGCTTCTCCTGGGGTCTGTCTGTAGAAATGTACATAATCGGTGTCTTTCACCCCAACCTCACAGCCAATCGTGGCCCTTTGTCCAAGGCTGACCTCAAATGAGGGAGATATCACAGGTTTCTGAGCCCGGGCATCTGAAAGAGAGAGAAAGAGGGAGGAGAAATACATGTCATGAATATATACTCTACGGTAAGCATAATTATATGCGCGGCTGCCCCAAAACAGGCAAACATACTTCAGATCCAGCATACTTACAGGATGTCCACAGCAGGACACAGAAGGCCAGGGTCTGCAGCAGCCTCATTCTTTCAGGTCCTGGGACTCCTTTCTGGACCTCGAGCACAGAGATGTACAAAAGCGAAGTCTGAGAAGCTTAATATATGCACCAGTCCCCCGGGGGGACCGAGAGGCAGGTATGCAAATATGAAATGCACTTCACACATCACTGGACCGAACAGGAACACAGAAACTGACTATATTCACAGATTTTATTTAAGGTGCTGCTGCATTCGAGTAGGAAATTGTTGCTGCTTCAACGTGTGTGTAACATTTTTGTAACAATGTATTAGTTACATGTACGCGTTTTCACAAGGTTGTCCATGTTGTAATTGATGATTGTAAACGGTCAAATAACACCCCTGTTTTAAAAGTATTATGGACAGGATTCATCAAACTACAAAGTGACAAAACCCTCTTTCAATAATGTTGTGGACACTCTAACATTTGTGACTCAATCTCTACAGAGAACCAGAATAGACTCCCAGCAGGTGTGGATGTAGTAAAGACCCAAGCCGTTTAAGATGCCACTACACAGAACACTACAACTTCATGCTACTCCTTCACACTACTCCTTCACACTACACGTTCACACTATACTCGTCTCTTCCCCTCCTCTGGACTCAGGAGGCTCTTCAAGCCAGGGGTCTCTGTCTGTTTGTATTCTTTAAGCTTCAAACGTGTGCAGTGATCTGTTGCCTTTGGCTCATCTTTCGGTCTATAAGTAAGACATGCATACATAAGTACCTACATATATTCCTTCATACTCATGCATACATACATATATACATATATACACATATACATACTATACATACACATCCTCCAGCTGTCACTATTGATGTGTGTTCCCCAAAGTCTGGTTCTTTTGATTACCAACCTAGAGCCAAGACTTCCTGTACCCAGAGCATCCCTGTGGGCTGCACCTCTAGCAGTCCTGTGGGGGCTCAGGGCATCTCTCCTGTGTGCATACAGCCTACTATAGTTGAAGCTTTTGCTTGGGTGAATTAAATTATGTATACCAAAATTAGAAAGCATGCATTCAAGACTAAAATGATTAAATTTTCAGAACTTGCAAGTCAATAGTTGGAGAAAAACCGTTGAATTTCCAAAATATTTCAATAGTGTTAAAGTGTGAGTGTTAGAGTGTTAAATCATGCTGGCTTGGGAAGACGTAGTACTAATATTTTTACCTTGGTGCTGGAGGCGTTTTATCTTGGGCTGTTATGAATTACCTATGTACAGGGCCACTGGAATTATGAGGCAGGGAAGGGCCAAATTATACGGCACGATTGAGTAAATTATACAGCAACAAAAGGAAAATTGTGCCGTATAAAGCTGCACATTTTGTGATAGTTTTACGTCATTATTTTACACTTGCTTACACTGTCTGGGCATTTGTTGGACCTCATTAGTACCAGTTTAACACCCAAATATAGCAAAAGGCAACAGTAAGGCAACCAGCCAAACTTTGCAGAGGGCCTTCCACTGAGCGGCAACATATGGCCGGGATGCCTGTCACCCCCTCCCAACACAATCCCCAAGGATGGGAATACAGTTCTGAACTTTTGGAAGGCAGGAGGGAGTTACCCTCCCGGCCGTATTTATTAAAATATGAAGCAAAATTAAAACATTAAAATAAAAGTTTCATATCATGTACAATTTTCATTTATTACATTTCGATGAAGACATGTTCATTGGCTAACCTTAACAAATCTCTTGTACAAAGGTTTTCCTAGCCGAGTCTAAAATCCTGCAAATGCAAACTTTCTAAATTAAAATTGTATATCCTAGCATTACGGGCCAACGGCAAGGTCGCAACCGGTGTCAGATCCCTACTAACCAAAACTCTCGCCCTCACGGTGTGAGTGGCGGCCGCGCAGAGGACTGTGCCCTCTGTGCCAACTCCAATTTCCCTTGTCTTGTGGGGGCCCCCCATTTTAACTCGACGCCATCTTAAAGGTCGTCCGAGGACCCGTGTGAGGTGTCTGTAAGAAGGCAGCGTGGACTCCCCCTCCCACCCCACACTGTCTATCACATCCACCGTCGCGGATATCCGGGCCCCGGGAAATTCGTAGGAGGGGCATATAGCCGCCTCCTCCCCTGGAAGGGGCCTATGGCCGTCTTCCCCTAGGCGACCCATACTTAGTGGGTGCCGCCTCCCCGTGGGAGGGGCCAATGGCCGCCTCCCCCCGGGCGCTCCCATCCATAGTGGGTGGCGCCCCCCTCTAGGGACCTTGAAATTACTGCTCTCCGATCATGACCTTACCGCCACAGGCCGGATAGTTGACCGGCTATCCGGCCCCCCCACAAACTCCTCCTAAAGGTCATGTTTTCACAAACCCCTTAGCCATGCTATGAAGTCTCCTATGAGTAAGACATTCCCCTCCCGGGACAAGTGGACCCCATCATCGAGATACATGTGATCCCCCCGAATACATCCATGCGGAATACTGTGCAACTGCGCCGAGCGAAACAACCTACCAAGTTTGTTGTTGACCTTTTTCACTGAATGGTTCAGTGCTGACACCGAGAGGCCCCCCCGCCACACCTTCCTGGGAATCATGTGGGACCATGCTATCGTGCACCCCGGGATCCTTCTCGCCAGCCAGCTAACAGTAGACAAAACTCGCTCGAGTAGTACTCGCCTACCGAGTGTCACCATGTCATTGCCCCCCAGGTGTACTATGATTACAGATGGCGGTGACCTCTGCCGCCCTAAGAGTTCCTCGACAAAAGATTCAAATTGGTCAATACAGAGCCCGCCCCTTCCGTGGAAGGTCACACTGTACCCGTATTCCCCAGCTGCGTGAGTCACGTCACTTGCTTTGAATACGTCCCCGGCCCGCCTCACGTATGAGTGGCCCACGACCCACACCACTCTCTCCTCAGCCGGTGATCTCTGACCGCTGGTCCCCTGGTGCCGGGTCGACTGCAAATTCCGCCCCGCATAACATGCTCGTGAAACTGTAAATCAAACAGAAGACAAGAAGCGTGAGTGCATGTAACTTGACTTCACAACATGTGCAATCGCACATACCTTTCAAAACAATTCGAGGACCATCGTCCCAACTGTTTCACCTCTTCAACACTCTGACCCCTGGCTGTAGCCTAGGTAGCAGCCCCTATCCTAAAGGAGTGGGTCCCAAAATCGCACGGGTCCAAGCCCGCCGCTGCGATTGCCATTGTTAGCACCCTCTGAAACTGAAACCTCGTCAGTGGGGTGGCATCAATGTGTCTCAGCAGGCTCCCCCCCCCCATGTATCCGCCCTTCGCGCCAAATATTCCTCAACGCACTTTACCGGGCACATGGGGGACCCTTGCATGCGCTGGACAACAATACTGTCTCCCATAGCTCTCTGGTCAGTCTTGGACTTGGCTATTGTGACTACCATTGAATCACCCCTAATCAGGATGTGATCCCGACACAGACCTCCCTCCACATCTTTCTTATTCTTTGCGACCAGTTCGCTCACCCGCACAGCCCCATGGAACGCTAATGCGAAAGCGGCCCGGAACAGAACTGCTTCGAAATGGGAGGAACATGTCGTGGGAAGTATCGACATAAGCAGGGACAACCTTTCTAACCCAATCGGGCGCCTCTCGTCTACTGTACGACCTTCCAGGCGTTGCCAGCCACGAAGGGCTTTCTTTACCAAAAAGGACGATGTCGGGTCCTTGATGCCATGCGCCTGCGCCATGAATGAAATGGCGGCCCGGTGCCTATTGGCCGTTGCTACTGATCGGCCTTCCCTGTGTAATGCTACCAGAAACTTTAGGAAGCAATCCTCCTGACCCCATTTGTCCTCCCCTGCCGGACCCAAAAATGCACAATAGGAACGAAACGCTCCTTCGTATGCCTTCCTCGTCCTGGGGGCTAAGCTTGCTGCCACGAGGTCTTGTAATCCGGGGCACCGAGTAGCCAGAGTGCTTCGGGAAATGGTGCCTCCGCTAGGTCCGCGGAAGGTAGATAACCCCTGAAAGCCTGCATGTGTGAACGAGAGAGTGCATCAGCAGCCTGATTCAGTACACCCGGCACATGTTTCGCCCTGAATTGCACATTCAGTATCATGCAAAGTAGTACAATTTCCTTCAATAATCTCAATATCCACTTGCAGCGTGCTGCCTGATTATTTATACATTCAACAACAGTCATATTGTCGGACCAAAACACCACAGAGCGATCTCTGAACTCATCCGGCCATGCCATCAGAGCCACAAAAATGGGGAATAACTCGAGGAACCCAATGTTACCTGTGAGACCGCTGGTGTGCCACCACGTCGGCCATGTTTGCGCCGACCATCGATTACCAAAGATTGCGCCAAATCCCACGCTCCCCGCCGAGTCGGTCCACAAACCCAGCTCGTCCGAAGACGCTGGCGGCTTGTTCCACACCACTCGACGGTTGAAATCCGCCAGAAATGCCAACCATATGCGCATGTCCTGGCGAACCTCTGCAGACAGTCTCGTGCGGTGGTGTCCTTCCTTGAGACCAACCATAGCTTGTGCGATAGAGCGGGAAAAGGGGCAGGCCATTGGTATCACTCTTAGGGCAAAGTTAAGCTGACCCACTGCTTGTTGTAACTGATGGAGGGTAACTTTCTCCTTGCTAAGGCACAGTTCCAGGGAGCCCTGAATTTCGCTACTTTCCCTACTGGCAAACGGAAACATCCCTCCACAGAATCGAGCTCAATTCCCAGAAACTCGAGTGAAGTAGATGGTCCAACCGACTTACCTGTGCCAATGGCACTCCGAATCCCTTCATGAGGGTGCAAAATTCCTGTAGCGCCTGCGCACATTTTGTGTCGCCGGCTGCCCCCAAGAACAAAAAATCATCTAAGTAATGCATAACATGGCTATGGCCAGTGGCTTTGGTGAATGCCCATTCCAAAAAACAGCTGAATTTCTCAAAATAAGCACAAGAGATGGAGCAACCCATTGGCATACATCTATCCATGTAGTAACGTCCCTGGAACACAAAGCCTAACAGACGCTGATCCCGTGGGTGTACCGGGAGCAACCGGAACGCCGACTCAATATCTGACTTCGCCATCAGCGCTCCGGGCCCCAGGCGATTCAACATGGTGACGGCATCATCGAATGATGCGTACCGCACCGAACAAACTCCCGGGTCAATCGCATCGTTCACCGAGAGACCCCTCGGAGCTGACAAGTTATGGATCAGCCTAAATTCCCCCGGGTCCTTCTTGGGAACCACTCCTAACGGGGAACAGATGAAATTAGTTACTGGCGGGTGCCTATATGGGCCAGCAACCCGGCCAAGGGCAACCTCTTTTGCAATCTTCCTCTCCACCACCGCTGGATTATGCTGAGCCGACAGTTGGTTTCTACAAAGTGGCTCCCCACGAAAATCCCCCGCCGGGATGTGGAAACCATATAAGAAGCCATTCCTCAACACCCCAGCGGAGACATGATCAGGGTATTCGTTTAGCCAGGGGATCATTGCCATGATATCAACGGGGGTAGGTAGCGGTACACAGTGGTCCCCCTCAGTCTTGTTTGGACCCTCCTGTACCCCCCCGTCCCACTATTCCTGGATCTGCACGAACTCTCGGGGTGCGAGGAATTCCCGCAACCTGCACACGCATGTCTGAACTTACATGTCCCTTGTGGCCTGGTGCAATTGCCCCTGTTAAAATTCCAACAGACCCCTCTCTTACCCCCATTCCCACCAGTCCTTGCTTGGTGGTCGCCACCGGGGCCCGCTCGAAAGGGCACCGCGGGCTGTTGGCGGGAAGGCCCCGACCCATATCCGCCTAGCGAGGACGACTTCGTCGCGCCCGGCAGGAGCTGCTTCTGCCAAGAAATCTAGTCGAGACAATCCCACGTCAGAGATGAATCGTACTCCTTGGCCTTATGGAACTTCATATCGTAACCCATCCACTCATTGCCCTCATACGTTTCATAAAAATCCATTATTCGTGCCTGATAGCAAGACAATTCGGGCAAAACCTCGGGCTTACCCCCGCCCCCCTCTCCCCCTCCCCCCCGACACCTGAGGCCTTACACGACAGAGATGTCCCCTGCCGCTCTCCCCCCCGCCTTTCGCCCCCCCCCTCCCCTCGCCCTGCAGCCGCAGCGACACCGCCTCCTCAACTGTCCCCGCCCCTGCGCGACCCACACAGGATACACCACACACAGCTAGGGTTCTAGATGCACTACTACACACGCAAATGCAAGTCCAACAGTTATTGAAATGTTTCTCCCTCCCCCTTGTATTATACTACCCAGTTATACCTTTTGGTTGACACAGAGGCTGTTCATGCTGTACTCATGATAATGCTCGATCCCCCTTCCCTGTTTACGTTTCGCATAAGGCAGACTGGATGCGTCCATGACCAGGAAGCGGGCACCCAGCGACCCATACGACAACAGAGGGTATGATACCGCCTCTACCCGCTGCTGTACTGATCAGGGAACTCAACTTCGAACAATGACTGTTGGCTTTCGTGACCACGCTGGTCCTTTTGCAGTGCTACGACCTGCGAGCACTGCAACATGAGACATTTCCTGGCACCGTCACTTATGGACTTTGCACTTCCATCAGCTACTATTTATTTCCACTCATGTATAACTGACATGTCAACATGTGCTATTTGCTGAATACCGTTTGTGACAATACTTCATTGTTATGACATTGTATGAATAACTACTGGCTTATCTGTGAAACTAAATAAAGTTTGGGACCGTTGGTGTTAAAAAAAAAAAAAAAAAAAACCTCGGGCTTACGTTCCCGAATAATTGCAGTAAACATCGCAAAGGCCTTGGCCCAATTTGTGATTGTCTCATCAACCCTGAATCCCGCCATTTTTGCTCGCCATACACTCGGGTGCCACAAATCTTTCTGCGTCTTAGCATACTCCATCTCGCGATGGTCAGTCAGCAGAGGAAACATATTTACATACTTATCAGCCCATATCAATTCTTTCGTGGCCAACGGTATATGTTGGACCACCCTCTCCCGTCTTGAGGGCAAAGACCCCTCCCTCGCCATTGGCAATGCCTGATTACCCGGCTCCATTGTCGTTCCCGCTGTTTTTCCGACGCCAGCTGCCAGTCCTTCCAAGGTCACCTGTGGGGGGACAAGAGGGAGATTCGCCTTTGCGGCATCTCGCGACTGCCGCAACTGCTGCATTTGTAACTTGGCCTCTTCGGCCGTGTCTTCAGGTGCCGTAGCACCCCCTGTTTTTCTGCCGAGCCATGAGGCCAACTGGGCGGCTAATTCTGGAGGCATGTCCTCCTCGTTGGCGGGCGTAACAACAACCGGAATCGGTTGACCCGCGTCCGGGATTGGTACCGGGGCCTCGACTGGAATGGCTGGGCTTGCCGGGGGTACCTCGGGAACCGGGACCTCCCCCCCTGCCGCCCTATTCCTGACCCGTTTACCCCTACCCGCGGGGACAACTCCCGGCAATGCCGGGCCTATTACCTTCTTTGGTTTACCCGTATTGTTCATCGCAGCCATCTGCTTCTTCATGCTCGCCATATCTCTTACCAGCATGCGAAGCATCTGGTCAGTCTCGGACTTCTTTCCTGCCTTCTTGCCAGGCATTGTTATCGAATATTCGATCCAAGTTGATCAACATGGTCCTGGATCCTTAGCCTCGAAGTCGCTGAAAGAGAAACACAAGAATTACAAGTTCTCAAAATTGCTCCTTGTTCCGTCGAGGGCTCACGTGCAACGAGTGGGTGCAGCTTCCAAGCACAGGAACAAGAGGATGCTTCTTCGGATTCCCGCTCTCTTTATTCCTCTTCGGGAGGGCGTGAACCCTCCGCTGGTACGCCTACTGGGCGTGGCCATCGGTGTAGGTGTCTAGGACAACCCCTCTTGGGCGGGAAAAAGGCCCGCCCCGGCTACGCCGCTTCGGGCATACCAGCCGTGACACGCCCCCCGCCCAAAATGGTCTCCCGGTAGGATCCGGGCCCCCGACCATACATTCGGGGGGACCGAGTGGTCGCCCCTTTCTACATGTTGCCGCATTTTTGTAACTTTTGAACCTTTTGAGCTAGAAACCAATTCTTTATTGTTAAAATCTACAGATTATGGAGCAGATGGAGGATTTTGTGGCACATGCTGCAAATTTATAATTATGTTAAAAAACCCACAGCCGCACAATCACATATATCCAGTGGCCGTACCAATGCAGATACATTTCAAACTGAAAAACGTTTTTACCTTACTGCTGACAACCCTTCCAGATGCACTGAGGTGATTACTGCAGATAATCTTGCATATGATGGGCACTAATGTAATCTTGTCTAATGTGGTCACTAGTACACTACGGTTAATGTTTGTTAGTAGCTCAGGATGATTTTCATGGAACAGAGTAGGTCTTTTTACAGAAAATGTTAGTAGACCCCTACTAAAGAACATGTACGATGACTGCCTAAACCGTGGGCATTCATATGGATTAGCCGCCTTCACTCCAGCATGTACTGTATAGAACATTTACCCTGGATGCCTATAACTGGTGCCCTCATCTAGATTGTTACTATGTTGCTCTTGAGTGAAGATAATACTTCGTAATTATATTCCATCAATACGATTTCCCTCCTATGGACACTCATACACTAGCTATGCAGACTGTCTCTAAAGTGGGCCCCCAGATCGACCTTAAACTGGTTCCAGTACCCTCTCCCTCGAACTGAATAAATTCCATTTTTATAAAGACAAAATCGAGGTCTCAAAATGAATACGTTCTCAGGATTAGTGTGGTATTTCTTATCTTATTGACTGTAGGAATCTGAAAAAGATGAGTTTCCAATTTTCAAATTCTATTTTATTAGCACAACGGAACATAAAAAAAACACGTGTTTCGCTGCGTATTTTTTCATTTGACACTTCTTCAGGTCTTACAAATAACCTGCAGTTGTGTTTTGTAGTCAGTCGTCATTAGAAGTCGTGATATATTGTTTCACCACATACAATACCTAACCATGAGCATGATACTCCAATCATCCAGTTCTGGCAGGCTGCCTCCTGTAGAAATGCCAATTTGTTTTATAAACAATCCTGAATCAAATAAACTTATATTTATGTACTGATTAAATAGTGAACAAATCACCTCCATACAGAGTAAACATTTTTTTTTACCTCAACTTTGTCTTTATAAAACTCCTTTAACATTGTTACTCTGTGGGGCAATATATAAACCCGCTGTGTTGGTCACAACCTGTTGCTCCTGCGTAGCCAACATAGAGCATTTACCCGGACTATCTGTTACCAGAGTATTCATGCAGGTTCCTCCACTGTGGTTCTGCGTGGATTATATTAAGGTGCCTACCCTGGCTGCGTGTAAAAAGTACATTCCTGCGGAGGGTGTTCTCCCACTCCCCGGGAGCAACTCTACATAATGCATTACTAATAATCCCATTCTGTCCACACCCTTGAACTAAGTCTGTTGCTCCCAGGGTCACTAAAACCCTGCTGTGTTGGTTCCATGGTGTCGGTCCGGGTTAGGCGGTGGGGAATGCTTAGCACGGTCGCCTCTAACAAGTACATTTCTCTGGGCTGGTTCTCTTCCACTCCTTAGTGGGTGTTTAGAGCATCTCCCATGGCTGCCTGGCACCAGTCCAGGGTATTCCTGTTGTTGCTCCTCTGCCACACCTGGGTGGACTCCACAGAGCACCCACCCTCATACCAGCATGGTGTTCAGAGGTCAAAGGTGCCCGCTGTCAGCTGAGGCTGAGGTGACTGTGCCTGACCCTAAGTGAACCAGGGACACCGGTGCTCTTGTGAAGGAAACAAGCATAGTCACCTTAAAGTACTGTTTATTTCCAGGTCCTGCATCACTTTGACAAATCAGAAGCAATGACCATCTGCCGATGCCCCTGAGCTATCACCAAAGTGACCGGAGAACAGTAAAATGTAAATCACCCAAAAATCAATCTCAAAACCGTCTGATTCAAAGCAACATTCACACATTTTATCCTAATAGAAATAAATGGTCCTCTGACATCCTTTGACACCGTTAGTGAATTCTCTTTTTTTATCAAACGGGACACGGAAAGCTGGAATTTCTTTTTATGGTAAGCATGAAACCACATACTCCCGACAGCAAACGATTGTGAGGTAAAATCAAGACTTGGTAACAGTGTGAATCTTGACCCTTGGCTGCTGCCTTTGCCCCTTTGCTTCAGTTCTGAAGTCACCTGCTCTGGGGCTGTCATTGGTGGTCAGGCGGCTTTCACTAGGAGTCTGGTGGATCCTGAGTTGGGGTGATGCCCCTCCAGATTTCAAGACGCTTGATGCGCCCACCTTACACACTGCGGGATCAGCGGGCTGAGTTGTGCTAGGTGTGAATCCGCGTCCAGTGTAACCCCCAGACTGACCATCAGAGGCGGGAACCGAGTCTCAGCCCGGCCGCCATTAAACCCACTGCCACAGCATTGAAGGAGCTTGAAAGGTCACATCAGGCTCTGCCCCCCTCCCCCACCCCGCGTGTGACCCACTGTTGACCTCTGCTCAGTTCTACCACTGGCTCCAGCAGGACGTAAATCTGAGTGCAACTTCCCTGGAATCAGGGAAAACAGCCAAAAAAGAACCCAGTCATTCTGAGTCCCTATGGTTATTCCTAATTCCTGGAGAGTTTTCTCATAGTTCTGGGCTTCAGATGAGGGCAGAGACTGACCAGAACAGTTTATTTGGGCCTGTTTTCTCCCTATCAAAAACCCACCATACTTGTAAAGAGGCCACTGAGGTTCCCAGCCCTTCATTGTATTTGCCCAGTCAGTAACTCACCGCCCCTTACCCCTGAACTGCCTGAAATGAAAGTTCTGGAGTCTCCTCCATTCCCACTGCTCCTGCTGCAAACTCAACCCAATAAACCTTTCAAATATTTAATAACAGGCCATTTTGTTTTGAACTTCAGGTCCTAAATGGCCTGTGACATTGGGATTCACGTTACTCAAGGAATCCTGTGGGTGGGAGGATGTTAAGAGGATGGTTCAATGACCTGAACGCTCGTCGCGGAGAGTCTGCAGTGTCCTGAAGATCATGATTCTAGTCCAGGCCTCTCCGTGTCACCCTTTCTTTCTTATGAGGTCAGTATATTGAATCCTTTACTATTACAAAGGGGTAACACTAATATGTGTTGTGCACAAGGCTTAGAATTTACATAAGTGGTGCATGGAGTTCAAAATAAAAATAAAAAACAAGGTACTATGATTACCGCAAAGTAAGTAACTGATCACTTTGAACTTAAAATTCGCATGAAATGCCTGGCGGATCCTCCAAATGTTGGTCATTTGGGAGGTTGGTATTCGTCTCTCAAAATGGATAAACTCAGCATAGAACCTCGTGAAGTCTTTGAAATTGGAATTACACCAGATTAATTTGTAGTTCTGCATTCTAAGGCTCATGAAACTTGATGCTTTACGCATGCTCGCCGCTTCCTTTTTACACTCTTTCTCTGACTACGTGAAGCTGGTGCTGCTGTCGTGTGGACATTCATAGCTGTCAAGTCTCCCAGTGCCAAATGTCTTTACGTCAGTTCTAACATTTTAACAGACATCATGTTGTGTTCCGGGACTTGAAATGTTGCTGTTAACATTTTAACTCTGGGCTCAAAATCCCAGCAGTAAAGGGCAGTTGGGTAAAAAGCCTGGATTTGATGAAGATCTCACACATGACAATGGGACACCTCACACCTATGAATGTTTTGGTGTGTGTCAAGCCTTGTGTCTTGTTGTTGACACATATCCCGTGTGCACGGTAGCAGCAGTCTTTTCACAAATCCCTGTCACTGCACCGTGCAATGAGTGTTTAAAGCCCGGGGTGTTTGTCAGTTCGCCTACCATCAATACTGACTTGTTAGAAAAGGGGTTGATGCATCAAAGGGTTTTGGCCATTCTGTTGCTGTGGATAAACCTGATAGTACATTTCACCAATCAGCGAAAGAATTAAAGACTGCTAAAAGATAAAATATTTTTGGTTTTTTTCTAGATTCTCTACGGTGTATGGAATAATGAGAGGCGTGTTAGGTGTCCAGAACACTGGATATGAAGGAGAAATTCCACAGAAGCATCGAGGGGCGAGACGGCAATGTCCAGCTATCTGTCTGTCTGACCTTGCTAACTTCTCTGGTAAACAAAGAGAGAGGGACGGCACGGCCAGCCTGCTCCGTGGACAGCAGTATATCTGGGTTTGGTGTAAAATATTTATTCTCTAACACTGTGTGAATGTGGTGGCTACTTTTAGGGGCTTTATGGTATGCATGGACTCAAGCCATGCTGCATATATAACTTCAGATCCTATATAAAAAGAGCTACTTAATACTTTCTGGATCCACATCTGAAGCCCAAATGCAGCCAGGTGGCTGATTTTGTAAAATGCTCTGCATCGGTGGTGAACCACCCCTGCTACAGAATATGCATTTCAGTTGTACAAGTGTATGTCCTCGCCCACTGACAGCACCGCAGTGAGTGCTTGGGTATGAAGTTGTGGCCGGATTAAATAAATGATTGCTTAGCTCATTCTGCCAAAAGCAAACCTATTCAAATCTATTAGTTCTGTACATATTAGGGATATTGGGAGATCTACCCAAGATCAGGCTTTGGTTGGGTTGTAGAAGCTGGGATTCAAACCGAAGCTACAGACATTTACCATTAGACACTTCTTGTGATTATCACACATAGGTCATATGTATGAAAATAGAGTTTTGCGATTCTCAAACTGTGATTTTCAGCGAATCGCAATTTGAGAATAGCAAAATGCAATGTATGTGGGATTTGCTAATAATTTTGAGAATCCCACATATTCCTTATTTGAGAATAGCAAATTGATATTCGGAAATAAGGAATACCTTCCTATTCATTCCTATGGGCTAAGAGGCCCATTGGAATGAATGGGAAGGCATTCTCAATTTGGGATTAGAAAATAGAGAATCGCAAATTGAAAATCCAATTTCAATGGTGCCTGGGTGTCAAAAGGACACCCTGTTGCACTCCTGAAATATGCATGTGTGCACATGTGGCACACATACATGCCCCAAGGGCATGTATGTCTCCCCCATCGGCATTAGGCATAGGGCCAGAGCCCGTCTAACCTCCTTTCTCTCCAACCACACCCAGTCAGTTAAACTCGGCGACTTCTAGTCCCCAGTATTCACCCTCCCCTGTGGTGTGCCCCAAGGATCTTCCCTAAGTCCGACCTTATTTAACATCAATGTGTCAGACTTGGCCAGGGTCATCAAAGCACACGGAATGAGATTAATCTTATAAGTCGACAACACCCAACTGGTGCTACCAGTACACAACGATGGAGGAGCAGTTGCTGCCAGTTTCCAAGACGGAATGCTAGCCATCAGCTCTTGGATGGCAAACAACTGCCTAAAGTTAAACTCCGATAAAACGGAGGCAAAGATCTTTGGCAGCCTAGCCCCTGGTTGGTCTCTCACTTGCTGGCCAACCGAGTTCGGATATCCTCCCGCACCTGTCACAAACGTCAGGAATCTGGGTGTAATGTTCGACGACACGTTGCCTTTCATCCACCACGCTAACGCGGTAGTCTCATCAACCTTCTACACTCTTAAACCGATAAGGAAACTCCTACCATTCCCCCTTCCCGCCCCCCAGCGCCGGTAAGACTCTCATAAGCACATTGATGATGTCAAAAGTTTACTATTGCAATGCACTCCTACTAAACGCCCAGGAAAAAGTCCTTAACAAACTACAACTAGTTCAGAACTCAGCTGCCAGGATTCTGTCCGGCACCTCCAAGTTCAAGTCGATCTCCCGAGTTGTACGTCAGCTTCACTGGCTACCTATCAGAAGTCAAACTAAATTTAAGGCACTATGCATTGCATATAAAGCAATCAATAACACTGGACCTCAGTTCCTAAAAAAGGTACTCTGCCCATACACCCCCAACAGAACCTTACGCTCCTCCTCGGCCCACCTCCTGACCATTCCTTGGACAGAGAAAACATCTTGGGGAGACTGACGATTCACAGTTGCCACGGCTAGACTGTGGAATGCCCTCCCCTCCATATCAAAACCAGCCCCACCCTCCTAACGTTCAGGAAACAAGTAAAAACCTGGCTGGTCAATCAGTAGTCATCAAATTCTAGCAGCTCTCCTTTAAATCCACAGCGCCGAGACACCCCAGGGTATTTGCGCGCTATATAAATCGCACAAATAAATAAATATGTGTGCCACATGGTACTTTAAAAAGTGCAAAATAGAGATTTTTTTGTATGTCTTTTTATTAACAAAATAGCAAAGAAAAAGAAAAGACATCGGGTGTGTTAATAGTTACATCATGGTCAAGAATTCAATGTCATTTAACAGAATTATAAAGCCAATATGTGATTATGGATCATAGGGATTCTGGCGCTTCCACCTCCACCTGCCTTGCCGGAGGCACGCAAATCTCTCCTCAATAACTATTCCAGGCTCCCCACACCTTTCTCCATTTCACAGGGCAGCCCCTGGCCACATACACTGACTTCTCCCTGAACATACACCAATCCAGGTCCTCCACCCATTTGGCTACTCGGGGTAACTGGCCGGCACCCCACAATTGCGCAATATTTCTCTTTGCTACCAATCATGCCAGTGTCACCCATTGCTTCCCATACGTGCACAGGTCTGTGGGTTCCCACACATTCAGTATACACCTCCGGGCCTCTGGAAAATTGTGAATTTTTAAGTGAAATCGCAAATTACCACCAACTTGAAGTTTGTGGTAATTTGCGATTCCTTAAGGCCAAATCACACCTTCTTATGTGCTTCTTACCTTGCATTTAAGAAATCGCAATTTGTGTTTCCTTAAATGCAATTGCAAAATAGGGAATCGCAAAATTTGCGAGGTGGTTTTTGTGTGCTACATTGCACACTGCTAATTGGCAAACACAAACGCTGAAATTCAGCAAATTGGCTTCATACATATGGCCCCTGGTGCCTTTTTGCCTCCACAAGTGGCTAATTCCATGATGAAGCAGGGGCTCCCCTTTTCTTAGGACAGGCATTTGTCAAAGCTTCTGCCACTGCTAAAGCTACAGACTTTTGTCAATCTTTTCCTTGCTGTGTTATACATCAGCACAGCTACTGCACCCTTCTCCTCTCTGCATTGCACCCTTCTCCTCTCTGCCTTGCACCCTTCTCCCCTCCACCCTTCTCTTCTCTGCCTTGCCCCCTTCTCCTCTCTACATTGCACCCTTCTCAGCCACCCCCTTGCACCCTTCCCACCCAATGGAGGGGACTGCCACCTGGAACAATGACACCATTTCAAAAGAATGATGGGCCCACACCAGATGCAATGGCGATCCAGGAAGGGGGGCAAGTGCCCCCCGTTGCCCCTCCTGTGGATGCCCATGGTGCGTTCTAACAAGAGTGCTTACCTGAGGGCACCATTTTTCTGCCTAATCCCTTCTCATATGAGCATTGCCCTGGAGATTGCTGTCTTTGGGGCCCCCACCCCATCCTTGTCTCTTCTCAGAGGAGCAGAGTCCCTTGGGGAATGCTGTCTCTGGGTCCACCACCCCCTCCTTGTCCTTTTCTCCAGGGCTCTGACTGAAGAGAACAAGCATTTACAATGCAATGGTCTCGGCATTATTAAAGGTAGAGCTATTGGCATTGCTCATGACTATTTTTTAAATCATAAATAAATGGCACTGACATTTACATTGCCAATAGCTTAATCGATAAATAAATGGCATTGTCTTTAGGCAACAGGCATCCTTGTACACATTTCATTTACTTCACGCCGGCATTCAACAGTATAAATATGTGCTACCTATACAAAAGTGCAAGCCTTATGGCCCCCTTCTCGCATCTTCTAGGGACTAATATTGAGCTCCGTACAAATATATGGGTAAATGTTCAGGTATAGATCAAGAGACCACACAAAACATATTATAACAAATAGAAGCCTAAAAACAACCTGTGCCCTAGCCACTTTGTATTTTGTTTATACACATCTGATCTGGGTGATGATTTTCCACCTAGTTTAAGATACTCTCCTCTGTAAACAATGCAAGATGCACACCATTATAACCGTACTTAAGTGGGGTCTTCAAGTGTCTATATGTAACAAATAGTACGATTAAGTTGCTATCACGGCTACCTAGCTTGGATTTGACCTGGAACTAGTCATTCGCTGAATGCAATGAAAGTTCATCAAATGGGAGAGCAAATGTTGGGAGAGCAAAGGGCATGAGAACACTGCATTGGAGAGAGAACTGGACTAAAGAAAGTAGAAGATGGACTGTATAAACGCGTGTCCATGCAGTTCCCTAAAACACTTTGGACACAAAGTGAAAGCAGACACCTGTCTGCAGGCGAATGGGGTCTGGGAAAGCGTAATGTTAAATAATTTTTCGATGTGAAAGTGTTAGAACCTAAAGTCATGGCAGTGCCGATGCCGAATCAATTCATATTTTTTTTTTCTCGCAGGATTTATACGAACTCCTGCGGCTTTTTTAAAAAAAACAGCCACTAAATTCTCCAAAACAACCCCTTGACTTTGCCCACTAAACAACCGAATTTGTTTATTGCACAGTTAATAAAAAACTCACAATTTTACACAAAGATTAAAATAAATTTAAAAGTCTTTAGACTATGTAAAACTTTTCCTAACGAAAAGGATGTTGCACATAAATAAAGTCTCGAAGAGTGTGATCGGTTAAGTGGATCTTCTTGTTGATCGCTGCTATTGTTAGTTGTAGTTCTTGTAGTTATAAGGTAATTTCAGGATCTATGTTCCCCTGATTTAATTAATTTTCGCTCAGCAGTCTTAATAGTTTGATTAAAGGTCGTTTGAGAAGGTTACCTTTGTCCCAGTGCGGTTGGTTTTTCGCGTCCTTGTTCTGTTTCATTTAATTTTTTGGCCACTACTGACCAACCAGCAGTGCTTAATTTGAGTTGGTGGTTGCAGGTGGGGTTCACAGGCACTCATTTTTGGGGACTGGCACGTATTTATCCTCAACAGACTTTGATCCAGAGAAAGAGAAAGCAAAAAGCAAAAGGGGAAAAGAATGACAAAGAGTAAGATGGAAAACAGTGATGAGGGGTGAGCAGTAATGAAAAAGAACCTGCACGCGAGTGAGATAAAAAGGCAGGGAGAGTTTACTAGTAGATTAAAGAACCACGAGGTGGAATCAAGACTACGCAGCCTTGGTATTTGGCACTCGACCTTAAACAGCGCCAACTGGGGACATCTGAGCAATGCTTTGCAATCCAGTACTATTCTTTTACAAAGTAATCACAACAGACATATGTAGCTCAGTCGTATTCTTAACCTGTCACCAAGTAATAAAGAGAATGCACTAAACCACCATTATGAGCAATAATTTGATCATGTATACTGTCAGAGACCATAATATTGGCAATTGTGAAGTTATATTACTGAATGACTGTATAATCTTCAAAGACTGATTTTCCATCAAATGCTGTGTCAAATAAAGGCCCCATAACATGTTGTACTGTGTAAGCACCAAATAAAGCTTTATGATGTTTACTGTAAAAGTCATTCTATGAAACAAAATAACATGCAGAAATTGGACACATTTCCTCATGTTATTCCCCATTCTATAGGGTGATCACTTGTTATCCCCTGAGTTGGTCCTGACCTCATTGGCATGGTTTTCCCCCCAAATTTTGCCTTCAATCCTCCTGTTTTTGTTAACTTTGTTTTTGCTTTCTATATGACTCTGCACACTTTACCACTGCTAACTTGTGCTAAATTGCTTTTGCTCTCTTATACAAACATGGTAACTTTAGCTAACAGCTAGCTGGCACATTTAATTTGTTAGTATGTCCTTAGCACAGTGGTACTCAGTGGTACTACATGTACCCAGGGCCTGTAAAATAAATGCTGCTAGTGGGACTGCAACACCTATTTTGCGACCCACTTAAGTAGCCTTTTAAACATGTCTCATGCCAGCCATTGCAGCCTGTGAGCACAGTTTTAAACTTCCATTGCAACGTGGAAAAATAAATCTTCTAACAAAAAGGAGACTATGGGAAACCATAGTCTACACGGAGCACAGCTAAGAACAAAAATGTCTTCAATAGAGTACGCACAGAATTTTCTGTTCAAGTATACTATATTCAATAAGCATAATCAATATTAGTTTCAACAATGTAGTAAACTACTTAGTGTAGTTGATTCCATACAAAACAGAATGTTATAATATGAAAAATATAAGAATTCACATCATAATAAGAAAGGAACAAGTTGATTCAATGAACTTCATATGTATACAGTCTGTAACATATAGCAATCCCTGTCTATAGTATATATGCAGAGACAATCCCAATCCATTTCGGGTTTATAACCCTTTTTCAGGGGATGAAATCCATCACACAATAGCTGTATAAGGTTTGGTGTGTCCTCCTTGGGAATCTACAACACAATAAATGTGAACTAATCACACATTAATGTCAACCAATCGAATATAGGTTGTAGGACAATATATGACAGTGAATAGGATTTGCACCCGAATGGTGAAGCAATACAGAAAAGAAAAGGGAAAGGACAAAGTGAATGAATGATTGGCATGCTACCTTGTGAATAATGGGAATGCACATTGAAACCCAATTCTATAACCAGAAAATGTGACCAGTGCCGATCTCAGTCATGCAGTACAGGTCCAAAGAAATGTCCATAAAAAGACTCAGTGGTTGCCCCAAGTTCGATGAAGTCAGAACAATAGACTCTTACCCTTGAAAATGAAAAGACACAGGATGTGTCACTGAAAAAAGATAAATACCAAGATATGGTTCTAAGGAGCCTCAGAGACACTAAAATCTATGAAATGGTTTGCCAAGATAATGTCATCCAAAATGACTCTCACCCGACACTACGAGTGGCATGGTGAGAACCAACGCTCCCGGTTCATGGACCCGTGTAATCGGATAATCAGCGTGTTATTAGCTGCGCGGCCAGCAATAAATATCTCAATGCGTTCGGCCGAACGGATGCTTTCTGTTGAAAAACTAAACAAAATAAGCTGGTAACGGTACAGGTCTAAGCGCAAATATAAAAGAAGTAAACTAGCTAAACCGCAGTTCTCACCGTGATTATTGATGCCGGATCAGAAACTCCTTCAACCTCATACGAAACAAACGCCAGTAGCTGGAGTACGTAAGAATACCCAGCATGCTGAGTGTGTTTAAAGAGATAACGTGAGCAGCGTGCTAAAGATTTAAAGAGACATCCCAATACTGGCGTATTCGTATTAAATTTTTTTTAATGTGCACGTAAACTTGACAATGCAGAGGGGCATATCGTACACCTTAGATGTGTAATATTAAGAAGCAAACATAAGAGTCTGAGCTCACTAATAAGTGATCAAAAGAGACTCCCATAGAATCTCAGAAAAGGGTTCAATATGCTCGGTAATGCCCCTCGTGAAGACGCAAAATACTAGAAATGTCGGGTGATAGCCGATGAAGGAGCTTGCAATCTACGTTCCAACTATAAACAAAACAATTGCCCAAAACTAACGGCACAACTGTACCGAATAAAACAAGTGCATGACAATGAATGAAAAGGTAGTACAGCTACTCCCTTTGCGACGAGGAACTTGAAAAGCCGTCTCCGGCAATGAGGAGCAGAGAGTTGAAAAGCGGTGCTCTGCAGGACAGCACCTACTTCCGGTTTGGCCGTCAATGCTTCCGGGTCGCCGAAGGCAGCGCGGCGGCCCGCCCTGCATGGGGAAGGGAGGCAGCTTTTGAGGAGGACAGCACCTGGCCGCGAGCGCGTTCTCGTGCGCGTGGCCTTAACAAATCACCGCGCGCGGCCAGTGCTGTCCTCCTGGGAAGCTGAGCCGCTAACTATAGGTCTCTGGCGAGAGCGAGCTTCGCTCGCTTCTAGCCAAGACCTAAAAAATGCCAGTTGATACTTTGTTTCTCTTCAGTCAGGGGAGGGGCTCAGAGCAGGCTGCAGACAGCCTGCACCAGCTTTAGAGGGAGAGAGGCTTGCTTTAGCGCAAGCCTCTCTCACAGCTCTCAGGAAGAGCTGAGGGGGCCCGTTCATTTACTGAAGAGAGTGGGCCCCCCCGCACCGCGGGGGCTGCGGGGGCGTTTGTTACGCCCCTGGGAGCAATATGGGCTTTATTAGTTTGTTCCTGATGTCAGGATTAAAAACAGAGCGCCTGCAGTTTAAAAAAACAAATGCATACGGTGGACGTGGACAGGTGGACGTGCTCTGTTTTTGATGGCAATCTATTCTATGCCATTCTACTCTATGCCACTCTACTCTACACAAATCTACTCTGTGCCACTCCACTATACGCCACTCCACTCTGCCACTCCATTCTGCGCTACACCACTCCACTCCACCCTATGCTATTCTGCGTCCTCCATTCCATGTCCCTCTATGTTTCCATTCTGTGCCACACTACTCCACTCACCTCTAAGCCTCCCTACTCAACGCCACACACTGCTGTACAACATGGCTGAAAGACATTGGAATATTCAATAGCTCTCACATACGCAAGACCTATTGGCTTTGTCAAAGCATGTTATTGTGAGGCTGCACAATAGAATCTCTGGCAGTGCCAACACATTTGTTTGATTTTTGTAGTGTCTCTTTGGACACATTTTTCTTGCATAATCACATCAGGTATGTGCTCTGCATGTTGTGCTGTGTCATAGTACCTAAAGTGAATATTGGAGATGGCGGGGTGCACAACGTAGAGGTAGGGAGGTTAATCAGTGAGGTACTTCTGAGTTATGGGTGCTCTCGTAGGGTGGTGTTATCCGTCTGGAACACCTTCGAATATCGATATTGTCGTGTATGCGGAGCCCCGCAAAAACATCCCCTGGTGGAGCACACCACTTGAGATCACACGGAGGTGCTTCTGTTTAAAGTTGTTAATCTTTATTTATCATTTCCATAGTTATTTTTCAAGGCAATTAACTTCGATATTCGACAGCATATCGGGAGATAACCAATGTTATGATCCGTTTACATTTGAACATTGAGCTCCAATGCATTTCGGGCGAAGGCGCCCTTGATCACGGAGAGCTGAGGAGGAAGCAGAGGAAAGTGGCAGTGAGGGAAAGTATCGTGTTTGAAAAGATAAAAGGGATCTATAATAGTGCTCTTACGTGTGGGCTGCTTAGATGAGTGCGCGTAGTTAAGGTGCAAGGTGGGGTACGTGATGGGATTATTACCGCCAGTGATACGGACAAACTATAGGTCTCTTAAGCTATCATTAGTCAGCCTCTTACTTCAAAGTAACGCGTGGCGTCCTTGAGACGTTCTCCTGTGGTCATCCGCTTGCCGTCTCAGCCGCGTGTGAGACCATCGGCTAAATAATTAAATCGACAGAGATGACGGACTCACGCCCGTGGGACACGGGGGCCATATTGGAGTGGTGGAATCTGACTAAACACCCAGTGGTGGAGACATGTATGCGTAAACGAATGGATGGGAGTGAACAGAGATAGACAAAAGTAAACAAAAAGTAAACAAGGGTGAGACAGGGGTAAAGGGAACGAAGAAGCAGCAACATTACAGTCGATGTTATAGGTAACAACTAAATTCTGTACGATCATTGAGCCCGTGGGGCTTGAGGGTCTGCAGAAGGTAAATCCACTTGAGTTCTCTCTTCAGTAAGAGTTTTGTGTTGTCTATGCCTTCTTTTTTGGGTACAATCTCTAGGACCATGAATTTTAATTGAGCGATGGTATGGCGTGCTTCCATGAAGTGAAGAGCGATGCTAGATTTTTCGGTTTTAAGTCTGATGTTAGACTTGTGCTCATTCAGTCGGGTTTTGATTTTGCGTTCCGTCTTCCCTATGTATAGTTTGCCACATGGGCATTTGAGGGCGTAGATTAAATTGGTGGAATTACATGTGGCGTCTACATGGAGTTTGATATTGTGTCCTTTCATGGGGTGTTGTATTTCATTACCCCTGATTACACTGTTACAGTGGCCGCAGTTCAAGCAGGGTTGGGTGCCGCGGTGTCTTTTAGTTGATTCTATGGGCTTGGCCAATATTTCCTTGATGTTTCGATTCCTGGTGTGAGCAAATATGGGAGGCTCATTGAAGATGCCTTGAAAGTCCGGTTCATTTTGCAGTATTGGCCAGTGCTTCCAGATGATCTTTTTATATGCTGCACTCGCAGTGGAAAATTTGGACACGAGGACCAAGCGTTGTTCTGTGTTTCTATGAGTCTTGGCCAGGCAGTCCTGTCTGGATATGTTAGCCACACGGTTTTGTGCGTCTTGCAAAACATTGTCTGGGTAACCACGTGCCCGGAATCTGTTTGACATTTCCGTCATCCGTTGATGAACCATAGTTTCATCGGATACTATGCGCTTGACGCGCAACATTTGGGAGTACGGAAGATGTTTTTTCAGGGAGCCTTGGTGAAAGCTAGTGAAGTGAAGGGCATTGTTTCGATCTGTGCTCTTTCTGTAAAGATCCGTGACGATGCCGTCAGCTGTGTTTTTAATGTGGACATCTAGGAACGCGATGTCGGTGTCGCTGATTTGCCACGTTAGTTTAATCCGTGGATCCTTGGTGTTAGTTTCCGTCAAAAGATTGTGAAGAGATTCTTTGGTGTCTGCCCATAGGAAAAATAGGTCGTCGATGTACCGTAAAAATAGTTTGGTGTGTTTTTGGAAACTTGGGTGGGTGTACAGGTATTTAGTTTCAAAGTTCTCCATGTAGTTTCCCATGGCAGTTTCCCATGGCCATCCCAGAGAGTTGTAAAAACCACTGATCGTCAACCTTAAAGTAGCTGTGATAGAGGGTGAATATCATTAATTCCATCAGGAACGTTTGCATATCAGGATGAATGTCACTTTTGAGAAGGATTCGTTCTATTGCCTCGATGCCCCCTGCGTGGGGTATTGATGTGTATAATGAGCTCACATCGGCTGTGCAGAACACTAGAGATTGATTATTGGAGGTTTGGAAGTCAGATAGTTTTATGAGAAACTCTGTGGTGTCTTTGATGTGACTCAATGATTGAGTGACTAGAGGTTGTAGGTATTTGTCCAAGAATTTACCGGTGGTTTCATGGATCGATCGTTTGGTGGATACTATCGGTCTGAATGGAGGGTCCATGAGATTCTTATGGATTTTTGGGCACATGTGGATCGTAGGACTTTTGGGATATTCCACGAGAAGATACTTTTTAGTGCGTTCTTCGATAGTTCCCAGTTGAAGTGCTTTATTTACAATATCCTTCAGCTGGTTGTGGTATTCATTGGTAGGGTTACAGTTCAATGCCATGTAGGTGTCGGTGTCTTGAATATGTTCCCAAAGTTCTCTAGTGTTCTGCACAGCCGATGTGAGCTCATTATACACATCAATACCCCACACAGGGGGCATCGAGGCAATAGAACGAATCCTTCTCAAAAGTGACATTCATCCTGATATGCAAACGTTCCTGATGGAATTAATGATATTCACCCTCTATCACAGCTACTTTAAGGTTGACGATCAGTGGTTTTTACAACTCTCTGGGATGGCCATGGGAAACTGCGCTGCCCCGTCCTACGCCAATACCTACATGGAGAACTTTGAAACTAAATACCTGTACACCCACCCAAGTTTCCAAAAACACACCAAACTATTTTTACGGTACATCGACGACCTATTTTTCCTATGGGCAGACACCAAAGAATCTCTTCATAATCTTTTGACGGAAACTAACACCAAGGATCCACGGATTAAACTAACGTGGCAAATCAGCGACACCGACATCGCGTTCCTAGATGTCCACATTAAAAACACAGCTGACGGCATCGTCACGGATCTTTACAGAAAGAGCACAGATCGAAACAATGCCCTTCACTTCACTAGCTTTCACCAAGGCTCCCTGAAAAAACATCTTCCGTACTCCCAAATGTTGCGCGTCAAGCGCATAGTGTCCGATGAAACTATGGTTCATCAACGGATGACGGAAATGTCAAACAGATTCCGGGCACGTGGTTACCCAGACAATGTTTTGCAAGACGCACAAAACCGTGTGGCTAACATATCCAGACAGGACTGCCTGGCCAAGACTCATAGAAACACAGAACAACGCTTGGTCCTCGTGTCCAAATTTTCCACTGCGAGTGCAGCATATAAAAAGATCATCTGGAAGCACTGGCCAATACTGCAAAATGAACCGGACTTTCAAGGCATCTTCAATGAGCCTCCCATATTTGCTCACACCAGGAATCGAAACATCAAGGAAATATTGGCCAAGCCCATAGAATCAACTAAAAGACACCGCGGCACCCAACCCTGCTTGAACTGCGGCCACTGTAACAGTGTAATCAGGGGTAATGAAATACAACACCCCATGAAAGGACACAATATCAAACTCCATGTAGACGCCACATGTAATTCCACCAATTTAATCTACGCCCTCAAATGCCCATGTGGCAAACTATACATAGGAAAGACGGAACGCAAAATCAAAACCCGACTGAATGAGCACAAGTCTAACATCAGACTTAAAACCGAAAAATCTAGCATCGCTCTTCACTTCATGGAAGCACGCCATACCATCGCTCAATTAAAATTCATGGTCCTAGAGATTGTACCCAAAAAAGAAGGCATAGACAACACAAAACTCTTACTGAAGAGAGAACTCGAGTGGATTTACCTTCTGCAGACCCTCAAGCCCCACGGGCTCAATGATCGTACAGAATTTAGTTGTTACCTATAACATCGACTGTAATGTTGCTGCTTCTTCGTTCCCTTTACCCCTGTCTCACCCTTGTTTACTTTTTGTTTACTTTTGTCTGTCTCTGTTCACTCCCATCCATTCGTTTACGCATACATGTCTCCACCACTGGGTGTTTAGTCAGATTCCACCACTCCAATATGGCCCCCGTGTCCCACGGGCGTGAGTCCGTCATCTCTGTCGATTTAATTATTTAGCCGATGGTCTCACACGCGGCTGAGACGGCAAGCGGATGACCACAGGAGAACGTCTTAAGGACGCCACCCGTTACTTTGAAGTAAGAGGCTGACTAATGATAGCTTAAGAGACCTATAGTTTGTCCGTATCACTGGCGGTAATAATCCCATCACGTACCCCACCTTGCACCTTAACTACGCGCACTCATCTAAGCAGCCCACACGTAAGAGCACTATTATAGATCCCTTTTATCTTTTCAAACACGATACTTTCCCTCACTGCCACTTTCCTCTGCTTCCTCCTCAGCTCTCCGTGATCAAGGGCGCCTTCGCCCGAAATGCATTGGAGCTCAATGTTCAAATGTAAACGGATCATAACATTGGTTATCTCCCGATATGCTGTCGAATATCGAAGTTAATTGCCTTGAAAAATAACTATGGAAATGATAAATAAAGATTTACAACTTTAAACAGAAGCACCTCCGTGTGATCTCAAGTGGTGTGCTCCACCAGGGGATGTTTTTGCGGGGCTCCGCATACACGACAATATCGATAGTACCTAAAGCCCAATTTAACTCTTTGTTCTAAGCAATAAAGGTGAATTTAGCACCTTGCTTTTATTTTGAGAGGTGGGTCGGTCTGTAATGCAAAAATCTGCTCTTGAAATGTCACCTGGTCCTCTTCCCTACTTTCCTGATGAATCTTGCCCTGTTGCCAGAAATATTAAAAGTCCCAGGACAGCAAGAGAATAAATGACATTTTTGTGCAACATATACATCTTTAGAGCTGGACCAGTTTTGGGGGCAGAAAATAGGATCTTTTAGGTATTCATAACTTTCTTTCTTTCTTAACTTATTTTATTCGGTGCATAATAGAAAGACAACCCATAAAAACACATACATATTAGGAACAATTAGACAAATAGTTGCAAATATAAAAATATTTTAAAAACAAAGATAAGAGAAAAAGCTTATATAAAACGAGGGCTGGGCGTAAAATTCACTCCGCTTGATGAGTTTGCAAAGTTTTGGCCACGCCTTGCTCCGCATAGAGCGCAGATTTCTGAAAAACTGTGTGTTGTGGCGCAGCGTTGAGTTTTTACTTTTGCCATGGCCGGCCTTAGGCATGTGCAAGCTGGGCACCTGCACAGGGCCGCCAAACACCAGTATGTCAATATATCCTTAATATAATAATCCTATGAGGATGGATACATATTTGCGTGGCGGCCCCAGTCACAGGGATTTGGCGGCCTCCAGCTCTGTTCCACTTCCAAGCACCCTGGCCCCCTTCCTGAGCTCCGGGCTCCGCCCCGCCCGGACCCCCTCTTCTGGGGCCCCATACCTACGCTCCCTGCCCAGGGCCGCCATGAGCCTAGAGTCTCCCCTGCTTTTGCACAGCTTGCCAACGTTAAGTTGGTGAGTGCAAGCCAGGAAAATTGTATGCTAGGCCATCTCCTGGCGAAATTTCGCAACTCGGGCAGTCACCGCAGATGCTACAGCTCGCATTGAGAAACCTACCAAACTTTGCCGAGCCCTATATCAAACACTGTTGCAGAGAAATGTTCCAAGTACAGTTGAGGGGAAGGAAAAAGTAGAAAAGTGGAAGCTGCATTCTATTTAACATCTGTCATAGTTGCTCCAGTATTAAACTATCGGCCATCCCTGACTTTTCAGCCGACCACAAGCTGCATTCTGGGGTTTGTGGTTTTGCCTTTAACTATTCCATTTGTGTCTCAATATTCCAACACACAGGGAAATGTTGGCTAAGAAGCCAGGCCTGGGTAAAGGTGTCACACGTGACATGGAGCCACTTGGCAGTTAATGTTAGTTGGAGCAGCCAAGCCATCTTTTAAGTAACTACACACAAGCCAGGCGCACACCTGCTAACAACTTCAAAACGGGTTTGAATCTGTGCGGATGCCACAATCCCCCCTTGGTGTTGCACCAGTTGACGCGGTTTAGAACCACCACTGAGACTGCAGCTCCTCATTGATTAAACTTGTAGTTCTGACATCAAGTGAGGGATAGTGGAGCCCTAAGACCTAACTTACCCTGACATCACTTCCTGTGATTGCCTATGCTAATTAGTCCCACTACTATTATGTCCCGGTATATTTATTTAACACAGTGCACTAATAAAGCTCCTCGTAAAATAAACACCTAGCTCTGTCCTATGGTGTTAAATGAGGAAAGGAGGAGCCATCCATGCAGTGACTATCACGCCCGGGGTGAATCCCGGCTTCCCTGCTTTACCAATTTGTGTGATCTTGAAGGATTCATTCACTCCCCGTTGCCTTTTTCCTTGAGGATCACATTTGAGAACCGTCTTCAGTTAGTTCCCCTCAGTGTGTGTGCTGACTGAAAACCTCTGGAGGCCAGTAATGACTGACTGTCTCAGTCACAGCCCCTCTGTGTGGAGAAGGATGATGGGGTTCATAAAGGCTTCCACACTCATGTTTAGACCCTGTTATTTCTAATAAATGTCAGGGAAGGTAACTATATATTGTAACATACTAAAGTGAATCACTTCTGCATGAGAAAGGGAGGCACATTTTTAAATTTAATTCTGAAGTCTTTAGCATATTATACAAGACATTTGTTGCACAACTGACATTTCAAAAAGTTTGATGGCTCGGCTCTTGTTGTAGCTCGGCGCTCACTTTAAATTTGATGTGTTAGTCACCTCTATTCCTCGGCACCCGAAAGGGTACACCGTCCAGTTAAATACAAAATGATATTGTATTGTATTTATATAGTGTTTACTACCACTGACAAGGCGTCAAAGCGCTTTTTCGGTGAGTAGCACACTATTCTGGAGTCCATAAAAGATTAGTGGAGGATTTAGTATAGTGAAATATTTATTTATTTATTTATTTATTTATTTAAGTATTTATATAGCGCAACATCTACCCGGAGGCGTCAAGGCGCTTGAGGAGGCTACAGCTAGTGAACGTTGACTGTCATCGGCCCAGACCTTGCACAAGGTTACAGAGTAAAGAGCCAGGTCTTTAAGCCTCTCCTAAATGATCGCAAATCAGAGGCATTTTTCAGAATGAATGATAGCTTGTTCTACCATCTAGTGGAAATGCTAAAAAATCTTTTTTCACCCCTTCTCTGAAGACGGAACGTGGGTTCCTCCATTAGCTTCAATGAGGTTGAACGCAAGGTTTGGCAGGGGGTATACCATTTTAAGCGCTTCCTCAAATAGCAAGGTCCCGAGCTTTGTAATGACTTAAAGGCAATACACAAGGCCTTAAACATTATGCGCTTTTCCATGGGTAACCAGTGTAGAGTTTTGAGAGCATGTTTTACTGATGTAAATTTGGCTAATCCAAATAGCAGTCTTGCTGCGGAGTTCTGAAGTACCTGAAGCTTGACCAACACGGATTTGTTCACTCCTAGCAAAAGCCCATTGCAATTGTCGAGTTTTGATAGAACTACGGCTGACACCACTGTTTTTTGTAAATTTCCCGGAATGAAAGGGAGCACTTTCCTTAAAATTTTCAGGATGAAAAAGATAGATGACGTAAGCATTTTTATGTGCAAGGAGAAGGAGAGAGTGGAATCCATTATAACTCCAAGATTTTTAACTTTGGCCACTGGAGTGGGGACCACTCCCAGTTCTGAAGGCCACCAGTCAGCGGACCAAAATGTGTCTTTTCCAAAAAGTAACACCTCCGTTTTAATTGAGTTTAATTTGAGACAGTTTTTGGCCATCCATTCACTAACACTTCTCATGCAGTCCTTACATTTTAATGCTGTGTCTTGCTTATTACTTGAGATTGAAATAATTGTCTGTGTGCCATCTGCGTATGACACTAATTCGAACCCGTGATTCTTTATCATACGAGCCAGGGGAGCAACATAAATGTTGAAAAGGGTGGGGCTCAACGATGAGCCATGGGGGACCCCACATGGGATTCTAAAAGATTTAGATTTAAAAAGCCAACTGATTCAACAAATTGCTCTCTGCCCTGCAAGAATGATTTCAGTAGTGCGAGTGCCGTGCCACCAACTCCAGCCTCACAAAGTCGATCGATTAAAATGCCGTGATCTACCGTATGAAAGGCTGCTGACAGATCAAGCAGTATCAAGACTGCTGATCCTCCTTTGTCAACTGCAATTCTGATTTCGTCTGTAGCGGTGAGCAAGGCAAGTTCAGTGCTATGTTGTTGTCTGAAACCGTACTGAGTAGGGTCTAGGACTTGATTATTCTCAATAAAAGTCCCGAATTCCTGGTTCATGTGTTTTTCCAGGATCTTCGCCGGTAGGGGTAGGCGGGAGTGCGGCGATAATTACCTACATCCAATTTGTCTGAATTAGAGTTTTTTAATAGGGGTAAGATAGACGTCCTTTTCTATAGCAAAGGAAAAGTTGCAGTTTTAATGGCGCTATTCAGGAACCTCCATAAGAGGGCAGGTGAGTGTCTCAGCTAACCTGTGGCTTATATTTGGAGGGCAGGGATCTAAAGGGGATCCTGACCTAGTTGCTGACAAAATTTTGACAGTTAGTTCCTGAGACATTAATGTAAAATTGGAGAGACCAGGCTGGATACCAATGCATGCCAAAGTGAACGTGTCAAGACATGGCTTTATCATCTCAGTTCGAGGTGCCTGGTTAGTTGAAACATTGCCAGAATGGGTCACACATGTGTTGTAGATAATGGAGACTTTATCACAGAAATGAGAGGCCAAACTATCACAATATGAAAGTGATTTGAGTGGTGGATATGTTAGTCAGTTCTTTGGATTGAGAAAAATAGTGGAGGATAGAGAAGGGAAAAAGGTTTGCATTTATGTAGCACTTGCTACCCTGATGGGGTGTTGAAGTGCTTTTTCAGCTAATAGCACCCTACTCTGGCACCAATACAGTGTGAATGATGAATTAGTATAGTGAAATATGAAAGTAATTTGAGGGTGGATATGTTAGTCAGTTATTTGGATTGAGAAGGATAGGGAAGTGGTAGCAGAGGTAAACTAATTGCATTTCTATAGCGCTTGCTACTCCTGATGAGGTGTTGAAGTGCCTTTTCGGCGAGTAGCACGATACTGCGGAACCCATAAAGGATTAGTGGTGAATTAGTATAGTGAAATATGACAATAATTTGAGCTGTGGACATGTTAGTTTGTTATTTGGATTGACAAGAATAGTGGAGGGATAGAAGAGGGGAGGATTTAGAAATCTTTTTTTGCTTGTTTTGTAGCTCATAGCAGTAAGAGGAGGCTTGGGATGAGTAAAAGGGAGGTGGAGGGGGAAGAGTCAGAAGGAGGGTTTTGAAAGTCTTGTTTTAGGGGATCGGAATAGAAAAAAGCAGAATGAGATTATGCAAGTAGGGGTGGAGTAGGGAAGAGTCTCAAAGGGTTTTTTTGGGGGATCATAGAAGTGGTATGGGATTTAGGATGAATGAGAGAGTGTAGGTAAAGGATATATTGATAGCGGTACACAGTGAGAAACAGGGTAGTGCATTGGAAAGAGTATTAGAATGAGGTTTGTGACGAGTCAGAGAGTGGAGGTAAAGAATATATTGAGAGCAGTATAGGGTGAAAAATAGGGTAGTGCATTGTATATGCTGAATTAGAAGAAAAGTTAGAAATAAGAAAAAGTAATGAATATATAGATCCAAATGTAATAAATATAAAGATCCATAAGTGAATGGAAGGTATATAGATGCATAAAGGAAGGTAGTATATGTAGATTGAAGATGCATTAAATAAACTCTTGCTTTTACGTGTTGTTGTACTTTACATTAATGTTATTTATTTATTTATATAATTTTTTGTAGATCAATAATCAAGCATTTGTCAAAAAATAGTTATGATAAAAAGATTTACTAATTTATGTAGTCCCTTTTAAACATGTTAGAATAATGTAACTATCAGTAATATGTACATTTTTTAAGCAGAACTAATGAATATCTATCTATATCTATCTATATCTATCTATCTATATCTATCTATATATATATATATTTTGTAAACATTATTGTTCTACATGTTTATACAAAGCAATACACATATATATAGGTATATAGCTCTACTACAAATAAATGCTTATATCCAGAGAGATATGCTGTACATTTCTATCTGTTTGCATATGGTGGTTATGTCGGGAAGAACTAATTCTTGAGTAGTTTTCTGAAGATAAGGTGGTTATCCGTGGATCTTATGTTGGGGAGGGTAAAAAGTTCCATAATTTGGCTGCTTGAACAGTGAATGATGTACCACCGATTGTTTTTTTCTTGTATCTTGGGATTTTAAGGTGAGGTGCCACTCTAGTGCGGAGGTTCCTTTGTTGAATGTGTTTGGTGATTTTATTCTTCATGATGAGAGATCCTGTTCCATGTATCACTTTGTGGGTGAGACAAAGCAGCTTGAATGTGGATCTACTTTCAACTGGTAACCAATGCAGGGCTTTGAAGGCACGGTAGATGTGGTCTTGCAGTTTTGTATGTAAGAGTAGTCTGGCAGCCGAGTTCTGAATCCATTGTAGTCTTTTCATGGTTGTTAAAGGTGATCCATTGTAGAGGCTATTGGCGTAATCAAGTTTGGATAAAACAAGGGAGATAGTAGCCTGGACCTTGAGTGGAAATCCCAAATGGGGGAAGATTTGTCACAGAGTTTTTATAGAAACACAGCTTGATCTTGCTAGTTTGGCCACTTGGACATTCATTGATAGCTTGGAGTCCATGGTCATTCCGAGGTTTCTTACTTACTTCAATATTTTAGGAGGTGTTCCCAGATCATAAGGCCATGTGGTGAGCGGGTCATAATGTTTCCAATCGCCACACAGGAGGATTTCCGTTTTGGAAGCATTCAGTTTGAGATGGCTCCAAGTCATCCATTGATCCATGGCTCTGAAACAACAGAAAATTGGTGAGCTTCCAATGTGTTTGTGGCATTGCAGTTGAAGGAGTATTTGCGTGTCATCTGCATAGTTATAGCACATGAGGTGAAATTGATTGATCAGTGCCGGCAATGACTTCATGTGGATGTTGAAAAGCATGGGCGAGATAACAGAGCCTTGAGGGACCCCTGCTTTTGTGAAGTACGGTTTGGACGAGAAACGTGGGGTATGGATGAAATTAGTTCAGTTGTGAAGTTAGGACACAATCCAGTCTAGAGCAGTTCTGTCTATGCCGGCTTTATAGAGTGTTTGTATCAGAGTGTCAAGGTCAACCATGTCAAAGGCAGCCGAGAGGTCCAAGAGACGTAGCTCAGCAACCCAGTTGCAGTCAACTGTATTCTTCAGGTCATCCCAAATCGCAAGATGGGCAGATTCTGTGCCTCTTCCTGGACGGAATCCCCTTTGGCAGTCTGAAAGTATGACATTCTCTTTAATGAATTGTGACATCTGGAAGAAAGCCGCTCTTTCTATCAGTTTTCCCAGGAAAGCTCCATTTGAAATCGGTCTGTAGTTGTCAGGGTTCAGTGACCCAAGTTTGTTTTCTTCAGTAATGGGCGTATGTATGACTTTTTAAGTTCTTCTGGAAATATTACAGTAGTTAAGGAGTTGTTGATGATTCTCCTTACTGGAGTGGCAGCAGAGGTTCTTAGAAGAATTTTCTTGAAGATTTGCGGTGGACATGGGTCAGAAGGGCTGCCGGTTGGTTTGCTTGCTTTGACCAGGTCAATAAATTCAATGTGTGAAATGTATTGGAAGGGACGGCGAGGATCGGTTAGAGTATTCTTGGATTTTAGCTTTGTGAAAGGGTTAGTGCTGATGCTTTGTCTCTGTTTTAAATATGAGTCTAACATGTCTGCTTCGTCCATGTAATGATTCAACAGCTTGTCTGATATTAATGCTTGAGTAATGGGATGAGCTGCTTAAAAGCAATTTGGTTAACAAAATGTATTGAGAATTTTATAAAAATCGTTATTTGCACATTTAGCCTTTTGAATTCTGTCTGAATAGTATATTTTCTTAGCTTTTTTGATAGCTGACTTGTATAATCTGTTAATTTTCTGTAGGCAAAGTTTGTCTTGGTTGGCGTTTGTTTTGAGCCAGGTACGTTGCAGCTTTCTACTTTGTTGTTTTGTCTCTTTTATTTCTATATTTCTCCAAGGTGCTTGTTTTCTTTTGTTGTGTTGTGTGTTTTTTTGAGGTATCAGGATATCAAAAGCTTCTTGTAGCCAATCATATAGTTTTTTAATAGAATATATTGTTTCTAGATCTCTACTGGATGTTAGTTGTGTTTCTAAGTGTTCCAAACTGAGTTTGTTCCATGGCCGATGAGTGGATGCACATAAGGTGGTTTTAGGTGCGTTGCTTAGTGTTTTATGTTGGAAGGCAAATAACTTTTGGTATGACCATGTGACCAGAGTCATCCTTTGAATGGTAATAAGTTCTGTATTATTAAAAATGACATCTTAGATGTGTCCAGCGATGTGTGTGGGTGCGTCGACGATCTGATGCAGGTTCAGTACTTCTAGGCCAGCGATGATTGTTTTTGAATGGCGCATATTGGGTTGTCAAACCAAATCTTGAGGCCACCCAGAACGCACAGGTTGGAGTGTAGTGTTATCAAGTTTGAAACAGTGTCTAAAAGTGCGTCTGGGAATGTTGCCTTGCTAGGTGGTGGTCTGTAAAGGAGCAGGAAGTTACAGGAGAATGATGGTGTAGGATGGCATCTGGTGAAAAGGGCCTCACAAATTTTTATGAAGATGTCGTCAACTTTAGTGCTATGTAATGTTTATCTGAAGACAACAGCTAGGTCACCTCCTTTTTTGTCTATATAATTTTGGGTGCTCGTTTGTTAGCCTAGAGGAATGGCTTCACGCAGGATTGGAGGCACATCATCTCCCAACCAATATTCAGTTATGAATAGTATGTCCGCTTTTGCGTCAGTGAGAAGGTTGTGGGTGTGATGTTTGTTTTTAGAGATCAATTGAGCATTTATTAGTAGAAAGTTTAGAGAATGTGCCTGGAGATAGTGTGACTTTGTTTTGTAGATGAGTGAGCAGTATTTTGTGGGCTTCCAGTTGGTGGGTCTTTAGTGTTGATATTAGCTATAAGGGGATAGCAATTGAGTAGATTTTCTGTATCGTGGTCCTCATCCAGCAGATTTAAAAGGCATTTTGATGGGTCTACATGTATAGGTGGTGGAGACGGTGTTTGAGAGTGAGTTGGTGTGCTGTGTTGTTTTTGTGGTGACATTTTGTTGTGCAGCAGACATGGAGAAATTAAGCTGTGAGGTGTGGCACGTTGCCTATTTTGTTTGCGTCTCTTGAGGGCGGAAGGTGCATGAGGTAGGGGTGACGGTGCAGCATGTGAGTCATGTGTTAAGGTTCTAAATTGTCCATTGAATGAGAGATGGTTAAGCAAGAGTTGCTGTATATGTGTTAGGTTTGGTAGAAGAGAGAAAACTTGGTATTGGAGTTTGTTCATTTGTATAATTTGAAAGGTGGGTGTATGTTTGTAGTTTGTGATGGTAAGTTTTATGAGGTGTTGCGCTTGAGAGATTTTGTTTTGCTGGTGTGTTTGATGTGTTTTGTTTTTGAAGAGTAGTGAAACTAGAAGCTGATGTATTTGTTTTATGAGATGGATTTGTTAGTATAATATTGTTTGTGAGTGAAAGTTGTATGGTAAAGGGGGTGGTGATGTGTTTGTGAGTAGAGTGTATGTGTTGTGTAAGAGGGGATGAAGTTGAGTTGTGAGTGTTTGTCTTAGACTTGTTTGACGCAAGAGGTAATATGTGTGGTGCAGTGGAGTGTAAGTGTTGTGTATTTGTCTTATTGTGGTCGAAAGAAGAGGAGGGTGTTGGTTGGAGAAATGATGGAAGGCTGAGTATTGGTTTGTTAGTGACAAAAAGAGGTCTGTTAGGTATCATTAGAGCAGGGAATGTGCGTCTGGTTGGGATATAGTTCAGTGTGGTATGGAATTGGGTTGTGTTAGTCATGAGTTGATTGGATAGTGAAATAGGATGGATTTGTGTACTGTTTGTAGGTGATGGTGCAAATGTGGGGCAGCTTGGATAGAAGGATGTATAGGTGTGGTTTGTGTGATTTTATAGTGGGTGCTGAGACATAGAATTTTGTATAGGGTTAGGTTGCAGTGAATGCGCAGAGAACATGTGCTATGAATATGTTACTCTTGTTGTGGATGTGGGTGGTATATGGTGGGTGCTCATGTATAAGGAATTGGGCAGCATCTCTGGCCATAGTCCTGACCAGTCTTAAACAGGCTCAAAGAGGGACTCACCCTTGTACACTCCACCCTTAGCCTCGACGCCCTGGCTGAGACACCCTAAGCTCTGGCCCTATATGACCCCAGTAACCTTCAGCCAATCAGAACTCTAGCCCTAATACTAACCAATCCAACACTAGCCCTAAACCCTAGATCCAATAGGAGACAAAGACCTTAAAACAAATTATAACCCTAGTCCAAGCACCCAATCAGGCACAAAACACTAAACCCTACGTCCAATAGAAACATTACCCCAACTCTATTCCCAGCATCAAGTCGCGCAGAAAACCCTAACCCCTATGTCTAATAGAAAGCCTAACCCCAGCCCTAGATCCAACCATAGTGCCAGCAGCCAATCACACAGAAAACCCTAAGCCGTATGTCCAATAGACACCCCATCCAGAGGCACCAATCAGAAACCATACACCTATCAACCATTCAGATCACTAATCCTAAGCCCCACATCAATAGAATCACTGACCCAGGAACCAATCATTACTCTCAAGTACCAAACCAACGAGAACACTAATCCTAATCCAATAGAAACACCAGATGCAACCACCAATCAGTGCACACAGGTAGCATCCAATAACAGCCTATATTAGGTCTTTGCGACCACAGGCAATGTTTGCTGGCCAGGGAGTTGGAATCTGCTATTAGACAGACAGGCTCAATCCACACTTTTGAGTTCTGCAAGTAAAGGCCTAACAAACTTTGCCCTCTAACAATACTGTTTGTATAAAGATTTACTCACTCTCCTAGCCAAAAAACGAATGCACAATCCTTAAAAACACAGCTTAAACAGTTTACATCAGATTCCTGCTGTCTCAGAGAACCCTCTGTTCACACTCTGATGTAGAATATCTCTGTTTCAAAGGGTGAAGGGGTGTTTGGGGGGGTAATCTGATTTCACTCACGTGCTAACATAAAATGGGAGCTGGGGGTGGATTGCTTAGTACACAGGTCTGAGCACAGAGCAAGGGAGAAATTAGGAGGGAAAAACAGGTAGTTACCGGCAATGTGAGAAAAAATAATAGATTTCGGACTGTAAAACCCACAATTCAACAGGTTAAATGAACAGTCACGGGCAAGTAAAAGCCACAAGTTTCTAAACAAAACAGTTGATAACGGATGCAATCATGGGCAGGTTACAATTTTTAAAACTAACAACTACAAGCAAAAACATTTCATTAAAGAGACAGCACTGGTCTGCCTCCTTACCACCCACCACCTGGTCTTTGGCTCACTGCATTCTGGGGCACAGGGAAACTGCAGCTCACAAAACGGAGGTGACTGTTTGAGGTTCACCCAGCAAACCCTTAAGGGGCCTGGACAGGTGTGAGAGGAGGGATCAGGGTTGCCTAAGAGCTGGGGAGCCAATCAGAAAGCTTAGGCTGCTACCCAGGGGGCCTGGAAAGCTGCTCCTCAATTCAGAATCTCCTAGGAAACAGACAGCCTCAATCCACACTTTGGAGTTCTGCAGCTAAGGGCCTAGCAAACTTTGCTCTCTAACAATACTGTTAATGGGTTGAATATGTTGTTCAACAATCAGTTCAGTTCAGTTCAAAAACTTTATTGCGGTTGGGTATAACCATAAAAGCACATACATTAGAAAAAATATGCAGTTTTCAAACATAGCAATTATCTTTTAAAATCGATTGATCTAATTTAAATCCATCATCAATAAAAATCATCAAGGTGGGAAGACATTTTTTTTAAAGTTGTAAAAATGTAGGTTAAGTCTACAAATGCTTAACACCTTGGCTGCTGTGACTTTTCCCCTCCTGTGCTGAAATTCCTTGAATACTATAGTTTCATGACAAGCTCAGCTCGTCATAAGCACAGCTCAACTGTGCCTCATGAGGAGCTGAGCTCGCCATGAGCATCGAAAGGGTTAAAAGTAGTGAAATACCTTTTAATATACACATTCACTCCCTACATCTCCACAGTTTAAGCTTGGTGCAAATATAATTATGAGTTAACTAGTCAAATTCCTATGAATTAACCACATTGAGAACAGGAACTTTGCTACGGCAGCCACTATCACTGCGTTGGTATCAGTTTTTAAAATCCTGAAGAAAGCAAGATAATTCCTGATGCCCAGATTGTTACATAGCTGAATGATCCACTTCTTCCGGATATTACCATATGCAGGACAGAAGAAGATAACATGTACAGGAGTTTCCTCCTCCTTTCGACATCCTGGGCAGGGACGGACTGGGGCCCTCGTCCACCTATCAGTGGTTGCATATAAAGGCAGGGTTCCATATCTAAATTGTAAATAAAGCTTCTTCGCTAAGGTAGGTTGTATGACATCGATTTCCTGTTCAAAGCCATAGTATGGCTTAGAGTCCAAGAAACCATAGGTTAGGCTTGAGGTTTTCACTGAACGAAATACATTCCTTAGGTTATGGTCTTTTATCGTATGGACCAAGGTTTTCTTGGAGATGACTGAGCAGGAGACCTCAGGGTTATTCCAGAGATTCTCCAGCCCAATCGAGATAAAAGACTGCCGTACAAATGATAACCAAGGAATCCTGCCTGCGCCTAGAGATGCCATTACCACCTTAAGTTCCTCCTTGCAGCTCGCCAACTCAGGAGTACTCCACAGCCTCCTCCAATAAAGCAGTGGCCGTGAGGCAATGACATCTGCAATCGGGCAGATGTTTAGATCCATTAGCGGCACTAACGGAGTATTTCTTGGCAGAGTCATAATTTGCCTAATAAAGTTGTTTTCCGTGATGGTTCACTCATTTGATAGTGTGTGGCCCCAAAGTTCTTCTCCATATAGGGACGACGACCTAGCTTGGACTTTAAAAATTTCAAGCGGGGCACTTACTATTTTTAAGACACAATTTTTTTGCACTTTTAAAATCCCCCCTACAGCATGAGTTAACTTTAAGTTGGCCTTGGCCATTTGGTCGTTCAGAGATAGACCCAAATAATCAAAAATGGGGACCCTTTCCAGGGGTCTGCTCTCCATCATTGGATGGGGGCAGTTAATAGTACTGGCATTAAATATCATGTACTTGGTCTTATTTATTATTTTTTTTTTTTAAAAACTTTTATTTGTGAAATGCACATTACACAGCGTCTGCCTACAACCCCTCAGGGCCGGCCGCTATGACATATAGTGAAAGAAATAAAGAGAAAAAAGGGACAGTACACTGTTAAAGCGATCTCTGAGCGTACATTATAGTGTGGAGCATGAAACCATAGCAAAAGGATATTAGAGGTTTAATTTTATGATTTTGTCGAAGAAAAACAACAACACACAAACACATGGTATCATACTGGCAATGGTCATAGGAGGGGGGGAAAGGGAAAAAGAATAATTATATAAAGGAACGCATCTGGCAAGGGGGAGCGAGCACGAAGGAAGAGAGGACACATATGATATGGAAAACAGGAAACGGAACGTCAATCATGGGGAGGAGGGGAGAGAAACCTCGTAGTCAAGTGGAGGGGAACAAATATCACCACGGTACGAATTCCACTGAGCCCAGACCCTGGACCATTTCTTGGGACGCCCCCGTGCCTCATATACCGTCTTTTCTCGAAACATGCACCAGTCCATGTTATCCTTCCAGGCACTGAGCAGCGGCGGTCTGGCGGAGCCCCAGAGCTGAGCTATATCCCTCTTTGCAACCATGTTGCCCAGAGTGACCCAGAACGTCTGAGCAGCGGTACAATCCGTAGGCTCCCACACATTAAGCAAGCAACGTCGCGCCTCAGGAAGGAGGGGGACTCCAGTAACACGTCCCATCACATCGTGCACCCTAGACCAGAAGGCCGAGACAATCGGACATTCCCACAGAACATGGAGAAAAGTACCATCCATACCGCATCCACGCCTACACCGTCCATCCATCACAAACCCCATTCGCACCAGACGCATACCAGTCACATACACACGGTGGAGGATCTTTAGCTGGACAAAACAGAGCCGAGCCGGAATAGCCACCTCCTTGGGGGAGGAAACAGCTGACTGCCAGTCCTCATCGTCTAGTTCAAGCCTGTCCGCTGTCCAGGAAGCACGAAGTTTCCCCAGCTGGTCAGCCCTGTTGTTAATGAGCTTCTTATATATTAAGGAAATCGTACTTTCGGGGACATGGCCGTCTAGGACACGGTCCTCCAGGGGGGAGGATTGCGGAATATCCATACCGGGGGGAAAGACGGAGGACAAGGCATGTCGAACCTGCATATACCGAAAGTGCTCCCTGTCATCAAGCTGGTATTCCAGTTTCAGGACTTCAAAGGACTTCACAGCACCCCTGGCCCAAAGATCATCCACCTTACTGATCCCAATCATGTCCCACTTATCAAACCCTTTCGTCTTCCAAAGGTTGCCCAATCGATCTGAATCATACAATGGCGTCATACGCGTCAGCTTGCCACCCCAGCCCGTAGCCACAGTTGCATCCCTCCAGGCCTGAACTGCACACTTCGTAGGACCCGTAAGGAGACGGATTGGTGACTTCGAGTACAAAGCCCTATTAAAGCTGCCACCGGGCAATACAAATTTATCCAAGGCAAAGGCGGGAGCGGGTTCCGATGAGTACGTTGCATGATTAATGGCGCTCAGGTGCGAGGCCCAGTAATAGCGTCTGATATCTGGCAAAGCAATACCACCATCGTACCAGGAAAGGGTGAGCTTGGACAGCGCAATACGGGCACGACCATCCCAGATCAATTGCCGCTGTAGACTCTCGACCTCGCGAAAGTAGCGAGCGGGAACTGGGTCGAAGAAATTCTGCAAGGCATAGAGAAATCGGGGGAGCGACATCATTTTAAAAAGCGTCGCTCGGCCCAATGGAGATAAGGGCAGCTCACGCCATCGTCTTACATCTTGTTTGAGTCGGCGGAGCGGAGCGTACAAGTTTCGCTAATAGCGGACCGAAGAAACCATAGAGACATAAATCCCCAAATACTTGAAGCCGTCAGCCACCAAGATTGGGAACCTGCGAGGCAAAGGCGGCAGAACCCCGGCTATGACATAAACACAGGATTTGGTCCAGTTAATGACCAATCCAGAGTTCTTACCGAAGGATGTAAGAACGTCGAAGAATACGTTCAAGGACTTTTGAGGGGAAGTGAAATAAAGAAGGATGTCATCGGCATACAATGAGACGCGATCCTCTAGATCTGGCGTCCACCGGATCCCTTTAATCGATGGTTCCCAGCGGAGCCACGCCGCAAGGGGTTCAAGTGCCAGCGCGAATAGGAGCGGGGAAAGCGGACATCCCTGACGGGTGCCACGGCCCAACGGGAAGGGGCCAGAGCTTCTGCCATTTACCACAACCTGAGCCAGTGGTTGTTCATAGAGGAGCCTGACCCAGGCAATAAAGTTAGGGCCAAAGCCAAACTTGGAGAGGGCCGCCCAAAGATAAGGCCATTCAATGGTGTCAAAAGCCATAGTAGCGCCTAGAGAGGCCACCACTGCAGGCTCCGTGAGAGTTGCAGCTCTCGCGAGAACACCGTGAAGCCTACGCAGATTAAGGGCCGTGTTTCTGTGCGGTATGAAGCCGGATTGATCCGGATGGATCAGGTCACAAATCACCATCAACAACCGATTGGCCAGAACCTTGGCCAGGATTTTAGGTTCCGCGTTTAGCAGGGAAATGGGATGATATGAGGTGCAGCGATCACGAGGCTTGCCATCCTTATAAATGACCACTATAGTAGCTAGGCGCTGTTCAAGTGGAAGGATTCCTGCCTCGAACGCGTCAAGAAACATGTTGCGCAGATGGGCGGCCATCTTGTCCGGACAAAGTTTGTAAAGTTCGATGGGCAAACCATTGGGCCCCATCGCCTTACCTGAGCGCAAAGATCGGATAGCGAGGGCAATCTCATCCACCGTAAAGGGAGCCTCCAGAGCCAGGCCCTCTTCTTCCGAGACAGAAGGAAGAGCTATATCACGCAACAACAGACGGGAATCAGCCTCATCACGATCACTCACCGGGGTGTAAACCTTCCGGAAATGATCAACAAAGCAATCAACAATCTCACCGGGGTCAGACACACTTTCACCAGATTCGCGAACAATAACGGGCACAACACGACTCGCTCTTTCAGCCTTATCCAGCCACGCCAGGAGTTTGCTGGCTTTGTCACCCACATCATACAGCCGGCCCGATTGATTCGCTCGCATCAACTTGGCAGCATCGGTAACACAAGCCCTGTAATCCGCCTGTTTCAGTTCCAAAGTGTGTAGTAGCGCAGGCGTGTCGTCCCCACCCAGCTCACTTTCAAGCGCTGTAATTTCAGTCTCGAGGGCCAGAACGGCCTCCCTCTTAGCCCTCCGCTCAGCAGCAATGAGAGACAGTGCGGATCCCCGAATGACAGTTTTAAAGGCCTCCCAGAGAACCGTGGGGGAGGTCACCGAACCCACATTTTCATCAAAGTAACAGTCAATAGCCTTCACTATATCTGAGCGGAGCCGGGGGTTCCGAAAGTGCCAGGGGGGGACAGGGGGAACTCTGTTACCAAGAAGACCACCCACAGAAATCCTAATCATCAAGGGGGAATGGTCCGAGATGCCCCGGGGAGATGACGAACCTCCCGTACCAAGGATAGAGTAGAAGCCAGCATAAAGAAGTAGTCTATACGAGAGAGGCTGCCATGCGCACCAGAGTGGAAGGTATACTGCGTCAGGGCGGGGTGCAGCGAACGCCAAACATCCACCAGACCAAAAGTCTCAGCCATATCATTGAGCCACATCTGGGACTGCGGCAACACTCTAGGGGGCAGCCGATCACATTCGCCAGACATAACAGAGTTAAAGTCTCCACCCATGATCAGCAGACCATCAGGGAGACCAAGAAGAGTCTTGCCAAGATCAGCGTACGTGGTAGCCTGCAGCCCCGGGGGAATATACACAACCACTAATACCATCGGCTTACCCTCCCATCTCCCGGAGACAGCAGCATACCGCCCCGATCATCAAGGATAACATCATCAATCTCAAGGGCCAGGGAGGATTTTACCATTATACCCACTCCCCGGGACCCGGAGGTGAAACCAGCGTGAGCGACCAATCGATAGCCCCGACGGTCCAGAGCTTTACAGGCATTACCGATCAAGTGCGTTTCTTGAAGGAACACGACATCAGGGGCATGACGCCTTATAAATTGTAACACAATGCCACGTTTAATCCTATCACCCAGACCGTTGACGTTCCAAGAAAGAACCTGCATCTCACCCCCCCCCCCCATCCCAGGAAAAGCGACCCAATCCAACCCCCTCCCACAACCACAGATCCAGAATACTTGCAATCAGTGACATACCATGAAAAAAAGAAATAACAAAAAACATAAAACACAACCAAGTCCCCAGAAACTACCCCCCAACCAAGAACCCGTTACAACGCCCCCCACACTGCACCCCTGCTGACTAGAAAGCCACCCCAAACTGCAGTGTGCCTGTCGCCCCATCTGATCTACACAAAGAACCCCCCCGAGGAGGAAGGGAGAAATCACCCGTACCCGCACCACCACGGGCATAATCATAAAGCATACAGTAAAGATTACTCTGTAAAGTTCATAGTCTCAAGTCGGACCTCTGGGGGCCCACGTTAATCCTGGGCCGTCGCACCACCTTCCGCACCACCAGGGCCTCCACTCTCTGTGTCATCTTTCGGCAGCGAGTCTAACCAGTCACTAGCACGATCCGGCTGATCGAAAAAATAAGCTCGTTCTCTGAACTCAATCCGCAAGCGAGCTGGAAACAGCATGGCGTACTTCAGTCCCAGATCTCTCAGACGACGCTTCACTCCAAGGAACCCAGAACGTTGTCGTTGCACTTGGGGAGTGAAGTCAGGATAGATAGAGACAGAGTTATTATCGTACTTCAACGGGCCGTGTTTACGAGCGGCCTGCAGGATAGCGTCTCTGTCCCGAAAGTGAAACAGCCTAGCGATGATAGGCCTCGGAGGGCCTCCTGGCTTCACCTGACCACCTGGGAAGCGATAGGCACGCTCAACCGCAAAGAACTTGCTGAGACCTGCGGGAGCGAGTTTAGCGACAATGAGTTCCTCGACCAGTAGATCGATCGAGGCGGCACCATTGTCTTCCGGCACTCCGACCAAGTGTATGTTGTTCCGCCTGGCCCAATTATCATAGTCTTCCATGCGTTTGAGCAAGAGGTCGTGTGAGGAACCCAGATTCCCTATCTCGGATTGCGCCTCCGCCATGTCCGTCACCAAACTCGATGCCTTTAAGTCCAATGCCTTGACCCTCTCGTTCGTCTTGTCCAAGTTGGCTCGAATAAGAGTAACATCCACCGCCACCGTATCTATCTTGGACACGATGGCTTCGTATTGTTGACTCATATCGGCCTTGAGTCCAGAAATGGCGGCCAAAAGGTCCTGAAGGGACACTTCTGAGGAAGACGACATGTCGGTCTTCGGGTCCTCCAAGCCAACACTGGTAGCACCAGGGGAGCCTCTCGGTTGGGTGTAGCGCTCGATCATATTGGACTGGATCGACCCCCCGCGAGTAACGTTCTTCCTGCGTTTCTCAGCCTCAGGTTTCGTCGCCATGTTGCATTCAGCGTCGGCCGGGGACACCCAGGTGTAGCGGGACGGTGACAAGTCCCAAACCTCAAAAGTCCAGTTTCACGAGAGGATGCCACGGGCCTCCCTGCCAGCACAAAGAAAGAAAACGTTCGCTGTGAGAGCGGCGGGCCAAGACAAAGTAGGAGGTCCCAAGGAGTCAGAGACGAGAGGGCTGGAAACGGAAAGTGAAAGTGGCACACCACCGGTGGGCCAGATGCCAGGCAGCCGTTGTTGTTGCATTACAGCTCGGCCATACTAGGCAGTTGAGACCCCGGTCGCGTCGGGGGTTAGGCCAGAAAGTTGGAGACGATGTAAAAATGGTCCCCGAGGTCCGATTCCGACCAAAAAAGGATCGACAGCATCAGTGAGAGTAGCACTCCAAAAGCCCGTCGAAGTGACCAGGATATCTGCAGGATAGATAAAGAAGGGCGGCGCGGGTCTCAGGAGCTCTCTGCTCACGCGACCATCTTGGATGCCCGCGTAGCTCCTCCCGTACTTGGTCTTATTAATGTTAACCACCAGGTTTCTTTTTTTGCAGAAGTTGGCGAACTGGTTCAACACCCGCTGCATGCCGATTGGCGATTTAGAGAGCAGCAGGGTGTCGTCCGCAAACATAAGTGCGGGGAATCTTTGGCAGGCCAGTTTTGGAGAGTCTATATCTTTGATAACGAGGAGATCTTCTATGAGCCTGTTAAGGAAGAGGGAGAAGAGGGCTGGGGCGAGCACACAACCCTGCCTAACCCCCTTCTCAACTGGAAATGGGCCCGTTAGTTGTCCATGCTTACCGAATCGAACTCTGACCTTCGTGGAGAAGTTTGAATTGGTAGGATAAGTATGGCTGAACCCCCATTGTTAATAGTATATTCCAGAGCTGGTTACGGTCCACCATGTCAAATGCGGACTTCAAATCCACGAAGGTTAAATATAGGCTACCCCCTTCCAGTACAACAAGCTTCCAATAAAGGACCTGGAGCCTGAATAGTTGGTCGATTGTTGAAGTTTTGGCCCTGAAACCCGTTTGTAGCGGAGTCAAAATATTATTATCATTAATCCAGTCCTGCAGACGTTGTAAAAGGAGCCTAGCATAAATTTTCTGGCTCATATCAATAAGGCTAACAGGCCTATAGTTGGAAGGTTCGAGTGGGGAACCCTTTTTGTATATGGGGATTATCTCCGCCCCCATCCACGTACATGGAAGTGGTAAACCCTAGAGAATAGCATTGTATAAATACTGTCTGTTTGTCTCTGTAGAGGTCGTCTGGAATCCTGTCCAACCCTGGAGCTTTATTCTGTTGCAAGCTTGTTACAGCCATTTGAACCTCTGCCAACGTGCAGGGTGGTGTTCAACAATCAATAACATCATGTATACACTTTTCTTGACTTTATTTAAACTTTGAGTTACTGTCTTGAGTATTTTGTTGTTGAATTGAGTTCATAGGTTTTTGTCAGGCTCTGTGTCACTGTGGTATCCGCTCACACTAGTGTACCACTCTAAACAGTAATAATGCGCCACGTCTGTGATCTCAGCATTTTTTATAATTAGTTGGTAATCTGTTCCAGCGCTGTTCCTTGTGGCAGTGAAATGATCAGATGACATCCCGGGTCCATATCGAGGTTCGCTCCAGTTGTGAAAGTAACTCAGAATGAGCTGTGGGGCTTCTCCTGGGGTCTGTCTGTAGAATGATACAAATTGGCCTTTGTGCACCCCAACCTCACAGCCAATCGTGGCCCTTTGTCCGAGGCTGACCTCAACCCTGGGAGATATCACAGGTTTCTGAGCCTGAGCATCTGAAGAGTGAGAAAGAAGAGAAATACACCATTTTATGGATACATGTGGTAAACATAAGCATAATTATGTGTAAGACTGCCCCAAAAACTTCAGATCCTGCATACTTACAGCATCTCCAGAGCAGGACCCAGAAGGCCAGGGTCTGCAGCAGCCTCATTCTTTCAGGGTCGGGGGCTCCTTTCTGGACCTTGAGCACAGAGATGTACAAAAGGCGAAGTCTGAGAAGCTTAATATATGCATCAGTCCCCCGGGGGGACCGAGAGGCAGGTATGCAAATATGGAATGCACTTAACACATCACTGGACCGAACAGGAACACAGAAACGGACTATATTCACAGATTTTATTTAAAGTATTGCTGCATTCGAGTAGAAAATTGTGGCTGCCACCAATGTGTTTGTAACATTTTTGTAACAATGTATTAGTTACATGTGCTTTTTTCGCAAGGTAGTCAATGTTGTAATTATTTCGATAATTTTAAATAGCCAACACACTCGGATTTGAAAAGTATTATATTTTATTTATTTGTGTGTTTTGTAAAGCGCACAGCTGCCCCAACGGGGCGTCCCGGCGCTGGTAAAACTTGGAGACAGTGAGGGTAGGAAAAAGAGGATAACCTTATGAGGAAAAAAGGTGGGTCTTTAGTGACCTTCGGAATGCCACTTCAGTTTGACATGCGCGTAGAGTAATCGGAAGCTTGTTCCAGCACTGAGTGGCACAGACCTCGAAGGTTTTCCCTCCAGTACGAGAACGTATTATAGACAGCTTTCATCAAACCACAAAGCGACAAGTCCCTCTTTCGATAGTGTTCTGCCTACTGTAACATTTGTGACTCAAACTCATTCCGAGAACCAGAATAGACTTCCAGCAGGTGGGGATGTAGTAATGACAGAAGACGTTTAAGATCCACTTCACAGAACACTACACCTTCACACTACTCCTTCACACTACAACTTCACACTACTCCTTCACACTACATCTTCACACTATACTAGTCCCTTCCTCACCTCTGGACTCAGGAGACTCTTCCAACCAGGGGTCTCTCTCTGTATTCTTTCTTTAAGCTTCAGACGTGTGCAGTGATCCCTTGCCTCTGGCTAAATTTTTCTGTATATAAGTAAAGCACACATACATAAATTCCTTCATACCCATGCATACATATATATATATATACATACTATACATGCATGTCCTCTTGCTGACACTATTGAACTTTGTACTACAAATTCTGATTCTTTTGATCACCAACCTAGAGCCAAGACTTCCTGTAACCAGAGCATCCCTGTGGGGGCTCCTCTGGCAGTTCTGTGGGGGCTCAGGAGCGGCTGGTGCAGGTAAGCACGGTGTGACGGTGGGTGAGTCGACAGACGACGATGAGTGCAAGGTAAGTAGTTTTCTTTTTGTAATGTTATTTTCCCTTGCCATCATCCATTGACTCCCTCCTCACCCCACGCCTCCGCCCCACGGTACTTACCTGCATCGGCCTCTCCTGAGCTCTACAGAGGGTCTTCTCCAACGCATAAATCATGACCTGTAAGCAGCCCTCCTATGTGCATATAGCCTACTATAGTTGAAGCTTTTGCTTAGTTGAATTCAATTATGGATACCAAAATTAGAGAGCATTCATTCAAGACTAAAATGTATATATTTTCAGAACTTGAAAGTCAATAGTTGGAGAAAAAGAGGTTGAATTTCCAAGATCTTTTGATATTTGAGGGTTAAATCATGCTGGCTTGTGAAGACATATTACTAATACCATAACCTTGGTGCTGGGGGTGTTGCAGCTTTAGCTGTTATGAATTACCTATGTACAGTGCCACTGGAAGTATGTGGCAGGGGAGAGACAAATTATGCAGCAGCCTTGAGTAAATTATGCAGCAACAAAAGGCAAATTATGTTTACACTTGTTTACACTGTCTGGGCATTTGTTGGCCCTCATTAGTACCAGGTTAACACCCAGATATAGCAAAAGGCAACAGAAAGGTGATCAGTTACAAAGGGGTTTCCACTGAGCAGCAACATGGGTAGCTGCATTTTTAGTAACTTTTGAGCCGCTTGAGCTGGGAACCAATACCTTTTTGCTACAATCTACAGATTATGGAGCAGATGGTGGATTTTGTGGCACATGCTGCAAATCTAGAATGATGTTAAAATCCTTGCAGCTGCACAATCACATATTTCCAGTGGCCCTACGGATGCAGATACATTTCAAAGTGAAAAACCTTTTTACCTCACTGCTGACAACCCTACCAGATGCGCTGAGGTGATTACTGCAGATAATCTCGCATATGATGGGCACTGATGTAATCTTGTCTAATGTGGTCACTTGTACAATAAGGCTAATGATGTTAGTAGTTCACAATGATTTTCATGGAATAGGAGGAGGTCTTTTTACAGAAAAGGTTGTAGACCTCTACTAAAGAACATATACGCCGACTGCCTAAACCTTGTGCATTCATATGGATTAGCCGCCTTTCACTCACACATGTACTGTATAGAACCTTTACCCTGGATGCCTATAACTGGTGCCCTCATCTAGATTGTTACTCTATTGCTCCTGGATGAAAATAATACCTAGTAATTATATTCTATCAATATGATTTCGCTCCTATGGACACTAACACTGGCTATGAAGGATGGCTCTAAAGTGGGCTGGCAGGTCGACCTTAAACAGATTCCAGTACCTCTGCCTAGAACAGAATAAATTCAATTTTATAAACACAAAATCGATGTCTAACAAATTAATGAGTTCTCAGGATTGGTGTGACATTTCTTATTTTTTTGAGTACGGGAAAATGAAAAAGATCAAGTTTCCAATTTCCTAATTCTTTTTTAATAGCACTAGAGAACCAAAAGCAAACATGTTTCGCAGCGTAGTTTTTAATTTGGCACTTCTTCAGGTCTTTCAAATAACAGCTGTTGTGTTATGTGGTCAGTCATCGATAGAAGCAGGGATACATTGTTTCACCACATACAATAACAAGTCATGAGCATGACACTGTGTTCAAACAGTTCTGGCAGGCTGCATCCTGGAGAAATTCAAAGGTGTTTTATAAACAACCCTGAAACAAATAATCTCATATTAATGTACTGATTAAATAGTGAACAAATCACCCACATCCAGAAGACTCATTACTTTTTTAGACCTCAACATTGTCTTTATAAAACTCCTTTACATTGTTACTCTGTGGTGCAATATATAAACCCACTGTGTTGGTCACAACCTGTTGCTCCTCCATAGGCTACATCCAGCATTTCCCAGACTACCTGTTACCTGAGTATTCCTGTAGGTTCCTCCACTGTGGTTGTTGGGCGGAATATATTGAGGTGCCTACCTCGAGTGTGTGTAAAAAGTACATTCCTGCGGAGGGTGCTCTCCCACTCCGGGTGCAACTCTACATAATGCATTACTGATAATAACATTCCGTCCACACCCTTGAACTAGGACTATTGCTCCCGGGTTCACTAGAAACCTGCTGTGTTGGTTCCATGGTGTCGATCCCAGTGAGGCGGTGCGGAATGCTTAGCACGGTCGCCTCTAAAAGTACATTTCTCTGGGCTGGTTCTCTTCCACTCCTTAGAGGGTTTTAGAGCATCTCCCATGGCTGCCTGGCACCAGTCCAGTGTATTCCTGTTGTTGCTCCTCTGCCACACCTGGGTGGACTCCACAGAGCACCCACCCTTATACCAGCATTATGTTCAGAGGTCAAAGGTAACCGCTGTCAGCTGAGGCTGAGGTGACTGTGCCTGACCCTGAGTGAACCAGGGACACCAGTGCTCTGGTGAAGGAAATAAAGCATAGTCACCTCAAAGTACTGTTTATTTCCAGGTTCTGCATCACTTTGACAAATCAGAAACAAAGACAATCTGCCGGTGCCCCTGGGCTATCATCACAGTGACCGGAGAACAGTAAAATGTAAATCACCCAAAAATCAATCTCAAACCCGTCTGATTCCAAGCAACATTCAGACATTTTATCCAAACAGAAATAAAAGGTCCTCTGACATCTCTTGACACTATTAGGAAGTTCTCTTGTTTTTATCAAACGGGACACGGAAAGCTGGTATTTCTTTTTATGGAAAACATGAAACTACATGTTCCCGACAGCGAACAATTGTTGGTAAAATCAAGACCTGGTAAAAGTGTCGCTCTTGACCCTTGGCTGCTGCCTTTGCCCCTTTGCCCTAGTTCTGAAGTCACCTGCTCTGGGGCTGTCATTGGGAGTCTGGTGGATCCTGAGTTGGGGTGATGCCCCTCCAGATTTCAAGACGCCTGATGCGCCCACCATACACAGTGCGGGATCAGCGGGCTGAGTTGTACTGGGTGTGAATCCGCGTCCAGTGTAACCCTCAGACTGACAAGTGGAGGCGGGATCCGAGCCTCAGCCCGGCCACCATTAAACCCACCGCCAGAGCATTGGAGGAGCAGGAAAGGTCACATCAGATCCTCCCCCCCCCCCACCCCCGTGTGACCCACTGCTGTCCTCTGCTCAGTTCTACCACCGGCTCAGAGCAGGACGTAAGTCTGAGTGCAACTGTCCCTGGAATCAGGGATAACAGCCAAAAAAGGACCCAATAATTCTGAGTCCCTAAGGTTATTCATAATTCCTGGAGAGTTTTCTCATAATTCTGGGATTCAGATGGGGGCAGAGACTGACCGGAACAGTTTATTTGGGCCTGATTTCTCCCTATCAAACATCCTCCATACTTGTAAAGAGGCCACTGAGGTTCCCAGCCCTTCATTGTATTTGTCCAGTCAGTAACTCACCGCCCCTTACCGCTGAACCGACTGAACTGAAAGTTCTGGAGTCTCCTCCATTCCCACTGCTCTTGCTGCAAACTCAACACAATGAACCTTTCAAATATTGAATGAGTGGCCATATATTTTGAAATTCAGGTCCTAAATGTCATATGACATTGGGATTCACGTTACTCAAGGAATCCTTTGGATGGGAGGATGCTAAGAGGATGGTTCAATGACCTGAACTCTCATCGCTGAGAACCTGCAGTGTCCTGAAGATCATGATTCTCGTCCAGGCCTTTCCGTGTCCCCCTTCCTTTCTTATGAGGTCAGTATATTGAATACTTTACTATTACAATTGGGTAACACTAATCTCTGTTGTGCACAAGGCTTAGAATTTGCAGAAGTGGTGCATGGAGTTACAAATAAAAAACAAGGTACTATGATTACCGCAAAGTAAGTAACTGATCACTTTGTAATTTAATGTAATGTAAGCTGGACTTATATAGCGCACTGTCACCTGACGGGTATCCTGGCGCTGGGATTACCATACATTCACTGTGCGTAGAAACAACCATGCCAGATGAGGGTAATTAGAGCTACAACTGTACATCACTCTTCCCTGGGGAAGAGCCATGTTTTCAGCTTTTTTCTAAAGTGCAGCAGATTCTCAGTTTGTCTGAGATCAATCGGGAATTCATTCCACAACCGCGAAGCTGCAGAGCCGAATGCTCTGCCTCCGGTCCTGGTTTATCTAAATCTAGTTGTTCTCACCAGTCTTGCTGTTGATGAGCGAGGCTTTCTAGATGAAATATACCAGGTAAATTTTCTCTGCAGTGGTCTAGGTCCCATTCCGTGTACTGTCTTAAAGACAATGCAGAGTGATTTAAATGGTATTCTCTGCAGAATCGGTAACCAATGGAGATCCTTAAGGGATAGAGATGCAGAAGACCTACGATGTCTCTTTAAGCTAGCTTGGCAGCTATTGTTTGAATTCTCTGCAGTTTTCATTATCAGAGAATTTGGTGTTCCCAGTAGTAGAGTGTTACCATACTCTAACCTGCCCAAGATGACACTCCTCACCACCTGTGTCCTGGTGGAAATCGGCAGCAGCGGAAGTATTTTCCGTAGAGCTCTAATCAAAGATAGACAGGTGCCAACTGTTTTATTTACTTGGGAGTCTAGTTGTAGACTATTGTCAAACAGCACCCCCAGATTATGCACTGTTTTAGATTGAATTAGTGGTTTGTCTGTGGGGGTAGGCCAGAAGTCGGCTGGGAGTGGGCGAGATATTTTATTGTCGTCCAGTACACAATTTCTGTTTTATCACCATTTAATTGTAAGGAGTTGTCCCTAAGCCAGTTAGCAGTTCTTCACATGCACTCGAGGAATCTATCCAATGATACTGCTTGATTCCTTTCCAAGTTACATATCATCTGCGTAGTTCACTAATTCTATTCCATAGGATTTAATAATAGAAATAAGTGGGCGCATTTATACGTTAAATAGAATTGGACTAATTGTCGAACCCTGAGGTACCCTGTGCTGGATGGAACTCTTTATGGATACAAAGGGAGGAATAGCCACTGCCTGCTGTCTGCCCGACAGGTATGACTGGAACCAGTTCAGTGCCATGCCCTTAATTCCAACCTCCATAAATCTCTTTAACAGAATGTTGTGATTGACCTTATCAAGTGCGGCTGACATATCCAATAATACTAATATGACCCATTGGCCGGTGTCAGCTCTCATTCTGAGTTTGTCTAGGACAGTCACTAAAGCCGTTTCCATTCCATGCGCAGGTCGGAACCCAAATTGAACCTCTTCGAGCAAGTCGTTGTCATAAGAAAATATGGCAGGGTTTTGCTACCTGACCCCTCCAGGATTTTTATCGGGTAGGGCAACAGGGAGATAGGCCTATAGTTCGATGGGCATAGGGGATCGAGTGTGGCTTTCTTGAGTAAGGGGGTCACCATTGCCTGCTTCCAACAGTCTGGGAACATTCCGCTACTCAATGATTGACAACAAATTTGGTGGAGCCGGGGAAAGAGCTCTGGATTTAATTCTCTCCACAACCTATGTGGGAGAGGGTCCAGAGGCGACCCGGAGGAAACACTCAGAGCTATTTCATTAAACTCTTCCTCTGTGGGTATCTGGCAATGATCCAGGATTGCCTGTTTATCTTTGTCTGCTCCCTCTTCCTGCTTCTCTGTCGTCATGAGTTCAGATGAGCCCTTTCCATCCTCCATCCCAGCCTCCTCATTTAATTCCAGGCCACCAATGATTTTGTTAATCTTGTCTTCAAAATACCCTGCCAGGCCATCACAGAGCTCTTGCGTGGCTATGATCTTATTATTTACACACTCAGGTTTGGAGAGGTCCTTCTCTATATTAAACATGGCTCTGGCACTGTTAGGCGCCTGCAGAATAATATTTGCGTAATATTCAGCTTTTGCCTTATCAATCGTTCCTTTATATGTGCCCAATGCTATTTTCAAGGCTATTTTGTCCTTTTCCTTATAGAATTTCCTCCACTTTCTTTCTGCCTGTTTACAGTTTTTCCTTTGTATCTTTAACTCTTCATTGTACCATGGGGCTGATGGTTTGTCTCTGTTTTATTAACTTTTTCACTGGTGCCAGTTGGTCAAGAGTGTGGTTTATCTGACCACAGAAGTTGTGGTAGTTTTCTTCCACCGATTGGCTGGCATCAAATAAGTTCTTTTCTGTAAATAACGGGGAATGATTTATTTTCAGCAGCTTGGTCCATTCCCTTCCCTGTCGATTGTTCCCAGAATGAGTCATTTGATTGCTCACTCTGGGAAGTGCTAACAGAAATCGGATTGAAAAGTGATCAGTCCAGCATAGGGCCAATATCTCTACCACCTCTACCTCTGTGCGATTTGCATATATTAAGTCTAAGACATGGCCCCCCTGGTGTGTTAGCTGTAACACCAGTTGTTGCAAGTTTATATTCTCACATGCTTGTAGTAGCTTTTTCAATGCTGGGCCTAGATTCCCATTTTCCCAGAGATTGACGTTTTCCAGAATAGTCATTCTTGAATGGGTGAGTGACATATTATAAACAAGCATTTACAATGCAATAGGTCTTGCAGCATTAAAGTTTGAGTTATTGGCATTGTGTATGACGATGCGTTGCATACATTTTTTTTAGCAAACTTTGAAATGGTGAGCAGTGAGAGTGTGTGCAAGAGTATGCTGTTGCTCACAGCTGTTATTATTCGCACAACTCTGATGATGCACTTCACGCACGGGGCAGACACAGTTATTATTCACACAGCTCTGATGATGCACCTTAGGCACGGGGTTCACAGCTGTTATTATTCACACAGCTCTGATGATGCACCTCACGCACGGGCTCACAGTTGTTATTCACACAGCTCTGATGATGCACCTCATGCACGGGCTCACAGTTGTTATTCACACAGCTCTGATGATGCACCTCACGCACGGGACTGACGCAGTTATTATTCACACAGCTCTGATGATGCATCTCAGGCACGGGCTCACAGCTGTTATTATTCACACAGCTCTGATGATGCACCTCAGGCACGGGCTCACAGCTGTTATTATTCACACAGCTCTGATGATGCACCTTACGCACCGGGCTGACGCAGTTATTATTCACACAGCTCTGATGATGCACCTCACGCACACGCTCACAGCTGTTATTATTCACACAGCTCTGATGATGCACCTCAGGCACCGGCCATGCGGAAAATAAATCCAGCCCCACCCCCAATATTTTTGTTTAAATATCCCTCTTTATGCTTTCCCAATGTTGACATGCATGTAGCAATGACTATGATTGAGTACGAAATTGACAAAGGGTAATGGAGATTACCAGTAAGTAACCAGGGCATCACTGGACACAACAGACACCTACATTGTAGCCCCCCCTGGAAAAATACTATAGATAGTGGCAGCATTGCCAGTTGTTCTCCATCTCATTTGGGCAGGGTGCCTGGCAGAGGACTGTTGGCCAAGTCAAAACTCTTGAATACATGTCCAGCACTGCTCAAACAATGAGTAACGTTATCATAAGATAATGTTAACAGTCTTCGAAAAACACAATAAAGAGGCCCAACACAAACAACAACAACAAAACAGGTCAGATCAGTCACAATACTGTGAGATGGCTCATCAAACACCGGGTTGCTTAGTCCTATGGAGTCCAAAACACCACATGGTATCCAGGTAAGTGTGAGTTTCAATAGTGAGCTAGAGTTTGGCACAGCCACGTTCCAATTGCCTCGTTACCTTGTCTGACGCCTCCTCAGTGGCAAATTTAGCATTGACAGCAGTGCTGCCGTGTGAGCAAGAGCTAGAACGGGATACCTGTTTCAGCAGGCATACACGGCAATTATTTTACCCCTAAACCCACCTGTCAGGAAGGAGACTGAGACTTCACAGGGAGTCAATAAAAGGGCAGGAATATCAAAGGGGAAGGACACGACCAGCCAATGAGCGATAGAGGAAGTGGGCGGCCTTAAAGTATTCAACAAATCAGACAAGGGCACCAGTGATGACGAGAGGGAAAGGAGCTCACGCTATGTAGCCAATTGGAGAGGGAAGAGGCAGTGTTACAGAGTCAACACGTTGTACACAGGAAGGAAAGTGAAAATATCCTACAGCATGTGGAGGTAGTGGAGACCTTGGGTAGATGAGTTGAGAATAAGGGGAAGGGTCGTATATTCCTCTTGAGCGTCGGTTGTGACCACAGCAAGGGAAGCCTTGACAGGGTGAATGAGAAGCGGCGGGGGCGCCCTGGCGGCTCCCGGGCCCCGGCGAAGAGAGGGCACCTGCAGGGAGGGCTGGAGACGGTGTGCGGGACTGAACTTAACCCCTTACTGCAGGAGGTGGCCGTCGGAGAGGAGACAACGACAGCCTGGGCCGGGGGCTGTAGCCTCAGAACTGGTACAGGTACTTAGTTGTAGGGGGGAAGGGGGGTGCGCTTGTGTGTGTGTGTGTGCGTGCGTCTGTGTGTATGTGGGTGGCGGCGGGGGTCTCTATGTATGTGTGTGCGCATGTGTGTAGGTGCGCTCGTGTGTGTGTCTCTGTGTGTGTGCGGCAGGGGGGGCGGGGGTCTATGTGTGTGCATGTGTGTAGGTGTGCTCGTGTGTGTGTCTCTGTGTGTGCGCATGCGTGCAGGGGGAGGTGTGGCTGTGTGGTACGGCTTTCCAGGAGAGGAGACAAGAGCTGGCCACAGCGAGCGCGTTCGCGAGCGCGTGGCCCGCTCAATTCTGAGCTCGCAGCCAGCTCCTGTCCCCTCTCCTGGAAATAAGAATAAGTGTCCATGTTTCAGTTAGAAACAATGCGTCCAGATTATGGCATTCCAACTAGGTAAAGATCTCCTGATGATGCTTTATCAGGGATTTAACATTAATGAAGCCACATTTAAGACTATCTGGCATTAGATTCCCCAACGCAGCTCTTCCTTCGCTCACCCTCCCCTTTGGAGCCCATGCGACCCTGCTCGCCTTTGGAGATTAGTTGCTCCTTCGAGGAACGAAGGCTGGCATTCCCGCTTAGACGGTACTCCTGAGAGGAAGTATGGCTAGCGTTATGCGCGATCGGTGCGCGGACGGGCGCAAACGGGCTTGCCTTTGGCACGGACGCTGCATGCTTCTATTTCCCTCTCCTTAAATAGTGAGGAGCGTTCTTAACAACACCAACTAGAACTCTGACCAAGATGGCGTGTGCTCGTTGACCCGCTCTGACAGGCGGAGTACAGCAGCTCACCTTGGCCAGTCAAAGTGCAAATGCGGAATAAGGGCTTAAAAATGATTTAGCCAACTAAAAAGAGTAATGATGCTAATACAATGTACTATTTTTAAAAACATGTCAAATCACTTTTTTTCCTTTTATTCAGCGATCGTAGGGTGTGCAGCGGGATAATCTTATCATGAAATGCTTGGTGGATCCTCCAAATGTGAGTATTTTGGGAGGTTTGTAATCTTCTCTCAAAATCGCTAACCTCAGCATAGTACCTCATAAAGTCTTTGAAATTTGAATTAAACCAGATTATTCTATAGTTCTGCATCCTAAGGCACCAGAAACTTGATGCTTTATGCATGCTCGCCACTGCTTTTTGCACTCTCTCTCTGACTATGTGAAGGTGGTGCCGCCGTTGTGTGGACATTCATAGCTCCCAAGTCTCCCAGTGGGAAATGTCTTTCTTTACGTAAGTTCTGACATTTTAACAGACATCACGTTGTGTTCTGGGACTTGAAATGTTGCTGTTAACATTGTAACTATGGGCTTAAAAACCCCAGCAGTAAAGGGCAGTTGGGTAAAAAGCCTGGATTTGATGAAGATCTCACACATGACAATGGGGCATCTTGCAGCTGTGCATTGTCTTGGTATGTGACTAGCTTTGTGTCATGTTTTGACATATATCCCATGTGCACGGTGGCATCAATCTTTTCACAGATCCCTGTCACTGCACCGTGCAATGAGTGTTTAAAGCCCGGGGTGTTTGTCAGTTCACCTGCATTCAATACTGACTTGTTAGGAAAGGGGCTGATGCATCAAAGGTTTTTGCCCATTCTGTTGCTGTGGGTGAATGTGATAGTACATTTCACCAATCAGCAAAAAAATTAAACACTCGTAAATGATAAAATATGTTTTTGATATTTCCAGATTCTCTGCAGTGTATAGAATAATGAGAGGTGTGTTAGGTGTCCAGAGCACTGGATATGAAGGAGAAATTGCCTGAGAGGCATCAAGGGGCTAGACAGCAATGCCCAGCTGACTGCGTCTCTGTTCTTGCCATCTTCCCTGGTACCCAAAGAGAGAGGTATGGCACGGCCAGCTTGCTCCATGGACAGCAGCATTTTTGGGTTTTGGTGTAAAATATTTATTGCGCAACACTGTGTGCACAGGGTGGCCACTTTTAGGGTCTTTATGATATGCATGGACCCAAGCCATGCCACATATATAATCACAGATCCTATATACAAAGAGTTACTTAATGCATTCTGCATCCACATCTGAAGCACAAATGCTGCCAGGCGGCTGATTTTGTAAAATGCCCTGCATCATTGGCGAACCACCCCTGCTCCCGAAATATGCATTTCAGTTGTACAATCGTAGGTCCTCTCCCACTTTCAGCACCGCGTTAAATGCTTAGGTAGAAAGCTGTGGTCAGATTAAATAAATGATTGCTTAGACTGTATAGCTCATTCTTCCAAAAGCAAATCTATGCAAATCTATTTGCTCTGTACAGATCAGGGATATTAGGAGATTTGTCCAAGATCAGACTTTGGTTGTGTTGTAGAAGCAGGAATTCAAACCAAAGCGCAAGACATTTACCACTTGACACTTGAAGTGATTGTCACAACTAGTCCCTTTCTGCCTCCACATGCGGCTTATTTCATGATGATGTTAATATCAACAGAGGTTCTGTCGGGTTTGAACCTGATTGCTTCAGAGCATGTACACGTGTTTAAACATATATTCAGGCATAATTGCATTACTTATTATGACTGTTAGACCTCGTTATAGAGTGAATTATATTCATATAAGTGAAGGATCGTCCTTCAGTTAATTACCGCGATCCGTGGTCAGCGATCTTGCTTGCCATACCGGGATTCTGTTTGGGTACTCGTCCGTGACTATGCAGCCTGTAAACGCGGAACCGCCACGGAGGCTTGGTTAACCCCTCGAGGACGTTGCCTCGTTGGTAACTGAAGGACGATCGGGATAGACAAGAGGGAATCATTTATTGAGAAATACCCGTTTTTATGATCACCGACTGAAAATTGATAGATGGTGAGGATACCACTATATAAAGCACATGGAATAAGAAACTTCGCTTCAGATCAACCACCGGAGGCGCAATTAACATGCTACGGTGATTCGTCGTCCTAGATGAGACCAACATAGTTCTGTGGTGTTCAAACAAAGAGAATATAGGCGCAACATCACCACCCTTCCCCTGTCCTGAAGAAGACCCGTCAGAAACCTATAATTAAGGCGTCAACAGGGTCGAAACATCGACGAAAAACATTAGAGGACCAGCCAACAGAATCCAACACCACAGCCAATTAATATGGCACGCTGGATTCAATAACCATTAAGTTATAGACTGGCCCCCGTGATTTAAAAAAAAAAAATTCTTCAAAAATTCTTCCTTTCCCATATCCTTCACTTATATGTATATAAGTCACGTATCAGTATGTCACTCAGTCACAATGTTTTCACGATATGTCACTTTTTCACTTAAGTGAATGCGACGTATTTTGTGATTAATACTCAAGCATACTTGGAGGGTCTCAATGAAAATTCTGTGAAAATCAAGTCTTGAATGAAAAATTAATTCAATGATTAAAACGTTTATTGACCCTCTTTTTTTTGTTTGGATTTGCACTCTATAACGAGGTCTAACAGTCATAATAAGTAATGCAATTATGCCTGAATATATGTTTAAACATGTGTACATGCTCTGAAGCAATCAGGTTCAAACCCGACAGAACCTGTGTTGATATTAACATTGTACTGCCCAGGTTCTGAGGGATACTGGGTCACCCCATAAGGAATTTATTTATTTCATGATGAAGCAGGGGCTCCCCCTTTTCTTTGGAAAGCATTAGCAAAGGTTCCGCCTCTGCTGGCGCTATTGAATTTGTCAATGTTTTCCTTGCCGTGTTATACATCAGTGCGGCTACTGTGCAGCATGGTTGAAAGGAAACAGGGGCGGCGTTGACCACATGATTGCATTGTTTTTTCCTTACTTTCAGCCATGCTGCGCAGCAGTCGGGATGCTGTAGAACACGGCTACTAAAATGCATCAGCAAAGCTAACATAGCTCAAATAAGCAAGACCTCTTGTCTTTGCCAATGCTTGTTACTTTGGCGCTTGCTGGATTTGATATTTTTATATCTGGTCTCATCATGGAAGGAGGTCCCAGACACGAAAAAGTAAATTCATAGGGCTTCACAAGACCTGCCTAAAATAAGCAGACATTCTGACACCATGCGCCATCAAAAGGGATGAAAGGGATGAAGCCAGGAGCGACACAACCAAGTGGTTCAGCCATCAGGAAACCACCATCCCAGCATCTAAATGATGCCTGGGATGGGGGACTCCAGCATGTTTTCGACAGCTTTCTCGATATGACTCAGCAGTAAATCAAGACCTGAGTTTTTTCTTGTGTGAATTTAATAATCTTCTTTGTAAAAGAATTATTAAGTAATATCTCTTTGATCCACAGTACCATCACACAACACTGCATGTATCATCACCAAAGGCATCAGTGATAGCACACACTGTCACACCATTAATTATTGTCATGATGTGTGTAATACAAAATAGGGCTATTTGTTTCTAAGGCTCACCTGTGCGCAGAAAGGGACGCAATACTGGTTATAAAGGGCTACGCCTCATTCCATGCTCTTTCTCAGCACCTAGCTGTGTCTTCATATTCAGGCCGTTTGTACTGGAATTCCAATCAACCTTCCTCCCCTCATCACCAAAATCAAAAATGCAAAGTGTGAGCACATTCCTGAAGTCCGGCTGCACCTGAACTCTGCGCTTCAGTTTCTCCTGACGTGTCAAGACATGTTTCCCTCCATTGCGGTCGCTCACCCTGCACTCGGCTCGCACATCGGACGCTTCTCTCCCAGCTGCCTGCCTGTCCTGAGACCTGCTGCCTGCCTGCCCTGACACAGCGCATTGCGCAATTTATAGCGCTTGGTATCGTTACTATTTAGTTTTTAAGTGCTGTATATGTGACATTGTGTGCGCGTGCTATCGTTCTATTTGGCATTTCACTAATTGCATACCTAGCATTGTAGTGCGGCTAAGAAGCGTGACTAAATACTTGCATTGGTAACCTTACACGAATACGAACTCCGGCTCTGCCCCAGTTTCGATTTTGCTACCGAGCGGCCATCTTATTGTTTATTTACTTTGCCCGTGTCTCCTCCCCGCTCCCCGCCTCCCAGCTAACCCTCCCACACAAGGATAGTTTACTCTCGCCCCGTCCTCTCCTTCTCTGTGACCACCTGGATTCCCTCCATTGCGGTCGCTCACCCTGCACTCGGCTCGCACATCGGACGCTTCTCTCCCAGCTGCCTGCCTGTACTGAGACCTGCTGCCTGCTTGCCCTGACACAGCGCATTGCGCAATTTATAGCGCTTGGTATCGTTACTATTCAGTTTTTAAGTGCTGTATATGTGACATTGTGTGCGCGTGCTATCGTTCTATTTGCCATTTCACTAATTGCATACCTAGCATTGTAGTGCGGCTAAGAAGCGTGACTAAATACTTGCATTGGCAACCTTACACGAACTCGAACTCCGGCTCTGCCCCAGTTTCGATTTTGCTACCGAGCGGCCATCTTATTGTTTATTTACTTTGCCCGTGTCTCCTCCCCGCTCCCCGCCTCCCAGCTAACCCTCCCACACACGGATAGTTTACTCTCGCCCCGTCCTCTCCTTCTCTGTGACCACCTGGATTCCCTCCATTGCGGTCGCTCACCCTGCACTCAGCTCGCACATCGGACGCTTCTCTCCCAGCTGCCTGCCTGTCCTGAGACCTGCTGCCTGCCTGCCCTGACACAGCGCATTGCGCAATTTATAGCGCTTGGTATCGTTACTATTCAGTTTTTAAGTGCTGTATATGTGACATTGTGTGCGCGTGCTATCGTTCTATTTGGCATTTCACTAATTGCATACCTAGCATTGTAGTGCGGCTAAGAAGCGTGACTAAATACTTGCATTGGTAACCTTACACGAACTCGAACTCCGGCTCTGCCCCAGTTTCGATTTTGCTACCAAGCGGCCGTCTTATTGTTTATTTACTTTGCCCGTGTCTCCTCCCCGCTCCCCGCCTCCCAGCTGACCCTCTCACGCTCCGCCCCCTCCACTCTCCATTTATGCCAGATGAATCAACGCGAAGCATCCACGCGCTGCGGCCGCGCCGAAGGTGCGTCAAAGGTAAGCCCGTCTACGCCCGTCCACGCCTGGACCGCGCCCAGCGCCAAACCCCCTGGCCCCCATACCAACCAGCCCACCCGCATCTCATACAACGCCTCCACCCTCTTAGCCCTAAACCCCGGCTACCTCCCCAACTGCGCCCTAGCCGCTCCTGGACACACCCATGGACCCTTCACATGCAACTCATGCAAGTATGACGGCACCAACACTATCTCCTCATCCACTAACACCAAACAGATTTCTGACACCAACCACCTAAAATGCTTCCTGCTCAACACCCGCTCGGTCCACAGACACGCCATCGACCTCTGGAATCTACTAGACACCATCTCTCCGGACGTCGCCTTCCTAACTGAAACATGGATGAACGCCTCCTCAGCCCCAGACATCACCATTGCCATCCCGGAAGGCTACAAGATCATCCGAAAAGACCGCACCCACCATACAGGAGGAGGCATCGCTATCGTCCACAAGAATTCCATCCGCATCTCAACCAGCTCAGACGTCAACCTCGCTAGTGCCGAGCACCTTCACTTCCAGATCCACACCAACCCCAAGACCACACTCAGAGGCACCCTCCTCTACAGACCACCAGGACCCCGTGCACAATTCAGTGAAGACATCACGGACTTTATCACCCCACACGCCCTCCCCTCCGAGGATTACATTCTATTGGGAGACCTCAATTTTCACCTGGAAAAGAGCAACGACCGCAACGCCACCACCCTTCTGGACAATCTCGCCAACCTCGGACTTAAACAACTTGTTAATACCCCTACTCACTACGCAGGTCACACACTCGATCCTATCTTCACCTCCAGCAAACATATCTCCTTCAGTCACACCACAGCTCTCCATTGGACGGACCACAGCTGCGTTCACTTTACCTACAAAAAGATCACAACCCACAACCATCCTCAACCTACTCTGCGAAGAAACTGGAACAAAATCACCATCGACCAGATTACCTCATCGCTTCTTCAAAACCCCCCCGCCCACTCCTCGAACCCCAACCAAGCAGCCATTAACCTCAATCAATGGCTAACCAACAGCGCCGACATCCTAGCACCTTTGAAAAAGCGTCAAATCAAACTCGGCAACAAAAACGCATCCTGGTTCAACGATGATCTTAAGAAATCCAAGAAACACTGTCGCTCTCTTGAGAAGGCCTGGAAAAAAGACCAAAACACCAGCACCAGGGACGCCTTCAAAAACGCCACCCGCATACACCACCAACTGATCCGGACCGCCAAGAGAGCCGCATTCAAAGACCGACTAGACAACAACGCCCACAACAGCAAGGAATTATTCAACATCGTCAAAGAGTTTACCAACCCCACTGCCAACTCCAACGACATCACTCCCTCTTAAGCCCTTTGCGACTCCCTTGCTTCGTTCTTCCACGACAAAATTGCTGACATCCACAACAGCTTCGACAACCAACCCGAAGACCAACCCACACAACCTTCTGCTGTACCTTCACCCCCCTTGAACATCCTTAATGACTGGAACCCAATCTCCACTGAGGACACCATCAGACTGATGAACTCCATCCACTCAGGATCCCCCACAGACCCAAGCCCTCACCACATCTTCAACAAAGCAGACTCCATCATAGCACCACACCTCCGAGACGTCATCAACTGCTCCCTCAACTCCGCCACCTTCCCGGAAAGCTGGAAACACGCCGAACTCAGCGCCCTTCTGAAAAACCCACAGCTGACCCCATCGAACTCAAAAACTACCGCCCCATCTCGCTCCTCCCATTCCCGGCCAAAGTCATCGAGAAAGCTGTCAACAACCAGCTCGCCGCCTTCCTCGAAACCAACAAATCCCTCGACTCTTCACAGTCCGGCTTCCGAGCAAAACACAGCACCGAGACCGCACTCATCGCAGCAACAGACGGCATTCGAACTCTACTGGACAATGGAGACACAGTCGCCCTCATCCTCCTCGACCTCTCCGCAGCCTTCGACACAGTTTGTCACAGCACCCTGCTACAATGCCTCAGAAACATCGGAATCCAAGGAAAAGCACTCGAATGGATCACCTCGTTCCTTGCTGGAAGAACCCAGAGAGTCCGCCTCCCACCATTCAAGTCAGAGGCCTCTGAAGTAATTTGTGGCGTGCCACAAGGATCTTCACTCAGCCCCACCCTCTTCAACGTATACACGAGCCCTCTCGCGGCCATCGCACGCCAACACAACCTCAACATCATCTCCTACGCTGATGACACGCTGATGACACTCAAATGATCCTCTCACTCACCAAAGACCTGAACACCGCCAAAACCAACCTACATGAAGGAATGAAAGAAGTAGCCGAGTGGATGAAGCACAGCCGTCTGAAACTGAATTCAGACAAAACAGAAGTCCTTATCTTAGGTACCTCCCCCTCTGCCTGGGACGACTCTTGGTGGCCAGCGGCCCTTGGAAAAGCTCCCATCCCGACGAACCACGCACGGAACCTGGGCGTCATCCTAGACTCCTCACTCTCGATGACCAGACAAGTCAACGCCGTTTCATCATCTTGCTTCAACATTCTCTGCATGCTCAAAAAAACATTTTGCTGGATCCCCACCGAAACTAGAAAAACGGTCACCCACGCACTGGTTACAAGCCGACTGGACTACGGAAACACCCTATACGCCGGTACCACAGCAAAACTTCAGAATAAACTCCAACGCATCCAGAACGCAGCAGCCAGACTCATACTAGACATCCCACGTAAAGACCATATTTCTGGTCACCTGAAAGACCTCCACTGGCTCCCCGTCAAAAAAACGGATAACATTCCGCCTCCTAACCCACGCACACAAAGCACTTTACGAACTCGGACCCGAATGCCTCAACACATGACTCTCCTTCTACACCCCCTCCCGCCAGCTGCGCTCTTCCAACCAAGCCCTTGCTGCTGTACCTCACATCAACAAAACCACCATGGGAGGAAGATCCTTCTCCTACCTGGCTGCCAAAACATGGAACTCACTGCCCATTCACCTTCGCCTCACTCAGAACCACCTAGCATTCAGAAAGCAACTTAAAACGTGGATATTCGACCAGTAATTCCCCACCCCTCTTCAAGCGCCTTGAGACCCTCTGGGTATGTAGCGCGCTATATAAATTCATTGACTTGACTTGACTTGACTAAGTTTGAACCTGAGAGACACATTGTTTTGCTAGTTTGTGCTTTATGGAGATGTTGAGCTTTTCCTGAAGGTATTTTCTCTGTTAATAGGTGGAGACTGGATTTCAGCATAAAATACTGCTGTGGGGCTCTCTTAACTTTGTGTCTTTTTCTTGAAAAAAGTCTACTGTAAACTTGCTTTAAATTGTGATAGGTGGGGCATAAGTCGAGTTGTGGTCGCCGGTGAATGGAGATCCACAATACTTTTAGAGAGTGGTGACTGTTTCCCTTATTCCAAGGAGCCTGAGAGTTATTCTTTTCAGGTCTCACTTGTGAGAGCTTACGCGTTCCTCACTTGCGAGCGGTATTGTTTGCAATAAAGGCCTTGGAGCCCACCCCTTTCTTACCATTTGTTGGCTTCATTGTGTCACTTGCTTGCTACATCTGAAATTGACCAGTACGTGTCGGGCATCACTTCCTTTTCTGTCTCTGGAGCATGGACCAAGTACAGCTTGCTTCCTCTTGATTCATTTCTGTCGGCTGGTCACGCTGTGATTGAGGTATGCGTTTCAGAAAGCAGTTCTCGTGCTGCTTTCTCCATTCGTTGTCTTTTCAATCATATTCTTAGGCATTGTTTATCTACGCCTGCATCTTTTGGCTTACTTGTAAAAATCAAATAAAATTACACTTTACATGGGTTGTACTAAGTTGTTATAATGTATAAAGGCTTCACTAACAACACATGCACACCTTCTTGATGCTTGCCACCACATGCACTTATTGTCATTGCCTTCCAGGCATCCATCCCCATTATGCCTCATGCCTTTGTGTTGATCTTAAGTTTGGTTACTTGCATAAGCTTATTACACCCACAACTGTACTACTTTATGCCACTCTATTCTACTCCACTCTATCCCACTCCACTCTACACCACTCTATGCCACTTCAATTTACGCCACTCCACTTTAAGCCTCTACATTATCCACCACTCCCTTGAATGCCACTCCCATCTGTGCCACACCACTCTGTGCCAATCCACTATAAACCACTCTACTTTACACCATGCTATGCCACTCCAGTCTTAGCACCCTACTCTACCCTACTTGACTCTATGCCACTCCAGTCCACTCTATGCCAGTCCACTCAACTCCACTCTACTTGATGCCAATCTATTCCATGCCATTCTACTCTAAGCCACTCTACTCTACTCTATACAAATCTACTCTATGCCACTCCACTTTACCCCACTCCACTCTATGCTACTCCAATCTATGCCACACTGCTTCACTCATCACTAAGCCTCCCTACTCAACGCCACACACTACTTACTTTAGCCATGCTGAAACGCAGCCGTGCTGCTGTACAACATGACTGAAAGACATTGGAATATTCAATGGCTCTCACATATGCAAAACCTGTTGGCTTTGCCAATGCTTGTTAATGTGATTCTGCACAATGGAAGCTCTGGCAGTGCCAACACATTTGTTTGATTTTTGTAGTGTCTCTTTGGACGTGTTTTTCTTGCCTAATCACATCAGGTGTGTGCTCAGCATGTGGTGCTGTGTCATGGCACCTAAACCCCAATTTAACTCTGATTGTTTATCAGAAATTAAAGGTGTATTTAGCACCTCGCTTTATTTTGAGAGGTGCGTCGGTTTGTGTTACTTAATATTGTAATGCAAGAATCTGCTCCTCAAATGTCACTTGGTCCTCTCTCTCCCCTACTTGCCTGATGAACCTTGCCCTGTTGCGAGACTCATGAATAGTCCCTGGACAGCAAGAGAATAAATGACATTTTTATGCACCAAATACATCTTTAGAGCTGGACCAGTTTTGGGGGCAGAAAATGGGATCTTTTCTCAAAAACAGTTTTAAGTTTTCATACCTTTGTTTGTTTATTTGTTTCTTTCTTTACTTATTTTATTTGGTTCATAATAAAAAGACAAACCATAAAAACACATACATATTAAGAAAAATTAGACAAATAGTTGCAAATATAAAAATATTTTAAAAACATAGATAAGAGAGAAAGGTTATATAAAACGAGGCCTGGGCGTAAAATTCTGCTCCGCTCGCAGAGTTTCCGGAGTTTTGGTCAATCCGTGCTCCGCAGAGAGCGCGGATTTCTGAAAAACTCTGCATTGTGGCGCAGAGTGGAGTTTCTACGTTTGCACGGCTTGCCAACGTTAAGTTGGTGAGCGCAAGCCAACGTTGCTCCAGTGTTCAACTATCAGCCATCCCTGACTTTTCAGCCGCCCACATGTTGCATTCTGGGGCTTGTGGTTTTCCCTTTAACTATTCCATTTGTGTCTCAATATTCCAACACACAGGGGGATGTTGGCTAAGAAACCAGGTCTGGCTAAAGGTGTCACACGTGACATGGAGCCACTTGGCAGTTAATGTTAGTTGGAGCAGCCAAGTCAACTTTTAAGTAACTACACGCAAGTCAGGCGCACACCTGCTAACAACTTCCACGAGGTTTAGAATCTGTGCGGATGCCACAATCCCCCCCTTGGTGTTGCACCAGTTGAAGCGGTTGGGAACCACCACTGAGATTGCTGCTGCTCCACCTTCATTAAACTTGTAGTTTTGACATCAAGTGAGGGATAGTGGAGGCCTATGACCTAACTTACCCTGACATCACTTCCTGTGATATAATTCCGCAAGTCGCTGATTGCCTTGGCTAATTAGTCCCACGACTATTATGTCCCAGTAAATGTATTTAACACATTTGACTAATAAAGCTCTTCGTAAGTTAAACACCTAGCTCTGTCCTTTGGTGTTAAATGAGGAAAGGAGGAGACATCCATGCAGTAACTGAAATGCACACTATGTAACCATGACGCCCATGGTCAATCCCGGCTCCCCTGCTCTACCAATTTGTGTGATCTTGGATGATTCATTTACTTACAGGCTGCCCCGGGCCACCAAAGGTGGCCACCTCAGAGGGCGGCCACCCTTAGTGCCACAGGATGGCACAGACCCAAAGGAGCAGGCTAGTGTTGGGGGACCAGGAGGGTCCCCGGTGATGTCACTTCCGGCAGGGGAAGGGGGGGTCCGAGGGTATATGGCTGGGGGGTCGCGGGTCAGGGGCCCTCTTTGTTCCCTGACCTGCTGCATGGACGGACCCTCTCCCCCTTGACCCCGACCAGTGGTGCTGCCCGGATGCTGTTTTCCCTCCCCACTGCTAACCCGGCTGTCGGGCAGTAAGGGGGGGGGTTGCTATCTAATACTAATTTGCTTGTGTTGCAGGCGGAGTTACAGAGCGATCCAACGCAGGAAGGTACAGAAGGGTACCCTCTACAGGAGCACAGTAAGGGTGCAAGAGCAAATTATCCCCAGGGAGATCCTCGGTGGGATCCTGGAGGAGTGACGGTGCCCCGTTAGTCCTGCGGGCGGTTGTGGACCTGAGCAACCAGGGGTTGCCTGCAACGCTCCGCCCCCCCGGAGGGGGAGTGGCGTGAGTAAGGGGTGGACTCTGGAGGTCCGCCTGGGGGAGGCGGTTAGCCCCTCCCCCAAAATTGACAACGCCCCGCGGTTAACACCACGGGGGGTTTTATGGCTCATCAGGTGGGCTGGTCGCGAGGGGCGGCCTGATTCTGGATCGCACATAAGATAACCCAACATGTTGGCATAATGTTTATGCAAATAAAGCTGCAACAACGTTCTCCAACAAAATATTGTGTGGTGTCTGTTATTACGGGAAATTGTTGTGAGCGGGCTGGGGTATGGGCTGATGTTGGCACTATTCCCCATGCCTTTTTTTCCTTGAGGATCACATTTGAGAACCGTCTTCAGTTAGTTCCCCTCAGGGCGTGCGCTGACTAAAAACCTCTGTAGGCCAGTAATGACTGACTGTCTCACTCACAGCACCTCTGTGTGGAGAAGGATTATTGGGTTCATAAAGGTTTCCAAACTCATGTTTAGAGCCTATTATATCTAATAAATGTCATGGTAACTATACATTGTAACATGCTAAAGTGAATCACTTCTTTTGGTGCACAACAGATATGTCAAATATTTTGATGGCTCGGCTCTTGATCGGGCTCGACTCGCACTATAACTTTTATGCATTTTACACCTCTATTCTCGGCACCTGTAAGAAGACTTTGGGCAGTTAAATACAAAAAAAATGGGCTGATTTATGTTGTTAAACAGCCAATAAATTTATTTACATGCTTTTCTCTCCTTTCCATGAAACTTTGAGTTACTGTCTTGAGTATTTTGTTGTTGAATTGAGTTCATAGGTTTTTGTCAGGCTCTGTGTCACTGTGGTATGCGCTCACAGTGGGGTACCACTTTAAACAGTAATAATGCGCCGCGTCTGTGATCTTGGCATCTTTTATAATGAGCTGGTACCCGGTTCCGGCGCTGTTCACTGTGGCAGTGAAGTGGTCAGATGGCACCCTAGGTCCATAGACAGGGCTGCTATAGGAGTGATGGTGATACAGAATGAGCTCCGGGGCTTCTACTGGGGTCTGTCTGTAGAAATATACAGCATGGTTCTCTTTCACCCCAACCTCACAGCCAATCGTGGCCCTTTGTCCAAGGCTGACCTCAACCCTGGGAGATATCACAGGTTTCTGAGCCCGAGCATCTGAAAGAGAGAGAAGAAATACAACATTTTATGAATACATGCGTTAAACATAAGCATAATTATATGTGCGGCTGCCCCAAAACAGGCAAACCTACTTCAGATCTTGCACACTCACAGGATGTCCACAGCAGGACACAGAAGGCCAGGGTCTGCAGCAGCCTCATTCTTTCAGATCCTGGGGCTCCTTTCTGAACCTTGAGCACAGAGATGTACAAAAGGCGAAGTCTGACAAGCTTAATATATGCATCAGTCCCCCAGGGGGACCGAGAGGCAGGTATGCAAATATGAAATGCACTTAACACATCACTGGAGCGAACAGGAACACAGGAACTGACTATATTCACAGATTTCATTCAAGGTGCTGCCTTCAAGTAGGAAATTGTTGCTGCTTCCAACAAGTGTAACATTTTTGTAACAATGTATTAGTTAAATGTAAAAAGAATTCACAAAGTTGTCCATGTTGTAATTGATGATTGTAAACGGCCAAATAACACCCCTGTTTTAAAAGTATTATGTACAGGATTCATAAAACTACAAAGTGACAAAACCCTCTTTGGCTAATGTTGTGGATACTCTAACATTTGTGCCTCACAAACTCTACAGAGAACCAGAGTAGACTCCCAGCAGGTGTGGGTGTACTAAAGACACAAGCTGGCAGATGCATCAAAGTTATGTTTTACGAGTCCTTAATAGCGAATTTTAAGGAATCGCTATTAAAGACTCGCAAAACGGGATGCATGTAGGAATCGCAATGTTATTAGCGATTCCTACAGATTCCTTATTAGCGATTCGGTAATAGCTAATCGCTAATAAGGAATGGCTTTCGCATTCATTCCTATGGGCCTAAAGGCTCATAGGAATGAATGGGAAAGCCATTCCTTATTAGCGATTAGATATTACCGAATCGCTAATGTTCCGCTATTTCAAGGGTGCCAGGGTGTCCAAAGGACACCCTGTTGCACCCCTGAAATGGACCTGTGCACAAATGTTACACACACACATGCCCTAAGGGCATGTGTGTGCGCAACATGTAATTTTGAAAAATGCACAAAAGTGCATTTTTCAAAGTTTTAGCAAATTACCACGAAGTTCAACTTCATGGTAATTTGCTCCCCCTATTAGCGAAATCGCTATTTTTTGGGGTTTCATGCATTGCATTTAAGGAATCTCATTTTGGGATTCCTTAAATGCAAGAGCAATTTAAGGAATTGCTATTTAGAGATTCCTTAAATTGCGATTTCTGCATTTGGGATGATGCATCCATGAATGCAAAAATACCGGGAGCAAACGGCCAGATTCTGTGAATCTGGCCGTTTGCTCCCGGTATTTTTTTTGATGCATCTGCCTGAAGATGTTTAAGATGCCCCTTCACAGAACACTACACCTTCACACTACACCTTCACACTACAACTTCACACTATACTAGTCCCTTCCTCTCTTCTGGACTCAGGAGACTCTTCCAACCAGGGGTTTCTATCTGTTTTTCTCTATCTGTTTGTATCCTTTAAGCTTCAGACATGAGCAGTGATCCTTTGCCTCTGGCTAATTGTTTGTTATGTAAGTATATATATATATACTACAAATAGCTATATATAATTAACTCCAGCAATCACTGCCAAGTTGCAAAATGAGTGCGCACACGGGCAGAATTCAAACTTAGGGGCATATTTACAAGCCCCTATCGCCACCACAACGTCACTTTTCAGGACGTTGTGGTGGTGATAGGGGCTTCGCCTTACTTACAAGGCTGAATAAAGCCACTTAACTTGACTTAACGCTGCCATGTAAATAAGGCCCCCTTTCATACTATACTTAGTGTGAAAGGGGAGGGAAATGGGTGTTGCGGGGGGCGTTCCACCGCAACACTCATTGATTTTGACGCTGCCCCTTATTTACAAGGGTGGCGTAATATGGGGCAGCGCCAAATTTAAGACCAGGGAAAACCTGGTCTTACCCTTTCGCAACGAGGAGAAATGTTTAATTTCTCCTCGTTTTTACTGTTCCCGTGTGTGCTGCATTGTGCAGCATACTTAGAAACAGCAAAACAGCAATGATTGTTTATGTGCGGTAAGGTGTCCTTTCCTCCACATAAACAGTCATTTAAAAAAATGACGTTTTGCAACTTCTATGTGTTCTGCATTAAGCAGCACACATAGAAGTTACAAAATGCCATTTAACGCCTTAACCGCGGCGGTTTTTCCGCCGCAGTGCGGGCGTTCTAAAGGGTGGGCGGGGCTGCGTCAGCCGTTGGCCGACGGCAGCACTAGGGAGGTAGTGCTCCCGTCGGCCGTTGGCCGATGGCAGCACGGAACGGGTTAAAGAATGATTATGTGCAGGAAAGAACACCTTCCTGCACATAAACAATCACTTCCCTCAGCACAGGCACCCTTGCACTATGGTGCAAAGTTGTCTGCGTTGGTGCTAGGCAGCTAATTTTAGCTCCAGCACAGGGGGAAACGCAGGGTTGCACCATATTCTTCTAAATATAGTGCAGCCCTGAGTTTATAAAGTGACAGAGTGTGTTGTTAGCCTTTTTGACTCAAAAACAGGCTTAGCCACTTCCCTGTACATATGCCCCTCAATGTTTTATTCACAAGCCATAAGCACTGAGAGATGCGTTTCAGCACGACTCCTTTTCCAATATTAGTGCGTTCAGACACCATCTTCAATTTAAACCATGGAGAAATACGTCAGACTCACATTGATTCACATAAAAAAAAAACAACGGCTCATTAAATCTTACAAACACAAAGCAAATTTGGCGGCCAGCTTGGAGCTTTGTTTTTAAAACCTCGATCACTCTATTGAGATTACTCTTGATTACATAAATCTCATATTAATTTTAGACATAAGATAGTACATGATTGGTGGACAGGGGAAGATGAGAGTGGGTAGGATTATAAACATAGTAATAAATTCATTTAAAAACAGATGATACATATATTTTGCAGCTCATAAATTTATATTTTCCTCTCCCCCCACAACAAATTAACATTATTTTTTCAGATTAAGCTTATTCACATGGGTATATCTTTCATACATTATACCGTTATCGAGTCCCTCCTTCTTTGCCTTTATGAGTTTTTATAATCATACCCTGAATGGGCTCATACTCACACGATTAATTTCCCTCTATTCCTGGTGCCACGTAAAAACTATAAGGGGAGACAATCCATCTCCAAAGAATATATACTAATGCATTTAGTGGAGACCATAACCACCTCATAAAAATAAAATAAAATAAAATTCAAATACATTTTAAATACATTTTATAGATTGCTTCTACAGAGAGGAGTAAATAATCTCTGTTGTAGGATGTCGTTCAACCATTTTAGCCTACATGTACCCACAATTCTTCATCATTGTTTAACACCTAAGGGGCTTTAGTTTGTAACTCCATTATATATTTGGACTCAAGAATACACAGTTTTCCCTTGTCCCCTCCTCTTTCATCTTTCTGTACTTGATCAATGCAGAAAAACCTGAGCAGGTCTTGATTGCTTTTGTGTTCCGATTCAAAGTGATGAGCTACAGGATAACAATGATCCTTGTTAGCAATCGCTCGCATATGTTCGAGTACCCTTTTTTTGGGTGGATGAACGGAGCTCCCTATATAGCTTTTTGCACATGGGCACTCTAAACAGTAGAAAGTAAATTCTGAATTGCAATTCAGCAATTTCTTGATCTATCTATTTGTGTTGGTCCCCTGCCCTGCCACTCTATAGTCACAAACCCTGCTGCTGTATTTGCTGGCTTTGCATCTAAGGCAAGGGAAGAACCCTACAATTGGATCTTTCTTATGTGAAGTTGTTTTGTGGTGACTGTGTTACTAAATGGTCCTTTATAGAGGGGCCTCTCCTATACGTAATCTGAGGGCTAGATGTTATAGCCCTTCTGATCACATTGTCAGTTCTTAAAATGTGCCAGTTTTTTTAAGACATGCACAACTTTGTGGGAACTTACACTAAAATCTGTGATCATTCTAAGAATCCCTTCCTGTGCATTCTTTCTGGATTTTGCTTGATCCTTTGTGACAAGAAGTTGAGGGCTCACCACCAGATCTGTCTTTTTTACTGCCTCCTGTAGGATCCCTTGAGTGTAGCCCCTTTTCCCAAATCTCTCTAGGGCACTCTCTTTAGCTTGCTCATATTCTGTTTCCTTTGTGCAATTGCGCTTGATACTTAGAAGCTCACCATATGGGATGTTTTTTATTAAACTTCTTGGGTGGTGGCTTCGTGCATGCAATACCGAATTTCCCTTGGTGGGTTTTTCGGTATAGCTCGTTAGTATCTTATTATCTTCCAAGTAAAGTTCAAGATCTAAATAGAAGACACTGGTACTACTGATGGTTCCTGAAAATTCTAGATTCAAATCATTTTGGTAAAGGGCAGCTATATATTCAGCCACCATTCGTGTCCCTTTCCAGACTATGAACAAATCATCAATATAGCGAGCCAATAGGGCCACGTTGTCAACCCATTGATCTGGCCCTTCTGTCGAGGCCACTGCTTCTCCCACCAGCCCACGGCCCACCAGGCTGCCAAATTTGCGTTGCATTTGTAAGATTTAATGTACTGTTGTTTTTTTTTATGTGAATCACTGTGAGTCTGTCGTATTTCTTCATGGTTTAAATTGAAGACGGTATCTGAACGCACCAACATTGAAAAAGGCGTTGTGGCAAAACGCGTCTGTCAGTGCTTATGGCTTGCAAATAATCCATTAAGTTTGAATTCTGGCCATGTGTGTGTTCGTCGTTTGGCAATGTGGCCGTGGTTGCCGGCGTTAATCACTTTGAGGTGGCTCACCACCGCAGGAGTGGCACCCGAGATGTGAGGTGCGGCGGAGAGTGCAACTGATCTGAGGATGGATATATATATATGTCCAGTAAGTAGGAGGTGGCATGTCTTTGTAGAAGTGAACAGTATTAAGATAAATGATCTCATATCGGAATGATCCTTGATTTGCCCACCTCCAACAGCAACTACACAGCTGAAGCATATGAAACTTGCGGGCTGAGGAAGAGAATGTGGATGCACATTTTAAACATAAACAATTCCACACCAGGTACGTATGGACTAAAGAGATTCTATGGTGAACGGTTGTATGACAGAGGCATACAAAACCAAGCGTTCTTCTACTACGCTGTCCTAACCACAAATGCATTTAAACCACTCATTACTTTACCACGCATGCCTTTACCATGCATTCCTTTACCACACAATTTCATGGTAAAGGCATGATTGGTAAAGAGAAAGCGTGGTAAAGATTACCACTACCCGACCCCCCCCCCCGCCCTAAGCCCTAAAATCATATCCTCTTATCTCACACCCCCGCCCTGAGGCCTAAAACCTACCTGGACATTCCCTTAAATTTACCACTTCCCCTCCCCTTGCCTTAAGGCCTAAAGCTCTGCCCCCTGCCATAGACTACCCCGACCCCAGCCCCCTTGCTCCGAGACCTAAAACAAACAGACACCTGTGCTGTCCTTTAAACTACCCCAAACCCGTCCACTGCCCTGAGGCTTAAAACCCTGCTACCATTAAAAACCTACCATGACACCCCTCAGTCCTAAAACTGCCCCACTCCTAAAAACTCCCCCCCAAGCACAGCCCCAGCCCTTAAAACTACCTCGACCCCCACCATGTGCCCTAAAACCCTGTCCCCATTCCAAAAAATACCCTGATTCCCCCTTACACCTAAAACCTACCCCCATCCCTAAAAACGACCCCAACCCCGGCACATACAAAATGGCTTTTAAAGATGCCTGCACATAAACAATCTTCCCCTGAAAGCAGACACCCTTGCACTATGTTGCAAGGGGGCCTGTATTGGCGCCGGGCTGCTAAGTCTAGCACCAGTGCAGGTGGAAATGCAGGGATGCATCATATTCTTGTAAATATGGTGCAGCCCTGTATTTCTGAAGTGGCGGAGTGAGGCGTTAAGCCAGCAAAGCTAACGCCTCACTCCGCCACTTCCCTTGTAAATATGCCCCTGTGTGTTTTGTGCTGCAACAGAAGAAAAACAACTATGACACTGTCAACGATGCTGCTGTTGCCTCCGTGACCTGAAGGCACTACCCGGAGCATTTCCCCGCTTCACAGTGCAACCCTGGTCTCACCGATGCTGTCATCAAGCCACTGCTCTCACTATGATCTGTGGGCACCACACCTCGCATCGCCTCGCTTCACATTGCCCCCAGGCCTCACCGACGATGCGGCCCCATGCCGACATTGATGCAGCTGCTTGCACTGTGGCATGTGGACACTGCTCGTGAGGTACACAAAGCACCGTCCCATCTCACACTGCAGCCTTGGTCCCCCTATGTCGACGCCATCGACTCCAACATTGTCAACCGATGCCGCTGCCTGCAACGCAACCTGTAGGCACCGCCTGCAGCAGCACTCAGCTTTGCATCACAACCATGGGTCTACTGATGACAGCACTTCAGCAGTGATGATGCTGCTGCCTGCACCGTGACCTGTGGGCACCACACGTTGCATCGTCCCGATTCACATCGCAGCCCTGACGCCATCGACTCCGGTGCTCCTAACTTCAACTTCACAGAGTTCCATCTGCAATGTTTGTCACTTCAAGGGCCCAACAGCTCCTGCACCAACCTTCGGATTCGATAACTGTGGAGAGGTGTGGTGCAGCGGCCAGGGCAGCTGACTTCGGAGCACAGGGTTCACAGTTCGAATCCTGGCTCCGTCGGCAGCTAAGCTCAGCACCATGTGTCTCTGGGCAATAGCTCACTTAATTTCCACGACGGCCCCCAGCGCCTTGCGACCCATAAGGGTGAGTAGTTTGCACTTTACAAATACAGATTTACATTTACATCTGCCGATGCCGTCGCCTCTCCGGATATCATCACATGGTCCATGGCACCAGCATTTCAAAGATACTGTTTGCGGGTCTTCCCGACACCGTAGCCGGCACTTGACCTTACAGTAAGCCTGAACTTCTGGATTTGTTTGTTCACAATGCCGTGTTAGCCCCAGACAGAGCTATCAAATTCAAGGATCTGTATTTTAAGTGGATCCTTGCAATATTCATATCATAATTACTGTATGTTGGATTTTTATCGTTTTGGTCTTGTTTTACACAGATAAACAGTGGCTATTGTTCTAAAACTGGCGTGGTGTCCTTTTGTAGTGTTTAACTTTACTGTGTGTTATGTTAAGTGCTTTACACATTGCCTCTGAGATAAGCCTGCCTGCTCATGCCAAGCTACGAAGGGGATGAGCAGGTGTTATTTAGCTGTGTGACTCCCTTATCCTGACTAGAAGGAAGGATCCCTACTAGGACAGGGCACAACCTGCCAACTAGAGACCCCCATTTCTAACATTGCCCAAGGGTGAACCCTATTTGCCATCTAGCCTAAATCTGGTTAAGAGGTCCCTGTCCCGAGTGGAAGTCACAAACTCCCAATGCGGTTTAGCCCTGGGGTGGTGCGCCTACCCAGTAAGTGAGACATCCTCTTGACATAGGCCAACCATGGAATTTCTAGATTCATTCTGCATTATAAACAGTCCCCAATGATATCTCCGTTAAGTAGGGAGTGAGGATTGCTCCATATAAAGCACCACAGTAGCAGTAGGGCCAAGTTGATGTGGTCTTTAACATACTCCAAACCAAGTTCCTCTTGCAGTATGAAGCTCAGGCTACATGGTGGGAGTCCTAAAAGCATTCTACACACCATATTTTCTTCCACTTGGAGCCCAGAAACCTTTTTGTAGCCTCAACTGCTGGAGCCATAAGTTAAAACTGGAAGACATTTCCTCCTATAAACTTCTAAAAGGGGGCAATAGTTTTTTGGGCAATAAAAGAACTGAGGTTAGAAATTAACCCATTACCGTTGAGTAATTGGAATCTAGCCCTGGATATACACGCCAGCCAGGAACCCTATACATCAAAAGTGATGCCAATAAAAGAAAATACTTTATCTCTTGCAATTGGTTTGCCATCTATCGTCAGAGTCCGCATTTCAACATTCATTGGTCCGCAGCCATAGCAAAAGTCTTGGTGGGATTCACAGCCAGCCTCAAGGAGGCCATACAATCGATGTAGCCTTCTGTTAACATGCATGTACTCAGTTATCTTTATTGTTCAATTAATTAAAATTGTTACAATCTGCTACATTTTCATACATAAAAAGGAAGAGAAGAATAAAAAAACATTCTAAAATACATAACCGTTATGCAGATTCCACCTAAAATGTCAGGATTCATCAAGGGGCATATTATCAAGAACGGTGTTAAAATTATTGCCGCTTTAGCGGTAGGAAACTGCAGCTGAAGCGGTGATAATGAGCTTGATAATATGCCCTTGTGAAATCCCAAAGAAGCCCATGTTCTGGTGTGAACCTGGGCTTCTATGGAAATTCATAAGGGCATATTATCAAGCCCATTATCACCGCTTTAGCGGCAGTTTCCTGCTGCTAAAGCGCCGATCATTTTAACGCCGTTCTTGATAATATGCCCCTAAGTTTTATGAAAGCGTTAAAACAGAGGCCCAGGCTGAGCCTGAAGCGTTAGTGCTTTACGCATGCACCCCACTGCTTTTTACACTCTTTCTCTGACTGCCTGAAGCTGGTGCTGCTGTCGTGTGGACATTCATAGCTGCCAAGTCTCCCAGTGGTAAATGTCTTTCTTTTAGTCAGTTCTGACATTTTAATAGACATCATGTTGTGTTCTGGGACTTGAAATGTTGCTGTTAACATTTTAACTCTGGGCTGAAAACCCCAGCACTAAAGGGCAGTTGAGTAAAAAGCCTGGATTCGATGAAGATATCACACATGACAATGGGACAACGAGCAGCCATGAATGTTTTTGGTGTGTGTTAAGCCTTGTGTCATGTTTTGACACAAATCCCATGTGCACGGTAGCAGTGGTCTTTTCACAGATCCCTGTCACTGCACCGTGCAATGAGTGTTTACAGCCCGGGGTGTTTGTCAGTTCACCTGCAGTCAATACTGACTTGTTAGGAAAGGGGCTGATGCAGCAAAGGGGTTTGCCCAGACTGTTGCTGTGGGTTGATGTGATAGTACATTTCACCAATCAGCGAAAGAATTAAAGACTGCTAAAACAGAACATATGTTATTAATATTTCCAGATTCTCTACAGTGTATAGAATAATGAGAGGTGTGTTAGGTGTCCAGAGCACTGGAAATGAAGGAGAAATTGCCTCAGCTGCCTAAAGGGGCGAGACGGCAATGCCCAGCGGGCTGCCTCTGTGTCCATGCCACCCTGGACAGCAGCCTTTCTGGGTTTTGGTGGAAAATATTTTTTGTGCAACACAATATGCAAGATGTTGTTTTTTTTTAGCGGCTTTATGGTGTGCACAAACTCAAGTCATGCCCCATATATAACCACAAATCCTATTTGCAAAGTGCTTTGGTCTGTGCTACTTAATAAAAACATTGTGGATCAGCATGATTTCCCCTTGTCACATCCATATCTGAAGCCAAAATGATGCCAGGTGGCTGATCATGTAGATTACTCTCGAATCGATGGCTAACCAGCCCTACTCCAGAAATTTCAGATGTATAATCGTATGTCATTTCCCACTGTCAGCACTGCATTTAATGCTTGGGTATAACGGTGAGGTTGAATTAAGTACATTATTGCTTAGACTGCAAAGCTCATTCTGCCAAAAGTGACTCTATGCACATCTATTAGTTCTGTACAGATCAGGAATACTAGGAGATTTGCCCAAGATCAGACTTTGGTCGGGTAGTGGAAGCTGGGATTCGAACTGGAGCTCCAGACATTTACCGTTAGATATTTCTTGTGATTATCACACCAAGGGGCATATTAGCAAGAACCTCGTTAAAATTATCGCAGTTAGATGTGCAGGACATCTAACCTGGCCTTCTATTGGAATTCTATAACGCATATTAGCAAGCCCATTATCGCCGTTTTAGCGTCTGCCGCTAAAACGGCGATAATTTTAACGAGGTTCTTGCTAATATACCCCTAAGTCCTTTTCGGCCTTGAAATGCGGCCATTCCCATGATGAAGCAGGGGTTTCCCCTTTTTTTATTAGGACAATTATTGGCAAAGCGTCCGCCTCTGCTGGCGCTATTGACTTTGTCAGTGTTTTCCTTGCCGTGTTCTACATCAGCGCAGCTACTGTGCAGCATGGTTGAAAGATTTTTTTTTTAAAAGTGCCAGCGCTGACTACGTCATTGCGTTTTTTAGCTTTTCTTTTTTGTTTCAGCCATGCTGCACATCAGTCAGGAAGCTGCATAACACAGCTACAAAAATACCTTGAGTAAGCTAATACAGCTCATATACGTGAGACCCATTTGCTTTGCCAATGGTTGTTACTCTAGTAAATGTATAGAGGGGTCCCCGTGGAAGGGATATTATTTCTGCACAAACAATAAAAAAATCCAAACAAGAACTAAGATGGTACTCAAAGGACAGGGATGTTGTCATTTATTCAACAACAACATGTATAACAATTTAAAGCAATATTTGTAATCATTTATAGATGAAAACGAGAAATCGAAAAATTTGAAAGGGCCCCAAGGGGGGGAGAAAGGGGGAAAGGGGAGTGTGCTCAAAGGTTGTGTAAAAGGTTATACAGATAGTACACAGATTTAAACATACTGTACATATACACAATCAACAAGGAATTGCAAATTATTCCAAAAAACCAAAACGGCCTACATCAATTAAGGCAAGTGTTGGGCAAATTTAACAAAAAGGTGGGGCATTCCACGGTCACGTGTACAAATCAATCGAGTACTGGAAATGTGCCGGATGTCCCAAGGTAAAGAGGTGTCGACGTTTCGACCCCGACGTTTCGACCCCTATTTCTAGGATCAATTTATTCCTTTGCCGGGGTCTTCATCAGGACCGTTGTAGTAGGGAAAGGGACGAGGAGGGGCCGTCCTATCTGAAAGAATGAAAACCCGTGTCAGGGGATGGAGTATCAATTAATAAAAACCAAAACAGTCTTAGTACTGTGCACCAGGGAGGTGACATTAGTTAAAACCAAAATGAAAGCCATGGAGTCCGGGTCGTGGGACCTCTAGACAAGGGGACCAGAAGCTGAATATGCGATTAATCCATAAACACGCTTGTGAAATTAATTATTACAATACATCAGGGGCACATTAGCATGCTGGCTAATGTGCCCCTGATGTATTGTAATAATTAATTTCACAAGCGTGTTTATGGATTAATCGCATATTCAGCTTCTGGTCCCCTTGTCTAGAGGTCCCACGACCCGGACTCCATGGCTTTCATTTTGGTTTTAACTAATGTCACCTCCCTGGTGCACAGTACTAAGACTGTTTTGGTTTTTATTAATTGATACTCCATCCCCTGACACGGGTTTTCATTCTTTCAGATAGGACGGCCCCTCCTCGTCCCTTTCCCTACTACAACGGTCCTGATGAAGACCCCGGCAAAGGAATAAATTGATCCTAGAAATAGGGGTCGAAACGTCGGGGTCGAAACGTCGACACCTCTTTACCTTGGGACATCCGGCACATTTCCAGTACTCGATTGATTTGTACACGTGACCGTGGAATGCCCCACCTTTTTGTTAAATTTGCCCAACACTTGCCTTAATTGATGTAGGCCGTTTTGGTTTTTTGGAATAATTTGCAATTCCTTGTTGATTGTGTATATGTACAGTATGTTTAAATCTGTGTACTATCTGTATAACCTTTTACACAACCTTTGAGCACACTCCCCTTTCCCCCTTTCTCCCCCCCTTGGGGCCCTTTCAAATTTTTCGATTTCTCGTTTTCATCTATAAATGATTACAAATATTGCTTTAAATTGTTATACATGTTGTTGTTGAATAAATGACAACATCCCTGTCCTTTGAGTACCATCTTAGTTCTTGTTTGGATTTTTTTATTGTTTGTGCAGAAATAATTTCCCTTCCACGGGGACCCCTCTATACATTTACTACTTGACGCCCAGGTCCCCGTGACTGCTTGTGTTCTACCCCCCCTTTATAATGGTTGTTACTCTGGCGCCTGCTGGATTCGATATTTTTACATATCTGGTCTCATCGTGGAAGGAGGTTCCAGACACGAAAAAGTCAGTTGACAGGGCTTCAAAAGACCTGCCTGAAAAAAACAGATATTCTGTCACCATGTTTATCAGTGGTTACGCCACCAAAAGGGATGTAAGATGGCCGAGCCAGAAGCGACACAACCAAGTGGCTCAGCCATCAGCAAACCACCATCCCAGCATCTAAATGATGCCTGGATGGGCGACTGCTGCACGTTTTCGACAGCTGTCTCTATAGGCCCCAGAAGTAAATCAAGACCTAAGTGTTTTTCTTATGTGACTTTAACAATGTTCATTTAAAAAATAAAGGTATTAAATAATCAGTTGTAAATACGTTCTCCTTGATCCACAGTACCATGACGCAACACTGCATGTATCTTCACAAAAGGCATCAGTGATAGCACACACTCTCACACCATCAATGATATTCATGATAAGTGTAACACAAACTAGGGCTATAGTCTATCTGTTTATAAGACCCACCTGTTCCACACTCTTCTCCTTAGACCTGGACAAGTCACTGAAGGATAAAAGCTGGATCAAGGCACGTGCCAGGCTCTGGCTCGGCTCGAGGTTCTTTTAATCCCTCAAGCTCAAAACGAGCCAAGCTTTCTTGTGAATTCTGCCCAGCGCTGTCACCTGAAAGGAGGTGTTTCAGACAGGCTGATCTTATGGACACAGTGAAATGGTGTGAAAGAGCTCAGAGAGGTACGTAATGCTAGTTTTTTTTAAAAAAAAGGGTTATGTCTCATTCCATGCACTTTCCCAGCACTTAGCAGTGTCTTCATATTCAAGACATTTGTACTAAAAATGCTGATCAACCTTTCTCCCCTCGTCGGCAAAATGCAAAAATGCAAAGTGTGAGCACTTCTTGAAGCCTGGCTGCACCTGAACTCTGCACTTCGGTTTTTCCTGACGTGTCAAGACATGTAAGTTTTGAACCTGAGAGACACATTGTTTTGCTAGTTTGTGCGATTGCCTTTATGGAGGTTTTGAGCTTCTCCTGAAGTAATTCTCCCTGTTAAATAAGGGAAGATGTGATATCAGTATAAAACACCGCTGTGGCTCTCTCTTAACTTTATGTCTTTTTCTTGAAATAACTGTCCCGTAAGCTTACTTTAAGGTGTAATAAGCAGGGCCTAAGTCAAGTAGTAGTCGCCGGTGAATGGAGCCCCTCATTAATTTTAGAGTGGGCTCTGTTTCCCTTATTCGAAGGAAATGGGCCTGACTTATCCTTTTTAGGTCTCACCTGTGACAGCGCATGTGCTGCACATGCTCTCACTTGCGAGGGGTATTGTTTACAATGAAGATCTTGGAGCCCACCCATTGCTTACCATTTGTTGGCTTCATTGTGACTCTTCCTTGCTACTTCTGAAATTGGCCAGCACGTACTGGGGGTCCCTTCCTTTTCTTTCTCTGGAGCATGGACCAAGTACAGATTGCTTACTCTTGATTTGTTTCTATCGGCTGATCACGCTGTGATTGAGGTATGCGTTTCAGAAAGCAGTTCTTGTGCTGCTTTCTCCATTCGTTGTGTTTTTAAACATATTCTTGGGCATTGTTTATCTACGCCTGCGTCTTTTACCTTACTTGTACAAATCAAATAAAATTACAATTTACATGAGTTGGATTAAGCTGTTATACGTATAAATGCTACACTAACAACTCATGCACACCTTCATGATGCTTGCCACCACATGCTTATTTTCGTTGCCTTTCAGCCATCCATCCCCTTTATGCCTCATGCCTTTGTGTTGATCTTAAGTTTTGTACCTTGTTTAAGCTACTTATACCCACAACTGTACTGCTTTATGCCACTCTACTCTACTCCACTCGACACCACTCCACTCTACAATACTACACTATCCGCCACTCCACTCTGCCACTCCAATCTATGCCACCCTACTTCCTACCACTCTATGTCACTCCACTCTGCGCCTCTCTACTCTAGACCACTCCACTCTTCTCTACACCATTCTCCTCTACGCCACTGCACTCTACTCTAAGTGACTCCAGTCTATGCTACTCCACTCTACCCTACGCTGATCCACTCCACTCTATACCCCTCTACTCTGTGCCACTCAATGCCACTTCACACAATGCCACTCTACCCCACTCCACTCTATGCCACTCTACCCCACTCCACTCTACTTTACACCACTCTATGTCACTCCGCTCAGCGCCTCTCTGCTCTAGACCACTCCACTGTACTCTACACTATTCTTCTTTACGCCACTCCACTCTACTCTTAGTGACTCCACTCCACTCAATGCCCCTCTACTCAGTGCCACTCTACTCCACTCCATTCTATGCCACTCTACTTTACACCACTCTTTGTCACTCCCCTCAGCGCCTCTCTGCTCTAGACAACTCCACTGTACTCTACACTATTCTTCTCTACGCCACTCCACTCTACTCTTAGTGACTCAACTCTATGCTACTCCACTCCACTCTACCCTACGCCAATCCACTCCACTCTATGCCCTTCTACTCTGCGCCACTTGACGCCACTTCACACAATGCCACTCTACCCCACTCTACTCTATGCCACTCCACTCTTCGCACCCCACTTGATCCTGTGCCACTCCAGTCCACTCTACACCAGTCCACTCAACTGCACTCTACTTTATGCCACACGATTTTATGCAATTCCATTCTGAGCCACTCTACTCTACTCTACACAATTCTACTCTATGCCACTCCACCATACGCCACTCTGTCACTCCATTCTACTCTACACCGCTCTACTCCACCCTATGTTACTCTGCCTCACTCCACTCCATGCTACTCAGCGCCACTCCATTCTACGCCACACTACTCCACTCTCCTCAAACCACTCTACTTAATGCCACTCTACAAAACACCACTAACTTTTAGCCTAGCTGAACAACAGTCAGGCTGCTGTACAACATGGATAAAAGACATTGCAAAGCCATTAGCTCTTCATAAGCAAGACCTATTGGCTTTCTCAACGGGTGAGGTCAGCACAGGTAACAGTGGTGGGGCAGTGGGGGGAAGTGGACAGATGACGGGATAGGGAAAGTAAAATAAAAACATTTATAAAACCACTTACCTTGCACTCGCGGCATCGCCAACTCAGCTCAGTTTTATGGGCAGAAAATGGGATATTTTCTCAAAAACAATTTTATGTTTTCATACCTTTCTTTCTTTACTTACTTTATTTGGTTCATAATTAAAAAAAACATAAAAACACATACACATTAAAAACAATTATACATATAGTTACAAATCTTTCAAATACTTAAAAAAACATAGTTAAGAGAGAGAGCTTATATAAAACTAGGCCTGGGCATTAAATTCCGCTCTGCTTGTGGAGTTTGCGGAGTTTTGGCCACTCCATGCGCCCCATAGAGCGTGGAATTCTGAAAAACTCTGGCTAGCGGAGCAGAGCAGAGTTTTTCCTCTCACGTGGCTCACTAACGTTAAGTTGGCGAGCGGAAGTGAGACCACCTCCCCTCGAGCTTTTTCAACAAGGGCAGTCATTGCAGGTCGCTACTGCTCGCATTGAGAAACCTGCTGCTCGCGTTGAGGAAGCTGGTGCTCGAACAGAAATTATACTCGAGAGGCAGAAAGAAGCAACCCCCTCTCGCTCTCAGCATGATGCATTTCATGCCGATTTCACAACGCAGAAGAAACTCTTAGCAATAAAAATCAGCGTGACGTCCCGGGCTCCTCCGCTTGCGGAACTCTGTGTAACACAGAAGAGTTTTTTCTGTACTTCGCGGAGCTCCACGGACGGTACTCCGCAAATTCCACCCAAGCTTCTATCAAACACAGAATAGTTGCACATTTCAGGCATTTTATACCAAAATAAAACTTTTTTTGCCACAAAGAAATGTACCGAGTACAGTTGAGCAGGGAGGGGAAAGAAAAGATAGAAAATTGGAAGCTGCATTCTATTTAACATCTGCCAAAGTTGCTCCAGTGTTAAACTATCGGCCATCCCTGACTTTTCAGCTGACCACATGCTGCATTCTGGGGTTTGTGGTTTTGCATTTAACTATTCCACTTGTGTCTCAATATTTCAATACACAGAGAGATGTTGGCTAAGAAGCAAGGCCTGGCTAAAGGTGTCACACGTGACATGGAGCCGCTTGGCAGTTAATGTTAGTTGGAACTGTGTTATATCCTGCTCTTCCTCTCTCTTTGTCCCTCCTTAGTGTTAGTGTCTGCTTATCTATGTCATGTCTCTGTGATGTCATCCAGGATTCTACCTGTTGCTGTTCAAGGGATTTATCAGTTACCTGGAGGCTGAGCAGGAGGTTATCTGCTCCCGGTGGGGTTTCTTACCATATTACATTCCTACTTGAATGCTGTACCTGACTATCTAATTCCAAGAATAAATATACTACATGAACATTACAACAAGAACCCATCATCTTTATTTTATTGAATTTAGCAAACAGCCAAGCCATCATTTAAGTAACTACACACAAGTCAGGCGCACACCTGCTAACTCTTCAAAACAGTTTTGAATATGTGCAGATGCCACAATCCCAACCTTGGTGTAGCACCAATTAAAATGGTTGTGAACCAACGCTGAGAATTCTGCTTCTCGTTGATTACACTTGTAGTTATGACATCAGAGCACTAGGCGTGCAGGGAAGTGACAAATATGGCCATTTTGCATAAGTGAGGGATATTGGAGGCCTATGACCTAACTTACCCTGACATCACTTCCTGTGATGTAATTCCGCATGTCGCTGATTGCCTATGGTAATTAGTCCCACTAGTATTGTGCCCTGGTATATTTATTTAACACAGTGGACTAATAAAGCTCCTCATAAATTAAACGCACAGCTCTGTCCTTTGGTGTTAAATGAGGAAAGGAGGAGCCGTCCATGGAGTGACTGAAATGCACACTATGTAAATATAACGCCCAGGTGAATCCCTGCTCCCCTGCTTTACCAATTTGTGAGATCTTGATGATTAATTTACTTCCCCTTGCCTCTTTTTCCTTGATAATCATATTTTAGAACATTTTTCAAATAGTTCAGTGTTATGTTTGCCCCTTTAATTTCTTGCAGAATGTTTCTACATTCCATTGTATCCTAGTTTCCCTCTCCCTAGCAACTATGGAGTTGCTGATGAAGAAGTCCTGTGTAGGTTGTTCCCTACCTTGCTCCTGTGTTCCTTCAATAAACTACACTTACAACTCAATTTGTGTAGCCTCAACTTTACAATTTTGGCGACTTGGCTTCAAGGAACACCAGGAATCTGAAGAACCCAACTCTACAATTATTTTCATTTTCTACAATTCTGTTATTTTCCGTTTACATGGAGAGAAAACTTCAGGAGAATTAATTTAACGATATTTTAAAAGGAAATTACCATCTGCACAAATCTCCTACCCATTCACACTTGAATTTCTCGTTTTCATCGTTTAAAGCCTCTCTGAACACTTCGTGAGTAAAAGCTCTACAGAACTTCGTGAGTAACTTTCACTTATTTACTCTGCGCACCCCCAGCGGCTAATATTCATTCCGCGCACCCCCAGCGGTTAACATTCTTTCCGCTTGTGCCATTGACTTTTTGCTCATTTTCGGAGGCTTAAAACTACTGTGCATGCGTCTTTCAAAAATCTAGCGAGACCGTTACCTTCAGCGCGACATTCTTCAGCTCAGCGCAGTCTGAATTGGCTCGCCCTCCATTTCTCGCCCTGCTCCTTGTGACGTTACCTCGTCAAGATACGTTTGCTCGTCAAGCTGAGCGTTCCACGTATTGACGTTCGTTGTGACGTTATCTGGTCTTAAAGAGCGCTCCACGCATTGACGCTTCAGGGAAAGAAAACCATCTCCATGACAACGTTTCTCCACAGTAACGCTTCGCTTTCTTAACGCGTTTGAAGAGCGTTTTTCTACATATTGCGCTCATTAATTAAACGGAATTGTTTATTCGTTTTTATTACAAGTACTGAGAAATAATTTTTATCTCAACTTACTAATTTTCTTTTTCATTATTTTAAAAGCGTTCTGTTTTCAAGCAGTTCTCTTGCACCTGCCATCTGAAAACTTGCACCTACCATCTGAAAACTTCAAGTAAGATTTATTTATTTATTTATCACTCTTCTTATTCACAATGACTTCTCAAAACTTCACAATTCAATCACCACAACCTTTTTGGCCTTCTGGTTTAGAACCATGTATGAAATGGCTCCAATGGAAAGCTTATTTCATGAACTTTATTGACACAATTGATGAAGATGGTAAAATGAAACCAGAAAGAAAGAAAAAACAATTTTTACACTCTCTAGGCGCTGGTGGTCTTAAAGTTTATGAAGAAATGCCTAAAAGTGGTGGTAGTGGTGATTCTAATGTTTTTGATGATATTTTAAGAGACTTTGACAGTCATTTTTCTCCCAAGGTTTGCATAGGTATTACTCGTTATAAGTTTTTTCACAGAAAGCAACGACCTGGAGAAAACATCGATGTTTATATTGCTGAACTTAAAAAAATAGCTGAAGATTGTAAATTCGACCATCTTCAAGAACAGTTTATTAGAGACCAAGTAGTTATGCATGCTTCTGATCCTTCCATTCAGGACAGACTGTGGATTAATGGGGACTCAGACCTCAAAGATATTTTAGCCATTGTCAGAAAGGCGGAACTTTCTGGTCGCAGCGCTAAAGCAATTAAAAATGAAGAAAAGGCTATATCTGAATCCAAAACTACTGGTGATCAAACTGTTTCAAAAGTTCAAGGAAAATCCAACTATAAACAAAGGCTTCAATCTAAATACAAACCTACTGAAGTTAAAAAAAGTGATAATTTAAAATGCTTTCGTTGTGGGAGCAGTTCGCATTTAGCTAATTGCAAGCTTTGTCCAGCATTGAAGGAAAAATGTTCAAATTGCAGTTTAATTGGACATTATTCCAGAGCTTGCAATAGACTGAAAAGTAAAAAAGTTAAAATTGTTTATGATTCATCTTCTGATGATGAAGAAGATTTAAGTAACAAAGTTATGCATTGTTATGTTGATAATGATTGTGTGAAGAGTATTACACCTTGTCCTATGAATGAGATCTGCATACCTAAACCCCTTGAGAAAGTTTACATTTTTAATATTAATGACTCAGGGAAAAGGAATGTCCTTAAGAAGACTATTTGTAATATGCTTATTGGTGGGGTCCCTATTGATATTTATGCTGACTCCGGTTCCCCATATACCATCATCAATGAAAATGTTTGGAATTCTAAATTTGTTCGTTATTTAGGAAATGATCTTTATTCTCCTGACATCTCTGCTGAAGGATTTTCCGGTGGTAAGATCGATGTAATTGGTTACAAACCTTTATTATTCAAGTTTAAAGGAAGAGAATCCTTGTGCAAATTGTATGTTGCTAAAGTTGGACCTTCTGTCCTAGGATGGAGAGATCAGTGGGATTTAGACATCGTCCTGAATCCTAACAGTCCAGGTCCTGTTTTAGTTATTAATGAGGGAACTGAGATTGGAGATTCCATGCTTAAAAAATTTCCTAAAGTTTTTAGTGGTAAGATCGGAAATTTTCAAGGGTTTTCCCACCACATCGTTCTGAAAGATAATGCTAACCCTAAAATCTTTAAAGCCAGAAACATTCCTATTCTGGTTCGGGGCGATGTTGAAAAAGAATTAGAAAAACTTGTCAAAGAAGACATTATTGAACCAATAGAGTCCTCTAATTGGATTTCCCCGGTGGTTATCGCAAGGCGTGCCAATGGCAAAATCCGTCTTTGCGTGGACCTCCGCCACTTAAACGAGAATATTGTCGTAGACAAATTCCCCTTACCCAAAATTAATGAAATGTTGTCTCTAGTTAATGGTGCTCTGTATTTTTCCATAATAGATTTATCCTCTGCATACCATCAGATTTCCCTAGACACTGAGAGTAGACAACTTACTGCGTTTATCACTCCCATGGGGTGTTTCCAATTTAAACGCATGCCATTTGGTTTAGCATCTGCCGCTGCCATCTTCCAGCGCATCATGCACCAACTTTTTGGGAAACATCCTAAAGTTAAATTCTTTCAGGATGATATTCTGGTTTACGGTAAAGATAAAGATGAACATAATACCATTCTAGAAGAAGTTTTAGGCATTCTTGAGGATAAAGGTTTAACTATTGAATATTCTAAATGCCATTTTGCAGTCAAATCTGTGACTTATCTTGGACACGTGTTATGTTGTGATGGTGTTTCAACCAAAGCTAAATTGGTTGATGCTATAAAAGATGCTCCTCCTCCCACCAGTAGAGATGATGTAAGATCATTTCTAGGAATGGTGGAATTCTATTCTAAATTTGTTAAAAGTTTCTCATCCAAAGTATTCAATATTAGACAACTTTTAAAGAGCAAAGTTAAATTTGATTGGTCTCCTTTTTGTGAAGATGAGTTCAACAGTATCAAACTGGACATCATTAATGCTCCTGTGTTATGCCCTTTTGATTTAGATCTAAGTTCTGTTGTCACAGTTGATGCTAGCAACAAAGGCTTGGGAAGTGTTTTATCTCAGATCGACAGCGCAGGTAAAGAACGCATTGTAGCATTTGCGTCAAGAGCACTTTCCGTTCCGGAGAGTAAATTCTCAGTTATTGAAAAGGAAACTTTAGCTGTAGTATGGGCTCTTGAGCACTTTCACAGTTTTGTTTGGGGAAGGGAGTGTATAGTGCGATCAGACCATAAGCCTCTCACTAAACTCCTTTCTACTGAAGGCCTTTACAATGCTACTGCTAGAATAGCAAGAATGTCCATGCGGCTACAAGATTTTATTGTCAAAATTGAATATCTACCTGGTAAAAGCAATGTTATTGCTGACTTCCTCTCCCGGATGCCTACTGACCTACAAGAATGTGAAATGAATGAGTGGGATTCCCTTCACGTTGCTTATATTCTTGATAGTAATCCTTTTTGTATAGACAAAAAGTTGTGGAAGGATGATTATCGTAAAGATAAAATTTTAATTTCTATTATTTCCTTCATTCGGGAAGGTTGGACAGAAAAGAAAGATTTGTCGTCCGATCTTAAGCCCTATTGGGAGGTTAGAAATGAACTAACTGTTTGTGACGATACTATTTTTAGAGGTGAAAAAGCTATTCCTCCTTCATCCTTAAGAAAAGGTATTATTGACTTGTGTCACAAAGATCATTGTGGTATTGTAAAAACCAAACAAAATGTTAAACAATGGTATTGGTGGCCAGGTATTGATGTTCTTACAGAAAGAATTGTTCGAGATTGCGTCACTTGTGCCAATTCTGATAAAGTTCTTAACACGCTTAAACCCGACATGTGTGAACCCTTGGTTCCAGAGGGTCCTTGGCATACTGTCGCCATAGACATTATGGGACCAATTGGAGAGGATCACAAATTTATAATCTCTATGATTGATGTATTTTCTAGATGGCCTAATATCACCATTGTAGACAAGATTGATTCTTCTTCTGTTTTGAATTTTATTGACAGAGTTTTTATTGAAGAAGGAATGCCCAACCAAGTCATTAGTGATAATGGCGTTCAATTCACATCCAAATTAACTAAATCCTACTTTGAGCGTGTTGGTATTGTCCATAAGACTACCTCTCTTTACAACCCAAGTGGTAATGGCCTTTGCGAGAGGTTCAACAGGGTCCTGCAGAATGCTATACAAATAGCTGTGCAAAATGGTGAGGATTGGGAAACCTCAGCTTTCAAAGCTGTCTGGTCCTATAGGACCAATATTCATGATGCGTTAAAAATGTCTCCCTTCGAGATCATGAGAGGTCGTGTTGCCAGAACTAAATGTAATCCCAAATGGTTACCAAAAAATCCTGTTTAGACATATGTATGAGTAAAGTCAGAACTAATGTTATTGATAAGCACCTAGAGTATAAGAGAAATTTTGATAAGAAATGTTGCTCTAGCACTGCTGATGTTAATGTTGGTATGTGGGTTAAGGTGAAGAAACCCTGGAAAGTCCGTAAGGGGGATTCCCAATTTTCTGAACCTCTTATGGTCAAGAAGATTCTTCGCAATGCTGTCCTTCTTAGCGATGGTAAAGTGTGGAATCTTAAAAGAATTGCCATCTACAGAGGAAAAAATTGTTTAACAAATGACTCTGTTATTTCTCCTGATTTGTCATGTACTACCACTCCTAATTCTATTCCTTGTGAGGATCATGGTGGTTTTAGTGTATCTGAAAATCTTTCCTCCAATTCAAACCCTTCCTCTTCCGATGTAATTAATGTCCCTTCCATTGCAGATGTAGTAAACCTTCCCTCCTATTTGGATGCGTCAGTTCCGTCCTCTAGTGTTCCTGCTACTCTTGATTCTATTCCACCGAATCATGATTTTAATTCAACATCTGTTAATGAACTTCCATGTAGCAGTGATGTAATTGTAAACCGGAAACGCATTTGCTCTAAACCCAAGTGGTTAGAAGACTTTGTTTGCTGATTATTTTCTTTTTCTTTCCTTTATTTATGAAGGGGAAGATGTGTTATGTTTGCCCCTTTAATTTCTTGCAGAATGGTTCTACATTCCATTGTATCCTAGTTTCCCTCTCCCTAGCAACTATGGAGTTGCTGATGAAGAAGTCCTGTGTAGGTTGTTCCCTACCTTGCTCCTGTGTTCCTTCAATAAACTACACTTACAACTCAATTTGTGTAGCCTCAACTTTACATTCAGTAAACCTCTAGAGGCCAGTAATAACTGGCTGTCCCTTGGTTCACTCACAGCCCCTCTGTGTGGAGAAGGATGATCGGGTTCATAAAGGTTTCCAAGCTCGTGTTTAGACCCTTTTATTTCTAATAAATGTCAGTCAATGTAACTATATAAAGCAACATACTTAAGTGAATCATTTCTGCATGAGAAAGGGGTGCATATTTCTTAATTCCAATTATACAGGACTTTTGTTGCACAACTGACAGTTCAAATATTTTGATGACTCGGCTCTTGATCTGGCTCGGCTCTCACGATAAATTTGAAATAAAAAATAATACGACTGGATTATGTTGTTAAACAACCGATAAAATCATGTACCATTATTGGCCTTCAGTGAAACTTTGAGTTACTGTCTTGAGTATTTTGTTGTTGAATTGAGTTTATAGGTTTTTGTCAGGCTCTGTGTCACTGTGGTATCCTTTCACACTTTCATACCACTTTAAACAGTAATACTGCGCCACGTCTGTGATCTGAGCATCTTTTATAATGAGCTGGTAATCTGTTCCCGCGCTGTTCTTTGTGGCGGTGAAGTGGTCAGATGACACCCCAGGGCCATATTCGGGTTTGCTCCAGCCGGGATGGTGCCTCAGAATGAACTGTGGGGCTTCTCCTGGGGTCTGTCTGTAGAATGATACATATTGGTTCTCTTTCACCCCAACCTCACAGCCAATCGTGGCCCTTTGTCCGAGGCTGACCTCAACCCTGGGAGATATCACAGGTTTCTGAGCCTGAGCATCTGAAAGAGAGAGAAGAAATACATTTATGAACACTAGCTGTGTAAATAAGCATAGTTATATGCATGACTGCCAGAAAAGGCAAACATACTTCAGATCCTGCATACTTACAGGGTGTCCAGAGCAGGACACAGAAGGCCAGGGTCTGCAGCAGCCTCATTCTTTCAGGGTCAGGGGCTCCTTTCTGGTCCTCGAGCACAGAGATGTACAAAAGGCGAAGTCTGAGAAGCTTAATATATGCATCAGTCCCCCGGGGGGACCGAGAGGCAGGTATGTAAATATGAAATGCACTTAACACATCACTGGACCGAAACAGGAACACAGAAACTGACTATATTCACACATTTTTTTTAAGATTGTGCTGCCTTCAAGTAGGAAATTGTAACTGCTTCCAATGTGTGTGTAACATGTTTTTAACAATATATTAGTTACACGTACATTTTTCCACAAGTTTTTCCATGTTGTAATTATTTCAGATGCTTGTAAATGACCAAACCACTCCTCTATTAAAAGTATTATGGACAAGATTCATCAAACTACAAAGTGACAAAATCCTGTTTCGAAAATGTTGTGGACACTCTAACAGTTGTGACTCAAACTCTAGAGAGAACCAGAGTAGACTCCCAGCAGGTGTGGATGTAGTAATGACACAAGACGTTTAAGATGCCACTACCAGGAACACTACTCCTTCACACTACACCTTCACACTACACCTTCACACTACAACTTCACACTACACTCGTCCCTTCCTCTCCTCTGGACTCAGGAGACTCTTCAACCAGGGGTCTCAGTCTGTATTCTTTAAGCTTCAGACATGTGCAGTGATCCATTGTCTCTGGCTAATCTTTCGGTCTATCAGTAAGATGTACATACATATATTCCTTCATACTCATGCATACATATATACATATATACTATACATATGTCTCCTCCAGCTGGCACTATTGACCTTTGGACTCCAAGTTCTGGTTCTTATGATCACCAGCCTAGAGCCAAGACCTCCTCTAACCAGAGCATCCTTGTGGGGGCTCCTCTGGCAGTCCCGTGGGGGCTCAGGAGCGGCCGGTGCAGGTAAGCGCGGTGGGGCAGAGGTGGAGTCGATGGACGACAACAAGAGAAAATAACATAAAAAAAGAAAACCACTTACCTTGCGCACAAGAGCGCAGGGTAAGTGTTTTTCTTTTTTTAATGTTATTTTCCCTTGTGATTGTTAGTCGACCCCCCCCCTGCCCCACCGCGCTTACCTGCACCGGCCGCTCCTGGGAGGGTCTTCTTAACGCTTAGATCATGACCTGTAAGCAGCCCTCCTGTGTGCATACAGGCTACTAAATTGGAAGATTTTGCTTAGTTGAATGCAATTATGTATTCCAAAAATAGAGAGCATGCATTCAAGACTAAAATGTGTAAATTTTCAGAACTTGAAAGTCAATAGTTAGAGAAAAAAGGTTGAATTTCCCCAAAAATGTGATATTTGAGTGTTAAATCATGCTGGCTGATGAAGGCTTATCACAATAGTATTACATTGGTGCTGCAGGCGGTGCAGCTTTGGCTGTTATAAATTACCTATGTACAGACTAGAGCCACTGGAATTATGTGGTAGGGAAGGGCAAAAGTAGGCAGCAGGCTTGAGTAATTTATGCAGCACCAAAAGCAAATTATGCCGCATAATGCTGCAGCTTTTGTTTTAGTTTTACATCATTATTTTTACACTTGTTGTACCTCATTACTACGGATGTATGTCATGACAATGCGGGGATTACCCCACGCTGCCATTACGACGTATCCTTTACAACGCAAGTCGTTACAACGACTTGCGCTGTAGGCGCTGGATTGTGAAATAGTTTAATTTTCTATTCCAACTCCAGCCCACGTTACAGTAGGGAAGATGTTGGAATAGAAAATTAAACTATTCCTTTAGCAACAGCGCCCTCCAGCGCAAGTCGTTCTAACGACTTGCGTTGTATTAGCAGCGTCGTAATGGCAGCGCGGGGTAAAGCCCGCGTTGTCACCATTAGTACCAGTTTAACAACGAAATATAGCAAAAGGCAACAGAAAGACAACCAGTCAACCTTTGCAAAGGGCCTTCCACTGTGCAGCAACATGTGTTGCTGCATTTTTAGTAACTTTCGAACCATTTGAGCTTGAAACCAATACTTTTTTGTTAAACCCGATTATTGAGCAGTGGATGGAATATGTAGGACATTGTGCAAATCTATAAGTATGGTAAAAACCCGCAGCCGCACAGTGGCATACATCCAGTGTCCGTACCTATGCCGATACATCTCAAACTTAAAAAACTTTTTGACCTTACTGCTGACAACCCTACCAGATGCACTGAGGTGAGTACTGCATATCATCTTGTTTAGAATGTCCACTAATGTAATCTTGTCTAATGTGGTCACTAGTGCACTACGGTTAATGTTTGTTAGTCGCTCATGATGATTTTCATGGAACAGGAGTAGGTCTTTTTATAGAAAATGTTGTAGACCCTTAGTAAGGAACATGTACGTTGACTGCCTAAACCTTGTGCATTCATATGGATTAGCCACCTTCACTCCATCATGTAATGTATAGAATATTTACCCTGGCTGCCTATAACTAGTGCCCTCACTAAGATTGTTACTATATTAATTCTGGATGAAGATAATGCCTAGTAATTATATTCCATCAATACGATTTCCCTCCTATGGACACTCATACACTAGCTATGAAGAATGGCTCTAAAGTGGGCCCCCAGATCGACCTCAAATAGGTTGCAGTACCTCTGCCCAGAACAGAATAAATGCAATTTTGTAAAGACAAAATCGAGGTCTAATAGGTAATAAGTTGACAATAGGAATATGAAAAAGATAGAGTTTCCAATTTTCTAATTCTATTCTATTTGCACAAGGGAATCAAAAGCAAACACGTGTTTCGCAGCGTAGTTTTTAACTTGGCACTTCTTCAGGTCTTACATATAACAACCGTCGTTTTATGTAGTCACTCGTCATTAGAAGTAGTGATATATTGTTTCACCACATACAATACCTAACCATGAGTATGATACTCCGTTCCCCAGTTCTGGCAGGCTGCCTCCTGCAGAAATGCCAATTTGTTTTATAAACAACACTGAAGCAAATAATCTGATATTTAAGTACTGATTGAATAGTGAACAAATCACCCCCATACAGAGGACGAATTACTTTTTTTACCTCAACTTTGTCTTTATAAAACTCCTTTTAACATTGTTACTCCGTGGGGCAATATATAAACCCGCTGTGTTGGTCACAACCTGTTGCTCTTGCAGAGGCTACATAGAGCATTTCCCCGGACTGTCTGTTACCAGAGTATTCCTGCAGGTTCCTCCCCTGTGGTTCTGGGTGGGCTATATTAAGGCGCCTGCCCCGGCTGCGTGTAAAAAGTATATTCCTGTGGAAGGGTGCTCTCCCACTCCAGGTGCAACTCTACATAATGCATTACTGATAATAACATTCCATCCATAGCCTTGAACTAGGACTGTTGCTCCCGGGTTCACTACAAACCTGCTGTGTTGGTTCCATGGTGTTGATCCCAGTTAGGCGGTGCGGAATGCTTAGCAAGGTCGCCTCTAACAAGTACATTTCTCTGGGCTGGTTCTCTTCCACTCCTTAGTGGGTGCTTAGAGCATCTCCCATGGCTGCCTGGCACCAGTCCAGGGTATTCCTGTTGTTGCTCCTCTGCCACACCTGGGTGGACTCCACAGAGCACCCACCCTTATACCAGCATTGTGTTCAGAGGTCAAAGGTGCAGCTGTCAGCTGAGGCTGAGGTGACTGTGCCTGACCCCTGAGTGAACCAGGGACACCGGTGCTCTGGTGAAGGAAACAAAGCAAAGTCACCTCAAAGCACTGTTTATTTCCAGGCCCTGCATCACTTTGACAAATCTGAAACAATGACCATCTGCCGGTGCCCCTGGGCTATCACCAAAGTGACCGGAGAACAGTAAAATGTAAATCACCCAAAAATCAATCTCAAACCCGCCTGAGTCCAAGCAACATTCATACATTTTATCCAAACAGAAATCAATGGTCCTCTGACATCTTTTGACACCTTTAGTGAGTTCTCTTTTTTTATGAAACGGGATATGGAAAGCTGGTATTTCTTTTTATGGAAACATGAAACTACATGTTCACAACAGTAAACAAATGTTGGGTAAAATTTAAGACCTGGTAATAGTGTGAATCTTGACCCTTGGCTGCTGCCTTTGCCCCTTGGCTCCAGTTCTGAAGTCACCTGCTCTGGGGCTGTCATTGGTGGTCAGGCGGCTTTCACTAGGAGTCTGGTGGATCCTGAGTTGGGGTGATGCCCCTCCAGATTTCAAGACTCCTGATGCGCCCACCACACACACTGCGGGATCAGCGGGCTGAGTTGTTCTAGGTGTGAATCCGCGTCCAGTGTAACCCCCAGACTGACCATCAGAGGACGATCCGAGTCTCAGCCCGGCCTCCATTAAAGCCATCGCCAGAGCATTGGAGGAGCATGAAAGGTCACATTGGACCCTGACCCCCCCAACCCCGCGTTTGACCCACTGTTGTCCTCTGCTCACTTCTACCACCGGCTCAGAGCAGGTGGTAAATCGATTCCGAGTGCAACTTCCCTGGAATCAGGGAAAACAGCCAAAAAAGGACCCAGTAATTCTCAGTCCCTATGATTATTCCTAATTCCTGGAGAGTTTTCTCATAACTTTGGGCTTCGGATGAGGGCAGAGACTGGCCAGAACAGTGTATTTGGGCCTGATATCTGCCTATGAAAAACCCACCATACTTGTAAGGAGACCACTGAGGTTCCCAGTCTTTCATTGTATTTGCCCAGTCAGTAACTCACCGCCCCTTACCCCTGAACTGACAGAGATGAAAGTTCTGGCGTCTCCTCCATTCCCACTGCTCTTGCTCCACACTCAACCCAATAAACCTTTCAAATACTTAATAACAGGCCATTTATTTTGAAATTCAGGTCCTAAATGGCCTGTGACCTTGGGATTCACGTTACTCAAGGAATCCTGTGGGTGGGAGGTGCTAAGAGGATGGTTCAATGACCTGAACGCTCGTCGCGGAGAGTCTGCAGTGTCCTGAAGTTCATGATTCTAGTCCAGGCCTTTCCGTGTCACCCTTCCTTTCTTATGAGGTCAGTATATAGAATACTTTACAATTACAATTGGGTAACACTAATATGTGTTGTGCACAAGGCTTAGAATTAGCAGAAGTGGTGCATGGAGTTCAAAATAAAAAACAAGGTACTATGATTACCGCGAAGTAAGTAACTGATCACTTTGAACTTAAAATTTGCATGAAATGCCTGATGGATCCTCCAAATGTGAGTCTTTTGGGAGGTTTGTATTCGTCTCTCAAAATGCATAAACTCAGCATAGCACCTCGTGAAGCCTCTGAAATTGAAATGACACCAGATCAATTTGTAGTTCTGCATTCTAAGGCACCTGAAACTTGGTGCTTTACGCATGCTCCCCGCTGCCTTTTTACACTCTTTCTCTGACTATGTGAAGGTGCCACTGCTGTCGTGTGGACATTCATAGCTCCCAAGTCTCCCAGTGCCAAATGTCTTTACGTCAGTTCTGACATTTTAACAAGCATCAAGTTGTGTTCTGGGACTTGAAATGTTGCTGTTAACATTGTAACTCTGGGCTCAAAAACACCAGCAGCAGAGGGCAGTTGAGTAAAAAGCCTGGATTTGATGAAGATATCACACATGACAATGGTGCACCTCACACCTATGAATGTGTTGGTGTGTGTCAAGCCTTGTGTCATGTTTTGACACATATCCATTGTGCATGGTAGCAGTGGTCTTTTCACCTGATACCTGTCACTGCACCGGGCAATGAGTGTTTACAGCCCGGGGTGTTTGTCAGTTCACCTGCAGTCAATACTGACTTGTTAGGAAAGGGGTTGATGCATCAAAGGTTTTTGCCCATTCTGTTGCTGTGGATAAAAGTGATAGTACATTTCACCAATCAGCGAAAGAATTAAAGACGTCTAAAAGATTTTTAAGAAATTAGATGTTTTCAGATTCTCTACAGTGTATGGATTAATGAGAGGCGCGTTAGGTGTCCAGAACACTGGATATGAAGGAGAAATTCCACAGAAGCATCGAGGGGCTAGACAGCAATGTCCAGCTATCTGTCTGTCTGACCTTGCTAACTTCTCTGGTAAACAAAGAGAGAGGGACGGCACGCCCAGCCTGCTCCGTGGACAGCAGCACATCTGGGTTTGGTGTAAAATATTTATTCTACAACACTGTGTGAATGTGGTGGCCACTTCTAGGGGCTTTATGGTATGCATGAACTCGAGCCATGCTGCATATATAACTTCAGATCCTATATAAAAAGAGCTACTTAATACATTCTGGATCCACATCTGAAGCCCAAATGCAGCCAGGTGGCTGATTTTGTAAAATGCTCTGCATCGGTGGCGAACCACCCCTGCTACAGAATATGCATTTCAGTTGTACAAGCGTATGTCCTCGCCCACTGACAGCACCGCAGTGAGTGCTTGGGTATGAAGTTGTAGCCGGATTAAATAAATGATTGCTTAGCTCATTCTGCCAAAAGCAAACCTATTCACATCTATTAGTTCTGTACATATTAGGGATATTAGGAGATCTACCCAAGATCTGACTTTGGTTGGGTTGTAGAATCTGGGATTCAAACCGAAGCTACAGACATTTACCGTTAGACACTTCTTGTGATTATCACACCTAGGGCCATATGTATGAAAATAGAGTTTTGCGATTCTCAAATTGCGATTTTCATCGAATTGCAATTTGCGAATCACAAAATGCAATGTATGTGGGACTTGCTAATAATTTTGAGAACCCCACATATTCCTTATTTGCGAATCGCAAATTGAGATTCGCAACTAAGGAATACCTCCCCATTCATTCCTATGGGCTAAGAGGCCCAAAGGAATGAATGGGAAGGCACTCTCAATTTGCGATTAGAAAATAGACAATCGCAAATTGAGAATGCAATTTCAAGGGTGCCTGGGTGTCAAAAGGACACCCTGTTGCACCCCTAAAATATGCATGTGTGCACATGTGGCACACATACATGCCCTAAAGGCATGTATGTCTCCTCCATCGGCATTAGGCATAGGGCCAGAGCCCGTCTAACCTCCTTTCTCTCCAACCGCTAGTCAGTTAAACTCTGCGACTTCTACTCCCCAGTATTCACCCTCCCCTGTGGTGTGCCCCAAGGATCCTCCCTAAGTCTGACCTTATTTAACAACTATGTGTCGGACTTGCCAAGGTTCATCAAAGCACACGGGATGAGATTAACCTCATACGCCAACGACACCCAACTGGTGCTAACAGTACACAACAATGGAGGAGCAGTTGCTGCCAGTTTTCAAGAGGGAATGCTAGCCATCAGCTCTTGGATGGCAAACAACTGCCTAAAGTTAAACTCCGATAAAACGGAGGTAATGATCTTTGGCAGCCTAGCCCCTGGTTGGTCTCCCACTTGGTGGCCAACCGAGTTAGGATCTCCTCCTGCACCTATCACAAAGGACAGGAATCTGGGCGTAATGTTCGACGACAAGTTTTCCTTCATCCACAACGCTAACGCGGTCGTCTCATCACCCTTCTACACTCTTAAAACTATAAGGAAACTCCTACCATTCCTCCCCCCCCAGCGCCGGTAAGACTCTCATAAGCACATTGGTGATGTCAAAAGTTGACTATTGCAATGGACTCCTCCTAAACGCCCAGGAAAAAGTCCTTAACAAACTACAACTAGTTCAGAACTCAGCTGCCAGGATTCTGTCCGGCACCTCCAAGTTCAAGTCGGTCTCCCGAGTTGTACGTCAGCTTCACTGGCTGCCTATCAGAAGTCAAAATAAATTTAAGGCACTATGAATTGCATATAAAGCAATCAATAACACTGGACCTCAGTTCCTAAAAAAGGTACTCTGCCCATACACCCCCAACAGACCCTTGCGGTCCTCCTCGGCCCACCTCCTGACTATGCCTCGGACAAAGAAAACAACTTGGGGAGACTGACGATTCACAGTTGCCACGGCTAGACTGTGGAATCCCCTCCCCCTCCATATCAAAACCAGCCCCACTCTCCTAACGTTCAGGAAACAAGTAAAAAACTGGCTTTTCAACCAGTAGTCATCAAATTCCAGCTCCTCTCCTTCAACTCCACAGTGCCGAGACACCCCAGGGTATTTGCGCGCTATATAAATCGCACAAATAAATAAATATGTTGCCACATGGTACTTTAAAGATTGCAAAATAGTGCATTTTTAAGTGAAATCGCAAATTACCACCAACTTGAAGTTGGTGGTAATTTGTTATTTCTTAAGGCCAAACGCACTTTCTTATGTGCTTCTTACATTGTATTTAAGGAATCGCCATTTGTGATTCCTTAAATGCAATTGTAAAATAGGGAATCACAAAATTTGCGATTCCTTATTTTGAGAGGGGGTTTTTGTGTGCTACATTGCACACTGCTAATTTGCAATCGCAAATCGGCTTCATACATATGGTCCCTGGTGCCTTTCTGCCTCCACATGTGGCTAATTCCATGATGAAGCAGGGGCTCCCCTTTTCTTAGGACAGGCATTTGTCAAAGCTTCTGCCACTGCTGGAGCTATTGACTTTTGTCAGTCTTTTCCTTGCTGTGTTATACATCAGCACGGCTACTGTGCAGCATGGTTGAAAGTTTTAAGAAAAATTGCTAGAGCTGATTGCCCTTTCGTTGTTTTTTTTCCTGCTTTCATCCATGCAGCACAGCAGTTGGAATGCTGTACAACATGGCTACAAAAATGCCTTAACATAGCTAATATATCTCACATAAGCGAGACCTCTTGGCTTTGCCAATGCTTGTTACTTTAGCGCTTGCTGGATTTTATTTTTTTTATATCTGGTTTCATAGTGGAAAGAGTTTCCAGACGCAAAAAAGTGAATTCACAGGGCTTCACAAGACCTGCCTGAAATAAGCAGACATCCTGACACCATGTTTATCAGAGGTTACGCCACCTGTGGTAAATTCTAATTACCCATGCTTAATTTATGCGGTAAAGTTCAATAAGAATAACTCAGAAAAATAAGAGGCAAAATCCGTGATATTTGAGGTTTCTCAAAAAGGTTTTATTCCTTAAAAAGGAATTGGGTATTTGGCTCGAGCCAAGGTGGCATACCATTCCGTCACCACATAGGTTCGGGAAGGGACTGACAGACAATACTTTATTGACAATTATTCATATATATAGTCAATGCATTACAGTAAAGGCATATGCAGAAGGCGTAACAGCTGAGAAGAGAGATAAAAATGCTCATACGTAACAGAAAAGGCGTTACAATAGGCGTGCATGAAGGCGTGTACTAGAAACGTCATTTAACATGATGTCACAAGTAGGTGGATCCATAAGAGAATCCTGCAGTGTCAGCAGAAATACATGGCAGAGATGCGCGCGCAGCAGCATGACGTGTGATTGACGTGTAACTGGAGGGTGAAGGGGACTTGACATTTAGCCCTACAAGTGGAGACATAAGTCTGGGATGTCAGATCAACCTAATCCCAAATCGTATCTAATATCTCATGTTTAAGGAACTGTATTATCTGGAAGGGAAAGGTCTCTCAGACGGAGGCTATTCTATACTGGTTGTGAGTGCGTGTATAAGCGTCTACGTGTCTGCATGAGATGCGAGGGGGCATGGGCCTACCATGGCAACAGGAGCTATGAATTACTTGCACGGAGACAGTAAGGCCGGGCCCTTTGCTCTGCAGCTGGGGGAATGTTTACTTGAACTACGAGACAGGAATGTATTTTCGAGGAGCGGAGCAGATAATTCGAAGGTTGAATACAGTCTTGGCAGGCAGCAGGCTGAGCTAAGCGCCGTGAGCCGCGCAGGGAGTAAGGCAGAGGTCACGAGTACAGAGGCAGACCAGGCTGAGGCATTCAGAGTCAGAAGGCAGGAAAAGGCTTGATGGCAGAATTCAGGGCCTACTACGCCTGGGCTGGAAAACGTGTAAGGTATGCCACAAAAAGACGTTGGCATGGCATATTTAGAAACGGAATATTCAACCCGTTCATGGCGGATCTGAAAGAGGACAGGTTAACGTTGGACGCAAATGTATTTGCGTCTTCATAGCTGGCACAGGAGGGAAGTTACATGCACTTCAAGCTAGTACATGGAGACGGTGGGGTACACGTTAGGGAACATTTCTTGACCATAAAATTTATATTTCCTCATTCCCTCCTTGTTCCCTACGGACCCTTCATGATACATCGATCCTCATGAATCGATCAATCTGTTCACGTAACATCATTTGCTCTTCTTTCTTCTTTTCGCGTTTTGAATGGGAATTTGAATGCGGAATGCATGATGTGGCGCACAGGCCGCAAATTGCCGGCCCACATTGTAGACACAGGCAGCAACTGAATACTATGAGAAGGGCAATGCCTAGGAAGGATAGGATCTTCCATCCCCAAGCGGTCAACGTTGTCCAGAACCAACCGGACCAAGTCCAGGTGCCTGGATTCTGGTGTATCAAACTTGCAATTTTATGAAGACGTGTGATAGCTTTATATACAGTTGGCGCGTTTTCTGGAATGAAAACACAGCAACTTGACCCGATGACCTTACAAGCTCCGCCTCTATCTGCCAAGATGACGTCAATAACAAGACGATTTTGAAGAACAACAACCCGCATCGCAGACTGCTCCTCTGTTAAGTTGCCTAGAGCGGAAGTAGTTTCATTCACTACTGCTTCGAGTGTTCTAGTTAATTTACGTATCAGTTTACTATTGAAGACAGCACCTAAGTAGGGAAAGAAGCCTTTATTGAAGTCTGTATATTGCTCCCATGCCGTTTCAGTGTAATCGACAATTGGGAGATCCCTTCGGAGTCTATTGTTTACTAGATTGGTATTTCTGTGATAATCAGGAGGGGCTAGGAAAACAGGTGGCAAAAGGAATGCAATGTAACAGGTACCATCCCAATCTGGAGGTAAACGTATGTATGCGGTATGGCCGCAAACGAAGTAGGAATGACGTGTAGCTCTGAATGTAGACTTGCCTTGATCACTGAATTCGACCACAGTAGTGCATTTACTATGACCTAAATGTACTGAACCATTCTTTCGGACACATAATTCACCTGTAACAGGTAATACTGACATAGCAGGTAGAACTGGTGCAGCTTCGGATTCAACAGTTAGAATCATGAGGTTAATTGTATAATTACCTAATCCATATACTTAATTTTCTACATCAGTTCCTGTCCTAATGGGAAGTCCCTTCTTGTCAGGGTAGCAGGCTTTAAGCAGGACTAAGTTCAGGTTTCCCCAAACCCAGCTTCCTTCATATACAACAATATCAGAATCTAGGGAATTAATCAATCTAAACCATGCGCCACATGAGCCATTGTGAGTGAACGGGTACGGAAAGAGGGGCAGAACTCCCTTGTATTTCTGGTAGGGAGGGAGTCGGCCACATATCCAACAATTGGTAGCGTTATTAGTCTGATGGGAGTGATGTAACATACTAATGAATGTGTTGTTGCGCAGCGCAAGTCTGTAAGACAGTTCATGTGGAGGTAATTCACTAAAAGAATGTTCAGCAGTGACATTATAAACAGATTGTGTACGCTTGAAAATAGGGTAGTATATATGCAGTAAGATACTAGCAGCAATAATCAGAAGACTTAGGAAAAACATAATCAATAACGTCACTATACAGTGACTACGAAGTGATTTACGATATGCACGTTTCTTGAGTTGTCTCTGTCTATCTCTCTCTCTATCTCGATCTAGGGGGTACATGTCAGAAACTAATTTAACCAATTCACCTAGGGGAGGACTTAAACAATTAAACTGTCTGACTTGCTAGATCGTAACTTTAGTCTGTATTCTTCAGAGGCGGTTTTCTCAACCAAAGGGAGTTTTGAACCAGTCTGTGTAGGAGGGCAGGGCTTAGAGTCCAAGTCCGAAGGGAGTCCGTGAAACTTCTTGACGTGGCTCGAATGTAGCCACCCTTTTCTGCCCTCAACTTTAATAGCTGTCCTCGTCGTCAGAAGAACCAACTTCGGGGTTTGCCAGCGGGGCTCCAGTGGACTTCTCCGGTCGAAGTTGCGAACGAAGACAAAGTCCCCAGGGACCACTTCGTGGGGCTTCACCTCGGTGTTGTCGGGAAAAGCTGCAGCTACCTGTGAACGACAAGATTGTAGTGCAGACATCAAGGAGGCAAGGTAATCTGTCAGCATAATACAGTCAACATCTGTGATTTTGCGAGGTATAGGCGTCCCCCACATATTCGGTGGCCTACCAAAGACCACTTCATACAGGGATAGCCCGGTTCGAGAATGCGCCACCATCCTCATATAGAAAAGGGCAACTGGCAAAGCGACTATCCAGTCAACGCCTTTCTCTCTACAGATTTTTGAAAGTCGGATTTTTAGAGTCTGATTATGGCGCTCCACGAGACCTGCTGCCTCGGGATGCCGGACACAGTGGAACTTCCACTGATAGCCTAACAGGAGTGTAATATGTTTCACAAGCTCGGATGAGAATGGCTGACCGTTATCTGAGTACACGATACGGGGCAAACCATACCGGCAGTGGTCGAAGCAGTGTAATCTGGGACTGGATATGCTTCTGTCCATCGGGAAAGTGCACATACGACTACGAGGACATATTTGAAACCTGGACAACGTTCCATCTGGATATAATCCATCTGGAGGACTTCAAAAGGGTGATCGGGAGGCTGAAATCCACCTTGCTCTACGGGGATGCTTTTACCTGGATTAAACTGACAACAAATCATGCAAGTACGCACTTTTTGTTTGGCTGCTGCTCGTAAGTTTTTATTGTACCATATGTGTTGAATACTGTCTAGCATGGCTTTTTCTCCTAGGTGCGCTGGACTATGTATCGTGTTAATGATGACCTGAACCATAGAGTCGGGGAGAAACCATGTAGATTTTCCCTTCGTCATCCATCCCTGTTCTGTTTGGATCCCTCCTAGTTCAGTCCACTTCTTGATTTCGTCTGGTGTGGCATGTGTCTGTATGTCAATTACATCATGTGCGGGATCCCTGACTGTCATGTAGTGTGTCGGTACTACTATTTTTGTTAGGTCAGTTACATGAGTTCGATTTTGAGCAGTTTGCTTAGCTGTTCGGTCTGCCAGATCGTTACCCTGGGAGATCGTATCGGTGACTTTTGTATGTGCCTTACATTTCATGATAGAGATTGCAATAGGCAGATGTATTGCATCTAACAGAGCTTGAATGAGGGGACCGTGTTGAATGTTGGCACCGTGAGAAGTTAAGTAACCTCTCTCTCGCCAGAGGACTCCAAAGTCGTGAACGACTCCGAATGCATAACGTGAATCAGTGTATATGTTAACTTTCTTATTCTTGGCTTGAATACATGCTTGTGTCAGAGCGATGAGCTCTGCTGCTTGGGCTGACAGGGTGTCGATACAATTGGTTTCAATAACTTCGGTGTCTGTCGTGACTGCGTAGGCTGCCACTAATTCTCCTGTACTTGTTCTCATACATGAACCGTCCACATAAAGTGTCAGGTCTGTATCTGATAATGGAACATCTGTCAAGTCTTGTCTGGGTTTTGTTGTAATAGTAATGACTTCAATACAATCATGTGCCAATGGATCTACTCCATTTAATGGCAAAAGCGTGGCAGGATTTAATGTGCTACAGCGTCTGATTTCTATGTGTGGTTGAAACAATGTCAATTCATAACCTGTCAGTCTTGCTATGGTCAGGTGTTGGGTCTGTGTTCGATTTAAAAGGACTTTCACGGAATGTGGAACTTGTACTGTCAATTGATGTCCTAACACTATGGAATCGCTCTGTCTGATTGCTAAAGCTGTCGCTGCAACTGATTTCAAGCATGCAGGGAGGGCCTGGGCTACTGGATCTAATGTGCTAGAAAAGTAAGCACACGGTTTGTGTGAACCTGCTTGTTCCTGAGTGAGTACTGACAAGGCAGTACCTTCACGTTCTGTGACAAAAAGTGTAAAAGGTTTACTGTAACATGGTGTTGCTAAAACAGGTGCTTGACATAAGGCTTTCTTTAAGTCTTCAAAAGCTTGTGTATGTTCCTGAGTCCAAGGGAGGACAGTCGATGTCGCTGCCTCCTGAGTTGTCAACTGAATGAGTGGTTTTGCTAGAAATGCATATTGGGGAATCCATTGTCTGCAGTACGAAGTGAGGCCTATGAAAGCCCGCACCTCCTTCTGTGTCTTGGGTGGTGACATGTTTACAATTAACTGAATGCGGTCAGGAGTGAGCTGTCTCCCCACTTTGGACAGCAAGTGACCCAGGTACACAACTTGCTGAACACAGAATTGCAGCTTCGAAGGGGATACCTTGTGCCCCTTGTCAGCCCGGAAATTTAAAACTGTTAGTGATGCTTTTTCACATTCGGGTTCACTTCGAGCGGTGATCAGCAGATCATCAACATACTGAAGTAGGGCAGTGTTAACTGGCATGTGGATACTGTCGAGTTGTCTTTTCAATGCTTGGCTATAGATGCTGGGGCTTTCTGTGAATCCTTGAGGTGCGCGTGCAAATTTGAAACTTCGTCCATTTAAACTGAATCCGAACAGGTACTGGCTTTCCGGATCGATTGGGACGCTAAAGAAGGCGTTCTTGAGGTCAATTACAGTAAAGAACGTCGCTTCTGAATCAATGGCTGTCAGTAATGAAGAGATATCTGGGACCACGGGATACTGTGGTATAATGCATTTATTCAATTCACGCAGATCAATAACTAATCGATAAACAGGTGGTGCATTTGGATCAGTACGTTTAAGAACTGGAATGATAGGAGAATTACATACATTGGAGTCGGTTTCCACAACCACTCCTTGTGCAATGAGCTCGTCAATGATTCTCAGTAAAGCCACTACAGCATCTGGGGGTAACTTGTATTGTCGAATCCGTGGTAATACCACTCCTGCTTTGAGTGTGACTCGATATGGTGTAATGTGCATACAACCTACATCAGTGGGGCCTTGTGCCCACAAATGTGCAGGGACATTCTGTAACCGGTGATCCATGTCTCTCAATACATAGTGGCCTTTAAAATCGCGCAAGAATAATCGTACTCCTTCCGGAGAACAGCATATAATAGCTCCTAGAGCTTTCAATGTCTTTATACCTAGCAAGTTTTCTGGGCATGATTTTGTAAGCAATAAATCTGTAGTCCGTGTCAAAGGACCAACTGCAAGAGGAAGGGGTTGTGATACTTCATTAATAATGGGTTTTCCTGAAAATCCAAGGGACACATTCTGTGAGCCTGAGAGGGGTGCCCCTGGAACCTCATTGTGGCTTATCGTGGTTCTGCTTGCCCCTGTATCAATGAGAAACTTTCTGTCTTTCCCTAATACTTGACTGTGTACATAAGGACCCTCTTGATCTACAGGAACCTCAATAAGAGGCAAGCCAAACTCCCTCTCTAGGCTGTTTCATGTGTATCGCTGATAATCGGGGTAATCATTTTGTGCATACTGGTACATCTGTTGTGTCGTGTTTTGTGTTGCGGTAATAGGCTGTTGCTGGGGTACTGCTACGGTCTGTGTGGAAGCTGGCATAGGCGGAATATGTTGTATATTCTGGGGTACTTGTTGTTGGGCCTGATCTTGTCTAGGTGGACGCGGTCTCTCCTTGGTCTTACCCGTGGAGATATTGTGTTTCAGAACTGCACAATCGTTTATATAATGACCTGGCTGTTTACAATAGTTACATACTCCCTTAACAGGAGCCGTCGAATTACTGGGCTGGGTCGCACCCTTTTTATGACCGTCAACAGGAACTGACTGGGCAACTAACATTTTCATTTTTGTGTCTTTCATACGTCTTTGTTCGTGTTCTTGTTCTTCTCTAATTCTATTCTGATGATACTGTAACATTTGTAACATTTGTGAAGGAGTATTAGCTTGCCAAGTGCTTTCGACTTTCAGTACTCTGTTCTTAACCTGGGGCAGGGAATTCTCGACTAATTTCGTTACAAAAAGATGTGGATATGACTCGCTACTTGCTTTCAGGCCGCTATTAATACCAAAACATTTCTCAAATCGGGTATAGAAATCACTAGTGCCTTCATCGGGTTTCTATTTGCAGGCTGAGATTGCACCCCAATCTTCCTTTTTCGTACTTAATAAACGTGGCAATACTTGTACTAACAATCCTGGTAATGCCTTGACTTTGTCTCCAAGCCCTAGGCCTGCAACTCGAGTATTTTCTTTGTTTTCTAATGCAGCCCAATCAATCTTTGCATCTCCCACCTCCCATTCTTTTTCTTTGAGTTTCTCGTAAATACCAGGAGGCAGTAATACTTTCAATATTTTCATAAGGTCTGGATAGGTGTAATCGCCCATTAGTAACATGTCTTTTATTTCACGGTGAAAACCTGCGGGATCTTTGTCATGGCTAGGTACTAATTTTTTCATTTCCAATAATTCTATTTTAGTTATGGGCGTGTACACAAACACGCGTCTAAGCGTATTGTCTGCATTCTGAACTGGGTGCACTTCTCGCAACGGATTCTGTCTGTCTATGTAATACATTTTTCTTTCCATGGCATGTGCTGAATCGGTCTGTGGACACAAGAAGGCACTATATCTGTGTCGATGTTCTAGAATCACTTTAATTAGATCGGTACCTAGACCTCTCCATTTATTCATGAGCAGTTCTGCTAATATATCAAGCAGGGGACCTGGATCGGAATGTTGGCTTCTATGCAATAGGAGTAGGTGTTGTATCATGTATGTACCAGCTAAACGCTGTTCACTCGGTGTCATGTTCAAAAACGTGTGTGCTAACGCATCATCACCATATTTCTCAGAATTGTCAGCCCATTGCACTGCTGACCTGGCTAATTCTTGTTCGTCCATAGAATCGAGTACATGGTACCCCATTCGTTCTCGAAGCCTGTTGTCAGTGGCTTGGAATAAGTGCTCAGGAGTTCTCGGGTTACACATAGCTTCCTGAAAAATTCTTTTACTTTCTGGACGTACTGGACGCATTGAGTTATTATAGGGTCTTCCTTTACCTACATAGGCTATCATTTCTCTAACTGGTAACTGTGTTTGTTCTGCTGTCTCTTCTTGTTCGTTCTCCTCCTCTGAGGATTCAAGTTTGTCTGAATCTATTTCTGGTGGTGGCTGTCTCTTCTCATGCATCTTGGTTATTGCACTTCTGATTCTTCGGTACATATTATCTATACAGGCCTGTTTATCATGATTCCCATCTGCTATATTCTGTCCCCACCTATGGAGTGCTTTTACGTCATCCGGGTTCATACCCGGCCTATCCACTTCTCTTATTAGACAGTTTATAAGAAACCGTAATATCTTGGCTTGAGTATCCACTTTCTGGTAGGCCAATGCCTCCTTAATACTTTCAGGCCCTGCCCCTGTTTGGACAAAATGATATATTTTATCTAGATGATCTACCATTCCAGGTAATGTTAATAAAAAGTTTGTGACTCGTCGCAATCGTACTGATGCGAGCAACATTCTTTCGTCATTCTTTTTACCAGGTACTGGATCATATCTACAGTCTGCAAGACGATCTCCATATATTGTAATATCGGCTGTTCGAGGTGTACGTTGTTGTGCTAGGTCTCTATAAGTCCACCGATGGGTGGGTGGCGGGGTTTGGAAACCTGTCGCCCCTCCGGACGCGCCTCCTGAGGCGCCGGATCCGAAGGGATTCGTTGGGTGTAAAGCAGGGGGATTAGGTCCAGGAAGAGGTGGAAGAACGGCTGGAAGACCAGGAGGAACGGGAGGAGGAGTAGCTTGTCGCGGAGGTGGGGGCTGACCATCTTGGCCGCCAGGAGGAGGTGTGCGTGGCGGTGCGGTATTAACATATTCGGGGGCTACATCGTCTAGATAGGAAGAAAGGAAAATGTCCTTTGCTGTTTTCTGATGCATTTTAGTCGGGAGCAATGGGGGTGGTAGATCTTTCGGTACTTCCGGGGTGGCCTTAGGCAAACCCTCATCCAAAAGAGGATACATACCATTCATAAGGGTGTTTCGTTGTCTATCTACTTGTTCTATTTTTACTCGGATACCTTCCTCAACTAATACGTTTTCTCGGGCCTTTTCAGACTCCTCTCTACTTTTCTCTTCTTTTCTGTGTGCTTTTTCTGTACGTCTATGCGATTCTTTACGCCATAGTTCAATGGCATCTTTCTGTGACTGTCTGGCTTTCTTTTTCCATAATGCTTCTTCTACTCTCATGATGCAATCTGCATCCCATGTCCCAGCAGCGGGCCATCTCTGATTCTCTGCTAGATCTTTAGTGTAGTCCACCCATAAGTCGAGATATAAAACGGCATCTAGGCCGTGCTTGTGGTACATAAAGTACCCTGGAGTGTCCCTAGGTGGAATGGGAACAGCTTCTTCTAGTATCCCTTTTCTAGTTTTTATTTGTCTTAATTTGGAGAATAACGGCATCTTAAAATCCGGCTACTTGGTTCTTACTCAGATATGAACACAATGAACACAATAATCACAATAATGAAGATCGAACAATCACTCATACCACGACATTTAGATAACACATTAAAACATTTCAAAACGAACAACAATAATTAGAATAAAACTTACTAACTACGTGATACTAGATGTACTGCTAAACAGTACAGATACACCGTAAACAGTGCAGACAGGATATACTGCTAAAACAGTACAGATACACTGCTAAACAGTGCAGACCAGGTCTGTGTACCCAAACCTGTCTTGACCGGCACAAACTAATGCGCACGTCTAGATGCGTCCCTAGCAACGGTACTCACCGGGAAGCAGGGAAACAGAAGGCCTCGGAAACTCTGGACTGGACTGGACCGGACTGGGTTCGGACTCGACTCGTGACGCAGATACTTCGGAACTTCGGAACCTGGTGGGCCTCCGTATACCTCGGATCTTGCTCTCTCAGCTAGGCTCTGGTCGGGATCCTCCGCACTCCTCACCGCCTCGTCTGGGTGTTGATCGCAGCCTCAGTCACCTCCGTTGGCCTGAGGGAGATACAGGAAATCCTGCGGGTACGCGTAGTTGTCCGTCCGGCTGTGGCAGGGGGCCAGGCCTGCAACGCACCTCCGGCGCGTGAGATGGGGGAGGGGTCCCTGTTCGAGCGCCAATTATGTGGTAAATTCTAATTACCCATGCTTAATTTATGCAGTAAAGTTCAATAAGAATAACTCAGAAAAATAAGAGGCAAAATCTGTGATATTTGAGGTTTCTCAAAAAGGTTTTATTCCTTAAAAAGGAATTGGGTATTTGGCTCGAGCCAAGGTGGCATACCATTCCGTCACCACATAGGTTCGGGAAGGGACTGACAGACAATACTTTATTGACAATTATTCATATATATAGTCAATGCATTACAGTAAAGGCATATGCAGAAGGCGTAACAGCTGAGAAGAGAGATAAAAATGCTCATACGTAACAGAAAAGGCGTTACAATAGGCGTGCATGAAGGCGTGTACTAGAAACGTCATTTAACATGATGTCACAAGTAGGTGGATCCATAAGAGAATCCTGCAGTGTCAGCAGAAATACATGGCAGAGATGCGCGCGCAGCAGCATGACGTGTGATTGACGTGTAACTGGAGGGTGAAGGGGACTTGACATTTAGCCCTACAAGTGGAGACATAAGTCTGGGATGTCACATCAACCTAATCCCAAATCGTATCTAATATCTCATGTTTAAGGAACTGTATTATCTGGAAGGGAAAGGTCTCTCGGACGGAGGCTATTCTATACTGGTTGTGAGTGCGTGTATAAGCGTCTACGTGTCTGCATGAGATGCGAGGGGGCATGGGCCTACCATGGCAACAGGAGCTACGAATTACTTGCACGGAGACAGTAAGGCCGGGCCCTTTGCTCTGCAGCTTGGGGAATGTTTACTTGAACTACGAGACAGGAATGTATTTTCGAGGAGCGGAGCAGATAATTCGAAGGTTGAATACAGTCTTGGCAGGCAGCAGGCTGAGCTAAGCGCCGTGAGCCGCGCAGGGAGTAAGGCAGAGGTCACGGGTACAGAGGCAGACCAGGCTGAGGCATTCAGAGTCAGAAGGCAGGAAAAGGCTTGATGGCAGAATTCAGGGCCTACTTCGCCTGGGCTGGAAAACGTGTAAGGTATGCCACAAAAAGACGTTGGCATGGCATATTTAGAAACGGAATATTCAACCCGTTCATGGCGGATCTGAAAGAGGACAGGTTAACGTTGGACGCAAATGTATTTGCGTCTTCATAGCTGGCACAGGAGGGAAGTTACATGCACTTCAAGCTAGTACATGGAGACGGTGGGGTACACGTTAGGGAACATTTCTTGACCATAAAATTTATATTTCCTCACACCAAAAGGGATGCAAGATGGCCGAGCCAGGAGCGTCCAACCAAGTGGCTCAACCATCAGGAAACCACCATCCCAGCATCAAAAAGATGCCTGGGATGGGTGACTCCCGCAAGTGTTCGACCGCGTTCCCGATACGACCCAGCAGTAAATCAAGACCTGAGGTTTTTCTTGCCTGACTTTATCAATCTTCATTGGAGAAGTATTAAGTAATCAATAATAAATAATGTCTCCTTGATCCACAGTACCATCCCAGGACACTGCATGTATCATCACCAAAGACATCAGTGATAGCACAAACTGTCACATTATGAATTATAGCCATGTTGAGAGTAACACAAAATAGGGCTATTTGTTTCTAAGGTTCAGCTGTGCGCAGAAAGGGACGCAATGCTAGTTCTTTTTTTTAAAGGGCTACGTCTCATTCCATGCACTTTCTCAGCACTTAGCAGTGTCTTCATATTCAGGCCGTTTACACTGAAATTCCAATCAACCTTCCTCCCCTCATCCCCAAAATCAAAAATGCAAAGTGTGAGCACTTCTTGAAGTCTGGCTGCACCTGAACTCTGCACTTCAATTTTTCCAGACGTGTCAAGACATGTAAGTCGTGAGCCTGAGAGACACATTGTTTTGCTAGTTTGTGCTTTATGGAGGTGTGGAGCTTTTCCTGAAGGTATTCTCTCTGTTAATAGGTGGAGATGAGATTTCAGCATAAAATACTGCTGTGGGGCTCTCTTAAATGTGTGCCTTTTTCTTGAAAAAAAGTCTACTGTAAACTTGCTTTGAATTGTGATAAGCAGGACATAAGTCGGGTTGTGGTCGCCGGTGAATGGAGATCCACAATACTTTTAGGGAGTGGTCACTGTTTCCCTCAGTCCAAGGAATTGAGCCTGAGAGTTCCCTTTTCAGGACTCACCTGTGAAAGCGTATGTGTTCCTCACTTGTGAGCGGTATTGTTTACAATAAAGGCCTTGGCGCCCACCCGTTGGTTACCATTTGTTGGCTTAATTGTGTCACTTTCTTCGCTACTTCTGAAATTGACCGGGCATCACTTCCTTTTTTTCTGTGGAGCATGGCCCAAGTATAGATTGCTTCCTCTCGATTTGTTTCTGTCGGCTGGTCACGCTGTGATGAGGTATGCGTTTCAGAAAGCAGTTCTCGTGCTGCTTTCTTCATTTGTTGTGTTTTTAAACATATTTTGGGGCATTGTTTATCTACACCGGCACCTTTTGGCTTACTTGTACTTGGATTAAGTTGTTATAACGTATAAATGCTACACTAAAAACACATGCACACCTTCTTTTGCCACCATACGCTTTTCGTTGCCTTCCAGGCATCCATCCCCATTATGCCTCATGCCTTTGTGTTGATCTTAAGTTTGGTTACTTGCTTAAGCTGATTACACCCACAACTGTACTACGCTATGCCACTCTATTCTACTCCACTCTATCCCACTCCACTCTACACCACTCTATGCCACTTCAATTTACGCCACTCCACTTTATGCCACTCCACTTTAAGCCTCTTCATTATCCACCACTCCCTTGAATGCCACTTCAATCTGTGCCACACCACTCTGTGCCACTCCACTATAAGCCACTCTACTTTACACCACACTATGCCACTCCATTCTTAGCACCCTACTCTACCCTACTTGACTCTATGCCACTCCAGTCGTCTCTATGCCAGTCCACTCAACTCAGCTCTACTTGATGCCAATCTATTCCATGCCATTCTAGTCTAAGCCACTCCACTCTACTCTATACAAATCTACTCTATACCACTGCACTTCACACCACTCCACTCTATGCTACTCCATTCTATGCCACACTGCTTCACTCATCTCTAAGCCTCCCTACTCAACGCCACACACTACTAACTTTAGCCATGCTGAAACACAGCTGTACTGCTGTTTAACATGGCGGAAAGACATTGGAATATTCAATGGCTCTCACATATGCGAAACCTCTTGGCTTTTCCAATGCTTTTTAATGTGAGGCTGCACAATGGAAGCTCAGGCAGTGCCAACACATTTGTTTGATTTTTGTAGTGTCTCTTCGGACACGTTTTTCTTGCCGAATCACATCAGTTGTGTGCTCTGCATGTGTTACATAAACCCCAATTTAACTCTTATTGTTTATAGGAAATAAAGGCGTATTTAGCATCTCGCTTTATTTTGAGAGGTGCGTCTGTTTGTGTTACTTAATATTGTAATGCAAATCTGCACCGATTCTATAGGACTCCGGTCAGCTTGCACAGAATGGGGCTCCGGGAGGATGCTCGTTGCTGGAGATGTAGGCACTCCCCCGCTACGTTTCTGCACATGTCATGGTCATGCAGCGAACTGGTGAACTATTGGTCAACAGTGTTTGAGACCATTAACAAGATCGTTGGTCGTGCTGATGCCCCGTCCCCTGAGTTAGCGATCCTAGGATATGTGAAACACACTATACCCGCATTCAGGAAATTACACGCTATGCTACTGTTGTATGCCAAAAGACAGGTTGCAGTACATTGGGGGAGGTGGAAAGCGCCTTCAGTCAAGAGCTGGCTGGCTGATGTAACATATGGGCACACGCAACTGGGCACCTTTTGGGAACTGATGCTGCCCACTTCCAGACCACGTGACATCTGGGAACCATTCCTCCAATGGCAGCGGGAGAATCAATGTGATAGCGGGCCTGATGGAGATGTTGGTGATTGAGTGGATCATTTATTAACCCCTTCGATGCTGATGACGAGCTCAGCTCGTCATCAGCCACGGGGGGCATGTGCGGATGACGAGCTGAGCTCGTCATCTTACGCGGCTTTTAGAAAAAAGCTGCGTAGGGGAAAAATAACCGCCGCAGCGATGGGGTTAACTTCGTGCTGCATTGTGATGAGTGTTGTGCTGGGTGAGGGCTCCCTGTTGGGCGGGATATGTAGGTTGGGACTTGGACTATCGACTTACGCTTCTGGAAATGTTTGTCCTGTACTCTGCTGAAGCTTTAGTTATGTGAATTGACGACCTGCTGTGGTGCGGACTGCGGACAATTGCAGCTATTTGAAAGTATGTACTGTGTTCCCGATGTTAACACAAAGTTATGCTATGCTTTTTACTTCTAACTATCATGCAATGTCTGCACTTGGTTACAGTATTGTAAATGTACATTGACTGGCAAATTGAGTTTGTTTACTGTTGTATACGGTATTGAAAATGCCAATAAAAAATAAATAAAAAAATAAAAAATATTGTAATGCAAGAATCTGCTCTTCAAATGTCACCTGGTCCTCTCCCCTACTTGCCTAATGAACCTTGCCCTGTTGCGAGACTCATTAAAAGTCCCAGAACAGCAAGAGGATAAATGACATTGTTATGCTACAAATACATCTTTAGAGCTGGACCAGTTTGGGGGCAGAAACTAGGATCTTTTCTCAAAAACAGTTTTAAGTTTTCATACCTTTCTTTGTTTCCTTGATTCTTTCTTTCTTTCTTTCTTTACTTAATTTATTTGGTTCATAATAAAAAGACAAACCATAAAAACACATACATTTATTTATTTATTTTATTTAACAGATTTGTAAAGCGCATGGCTGCCCGTGAGCGTCCCAGCGCTAGTGATAGATCAGAAGAGGTTGAGGGGAGGTGAATTAGGGAAATAGCCAGGTCTTAAGTGATTTGCGAAATGAAAGAGGGTTGGGATGTCTGGGGGCAGTGTGTTCCAAAGCTTGGAGGCATTGTAAGTAAATAGTCGGCCTCCAGAGCGGGCCTTCCTAATCCTAGGTACTGCTGCCAAATTGGAGTGTGAGGAACGAAGGGTTCTGTTAGTTTTGTAAGGGACAATTAGGTCCTTTAGGATGGGAGGGGCCTTTCTGTGCAGGATTTTATGGGTGGTGCACAGAGCTTTAAAATGCACCCTTTCTTGGATGGACAGCCAGTGTAGTGATGTAAGGGCTGGTTTGGTATACACCTGTTACAACGCAACTTTTACAACTACCTACTATTACAACGCAACTTTTACAACGCATACCATTACAACGCATTGCGCTGGGGGGCGCTCTAGGATAGGGAATAAGTATAATTTACTATCCAACACCTTCCCTAGTGTCCACGGGGACTGGAGTTAGAATAGTAAATTATACTTACCACTATCCAGCACCTCTAAGCGCTATGCGTTGTAATGGTATGCGTTGTAATGGTCGCGTTGTAATGGTAGGTAGTTGTAATGGTATGCGTTGTAACATGGTACATCCGCTGGTTTGGCTGAACAGCGGCTGTGTGTCCCCGTGAGAAGACGGGCGGCAGTGTTTTGCACAGTCTGGAGTTTTGCCAGCACCTTGCTGGGGGCCCCTAGGTACAAGGCATTGCCATAGTCCAAACGGGACACCACAAGGCCCTGGATCAGTAATTTTTGAGATTGTGCAGGGAGCAAGGGGAGGATTTTTCTGGAGGTCCGTAGGAGACCATAGCAAGTTCCAGCCGTTTTCCTGGCTTGGGTAGAGAAGTTGAGGCCCTCGTCCAGCCAGATCCCTAGGCTCTTAATTTCGCGTTTAGGGGTAGATGTATGCCCATACAGGGAGGTCACAGGGACTCGGGCGGAAATATGACTGGTTGCCCAGGACCATAACCTCAGTTTTTTCGCTATTAAGCTTGAGGTGGGAGATGTCCATCCATTTGGTTATGTCACCAAGACAGGTGTAAAGATTGGTGGGAGGGTGGTCTTGCTGACTAAGGGATACCACCAGCTGGATGTCGACCGCGTAGGTTAATAGCTTGATTCCAAATGGAGCGACGATCTTCTCAAGGGGGGACATGTATACGTTAAAAAGGGTCGGGCTCAGGGATGAGCCCTAAGGGACACCACAGTGTATAGATGTTGACTTGGAGATGAAATTACCGTCCGCTACCTGGAAAGAATGGTCACTCAAGAAGGATTCCAGCCAGGACAGGGCGGGCCCTGAGATACCTAGGTCTTTAAGCCTGTGGACCAGTTTGGGGTGGTTGACGGTGTCGAAGGCCACACTAAGGTCCAGGAGGATCACTGCCACTGATCCTCCTGCGTCAATGATCTTTCTTGCTTCTTCGACCACCGCCAACAACGCGGTCTCCGTGCTCTGGCCTGGTCTAAAGCCCGTCTGTGAGGGTTTCAGGAGGCCATTAACTTCGAGGTAGTCGGAAAGTTGACGATTGACATATTTTTCAGCGACCTTACTGACACCTGGCAGTAGGGAGATCGGCTGAAAATTACTTAGCTCCAAGGGATCTAAGTGAGGTTTCTTGATCAGGGCTTTAATGATTGACTTTTTCCAGCTCGGCGGGACAATACCATGCGAGAGAGAGGTGGTAATCAGATTCGCCAAAAGAGGCAGAATGGTTGGGGCAATTGTTTTTAGGATATCAAAAGGTGCAGGGTCCAGTGGAGGTCCACTTTTAATTGATTGAAGTATTGGAGAAAGCGTATCTACTGTCGTGGGAACGAACCGAGTCAGCTGGGGCTCCGGGGCCTGGGATACAGATCTGGGCAGGTTATGAGGGGAGGGGTTGTCTGGTGTTTGAAGGGGAAGGCAGTTGAGAATTTTTTTAATCTTGGAGTCAAAAAATTCGGCTAATTCGTTGCACAGGCTGACCGAGGGTTCCACAGGGGAGGGAGGATCCGTGGTTTTTAGGAGTTTTTTTGCGATTTGGAAGGTCTCCCTAGATGAATTGGCAGATAGCCTGATTTTTTCTTCAAAAAAGTTGGACTGTGCAGCTTTGAGGGCCTTTCTATATTCGAGGATCATATGTTTATATTCTAGCTTCTTGATGGGGTCAAAGTTTTTTCGCCACTCTCTTTCGGTTTTCTTGCAGAGCTTTTTTACAAGACGTACTTCCTCGGTGAACCAGGGCAAGGTGATTTTATCTCCAGGTTTGCAGGTAGATTTTTTCGGGAGAGTTTTATCCAGTGTCTCTTGAATCCACTTTGAGAACTCGGAGTCAGCTATTGTGGGATCAGAGACTAATGATGGGGAGGAGAGCTCCAGATTGTACTTCCATTTTTCCGGGTCTAATTTAGCCCAGGGGCGTGTAGGTTTGCTAAGTGGAGGTCTGGGGCGGAAGAAGGTGGAGAACCGCCAGTTCAGCGATATTAGGAAGTGATCTGACCATGGTATCGGAGTGGGACCTAAGATTGTAAGGTCAGGGATGTTGGAAAAAATAGGGTCCAAGAGGTGCCCTAGCGTATGGGTGGGAAGCAGACTTTCCAGTTTAAGTTGATGGGTTTCAAGATCTAGTAGCAGATCCGAAGCTAGTTTATCTTCCCCCTTATCAAAATGGATATTAAGATCTCCTAAGATCATAAAGTTAGAGTGGGTGGCAACCAGTGTGCCTGAATGTTCCAGAAGTGATCTACAGAATTGTCCTATAGGGCCCGGCGGGCGGTAGATAAGAAGTCCAGAGAGAGATTTACATGAGGAGACTTGAATCAAAAATAGAACATTTTCGCAGTCAGAGAGGGGGCTGCCTTGCAAACGGCAGGAGAGATGGTCCCTATAGATTATAGCGATACCCCCACCCTTCCCTTTTAATCGGTCTACATGTTGAATAAGAAAGCCTGGTGGGAGAGACTTAATGATGTCTGGGTCTGAGTCTGGTCCTAACCATGTTTCTGTCAGGAAGAGGATTTCCAACTGGAGGTCTTCTAGGATTCGGTAGATTTTTTTCAGCATGTTTTGGAAGCGATCTACAATTGACTAGGGCCATACGTATTGAGGTGGAAATAGCTCGCAAAGGCTCATTCAACTTAAGCCTATAAGGGCAGTGCCGGCAATGGTTGGAGGGACTATCTCCTGACATAGAATGTAAGCAGGGGGATGCTACCTTCTGTCTCATGTGCACCAGAGCTTCTCTGGAGTATTTGAATGAGAATTGGTGAAATCCTCCCGTGGCCCCGGGCTCTGAGCTCTGCCTAGCACGAACGGGCGCAGACAGGCTTACCTCTGGCGCACCTCTGAGGTATGAAGAGCAATTAGACAAATAGTTACAAATATAAAAATATTTAAAAAACATAGATGTGAGAAGTTGGCCTGATGTATGATGTCCACAATTCTGTGGGCACCTTGTATCAGTCCAAACAATCCCTTATGGTGGTGGTTGTAAAGTCAACCTTATAGACAAGCTATCCTAGTGGTAGCATGGACCAGCAGTCTTAGGCTAAACTCAAGAGGGCATGTGAAGCCAGCTGTTTTACCATATGCAATCCTGTAATATCAAATGAAAGGACAACACACAAGTTATATATTATGAAAATATATGTATTTATTACTAGAATAATCCTCTGTACTCTTTATGAGTATAGAAGCACAAGCGTTTAAACAAAAGCACAGTTAAACATTCAAAAGTTGCACAATTTTGGATAGGCCCGGTTGCCACTCAAACCATATACTAAAATAGTGGTATAAGTACCACCTCTCGAACAATGGTAAGGCCTAGGGCATTGTGAATCACTGGGGCTACTCGGGACTAGCAGTGATGAAGTCGGGAGAGGCCCGCGGGACACGGGTGCAGTGCCTAAAGCACACGCATGCACCAATGCAAAGTCAATGGCGCGTAAAAGTTAAAGAGTTACTGATTTGGAAGTCTTCCGACTGGACTAGAATTACCACACTTAAAACTAGGACACTAGAGGTGTAAACCACTACAGGAGCACCGTTGTTAGTTCGTTACCTCACCCACAGGAAGCGGGTGCATAGGTGCCAAAGTGTGTCGGGTTTCGTCGTGTAGATCCATGGAGCCTGGTGATGAAGATGCTGATGGCTGCCGGAAGGGAAGAGTCCAGTTGGATCTAAGGGTGGATCGAAGATGTAGAGTACCTGAAAGCAGAGGAGACAGAGTCTGGGTCACTAGCCAGTGACCAGGATGGAACCAGGAAGGAACCAGGCAATGTCGGGCGCAATCAGGTGATTGTCATGAAGCTTGTCTCCGCTGCCACGTGGACTCTGGGGCATCAACGATGACCAGGAGTAGAGCACGAGCTGTCCCACAGAGGCTCTCACTGTCGGCGGTGTCGGCTTCCGGATCAGAGGTAACAAGCCTTGGCAAGTGCAACCCACGCAGGATTGGAAGATTGCTTCTTACTCAGAACAGCAAGGTCAGAGCGGTGGCTCCTTTTCAGGGCAGCAAGGGCAAATCTGGAGCAACCAGACTAGCAGTGTAAATTTCAAGGTTCGTCAGTTCTGGGGCCACTAGCCAACGGGCAAGCGACCGGACCAACGCGTCAAGCAGAAAAATGCAAAAGGGCCCCACGCAGCACTCGATGAGTGTGGAGGGGAGATCTTCAGTGCACCAACTGCTCGGGGCTGAGGCTTCTCAAACCTCAATGCACAGCTTCGAGGGTGCCTCAGAAGCTGCACGGTCAGCACTTTGCAGTCTTTCCAAGATGGCCGGCTCCACGCTCCACGTCACCTCCACAGGTCTCAGATTCACTTGGACTGTGGATCAGGCTATTAGAAGTCAGGGAAGCTGGGTCTTGTTGATCTCTGTTGCTCGAGTACTGGTGGGAACTGCAACAAAGCAAACCGTTGGGCGCTGGATGGTCCCTGTTTGCACAGGGTGGTCACTCTTTGACCACAAGGGAGATTCTTCAGTCTTCCACGTCGAGTGGGATGTCGAAGGGTCCAGAGTTCGGTATCAAAGTTTCGTTCAGCATAATCTAAGGCTCCTGGGCACAGCTCCTACCTTTATTCCAAATCAAGGGGCTGCATTACCTGCTACGTCCGTCCTATGGGTGGAACCCAGGAAGGGGGTGGTTACACCCCTTTCCCTTTGTCCAGTTTCGCGCCAGAGTGGGGACTGGAGTGTCCCAGCACCGGTTTGAACTGCACTATGCACGGGAATTCTTTCTGCTCCCCAGGCAGTGTCTAGTTTCATTCAACCCTCCCTGCTACAATCCACTAGCTCCTGTCTGGGGTGGTGTAACACCTCCCTGTGACAGGATATCTATTGTCCAGGCCTCCCCTGCTGGAGTTTCGGTCAGCAGCAGGAGGCCAGACTCGTGTCTGTGGCAGCAGCGTCCATTTTGTGATGCTGGGGCTTTGGTTAGATTTAACCGCGTTTAGTTAAAGTAACATGTCTTCTCCCTCTAGAAGGGTGGAATGCTACCCCCATCGCCAGGACTGGCAAGGGGGTAGTATTCCAAAGCGTATGACACCTTACATGACATGTTTTGATAAAGCCAAACCAGAGTTAGCAAATAACCGTGAGGATTATAATGCACTTAAGAGTATATGATATGGCAATATCCCGGAACAGCTAAGGGAATTGGTCCCGACAGTTGCAGACAGGCTCAGCTCATGCTAGAGCACCATCTCACATAAAACCAAGCACTCTGCCTCCAGGATTGTTAAGGCCTGCCATAGGAGTGACTTATAGGTATATATATGTCCAGATATAGGTGTAGATATAGGTATACTATATCTAAGCAAGGGGTCATTACACGACCTTGCCCCAGCTGAATGATCAGCCAGTTGTGTCAGTTTGGATAGCCAGCCAGGGGTGGCAAAAGATATGCTGCAGCCCCTGGTAGGCCTTGGATACACCTATGCCCTGGGCACCTATAGTGCACTGTACAGGGGCTGATAAGGTGAACCAATGTCCAATTGGGTATGTACCTAAAGTACATGGATGTGAATTTAGCGAGAGAACAGCAGGCTGTGGGTCTGATTAGCAGGCCCACAGCCACATTAAGTCGAAAACCAGTGAAGCAAAAAGCAAAAATCTGGGGTGACCATAGGAAAGCAGACCCTACTCTCCTACAATAGATAAGAAAGTTTATATAAAACGAGGCCTGGGCATAAAATTCGCTCCGCTAACAGAGTTTTTGGAGTTTTGGCCACTCTGTGTTCCGCATAGAGCGCGGATTTCTGAAAAACTCTGCGTTGTGGCGCAGGACAGAGTTTTTACTTTTGCACAGCTTGCCAATGTTAAGTTGGTGAGTGCAAGCCAGGAAAATTGTATGCTAGGCCTTCTCCTGGTGAAATTTCTCAACTCGGGCAGTCGCCGCAGATGGCTACCCCTCGCGTTGAGAAACCTGCCGAACCTCGCCCAGCCCTATATCAAACACTGAATAGTTGCACATTTCTTGCATTTCATACCAAAATAAAACTTTTTTTTTGCCACAGAGAAATGTTCCCAGTACAGTTGAGGGGAAGGAAAAATGTGAAAACTGGAAGCTGCATTCTATTCGACATCTATGAATTCTGAAGGCTTTTAAATCAGTTTGGAATCTGGGTGCACTGCCTGTTCATACGCACAAAGGTTTCGAAATAATATTATCTCAGGTGCAAATCAGCGAGTGGACAAACCTTTAACCACTCGGATTGAGTAGACAAACTACCACTTATCTGACTAACTGGGTTGCCGATGCACTCAAAACACAGTAAAATAAATTGTTAAGTAACAATAAAACAACACTTTAGCAACATAAATGACAGAAGTATTTCAACAGAGCTCTAATGAAGGGTGAATCGTGGGGTCTTTAATGAAGTATACAGCCAGCCGACACGTGTTTCATCGCACTTGCGATTACTCAGGGCTGAAACAAACAGATAATTGACAATAGAGAATGTGTCTCGTATGGATACAATTACAATTAGACCTCGGTGTGTGGTCTGTACATACTTATTTTTAGCTTCTACTGCAGTGAACATACAATAATTCACCTTTTATAGTCTCAGTGCCACCACAACACATCCGTGTCGAAAGTGTGTTGAATGCCGATATTATTAGTCGACGTGTTGGTGACTGGTGAGTTTGTGCTGACACGGTGGTGGAACCTGAATATTCTTCTTGAGACGACTGATATATAACGTCATAATTGTCGTAGCGGAAAAAGTGTTCTATCCGTGTACGACTCATTCATACTACATGCTTGGTGAGTGATGAAAACTGTGACTCAATGCACAGAAAGGACACATACCTAGATGGCTGTGTCAAAGTCAGAAGGTCTGTATATTCAACATAAGGGATGAACAAGAACAAAAAGGGAAAAATCTCATCACTAAATGTCATAGTCACAAATAATGAGGCAAGAAACACAAAAGTAGTGAGGCTGTAAAAACAAAGGAATGGAAGCTCACCGCTCAGCTGTTGATAATTCCGACCCAGCCGGGCCCGTGACCGATGGTACTCGGTATGAGTATATACGATGCAGGGTAAGGTTCTCGATTCTGTAACTAGACCAAATGTATTGAGTCACTATCCGTAAGTTGGAATCTAATTGTTTCGAGCTTAAATAAATGGTCATCTGAATTGTGAATCTGGTACCAAAGCTTATATAAGGAATGTGAAAATCAAAAAGAACATTGTAACCGATTGTTAACGGGCATGATCAACTTGTAGACACTTTCGACCCCTACCCCAAATTACCACTAGGGTAAATAACATATTCGTTGAGGTAGGATCAGGGATATCCTTCACAAACAGTATTTAGTAGTTTGAAAAAGACTTACATGTCAGAACTATCGCTGGTTCTATGAAGCTCGGAGGTCACAATATTTAGCAGTTCCAAATTTGTAGAAAGGCGTCGAACAGGGTGCTGTTCTGAAAAGATTAGGGGCCCCGGTAAGAGTTTGCCCAATTTATACTATAAACGACAGGAAAGTCACTGGGGTAAAGGATTTAATTGGCTTACCAACTCAATGGTTTCGATCCTCGTTTTTATGCCGAGTATGGCTCCAAAAACGACGGGGAACCCCAAGCTGAAATGACACCAAATTTTGATGGGGTCAAACTCCCCGTGCAATTCAAAATGTTCAATTCCTTGTAAGGAATGTCAGACACGATATTGGTTCTATCTTTCTTTCTTACCTGTGTAAAGCTGTGGAGCGGCGTGTAGCGCGTCCTGACCTCCGAGCTGTGTTCCTGTTTGGACACGTGACCGGGTCTCTCAAGACGTTATATACGTCACTGCGCTACGTGTCCGGTCGACTAGACCGGTGTGTTTGTTATGGTCACGTCCATGTTGGGTTCACAACTGAGCCCAAATATTATTCCTTGTTAAGCGCTAGTGGGATGATGCTGATAATCAATGATCGCTATTCTGACGCTCATATTTGTTGGATGGTCAATGGATCGTGTTACGATGTTAGAGAAAGGAAAGAAGATCTCGGTGAACCTCCAGGTGAACTGGATTGTGAGCACCGTGAATCAACATGGTCAATCTCCCGGTGCATATCCCAGTCATACGTGAATATAAAATACATTCAATTATCAAATCCGAATCACGATCATAGTTGTCTATTTACATATATGACATCCATTAATCTCAGAATTATGTGTTCAGAAAGTCATGAACAAGAGTATAGTAGAGTACAGGAGAGTTATCATAACATGAAGGATTGGCAATTTTTCATAAGTAATGTAACCTATTGACAAACACAGATCTACATACAGTGCGGATGTGTTACAGTATTATATCTACGGTTTACATATTCATTGCTCAATCTCCCAGGAAATATTGCATCTCCTGGTCATAATTGAGTCCTAGTTCTACCGACTTCAGACGCATGATCCAAGTTGCCTCAGTGCGTCTGAGTCTCAGTTCACTGTTTCCACCTCTGATTCAATGCCAAAGAATTTGACCATCTTGTTGGTCTTGTCTTTCTGGCAGGAGGCTACATGTAGGGCTACGGGGTATTTAGGATCACAGTTCAATATTGCCCTTATATGTTCCATCATTCTCTCTTTGATTTGTCTGATGGTGCTTCCCACGTAAACCTTTCCACATTCCGGAAGAGTCTCACCAAGCATTGGGGTTTATTGAAATCAGAGAGAGCTCTGACTAATCACATTACAGACAGACCTCAAATTTCTTTTAGAAGAGGCAACACACTAAGGAGCAAATTGAGTCCTACTGTGCCTCGAGACACAATATGCACTACTTGGATGACACAACATAGCCAAGGTTTTTACAAATGCGGATTCTGCAGCATGTGCAAATGGGCCAAACATGGCACAACTCAATTTATTGGTCCAGATGGTGTTTCCTTCGTCATTAAGAACAACATTAATTGTACAACTAGATTTGTGATTTACATTATAGAATGTGAATGTGGAAAGTTTTAAGTGGGAAGCACCATCAGACAACTCAAAGAGAGAATGATGGAACATATAAGGGCAATATTGAACTATGATCCTAAATACCACGTAGCCCTACATGTAGCCTCCTGCCAGAAAGACAAGACCAACAAAATGGACAAATTCTTTGGCATTGAAACAGTCCATCAGGACGTCAGAGGTGGAAACCGTGAACTGAGACTCAGACGCACTGAGGCAACTTGGATCATGCGTCTGAAGTCGGTAGAACTAGGACTCAATTATGACCAGGAGATGCAATATTTCCTGGGAGATTGAGCAATGAATATGTAAACCGTAGATATAATACTGTAACACATCCGCACTGTATGTAGATCTGTGTTTGTCAATAGGTTACATTACTTATGAAAAATTGCCAATCCTTCATGTTATGATAACTCTCCTGTACTCTACTGTACTCTTGTTCATGACTTTCTGAACACATAATTCTGAGATTAATGGATGTCATATATGTAAATAGACAACTATGATCGTGATTCGGATTTGACAATTGAATGTATTTTATATTCACGTATGACTGGGATATGTACCGGGAGATTGACCATGTCTATTCACGGTGCTCACAATCCAGTTCACCTGGAGGTTCACCGAGATCTTCTTTCCTTTCTCTAACATCGTAACACGATCCATTGACCATCCAACAAATATGAGCGTCAGAATAGCGATCATTGATTATCAGCATCATCCCACTAGCGCTTAACAAGGAATAATATTTGGGCTCAGTTGTGAACCCAATATGGACGTGACCATAACAAACACACTGGTCTAGTCGACCGGGCACGTAGCGCAGTGACGTATATAACGTCTTGAGAGACATGGTCACGTGTCCAAACAGGAAGACAGCTCGGAGGTCAGGACGCGCTACACGCCGCTCCACAGCTTTACACAGGTAAGAAAGAAAGATTGAACCAATATCGTGTCTGACATTCCTTACAAGGGATTGAACATTTTGAATTGCACGAGGAGTTTGACCCCATCAAAATTTGGTGTCATTTCAGCCTGGGGTTCCCCGTCGTTTTTGGAGCCATACTCGGCATAAAAACGAGGATCGAAACCATTGAGTTGGTAAGCCAATTAAATCCTTTACCCCAGTGACGATCCTGTCGTTTATAGTATAAATTGGGCAAACTCTTACCGGGGCCCCTAATCTTTTCAGAACAGCACCCTGTTCGACGCCTTTCTACAAATTTGGAACTGCTAAATATTGTGACCTCCGAGCTTCATAGAACCAGCGATAGTTCTGACATGTAAGTCTTTTTCAAACTACTAAATACTGTTTGTGAAGGATATCCCTGATCCTACCTCAACGAATATGTTATTTACCCTAGTGGTAATTTGGGGTAGGGGTCGAAAGTGTCTACAAGTTGATCATGCCCGTTAACAATCGGTTACGATGTTCTTTTTGATTTTCACATTCCTTATATAAGCTTTGGTACCAGATTCACAATTCAGATGACCATTTATTTAAGCTCGAAACAATTAGATTCCGACTTACGGATAGTGACTCAATACATTTGGTCTAGTTGCAGAATTGAGAACCTTACCCTGCATCGTATATACTCATACCGAGTACCATCGGTCACGGGCCCGGCTGGGTCGGAATTATCACCAGCTGAGCGGTGAGCTTCCATTCCTTTGTTTTTACAGCCTCACTACTTTTGTGTTTCTTGCCTCATTATTTGTGACTATGACATTTAGTGATGAGATGTTTCCCTTTTTGTTCTTGTTCATCCCTTATGTTGAATATACAGACCTTCTGACTTTGACACAGCCATCTAGGTATGTGTCCTTTCTGTGCATTGAGTCACAGTTTTCATCACTCACCAAGCATGTAGTATGAATGAGTCGTACACGGATAGAACACTTTTTCCGCTACGACAATTATGACGTTATATATCAGTCGTCTCAAGAAGAATATTCAGGTTCCACCACCGTGTCAGCACAAACTCACCAGTCACCAACACGTTGACTAATAATATCGGCATTCAACACACTTTCGACACGGATGTGTTGTGGTGGCACTGAGACTATAAAAGGTGAATTATTGTACGTTCACTGCAGTAGAAGCTAAAAATAAGTATGTACAGACCACACACCGAGGTCTAATTGTAATTGTATCCATACGAGACACATGCTCTATTGTCAATTATCTGTTTGTTTCAGCCCTGAGGAATCGCAAGTGCGATGAAACACGTGTCGGCTGGCTGTATACTTCATTAAAGACTCCACGATTCACCCTTCATTGGAGCTCTGTTGAAATACTTCTGTCATTTATGTTGCTAAAGTGTTGTTTTATTGTTACTTAACAATTTATTTTACTGTGTTTTGAGTGCATCGGCAACCCAGTTAGTCAGATAAGTGGTAGTTTTTCTATTCGACATCTGTCAAAGTTGCTCCAGTGTTAAACTATCGGCCATCCATGACCTTTCAGCCGACCACATGTTGCATTCTGGGGCTTGTGGTTTTGCCTTTAACTATTCCATTTGTGTCTCAATATTGCAACACACAGGGAGATGTTGGCTAAGAAGCCAGGCCTGGCTGAAGGTGTCACACGTGACATGGAGCCACTTGGCTGTTAATGTTAGTTGGAGCAGCCAAGTCAACTTTTAAGTAACTACACACAAGTCAGGCGCACACCTGCTAACGCCTTCAAAACGGCTCTTAATATGTGCGGATGCCACAATCCCAACCTTGGTGTTGCATCAGTTGACACGGTTGAGAACCACCACTGAGACTGCTGCTCCACCTTGATTAAACTTGTAGTTTTGACATCAAGTGAGGGATAGTGGAGGCCTATGACCTAACCCTGACATCACTTCCTGTGATGTAATTCCGCATGTCGCTGATTGCCTATGCTAATTAGTCCCACTGCCATTGTGCACTGGTATATTTATTAACACATTTGACTAATAAAGCTCCTCGTAAATTAAACACCTTGCTCTGTCCTTTGGTGTTAAATGAGGAAAGGAGGAGCCGTCCATGCAGTGACTTAAATGCACACTATGTAACCATGACGCCCCAGGTGAATCCCGGCTTCCCTGATTTACCAATTTGTGTGATCTTGGAGAATTAATTCACTCCCCCTTGCCTTTTTTCCTTGAGAAGCACATTTTCAGTTAGTCAGTCAGTTAGTTCCCCTCAGGGTGTGTGCTGCGTGAGAACCTCTGGAGGCCAGTAATGACTGACTGTCTCACTCACAGCCCCTCTGTGTGGAGAAGGATGATGGGCTTTAGGAAGGTTTCCACAATCATGTTTAGAGCCTTTTATTTCTAATAAATGTCAGGGAAGGTAACTATATAATGTAACATGCTAAAGCGAATCACTTCTGTTGGTGCACGTCAGATATGTCAAATATTTTGATGGCTCGGCTCTTGATCTGGCTCGGCTCTCACCATGAATGTGATGTATTTTTCACCTCTATTCTCGGCACCTGTAAGAAGACAGTGCGCAGTTAAATACGAAATAATATGGACTGATTTATGTTGTTAAACAACCAATAAAATCTTTAACACGCTTTTCTCTCCTTTCCTTGAAACTTTGAGTTACTGTCTTGAGTATTTTGTTGTTGAATTGAGTTGATAGGTTTTTGTCAGGCTCTGTGTCACTGTGGTATCCGTTCACACTATCATACCACTTTGAACAGTAATACTGTGCCGCGTCTGTGATCTTGGCATCTTTTATAATGAGCTGGTACCCGGTTCCCGCGCTGTTCACTGCGGCAGTGAAGTGGTCAGATGACACCCCGGGGCCATATGTAGGGCCGCTAAAGGAGTGATAGCGACTCAGAATGAACTGTGGGGCTTCTCCTGGGGTCTGTCTGTAGAAAAGTACATAATTGGTGTCTTTCACCCCAACCTCACAGCCAATCGTGGCCCTTTGTCCGAGGCTGACCTCAACCGTGGGAGATATCAAAGGTTTCTGAGCCTGAGCATCTGAAAGAGAGAGAAGAAATACAACATTTTATGAATACATAAGGTGAACTCAAGCATAATTATATTTTACGGCTGCCCCAAAACAGGCAAACACACTTCAGATCCTGCATACTTACAGGGTGTCCACAGCAGGACACAGAAGGCCAGGGTCTGCAGCAGCCTCATTCTTTCAGGTCCTGGGGCACCTTTCTGGACCTCGAGCACAGAGATGTACAAAATGCGAAGTCTGAGAAGCTTAATATATGCATCAGTCCCCCAGGGGGACCGAGAGGCAGGTATGCAAATATGAAATGCACTTAACACATCACTGGACCGAAACAGGAACACAGAAACTGACTTTATTCACAGATTTTATTTAAGGTGTTGCTGCCTGCACGTAGGAAATTGTTGCTGCTTTCAATATGTGTAACATTTTTTTAACAATGTATTAATTACATGTACATTTTTTCACAAGTTTGTCAATGTTGTAATTATTTCCGATGCTTGTGAATGGCCAAACCCCTCCTGTTTTTAAAGTATTATACACAGCTTTCGTTAAACTGCAAAGTGACAAAACCCTCTTTGATAATGTTGTGGAAACTCTAACATTTGTGACTCACAAACTCTAGAGAGAACCAGAGTAGACTACCTGCAGGTGTGGGTGTAGTAATGACACAAGACGTTTAAGATGCCCCTTCACAGAACACTACAACTTCTCACTACACCTTCACACTACACCTTCACACTACTCCTTCACACTATTTCACACTACAACTTCACACTACTCATTCACACTACACCTTCACACTACTCCTTCACACTACACCTTCACACTACACCTTCACACTACTCCTTCACACTACACCTTCACACTACTCCTTCACACTACTCCTTCACACTACTCCTTCACACTACACCTTCACACTACACCTTCACACTACTCCACACTACTCCTTCACACTACACCTTCACACTACACCTTCACACTACTCCTTCACACTACTCCTTCACACTACACCTTCACACTACACCTTCACACTATACTTGTCCCTTCCTCTCCTCTGGACTCTGGAGACTCTTCCAGCCAGGGGTCTCTGGCTGTATTCTTTCTTTAAGCTTCAGACGTGTGCAGTGATCCGTTGCCTCTGGCTCATCAGGGGCGGCTCTAGGTTCATGGTGGCCCTGGGCAAGGAACGTAGGTAGGGGGCCCCGGAAGAGGGGGTCCAGGCGGGGCGGAGTGCGGAGGCCAGTGAAGAGGGGGGGTCATGGTGTTTGGAAGTGGTATAGAGCCAGAGGCCACCAAATCCCTGCCAGGGGCCACCACACAAATATGTATCCATCCTCAGAGGATTATTATATTAAGGATATATATTGATGTGGTGGCCCCTGGGGTTTGGTGGCCCTGTGCAGGTGCACAGCTTGCACATGCCTAAGGCCGCCCCTGGGCTCATCTTACGATATATAAGTAAACCACACATACATAAGTACATCCATATATTCCTTCATACTCATGCAGACATATAAACATATATACTATACATATGTATCCTCCACCCGGCACTATTGACCTTTGTACTTCAAGTTCTGGTTCTTTTGATTACCAGCCTAGACCCAAGAATCCTCTAACAAGGGCCTCCCTGTGGGGGCTCCTCTGGCAGACCTGTGGGGGCTCCTCTGGCAGTCCCGTGGGGGCTCCCCTGGCAGTCCCGTGGGGGCTCCTCTGGCAGTCCCGTGGGGGCTCCTCTGGCAGTCCCGTGGGGGCTCCTGTGTCAGACCTGTGGGGGCTCCACAGAGGGTCTCCCGTCTCCTCCAAGGCATAGGTCATCACCTGTAAGCAGCCCTCCTGTGTGCCTGCAGCCTACTGAAGATGAAGCTTGCACTCGGTTGAATTCATATATGTGTACCACAATTACAGAGCATGCATTCAAGACTAAAATGTGTATATTTCCAAAAGTCGAAAGCTAATAGTTGTAGAAAAAAGGTTGAATTTCCCAAAGTATTTTGATATTTGAGTGTCAAATCATGCTGTTTTGAGAAGACTTATTACTAATATTATTACCTTGGTGCTGGAGGTGTCGCTGCTTTGGCTGTTATGAATTACCTATGTACAGGGCCACTGGAATTATGGGATAGGGAAGGGCCAAATTAAGCATCAGGCTTGAGTAAATTATACAGCAACAAAAGCAAATTATGCCGCATAATGCTGCACATTGTGTGATAGTTTTACATCATTATTTTTACACTTGTTTACTCTGTCTGGGCATTTGTTGGACCTCATTAGTACCAGGTTAACACCAAAATATAGCAAAAGGCAACAGAAAGGCGACCCATCAACCTTTGCAAAGGGCTTTCCACTGAGTGTCAACACGTGTTGCTGCATTTGTAGTAACGTTTGAACCGTTTGAGCTAGAAACCAATTATTTATGTTAAAATCTATAGCTTGTGGAGCAGATGATGGATTATGGGGCACATGCTGCAAATGTATAATTATGGTAAATACCCCGCAGCTGCACAATCGCATATATCCTGTGGCCCTACCCATGCAGATACATGGACACTCATACTCTATCTATGAAGGATGGCTCTAAAGTGGACTGGCAGGTCGACCTCAAACAGGTTCCAATACTTCTCCCTAGAACAGAAAAATTCAATTTTATAAAGACAAAATTGAGGTCTAAAAATGTATAAGTTCTCAGGATTGGTGTTCTATTCCTTTTTTTAATGACTATAGAGATATGAAAAAGATGGAGTTATAATTTTCTAATTCTAGTTTAATAGCACAAGAGAACCAAAATCAAAGACGTGTTTCGCATCGCATTTTTTAATTCGGCACTTCTTCAGGTTTTACAAATAACCGTTGTCATGTTATGTAGTTATTCGGAGATAAAAGTAGTGATATATTGTTTCAACATCCAAAAAATACCTAACCATGAGTATGATACTCCGTTCCCCAGTTCTGGCAGGCGGCATCCTGTAGAAATTCCAATTTGTTTTATAAACAACACTTAAGCAAATAATCTCATATTTATGTCTTGAGTGAACATTGAAAAACTCACCCCATCCAGAGGACTCATTACTTTTTTAGACCTCAACGTTGTCTTTATAAAACTCCTTTTAACATTGTTACTCTGTGGTGCAATATAGAACCCCATTGTGTTGGTCAGAACCCTGTACTCCTGCATAAGCTACATACAGCATTTCCCCGGACTATCTGTTACCAGAGTATTCCTGTAGGTTCCTCCACTGTGGTTCTGGGTGGGCTATATTAAGGCACCTACCCCGGCTGCGTGTAAAAAGTACATTCCTATGGAAGGGTGCTCTCCCACTCTGGGTGCAATCTAACTGATGCATTACAAATATTAGAATTCCATCCACACCCCTGAATGGAGACTATGACCCCCAGGTTTTCCAGGTACTGTGTGTGTTGGTTCCACTGTGTCAATCCCAGTTAGTCTGGGCGGAGCACTCAGCACGGTCGCCTCTAACAAGTACATTTCTCTGGGCTGCTTCTCTTCCACTCTTTTCAGGTTCTGCGATGGGTTTTGGATAGGCAGGAAGAATGGCGCTCAGGCTAGTTAACGGTGGAGTGTAAGAGAGAATAGGTGGTTACGTTGCTGCCAGGTCAGGGAAAAACCCGGATAACCCCTGCATATATGTGAGTACGAACCCACACAGCAAATTAAGACCAAGTCCTGGGCACACGTTCAAGAATGAAGGTTTAGGGTGTCAATGCACAAATGTAGTACTTAAATTAAATGGAAATTGCAAAAGGTCGACACCAGAAGTCTCATATAATAGGTAATGTTTATACACGTCTTGAAGAATATTAAATAAGTACACCAGCCTCTGTCCCACTCATTAGTGGGTGTTTAGAGCATCTCCCATGGCTGCCTGGCACCAGTCCAGGGTATTCCTGTTGCTGCTCCTCTGCCACACCTGGGTGGCCTCCACAGAGCACCCCCCCTTATACCAGCATTGTGTTCAGAGGTCAAAGGTGCAGCTGTCAGCTGAGGCTGAGGTGACTGTGCCTGACCCTGAGTGAACCAGGGACACCAGTGCTCTGGTGAAGGAAATAAAGCATAGTCACCTCAAAGTACTGTTTATTTCCAGGTTCTGCATCACTTTGACAAATCAGAAACAAAGACAATCTGCCGATGCCCCTGGGCTATCACCAAAGTGACCGGAGAACAGTAAAATGTAAATCACCCAAAAATCAATCTCAAACCCGTCTGATTCCAAGCAACTTTCATACATTTTATCCAAACAGAAATAAAAGGCCCTCTGACATCTTTTGACACTATTAGGGAGTTCTCTTGTTTTTATCAAATGGGACACGGAAAGCTGGTATTTCTTTTTATGGAAAACATGAAACCACATGTTCCTGACAGCAAACGATTGTTGGGTAAAATCAAGACCTGGTAATAGTGTCAATCTTGACCCTTGGCTGCTGCCTTTGCCCCTTTGCTCCAGTTCTGAAGTCACCTGCTCTGGGGCTGTCATTGGTAGTCAGGCGGCTTTCACTAGGGGTCTGGTGGATCCTCAGTTGGCGTGATGCCCCTCCAGATTTTAAGACTCCTGATGCGCCCACCATACACACTGCGGGATCAGCTGGCCGAGTTGTACCAGGTGTGAATCCGCGTCCAGTTTAACCCTCAGACTGACCGGCGGAGGCGGGATCCGAGCCTCAGCCCGGCCGCCATTATACCCACTGCCAAAGCATTGGAGGAGCTTGAAAGTTCACATCAGACCCTGCATCTCCCACCCCGCGTGTGACCCACTGTTGACCTCTGCTCAGTTCTACCACCGGCTCAGAGCAGGCGGTAAATCCGAGTGCAACTTCCCTGGAATCAGGGAAAACAGCCAAAAAAGAACCCAGTCATTCTGGCCCACATGCATCAAGGGTTTTTGGAGTCGCAAACGGTGCGATTCCTTAAAATCGTCCGTTTGCGATTCCAAAATCCATTTTTGGAATGCATCATACATTTTCAGAAATCGCAACATTTTTGTGATTTCTGAAAATGCGATTGCTTTCAAGAAATCGCAAATTTGCGATTTCTTAAAAGCAATGCATGATTAGTTTTACAATTGCGAATTCACAATTACGGTGTCAAATTTACCGAGTGGTTGAACCTCTCGGTTAATTTGCAAAAAGTGTTAAAAACGCAGCAAATGCATTTTTTAAACATTCATGTTACGGACACACATGTCCTTAGGACATGTGTGTGTGCAACATGATGCGAAAACAACATTTCATGGGTGCAGGGGGGGTTCATTTGGACCCCCCTCACCACCCTTGAAATGCAATCAGGATTTGCGATTTTCAAAGTGCGAATTCGTAATTCCCATTGATCCCTATGGGCCTTTTGGCCCATAGGATCAATGTGAATTGCGAATTCGCACTTTGAAAATCGCATAATATTTGCGATTTGGTAGAAATTGCGATTCCTACCGAATCGCAACTAATTTGCAAAAATATTCATGCATCCCGTTTTGCGAATTTTAAAATGCGAATCGCTATTTTTCGCACTTTAGAACTCGCAAAATCCCGGGATGATGCATGTGGGCCTCTGAGTCCCTATGGTTATTCCTAATTCCCGGAGACTTTTCTCATAATTCTGGGATTCAGATGGGGGCAGAGACTGACCAGAACAGTTGCGCCTGATATCCCTCTATCAAAAACCCACCATACTTGTAAAGAGGCCACTGAGGTTCCCAGCCCTTCATTGTATTTGCCCAGTTAGTAACTCACCGCCCTTTACCGCTGAACTGACAGAGATGAAAGCTCTGTAGTCGCCTCCATTCCCACTGCTCTTGCTTCAAACTCAACACAAAAAAACTTTCAAATATTTAATGAGGGGTCATTTATTTTGAAATTCAGATCCTAAATGGCCTGTGACCTTGGGATTCACCTTACTCAAGGAATCCTGTGGGTGGGAGGATGCTAAGAGGATGGTTCAATGACCTGAACTCTCGTCGCGGAGAGTCTGCAGTGTCCTGAAGTTCATGATTCTAGTCCAGGCCTTTCCGTGTCACCCTTCCTTTCTCATGAGGTCAGTATATTGAATACTTTACAATTACAATTGGGTAACACTAATACACAAGGCTTAGAATTAGCAGAAGTGGTGTATGGAGTTCCAAATAAAAAACAAGGTACTATGATTACCGCAAAGTAAGTAACTGATCAATTTAAACTTGAAATTAGCATGTAATGCTTGATGGATCCTCCAAATGTGAGTCATTTGGGAGGTTTATACTCTTCTCTCGAAATGGCTAAACTCAGCGTAGTACCACGTGAAGCCTCTGAAATTTGAATAACACCAGATTAATGTGTGGGTCTGTATTCTAAGGCACCTGAAACTTGATGCTTTATGCATGCTCGCCACTGCCTTTTTACACTCTTTCTCTGACTATGTGAAGGTGATGCTGCTTTTGTGTGGACATTCATAACTGCTAAGTCTCCCAGTAGCAAATGTGTTACTTTAAGTCAGTTATGCCATTTTAACAGACATCATGTTGTGTTCTGGGACTTGACATTTGGCTGTTACCATTTTAACTAGGAGCCCAAAAACCCCAGCAGTAAAGTTCAGTTGGGAAAAATGCCTGGATTAGATGAAGATCTTATACATGACAATGGGGCACCTTGCAGTTATGAATTGTTTTTGGTGTGTGACAAGCCCTGTGTCATGTTTTGACACATATTCCAAGTGCATGGTAGCAGCAGTCTTTTCACAGATGCATGAGTGTTTAAAGGTTGGGTTGTTTATCAGTTCACCTGCTATCAATACTGACTTGTTAGAAAAGGGGTTGATGCATCAAAGGGTTTTGTTCATTCTGTTGCTGTGGGTAAATATGATAGTACAGTCCAACAATCAGTGAAAGAATTAAACACTGTGTTAGAAATGGGGGTCTATAGTAGGCAAGGTGGGTACATTTGTCCAAATAGGGACCCTTACTTCTAGTCAGGGTAAGGGGATACACACTTCAGACAACCCCTGCTCACCCCCTGGGTAGCTGGCACGAGCAGACAGACTTTTCCCAAAGGCAATGGGTAAAGTATTTGTACTCAAAACACACAGTAATACAGTGATAATATCACAAATAGACACCACACCAGTTTAGTAAAAATAAAGTATCTTTATCTAAAGTCAACAAGACCAAAAGGACAAACATCCAACATACATGTAATAAGAATATGACTTTAAAATGGTTTAAAAAAACTGGGTCAATAGAAAACTATGGATGCGTGATTTCTCGCAAAGTACCTGTTGTTTCGAAAAAATTTACAAGGCCAAACAGCCGCAAAGATGGGAAGCGTTGAAAAACAAAGAGATGTGTCAGTTCCTGAGACCATGGGGAGTCGATGTGCCAGTTTAGCTGCACTGTAAGAACTGGTCAATTTCCGTTGGGTTCCTCAGGAGCAGTACCCTCAAGAAGCCCACCTTCCAGCAGCCTTGACTCCAGCTTAACTGCACTGAGTATCAAAGTGGCTAGACAGGGGGAAGGGAATTAGGCAGGGTACTGCAGGGAGGGAGACCTGGAATGCAAGGTTGTCCTTGATTAGCTTTCCTTTCGTGCTTAGTAAACTCTTTGACTATATTTAACATGAGTTTAACAATGACAACATACCTGTAAAAGAAGAGCAGGTTATGCATAGAACAGTCGTTGTGTACGTCTTCTCAGGCATCACTGGCAATTTCTGTTCCTATAATTCTCAAGGATATAATGTTATGGCTAAACAACCATGTTTCAAAACAAAGCACACATTCATATGAAGAGCCACCTGGCTTTTCCAATTTCAATCTTTATTTAGGCCGATTTGGCCATCAAACATATACAAAAAGAAACACCTATGAAACATTATAAAACCATCGAAAATAGACAGCAAACACATATTGTACAATTTAAAATCGTTCCACCCTAAGAAATAGGTACTATTGGAGTGAAAACAGATAAAAGACCATACATTTAAAATTGTTAATCTTAAAATTAGGTGGGGAACTACGACTTTAGAATACGGGTGCGAGTATGCCAGACATTTGTGTGAAATTTAGCTAGTGCAAACACAGTTGGGCCCGAGACGTCAGTTTTTAAAATTCTATACATCGGGAGATACTCCCTACAGCCAAAGTTTCTGATGAGTGGTAGGAGCCAATATTTCCTGGCGGCCTTGTAAGTTGGACAAAACAAGACCACATGTAAATCGCTTTCCTCAGCACAAGTACATGCCGGGCATTGCTTAGTAGAGGGCGGAGTTGACCAGGAGCTAGTGTAGGATCGCAGAGGCAGTGTGCCATATCTCCATTGGAGAAATAGCTTCCTGGCCAGCATGGGAGACATAGCATCCAGGACCCTTTCCAGCCTGTAAGAGTCCTTACTTTGCGTGAATACAGATGTTAGTGACCCCTCACCCTGGCAATCTAAGGCCATAGCTAGTTTCTGCTCATGATAAGCATTGGCCAAAGCTCTTCGTGGGATCCTTAGTGAAGCATTAGCTGGATCTGACCACAGGTCGGGGAGCCCCAGTCTCACACAGGACTTTTTTATATATTTTATCCAGGGGATCTGTAAAGCTTTGGGGTGGGTTAGAAACTCCCTCAGTTCCGCCCTGTAGGTAGAAAGTTCTTCACTACTCCATAGCCTTCGCCAGAAGACTATGAGTCTGAGAATTAATTCATCTGCTATTGGTCTCAGTCCCAGATCCATCCTCAAGGGGAGGAGCGGAGTGCAAGACGGGAGTGCAACTATCTGTCTAATAAAATTATTCTCAGTTATAGACAAACTGCGGGAAGATGTGTGACCCCACAGTTCCGCCCCATACATAATAGCACCCCTGGCCTGTGCCTTGTAGATCTGGATGAGCGGCCCCAGCGGACGGTATGTGGAACTCTTCATCATCCGAGCGATGCCGCCAGTGGTCTGCACTAATTTAAGATTAGCCCTAGTCTGGTGTGTTCCCCAGGACATGGTTTCATTCAACGTTACACCCAGGTATTCGAAGGTGGAGACTCTCTCTAAACGTGATGATCCCAGTAGGGGGTTCGGGCGTGATCTTTGGGTTGGGTTCAAGACCATGAACTTAGTTTTTTCAGCATTGATCTCTAACCCCCTTTCTGTGCAGAAAGCCACAAAAGAATCAAGGGTCCTCTGTATCCCCATGGGGGTTTTGGACAGCAGCAGGGTATCATCTGCAAACATGATTGCAGGCACCCTGTGATCGCTATCTAGTCTTTCAGTAACCCTAAAGTCCAGGATAGATGACCAGTTCACTATCTGTACAAGGGCGTATTCCAAGCGGGACTCTCTTCCCACTCTGTTATACGTGGGTTTGCTTGGTACATCAGACTTGATACGCCCGTTGCAAGCTCTGATTCCATGCTTTAGGGTGAGGGCAGTGATCTGCAGTGCTACAGGTGTCCATGCCTTCAGGCGAGGTGCTACTACAGAAGGTACTGACCACCTGGACTCTTCTTCCATGGGGAATCCCTCTAAGAGACCAGCCAGCGGCTCGAAATGAGAATTTAAATCCCCCCCCACTACATAAGGTATGTCTTTTGGAATTTCAGATAAATAAGCTGAAAGCTCATCTATGGTGGAAGATTCTCGCGAAACTCCCACTGGCCTAGAGTAGGTATTTATCAAGGCAAGTTTCGCTAGGTTCGGCCAGGCCAATAGAACCACTAAGATGTCCTCTGATGGCACCGGTAAGCGTGAAGCCTGACACCCTAGGTGGGATGACACCCAAGTTGTGAGTCCACCTGAGGGGCGGCCCTTGCCCTCCCACCTAGCCGGGATGGAAAATGACAGGTAGCCCTGGTGCCTGTATTCTTCCCTTGCCCAGGTCTCCTGGAACATACAAACATCCCCAGACTCGATGTAGGTTACCCAGTCTTGAGTGTCCAGCTTATTGGCTAGGCCAGCCACATTCCACCAGATTAATCTCAGGTGCGCCGGAGCAACAGCGGGGGGGATTGCAGAAGTAGAAATGAGGGGGGAGCCCATGCCAGGTGCTACACCAATTGCTACATCAGGACCATTATCAGAGGTAGGTCTAGTTGGATCGAAAGGTTCACTGAAACCGTTATCAGAGGTCGCAGGATTTAAGTCAGGGTTTGGGGACAGTCAATCAACCCCATCCAGTCCATTCAGACAGTTAAAACGATTATAGTCAAAAAAGGGTGTCTCCGGAGGTCAGTAAACTGGACGTGCAGCATATCCCCTATATCTGGGTCTCCGTTCAACCCTTGTCCAATTACCTTGTGACAAATCATGATGCATACGAATAGGGGGGAAGAAGAAAGAGATTGGCAAAGTCTGTATGGTGGTATCCAGTGATCTATTTGACCCAACGCATATGTGTAATACTGTCCCAGGGTCTCGGAAAGTCACCATAATACAGTCCCCTGTTATTGATTTTCTCGTCTTCCCCAACCAAGGTACCCTTCTCACCATAATGATCTCATTATTGAGGTGGGCTGGGAGAGGTCTGTTCCAATTCAGCCATTTGATGATTTTCCTCTTGAGTGAGTGGAAGTTCTCACTTTCACCCATTTCAAGGGGGGGAGCACCCGCCAAAACCACCATAAGGCTATTAGCCTCCGGCGGCAAGTCGGGTCTCCGTGGTCTGGGAGCAGGCTTACCAGGGAGTAGGGGAGCAATACTAGCATTAGATAGAACCCCAGGGTTTATGCCAGGAGCTGTACTGAGGGAAGCTGGGCCTACTGGCTGTGGAATTGCTAGATGAAATTGGAACTAGGTTGGCCATGAGTGGCTGCAAAAGGGGGACGGCAGCGGTACCCAAAGGGGGTGCCGCGTTGATAGGAGGGTTTTGATTATTAAGGGAAGTTCCAATTGGTGGATTGGACTCGATGGTTCTACTCTGTTTGCTGGCCGAGGTTTTCAGACTGGTTTGGGTTGCCTCCAAGATGGTAAGCCTGATCTCTACTTTCTTCAAACTCTCGCTAATGGGCAGCAGGAGTGATCTAAGCAGAAATTCTACATTCCCCAAAGAAGTGACAGGGGGTGATATATTGGGTGAATTGTCCCCTTGATCGCTAATGGAAGCAGTGATAGTGGTGTTGGTACCCTTGGCAGGAATAGCATTATGCACATTCAATATAGGCCTGTCAGACGTATGTACGGACTTATGTGCTTTTCCAAAGTCGGAATGGGGGATCTTGGTCTTCCCCTGCCCACCCCTCAGCTTCCTTCTGCGCTTGTTTGGTGGTGGGCCATGCACCTCTGCCACGACAATTTGCTTTGGCTTACTTTTCCTGGTGTTAACTACGGGGGGCGTTTGGGTGACTAAGTCAACAGCCATACTGCAGGAAATTGGGAGTGGGATGACGTCCGAGGTCTGTTCAGAGAATGAGCCAGGGTTGGGAGTGCTATCCCGCAATAATAGGGGGACGCCTTCTTGGGATAATGAATCCTGGCTACCATTAAAGGAACCTTCCTCTTGGGAGATAGGATAGGGAATTATGTCGCTGAGGGGCCTATTTTTCATATGCTCAATAGAGCGGCGGCGCTCTGCCCTACGCTTCTCCAGAGAGGTTTCCTTTCCCCCATCACCCTTTGCCGATTTAAAATAATTGTCCAGAGTCCCGGTGTTACCTCCCCCCGCCTTCACTGGTGTTCCGACTAGGGCCGGTGATGGCATGTCCAAAACCTATATCAAAATCCAATTGTGATCAAGGAAGGACAGGCGAAAGAGAGTGGGCCCAGCCCGGCCTCCTGCGGCCCCTGACGGCCGCAGACGGTCCCGCCCTTCTCCCGGGCTTCTCCCGGGTCGCTCCCACGCGCTCCCGCGCTGCGGTTCCTCTGGTCTCCTTTAAACAGCATGGAAATGGCTGATAGGCAGATAGGCGGGGGGCGTGGCCAGCGGGGAGAGCAGCCCAGGTGTGGTAAATCGGGCGCGCAGGGACTCCTGGACACTGGAGTCCCTGCCTGTATGCTCGCAGCTCCGTCGGCGCTTTCTCCTGCCCCGCTTTCCTCCTATGTGCGCCCACACAGTCAGCAGCTACTGCAATTGAAAGCGCTGCGGGACCCGCGAAGCGGGTCCGGCGAGGCGCTACAAAGTTCCTTACGTGCAGGGAATTCCTTGGAAGCAGCGATAGTCCAAAGGGCCAGGTAGGCAGTCTTAAAACAGCATCAGATGGTCCCTGGCTTTAGATACAATGTTTCCGTAATGATGTGCTTTAACCACTGTTAAATATCAAAGTGGTGCTTCCAACTACCTTTTTGCAACTTTTGGGGACGCGCTAAACAACTGCGGGCACTAGTGGAACATTTACAGGACTGCAGTGGGGGCGTGAATCTTCTAGTGCCTCCCAAATTCTACCACTCATGGGGAGCTTTGTTCTTTACCTCCAGCGTGAGCACCTCCACCTGTTTGCACACTCTGGTGGGGCTCCAAGTCCCAGAGTGCATCGCGTCTCTCCCATCTGCTGACAGCTGAGAGGGAGGAGTCACCTGAGCCCTCATTAGCGCTGCCTGATCCTGCGGAGCAGGATGCGCTAAACAACTGTGGGGCACTCGTGGAGCATTTACAGGGCTGCAGAGGGGGCAGTGAATCTTCTAGTGCCTCCCAAATTCTACTACTCCAGGGGCGTTTTGTTCTTTACCTCCAACGTGAGCACCTCCACCTGTTTGCACACTCTGGTGGGGCTCCAAGTCTCAGAGTGCATCGCATCTCTCCCGCCTGCTGACAGCTGAGAGGGAGAAGTCACCTGACCCCTCATTAACGCTGACCGGATACCGCGGCGTGGGACACGCTCAGGCTGCGCCCGGGCAAAGCCCAGGCTAAGGGCGGGCCCGTCCTGCGCCCGTCATGGCTAGGAAGAGGCAGGGCTGGGCCACCCCCCTTGGCAGCATCCATCGATTTCCATCTTGTCCGAAACCCTGATGTAAGACCTTTTTACTTTCCCTGCACCATAGAAACAGAGTTAAGACTGCCAAACTAAGCCCAAAGCATTCTGTGCCTGAGATAGTAACTACTATCTTGCCCCACCGACTGCACAGTTAATAGCTGTACCGGTGCACATAGACATAGACAATTGCAATCTGGGAGTTGGCGAGGACAGAATGGACTGTGTATGTTGAAAATCGGGTGAGAACAAGGTGTTCCGCCACTCGGACCAGTGGTGTTTTATCGTGACCTTTTAATCTCCTCACTGAAGAATGTCCTAGCGCCATCTTCCTAACCGAGACATGGCTACATGACAGCGCTGGCCCAGACGTTGCTATTGCCCTCCCTGACAACTACGCCATTGCCAGACTCGATAGGGAAAAACAGGTTGGGGGCGGGATAGCCATCATTTTTAACAGAGAATACAAATGCACTTTGGAATCTGTTCTAATTCCAGATTGTGAAGCGGGTCTTTTTAAAATTACCTTGAACCCCAATTTCACTATGTCAGGCCTTCTGATCTATCGTCCACCAGGTAACCCCTCTCAATGGGTATCAAACTTTGCAAATCTTATTACCCCCTACTATATGTCATCTAGCAATTTCTCTCTGTTAGGTGATCTAAATCTACACCTGGAAGATCCCACCATCCCCTCATGCTATAATTTTCTGGAAGATCTAGCTGCACTGAATTTATCTATTATCAACTCCAGCCCTACTCATACAGCTGGCCACTTGTTGGACCCCATAATAACTAACGTCAGTGAACTCACGCACATCGCCACCGTACCTTCTGGCTGGTCCGACCATCATCTCATCAGCTTTAGCATTTCTTTTCCACCCTCCCCTAGAGTGAAACAAAATACTATTGCCACTAATAGAAGGAACTGGAAGTCAGTCGACATAGATGCCTTAAATGCGGCACTCAAACAAAACCCTCCTAGCCCAAACTCCAACATGGACCACGTAGCAATTGAGACACAAAATTGGCTAACAAATGCCGCTAATAGCTGTCTGCCTTCTACTCACACCAAAGGGAGTAGGCATCGTCCCCCGGCCCCATGGTTTAACGACAGTCTTAAAACCGAAAAGTCAAGATGCAAAGTATTAGAACGTAAATGGCGTAAAAAGTACGACCCTTATGCCAAAAAATGCTATCATGAAGCCAGAAACCATTATCATGCGGCGTGTACAAAGGCAAGAGCTGCCTTCGTCTCAAAAACAATCACCGAAGCAACTAACATGCCCAAAACCCTTTTTTCTAAAGTTAAGGAATTGGCGGGCGCACATACTACAGCCGCTGCACCCCCCCTAAGCGCTCAACAATGTCAGGCGTTAGCTTGCTTCTTTACTGAGAAAATCGACAAAATTATCTCAGACATCAATACTAAAATATCTAACGCTGACCCACCCCTTCCATCTAACCCCAGCCTACCTCAACCCACTGCTGTTGACAAAAACCTGCTGGAACTCTGGCCGAATCTCTCATTAGAGAATCTTAAAGGAATCCTAAAATCTGTCAAATCCGGTTCCCCTAGGGACCCCATCCCTATTAAAATTATAAAACAATTGGATGACCAGTCCTTGAATATCATTGCCAACCTCTTAAACTTGTCCCTCGACCTCGCCACTGTCCCGGCCTTATGGAAGCACGCCATGGTGACACCCCTCTTGAAAAAGCCAAATGCTAACCCAGAAATACTGGCCAACTATAGGCCTATATCTCTGCTTCCTGCTTTTTCTAAGTGCCTCGAGAGACACGTACACTCCACGCTAGCCACTTTTGCAGAAGAAAACTCCTTACTCCACCCTTCGCAATCTGGTTTCAGGGCTGGGTTCTCGACGGAGACCGCCCTGTTAGGTGTCACTGAAAATATCCGACAACTTCTTGACCAAGGCCAGACGGTAGCACTTGTGCTATTGGATCTAAGTGCGGCGTTCGATACCATCTCCCACGAAACGCTCCTTAGAGAACTACACACAAATGGCATAAGAGGAAAGGCTCTGGAGTGGATTAAATCCTTTCTGGCAAACAGAACCTTTCAGATCGCATCAGCACAGGCCGAGTCAGACACCTTACCTGCAGCTCATGGAGTGCCACAGGGGTCCATCCTGAGCCCTCTGTTTTTTAATATCTATCTCAAACCGCTGGTAGAACTTGTTGAGAAGCTAGGGCTAACGCTCATGAACTACGCCGACGACACCCAAATCATTTTTTCCCTGTCTAATTCTTGTCCCCACTCCCCGTCGCTACTCAAGGAAGGATTACTAAAAATACTGAACTGGATGACAGCAAACCAGTTAAAACTGAACGGGGACAAGACGGAAATTCTGATTTTGGGAAAAGACAAAGATCTCTGGAACCCCGCGCATTGTCCCATGCTCGAAATCTGGGTTTTGTACTAGACAACGCCTTATCCATGGATAAACAGGCCAGTAAAGTTACTGGATTGTGTCTCACCATAGCCAGATGGTTGAGGAAAATCCTGTGGATGTTGCCTATGTCAACACAGAAGACCGTAGTCAATGCCCTTATCACATCAAGGCTTGACTACGGCAACATCCTATATTTAGGCGCAAATAAATCTGTCATTGGACGACTACAAGTGGCGCAAAACGCTGCGGTCAGACTCCTGTGTAAGATTCCCAGGAACGCTGGAGTCTCGAACCATCGCCGGGACCTTCATTGGCTCAGGATAGAGAACAGAGTTCGCTTCAAGGCCTTGAACTACATGTTCAAAATAAAAACAGGAGGAGCCCCAAAATACCTCCAATCCCTTGCTTGCCTCTACACGCCAAAGAGAAACCTCCGGTCCCAGACAGCAGCATGGTTCTGTATACCAAGGTTTAAACGTGCAAGATCAGGGGGCAGATCTTTTGCCTATCTTGGACCCTCCCTGTGGAACACGCTTCCTCCAAGCATTCGGAAGGAAGATAACTACCATAGTTTCAGAAAGCTTGTAAAGACCTGGCTGTACGAACAATAATCCCTCAAAATCTCCCTCCGTTTCTGTCTTTTCTTTTCTAGCTGTGTCTAGGCGCCGGGAAACCCTTCTTGGGTAGCTGTTGCGCCCTATAAATTGACAAAAAAAAAAAAAAATGCCCAATTGCAAGTCAATTGCATTTGCTTAAGTAGAACAGGAATGCTGATTACCTGTAGGTAGACCCTAGGAGTACTAGAGTGTTAGCAGGAAAAAAATGGGAAAGAAGGCTGGCACTGGTAGAAACAAAAGCACTAGTGCTCCCGCTCTCCCCCCCAACATCAATAGATAAAATGTTACAGAGGACCATTGCGGTGGTGGACACCGAAATTGAACTCACAGAAAGGCGGTGGTCACTCACCCTTGATATATTTACCCCATCATTGGACCCATGCTGACAAATATGACCTGTTGGACTTGGCCCGCAGGGCAGGTTCACCCCTAGACTTTTTGCCTTATGTGTGACCCTGTGTCAGTGATTTTTGGGTCTCTGCGCACTTTCCCCTGAGTCCCAGAGTGAAAGTGCGTGCGTGTAGTATGGCTGGCCTGCCCTCCCATAGGAATGCATGGGAAATGTGTGTGTCCCTGGTAGTTCCTGATGCGTGGGGAGTGCAGGCTCGAGTTTAGTATGCTTAAACTCGTGAGAGTGAATGCTGCAAGATGGTGTCTGCGGCATGTATGTGTCTAGAAGGGAAGTGCTACTTCTGGACATTGAGATATGTGTGCAGTGAGGGTGCTGGAGCGTGATTGGTTGGAGCTGGCTGGCATGCCAGGCTCCAGGAAGTCTGGATGGGTCTGCCCGGTGGTGAGTGGGAGATTAGCATGAGTGATGTGTGGGAGGAGTGTACCTGTGTCCTGGATGGGCTGGGTTTTCCCCACACAATGCTGGCTCCACCCCCCTGTGGTGTGTCTAACGACCCTAGCCTCCCCAGTGAAAGAAATGGGTGGTTGGGCCATCAAGAGTGCTCCAGAACCAGCTGCGACTGGTTTTCCCCCCACCCTGCACCCTGAAACAAAGGATTTGTTAGTATAAGAAGGGGCTGTGTCCCCTTAGAAAATGTTCTGCTTTTGGATCCTGCCAGAGGGGGCTATTGCTGCTGCTGGGGCCAGAAGGACCGCCACTTGGGGTGTCTCCCTGCCTGGAGACCCAGTGTGCTGGCTCTGGCCCAGCCTTGCCCCCTGCCTGCCTCCAGCCCCTGCGGGAGCCTTGTTTTGTCCTCCAGTGCTGGGGAGCACTGAGGATTTCTTGCCTACAGCCTGAGAGCGCTGCTCTCTGCCCTTCAGCGCTGGGAGCGCTGAAATCGCCTGCCTAGCGCTTGAAAGCGCTGGATTTTAGCCATAGCGCTGTGAGCGCTGTATTCTGTCCTGGAGGCGCTTGGGAGCGCCTGCCCTTCGTTACTAGCGCTGCTAGCGCTTGGTGTGCACAACCGGTGCCCACCCGGCATCTGATCGCCCCGTGTGGTGATTTGGCGGTGCGGGTGCCACCCCGCTCATTGCCCCGTTGTTTTGCCCGTTTCTTGTTGATCCACGAGGGAGCCCACTCCTCGGATCACATGGGAGCCCGTCTGCCTGCCTAAGAAGCGAGCCGCCGCGCTGCCCGCGGCGACCCGGAAGTGGTTGGGAGTCCGACCAATCCTAGCGCGGCCCAGGAGAGGCCGACCGGAAGTCCCGCCTCTGTAGCTGAGCCAGGAAGAGAGAAGCTGCCGGCCGGATCCCTGAGGCTCCCCGAGTGGAGAGGAGAGCCCCGGGACCAGAGGGAGAGACCCGCCTCCGCTGGAGACCAGAGCCGGTGAGTGTGGCCGTTCTGGAGGGAGGGGCGCCGGGACACATTGGCGGTGTCCGCCCCCCCCCCCCCTGCCCCCTCAGCAGCGCGACCTCGCGCCCTCGTGTTTAGAGCCTGAGAGGCTCTTGGGGGCATTTCCTGTTAGCAAGCCTTGCGAGGCTCGATTGCCGGCACCCTTGCTCGACGAGCCTGAGAGAGGCTCCAGCCTGCATTTGTTACGAGCCCAGAGAGGCTCTGAGGGGCCATTTCGTTCGTGAGCCTGCGAGGCTCTTGCAGGGCATTTGTCTTTGCTCCGGGTCCCCAGAGAGGGACCCCACAGCCCAGCGAGGCTGCACCTTTGTTGCTGGAGCCCTGAGAGGCTCAGCAGTGCCCTTATTTGTTTAAGAGCCCCGAGAGGCTCCCCAGTTGTGCCTGGGTCCCCCGTGAGGGACCCCCCCCCCGCCTAGTGAGGCAGGGTCCGTTGTCTGAGAGCCTGAGAGAGGCTCAGGAGGGCCAGTTCATTGTTCTTGTCCAGAGCCCAGAGAGGCTCACCAGTGCCACAGTGGTGGTTCTTTGAGCCCAGAGAGGCTCCAACGTTGCCCTAACTTTCCCTGCTCCAGTTGCCCAGCACTTTGTGGGCAACTGCCACGTTTAGGCCCTGACATTGGGACACCGGGACAGTCACAGGTGGTGACTTGTAAGTTTGGCGCAATTGTTATTGATTTTACACCTCTGAATGTTAATACATCATGTGTTTTATCCTTGCACCCCTACAGGTATTGTGATGTGTAGGTGGTTGTTTTCTCCCTAGTACAGGTGGTGCTAGTGAGGTCCTGTTACCAGTGATTACTGGTTGTGTGCTCTATGTTTATATTGTGTGCTACACTGATTTTACTTTCTAAAGTGCTATTTCTGAAAGTATTGCTTCTAAAAGTGCTGATACCCTTGACAGTGGTCCAAGTGGCCCTGTCCTGTACAAATATCCCTTGTAAATTCCGCCCGTGCCTGTTGGCACAGTGTAACAAGATGTGTGTTTTATCTGATGTATATTTATTATAATACAAAGGCTATTTTTATATAACCTTGTGTGGAGTTTTCCTTTGTGGTGGGCCTTTGGTTGTTGTTGCTGGGGTGCGTGCGCAAATACTTAACTTACATCGCCTCAAAGTTTAGCCTTGACTGCTCGCGCCACGTTACCTAGAGGGCGAGTAGGGGTTATCTTGGCGTGTAGCTCCCTTGCCCTGACCTTGGGAATAGTGATCCCTGACTGACCTCGACGCGAGTCTTGGCCAGCCAGGGTCCCGTTTCCAACATTGGTGGCAGCGGTGGGATAAGGATTTGTGTTTGCGTTGTACCACAGTAGCGACGGGCCACACTTCAAAGCTCTACATTTTTAGATAACCACATTTTGGGGATTATTGTTTTTGGTAAAATTCCATTGTTGCTTCTCCTGAAGAGTGTCATTTGATAATTGCGTTCAGTTCATTTGTCCCCCGCCCTGCTTCCAGAGTTTGGTACCTGTGTCACATGTGGTCAGGTTGAGAAGTCAGGGGTGGTAGAAACTGCCTTACCGATCCGAGGGGAGGGTGTGTGTGGATGAATGGTGTGTTTCCCTGGACGCATGAGTGAGTTCTTTTTTTAAGGAGAGTGGAAGTTTTGGAATTGTGTACTTTTACTTCAGATTGCTAGGTCCCTTGTGTTGCATGTGTCTGTGAGCATCCTGTCAAGATGGAATCTCCTTTTAAACTTTGTGGCCTGTTTAAGTACAGTGTGCATGAGTTGGTACGGTTATGTAAGGAGAGAGACATCCCAGTGAGTGAGTCAGACACCCAGTCCAAGCTTAGGGATAACATGATCCTGTGGCAGAAGAGTGACTGGGAGCGTGAGCACAGTTAGAGGGAGAGGGCCCGGACCGCACACCATGAGGGTGGTGGGTCTGAGGGGAGCCCTGAAGAGTCTGATGTGGAGAGTGAGTTTGACAGTGGCTGGGCGCCAGCAGAGAGCGAGTACCCCCTAGATATGGAGTCCCTTGCTGGGTCCAGTGTCAGATGTAGCACCCCATCCCTTTCCCTGTCCCCAGAGGAGTGGGTGGATAGGAGAGAAGAGAGGGAGCACCAGCTGGCCATGGAGAAGCTCAGGTTAGAGCATGCCAGAGAGATGGCGCAGCTGGGTGTGAATGAGCGGACTGCAGAGGCTGAGAGGGCCTTGGCCAGGGAGAAGATAGCCCTAGAGTGTAGGTTATCCCCTGACCGCAGTCATAATTTTCTGGATCCCCCAGGGAGGGTGGAGTCCAGTGGTGGCAGCTATTTGAATCTCAGTCTAGAAACTCCCAGTTCCCCCAGTCTGGTACCTGTTTCCCCAGAGGAGGAGTTAAGGTTGAAATTCAGGGGCAGTAGGAAGCTGCCTCACCAGTCGTGGGAGGAGTTTTAGGATGAATATTGTGGGACACTGTTTGATTGGGTGCAGGTTCACACGTGAGATGATTTTGAAGTCTTGTTTGATCTGATTGTCAAAGAGCACCTGCTCAGTTGTTGTTCTCCAGGGTTGCGCACACACCTGTTGGGGTGTGGATTGTCTGACGCATGTGAGCTTGCAGATGAAGCAGACCGCTGGGAGAGGGCCAGAGGTTCTTTTGAGTCATTGGGAGTGACTCCGAAAGTAGTGGGTCAGGGATCTTCCAGCCCAGCGTGGTGGAAGAGGCTCAGTGTAGCCCAGCTAGGTCCCAGTATAGTGAGAAGGGTGTAGGGGCTGACTACCTGGCTCAGTGGAGCAGGAGTCAGTGGGTGGCTGAGAGCCCCCAGAGGCCCGAAGCCCTGTCTCAGAACCTGGGTGGTTTCTTGAGGGAACACCAGGTTGGGGACCTAGGCTGTCCTGTTAGCCCATTTGAGGAGGATCTCCTAGTGAGTAGAGGACCTGGAGCGTCTGTAAACAGAGCTCCTGTGGTTCTAGAGGCTGGCAGTACCGCTCCGGTAGGGAGGGTACAGGAGTCCAGCGTGAGGAGTGATTGGGGGATGAGTTTCCCAGTGGATGCACCAGTGGACCAGAGACTAGCCAGTTGGGCTAGATCTTCTTGGAGGGACCCGGGTGGCGCCACTTCTGTGCTGGGGGATCTTTGCGCACTGTCAGGTGGACAGGAGGCGGGAGATCTGTGCCAGGCAGACAGTCACACGACACATGGGTCATGTGTCAGCCTCAGGGGGATTGCGTGTGAGTCCCCAGAAGTCCTGGAGTGCCAGGCAATTATTCCGCCAAAGGTTTTAGACCGGAGGTTGGGAGGCCAGGTTCAGGTTCAGCCTGACCTGAAGGGTAGGACGACTGTAACCAGTGTCCTGACCGGTTCTTCTTCCAGAGGAACTTCTCCAGTTGGGAGAGGGCAGACTTCTGGAAGGGGGTGCAGAGGGTGGGAGAGCCCACCTCTGACCCCGGTGCAACCTGAGGGGTTAAACCCTAGGTTGGAATGGCGTTCTAGGTATCCCCCTCGCACGGGGAGGAGGAACCCTAAAAGAAGAGGTAAGGGGAGGAGAGCCTTCCCTGAGACTCCTGGTCCACCTAAGGTTGTAGACCCTAGGCTGGAGAACCAGTGGCAGTCTAGCCCTGTCTTGCAGACAGGAAGAGTGGAAAATGGCTGTTATGTGCCAGGGGTTACTACCCCCCACTTTGTGAGTTGGCAGGAACCAGTGGCACCTGGGTGGCCTAGGGCCTGGTCCTGGCCGCGGACAGCTGAGGAGTACCAGTGGGGTAGCCCAGTTGGTCCTTACAGTAGCTTTAGAAGGAACCCTAGGGGTTCACCGTGGCATAGAACAGGAGGGTGTCCCGGCAGTGGCGGGCCTGCGTCCGTGTTCTATCGCCCCAAGCAGGGAAGTCCATCACGGTGGTGATTGTTCTCCCCTTTGTTTTGGCTGGAAGGGGGTTGTGTTGGACTTGGCCCGCAGGGCAGGTTCACCCCTAGACTTTTTGCCTTATGTGTGACCCTGTGTCAGTGATTTTTGGGTCTCTGCGCACTTTCCCCTGAGTCCCAGAGTGAAAGTGCGTGCGTGTAGTATGGCTGGCCTGCCCTCCCATAGGAATGCATGGGGAATGTGTGTGTCCCTGGTAGTTCCTGATGCGTGGGGAGTGCAGGCTCGAGTTTAGTATGCTTAAACTCGTGAGAGTGAATGCTGCAAGATGGTGTCTGCGGCATGTATGTGTCTAGAAGGGAAGTGCTACTTCTGGACATTGAGATATGTGTGCAGTGAGGGTGCTAGAGCGTGATTGGCTGGAGCTGGCTGGCATGCCAGGCTCCAGGAAGTCTGGATGGGTCTGCCCGGTGGTGAGTGGGAGATTAGCATGAGTGATGTGTGGGAGGAGTGTACCTGTGTCCTGGATGGGCTGGGTTTTCCCCACACAATGCTGGCTCCACCCCCCTGTGGTGTGTCTAACGGCCCTAGCCTCCCCAGTGAAAGAAATGGGTGGTTGGGCCATCAAGAGTGCTCCAGAACCAGCTGCGACTGGTTTTCCCCCCACCCTGCACCCTGAAACAAAGGATTTGTTACTATAAGAAGGGGCTGTGTCCCCTTAGAAAATGTTCTGCTTTTGGATCCTGCCAGAGGGGGCTATTGCTGCTGCTGGGGCCAGGAGGACCGCCACTTGGTGTGTCTCCCTGCCTGGAGACCCAGTGTGCTGGCTCTGGCCCAGCCTTGCCCCCTGCCTTCCTCCAGCCCCTGCGGGAGCCTTGTTTTGTCCTCCAGTGCTGGGGAGCACTGAGGATTCCTTGCCTACAGCCTGAGAGCGCTGCTCTCTGCCCTTCAGCGCTGGGAGCGCTGAAATCGCCTGTCTAGCGCTTGAAAGCGCTGGATTTTGGCCATAGCGCTGTGAGCGCTGTATTCTGTCCTGGAGGCGCTTGGGAGCGCCTGCCCTTCGTTACTAGCGCTGCTAGCGCTTGGTGTGCACAACCGGTGCCCACCCGGCATCTGATCACCCCGTGTGGTGATTTGGCGGCGCGGGTGCCACCCCGCTCATTGCCGCGTTGTTTTGCCCGTTTCTTGTTGATCCACGAGGGAGCCCACTCCTCGGATCACATGGGAGCCCGTCTGCCTGCCTAAGAAGCGAGCCGCCGCGCTGCCCGCGGCGACCCGGAAGTGGTTGGGAGTCCGACCAATCCTAGCGCGGCCCAGGAGAGGCCGACCGGAAGTCCCGCCTCTGTAGCTGAGCCAGGAAGAGAGAAGCTGCCGGCCGGATCCCCGAGGCTCCCCGAGTGGAGAGGAGAGCCCCGGGACCAGAGGGAGAGACCCGCCTCCGCTGGAGACCAGAGCCGGTGAGTGTGGCCGTTCTGGAGGGAGGGGCGCCGGGACACATTGTCGGTGTCCGCCTCCCACCGGCCCCGTCAGCAGCGCGACCTCGCGCCCTCGTGTTTAGAGCCTGAGAGGCTCTTGGGGGCATTTCCTGTTAGCAAGCCTTGCGAGGCTCGATTGCCGGCACCCTTGCTCGACGAGCCTGAGAGAGGCTCCAGCCTGCATTTGTTACAAGCCCAGAGAGGCTCTGAGGGGCCATTTCGTTCGTGAGCCTGCGAGGCTCTTGCAGGGCATTTGTCTTTGCTCCGGGTCCCCAGAGAGGGACCCCACAGCCCAGCGAGGCTGCACCTTTGTTGCTGGAGCCCTGAGAGGCTCAGCAGTGCCCTTATTTGTTTAAGAGCCCCGAGAGGCTCCCCAGTTGTGCCTGGGTCCCCCGTGAGGGACCCCCCCGCCTAGTGAGGCAGGGTCCGTTGTCTGAGAGCCTGAGAGAGGCTCAGGAGGGCCAGTTCATTGTTTTTGTCCAGAGCCCAGAGAGGCTCACCAGTGCCACAGTGGTGGTTCTTTGAGCCCAGAGAAGCTCCAACGTTGCCCTAACTTTCCCTGCTCCAGTTGCCCAGCACTTTGTGGGCAACTGCCATGTTTAGGCCCTGACATTGGGACACCGGGACAGTCACAGGTGGTGACTTGTGAGTTTGGCGCAATTGTTATTGATTTTACACCTCTGAATGTTAATACATCATGTGTTTTATCCTTGCACCCCTACAGGTATTGTGATGTGTAGGTGGTTGTTTTCTCCCTAGTACAGGTGGTGCTAGTGAGGTCCTGTTACCAGTGATTACTGGTTGTGTGCTCTATGTTTATTTTGTGTGCTACACTGATTTTACTTTCTAAAGTGCTATTTCTGAAAGTATTGCTTCTAAAAGTGCTGATACCCTTGACAGTGGTCCAAGTGGCCCTGTCCTGTACAAATATCCCTTGTAAATTCCGCCCGTGCCTGTTGGCACAGTGTAACAAGATGTGTGTTTTATCTGATGTATATTTATTATAATACAAACGCTATTTTTATATAACCTTGTGTGGAGTTTTCCTTTGTGGTGGGCCTTTGGTTGTTGTTGCTGGGGTGCGTGCGCAAATACTTAACTTACATCGCCTCCAAGTTTAGCCTTGACTGCTCGCGCCACGTTACCTAGAGGGCGAGTAGGGGTTATCTTGGCGTGTAACTCCCTTGCCCTGACCTTGGGAATAGTGATCCCTGACTGACCTCGACACGAGTCTTGGCCAGCCAGGGTCCCGTTTCCAACATGACCCAATCCAGTTGAACCCACTATGTCACGCACCCCAGGAAGTTTTAACAAAAAAAGCACCTCGTAAGGGCAGAACTTCCACTAATATCACCAAGAATGGTAAATGTAAATCAACAACCGAGATTGATCCCAAAATAAAAAAATGTTGTGAGAGAACCTCAGCCGATCAAGGGGTGGGGGGTGGGGGGTGGGCGTTGAGCAAGGACAAAACCAAGGTAGTCTCCAAACTGGCAGTGCAGACACAACCTACCCTCCGTGGGCACTGAATCTGATGGCAGATCTGCACAATGAATTGAGAGCTACCATTAAAGAAGAACTGGGTCCCTTAAATAGTCGGCTAGACAATCTGGAGAAAGCACTGGCAGCACGGGATGTAGTGACACTAGTTCAGCAAAACCACTCCACCAGTAAGCCAAGAGAAGGGATTGATAAAGGCTGTCAGGTTGATATCCGAAGTATATCACATTCACTTGGGGTGGGGGTGCGCATTCCCGACGGGCCCGCCACTAGCCACAAGGCATGGGAACTGAGTAACAACAGGGAGAGGAGAAACTTGAGTGTTCACCTTGAGCCTAGTGCTGACATTATAGCTCCAGGTGTTGTGACAATCCCCATGTTCAGGATACTACAAGCAATAAGGGTAGGCAACCAGAGAAAGATCATATTGTAGAGAGGAATGTGAGCACAAACACACACTTGCCCAATATAAACCTTCCCCCGGCCTGCGCCCCTTATGTAGCCATCCTGACTGGAACCCCTCCAATTACACCCAACACAAAGGAAACCCAACTTGAGCTTAGAAATAAATGTCTATTCTGGGTTGCAAGATATAAACACTTTGAGTACGCCAGAGCAGGGGAGATTTTAATGGTCTGAAGAGTAGGGTGGGTGGGAACTCGTCAAAAACAGATCCAGAGGAGTGTGTAATCATCAACTTTAAAAATCCCAACACCACTAGAAAACTACTGAACTCTACCACCCACTGTCATAATGTCCCAACAGGAATTAGTCTTCGACCCTTGGATTTCCTCTACCCTCAAAACCAAATGCCCAAAAGAGGTGGTGTTTTTCCTCCATCCCCAATTTTTGGAACAGGGCCCCTAAGCGAGGGTAGCTGGGGTGCATACATCAGGCACCTCCAATTCAACATCCTGGTGAGCAATAGATATGGAAGCCTGGAGGGGGTAGATTGACTGGGGGGTGGTTTACCCAAAGGCGAGAACCTAGTGATATTGTGGCAGGGCCAATAGGGCAAAGAAGGGTGTAACAGGAGGCGATCATCCAGGGGTAGTAGCCGAGTCACCGTCCAGTGGACTAGCCCACCCAGAGCTAGGATACAGCGGAGAAGGGTCTCTGATGCCACATCCCCTACCCCACCGGGTGGCACAAACAGGGAGGAGGGATCTGGAGGTATATTCGACAGCTATTGTGGGGCCATCTCGGGTGATCCTTCTTCCCACACCGCTGCTCCTGAGGCACTGAGAGGGATAAGAGCACAGGGCAGTGGATTGTGGATCCTATCCTGGAACCTGGCAGGACTTAAAAACAAACTGCCCTGCCCAGAATGGGGGCACTTTGTGGATGAACGGGACATTTGTATATTTCAAGAGAACTGGGCGAGGGAAGCTTTCCTACAGGCTGGCTTTGCGACTTTCAACATCTTGGCAACTATGGCGGGGAGAGGGAGACCCTCCGGTGGCCTAGCTATTTTGGAAGGCACACATCTTGGCTGTAGAGCCGAGCAGATGACATCACCCACAAATGATATTCAATGTGCCCTGCTGGCATTTCCCACAAAGATAAAAATTGCCCTAATCAATGTGCACTCTAGACCCGTGAGCAATAGACAAGAATCCCTTGTCATGGACCATTTGGCGTGCTTTATACCAACTTTGGATACAGCGACGTGGCTGATTGTTGGGGGTGACTTTAACTATCAATTCGAGCCCCTCACTGATACTATTCACTTGGCGCCCTCTGAAGAAGATCTTTTTTGTTCGATCCCCGACCCGCAGATCAATCCGATAAAGGTATGGTCACCACTGGCTTTGCAACTCCACTCACTTACGCTGGCTCTTTCACTGAGGGCATGTAATGGGAGGACTAAATCAGACCACCCGGGCCAGCTCACATTTAACAGACTAGGGCAGGCCTCTTTACTTGACTACATTCTGGTGGAAACGAGACTATGAGAAATGGTCTCTGACTTCTATGTCCAGTGAAGGCAGGACAGTGACCACAATGCCCTAATAGTGATCCTAAAAACAGGGCAGCTCGGCTTTTCTAATTCTCCATCCCTTCCTACAAACGAGCCTAGTGCACTAACGCTGTCCAACAACAGAAGGAAAGTAAGATGGAGCCACTTTTAACACTCTCCCACAAAGTTGGCTAAAGTCTACCAGATAGCAATGCCAATGATAACTAAAATGTGGGGGGTAGTACAAGAAATTCCTACACAGGATAGTGACAAGGCAGGTAAAATCCATGCGGAGCTAATTACAAAATTGACTGACGTATTCTATCCGGTGTCGCAGAGAGAATACAAACGTCCCATATGCTCCTGGTTCAATGATAACTGTCCTAAAGTCAAACGGGACCTACTGGATGCGGTTAAGGCAAAAGACAGGCCACAAATCAAACTCTCCAGGGCCAGGTATAACGAGACCATCCAGCAGGAACAGAAAAACTGGGAAGCAGATAGGTGGGATACCCTCGGGCTAGCCCTGAGTGATAAAGATCTGAATATTTTCTGGGCTATAGTGAGTTCCTGCGATAGGGAATGGAGTTCGGCCTTGGCTTGGGAGTCACATTACGGGTCTCTGTATGACACTGAGGATAGCAGCAGTGATAATTAGGGGTGGGTGTAGTTCACGAAGTTGCGCTACGCGTAGCTACGCAAAGTGCACTTCGCGCTACGCTAACTACATGTAGCACTACGGGAACTACATAGTAGCATGTTCGCACTGTGCAAGATGCCGTTTTCAATGATTGCACAGTGCGGACAAGCATCCGGCACTGTGCAATCATTGAAAACGGCATCTTGCACAGTGCAAGCTGTAGTTTTCTGCTGCTCGAGTAGATTTTTACTCAAGCGGCAGCTTTCTCAAAGCCGACTGGTAGTTTCTCATCACGAGCGGTCGCGAGCATGCGCGACCACTCGCAATGTGAAACCTGACTTCCCGGCGTTGAGAATCTCGCCGGGAGGTTTAGTTTCCATGCTCGCGATCGGCAACTTGATGTTGCTGATGGCGAACGAGGAAAAAGTCTCGGCGGGATGTAATTTTGCTTGCTCGCGGTCGCCACCATGACGTTGAGGACCACGAGCAAGCAAAAAATGACCGCTGCACTACGCTACGCGTCGTCGCACTGTGCTAGGTGCAGTTCGCGTAGTGCGAAGTTGTGAAAACTTCGCAAACTACGCGAGCGTAGCATAGTGCTTCCCCCAGGGTTAGTGATAACCATAGCTCACGCAGTTTTTCGCCGGAGTTCCATCAGGAGGGGGGATGGGAGATCACTATAGCTGAAGTAGGAAATGCTATCAACAAGTTGCATAGCAGTAAAACACCTGGTTTAGCACAGACTTCCAGGGGACCTTTTCCGGTAGGAACCCAAAATCTGGTCACCCACACCTTATGGCCAGGCTGAAACTCAACCAGAGTGGCATTCTGGTTGTGCCAATGTTTTATCTCCTCCTGGCTGACTTCCATGTTCGGTTGAGCAATTTTTCTGAAGCGTTGAGTCTGGTTTCTGAAGGCCAGCATGTAGCTGAACACATTCTGGGCGGGTCTTACCAGGAGTTCTCTCCCAGCCCTCCTTCACTAGACTCAGAGTTCCTTTCACAGGGTGCCCATACAGCAATTCAAAGGGACTGAACCCTAAGGGTTTCTGAGGTACCTCCCTTAAGGCAAACAACAGGCATGGTAGGAAGACGTCCCACACATGCCTTTCAGGGTTTGGTTGAATCTCTAAACCAACCCATTCCCTTGTGGGTGGTAAGGAGTGGTGAATTTGTACATTATACCACACTCTTCCCACAGTGACTTCATATACAGAGACCACCTCTCTGGGGAACCCCACATGGGAAAAGATCCCCATCAATGCACAGCTCACCACAGGGGCTGTGATTGTCCTGAGAGGGACAGCTTTGGGGTACCAGGTGGCATGGTCCACCAATACCAAGATAAACTTGTTGCCTAAGGCTGTCTTGGATTCCAGTGGCACCACAATGTCAATGCCCACTTGCTCGAAAGGGGTGCTCACCACAGGAAAGGGTTGAAGGGGAGCCTTACACTTCCTACCAGTCTTGCCACTTTCCTGGCAAGTCTGACAAGACCTACAATGTGTGCCAAGGCGCCTCTGCATTTGGGGCCTGTAAAAGTGGGTGACAAGCCTGTGATAGGTATTGTCATACCCCAAATGTCCTGCCAGAGGCACATCATGAGCCAGACCCAGAAGGAAGGTCCTGTATCACGCGGGTACCACCAGAACATGGGCTGCCCGGGGCTCAGCAACCTTAGGCTCCCTGTAAAGGAGACCATTCTCCCAATAAATCAAATGTGATGCGGAAGCACCACCTGCCACCTGGTCTGCAGCCTGCAGCTGCAAACCAACAAGAGTAGGGCATTCCATCTGTGCCTTGCAGAACTCCTCCCTGGAGGGACCTCCTTCCTGCTGCCAATGGGTCAGCTCAGGCAGGTCTCCCAGTTTGGCCACTTGTTCCCCTGTAGGTTCTAGGACAACCCCCTCAGGTTCTGCCTCTTCCTGGACCGTGGGAACTTCGGGGAATGGTTTCTCACACCCCCTGCCCTTCCTCCTTCTGATAGGCACCTGGGCCACTCTTTCAGTCTCCAGTTCCTCTTGATCACCCCTACTGGCTGCTGTAGCATCCTGCTACAAATAAACACATACACAATCAGGTATGATTATGGAGCTTTATTCTCTTGTGACTTGCCTGGCTCCTGTCCCTACTCTAACTGCCCCTTCCTCTGTCCATCTCCTCCTCTTCCTGTTCCCCCTAGGCTCCACCCACAACCACTAGCCTGCTAACTTCATAACATCTCCCCCTTTTGTAACAAAACAAACAAAAATACTGACTTCTCAGTCCATCTCCTCGATAAGTCTCTTGGGTGGACGTATGTCACGATGAGGTCGTGGCGACCTGGCTCTCGGACTGATAGTACTCAGTGTCTCAGTGATCGGAGCAGTGCTCTCACGACCATCTGAATGTGGTTCTTCCGAACTGGGAGTGTCCATCTCACTCGTCATGGTTCTGGAGGTATCTCGTGACAATTTCTTAAAGTGCGAAATGTTTCTTGTGACTCGCTGCTGCCCAGACTCCGCCGTCCGCATAGTCCCTTTCCTCTTCGTGATCAGCAAGGGTTCGTCCTTGAACAAACAGTCGGTCTTTCTCTGCTGCTCTTGCTTGACGAGAACATGGTCCCCTTCATGTAATGATAGTGACCTCGCTCTTCTCCGGTGATCTGCATATGACTTCATTTTATCTTTATTTCGCTTGTCAGTTGCCATCATTTCTTGATGATCGCTTGCGGATGGCGATGCTCTCAAGGCACCATCCCACGTTGGAATGCGATTCCTCATGGGGCGTCCCAGCATGAGTGTCGCTGGGCACTGGCCAGTCGTTGCGTGAGGAGTTGTGCGGTAGGCTCGGAGGACTTCATTGAGTGCCACTTGCAGATCTTCCTTCCGCTGTAGCATGTTGAAAGGTCTTCTTGAGCGTGGCCATGAACCTTTCGATTGTCCCGTTTGCCTGTGGCCAAAGGGGTGTAATCCTCTGATGATGGAAATCTAGGTGTTTCGCAAATGCTGCAAAGTCTTGCCCATTGAAAGGGGGCCCATTGTCTGTCTTCACCGTCTTGGGAACTCCCCATGTTGCAAAGACCTCATCAAGTACTTTGAGAGTGCTAGAGGCGTTTGTAGATGGTACAAAGCATGCAATGGGATATCGAGAATGCTCATCAATGATGGCCAGCACATATTTGCCCGATGACAGGAGTCCATAGAAATCAATGGCGATCTCTTGCCACACTCCAAGGGGCAGGGTGGTCATGTGCAGTGGCGCTGGAGGATCACTTTTGCCGGTGAGCTGACAGAGGTGACAATCCTTCAAGGTGGCTTCCACCAGTTGATCGAGATACGGAAACCATACTCGTTCCCTTAGCGCCCGTTTGGTTGATACAATCCCTCGATGTCCTTCATGCACAAGAGCAACCACTCCTTGTCTCAGTTGAGTGGGGATCACAATCCTCTGGTCTCCCAGTAGTATGCCGTCAGTGGTGGCTGACAGTTCGCCACATACATGCCGGAAGGCTTGCATTTCACGTTTAATAACGGGATCAGTGTCTTCATCCTGAGGGTCGTGTCTCCATCGGTTGTGTCGAACCCTGTGAAGGACCTTCTGGAGGATGACGTCTTGTGCTGTACTCTCTCGAATGGTATCCATGGGGATAGCTGGAGGTAAGGCGTGGTCAGTCACGAAGTGAATGTACTCTTCCGCGATGGATGGATTAGAGGCTGACAATGCAAGTGGGTGCCGGGGCATGTAGTCCGCTGGATTTTCAGATTTCCCCGGTTTGTGGATTATGGTGAATGTATATTCCTGCAAACGTAGGCCCCACCTTTCAATCCTCGGGGGCATCTTGGATCGTGGGTTTCCATAAATGGTGACGAGAGCTTGATGGTCCATGATTAGGGTGAAATGTTTGCCATACATGAAAACATGAAAATTTTCACATGCCCACACTACAGCTAGGCTCTCTTTTTCGGGCTGCGAGTAGGCCCGTTCCGGGTCAGTCAAACTACGACTCGCATATGCAATGATACGGCGTTGATCTGAGTCATTCTCATACTGTGCTAAGATGGCTCCGAGCCCAACGGGGCTGGCATCCACAGTTATCTCAGTCTTTCGCTTTGGGTTAAAGTATGACAGGTGATCCGCAGATTCCACCGCTCTCTTGATCTCCTTGAATGATTGCTCGCATTAGGGAGTCCATTCGAATGGTTGACCTTGCTTGGTAAAGATACGGAGGGGATGGCTGATTGTTGCGTAGTCTCTGATATAGCGAGCACAATAACTGACCATTCCGAGGAATGACCTGAGCTCACTGACGTCCTGGGGACTCTTGGTGTTGTTTAACGTCACAATTTTATCAGGATCAGGCTTCATGCCAGCGCCAGAGAAGATGTGGCCAAAGAACTTCAGTGTGGCCTGGTGGAATTCACACTTCTCTCCGTTTAGAGTCAGGTTCGCCTCCAATAAGGCATGACAGACACGATTGAGTGCGATGTCGTGCTCTCGTAGATCAGATCCATAGACGAGGATGTCATCACTATAGTTGAGCGTGTTGGGAATGTTCTGAATGACTTGCCGAATTGCTTCCTGAAATATTTCGGCCGCTGAGGAAACTCCAAAGCTCAGTCTTTTATATCTGAACAACCCTTGATGGGTCGCAAAGGTGGTGATATATCTTGACCCTACATCCAGTTCTAGCTGATGGTATCCTTTATTTCAATCCAACTTGGAAAATACTGTGGCCCCATTGAGAGCAGCGATCATATCGCTCAGATGTGGTCCTGGGTGTCGTTCTCTTTCGATTGCAGTGTTGGGCAGGCGCATGTCCACACAGAGTCTGACCTTGCTGTCCGTGCCCTTCTTCGGGACAATCACTACTGGTGATACCCACGGTGTGGGGCCATCAGTGCGCTTGATGATGTCTGCAGCTAACAGATCCTGGAGCTCCTCTTCGACAGCGGCCTGCAGATGAAATGGTACCCGTCGAGGGTGTTGGGCGACAGGTCTAACTTGTTCATTAATATGCAATCGCACTTGACAGTCTTTCAATTTGCCTAGTCCTTGAAATAGTTTGGGAAACTGGCGGGTCACATCTTGGTTGTCGCCGACCTTAAAAAGAATTTCCACTAGGTGAAGACGTTCAGCTGTCGGCAAGCTTAGTAGACAGTCTGCTTCAGGGCCCTTGATGACGTGGATGACTGCTGCTATGGTTGTGTTGTCATGTTTGAGGGTCGTCGAGAACTTCCCCAGGCAGGGAAGTGGCTTTTGGCCATCCATGTGAAGACTCTCACGGGTGCAAATGTCAGAGGAGGTCGTGGACTCATTCTTTCGTATTCGGTGACTGGAATGTAATTTAGGGATGCACCGGAGTCTAGCACGAACTTTGTGTCATGATTGCCAACTTTGATATCCAGCCGAGGATATTTCTTAAGCTGGTCCGGATCCGCCGTTAGGTTCAGGTATTCGATGGTGTATGCTGAGTCTCGGGATGACGGTCTGGATTCCCTGGAGGGTGACCTCCGTTCCCACCTGGAACGACGTGACTCTCTGCTAGAGTGTGACGACCCAGAGGACTGCTCAGCCTGGTCTTGGACAGCTCGTGCATGGTGTCTTCGGGTGCCGGACCAAGATGTTCTTTGGGCACTGCTTCGTGTGTCAGGTTGAGATGTCCTTGTGGCACCACTTCGTTTTTCTTTGTTGTAGTCCCCACACATCACTTCGAAGTGATTGGTTCGGCCGCACTTCCGACATCTCTGACCCATGGCAGGGCAACTGTCCACATGGGGGTAGTCATACCCACATCGGTAGCATTTCTTCACTCTTTCAGGTTTTCTCTCTTTCTTCCACGGCTCTCGCCGCTGATATTTTGACTGTTCTTGACGGGAAGACGTGCGTGACCTCCATTGTCTGTCTCTCGAGCTCCTTCGGCTGTCACTTTTGGCGTGCACACGTCGCACTTGTTCATGACTTCCTTTGTGTCCTGTTTCAATATCAGCTGCATACTCCTCCGCCTGATCATAAACTCGTGTCATCTCCTCTATGTCATCTAGTTCATGTACTTTTCTCAGTAGGCGCCTCCTGTGTTGATCGGAGTAACATCCATCTATTATTTGTGATTTGATTGCGGCATCTGTTGAGAAATTATCAAATTCACAGTGAGGCTCTGCACACAGTGGGGCTTGATCATCCCACCCTCGTCGCCAGTTGTAGCATCCTGCTACAAATAAACACATACACAATCAGGTATGATTATGGAGCTTTATTCTCTCATGACTTGCCTGGCTCCTGTCCCTACTCTAACTGCCCCTTCCTCTGTCCATCTCCTCCTCTTCCTGTTCCCCCTAGGCTCCACCCACAACCACTAGCCTGCTAACTTCTTAACAGCTGCAATTGACGAGTTGTCACACAGGCCACTCATGCAGTCCCACTATCTTTTAATGAGCCTGGCGCTCCACCTCCTTCCAAGGTGAGCTCTGCAGGTCATTGCCAAGCAGATAGTCAGCAGGTGTGGACAGCCGCGGCCCGTGGAGGGAGTTTCGGTGGGTCAGAAAGGTGGGGCGGGGGAGGGGCAGGGTGGGGGGTGCTAAAAACCGGCATATGGATCATTGGAGGTAAGTAAACAATTTAATTAATAAAATGAATTTCGTAGCGCGCCCTGCAGATATCACACTGGCTCCTGTGTTCCTCAGAGCCTCCACCCTCCTCCCATTGATGGTCACCCACTGCAGGTACTGTTTAGTGTTATCAGGCAGGTTTCCTGAACCATCTCTCTAGCTCCTAATATGATAAGGGTCATCACAGCTGGTTCCCCACCCTCATGAGGAACCAACTCCTCCCCCAGCACTACACTAACCCCGGTGACGGTGCACTAGTGGGTGCTGGTGGTGCCTTGAGGACTTGGTATCATGCTGCATGTGACCCTCCTGTCCACATGGATAACACTTGCGGGGACCCCGGTTTACTGGCCTACCCTTAGGGGGCCATGGCTTCTTAGAGTTGGGGGAATGAGACTCTTTACCCTGGGAACTATTTTAGGCCCTTTAGAAAACTCCTTTTGGTCACCCTTGTCCCCCCACTCTTCTGCTGGGGACCCTCGCCCCTTTAGCTGGGTTTCCCACATAACCCTGTGGACCCTGGTACTTGCCCAGCAGTCTGCCTCCTGAGCAAGCTTCCTGGGGTCAGTCAACTTACTATTCATCAGATGCTGGCGTAGCTCTGAAACACACAGTACTCAAGTGCTCCCAACCAATCAAGTTGTACAAACCCTGGTCAGCCACGGCTCGTGCAGGGCGTTACACCGGGCGTTGACGTCAGGCAGAGGAGGGGAAGGGTGGGGGGTTGTAAAATGCGGGATATGGATGATGTCAGGTAAGTACCAAAAAAAATACAAATTAATTGCGTTACCCGCGCTGCATCGCCAAATGTGATGCAGCGCCGGTAACGAAATTCTATTTTTTTCCCCGGTACTTACCTGACATCATCCATATCCCGCATTTTACAACCCCCCACCCTGCCCCTCCTCTGCCTGACGTCACCGCTGGGTGTAACGCCCTGCGTGAGCCGTGGCTGCCCCTGGTAATCAGTTACCTTGCTTCCCTTTATCCAACCAGCCAGTGCTCTGCAATAAAGGTTCACCCACTCAACCCACATATTGGATGCAAGCTTCTTGAAGGACCTCAACTTTTTCCTGCACTGCTCAGGTGTGATCCTATACCTGAGGAAGAAAGCCTCCTTCATATTGGGATAGGTCAGAGCACCCACCTCCCTCAGAGTGTTCTTCCCTTTGGCCTCAAAGTGTTTCCACAGGCCTGCCCCCCAATGTTTCCCTGGGACCTCAGTCATATGCAGTGCTGCCTCATGGGATTTAAACCATTCATAAATACCACCTCGCCTTCTGGAAATTCTGTACTAGGTCCTGGGAATGTAAACCTTACCCCCTTGCACTGGCAGTGCGCTGCCACCATTTGTACTGAACTCCACCTGCTTGGCCCGGATGTCGAGCTCTCTCATGCTTACTCATGTGCCAAAAAGCGCTTTTTTTCTTCCAAAGCTTGAGCGTTCTTGCTTTCCTCTGCCATCTTTTCTTTCTCTATGACAGCTTTTTGGTTCTCCTTTTCCAATTATTTCATCTGGAGCCTCATAACCTCCAATTTGTGACCCCTGACCAGGTGTTCTCCTCCATTTCTCCTGGAGACAAATTCTTGGAAGAATGATTGCTGCCAGCCCTAGAGGCTGCTCTCCCAACAGGCAACTTCTGGGATCTGAAACCATTTTCTGGCACATCCCTATCCATATCTGCATCCCCTGCCTCCTCAGCTTGTCTGGTCTCCCACCAGGCCCCTAGGGCCTTCTGCAGCTCCTCTTTCCTAGAGGGGCTCTTCATGGGTAGGGGTGGCCGGAAGTCGTGTAAGAGACTTACGCAGAGAGGTACGGAGATTAAACCAATCTCCGTGCCTCTCTGCATATTTCCGTTACGCGCCGCCCACCCGCCGCCCGCCTCCCACCCGTCTCCCGCCCGCAATATTAAATGACTTTAAGCCTAAAATAAGATTTAACTAAGAACTTACCTTATCGCGGGGTCATCTTCCTTGTCCAGCTAGCCGTCTTCTTGGAACTGCGCATGCGCTGGAGCCTGCGCATGCGCATTCCTGGTGAGGAAAAGTAATTTAATATTGCGGGCGGGAGGCGGGTGGAGGCGGCCAAATTACGTTCCGCCCCCGAGTGTGCGGAGATTTGCCTCATTTCTCCGCCTTCATTGCGATAGGCGGAAGGGGCAAATCTCCGGACATTCCGTGGGCGGAACGGAGATGTCCGCCCACCCCTATTCATGGGACATCCAAAGCTCTTGCCGAATCGCTTGAGTTGCTCTACTTTGGAACTACTTAACATTTCACTGTCAAACTCCAATTTTGCAGCCTCACTTGCTGATTTAATATTTAGAGGCATGATGCGTGGATAGCTCAAGGGTCAGATAAAAAATAGAACCAAAAATAAACACAGCATGTGGTTGCATAGTGGTCTGCACTAAACTAGTGATGTACACCAATCACTGGGGGTCAAGTACAAATACAAGTTCAAATCCTCACCGCTGACCACCAATGTTAGAAATAGGGGTCCCTAGTTGGGAGAGGTAGGTACCTTTGTCCAAATAGGGACCCTTGCTTCTAGTCAGGGTAAGGGGATACACACTTTAGATAACCCCTGCTCACCCACTGGGTAGCTTGGCATGAGCAGACACACATCCCAAAGGCAATGTGTAAAGTATTTGCCCTCATAACACACAGTAATACAGTGATAACATCACAAATGGAAACCACACCAGTTCAGGAAAAATAAAGTATCTTTATCTAAACTCAACAAGACCAAAACGACAAAAATCCAACATACATGTTATAAGATTATGACTTTAAAGAGGTTTCAAACAACTGGGTCCATAGAAAACTATGGATGTATGATTTCTCTCAAAGTACGTGTAGTTGCGACAAAATTCACATGTCCAAACAGCGGGAGAGATGGGGAGCATCGAAAAAAAAGAGTTGCGTCAGTTCCTGAGACCAGGGAGAGATAATGCGACAGTTCACTTGCATGCAGGCGAAGTGATTCATCGAATCCGGTCTGTAGCGGGAAGTGAAGCGTAGATTCCGAGATGGTTCTTGTCTGCGGGCGATGCATCGGGAAAACTTGCTGCACAGTTACGATGCGTGGAAATCTGGGATGCGTCGGTGATTGATGCAGCGGTGTCGAGTGACGCTGCATCGGTTTCTTCAGCTGCGATCCCTTGATTCGTTGGTTCTTGCAGCAGTGACCGGCGCTGCGTTGGTGTCGGTTTCGGCAGCGGCGCTGCGATGCGTGGAGATTCTTTACACACAGTGGTGCTGCATCAAAAAAACAGCCGCAAGAAGAGCGATGCGCAGATTTACTTGTAGTTGCGTTGATTTTCCAACTCCCAACAGCAGGAACAACCTCCAGAGGCCCAACACAGTCACAGGCACGTTTTGGCAGGTCAGAACTCCCAGCAAGGAAGCTCAGGGGAGCTGGGGGTGAATTATTTGTGTTCCTGGAACTTCAGAACAGGAGGCAAGCTCTACTCCAGCTCTTGAAGATCTTCCTCAAGCAGGGGGGACACAGCACACAAAAAAAGTCCTTGTCCTTTCCTTGGCCCAAACAGCTATTGCAGGCCAACCCAAGATAGCACATAGCAAAGGGGCAGTACTCCTTCTCCAGTTTCTCCAGCTCTTCTCCTTGGCAAAGGTCTTTGTTCTCTTTGTGTAAGGGTCTAGAGCCCAGTTCAAACCAGTTCTGTCCTCACTGGTGTAGTATGACCACAGGGGGTGGACACAGCATTGTGCAATGGACACAAGCCCTATTCATGTGCAGGGAAATCCCACTCTACCCTACGCTGCTCCACTCCATTCTACGCCACTCCACTCTACCCTACGCTGCTCCACTCCATTCTACGCCACTCTACTCTACCCTACGCTGCTCCACTCCATTCTACGCCACTCTACTCTACCCTACGCTGCACCATTCCATTCTACGCCACTCCACTCTACCCTACGCTGCTCCACTCCATTCTATGCCACTCCACTCTACCCTACGCTGCTCCACTCCATTCTACGCCACTCCACTCTACCCTACGCTGCTCCACTCCATTCTACGCCACTCCACTCTACCATACGCTGCTCCACTCCATTCTATGCCACTCCACTCTACCCTACGCTGCTCCACTCCATTCTACGCCACTCTACTCTGCTCCAACCAATGCCACTCCACACAGTACCACTCTACCCACTCCACTCCACTCTCTGCCACTCAACAACACTCTACTTGATACCACTCTATGCCCTTCTAATCTAAACCACTTTACTCTACTCTACAACAAATCTACTCTATGGCACTCCACTTTACACCTGCTTGTTACGGTGAGGCTGCACAATGGAAGTCCTGGCAGTGACAACACATTTATTTCATTTTTGTAGTGTCTCTTCGGACATGTTTTTCTTGCCTAATCACATCAGGTCTGTACTTTGCATGTGGGGCTGTGTCATAGTACCTAAACCCCAATTTAACTCTAATTGTTCTAGACAATAAAGTGTATTTAGCACCTCGCTTTATTTTGAGAGGTGTGTCAGTGTGTGCTTCCTAATACTGTAATGCAAGAATCTGCTCTTCGAATGTCACCTTGTCCTCCCCCTACTTGCCTGATGAACCTTGCCCTGTTGCAAGACATATTAAAAGTCCCTGGACAGCAAGAGAATAAATGACATTTTTGTGCAACAAATACATCTTTGGAGCTGGACCAGTTTTGGGGCCAGAAATTGGGATCTTTTCTCAAAAGCAGTTTTAAGTTTTCATGCCTTTCTTTCTTTCTTTACTTAGTTTATTAGGTTCATAAGAAAACACAAACGATAAAAACACATACATAGTAAGAACAATTAGACAAAAAGTAAAAAATATAAAAATATTTACAAAAACATAGATAAGAGAGAGAGCTTGGGAATAAAATTCCGCTCCGCTCGCAGAGTTTGCGGAGTTTTGGTCACTCCGTGCTCCGCATAGAGCGTGGATTTCTGAAAAAGTTTGCGTTGTGGGTCAGAGTGGAGTTCTTACTTTCGTGCAGCTCGACAATGTTAAGTTAGAGAGCGCAGACCAGGAAAATTGTATGCTAGGCCACCTCACGGTGAAATATCTCTTCGTGGGCAGTCGCGGTAGGTCACTACTGCTCGGGTTGAGAAACCTGCCGCTCGCGCTGGGGACGCAGCAGCGTGAGTAGAAAATCTACTCAAGCTGCAGATAACAGCAGCGCCCTATGGTGCTTGCGTGATGCAGTTTGTGCTGATTTTACAGCCAAGGAGAAACTCCTGCACTAAAAATCAGCGCGACGTACCGGACTCCTCCGCTTTCGGAACTCCGCATAGCACGGCAGAGTTTTTTGGGCACTTTGCAGAGCTCTCTGTAGCGCAATTCTGCAAACTTTGTCTAAGCCTATATCAAACACAGAGTAGTTGCACATTTCAGGCATTTCATACCAAAATAAAACTATTTTCTCACAAAGAAATGCACCAAGTACAGTTGAGAGGGGGCTGAAAAAATTAAACATTGGAAGCAGCTTTCTATTTAACATCTGCCAAAGTTTCTCCAGTATTCAACTATCAGCCATCCACATGCTTTGCGTTTAACTATTCCATGTGTGTCTCAATATTCCAACACCCAGAGACATGCACTAATAAAGCTCCTCGTAAATTAAACCCATCGCTCTGTCCTTTGGTGCTAAATGAGGAAAGCAGGAGCCGTCCATGCAGTGACTGAAATGCACACTATGTAACCATGACGCCCAGGGTCAATCCCGGCTCCCCAGCTTTACCAAATTGTGTGATCTTGGAGGATTCATTCACTCCCCCTTACCTTTTTTCCTTGAGAATCACATTTGAGAACCGTCTTCAAATAGTTCCCCTCAGGGTGTGTGCTGACTGAAAACTTCTGGAGGCCAGTAATGACTGAGTGTCTCACTCACAGCACCTCTGTGTGGAGAAGGACGATTGGGTTCATAAAGGTTTCTAAACTCATGCTTAGAGCCTATTATTTCTAATAAATGTCAGGGAAGGTAACTATATCATGTAACATGCTAAGGTGAATCACTTCTACATGAGAAAGGGATGCACATATTTTTTAATTCTGAAGACTATCATATTATACAGGACTTTTGTTGCACAACTGACATGTCAAATATTTTGATGGCTCGGCTCTTGATCGGGCTCGGCTCGCACTATCAATTTGATGTATTTTCCTCTCTATTCTCGGCACCTGTAAGAAGACAGTGTGCAGTTAAATACGAAATAATATTTCAATTCAATTTTATTTAAATATGATTTGGAACTCCTCAGAGATCCACATATAACAAAGCAACAGACAAGTAATATAAAAATGAAACCACGTGTGATCTGGCTTATACAAATTATCATGCAACTCATCTAATACAATTCTAAAAAACATTTAAAAAAATTAAAAATTCTATTACAGAAAATTTCATTTGGGGGACAGAAGATAGCATCAATAAGAGATCTTGCCGATAAAATACCAAATTGTATACATACAGGTTTCACCCACAAGCGGCGGTGAACCATTAGTGCTGGACAAACTAACAGAACATGTATAGAGTCTTGGACTGAGTTATTACAGAAATTACATATATTGGATATACCATACCATTTGGCCAACAACTTATTCAGTGGAAGAAGATCCTGCCTAAGAAGCAGCCAAAAGCGGCGCAGACCGTGAGGTATATTCCAAGAGGCATAAGGTTGTATTTGTCTAAACAGAAGAGAGTTAACAGCTTGAGTAACCCCCTTCTTCTGTACAATAGAGTTGCGATCCCTTTCGTAGCTTAACTTCCATGTAGCTTGTTTTAATGTAAATTTTAGTTGTTGCATAGAGAGGTCTAAAAGAGTGGCTTCCTCCAGATCCAAGAGAGTAATGGCCTTCCTATAGTTCTTTATGAGTAACGAGTGCTCTTTTAGGGGGCCCATCAACTCTTTTGTGATGAGGGATCTTAATGTGGCTGGCTTTCCTTTGATCAAGCAGGTAACCCAGCGAATAACTCCTGCCAAACCCTGTGCCCAGCTACTTCTTAAGCTGAATTCTAATCCAAGGGCTGCTGCACTGCAACTATTATTAACCGAAGTTAGGTTTCTCAAGAGGGAACCCTCAATAATGTCCAAAAAAACCCATTCACCTAAATCAATAAGTTCTATGCCGTAAAGCAAAGTTGAAGGGATTTTTGCCCGGAAGGCCTCCAGCAGATACCCAAAGTGTCTTTTACCGGTTGATTTATATAAAGCTCTCAACCCATTTCCCTGCGATTTTGCCTTACGAGAACTACTATCTATGTGGGATTTGTTGTTCAAGTTGCTATTGACAACCTTACCCAAGAATACATATGATTTTACTCTTTCTAATTTTTGACCTCCCAGCTCCCAGCTAATGTGTTCCAACTTCAGTTTTTTTCGCCCCTCCATGCACATTACCTTGCTTTTAGAGATATTTATTTTCAGGAAATGATCTTCGGAGAATACATATAATGAATGCAGACGGTTGTTAAGACCTTTCGGGGTAAGGTCTAGGATTAGTATGTCGTCCGCATACATTAAGCAAGAAATGTATGTATCTCCCAGGCGTGGGGCAATTCCTTCACATGTGGATATAGTGTGGGGGAGATCACTAACATAGAGGGAAAACAAAAGGGGAGCTAATAAACAGCCCTGTTTGAGGCCATTCGCAGATGGAATAAGCTGAGATCCCCTTTCTCCCCCCAATAGCACTCTACACCATGTGTTGTCATGCAAGTCTTGTACCAGAAGTAAAAGTCTATGAGGCATTCCAAGAGCAGATAGCTTTTTCCACAGTAATTGTCGATCGACCTTATCAAAGGCCGTGGAAAAATCTATGAATGCCACATAGACTCTCCCCTTTCTTGCTCCAATGTATTTATCGGTTATTACCTGGAGGGCTGTTAGATTGTCCATGGTGCCATGGTTTTTTCTGAAACCAGTCTGCTCGAGTGGAAGTATGTTTGAATAATCCACCCAGTCATTTATTCGTTTCAGCAAACATCTTGTAAAAACTTTGCCGATTGCATCCAACAATGCAATCTGGCGATAGTTCTGAGGGGATAAGCGGTCTCCCTTTTAAAACAATGGCACCAGGATGCTTCCCTTCCAGGAGGGTAAAACCTTACCTCTCAGTAGACAAATATTAAATACTGGACAAAGAAATTTGCTCCATTTAGCCCTGTTTTGTTTTAATACGGTGATGGGCAATTCGTCCGGGCCCATTGCCCCGGAATTCCTCATTTCACCAATAGCTAAATCTATGTCTTTTTCTGAGAATGGCTCTAGAGGCAAACTCATCTCTTTTGACCATACTTGTAAGGCCACAGGGTTGTTGCTTGCATAAAGGGTAGAAACAAAGTCCCTCCATATTTGTTCCTCAATAGGGATGGGTAAAGGTCTTGTTCTCAATCCGCACCCCTCACCTATAAGGGACCAAAACTGCCTCATTTCCCCGTTAGTAGCGGCTTCTCTCATTTTTACCCAGATGGTATCCTCTTTTTCTTTACGTATTGTGACTGATAGCCTTCTCCTTTTCCTTTTTGTTAATGTTAATGTTAATGTTATTTGGCATTTGTTAAGCGCTCGTACGCCCGGAGGCTTCATGGCGCTGTAGGAAGGAACAGGCGTGGCCATCGGTTGGTGGAGATAAGGCAGCTTAGTGATGCGCCTGAGAGAAGAGCCAGGTCTTCAGAGAGTGTCTGAAGCTGAGGATGTTATCACTAAGTTTCAGATGAAGAGGGAAAGAGTTCCAGAGGGCAGCTGCAAGATGGTCAAAGCAGCTGCCTCCGAGCCGCTTCTTCTTATACGGAGGGATAGTCAGAAGGGCTTTATGAGCAGACCGGAGGTTGCGGGAGGGGCTGTATTTTTTAAATAGGTCTCTAATGAAAATGGGACCAATGTCGTGTAGAGACTTGAAAAGGATACACCCAGCTTTGAAGGCCACGCGTTGCTCAACCGGCAAAGTTATTTTTCGTGCTATAATAACGGATCTATTTAAGTATTGGGCCCTTACTAATTTATTAATTTCTATGTTAAGCAGTCTCAGAGGGCTTGGGAATATTCTAATGGACTTTTTCTTATTGGACTTTTTTGCCCCCGCTATTACTGCCTTCATGAACAGAGAGAAATTTTCTATTTCCGAGCCATGCCAGGAAGGGAGCTCAGATATTGCTATGTCGAGCATTCCTTCCAAATTTCGTTGCGCTCTTGCATTCCATTAACACCTTCCTGATTTAGTCCCGAAATTTATTTGATCGCTATTCAGAGACCACTGATCACATTTGGAGAGCTTTACATTCACCAAAATAGAGAGTATTCTATGATCACTTAGCGGTGTGTCGATGATATTCAGGTCCTTCAATAACTCGAATGAGTGAGTCCCCACTATGACATAGTCTAAAATCGATTCCCCCTGATAGGATTTATGCGTAAAATTAGCAGGGGAATCCGAGGGGAGTCTCCCATTTGCAATAATCCCATCCATTTCTGCCAACTCATTTAACAGTTGTCTTCCACGTTTATTTGTTTTAGTATTTTCAGGAAATACTGCCCGAGGAATGTGGAGAGTTTCTTCTCTAAATTTATCGCAAAATAAATTTATGCTTGCATTGGAAATCTTGCAATTTAAGTCCCCGACTAAAATTATAGCCGTCATTGGATCTTTCTCCCTGATACTCTGGATATGTGAAAAAAACTTTTTCAAGATTACATTATAGCCAGCTTCCAGTGGTATATAAGCATTAATCAGAACCAAATGTTTATCAGCTTTCGTGTTACTAGACCCAAATAAAGTTACTACTTGAAAGAGGTTACTGGGGTCCATGTAATGCACATAATTCCAGTTTATTCGATTCGATAAAAGGCAAGCTATCCCCCCACTGGCATGTCCTTTCTTATTAAAAGTGGCACTACCTTCCAATACAAAATAATCTTTCCCTGCTTGAACTTTATCGGGGCACCATGTCTCCTGGAGGCATATTATATTTGCTTCCAGGGACATAAGGAATGCCATTTTTTCCGGACTGTTTTTTAGTCCAACTGCATTCCAGGATATTATAGATAACTTTTTGCTAAAGATGCGAATTAGGCAATTGTTTATTTAGGGATTTTTCTGCAAGAACTCTAGGAAGCCAATTCCATTGAACATTATCATCTCCGGTATCTAGTTGACGAGATAACAAAGGCGGATTAGCATAGGACACTAAACGAAAGTCCTTAGACTTGCATATTTTTAACTCTGTAAGCTCACCTACATTATTTATACTTCCTGTTGCTGCTTGCAACAGAGAAAAAGGAGACTTCTGACAAATTTGGGATTTAAGGACATTATTTTGTCTAGTATGCCCTAACACCGGGATTACATCTATCCCTCTGCTCTGTAGATCTTCTGAGCGCTGCAGGATTAGATTAGCTACTAGCTTAGAGTGAAACTTCACCCTAGTTATCATTCCCACATCTGATTTTAATATTTGTACCCTGTCTAAATCAGCTGATTGTATTAATTTCAAGTTAGCCGATTCTTGAAAATATTTAAGCAAGAGGGATCTATTCAAAATGCATTCAACATCAAAAAGGGGAGAAAATTCTACCCACACGGTGTCAATGCTTTTCTCCTTAGTCTCTATTGACGGGACACCTTGTGCAACTACTCCCGCAAAGGATGTTGCTAGGGGATTAAGGATTGGAACTACATGGCCGGGAGGATTATGCTCCTGTCCCAAAGATATAGAATTTTTTGTCCCAATTATATCCCTATTAATAGTAGCTGGTTGGAAGAGGGTATTTGTATCAATTGTTATAGGTAGGGGGGGAGAGGAAATTACTAGTACTGGGGTAGCCGCAGGTGGAGGAACAATATTTTCCTCAATGTTCTTATTTTCGGGGTTATTATCATTTTCAGCTACCACCTGAGTTTGATGTACCTCATTATATATAGGGGAGTTAAGATGTTTTCTAAAAAGGATTTTCCTCCGCCTATTTTTTTCTATCCGTCTTATTAATTTCCTCTTATTCTTTCCATTCTTTTTTAGTTTCTCTAACTTCCCATTATTACTATTCTCTTCCAGCGCAGCATCCACCTCTCTATCTCCTTCTCCCTGTTGCCTCTTAAAAATTGGGAAAAGATCATTCCCGGTTTTAGGGTGGAGTTCCCCACAGGATTTTATTTCTAAATCATTACCTGTTGGGCAATTTAAAATAGAGGGTGGCTGAATAGCACTTATATTTGCTTCCTCATTTACTATTTTTGGATCATCGTTGACTATAGGTAACTGATCTTTTATTACTACCTCGTCTTGTACTAAGGAGGACTGCTCCTTTAGGACTGCATCCTTCTCGCTTCGAGTGCCCAATAAAACTTTCAAGATTTGGGTCACTGTATCTAGTACACAGTCGGAGCCCCCCACAAATGTTTCCAGTAATTGTAAAATGGACGACAGTAAGTGTTCTAACATGTGGAGAGAATCAGAGATAGGTTTATCTATCCCATGGTGTTGTAGTGCATTTATCCCAGTCAAATTTAGGTTGGGGCTTATAGAGAAATTTGTGTGTGAGGACTTGGAAGGGGTGCTACTGTAGAGCTGTAAGCCAGCATGGGTTGATGTTACAGGTGTTTTTAAATCTATTTCGTCTTTGACCAAGTCAGTCTCTATGTATCTTTGACATAGATCCTTATCTAGGACCATAGGAGACAAGCCGTTGTTGAAAGAATCTCTTACTAGTAATGTATTTACTGTGTGATCGACATCATCATGTGGAATTTTCCCTTTGTACAAATTATCTTCTATGTCTTTCCTTGTTTTTATAATTACTTCTGGGGCTAATTCAATGTTATTTTTCATTGTGGAAAATAAAGGAGGTGAGAAACCGCACTCAGATAGTATAGGTACTACACTTGTTGTGGCTGAATTGTTATCCACAATTACCTTTCTATCTACAGGCATCTCTCCCGATCTATTGGGTAACAATTCTAAATGAATAGCTCCAGAATCCTTAATATCCTCCGACTTGTTGTCTACCACTGTAGCTTTATTCTTACCCCTTTCCCAAAGATTAAAAAGCTGGCAAGTGCTTTTCAAATGAGTAGCCTGGCTAATCTTATTGCGTAGAGGGTTCGATCTGGTTTTTGAGCAAGATCTTCCTACTAATATTCTCCCAGACCTTAATTTTTTTGTCGTCATCTCAATCAGTAGGAGTGGTGAAGTATATGATAGAAAGTACTATTCATAAACTGAAATACTTGACAATTTTTCTCGAAAGTATATAATTGAAAAACGAAACCAGAGCTAACAAACTGTATCACACAACCTATATAATAATCTCAAACATTCTAATACTTTTCTCAAAAAGAGCATGGGAGTCACCAAGCGGGTAATCTGGCCAAACAGTATGTGATGAGTAAAATGTTGGTCTAGCCTGGCCTTCTCGTGCCTCTGAGGGCCCGCCCTTGTCCCGGGCTTCTCCCGGCGCGCTCCTGCGAGCTCCCGCGCTGCGGGGGTACAGTCGTTATTATATGCCTAAGAGGAAGTGGGCGTGTCCAACAGGGAGAGCGTCACCAGGTGTTTGCAGTCAGGTGATTAGCAGGGACTCTTGGGAGATGTAGTCCAGCTACCTGTGCGCTCGCAGCCCTGTCCTTAAGAAACCCTCGGTTCTGCTCCAACACCCACAAACAGCACGACACCGCGTAGCGGGACCCGCGAAGCGGGTCCGGCAAGGAGCTGCGGTTTACAGTGCTGAGAGCGGCAAGATGATTCAGGAGACGCAGACCGGGTTCAACAGCGTCAGAGTGTCACATCCAGGAAACAGCAGCCAGGAAAAGCAATCCACGATAGATCCGTGTCCAAGAGCTTTTGATAAGAGGAAGTGGGCGTGTCCAACAGGGAGAGCGTCACCAGGTGTTTGCAGTCAGGTGATTAGCAGGGACTCTTGGGAGATGTAGTCCTGCTACCTGTGCGCTCGCAGCCCTGTCCTTAAGAAACCCTCGGTTCTGCTCCAACACCCACAAACAGCACGACACCGCGTAGCGGGACCCGCGAAGCGGGTCCGTCAAGGAGCTGCGGTTTACAGTGCTGAGAGCGGCAAGATGATTCAGGAGACGCAGACCGGGTTCAACAGCGTCAGAGTGTCACATCCAGGAAACAGCAGCCAGGAAAAGCAATCCACGATAGATCCGTGTCCAAGAGCTTTTGATAAGAGGAAGTGGGCGTGTCCAACAGGGAGAGCGTCACCAGGTGTTTGCAGTCAGGTGATTAGCAGGGACTCTTGGGAGATGTAGTCCTGCTACCTGTGCGCTCGCAGCCCTGTCCTTAAGAAACCCTCGGTTCTGCTCCAACACCCACAAACAGCACGACACCGCGTAGCGGGACCCGCGAAGCAGGTCCGGCAAGAAGCTGCGGTTTACAGTGCTGGGAGCGGCAAGATGATTCAGGAGACGCAGACCGGGTTCAACAGCGTCAGAGTGTCACATCCAGGAAACAGCAGCCAGGAAAAGCAATTCACAGTAGATCCGTGTCCAAGAGCTTTTGATAAGAGGAAGTGGGCGTGTCCAACAGGGAGAGCGTCACCAGGTGTTTGCAGTCAGGTGATTAGCAGGGACTCTTGGGAGATGTAGTCCTGCTACCTGTGCGCTCGCAGCCCTGTCCTTAAGAAACCCTCGGTTCTGCTCCAACACCCACAAACAGCACGACACCGCGTAGCGGGACCCGCGAAGCAGGTCCGGCAAGGAGCTGCGGTTTACAGTGCTGAGAGCGGCAAGATGATTCAGGAGACGCAGACCGGGTTCAACACCGTCAGGGTGTCACATCCAGGAAACAGCAGCCAGGAAAAGCAATTCACAATAGATCCGTGTCCAAGAGCTTTTGATAAGAGGAAGTGGGCGTGTCCAACAGGGAGAGCGTCACCAGGTGTTTGCAGTCAGGTGATTAGCAGGGACTCTTGGGAGATGTAGTCCTGCTACCTGTGCGCTCGCAGCCCTGTCCTTAAGAAACCCTCGGTTCTGCTCCAACACCCACAAACAGCACGACACCGCGTAGCGGGACCCGCGAAGCAGGTCCGGCAAGGAGCTGCGGTTTACAGTGCTGAGAGCGGCAAGATGATTCAGGAGACACAGACCGGGTTCAACAGCGTCAGAGTGTCACATCCAGGAAACAGCAGCCAGGAAAAGCAATTCCCAATAGATCCGTGTCCAAGAGCTTTTGATAAGAGGAAGTGGGCGTGTCCAACAGGGAGAGCGTCACCAGGTGTTTGCAGTCAGGTGATTAGCAGGGACTCTTGGGAGATGTAGTCCTGCTACCTGTGCGCTCGCAGCCCTGTCCTTAAGAAACCCTCGGTTCTGCTCCAACACCCACAAACAGCACGACACCGCGTAGCGGGACCCGCGAAGCAGGTCCGGCAGGGAGCTGCGGTTTACAGTGCTGAGAGCGGCAAGATGATTCAGGAGACGCAGACCGGGTTCAACAGCGTCAGGGTGTCACATCCAGGAAACAGCAGCCAGGAAAAGCAATCCACTTTACTAGGGACCTACTGGGCAGACATTTCCAGACTCTCTCCTCCTGGGGTTGAGGTGGGGCTGGTGCAGATTTGAGGCCTGGGGGAGAAGGGGTCTGCGAAGGTCTGAACATGAAGGGAACAGCACAGACAGGCAGAGAAACCTTCCTCCTCTGTAGAAGGCTGGACATACAAAGAAAGACCGGAAGTGATACGAAATAATATGGACTGATTTATGTTGTTAAACAACCAATAAAATAATTTACACACTTTTCTTGGCTTTCATTGAAACTGATTTACTGTCTGGAGTATTTTGTTGCTGAATTGAGTTGATAGGTTTTTGTCAGGCTCTGTGTCACTGTGGTATGCCTTCACAGTGGGGTACCACTTTAAACAGTAATAGTGCGCTGCGTCTGTGATCTTTGCATCTTTTATAATCAGCTGGTAATCTGTTCCCGCGCTGTCCACTGTGGCGGTGAAGTGGTCTGATGACATCCCAGGGCCATATGTAGGGTCGCTCCAGGAGTGATAGTGATACAGAATGAGCTCTGGGGCTTCTCCTGGGGTCTGTCTGTAGAAATGTACATAATCGGTGTCTTTCACCCCAACCTCACAGCCAATCGTGGCCCTTTGTCCGAGGCTGACCTCAAATGAGGGAGATATCACAGGTTTCTGAGCCTGAGCATCTGAAAGAGAGAGAAAGAGGGAGGAGAAATACATGTCATGAATATATACTCTACGGTAAGCATAATTATATGCGCGGCTGCCCCAAAACAGGCAAACATACGTCAGATCCTGCATACTTACAGGATGTCCACAGCAGGACACAGAAGGCCAGGGTCTGCAGCAGCCTCATTCTTTCAGGGTCGGGGGCTCCTTTCTGGACCTCGAGCACAGAGATGTACAAAAGGCGAAGTCTGAGAAGCTTAATATATGCATCAGTCCCCCGGGGGGGCCGAGAGGCAGGTATGCAAATATGAAATGCACTTCACACATCACTGGACCTAACAGGAACACAGAAACTGACTATATTCACAGATTTTATTCAAGGTGTTGCTGCATTCGAGTAGGAAATTGTTGCTGCTTCAACGTGTGTGTAACATTTTTGTAACAATGTATTAGTTACATGTACGCGTTTTCACAAGGTTGTCCATGTTGTAATTGATGATTGTAAACAGTCAAATAACACCCCTGTTTTAAAAGTATTATGGACAGGATTCATCAAACTACAAAGTGACAAAACCATCTTTCAATAATGTTGTGGACACTAACATTTGTGACTCAAACTCCACAGAGAACCAGAATAGACTCCCAGCAGGTGTGGATGTAGTAAAGACCCAAGCCGTTTAAGATGCCACTTCACAGAACACTACAACTTCATGCTACTCCTTCACACTACACCTTCACACTACACGTTCACACTATACTCGTCCCTTCCTCTCCTCTGGGCTCAGGGGTCTCTGGCTGTATTCTTTCTTTAAGCTTCAGACACGTGCAGTGATCTGTTGCCTTTGGCTCATCTTTCGGTCTATAAGTAAGACATGCATACATAAGTACCTACATATATTCCTTCATACTCATGCATACATACATATATACATATATACACATATACATACTATACATACACATCCTCCAGCTGTCACTATTGATGTGTGTTCCCCAAAGTCTGGTTCTTTTGATTACCAACCTAGAGCCAAGACTTCCTGTACCCAGAGCATCCCTGTGGGCTGCACCTCTAGCAGTCCTGTGGGGGCTCAGGGCATCTCTCCTGTGTGCATACAGCCTACTATAGTTGAAGCTTTTGCTTGGGTGAATTAAATTATGTATACCAAAATTAGAAAGCATGCATTCAAGACTAAAATGATTAAATTTTCAGAACTTGCAAGTCAATAGTTGGAGAAAAACCGTTGAATTTCCAAAATATTTCAATATTTGAGTGTTAAATCATGCTGGCTTGGGAAGACGTAGTACTAATATTTTTACCTTGGTGCTGGAGGCGTTTTATCTTGGGCTGTTATGAATTACCTATGTACAGGGCCACTGGAATTATGAGGCAGGGAAGGGCCAAATTATACGGCACGATTGAGTAAATTATACAGCAACAAAAGGAAAATTGTGCCGTATAAAGCTGCACATTTTGTGATAGTTTTACGTCATTATTTTACACTTGCTTACACTGTCTGGGCATTTGTTGGACCTCATTAGTACCAGTTTAACACCCAAATATAGCAAAAGGCAACAGTAAGGCAACCAGCCAAACTTTGCAGAGGGCCTTCCACTGAGCGGCAACATATGGCCGGGATGCCTGTCACCCCCTCCCAACACAATCCCCAAGGATGGGAATACAGTTCTGAACTTTTGGAAGGCGGGAGGGAGTTACCCTCCCGGCCGTATTTATTAAAATATGAAGCAAAATTAAAACATTAAAATAAAAGTTTCATATCATGTACAATTTTCATTTATTACATTTCGATGAAGACATGTTCATTGGCTAACCTTAACAAATCTCTAGTACAAAGGTTTTCCTAGCCGAGTCTAACATCCTGCAAATGCATACTTTCTAAATTAAAATTGTATATCCTAGCATTACGGGCCAACGGCAAGGTCGCAACCGGTGTCAGATCCCTACTAACCAAAACTCTCGCCCTCACGGTGTGAGTGGCGGCCGCGCAGAGGACTGTGCCCTCTGTGCCAACTCCAATTTCCCTTGTCTTGTGGGGGCCCCCCATTTTAACTCGACGCCATCTTAAAGGTCGTCCGAGGACCCGTGTGAGGTGTCTGTAAGAAGGCAGCGTGGACTCCCCCTCCCACCCCACACTGTCTATCACATCCACCGTCGCGGATATCCGGGCCCCGGGAAATTCGTAGGAGGGGCATATAGCCGCCTCCTCCCCTGGAAGGGGCCTATGGCCGTCTTCCCCTAGGCGACCCATACTTAGTGGGTGCCGCCTCCCCGTGGGAGGGGCCAATGGCCGCCTCCACCCGGGCGCTCCCATCCATAGTGGGTGGCGCTCCCCTCTAGGGACCTTGAAATTACTGCTCACCGATCATGACCTTACCGCCACAGGCCGGATAGTTGACCGGCTATCCGGCCCCCCCACAAACTCCTCCTAAAGGTCATGTTTTCACAAACCCCTTAGCCATGCTATGAAGTCTCCTATGAGTAAGACATTCCCCTCCCGGGACAAGTGGACCCCATCATCCAGATACATGTGATCCCCCCGAATACATCCATGCGGAATACTGTGCAACTGCGCCGAGCGAAACAACCTACCAAGTTTGTTGTTGACCTTTTTCACTGAATGGTTCAGTGCTGACACCGAGAGGCCCCCCCGCCACACCTTCCTGGGAATCATGTGGGACCATGCTATCGTGCACCCCGGGATCCTTCTCGCCAGCCAGCTAACAGTAGACAAAACTCGCTCGAGTAGTACTCGCCTACCGAGTGTCACCATGTCATTGCCCCCTAGGTGTACTATGATTACAGATGGCGGTGACCTCTGCCGCCCTAAGAGTTCCTCGACAAAAGATTCAAATTGGTCAATACAGAGCCCGCCCCTTCCGTGGAAGGTCACACTGTACCCGTATTCCCCAGCTGCGTGAGTCACGTCACTTGCTTTGAATACGTCCCCGGCCCGCCTCACGTATGAGTGGCCCACGACCCACACCACTCTCTCCTCAGCCGGTGATCTCTGACCGCTGGTCCCCTGGTGCCGGGTCGACTGCAAATTCCGCCCCGCATAACATGCTCGTGAAACTGTAAATCAAACAGAAGACAAGAAGCGTGAGTGCATGTAACTTGACTTCACAACATGTGCAATCGCACATACCTTTCAAAACAATTCGAGGACCATCGTCCCAACTGTTTCACCTCTTCAACACTCTGACCCCTGGCTGTAGCCTAGGTAGCAGCCCCTATCCTAAAGGAGTGGGTCCCAAAATCGCACGGGTCCAAGCCCGCCGCTGCGATTGCCATTGTTAGCACCCTCTGAAACTGAAACCTCGTCAGTGGGGTGGCATCAATGTGTCTCAGCAGGCTCCCCCCCCATGTATCCGCCCTTCGCGCCAAATATTCCTCAACGCACTTTACCGGGCACATGGGGGACCCTCGCATGCGCTGGACAACAATACTGTCTCCCATAGCTCTCTGGTCAGTCTTGGACTTGGCTATTGTGACTACCATTGAATCACCCCTAATCAGGATGTGATCCCGACACAGACCTCCCTCCACATCTTTCTTATTCTTTGCGACCAGTTCGCTCACCCACACAGCCCCATGGAACGCTAATGCGAAAGCGGCCCGGAACAGAACTGCTTCGAAATGGGAGGAACATGTCGTGGGAAGTATCGACATAAGCAGGGACAACCTTTCTAACCCAATCGGGCGCCTCTCGTCTACTGTACGACCTTCCAGGCGTTGCCAGCCACGAAGGGCTTTCTTTACCAAAAAGGACGATGTCGGGTCCTTGATGCCATGCGCCTGCGCCATGAATGAAATGGCGGCCCGGTGCCTATTGGCCGTTGCTACTGATCGGCCTTCCCTGTGTAATGCTACCAGAAACTTTAGGAAGCAATCCTCCTGACCCCATTTGTCCTCCCCTGCCGGACCCAAAAATGCACAATAGGAACGAAACGCTCCTTCGTATGCCTTCCTCGTCCTGGGGGCTAAGCTTGCTGCCACGAGGTCTTGTAATCCGGGGCACCGAGTAGCCAGAGTGCTTCGGGAAATGGTGCCTCCGCTAGGTCCGCGGAAGGTAGATAACCCCTGAAAGCCTGCATGTGTGAACGAGAGAGTGCATCAGCAGCCTGATTCAGTACACCCGGCACATGTTTCGCCCTGAATTGCACATTCAGTATCATGCAAAGTAGTACAATTTCCTTCAATAATCTCAATATCCACTTGCAGCGTGCTGCCTGATTATTTATACATTCAACAACAGTCATATTGTCGGACCAAAACACCACAGAGCGATCTCTGAACTCATCCGGCCATGCCATCAGAGCCACAAAAATGGGGAATAACTCGAGGAACCCAATGTTACCTGTGAGACCGCTGGTGTGCCACCACGTCGGCCATGTTTGTGCCGACCATCGATTACCAAAGATTGCGCCAAATCCCACGCTCCCCGCCGAGTCGGTCCACAAACCCAGCTCGTCCGAAGACGCTGGCGGCTTGTTCCACACCACTCGACGGTTGAAATCCGCCAGAAATGCCAACCATATGCGCATGTCCTGGCGAACCTCTGCAGACAGTCTCGTGCGGTGGTGTCCTTCCTTGAGACCAACCATAGCTTGTGCGATAGAGCGGGAAAAGGGGCAGGCCATTGGTATCACTCTTAGGGCAAAGTTAAGCTGACCCACTGCTTGTTGTAACTGATGGAGGGTAACTTTCTCCTTGCTAAGGCACAGTTCCAGGGAGCCCTGAATTTCGCTACTTTCCCTACTGGCAAACGGAAACATCCCTCCACAGAATCGAGCTCAATTCCCAGAAACTCGAGTGAAGTAGATGGTCCAACCGTCTTACCTGTGCCAATGGCACTCCGAATCCCTTCATGAGGGTGCAAAATTCCTGTAGCGCCTGCGCACATTTTGTGTCGCCGGCTGCCCCCAAGAACAAAAAATCATCTAAGTAATGCATAACATGGCTATGGCCAGTGGCTTTGGTGAATGCCCATTCCAAAAAACAGCTGAATTTCTCAAAATAAGCACAAGAGATGGAGCAACCCATTGGCATACATCTATCCATGTAGTAACGTCCCTGGAACACAAAGCCTAACAGACGCTGATCCCGTGGGTGTACCGGGAGCAACCGGAACGCCGACTCAATATCTGACTTCGCCATCAGCGCTCCGGGCCCCAGGCGATTCAACATGGTGACGGCATCATCGAATGATGCGTACCGCACCGAACAAACTCCCGGGTCAATCGCATCGTTCACCGAGAGACCCCTCGGAGCTGACAAGTTATGGATCAGCCTAAATTCCCCCGGGTCCTTCTTGGGAACCACTCCTAACGGGGAACAGATGAAATTAGTTACTGGCGGGTGCCTATATGGGCCAGCAACCCGGCCAAGGGCAACCTCTTTTGCAATCTTCCTCTCCACCACCGCTGGATTATGCTGAGCCGACAGTTGGTTTCTACAAAGTGGCTCCCCACGAAAATCCCCCGCCGGGATGTGGAAACCATATAAGAAGCCATTCCTCAACACCCCAGCGGAGACATGATCAGGGTATTCGTTTAGCCAGGGGATCATTGCCATGATATCAACGGGGGTAGGTAGCGGTACACAGTGGTCCCCCTCAGTCTTGTTTGGACCCTCCTGTACCCCCCCGTCCCACTATTCCTGGATCTGCACGAACTCTCGGGGTGCGAGGAATTCCCGCAACCTGCACACGCATGTCTGAACTTACATGTCCCTTGTGGCCTGGTGCAATTGCCCCTGTTAAAATTCCAACAGACCCCTCTCTTACCCCCATTCCCACCAGTCCTTGCTTGGTGGTCGCCACGGGGCCCGCTCGAAAGGGCACCGCGGGCTGTTGGCGGGAAGGCCCCGACCCATATCCGCCTAGCGAGGACGACTTCGTCGCGCCCGGCAGGAGCTGCTTCTGCAAAGAAATCTAGTCGAGACAATCCCACGTCAGAGATGAATCGTACTCCTTGGCCTTATGGAACTTCATATCGTAACCCATCCACTCATTGCCCTCATACGTTTCATAAAAATCCATTATTCGTGCCTGATAGCAAGACAATTCGGGCAAAACCTCGGGCTTACCCCCGCCCCCCTCTCCCCCTCCCCCCCGACACCTGAGGCCTTACACGACAGAGATGTCCCCTGCCGCTCTCCCCCCCGCCTTTCGCCCCCCCCCTCCCCTCGCCCTGCAGCCGCAGCGACACCGCCTCCTCAACTGTCCCCGCCCCTGCGCGACCCACACAGGATACACCACACACAGCTAGGGTTCTAGATGCACTACTACACACGCAAATGCAAGTCCAACAGTTATTGAAATGTTTCTCCCTCCCCCTTGTATTATACTACCCAGTTATACCTTTTGGTTGACACAGAGGCTGTTCATGCTGTACTCATGATAATGCTCGATCCCCCTTCCCTGTTTACGTTTCGCATAAGGCAGACTGGATGCGTCCATGACCAGGAAGCGGGCACCCAGCGACCCATCCGACAACAGAGGGTATGATACCGCCTCTACCCGCTGCTGTACTGATCAGGGAACTCAACTTCGAACAATGACTGTTGGCTTTCGTGACCACGCTGGTCCTTTTGCAGTGCTACGACCTGCGAGCACTGCAACATGAGACATTTCCTGGCACCGTCACTTATGGACTTATGCACTTCCATCAGCTACTATTTATTTCCACTCATGTATAACTGACATGTCAACATGTGCTATTTGCTGAGTACCGTTTGTGACAATACTTCATTGTTATGACATTGTATGAATAACTACTGGCTTATCTGTGAAACTAAATAAAGTTTGGGACCGTTGGTGTTAAAAAAAAAAAAAAAAAACCTCGGGCTTACGTTCCCGAATAATTGCAGTAAACATCGCAAAGGCCTTGGCCCAATTTGTGATTGTCTCATCAACCCTGAATCTCGCCATTTTTGATCGCCATACACTCGGGTGCCACAAATCTTTCTGCGTCTTAGCATACTCCATCTCGCGATGGTCAGTCAGCAGAGGAAACATATTTACATACTTATCAGCCCATATCAATTCTTTCGTGGCCAACGGTATATGTTGGACCACCCTCTCCCGTCTTGAGGGCAAAGACCCCTCCCTCGCCATTGGCAATGCCTGATTACCCGGCTCCATTGTCGTTCCCGCTGTTTTTCCGACGCTAACTGCCGGTCCTTCCAAGGTCACCTGTGGGGGGACAAGAGGGAGATTCGCCTTTGCGGCATCTCGCGACTGCCGCAACTGCTGCATTAGTAACTTGGCCTCTTCGGCCGTGTCTTCAGGTGCCGTAGCACCCCCTGTTTTTCTGCCGAGCCATGAGGCCAACTGGGCGGCTAATTCTGGAGGCATGTCCTCCTCGTTGGCGGGCGTAACAACAACCGGAATCGGTTGACCCGCGTCCGGGATTGGTACCGGGGCCTCGACTGGAATGGCTGGGCTTGCCGGGGGTACCTCGGGAACCGGGACCTCCCCCCCTGCCGCCCTATTCCTGACCCGTTTACCCCTACCCGCGGGGACAACTCCCGGCAATGCCGGGCCTATTACCTTCTTTGGTTTACCCGTATTGTTCATCGCAGCCATCTGCTTCTTCATGCTCGCCATATCTCTTACCAGCATGCGAAGCATCTGGTCAGTCTCGGACTTCTTTCCTGCCTTCTTGCCAGGCATTGTTATCGAATATTCGATCCAAGTTGATCAACATGGTCCTGGATCCTTAGCCTCGAAGTCGCTGAAAGAGAAACACAAGAATTACAAGTTCTCAAAATTGCTCCTTGTTCCGTCGAGGGCTCACGTGCAACGAGTGGGTGCAGCTTCCAAGCACAGGAACAAGAGGATGCTTCTTCGGATTCCCGCTCTCTTTATTCCTCTTCGGGAGGGCGTGAACCCTCCGCTGGTACGCCTACTGGGCGTGGCCATCGGTGTAGGTGTCTAGGACAACCCCTCTTGGGCGGGAAAAAGGCCCGCCCCGGCTACGCCGCTTCGGGCATACCAGCCGTGACACGCCCCCCGCCCAAAATGGTCTCCCGGGAGGATCCGGGCCCCCGACCATACATTCAGGGGGACCGAGTGGTCGCCCCTTTCTACATGTTGCTGCATTTTTGTAACTTTTGAACCTTTTGAGCTAGAAACCAATTCTTTATTGTTAAAATCTACAGATTATGGAGCAGATGGAGGATTTTGTGGCACATGCTGCAAATTTATAATTATGTTAAAAAACCCACAGCCGCACAATCACATATATCCAGTGGCCGTACCAATGCAGATACATTTCAAACTGAAAAACGTTTTTACCTTACTGCTGACAACCCTTCCAGATGCACTGAGGTGATTACTGCAGATAATCTTGCATATGATGGGCACTAATGTAATCTTGTCTAATGTGGTCACTAATACACTACGGTTAATGTTTGTTAGTAGCTCAGGATGATTTTCATGGAACAGAGTAGGTCTTTTTACAGAAAATGTTAGTAGACCCCTGCTAAAGAACATATGTGTTGACTGCCTAAACCGTGGGCATTCATATGGATTAGCCGCCTTCACTCCAGCATGTACTGTATAGAACATCTACCCTGGCTGCCTATAACTGGTGCCCTCATCTAGATTGTTACTATGTTGCTCTTGAGTGAAGATAATACTTTGTAATTATATTCCATCAATACGATTTCCCTCCTATGGACACTCATACACTAGCTATGCAGACTGTCTCTAAAGTGGGCCCCCAGATCGACCTCAAACAGGTTCCAGTACCTCTCCCTCGAACTGAATAAATTCCATTTTTATAAAGACAAAATCGAGGTCTCAAAATGAATACGTTCTCAGGATTAGTGTGGTATTTCTTATCTTATTGACTGTAGGAATCTGAAAAAGATGAGTTTCCAATTTTCAAATTCTATTTTATTAGCACAACGGAACATAAAAAAAACACGTGTTTCGCTGCGTATTTTTTCATTTGACACTTCTTCAGGTCTTACAAATAACCTGCAGTTGTGTTTTGTAGTCAGTCGTCATTAGAAGTCGTGATATATTGTTTCACCACATACAATACCTAACCATGAGCATGATACTCCAATCATCCAGTTCTGGCAGGTTGCCTCCTGTAGAAATGCCAATGTGTTTTATAAACAATCCTGAATCAAATAAACTCATATTTATGTACTGATTAAATAGTGAACAAATCACCTCCATACAGAGTAAACATTTTTTTTTACCTCAACTTTGTCTTTATAAAACTCCTTTAACATTGTTACTCTGTGGGGCAATATATAAACCCACTGTGTTGGTCACAACCTGTTGCTCCTGCGTAGCCAACATAGAGCATTTACCCGGACTATCTGTTACCAGAGTATTCATGCAGGTTCCTCCACTGTGGTTCTGCGTGGATTATATTAAGGTGCCTACCCTGGCTGCGTGTAAAAAGTACATTCCTGCGGAGGGTGTTCTCCCACTCCCCGGGTGCAACTCTACATAATGCATTACTAATAATCCCATTCTGTCCACACCCTTGAACTAAGTCTGTTGCTCCCAGGGTCACTAAAACCCTGCTGTGTTGGTTCCATTGTGTCGGTCCGGTTAGGCGGTGGGGAATGCTTAGCACGGTCGCCTCTAACAAGTACATTTCTCTGGGCTGGTTCTCTTCCACTCCTTAGTGGGTGTTTAGAGCATCTCCCATGGCTGCCTGGCACCAGTCCAGGGTATTCCTGTTGTTGCTCCTCTGCCACACCTGGGTGGACTCCACAGAGCACCCACCCTTATACCAGCATTGTGTTCAGAGGTCAAAGGTGTCCGCTGTCAGCTGAGGCTGAGGTGACTGTGCCTGACCCTGAGTGAACCAGGGACACCGGTGCTCGTGTGAAGGAAACAAGCATAGTCACCTTAAAGTACTGTTTATTTCCAGGTCCTGCATCACTTTGACAAATCAGAAGCAATGACCATCTGCCGATGCCCCTGAGCTATCACCAAAGTGACCGGAGAACAGTAAAATGTAAATCACCCAAAAATCAATCTCAAAACCGTCTGATTCAAAGCAACATTCACACATTTTATCCTAATAGAAATAAATGGTCCTCTGACATCCTTTGACACCGTTAGTGAATTCTCTTTTTTTATCAAACGGGACACGGAAAGCTGGAATTTCTTTTTATGGTAAGCATGAAACCACATACTCCCGACAGCAAACGATTGTGAGGTAAAATCAAGACTTGGTAACAGTGTGAATCTTGACCCTTGGCTGCTGCCTTTGCCCCTTTGCTTCAGTTCTGAAGTCACCTGCTCTGGGGCTGTCATTGGTGGTCAGGCGGCTTTCACTAGGAGTCTGGTGGATCCTGAGTTGGGGTGATGCCCCTCCAGATTTCAAGACGCTTGATGCGCCCACCTTACACACTGCGGGATCAGCGGGCTGAGTTGTGCTAGGTGTGAATCCGCGTCCAGTGTAACCCCCAGACTGACCATCAGAGGCGGGAACCGAGTCTCAGCCCGGCCGCCATTAAACCCACTGCCACAGCATTGAAGGAGCTTGAAAGGTCACATCAGGCTCTGCCCCCCTCCCCCACCCCGCGTGTGACCCACTGTTGACCTCCGCTCAGTTCTACCACTGGCTCCAGCAGGACGTAAATCTGAGTGCAACTTCCCTGGAATCAGGGAAAACAGCCAAAAAAGAACCCAGTCATTCTGAGTCCCTATGGTTATTCCTAATTCCTGGAGAGTTTTCTCATAGTTCTGGGCTTCAGATGAGGGCAGAGACTGACCAGAACAGTTTATTTGGGCCTGTTTTCTCCCTATCAAAAACCCACCATACTTGTAAAGAGGCCACTGAGGTTCCCAGCCTTTCATTGTATTTGCCCAGTCAGTAACTCACCGCCCCTTACCCCTGAACTGCCTGAAATGAAAGTTCTGGAGTCTCCTCCATTCCCACTGCTCCTGCTGCAAACTCAACCCAATAAACCTTTCAAATATTTAATAACAGGCCATTTTGTTTTGAACTTCAGGTCCTAAATGGCCTGTGACATTGGGATTCACGTTACTCAAGGAATCCTGTGGGTGGGAGGATGTTAAGAGGATGTTTCAATGACCTGAACGCTCGTCGCGGAGAGTCTGCAGTGTCCTGAAGATCATGATTCTAGTCCAGGCCTCTCCGTGTCACCCTTTCTTTCTTATGAGGTCAGTATATTGAATCCTTTACTATTACAAAGGGGTAACACTAATATGTGTTGTGCACAAGGCTTAGAATTTACATAAGTGGTGCATGGAGTTCAAAATAAAAAACAAGGTACTATGATTACCGCAAAGTAAGTAACTGATCACTTTGAACTTAAAATTCGCATGAAATGCCTGGCGGATCCTCCAAATGTTGGTCATTTGGGAGGTTGGTATTCGTCTCTCAAAATGGATAAACTCAGCATAGAACCTCGTGAAGTCTTTGAAATTGGAATTACACCAGATTAATTTGTAGTTCTGCATTCTAAGGCTCATGAAACTTGATGCTTTACGCATGCTCGCCACTGCTTTTTTACACTCTTTCTCTGACTACGTGAAGCTGGTGCTGCTGTCGTGTGGACATTCATAGCTGTCAAGTCTCCCAGTGCCAAATGTCTTTACGTCAGTTCTAACATTTTAACAGACATCATGTTGTGTTCCGGGACTTGAAATGTTGCTGTTAACATTTTAACTCTGGGCTCAAAATCCCAGCAGTAAAGGGCAGTTGGGTAAAAAGCCTGGATTTGATGAAGATCTCACACATGACAATGGGACACCTCACACCTATGAATGTTTTGGTGTGTGTCAAGCCTTGTGTCTTGTTGTTGACACATATCCCGTGTGCACGGTAGCAGCAGTCTTTTCACAAATCCCTGTCACTGCACCGTGCAATGAGTGTTTAAAGCCCGGGGTGTTTGTCAGTTCGCCTACCATCAATACTGACTTGTTAGAAAAGGGGTTGATGCATCAAAGGGTTTTGGCCATTCTGTTGCTGTGGATAAACCTGATAGTACATTTCACCAATCAGCGAAAGAATTAAAGACTGCTAAAAGATAAAATATTTTTGGTTTTTTTCTAGATTCTCTACGGTGTATGGAATAATGAGAGGCGTGTTAGGTGTCCAGAACACTGGATATGAAGGAGAAATTCCACAGAAGCATCGAGGGGCGAGACGGCAATGTCCAGCTATCTGTCTGTCTGACCTTGCTAACTTCTCTGGTAAACAAAGAGAGAGGGACGGCACGGCCAGCCTGCTCCGTGGACAGCAGTATATCTGGGTTTGGTGTAAAATATTTATTCTACAACACTGTGTGAATGTGGTGGCCACTTTTAGGGGCTTTATGGTATGCATGAACTCGAGCCATGCTGCATATATAACTTCAGATCCTATATAAAAAGAGCTACTTAATACTTTCTGGATCCACATCTGAAGCCCAAATGCAGCCAGGCGGCTGATTTTGTAAAATGCTCTGCATCGGTGGTGAACCACCCCTGCTACAGAATATGCATTTCAGTTGTACAAGCGTATGTCCTCGCCCACTGACAGCACCGCAGTGAGTGCTTGGGTATGAAGTTGTGGCCGGATTAAATAAATGATTGCTTAGCTCATTCTGCCAAAAGCAAACCTATTCAAATCTATTAGTTCTGTACATATTAGGGATATTGGGAGATCTACCCAAGATCAGGCTTTGGTTGGGTTGTAGAAGCTGGGATTCAAACCGAAGCTACAGACATTTACCATTAGACACTTCTTGTGATTATCACACATAGGTCATATGTATGAAAATAGAGTTTTGCGATTCTCAAACTGTGATTTTCAGCGAATCGCAATTTGAGAATAGCAAAATGCAATGTATGTGGGATTTGCTAATAATTTTGAGAATCCCACATATTCCTTATTTGAGAATAGCAAATTGATATTCGGAAATAAGGAATACCTTCCTATTCATTCCTATGGGCTAAGAGGCCCATTGGAATGAATGGGAAGGCATTCTCAATTTGGGATTAGAAAATAGAGAATCGCAAATTGAAAATCCAATTTCAATGGTGCCTGGGTGTCAAAAGGACACCCTGTTGCACTCCTGAAATATGCATGTGTGCACATGTGGCACACATCCATGCCCCAAGGGCATGTATGTCTCCCCCATCGGCATTAGGCATAGGGCCAGAGCCCGTCTAACCTCCTTTCTCTCCAACCACACCCAGTCAGTTAAACTCGGCGACTTCTAGTCCCCAGTATTCACCCTCCCCTGTGGTGTGCCCCAAGGATCTTCCCTAAGTCCGACCTTATTTAACATCAATGTGTCAGACTTGGCCAGGGTCATCAAAGCACACGGAATGAGATTAATCTTATAAGTCGACAACACCCAACTGGTGCTACCAGTACACAACGATGGAGGAGCAGTTGCTGCCAGTTTCCAAGACGGAATGCTAGCCATCAGCTCTTGGATGGCAAACAACTGCCTAAAGTTAAACTCCGATAAAACGGAGGCAAAGATCTTTGGCAGCCTAGCCCCTGGTTGGTCTCTCACTTGCTGGCCAACCGAGTTCGGATATCCTCCCGCACCTGTCACAAACGTCAGGAATCTGGGTGTAATGTTCGACGACACGTTGCCTTTCATCCACCACGCTAACGCGGTAGTCTCATCAACCTTCTACACTCTTAAACCGATAAGGAAACTCCTACCATTCCCCCTTCCCGCCCCCCAGCGCCGGTAAGACTCTCATAAGCACATTGATGATGTCAAAAGTTTACTATTGCAATGCACTCCTACTAAACGCCCAGGAAAAAGTCCTTAACAAACTACAACTAGTTCAGAACTCAGCTGCCAGGAATCTGTCCGGCACCTCCAAGTTCAAGTCGATCTCCCGAGTTGTACGTCAGCTTCACTGGCTACCTATCAGAAGTCAAACTAAATTTAAGGCACTATGCATTGCATATAAAGCAATCAATAACACTGGACCTCAGTTCCTAAAAAAGGTACTCTGCCCATACACCCCCAACAGAACCTTACGCTCCTCCTCGGCCCACCTCCTGACCATTCCTTGGACAGAGAAAACATCTTGGGGAGACTGACGATTCACAGTTGCCACGGCTAGACTGTGGAATGCCCTCCCCTCCATATCAAAACCAGCCCCACCCTCCTAAAGTTCAGGAAACAAGTAAAAACCTGGCTGGTCAATCAGTAGTCATCAAATTCTAGCAGCTCTCCTTTAAATCCACAGCGCCGAGACACCCCAGGGTATTTGCGCGCTATATAAATCGCACAAATAAATAAATATGTGTGCCACATGGTACTTTAAAAAGTGCAAAATAGAGATTTTTTTGTATGTCTTTTTATTAACAAAATAGCAAAGAAAAAGAAAAGACATCGGGTGTGTTAATAGTTACATCATGGTCAAGAATTCAATGTCATTTAACAGAATTATAAAGCCAATATGTGATTATGGATCATAGGGATTCTGGCGCTTCCACCTCCACCTGCCTTGCCGGAGGCACGCAAATCTCTCCTCAATAACTATTCCAGGCTCCCCACACCTTTCTCCATTTCACAGGGCAGCCCCTGGCCACATACACTGACTTCTCCCTGAACATACACCAATCCAGGTCCTCCACCCATTTGGCTACTCGGGGTAACTGGCCGGCACCCCACAATTGCGCAATATTTCTCTTTGCTACCAATCATGCCAGTGTCACCCATTGCTTCCCATACGTGCACAGGTCTGTGGGTTCCCACACATTCAGTATACACCTCCGGGCCTCTGGAAAATTGTGAATTTTTAAGTGAAATCGCAAATTACCACCAACTTGAAGTTTGTGGTAATTTGCGATTCCTTAAGGCCAAATCACACCTTCTTATGTGCTTCTTACCTTGCATTTAAGAAATCGCAATTTGTGTTTCCTTAAATGCAATTGCAAAATAGGGAATCGCAAAATTTGCGAGGTGGTTTTTGTGTGCTACATTGCACACTGCTAATTGGCAAACACAAACGCTGAAATTCAGCAAATTGGCTTCATACATATGGCCCCTGGTGCCTTTTTGCCTCCACAAGTGGCTAATTCCATGATGAAGCAGGGCCTCCCCCTTTTCTTAGGACAGGCATTTGTCAAAGCTTCTGCCACTGCTAAAGCTACAGACTTTTGTCAATCTTTTCCTTGCTGTGTTATACATCAGCACAGCTACTGCACCCTTCTCCTCTCTGCATTGCACCCTTCTCCTCTCTGCCTTGCACCCTTCTCCCCTCAACCCTTCTCTTCTCTGCCTTGCCCCCTTCTCCTCTCTACATTGCACCCTTCTCAGCCACCCCCTTGCACCCTTCCCACCCAATGGAGGGGACTGCCACCTGGAACAATGACACCATTTCAAAAGAATGATGGGCCCACACCAGATGCAATGGCGATCCAGGAAGGGGGGCAAGTGCCCCCCGTTGCCCCTCCTGTGGATGCCCATGGTGCGTTCTAACAAGAGTGCTTACCTGAGGGCACCATTTTTCTGCCTAATCCCTTCTCATATGAGCATTGCCCTGGAGATTGCTGTCTTTGGGGCCCCCACCCCATCCTTGTCTCTTCTCAGAGGAGCAGAGTCCTGTGGGGAATGCTGTCTCTGGGTCCACCACCCCCTCCTTGTCCTTTTCTCCAGGGCTCTGACTGAAGAGAACAAGCATTTACAATGCAATGGTCTCGGCATTATTAAAGGTAGAGCTATTGGCATTGCTCATGACTATTTTTTAAATCATAAATAAATGGCATTGACATTTACATTGCCAATAGCTTAATCGATAAATAAATGGCATTGTCTTTAGGCAACAGGCATCCTTGTACACATTTCATTTACTTCACGCCGGCATTCAACAGTATAAATATGTGCTACCTATACAAAAGTGCAAGCCTTATGGCCCCCTTCTCGCATCTTCTAGGGACTAATATTGAGCTCCGTACAAATATATGGGTAAATGTTCAGGTATAGATCAAGAGACCACACAAAACATATTATAACAAATAGAAGCCTAAAAACAACCTGTGCCCTAGCCACTTTGTATTTTGTTGATACACATCTGATCTGGGTGATGATTTTCCACCTAGTTTAAGATACTCTCCTCTGTAAACAATGCAAGATGCACACCATTATAACCGTACTTAAGTGGGGTCTTCAAGTGTCTATATGTAACAAATAGTACGATTAAGTTGCTATCACGGCTACCTAGCTTGGATTTGACCTGGAACTAGTCATTCGCTGAATGCAATGAAAGTTCATCAAATGGGAGAGCAAATGTTGGGAGAGCAAAGGGCATGAGAACACTGCATTGGAGAGAGAACTGGACTAAAGAAAGTAGAAGATGGACTGTATAAACGCGTGTCCATGCAGTTCCCTAAAACACTTTGGACACAAAGTGAAAGCAGACACCTGTCTGCAGGCGAATGGGGTCTGGGAAAGCGTAATGTTAAATAATTTTTCGATGTGAAAGTGTTAGAACCTAAAGTCATGGCAGTGCCGATGCCGAATCAATTCATATTTTTTTTTTCTCGCAGGATTTATACGAACTCCTGCGGCTCTTTTTAAAAAAACAGCCACTAAATTCTCCAAAACAACCCCTTGACTTTGCCCACTAAACAACCGAATTTGTTTATTGCACAGTTAATAAAAACTCACAATTTTACACAAAGATTAAAATAAATTTAAAAGTCTTTAGACTATGTAAAACTTTTCCTAACGAAAAGGATGTTGCACATAAATAAAGTCTCGAAGAGTGTGATCGGTTAAGTGGATCTTCTTGTTGATCGCTGCTATTGTTAGTTGTAGTTCTTGTAGTTATAAGGTAATTTCAGGATCTATGTTCCCCTGATTTAATTAATTTTCGCTCAGCAATCTTAATAGTTTGATTAAAGGTCGTTTGAGAAGGTTACCTTTGTCCCAGTGCGGTTGGTTTTTCGCGTCCTTGTTCTGTTTCATTTAATTTTTTGGCCACTACTGACCAACCAGCAGTGCTTAATTTGAGTTGGTGGTTGCAGGTGGGGTTCACAGGCACTCATTTTTGGGGACTGGCACGTATTTATCCTCAACAGACTTTGATCCAGAGAAAGAGAAAGCAAAAAGCAAAAGGGGAAAAGAATGACAAAGAGTAAGATGGAAAACAGTGATGAGGGGTGAGCAGTAATGAAAAAGAACCTGCACGCGAGTGAGATAAAAAGGCAGGGAGAGTTTACTAGTAGATTAAAGAACCACGAGGTGGAATCAAGACTACGCAGCCTTGGTATTTGGCACTCGACCTTAAACAGCGCCAACTGGGGACATCTGAGCAATGCTTTGCAATCCAGTACTATTCTTTTAGTAATCACAACAGACATATGTAGCTCAGTCGTATTCTTAACCTGTCACCAAGTAATAAAGAGAATGCACTAAACCACCATTATGAGCAATAATTTGATCATGTATACTGTCAGAGACCATAATATTGGCAATTGTGAAGTTATATTACTGAATGACTGTATAATCTTCAAAGACTGATTTTCCATCAAATGCTGTGTCAAATAAAGGCCCCATAACATGTTGTACTGTGTAAGCACCAAATAAAGCTTTATGATGTTTACTGTAAAAGTCATTCTATGAAACAAAATAACATGCAGAAATTGGACACATTTCCTCATGTTATTCCCCATTCTATAGGGTGATCACTTGTTATCCCCTGAGTTGGTCCTGACCTCATTGGCATGGTTTTCCCCCCAAATTTTGCCTTCAATCCTCCTGTTTTTGTTAACTTTGTTTTTGCTTTCTATATGACTCTGCACACTTTACCACTGCTAACTTGTGCTAAATTGCTTTTGCTCTCTTATACAAACATGGTAACTTTAGCTAACAGCTAGCTGGCACATTTAATTTGTTAGTATGTCCTTAGCACAGTGGTACTCAGTGGTACTACATGTACCCAGGGCCTGTAAAATAAATGCTGCTAGTGGGACTGCAACACCTATTTTGCGACCCACTTAAGTAGCCTTTTAAACATGTCTCATGCCAGCCATTGCAGCCTGTGAGCACAGTTTTAAACTTCCATTGCAACGTGGAAAAATAAATCTTCTAACAAAAAGGAGACTATGGGAAACCATAGTCTACACGGAGCACAGCTAAGAACAAAAATTTCTTCAATAGAGTACGCACAGAATTTTCTGTTCAAGTATACTATATTCAATAAGCATAATCAATATTAGTTTCAACAATGTAGTAAACTACTTAGTGTAGTTGATTCCATACAAAACAGAATGTTATAATATGAAAAATATAAGAATTCACATCAAAATAATAAAGGAACAAGTTGATTCAATGAACTTCATATGTATACAGTCCGTAACATATAGCAATCCCTGTCTATAGTATATAAGCAGAGACAATCCCAATCCATTTCGGGTTTATAACCCTTTTTCAGGGGATGAAATCCATCACACAATAGCTGTATAAGGTTTGGTGTGTCCTCCTTGGGAATCTACAACACAATAAATGTGAACTAATCACACATTAATGTCAACCAATCGAATATAGGTTGTAGGACAATATATGACAGTGAATAGGATTTGCACCCGAATGGTGAAGCAATACAGAAAAGAAAAGGGAAAGGACAAAGTGAATGAATGATTGGCATGCTACCTTGTGAATAATGGGAATGCACATTGAAACCCAATTCTATAACCAGAAAATGTGACCAGTGCCGATCTCAGTCATGCAGTACAGGTCCAAAGAAATGTCCATAAAAAGACTCAGTGGTTGCCCCAAGTTCGATGAAGTCAGAACAATAGACTCTTACCCTTGAAAATGAAAAGACACAGGATGTGTCACTGAAAAAAGATAAATACCAAGATATGGTTCTAAGGAGCCTCAGAGACACTAAAATCTATGAAATGGTTTGCCAAGATAATGTCATCCAAAATGACTCTCACCCGACACTACGAGTGGCATGGTGAGAACCAACGCTCCCGGTTCATGGACCCGTGTAATCGGATAATCAGCGTGTTATTAGCTGCGCGGCCAGCAATAAATATCTCAATGCGTTCAGCCGAACGGATGCTTTCTGTTGAAAAACTAAACAAAATAAGCTGGTAACGGTACAGGTCTAAGCGCAAATATAAAAGAAGTAAACTAGCTAAACCGCAGTTCTCACCGTGATTATTGATGCCGGATCAGAAACTCCTTCAACCTCATACGAAACAAACGCCAGTAGCTGGAGTACGTAAGAATACCCAGCATGCTGAGTGTGTTTAAAGAGATAACGTGAGCAGCGTGCTAAAGATTTAAAGAGACATCCCAATACTGGCGTATTCGTATTAAAATTTTTTTAATGTGCACGTAAACTTGACAATGCAGAGGGGCATATCGTACACCTTAGATGTGTAATATTAAGAAGCAAACATAAGAGTCTGAGCTCACTAATAAGTGATCAAAAGAGACTCCCATAGAATCTCAGAAAAGGGTTCAATATGCTCGGTAATGCCCCTCGTGAAGACGCAAAATACTAGAAATGTCGGGTGATAGCCGATGAAGGAGCTTGCAATCTACGTTCCAACTATAAACAAAACAATTGCCCAAAACTAACGGCACAACTGTACCGAATAAAACAAGTGCATGACAATGAATGAAAAGGTAGTACAGCTACTCCCTTTGCGACGAGGAACTTGAAAAGCCGTCTCCGGCAATGAGGAGCAGAGAGTTGAAAAGCGGTGCTCTGCAGGACAGCACCTACTTCCGGTTTGGCCGTCAATGCTTCCGGGTCGCCGCAGGCAGCGCGGCGGCCCGCCCTGCATGGGGAAGGGAGGCAGCTTTTGAGGAGGACAGCACCTGGCCGCGAGCGCGTTCTCGTGCGCGTGGCCTTAACAAATCACCGCGCGCGGCCAGTGCTGTCCTCCTGGGAAGCTGAGCCGCTAACTATAGGTCTCTGGCGAGAGCGAGCTTCGCTCGCTTCTAGCCAAGACCTAAAAAAATGCCAGTTGATACTTTGTTTCTCTTCAGTCAGGGGAGGGGCTCAGAGCAGGCTGCAGACAGCCTGCACCAGCTTTAGAGGGAGAGAGGCTTGCTTTAGCGCAAGCCTCTCTCACAGCTCTCAGGAAGAGCTGAGTTCATTTACTGAAGAGAGTGGGGCCCCCCGTACCGCGGGGGCTGCGGGGGCGTTTGTTACGCCCCTGGGAGCAATATGGGCTTTATTAGTTTGTTCCTGATGTCAGGATTAAAAACAGAGCGCCTGCAGTTTAAAAAAACAAATGCATACGGTGGACGTGGACAGGTGGACGTGCTCTGTTTTTGATGGCAATCTATTCTATGCCATTCTACTCTATGCCACTCTACTCTACACAAATCTACTCTGTGCCACTCCACTATACGCCACTCCACTCTGCCACTCCATTCTGCGCTACACCACTCCACTCCACCCTATGCTATTCTGCGTCCTCCATTCCATGTCCCTCTATGTTTCCATTCTGTGCCACACTACTCCACTCACCTCTAAGCCTCCCTACTCAACGCCACACACTGCTGTACAACATGGCTGAAAGACATTGGAATATTCAATAGCTCTCACATACGCAAGACCTATTGGCTTTGTCAAAGCATGTTATTGTGAGGCTGCACAATAGAATCTCTGGCAGTGCCAACACATTTGTTTGATTTTTGTAGTGTCTCTTTGGACACATTTTTCTTGCATAATCACATCAGGTATGTGCTCTGCATGTTGTGCTGTGTCATAGTACCTAAAGCCCAATTTAACTCTTTGTTCTAAGCAATAAAGGTGTATTTAGCACCTTGCTTTTATTTTGAGAGGTGGGTCGGTCTGTAATGCAAAAATCTGCTCTTGAAATGTCACCTGGTCCTCTTCCCTACTTTCCTGATGAATCTTGCCCTGTTGCCAGAAATATTAAAAGTCCCAGGACAGCAAGAGAATAAATGACATTTTTGTGCAACATATACATCTTTAGAGCTGGACCAGTTTTGGGGGCAGAAAATAGGATCTTTTAGGTATTCATAACTTTCTTTCTTTCTTAACTTATTTTATTCGGTGCATAATAGAAAGACAACCCATAAAAACACATACATATTAGGAACAATTAGACAAATAGTTGCAAATATAAAAATATTTTAAAAACAAAGATAAGAGAGAAAGCTTATATAAAACGAGGGCTGGGCGTAAAATTCACTCCGCTTGATGAGTTTGCAAAGTTTTGGCCACGCCTTGCTCCGCATAGAGCGCAGATTTCTGAAAAACTGTGTGTTGTGGCGCAGCGTTGAGTTTTTACTTTTGCCATGGCCGGCCTTAGGCATGTGCAAGCTGTGCACCTGCACAGGGCCGCCAAACACCAGTATGTCAATATATCCTTAATATAATAATCCTATGAGGATGGATACATATTTGCGTGGCGGCCCCAGTCACAGGGATTTGGCGGCCTCCAGCTCTGTTCCACTTCCAAGCACCCTGGCCCCCTTCCTGAGCTCCGGGCTCCGCCCCGCCCGGACCCCCTCTTCTGGGGCCCCATACCTACGCTCCCTGCCCAGGGCCGCCATGAGCCTAGAGTCTCCCCTGCTTTTGCACAGCTTGCCAACGTTAAGTTGGTGAGTGCAAGCCAGGAAAATTGTATGCTAGGCCATCTCCTGGCGAAATTTCGCAACTCGGGCAGTCGCCGCAGATGCTACAGCTCGCATTGAGAAACCTACCAAACTTTGCCGAGCCCTATATCAAACACTGTTGCAGAGAAATGTTCCAAGTACAGTTGAGGGGAAGGAAAAAGTAGAAAAGTGGAAGCTGCATTCTATTTAACATCTGTCAAAGTTGCTCCAGTATTAAACTATCGGCCATCCCTGACTTTTCAGCCGACCACAAGCTGCATTCTGGTGTTTGTGGTTTTGCCTTTAACTATTCCATTTGTGTCTCAATATTCCAACACACAGGGAAATGTTGGCTAAGAAGCCAGGCCTGGGTAAAGGTGTCACACGTGACATGGAGCCACTTGGCAGTTAATGTTAGTTGGAGCAGCCAAGCCATCTTTTAAGTAACTACACACAAGCCAGGCGCACACCTGCTAACAACTTCAAAACGGGTTTGAATCTGTGCGGATGCCACAATCCTCCCTTGGTGTTGCACCAGTTGACGCGGTTTAGAACCACCACTGAGACTGCAGCTCCTCATTGATTAAACTTGTAGTTCTGACATCAAGTGAGGGATAGTGGAGCCCTAAGACCTAACTTACCCTGACATCACTTCCTGTGATGTAATTCCGCATGTCGCTGATTGCCTATGCTAATTAGTCCCACTACTATTATGTCCCGGTATATTTATTTAACACAGTGCACTAATAAAGCTCCTCATAAATTAAACACCTAGCTCTGTCCTATGGTGTTAAATGAGGAAAGGAGGAGCCGTCCATGCAGTGACTATCACGCCCGGGGTGAATCCCGGCTTCCCTGCTTTACCAATTTGTGTGATCTTGGAGGATTCATTCACTCCCCGTTGCCTTTTTAGGTCTCGCCTGTTGTCGATGCGCATGCGCATCGAGCAAGCGAGACTATTGCGAGTTATCCACTCTTTATCCACACTGCAAGGAATCGTGGCGATTCCTTGCAGTGCACGATAAATTTAAGGTCAATGCGCATGCGCATTAAGCTTATGCGCATGCGCATTGACCTTAAAAGTCACGGGCGCGTGCATGTCCCCTCGCCGCCCCCTCCCCTGTTCCGCCCCCTCCCCTTCCCGCCGTGTCGCATTTCTCCTCCCCCCTCCCCTCTCTTCCCTCCGGCTTGTTTGTTTATTTGAGCCGCACCGCCCCCTCCCGCCGTGTCGCATCTCTCCTCCCCCCTCCCCTCGCGCCGTGTCGCATTTCTCCTCCCCCCTCCCCTCTCTTCCCTCCATAAAATAAAGTAACTGCTGTACATTGTCCAGACTTAGAAAAACAAGGTGCACCTATAGTCATATTTTTCTACTTTGTGCTCGGATGGGCAGTGCCAACACTCTACAACTGCTCACAGGAGAAACACCTAGACAGTGCTTCACAATCACGCCCTTTCCCCCATGTCCGGGAAGCCACTCGAACACCAACGCATTCACGTTATTCCTGCCACAATATTGTGTCCTCAAAACCTACTCACCCTCTGGTTGAAGGGAGTACAAAGTCTGATCATACACTTTGAACATATAGTCATTGTTTGGCTGCTGATGAACATCTGAATGAGCAATTATGTATATTTTACTTTCATGTCAATTTGCACCAGATTTGCACCAGATCCCGCTCCTGCCTTCGGTCTCCTCACAAGTTTGTTTATTTGAGCCGCACCGCCCCCTCCCGCCGTGTCGCATCTCTCCTCCCCCCTCCCCTCGCGCCGTGTCGCATTTCTCCTCCCCCCTCCCCTCTCTTCCCTCCATAAAATAAAGTAACTGCTGTACATTGTCCAGACTTAGAAAAACAAGGTGCACCTATAGTCATATTTTTCTACTTTGTGCTCGGATGGGCAGTGGCAATGCTAGAGCGCGCAGTTTTCCCCAGGTCACCCGGGATTACCAATTCTCTAACACGCACTGGGCCCTTGGCGTGAAGATCACATTAATTTCGTTTGGGTGAAACTGGGTGAGGATTTCTCCTCCTGCACGCTGCTAGGAGTAATCAAGTTTGGATTTACCTCTGCTTACCATGCACCCGACTTACCACAGGCGCAATTCCTTGACGGACCTGGAGCTGTTAAAGAAAAGTAGACAGGCCTAACATTCAATACACCTCAAATCCGTAAAATACTTTCCACAGTTTTGTAAAATGACCACAGACACCTGATTAAGTTCAAGTTTTTATATAAGAATTCAAAGTGAAGAAGCCAGAATAATAAGCGATACACAGAGTAATATATCAAACATCAAAATCAGTACCAAAAGGTAACTTTGCACAAACAATATGACCATTTAGAATATATGGGAAACTACAGGGAGAAGTTTTAGCACATACTATTCACTGCAACGTTATACTAGAACATAGGAATGGGATGGGACCTAGAACATGTACTTAACCTAAGTGTTCAGAATATTCTTGCTAAGCTCACTGCAAACCACTAAAGGAAAGGGAAAAACGGGAACATGCTATGGTTTTATAAAATCAATTAATTTCTAAAGGAGAGGGGGAGAGAAGGAACCAACTAAAATTCAGGCACATATAAGTTCAATGGCAATAAGGCAATAACTCAGGTAAAAATGCTTTAACAGATCAGAGAGAAAGAGAGAGAGAAACAGAGATACGCAAACCCACAATCTATATTTACCTAATTCAGATTGAAGACCAACCCTGGCCACGGGTCAGTTGGGAAGACGGGGACAGGGACCCTCAGAAAAGGAATGCCAGACTGTGAGCAGGTACAGCTCACGGAGAATAAGGACAGGATACCCCTCAGGTTCGGATCAAGGACTGGGCCTCCCAGGGTACGACCAACACCCACAGCTTCGGACAGCAACGCCTGCGTTACCCCCTCCTGCAAGTAATCCGCCAGAAACCCCGATTGGATTTTCGAATTCCCCAGCAAAGTGCTTCGCCAGCACTTAGGATTTTCCACCCATTGGGAGTTTGTGGAAAGTAAGGACAAAGTGCTCCGCAGCACTTTCAGGATTGAACACCTATTGAGATCGTAGGGTTAGTGACAGGTCTGCTACTCGGACAAGTCGGACAATTTTCCTAAGCTAAACTAGGGTAGTTATACAGTTTTGGGGACCCTCAGACCACCCCCTAATGTTGCAAGTGACAGTTTCTCATATTGTGATTGGTCAAGAGAGGTGGTGTGGTCTTTACCACCTCCTAAATTCAACGTTCCCATCATAATTATTCAGTTTTCATACCCGCCCCCTTGGTTCACGTTCCCATGCATGGAATACAATAGTACAGGATAGACTACAGTAGGTAGCAACAGTATTGCTTCTTTCAAGGTAAGACTCCGTATTCCCAGCGATGTTCCCAGGCGCATTGTGCTTCAGGAGCCAGCTGGCTAGGTTTAGCTTCTGCGCAGTTGGAACTTTCTCAGGTCACGTGACGGTGCCCAGCAGAGCTTCAAGTATGGCTCCGCTCATGCATACCCAGCCCACAAAGACGCGGTACATGAAAAGTAAGCGAAGACAAATTAGAATCATACATAAAAATGATCGCACTGTATACCATGATAAAAGATAACCAACCCTTACTTTTATAACAACTATAGCATTAGGGATTAATGCGAAAGAATAGATAGGCTAAAAGCTGCTGCATTAAGCAGAGAGCGTGGTGAGAGACAAGCGGCCATATTTAGCATCAATGCGCATGAGCACAGAATCCCTCCAGAATGCGAGTGCGTCACATCACATGGGTATGACCGACGCATGCGCAGACTGAATTGGGGCAAAGCAGCCATTTTCAGTGCAAGCTTCGTTAGTACATGAAAAGACAAACAAGCAAGCATCCTAGGGACACCCGCGTGTAGGGGAAAACACTTTACAAATGACGAACAATGGTGTTAATATTATTATGCAATTATAGACAAGGGTTTTGCATACGAGCAAGGCGCTATACATGCGAATCCTTGCTCCATCAATCCCCTCTTTGATGATATTTACTATCATCACTACATGAAGGAAACAGATGCCAACTTTTCTCATTCATTCATATCGTTCATTTCGATTTCAATAAACTTATTGTTTAGTTTTCTTTCAGCTTCCCTATGAGAGTGGTGATTTTTCGCCTTCTTATAAATTGCACTCTTCAGCTCCTCTAATTCTAATTCATCAACGTTTCTTTTCACCCCCCTCGGATTTACTGTATATTTCTTTTTACACTTCTGACATTTGCAGCAGATAAAAATGATCAACACAATCACACCTATTATGACTATTGGCATCAGTATTTTCCACAAAATATTTCTACCTAGATTAGTAAACCAACTACCTATAGAGGAGAGACCTCCAGTCAGTCTCGTCCAGGCACTGTCAACCTCTAATGGTTTGAGTTCCTTTTCCAAATTAGTTATGTTCTTCACATATTGTTTTAATTCGATACTCTTGTCAGGAATGTAGGTGCAACAATGTTGCGCTCTCAGCATTCTACAGACTCCGCCCTCTTTTGCTAATAGGGTGTCAAGGGCAAGCCGATTCTGTAAAACCATTGATCTGATCGCAACCATTTCAGTATTGACCAGCAGGAAACCAGCAGCAGTGTCCGTTGATAACCGGTCCACTACTGTAGACAATTTGCAGATTCTATGGGTGTTCAGAACTACCCCCATTCCAGGTATCAGTGCACTAAAAATATCACCTACAATTTCGCCTACACTCTCGCGTTTACTACGCACTAAGCCATTAGTTTCATCATCGCTTCCAGCTGCATTGTTCACATGGTATATTTTCGGGAAAACAATGCCAAAGTAGCAGCTCCCATACCAGTGATCCGGCAATTTGAAATAAGCCTTGTTCCCACATATATAATATATTCCGGGAAACACAGGTTCTGACCCATTTTTGAAACCCCAACCTCCGATTACCTTATAATTATGTTCACACTCGCTGGAACCGATGAATACATTGTTATAGTACTCTGTCTTTTCCCTATGGATACAAAGTTTCCCCTTTCTTTCAAAATCCAGCAACAAGGCAGGACTGGCTTCGCTTTCTGAGGTGTTATCCATGTGCTCAGCCCACCTAGGGATTCTATCTTTCTCGTCATTTGCCTTCTTCTGAAACTTTTCTCTCCTTCTGTCTGCCATCTTTATAAACATCTTTTCCTGCTCTTGCAGTGAACAGGTCAGATTGTCTTCCTTTGCTTGATCTAAGTCTATGGTACCTATAGTCAGGAAATATTCTCCCATATAGCGGGTCACGTCACTTGTAGTATGTACACGGTTCAAATGTCTTCTAATGGGAAGTTCAGAAAATACTACGTCCTCATTTGAATAATAGTACTGCAAGGAGCTTCTATAAAACAAGCTAGCTAATATACTACAGGATATTCCATAGGTCAAAGGTAGATGGTGGTATGTCACGCCTTCAGCCACTGAAGTTGGCAGCTTCATGCAGACATAACAGTCCTCTATTTCCATAGCTTCTACGTAATGCACTAACAAGTTAGCAAAAACATTTAAGTGCGTCCTGTTCTTCATTTTGTGAAAGTGTAGTCCATCCTCATCTGGTGCTTCTAAGTCAGGTCGTGGGTGTGTCAGTCCTACTCTTTTGTCGCGTCTTTCTAGTCTTCGTGGTGTTTCTGCAGTCTGTACATCTCCTACATCTACTACTTCCGGTTCAGTGGGGGACAAGTTAGGATTCTTACTTATCATGAAAGGTAGAAAAACTGTTAGTCCTATCCATATTACTATTAGCATAGCTACACTACACAAACATATCTTACAACAGGTTTTGAGACACCCACAGCAGGATCTCCCAGAGACACTCGGATCAGACATTTTAGCTTACAGGTGGCTTTTGCTACCCCTCTTCGCTTCTTTGCACCAAAGGCTCACTTCAGGGCTCACTTAAGGAGGGTCTTCGTCCGAACTCCGATCAGCAATGGACTCGTTGTCACTGTTGCCACTGGGGTGAGGCTCGTCAACCTCTTCCAACACAAAGTACGTCCATTCAGGGCTCCGATACAGTCGGTTCTGTTTCTTTATTCTGTTGCTCTTTCTCAGCGATTTGCCTTGGGCTGCACTCCTTTCACTTAAAGCCCTTTTTCGGTCTTTATCGTTTTCTTCGACTGTCTTTAGTCTGAGCCTTAGTCTTTTGACGTACCGAGGTGTACTTCTTCCTCCGTGCCTCCCAGTGGTTGAGGAGACTTCTCCCTCTTCGTGCACTCTTTTCACTTTTTGTTGTGGCACTTCCGATTCCCTGCCTGTCTGACTAGTTCCAGGTCTTTCGTCTATCTCTTCTGCCTGGTCGCTAATCTGTCCCTGCTCAGATTCAAATCGCACTTTCTTTTTACTTTTCGTTACTGTTGTTTCCGTTGTCTGAGCACTTTGATCTAGTTCTATCTGTTCCTGTTCATGCGCTTCGACCTCTTCGCTTTCTTCTGCATGAACGTCAGCCCTAATTTCTAACTGTCCCTCTCCACTTTCGGGAGTTTCAGGAGGAGTGTCGATGTCTTGATCTGACCCTACTTGGCCTACTTCCTGATCAGGTGGGTTATGGCTTTCATTGACCTGACCTTCTTCTTCTACTCCTGACTCACCTGGACTATCCCACTCACTGTCTAAATAGGAATATTTCCTTGTTCGTATTGGATCATGAACTGGTTCGTCGGCGGGATACCATTCAACGTCTCGACTTGTGCTCGGCAGTTCGATGTCAGCTAGCTCCGGACTCTCTTCCTCGGAGGTCTCTTCAGCTGTGCTGCCTTCAGCTCCAGTCGCGTTTTCTCCAGATACCCGCTTTGTGTGGCTGGCGTGGATCCACTTCGGTACACCAGCGCACTTCACAGCAGTGGTAGTGACGAGGATCACTTGTCGTCGCTTTCCCCACCTTGGCTTCAAGCAGCTGCTCCGGGTGTGTTTCTTTAACACCACCCAGTCTCCTGGCTGCAGGTTGTGTGCTGGAGTCTTTGGCCACTCGTCTTCAGTCTCTCCAATCTGCTGAGAGAGAGAACGCACTTGGTCACCCAGCTGCTTGCAGTATTCTAGCACCATATCATCAGAAATGCTTAGCAGTTTGTTTCCGGGTACCCATGCCTGGCGCATCACTCTTCCCATCAACACTTCATGGGGACTTAGGCCAGTCTTTCGATTCGGGATACTTCTCAGACTCATCAGCACCAGGGGTAAAGCTTCTATCCAGTTCATTTTTGTGGAATCACACATTTTTCCCAGTCTGGACTTCAGAGTGCCATTTATTTGTTCCACTACCCCAGAAGCCTCTGGGTGGTAGGCACAGTGCAGTCTTTGCTTCATTTTGAATGCTCCACAGAGTTCCAATAGGACATCGTTGGCAAAATGCCCACCTTGGTCCGTTTCGATCGTCTCTGGGATCCCAAACCTAGGTATCAACTCCCTGAGCAATAGTTTGGCTGTGGTAATTGCGTCATTTTTCTTAGCTGGGTATGCTTCCACCCACCTAGAGAATAGACAAACTATGACTAAAACATATCTATATCCGTTGCATCTGGGCATTGTTATGAAGTCTGCCTGGATTCTTACGAAGGGACCTACTGCCTTTCCAATATTACTCTGTTTCACTACAGTCTTCTTTCCTGCATTGAATTGCTGACACACTAGGCACCTCTGGCAAAACCTGTCCGCCTGGTCCCTGAACTTTGAATTGCAGAACACTTGGTCAAACACCCGACACATCGCATCTCTTCCCATATGTGTTGGCTCATGTATCATTCTGACCATGGGGTCGATCAAGCTATCAGGCAGTACAGGCACCCCAGCCGGGTTTACCACCACACCATCTTCTCGCAACTCGCACTCCTTTGCGGCCCACCTGCCTTTTTCTTGCCTGTCTGTGGCTTGTTGTATCTCTCTTAATTCTTCCCACGTTGACACATTATCAAACAACATAAGTTGGCAGCTGGTTCCATCCCACCGGGCAATTTGTAGGGACATCTGGTGTCGGGCACAAAACTGTGCAATTTGGTCAGCGTACCTATTACCGGCAGTCACATCATCATTTCCAGATCTGTGAGCCGCACACTTGACCACAGCCAATTCTTTGGGTAATTGGATGGCTTCCAGTAAGTTATGCACTACTTTCCCATTTCGGATAGGTGTGCCAGAGGAAGTCATGAATTCTCTTTGCAACCACAATTGGCCGAAGTCATGAACAACCCCGAAACAGTACTGACTGTCTGTGTAAACAGTAATTCTTTTGTTTTTTCCCCTCTTGCATGCTCGAGTTAACGCTATAAGCTCCGCCACTTGTGCAGATTTCACCTCGCGCATGTAAGATGCCTCGACGACTCCTGTCAGAGTAACCACAGCATAGGCAGCACTCAGACTCCCACTCTCATGTCTCAAACACGAGCCATCCACAAACATTGTTTTATCCCCGTCCCGTAGTGCTATTTCACGGATGTCAGGACGGGGCTTGGTGCTATATTCAGTCAGATCAATGCAATTATGTTCCCCACCCTCATCCGATTCTGCATCCAGAGGGACAGGTAACAGTGTCGCAGGATTTAGGACATTGCACCAGGAGATAGTTATATTTTCAGCACCGATCAAAATTCTCTCATACTTAGTCAGCCGACTAGGTGTGAGGTACTGGGTCCTAGTTCTAGTCAGTAGGATGACAACAGAGTGAGGAACATAGACGGTGACGGGATGTCCCATGACAATGCTCTCACTCTGTTCTAGACTGACGCAAGTAGCAGCAACGGCTTTTAAGCAGCCAGGCAGTCCAGCCGCCACTGGATCTAGGGTGGCCGAAAAGTAGGCGACTGGTCTTCTGACTGATCCGTGCTCCTGGGTCAGGACTGAAAGAGCACAATTTTCTCTGGTGTCACAGAACAGTTCAAAGGGTTTATTGTACTCAGGCATACCCAATGCAGGTGCGGTACACAGACAGTTTCTCAGAGTTACCCAAGCATTCATGCTCTCACTGTCCCAGTGGACGGGATCTTCCACTCCTTTCTTTGTCATTTTTATCAGGGGTCGGGCTAGAGCCGCAAATCCTGCAATCCATTGCCTGCAGTAACCCACAACTCCCAAGAACATTCTCACTTCTTTCTGGGTTGTGGGTAGTTCCATGGCTTTAATTATTTTGATCCTTTCGGTAGTGACTTTCCTGATTCCCTTTTCTATCTGGTGCCCCAGATATTTTACTGAGTTTTTACAGAATTGTAATTTGTCAGGCGACACTTTATGTCCTCCTTTTCCTAGGTGATTCAGCAAGGCAATCGTGTCAGTGACACAGTCAGACTTGGTTTTAGATGCCACTAACAGGTCGTCTATGTACTGCACCAAAACAGACTCTCTTGGCAGCACTAGGGATTCAAGGCACTTTTTCAGTATCTGGTTGAAAATCGATGGACTTTCAGTGTACCCTTGAGGGACACGATTCCAGACATAGATATGACTGTCGAATTCAAAACTGAAAAGGAATTTGCTTTCTGGATGCAATGGGATGGAAAAGAATGCATGGCACAGATCGATGACAGTGAACCATTCTGCGTTCCAAGGAATCTGGTAGAGTATTACTGCAGGGTTGGGCACAATAGGACAGCAAGGCACAACGATTTGGTTTACCTTGCGCAAATCTTGCACCACCCTGTACTTCCCACTAGGCTTTTTGATCCCAATGATAGGCGAATTACAGGGGCTGCTCAGCACTTCTTCTATTATTTCTGCTTCCAGCAGCCTCGTGATTTCAGTCGCTACTCCTGCCTTCACTTCTGCACTCATTTTGTACTGTCTGGTTTTGGGGTATACAGCATTTGTTTTTATTGCTATTTTAACCGGGTCCACATTTGCCATCAGGCCTACATCCTTTCCCGTGAAGTCCCACACTTCAGGTACTACTCTTAGCTGTAGTTCCTCAGGTAAATCCTCAATTGTCAAAGGCTTGATATCAGCATCTTGTCTGACTAACATCAGTTTGTACAGGCCATCTTCATCGGGGGTCTGAATTTCAACGCCATTTGGGGTGCAATAAATGGTACAACGCATCTTGCACAACAAATCACGTCCTAGTAGATTTACAGGACTGGAATCACAGACCACAAATCTGTGCATTTCCTTGAAATTTCCTATAGAAATCTCCATTGGTTCAGTTACAGGGGTACTTATTATCTGATTTGATACGCCCACTACTTGGATCGCTTCTCCCGAGAGGGGTAGGTTAGGAACATCCACTGTTCTTACAGTAGATCTGGTAGCACCAGTGTCCAACAGAAAGGTGACGTCTTTGCCCTCAACCTTTCCTTCAATGTATGGTCCAGTCTGGTCTACCGGTAAGGAGGCGCCAAGTACGCACTCCTCATCCTCCCCTCTCAGGCCCCGTCAATCTTGATCTTCACAAAGGAAGGTATCACTTAGCAAGTACTGCGGAATGACTGCATTTCTTTCACTCTCAACCTCCCATACTTCCGCCCTCTCATTCTGCTGACCCTGACTCTTAAAATTCTGTCTAGGAGCGCGAGGTACTGGAGGTAATTTTACCTGTTGCTGGGTTTTCCTTGTCCCCTCTTTCGGCACCTGTGGATTTAAACCATTTACAGGGGCATTACCAGCCTGTAGGTGTGGACACTCGTCTCTCCAATGCCCCATCTGGCCGCACCCATGGCACGGAAACTTTTTCATGGCCTCCTCACGACTCATTTTAGGTCTGGGCTTCCCTCCCCCCCCAGAATTGGTATTCGGTACATTATTATCAGAAGTCATTTTACTTAACTGTTTTTCTTGCTGTTCGGCTAATTTTACCTGTGCCCACATCACCTTCTCCTTGAGGGCTTTCTTTTTATTTTCAATTTCATCTTCGCAGTATTTCGCATATTTCAGGACATCATCTATGGGCTTTCCCTGCCAACTGATTTTGTTATCTCGAATCCATTGTGATATTTCAGGCCTTAATCCTAGCACAAATCTGTAACTGAAATGGGTCATGTCTTTCATGTCCACATTATCAATACCACTGTAAGTTTTGAATACCTGTAGTAACCTTTCGTAAAATGAATGCACTGTCTCATCACGTTCTTGGGTTGTTCTATCTATTCGGGTCCAATCTGTCTCTTTGGCTGGCACCTTTTTCTTAAGATACTGTATGACCTGGTCATATTTCCTCATTACATCCGGCGAAGGGGCTCCCGTTCTCTCATCTCTGGGATATTCATCACTAGGCCAATCAATCTCTATTTTACATTCTGTCCACAGATCTACAGGGACCACAATATCGAAAAACCCATCCAGGTCTTTCAGCAGGCATTTCTGAACTTTTATGAAACGCTCTACCTGTCGGTACCAGTCAACTGGTTTCTCGCGTAATTTCGGGAAGTCATTTGTAAATGACACAATGTCTTGCCTGGACCAAGGGACATGGACGTACTTCCCTCCCGGGACCTCTCTCATGGGACACAATTTTTCTGTTGGGGTTACTTCCTTTAATACGAATTCTGAAGTTACTGACCCAGCCCTGCTGCCTTCCTTCTTCTTTGCCCACCTTGTTCTCCACTTCCCCACTTCGCCCCATTTCTGCAGGAGTTTCAACAATTCTTTTACTTGGATCTGTTTCCCCATCACATTCAGGCTTTCTAAGTCCTTGTCTGAAAAGTCCACTCTGTAGGGTTTCTGAAGGATTTTGGAGCGACTAACATCAACTCCCATTTCTGTGGCGGCATCCATTATCTTTTCGTGGAGCACCCTAGCACTCCGGGTAAGATTTTTACTGATGAATAGTAACTCTTCTTCATTGTACGAGCTCAGGCGCTCAACTCCCACGTTCCCAGCCATCATTTCTTCTATTTCTATTCTTAATTTATATATTTCCAATGTTTTAGGTTGAGAAGTGGTCTCTTTCTCTATCTCCTTTGTCCACCTGTCTAATTCTTCAGGGGAAACTAAAGAGGCGTTCCTGATTCCAGATGCACTTTCAATCACCACTTCCTTTTGTCTAGGCTGACTCCTTGCCCCTACTATACTGGCCCTCGGCTCTCTTATGGGCAAATCCATTAAACTTCCAGATTCACACTCACTTTCCTGATCCTCATCTATGAACACTTCTTTCCTCGGGGTCTGAAAACTAGTAGTAGGCAGCATTGGGGTGATGACAGGAGGAAGGGGACTAATCAAGTCATTTTTGTACATCGGGATAGCAGGACCAATAGTTACCGGAATGGTCAGGGCCTCAGGATGGGGATGCATCTGTGCAATGGTTCTGGCTAAGTCCTCTCGCTGTCTAGCCAGGACTTCTCTCTCTTTTTCCTGCAACCCCCTTTCAGCATTATTGCCATGTAATACCTGGGGTACTAAGGATGGATAAATACTCGGGGAAGTCGGGGTAACCAATCGAGGGGGACTTTCCCCGAATGGTTGATAATTCGGGACTGTGGACTTAGGTCTGCAAAACTCATCCCTTCCACCATGCTTACTGCTTGTAGCTGTCCTGTCTGTATCACTTTCCCTCCCACTCCGGGGGTAATTGGTAACAGAACTTTGGGAATGCACCGAATCTGATTCCGCTACATAGGGAGGTGGATCCTTCATTAACAAGTCTTCCAGGTGTTCATCTTCTACATCCCCCATAGGTGCTAGGTGATGGGTTTTTGCTTTACATTTTCCTCTTTTCTCTTCTAGTACTCCCATCATGGGAAACAGTCCTTCAGTTAACATAGACTGCCTCCACTGTTTCATTTTCTGTTCTTTGGTTGGCGTTGGAAGTCTGGGATACCACCTACTCACTCCTTTATCCATTCGGGGTTTATCTCGCTCTGCAGCCTCAATCTCCCATTCCTCCAAAGCTTCGTACTGGGTCAACCTAGGTCTAGGGTGTAACTCATTCATGCGGGTCCTTAAGTTAAACAGGATCCGACCATTAAATGTACCTTCAACAGGGAATGCCAGGACTCCGTCATCTACAGTATACTTTGCCCAATTTTCTAGCCAGATACAAGTGTGATACCCTTTATCAAACATCATAAAAGAGGCAGGGGTATTTGGCGGGGGAATGAGTACACCTTCCCTCGTTCTAATGGGTTTGTCAGTTTTAAAGAAGTTCTTCACTTTATCCGAGAAGGACAATTTTCTCTTTATTCCATACATCATGTGCGGTCTACCTCGTATAAGCTGATCCTTATGAAATCCTAGGTACTTTGGATTCGGTATGAAGTCTGGGTACCACATACAACTCTCCAGACTCGCTTCTAACTCGGCTTGATTAATTTTGTTTACTTTCGTGCTTCCAATGCTAGCGCAACTTTTATTTCGCGCCACCCAATCAGGTCAGAGAATACAACTACGGTCAACCAATGGGTGCGCGGCCTTTTCGCAAGACAGAGTCTCACGTTTCGGCGCTCACCCCTCCTTCACAAATTCAGCTCCGCTACACGCCCGCTATCCTGACCAATACCAGCGCGGCACGGAGTGACGTCAGAGCAGCTCTCCGACCGACTCCCGCCTTCACAAGGTAACGGAAACTTTTTACTCTCTCTAAAGTGCAAGTGCAGGTTTTAGTTAACAATACACAACGTTTGCCACTATGTTTGAGTGTTCTAAAGAGAGAAAAGACTTTTCTTTCGCTACTAGTAAACCACTTCTGTCTACTTTTCATTCACTCTGGATAGACTTCTTTGCCTGTCCCTACACACTAGTAACCTAGAACCCGTTATTCTTCTGACTCATCCACCTTGATCGGGGATATGTACTGAGCCAGGATTTCACCAGCGAACTATTTTACTTACCAGACAAGCCTCGGAGACCCTACTACTCCTTCCGTATGCGACCCTTACTAGGTGATATCGCAATGAAAGTTTTATAATGGACTCGTAGCTATCATTCACTCCAGAAACAAAGGTCCTAATTAGTGCTTCCAGTTATCCTTAACCCTGCACTAATACCTCAAACCTAGTGACTTCAACAGCTAACCGGATTCTACTCACCGTTAGCTAAAATACTTCCCCGGGGATTCAGACTACACTGAACATTTACAAACAATTCTGGGTTAATTCAACATGCAGTATTTATAACAGCAATGCAAATTCATGAACATTTACATATAAAAACACATTTCAAAAATATTGTAAAAATACAGTAACAATCAGCAGCACGTTTTTATATTCACGGTTTGTTTATGACTATCCTGCCTACCTAATCCAACTAGTCCAAACCATCCTCTGCTACCAGAAATTACTGCTAGAGCGCGCAGTTTTCCCCAGGTCACCCGGGATTACCAATTCTCTAACACGCACTGGGCCCTTGGCGTGAAGATCACATTAATTTCGTTTGGGTGAAACTGGGTGAGGATTTCTCCTCCTGCACGCTGCTAGGAGTAATCAAGTTTGGATTTACCTCTGCTTACCATGCACCCGACTTACCACAGGCGCAATTCCTTGACGGACCTGGAGCTGTTAAAGAAAAGTAGACAGGCCTAACATTCAATACACCTCAAATCCGTAAAATACTTTCCACAGTTTTGTAAAATGACCACAGACACCTGATTAAGTTCAAGTTTTTATATAAGAATTCAAAGTGAAGAAGCCAGAATAATAAGCGATACACAGAGTAATATATCAAACATCAAAATCAGTACCAAAAGGTAACTTTGCACAAACAATATGACCATTTAGAATATATGGGAAACTACAGGGAGAAGTTTTAGCACATACTATTCACTGCAACGTTATACTAGAACATAGGAATGGGATGGGACCTAGAACATGTACTTAACCTAAGTGTTCAGAATATTCTTGCTAAGCTCACTGCAAACCACTAAAGGAAAGGGAAAAACGGGAACATGCTATGGTTTTATAAAATCAATGAATTTCTAAAGGAGAGGGGGAGAGAAGGAACCAACTAAAATTCAGGCACATATAAGTTCAATGGCAATAAGGCAATAACTCAGGTAAAAATGCTTTAACAGATCAGAGAGAAAGAGAGAGAGAAACAGAGATACGCAAACCCACAATCTATATTTACCTAATTCAGATTGAAGACCAACCCTGGCCACGGGTCAGTTGGGAAGACGGGGACAGGGACCCTCAGAAAAGGAATGCCAGACTGTGAGCAGGTACAGCTCACGGAGAATAAGGACAGGATACCCCTCAGGTTCGGATCAAGGACTGGGCCTCCCAGGGTACGACCAACACCCACAGCTTCGGACAGCAACGCCTGCGTTACCCCCTCCTGCAAGTAATCCGCCAGAAACCCCGATTGGATTTTCGAATTCCCCAGCAAAGTGCTTCGCCAGCACTTAGGATTTTCCACCCATTGGGAGTTTGTGGAAAGTAAGGACAAAGTGCTCCGCAGCACTTTCAGGATTGAACACCTATTGAGATCGTAGGGTTAGTGACAGGTCTGCTACTCGGACAAGTCGGACAATTTTCCTAAGCTAAACTAGGGTAGTTATACAGTTTTGGGGACCCTCAGACCACCCCCTAATGTTGCAAGTGACAGTTTCTCATATTGTGATTGGTCAAGAGAGGTGGTGTGGTCTTTACCACCTCCTAAATTCAACGTTCCCATCATAATTATTCAGTTTTCATACCCGCCCCCTTGGTTCACGTTCCCATGCATGGAATACAATAGTACAGGATAGACTACAGTAGGTAGCAACAGTATTGCTTCTTTCAAGGTAAGACTCCGTATTCCCAGCGATGTTCCCAGGCGCATTGTGCTTCAGGAGCCAGCTGGCTAGGTTTAGCTTCTGCGCAGTTGGAACTTTCTCAGGTCACGTGACGGTGCCCAGCAGAGCTTCAAGTATGGCTCCGCTCATGCATACCCAGCCCACAAAGACGCGGTACATGAAAAGTAAGCGAAGACAAATTAGAATCATACATAAAAATGATCGCACTGTATACCATGATAAAAGATAACCAACCCTTACTTTTATAACAACTATAGCATTAGGGATTAATGCGAAAGAATAGATAGGCTAAAAGCTGCTGCATTAAGCAGAGAGCGTGGTGAGAGACAAGCGGCCATATTTAGCATCAATGCGCATGAGCACAGAATCCCTCCAGAATGCGAGTGCGTCACATCACATGGGTATGACCGACGCATGCGCAGACTGAATTGGGGCAAAGCAGCCATTTTCAGTGCAAGCTTCGTTAGTACATGAAAAGACAAACAAGCAAGCATCCTAGGGACACCCGCGTGTAGGGGAAAACACTTTACAAATGACGAACAATGGTGTTAATATTATTATGCAATTATAGACAAGGGTTTTGCATACGAGCAAGGCGCTATACATGCGAATCCTTGCTCCATCAGCAACACTCTACAACTGCTCACAGGAGAAACACCTAGACAGTGCTTCACAATCACGCCCTTTCCCCCATGTCCGGGAAGCCACTCGAACACCAACGCATTCACGTTATTCCTGCCACAATATTGTGTCCTCAAAACCTACTCGCCCTCTGGTTGAAGGGAGTACAAAGTCTGATCATACACTTTGAACATATAGTCATTGTTTGGCTGCTGATGAACATCTGAATGAGCAATTATGTATATTTTACTTTCATGTCAATTTGCACCAGATTTGCACCAGATCCCGCTCCTGCCTTCGGTCTCCTCACAAGTTTGTTTATTTGAGCCGCACCGCCCCCTCCCGCCGTGTCGCATCTCTCCTCCCCCCTCCCCTCGCGCCGTGTCGCATTTCTCCTCCCCCCTCCCCTCTCTTCCCTCCATAAAATAAAGTAACTGCTGTACATTGTCCAGACTTAGAAAAACAAGGTGCACCTATAGTCATATTTTTCTACTTTGTGCTCGGATGGGCAGTGCCAACACTCTACAACTGCTCACAGGAGAAACACCTAGACAGTGCTTCACAATCACGCCCTTTCCCCCATGTCCGGGAAGCCACTCGAACACCAACGCATTCACGTTATTCCTGCCACAATATTGTGTCCTCAAAACCTACTCACCCTCTGGTTGAAGGGAGTACAAAGTCTGATCATACACTTTGAACATATAGTCATTGTTTGGCTGCTGATGAACATCTGAATGAGCAATTATGTATATTTTACTTTCATGTCAATTTGCACCAGATTTGCACCAGATCCCGCTCCTGCCTTCGGTCTCCTCACAAGTTTGACCTGGGTCTTCTTGCTCTTTACTAAAATGGGAGATGTTTTCCTCCATAATCAGTGTATCTAAGGTGGAATCCTTTTTGCACTAAAGAGTACTTGTAGGCTGCAAGAAAAGAACATTTGGGAGCCCCTCATCTTGGTTCTGAGCACGTATTGAAACATTTGCTGGCGGTTTTGCATATGTAATTTAGGGTGACTGAGCTTCAAGAAAACTAAAGTATTCCGTGAAATTGTTGACTCTGTTTGGGAGTAATTCATAGAGGTGTCTCTCACTGGAGCTCATGGCTGAAAGAAAATAGAATGATACCACTTATGCCTTTCATGCATGGACAGTGTGCCCCCACGGCGGCTCGAGGTGCCAAGCCCCCAAACAGAAAAAAAGATCGTGAACCCCTCACCCTCACTCACCCTCACCCCCTCACCCTCACTCACCCTCACTCACCCTCAACCCCTCACCCTCAATCACCCTCAACCCCTCACCCTCACCCACCTTCACTCACCCTCACTCACCCTCACTCACACTCACCCTCACCCACCCTCAACCCCTCATCCTCACTCACCCTCAACCCCTCACCCTCACTCACCCTCAACCCCTCACCCTCACTCACCCTCACTCACCCCCACTCACCGTCAACCCCTCACCCTCACTCACCCTCACTCACTCTCAACCCCTCACCCACCCTCAACCCCTCACCCACCCTCAACCCCTCACCCACCCTCAACCCCTCACCCACCCTCAACCCCTCACCCTCAACCCCTCACCCTCAACCCCTCACCCTCAACCCCTCACCCTCAACCCCTCACCCTCAACCCCTCACCCTCAATCCCTCACCCACACTCACACTCACTCACACTCACCCACCCTCACCCTCACTCACACTCACCCACCCTCACTCACCCTCACTCACCTTCACCCTCACTCACCCTCAACCCCTCACCCTCACTCACCCCCACTCACCCTCAACCTCAACCCCTCACCCTCCCTCACCCTCACTCACCCTCAACCCCTCACCCTCACTCACCCTCAACCCCTCACCCTCACTCACCCTCAACCCCTCACCCTCAATCCCTCACCCTCACCCACACTCACCCCCACTCACACTCACCCACCCTCACTCACCCTCACCCTCACCCACCCTCACTCACCCTCACCCTCACTCACCCTCAACCCCTCACCCTCAACCCCTCACCCTCAACCCCTCACCCACCCTCAACCCCTCACCCTCACTCACCCTCAACCCCTCACCCTCAACCCCTCACTCACCCTCACCCTCAACCCCTCAGCCTCACCCTCACTCACCCTCAACCCCTCACCCTCACTCACCCTCAACCTCATGCTAAAGATTTACAAAAAAAACCATAAACAATTCTAAAAGCACTAACTCTAATGCTGCGAGACCTATTGCATTTCTAATGCTTGTTCCTTGAGGATCACATTTGAGAACCGTCTTCAGTTAGTTCCCCTCAGTGTGGGTGCTGAGTAAAAACCTCTGGAGGCCCGTAAGACTGAGTGTCTCACTCACAGCCCCTCTGTGTGGAGAAGGATGTTGGGGTTCATAAAGGCTTCCACACTCATGTTTAGACCCTGTTATTTCTAATAAATGTCAGGGAAGGTAACTATATAATGTAACATACTAAAGTGAATCATTTCTGCATGAGAAAGGGAGGCACATTTTTAAATTTAATTCTGAAGTCTTTAGCATATTATACAAGACATTTGTTGCACAACTGACATTTCAAAAAGTTTGATGGCTCGGCTCTTGATCTGGCTCGGCGCTCACTTTAAATTTGATGTGTTAGTCACCTCTATTCCTCGGCACCCGAAAGGGTGCACCGTCCAGTTAAATACAAAATGATATTGTATTGTATTTATATAGTGTTTACTACCACTGACAAGGCGTCAAAGCGCTTTTTCGGTGAGTAGCACACTATTCTGGAGTCCATAAAAGATTAGTGGGGGATTTAGTATAGTGAAATATTTATTTATGTATTTATTTATTTATTTATTTATTTAAGTATTTATATAGCGCAACATCTACCCGGAGGCGTCAAGGCGCTTGAGGAGGCTACAGCTAGTGAACGTTGACTGTCATCGGCCCAGACCTTGCACAAGGTTACAGAGTAAAGAGCCAGGTCTTTAAGCCTCTCCTAAATGATCGCAAATCAGAGGCATTTTTCAGAATGAATGATAGCTTGTTCTACCATCTAGTGGAAATGCTAAAAAATCTTTTTTCACCCCTTCTCTGAAGACGGAACGTGGGTTCCTCCATTAGCTTCAATGAGGTTGAGCGCAAGGTTTGGCAGGGGGTATACCATTTTAAGCGCTTCCTCAAATAGCAAGGTCCCGAGCTTTGTAATGACTTAAAGGCAATACACAAGGCCTTAAACATTATGCGCTTTTCCATGGGTAACCAGTGTAGAGTTTTGAGAGCATGTTTTACTGATGTAAATTTGGCTAATCCAAATAGCAGTCTTGCTGCGGAGTTCTGAAGTACCTGAAGCTTCACCAACACGGATTTGTTCACTCCTAGCAAAAGCCCATTGCAATTGTCGGCTGACACCACTGTTTTTTGTAAATTTCCCGGAATGAAAGGGAGCACTTTCCTTAAAATTTTCAGGATAAAAAAGATAGATGACGTAAGCATTTTTATGTGCAAGGAGAAGGAGAGAGTGGAATCCATTATAACTCCAAGATTTTTAACTTTGGCCACTGGAGTGGGGACCACTCCCAGTTCTGAAGGCCACCAGTCAGCGGACCAAAATGTTGTGTCTTTTCCAAAAAGTAACACCTCCGTTTTATTTGAGTTTAACTTGAGACAGTTTTTGGCCATCCATTCACTAACACTTCTCATGCAGTCCTTACATTTTAATGCTGTGTTCTGCTTTTTACTTGAGATTGAAATAATTGTCTGTGTGCCATCTGCGTATGACACTAATTCGAACCCGTGATTTTTTATCATACGAGCCAGGGGAGCAACATAAATGTTGAAAAGGGTGGGGCTCAACGATGAGCCATGGGGGACCCCACATGGGATTCTAAAGGATTTAGGTTTAAAGTATTTTATTAAGGCATAAAAAACACGGGGAGGGGAGCAGGAGGTCAGGCAAACATACATTACAAAAAGCGAAACGTTGCAGCGAGTCAGAAGAAGAAGAGGGAGGCAGGGTGCCCCAGAGGGTAACAAGGCAAAAAACATGAGGCAGTAAGGCACTGTAAACAACCCCCCATAGGCCCCCACTCCCTAAGCAAGGCCAAGCCAGAATAACACTCTGCGGCACAGCAAAAAAGAAGCATACCACACCACCAGCCCCTCTACCCCAGAAAAGGAGAAGAAAGAAAAGCAAGGAGGAAAGAAAGGAAAACAACACCCCAACATCCCCGTCCGAAGAGCAGCATTAGAAGTATATAGCCCCACTCCCCTCCCCCAGCCCCCGGTCCCCAATCCGCACAATCACTCCGCCGCAGGCGCCGGTGGAGTCAGCCTAAGGAGGCGCAAGTACCGTGGGCACGTCAGCTCGCGAAATTCCGTGGACAGCAGTGCCAAAAAGGGATGCCAGAGCTCCTCGAACTGGTCAACATTCCCAGCCACCGTTAGTGATATCTTCTCCATACCCAGTACCTGCCAGAGCCTATGCAACCACCCAGTGATAGAGGGGGCAGTGGGGGTGCGCCAGAGGACAAGTATGTTCTGAACGGCTGAGCCGAGCGCAATCGCAATCTGCCTGCCCCTGCGGGATTTCAGCGGGTACATCAAGTCATTGGGGAGGCCAAGCAAGACATACGCGGGGAAGCGCGGGAGCTCAATCTCAAAATGCCTATCCACCTCATCTAAGACTTCCTTCCAGTAGGCCGACAGCACCGGGCACTCCCAGAGAATGTGCGTGAGGGTGCCCTCCTGTCCGCAGCCGCGCCAGCAACCCTTATCGCCTAGTTTGCGCATCTCGTAGAGCCGCTCCGGGGTGTAGTACCAATAGGTGGACACTTTAGTGAAGGTTTCCGTCAGCCCAGTGTGGTACGCAGAGTGCCTCGCCCGATACGCAATCTTGTCCCACTCCTTGTGGCTCAGGGTCCTTCCCAGTTCCCTGTGCCAGCGTTCCCTCCCCGGGTTATGGTAGTGAAACGGCGGGGGTTGGAGAAATTTATACAAATCGGTAATGAGTTTGGCGTCCGAGGCCCGGGTCACCAACCATCGCTCATAGGGCGTAATCGTACGGGCGGCGACGTCACGCACTGAGGGTTGAAGAGCCCAGTGGCGGACCTGCATGTAACGCAGTCTGTCCCCCTCCGTCAGGCCAAACTCCTGTCGGAGCTGCTGGAAGGGGAGCACGCCCTCCGGCCCGTAGATCTGGAAGAGCGCTCTACATCCCGCACTCACCCAGTGGGAAAAGGCCCCCGGCTCCAGGCCCGGAGTGAAGTCCGGGTTGTCAGCAATGGGAGAGAACGGCGACGGAAAAGTGGTGAGCTCCCGCAGCTCACACACCGCGTCCCACACTCTTAGCGGGACCCGGGTGATAAAGGAAGCGTAGAGATTAGGCGGGCGGTGAGCGCGCCGTAGGAACGGGACCTCCTGGAGGGTACGGCCCGCAACTGCCTGGTCTTGAAAAAGCCAGTGTTTGTCCGATTCCCACCGGCTCCATTCCACCAGGTACCGGAGCTGCGCCGCCTGAAAGTACTTCCGGAGGTCCGGGATCCCGAGACCTCCCGCCTCTGGGGCAAGCATGGAGAGGACCCGCTTCATCCAAGGCTTACGGCCTTGCCACACAAAGCGGGAGATGTCTGCCTGCGCCTGCCGTATCCAGCCCACGGGGGGCTGAAGAGGTAGAGCGCGGAAAAGATACAGGATCTGGGGCAGTATCGTCATCTTCACCGCCGCAATACGGCCCAGCCACGAAAGCAGGCCCTTGTTCCAACGGCCGAGTTCCTCCTTTATCTTTGTGCCCAGAGAGGAATAGTTAGCTGCGACCATGGCAGGCAGGGTGGGAGCAAGCAAAATGCCCAAATAAGGCACCGTGGAGGAGGACCACTGCAAAGGGAAGAGACTTTGAAGGTCCCGTCTGGTGTCGGCAGAGAGCGACACATCCAGTGCAGCCGACTTGGTCATGTTCATTTTAAAGCCCGCAACGCGGGCAAAAGCGTTCAACTCCTGGACGCAGGCAGGGAGCGACCGCCTGGGGTCATCTAGGGTCAACAAGACATCGTCCGCGTATAAGCTGACAGTGTGTGTGTAGTGCCCCATCTTCACCCCAATAGCGTCCGGGTTGTCGCGAATCCTCTGCGCAAACGGCTCCATATAAAGGGCAAAGAGGAGCGGCGAGAGAGGGCAACCCTGTCTCGTGCCGCGCTCAATGGTGAAGCTGCCGGAGCTGTGTCCATTGACCCGCACTGACGCCGACGGTCTCCTGTAGCAGTTAAAGACCATGGTGCGGAACTTCTCGCCGATCCCCAGTTTCCCAAGGACCAGCTCGAGGTATGGCCAATGAACTCTATCAAAGGCCTTCTCCGCGTCGACTGATAGCAGCATCCGCTCCCCCGGAATGCGTGAGGCCTTCTCCAGGACGTGCGTCACTCTCTTCGTGTTGTCGACCGTCTGCCTACCGGGTACAAAACCGGCCTGATCTGCCTCCACCAAACCTGGTAAGTGTAGACCCAATCTGGCCGCCAAGATTCCGGTATAAAGCTTGAGGTCCACATTTAGGAGCGAAATGGGCCGGTACGAGCCGCACAAGGTCCGGTCCTTCCCCGGTTTGGGGATAACCGACACAGTCGCCGAGAGGAGGTCCGGTGGGATGGCGCCCGGTTCGGAGAAGGAGTTGAACAAGCGAGCCAGGAGAGGGGCGATAGTGGGACAAAAGGTCTTGTAGAACAAGGCCGTGTAACCATCCAAGTTGAGTTGTGAGTGTTTGTCTTAGACTTGTTTGACGCAAGAGGTAATATGTGTGGTGCAGTGGAGTGTAAGTGTTGTGTATTTGTCTTATTGTGGTCGAAAGAAGAGGAGGGTGTTGGTTGGAGAAATGATGGAAGGCTGAGTATTGGTTTGTTAGTGACAAAAAGAGGTCTGTTAGGTATCATTAGAGCAGGGAGTGTGCGTCTGGTTGGGATATAGTTCAGTGTGGTATGGAATTGGGTTGTGTTAGTCATGAGTTGATTGGATAGTGAAATAGGATGGATTTGTGTACTGTTTGTAGGTGATGGTGCAAATGTGGGGCAGCTTGGATAGAAGGATGTATAGGTGTGGTTTGTGTGATTTTATAGTGGGTGCTGAGACATAGAATTTTGTATAGGGTTAGGTTGCAGTGAATGCGCAGAGAACATGTGCTATGAATATGTTACTCTTGTTGTGGATGTGGGTGGTATATGGTGGGTGCTCATGTATAAGGAATTGGGCAGCATCTCTGGCCATAGTCCTGACCAGTCTTAAACAGGCTCAAAGAGGGACTCACCCTTGTACACTCCACCCTTAGCCTCGACGCCCTGGCTGAGACACCCTAAGCTCTGGCCTTATATGACCCCAGTAACCTTCAGCCAATCAGAACTCTAGCCCTAATACTAACCAATCCAACACCAGCCCTAAACCCTAGATCCAATAGGAGACAAAGACCTTAAAACAAATTATAACCCTAGTCCAAGCACCCAATCAGGCACAAAACACTAAACCCTACGTCCAATAGAAACATTACCCCAACTCTATTCCCAGCATCAAGTCGCGCAGAAAACCCTAACCCCTATGTCTAATAGAAAGCCTAACCCCAGCCCTAGATCCAACCATAGTGCCAGCAGCCAATCACACAGAAAACCCTAAGCCGTATGTCCAATAGACACCCCATCCAGAGGCACCAATCAGAAACCATACACCTATCAACCATTCAGATCACTAATCCTAAGCCCCACATCAATAGAATCACTGACCCAGGAACCAATCATTACTCTCAAGTACCAAACCAACGAGAACACTAATCCTAATCCAATAGAAACACCAGATGCAACCACCAATCAGTGCACACAGGTAGCATCCAATAACAGCCTATATTAGGTCTTTGCGACCACAGGCAATGTTTGCTGGCCAGGGAGTTGGAATCTGCTATTAGACAGACAGGCTCAATCCACACTTTTGAGTTCTGCAAGTAAAGGCCTAACAAACTTTGCCCTCTAACAATACTGTTTGTATAAAGATTTACTCACTCTCCTAGCCAAAAAACGAATGCACAATCCTTAAAAACACAGCTTAAACAGTTTACATCAGATTCCTGCTGTCTCAGAGAACCCTCTGTTCACACTCTGATGTAGAATATCTCTGTTTCAAAGGGTGAAGGGGTGTTTGGGGGGGGTAATCTGATTTCACTCACGTGCTAACATAAAATGGGAGCTGGGGGTGGATTGCTTAGTACACAGGTCTGAGCACAGAGCAAGGGAGAAATTAGGAGGGAAAAACAGGTAGTTACCGGCAATGTGAGAAAAAATAATAGATTTCGGACTGTAAAACCCACAATTCAACAGGTTAAATGAACAGTCACGGGCAAGTAAAAGCCACAAGTTTCTAAACAAAACAGTTGATAACGGATGCAATCATGGGCAGGTTACAATTTTTAAAACTAACAACTACAAGCAAAAACATTTCATTAAAGAGACAGCACTGGTCTGCCTCCTTGCCACCCACCACCTGGTCTTTTGCTCACTGCATTCTGGGGCACAGGGAAACTGCAGCTCACAAAACGGAGGTGACTGTTTGAGGTTCATCCAGCAAACCCTTAAGGGGCCTGGACAGGTGTGAGAGGAGGGATCAGGGTTGCCTAAGAGCTGGGGAGCCAATCAGAAAGCTTAGGCTGCTACCCAGGGGGCCTGGAAAGCTGCTCCTCAATTCAGAATCTCCTAGGAAACAGACAGCCTCAATCCACACTTTGGAGTTCTGCAGCTAAGGGCCTAGCAAACTTTGCTCTCTAACAATACTGTTAATGGGTTGAATATGTTGTTCAACAATCAGTTCAGTTCAGTTCAAAAACTTTATTGCGGTTGGGTATAACCATAAAAGCACATACATTAGAAAAAATATGCAGTTTTCAAACATAGCAATTATCTTTTAAAATCGATTGATCGGGGCGTGGCCAAGATGGCGGGGTGAGCGGACGCTTCCTCCCGTAGCTCCTCCAGCCCGGCTCAGCTCGAGCCCCGATTCCTGCGCTTCTCTCCCCCCGCGGCCGCACTGCGGGCGAGGGTGTTGTGCCGGAGTTCCTGGGGCACATTTTGGTGCCACTTTGACTTCTGAAGCCCCGGGGGAAGTTCCCGAAAAGTTTATTCGGAGATCGCTCCGAGGATTAGAGCCAGGGTCGCCCCGAGGAGAGGAGCCTGGAGGCGGAGCGTAGCGCGGCGCTGTCCGCGCGCCTTGGCTGGCCCGAGTGCTGAACAGCGGAACGCCGGAGATCCCGAGGGAGCGGACTAGACGGACTCCGCGGAGCGAGGTGGCTTCCTGGCGGTGCCCTGGTGGCAAGCACCATTGCTGGGAGACGGACTTTAGCCTGTACCGGCGATCCCCCCACTATCCGGGGTCTTGAGGGGCGACGCCTTGCGAACTCCGTGCCCGGAGGCGCTGGACGGCGGAGTCTGAGCAGTGCCCGTGCCGGGCAATCGACTGGTGATCAGGGGAGGCACCGGGTTCGCACTTTCCGGACCCGTTATCATTTGAGAGTTGCCCACGGACTTGCTGGCCCGGGCTGCCTTCCTGGGTCCCACCCTCCCGCCATCTTGTCTTTGTGTGGCTGTGCCCGGTGGCCCCTGCCCGCGCCCTTCTCACATGGGAGCCTTGACTCGTTCTGGTGCCAGCTCATCTACTGCCCTCCCTGGGAACACGATACGGGAGGCCTACTCTTCGGACATTGCTACCTGCCCTGCTGGCCCGAGAGCCGTCTTGCCCATACCCGGACCGCCATTTTGTCGCCTGTGACGCACTACTCTTGTCCTCGGCGAAGGCCTCACATCTGGTGCCCGCGAGCGGTGGCGCTCGCGGCGGCTCGCCTACAACGACTGATTCTGGGCTTTGCCGGGCCCCAAGATGACTGGAAGACGTGGCGCGGCACGGGGTGATCGCACCTTGCCGGAAATGCTCGGCAGGTCCCAGCAACTACGCGACAGGACGCAGCCGTCCCCGGGGGCCTCCCGGGCATCAACGGACGCAACTGCGGGTGAGCCGCCGGTCACGCGGTCCTTCATGGAGGACTTATTCACCTCCCTCAAGGAGGAATTTCAGACTCTTAAGACCGAAGTGGCTGGAGAGGTCCGGGAGGTGCGCAGGGAAGTTGAGGGCCTGGGCGAACGGGTCGAGACTGTGGAGACGGCGGCTCAACGCCGCGATGAGGAGATAACCCATCTCCAACAGGACGTCCTCCGCCTCCGGGAGCAATGTGTCGAGCTCCAGGCCCACTCGGAGGACCTCGAGAACAGGTCCAGGAGGAACAACATCCGGGTCCGAGGTGTTCCATCCGCTGATGAGGGTGCGGACCTGGTGGCATATCTGCAGGACCTGTTCCGCGACATCTTGGAGGAGGGCGAGGATTTCCCCATCCGCATTGACAGAGCACACAGGGTGGGCCGCCAGCGCCAGTCATCGACACCCCCGCCTGATATCCTGGCATTCTTGCCGGATTTCCCTCTAAAGGAGCGCATCATGGCTGAGGCCCGTAGGAAGCAACCATTGACCTTCCGCGACAGACCTGTGGCGCTCTATCAGGACTTGTCTGCCATCACACTGCAAAAGCGCAGGTCTTTCCGCATCGCTACGGACTTCCTGCGAGAGCACGAGACAGCCTACTCCTGGGGTCACCCCTTCCGTCTTATCTTTAGATGGAATGGGGTGTTGCATCAGCTGCGCTCCTTACAAGATATCTGCGGGGTGCTGGGTCTTACTGCTACGGAGGAGGATGGGGCTACGCCCGCATGGAGGCGCCCTGAGCGGCGGGGCCGGCGGAGGTCGAGAAGGCGCCCATCGTCAGGGCCGGTGAGTCGCCCGGACTCACCCACCATCAGAGCTGACATGGCGGAGGCCCTGAGGACTGCGGCCAGGAACTTGCCTGAATCTACTGGTGTGGCCTTGACGGCCTAATTTTCTCCGGGGGGAGAGACTCTTAGCTTTCACGATGCTGGGCTGGGGGCTGGGGGGCGGGGGGGTGGTGTGTGGCTGGACGTCCACTTGATTTTTCTCTGCAGACTCGCCCATCTGGGCTAGACTGAGACTATGGGGTGTGGTTTTTTGCTTTTTGTTTTGGCTGGTTGCCATCAATGGTTTTTTGGGGGGTTTCATTGTTGGTTTGTCGTGGGGGGGGTCCTGTCCGAAGTTGTCCGAATGAGTACGATGCCGCCTCTGGCCTTCCCTGCGCCCCTACCCCGCGCGCCCCCTCCGCTGATCCCCCGCCTGCTGCATAGCGTGCTGTTTCCCTGGAGGCGATGCCACCCTTGAAGGTAGTGACCCTTAATGTCAAGGGTCTGAATAACCCCGTAAAGCGTAGGGCGATCCTCTCCCTATTGGAGGGGTCGCAGGTGGATATTTGCCTCCTGCAGGAGACCCATTTACTCTCCAGAGATTGCCATAGGTTGCGCTCTGCCAAGTTCCCCACGCAACTTTTTTCCTCTGCTGCGACTAAGACCGCTGGGGTGGCCATTCTCTTAGCCAGTTCCTTTAGGGGGGAGGTGCTGTATAAACATGCCGAGCAGAAGGGGAGGCTCTTAGTGTATCGCATGCGCTTAGGAGGTGTTACCTTTACGGTTGGTTCGGTCTACAGCCCAAACGACCACCAGGATCGTTTCCTGGACTCGGTGTTGGTGGACGTTACTGCCTCGCCCGACCGCCATGTCATCTTGGGGGGAGACCTGAATATGGTCTTCGACTCCACTCTTGATAGGTCTGCCCAGCGTTTTCCGCAGACAGGGGAGCTTTCTAAAGCGGTGCGGGACCAGATTGCAGAGATGGACCTGCATGATCTCTGGCGCACCATGCATCCCACCGATAGGGACTACTCCTACTTTTCCCACGCACACCGCACTTATTCGCGGTTGGATTATCTTTTGGTGAGCGGCCCACTTCGCTCGGCCGCTACGGCGGCGGACATCGGGGTCTTGTCTCTGTCCGATCATGCGCCGGTCTCCGGAGTTTTTGCGTGGCCGGCGCCCCCCCCCTCGAGAGGGATGTGGCGGCTTCGGGACACGCTTCTTCATAAGAAATCGGTGGTGAAGCGAGTGGAGGAGGTCATCCAGGACTACCTGACCCACAATAGCAACTCTGACACGTCCCTGGCTACACAGTGGGCGGCTTTGAAAGCGGTCGTCAGGGGAGAGTTTATCTCCATTTCCTCGGCGGACAATAAGGAACGCCAGCGCAAGAGGGAAGAACTGACGGCGCAGGTTAGGGAGCTTGAGCAGGTCCACCGCCGGACGGGGGCACCTCGGGTTTGGAAGCAACTGAAGGCGGCACGGAAACTCCTCTCTGCGCTGGATCTGGATCGGGCGGAATACGCAGCGCTGCGCCTGAGACATGCCTTTTACACCGGCGGAGACAGGTGCGGTAAGCTCCTGGCCCATAGGCTTAGGGTTGCGCAGCAACGCAATGTGGTGAAGGAGCTGGTGGGTGTGGATGGGATCCCGGTTTCTGGTGACGCGGAGGTGGCGGATACCTTTCGATCCTTTTACGAGGCACTGTACGCTTCAGAATCTTCCCCACCGGGAGAGGCTGAGGCCTATCTGGAATCCGTGACCCTCCCGGCCTTGGACCCCTCCCAGGCGGACCATCTAGAGAGGGACATTCACGTGGAGGAGGTTATCTCCGCGATCGCACGGCTGAAGCATGGCAAGGCCCCGGGCCCGGATGGTTACACGGCCTTGTTCTACAAGACCTTTTGTCCCACTATCGCCCCTCTCCTGGCTCGCTTGTTCAACTCCTTCTCCGAACCGGGCGCCATCCCACCGGACCTCCTCTCGGCGACTGTGTCGGTTATCCCCAAACCGGGGAAGGACCGGACCTTGTGCGGCTCGTACCGGCCCATTTCGCTCCTGAATGTGGACCTCAAGCTTTATACCGGAATCTTGGCGGCCAGATTGGGTCTACACTTACCAGGTTTGGTGGAGGCAGATCAGGCCGGTTTTGTACCCGGTAGGCAGACGGTCGACAACACGAAGAGAGTGACGCACGTCCTGGAGAAGGCCTCACGCTTTCCGGGGGAGCGGATGCTGCTATCAGTCGACGCGGAGAAGGCCTTTGATAGAGTTCATTGGCCATACCTCGAGCTGGTCCTTGGGAAACTGGGGATCGGCGAGAAGTTCCGCACCATGGTCTTTACCTGCTACAGGAGACCGTCGGCGTCAGTGCGGGTCAATGGACACAGCTCCGGCAGCTTCACCATTGAGCGCGGCACGAGACAGGGTTGCCCTCTCTCGCCGCTCCTCTTTGCCCTTTATATGGAGCCGTTTGCGCAGAGGATTCGCGACAACCCGGACGCTATTGGGGTGAAGATGGGGCACTACACACACTGTCAGCTTATACGCGGACGATGTCTTGTTGACCCTGGATGACCCCAGGCGGTCGCTCCCTGCCTGCGTCCAGGAGTTGAACGCTTTTGCCCGCGTTGCGGGCTTTAAAATGAACATGACCAAGTCGGCTGCACTGGATGTGTCGCTCTCTGCCGACACCAGACGGGACCTTCAAAGTCTCTTCCCTTTGCAGTGGTCCTCCTCCACGGTGCCTTATTTGGGCATTTTGCTTGCTCCCACCCTGCCTGCCATGGTCGCAGCTAACTATTCCTCTCTGGGCACAAAGATAAAGGAGGAACTCGGCCGTTGGAACAAGGGCCTGCTTTCGTGGCTGGGCCGTATTGCGGCGGTGAAGATGACGATACTGCCCCAGATCCTGTATCTTTTCCGCGCTCTACCTCTTCAGCCCCCCGTGGGCTGGATACGGCAGGCGCAGGCAGACATCTCCCGCTTTGTGTGGCAAGGCCGTAAGCCTCGGATGAAGCGGGTCCTCTCCATGCTTGCCCCAGAGGCGGGAGGTCTCGGGATCCCGGACCTCCGGAAGTACTTTCAGGCGGCGCAGCTCCGGTACCTGGTGGAATGGAGCCGGTGGGAATCGGACAAACACTGGCTTTTTCAAGACCAGGCAGTTGCGGGCCGTACCCTCCAGGAGGTCCCGTTCCTACGGCGCGCTCACCGCCCGCCTAATCTCTACGCTTCCTTTATCACCCGGGTCCCGCTAAGAGTGTGGGACGCGGTGTGTGAGCTGCGGGAGCTCACCACTTTTCCGTCGCCGTTCTCTCCCATTGCTGACAACCCGGACTTCACTCCGGGCCTGGAGCCGGGGGCCTTTTCCCACTGGGTGAGTGCGGGATGTAGAGCGCTCTTCCAGATCTACGGGCCGGAGGGCGTGCTCCCCTTCCAGCAGCTCCGACAGGAGTTTGGCCTGACGGAGGGGGACAGACTGCGTTACATGCAGGTCCGCCACTGGGCTCTTCAACCCTCAGTGCGTGACGTCGCCGCCCGTACGATTACGCCCTATGAGCGATGGTTGGTGACCCGGGCCTCGGACGCCAAACTCATTACCGATTTGTATAAATTTCTCCAACCCCCGCCGTTTCACTACCATAACCCGGGGAGGGAACGCTGGCACAGGGAACTGGGAAGGACCCTGAGCCACAAGGAGTGGGACAAGATTGCGTATCGGGCGAGGCACTCTGCGTACCACACTGGGCTGACGGAAACCTTCACTAAAGTGTCCACTTATTGGTACTACACCCCGGAGCGGCTCTACGAGATGCGCAAACTAGGCGATAAGGGTTGCTGGCGCGGCTGCGGACAGGAGGGCACCCTCACGCACATTCTCTGGGAGTGCCCGGTGCTGTCGGCCTACTGGAAGGAAGTCTTAGATGAGGTGGATAGGCATTTTGAGATTGAGCTCCCGCGCTTCCCCGCGTATGTCTTGCTTGGCCTCCCCAATGACTTGATGTACCCGCTGAAATCCCGCAGGGGCAGGCAGATTGCGATTGCGCTCGGCTCAGCCGTTCAGAACATACTTGTCCTCTGGCGCACCCCCACTGCCCCCTCTATCACTGGGTGGTTGCATAGGCTCTGGCAGGTACTGGGTATGGAGAAGATATCACTAACGGTGGCTGGGAATGTTGACCAGTTCGAGGAGCTCTGGCATCCCTTTTTGGCACTGCTGTCCACGGAATTTCGCGAGCTGACGTGCCCACGGTACTTGCGCCTCCTTAGGCTGACTCCACCGGCGCCTGCGGCGGAGTGATTGTGCGGATTGGGGACCGGGGGCTGGGGGAGGGGAGTGGGGCTATATACTTCTAATGCTGCTCTTCGGACGGGGATGTTGGGGTGTTGTTTTCCTTTCTTTCCTCCTTGCTTTTCTTTCTTCTCCTTTTCTGGGGTAGAGGGGCTGGTGGTGTGGTATGCTTCTTTTTTGCTGTGCCGCAGAGTGTTATTCTGGCTTGGCCTTGCTTAGGGAGTGGGTGCCTATGGGGGGTTGTTTACAGTGCCTTACTGCCTCATGTTTTTTGCCTTGTTACCCTCTGGGGCACCCTGCCTCCCTCTTCTTCTTCTGACTCGCTGCAACGTTTCGCTTTTTGTAATGTATGTTTGCCTGACCTCCTGCTCCCCTCCCCGTGTCTTTTATGCCTTAATAAAATACTTTAAACCTAAAATCGATTGATCTAATTTAAATCCATCATCAATAAAAATCATCAAGGTGGGAAGACATTTTTTTTAAAGTTGTAAATATTTAGGTTAAGTCTACAAATGCTTAACACCTTGGCTGCTGTGACTTTTCCCCTCCTGTGCTGAAATTCCTTGAATACTATAGTTTCATGACAAGCTCAGCTCGTCATAAGCACAGCTCAACTGTGCCTCATGAGGAGCTGAGCTCGCCATGAGCATCGAAAGGGTTAAAAGTAGTAAAATACCTTTTAATATACACATTCACTCCCTACATCTCCACAGTTTAAGCTTGGTGCAAATATAATTATGAGTTAACTAGTCAAATTCCTATGAATTAACCACATTGAGAACAGGAACTTTGCTACGGCAGCCACTATCACTGCGTTGGTATCAGTTTTTAAAATCCTGAAGAAAGCAAGATAATTCCTGATGCCCAGATTGTTACATAGCTGAATGATCCACTTCTTCCGGATATTACCATATGCAGGACAGAAGAAGATAACATGTACAGGAGTTTCCTCCTCCTTTCGACATCCTGGGCAGGGACGGACTGGGGCCCTCGTCCACCTATCAGTGGTTGCATATAAAAGCAGGGTTCCATATCTAAATTGTAAATAAAGCTTCTTCGCTAAGGTAGGTTGTATGACATCGATTTCCTGTTCAAAGCCATAGTATGGCTTAGAGTCCAAGAAACCATAGGTTAGGCTTGAGGTTTTCACTGAACGAAATACATTCCTTAGGTTATGGTCTTTTATCGTATGGACCAAGGTTTTCTTGGAGATGACTGAGCAGGAGACCTCAGGGTTATTCCAGAGATTCTCCAGCCCAATCGAGATAAAAGACTGCCGTACAAATGATAACCAAGGAATCCTGCCTGCGCCTAGAGATGCCATTACCATCTTAAGTTCCTCCTTGCAGCTCGCCAACTCAGGAGTACTCCACAGCCTCCTCCAATAAAGCAGTGGCCGTGAGGCAATGACATCTGCAATCGGGCAGATGTTTAGATCCATTAGCGGCACTAACGGAGTATTTCTTGGCAGAGTCATAATTTGCCTAATAAAGTTGTTTTCCGTGATGGTTCACTCATTTGATAGTGTGTGGCCCCAAAGTTCTTCTCCATATAGGGACGACGACCTAGCTTGGACTTTAAAAATTTCAAGCGGGGCACTTACTATTTTTAAGACACAATTTTTTTGCACTTTTAAAATCCCCCCTACAGCCTGAGTTAACTTTAAGTTGGCCTTGGCCATTTGGTCGTTCAGAGATAGACCCAAATAATCAAAAATGGGGACCCTTTCCAGGGGTCTGCTCTCCATCATTGGATGGGGGCAGTTAATAGTACTGGCATTAAATATCATGTACTTGGTCTTATTTTTTTTTTTAAAACCTTTATTTGTGAAATGCACATTACACAGCGTCTGCCTACAACCCCTCAGGGCCGGCCGCTATGACATATAGTGAAAGAAATAAAGAGAAAAAAGGGACAGTACACTGTTAAAGCGATCTCTGAGCGTACATTATAGTGTGGAGCATGAAACCATAGCAAAAGGATATTAGAGGTTTAATTTTATGATTTTGTCGAAGAAAAACAACAACACACAAACACATGGTATCATACTGGCAATGGTCATAGGAGGGGGGGAAAGGGAAAAAGAATAATTATATAAAGGAATGCATCTGGCAAGGGGGAGCGAGCACGAAGGAAGAGAGGACACATATGATATGGAAAACAGGAAACGGAACGTCAATCATGGGGAGGAGGGGAGAGAAACCTCGTAGTCAAGTGGAGGGGAACAAATATCACCACGGTACGAATTCCACTGAGCCCAGACCCTGGACCATTTCTTGGGACGCCCCCGTGCCTCATATACCGTCTTTTCTCGAAACATGCACCAGTCCATGTTATCCTTCCAGGCACTGAGCAGCGGCGGTCTGGCGGAGCCCCAGAGCTGAGCTATATCCCTCTTTGCAACCATGTTGCCCAGAGTGACCCAGAACGTCTGAGCAGCGGTACAATCCGTAGGCTCCCACACATTAAGCAAGCAACGTCGCGCCTCAGGAAGGAGGGGGACTCCAGTAACACGTCCCATCACATCGTGCACCCTAGACCAGAAGGCCGAGACAATCGGACATTCCCACAGAACATGGAGAAAAGTACCATCCATACCGCATCCACGCCTACACCGTCCATCCATCACAAACCCCATTCGCACCAGACGCATACCAGTCACATACACACGGTGGAGGATCTTTAGCTGGACAAAACGGAGCCGAGCCGGAATAGCCACCTCCTTGGGGGAGGAAACAGCTGACTGCCAGTCCTCATCGTCTAGTTCAAGCCAGTCCGCTGTCCAGGAAGCACGAAGTTTCCCCAGCTGGTCAGCCCTGTTGTTAATGAGCTTCTTATATATTAAGGAAATCGTACTTTCGGGGACATGGCCGTCTAGGACACGGTCCTCCAGGGGGGAGGATTGCGGAATATCCATACCGGGGGGAAAGACGGAGGACAAGGCATGTCGAACCTGCATATACCGAAAGTGCTCCCTGTCATCAAGCTGGTATTCCAGTTTCAGGACTTCAAAGGACTTCTCAGCACCCCTGGCCCAAAGATCATCCACCTTACTGATCCCAATCATGTCCCACTTATCAAACCCTTTCGTCTTCCAAAGGTTGCCCAATCGATCTGAATCATACAATGGCGTCATACGCGTCAGCTTGCCACCCCAGCCCGTAGCCACAGTTGCATCCCTCCAGGCCTGAACTGCACACTTCGTAGGACCCGTAAGGAGACGGATTGGCGACTTCGAGTACAAAGCCCTATTAAAGCTGCCACCGGGCAATACAAATTTATCCAAGGCAAAGGCGGGAGCGGGTTCCGATGAGTACGTTGCATGATTAATGGCGCTCAGGTGCGAGGCCCAGTAATAGCGTCTGATATCTGGCAAAGCAATACCACCATCGTACCAGGAAAGGGTGAGCTTGGACAGCGCAATACGGGCACGACCATCCCAGATCAATTGCCGCTGTAGACTCTCGACCTCGCGAAAGTAGCGAGCGGGAACTGGGTCGAAGAAATTCTGCAAGGCATAGAGAAATCGGGGGAGCGACATCATTTTAAAAAGCGTCGCTCGGCCCAATGGAGATAAGGGCAGCTCACGCCATCGTCTTACATCTTGTTTGAGTCGGCGGAGCGGAGCGTACAAGTTTCGCTAATAGCGGACCGAAGAAACCATAGAGACATAAATCCCCAAATACTTGAAGCCGTCAGCCACCAAGATTGGGAACCTGCGAGGCAAAGGCGGCAGAACCCCGGCTATGACATAAACACAGGATTTGGTCCAGTTAATGACCAATCCAGAGTTCTTACCGAAGGATGTAAGAACGTCGAAGAGTACGTTCAAGGACTTTTGAGGGGAAGTGAAATAAAGAAGGATGTCATCGGCATACAATGAGACGCGATCCTCTAGATCTGGCGTCCACCGGATCCCTTTAATCGATGGTTCCCAGCGGAGCCACGCCGCAAGGGGTTCAAGTGCCAGCGCGAATAGAAGCGGGGAAAGCGGACATCCCTGACGGGTGCCACGGCCCAACGGGAAGGGGCCAGAGCTTCTGCCATTTACCACAACCTGAGCCAGTGGTTGTTCATAGAGGAGCCTGACCCAGGCAATAAAGTTAGGGCCAAAGCCAAACTTGGAGAGGGCCGCCCAAAGATAAGGCCATTCAATGGTGTCAAAAGCCATAGTAGCGCCTAGAGAGGCCACCACCGCAGGCTCCGTGAGAGTTGCAGCTCTCGCGAGAACACCGTGAAGCCTACGCAGATTAAGGGCCGTGTTTCTGTGCGGTATGAAGCCGGATTGATCCGGATGGATCAGGTCACAAATCACCGTCAACAACCGATTGGCCAGAACCTTGGCCAGGATTTTAGGTTCCGTGTTTAGCAGGGAAATGGGATGATATGAGGTGCAGCGATCACGAGGCTTGCCATCCTTATAAATGACCACTATAGTAGCTAGGCGCTGTTCAAGTGGAAGGATTCCTGCCTCGAACGCGTCAAGAAACATGTTGCGCAGATGGGCGGCCATCTTGTCCGGACAAAGTTTGTAAAGTTCGATGGGCAAACCATTGGGCCCCATCGCCTTACCTGAGCGCAAAGATCGGATAGCGAGGGCAATCTCATCCACCGTAAAGGGAGCCTCCAGAGCCAGGCCCTCTTCTTCCGAGACGGAAGGAAGAGCTATATCACGCAACAACAGACGGGAATCAGCCTCATCACGATCACTCACCGGGGTGTAAACCTTCCGGAAATGATCAACAAAGCAATCAACAATCTCACCGGGGTCAGACACACTTTCACCAGATTCGCGAACAATAACGGGCACAACACGACTCGCTCTTTCAGCCTTATCCAGCCACTCCAGGAGTTTGCTGGCTTTGTCACCCACATCATACAGCCGGCCCGATTGATTCGCTCGCATCAACTTGGTAGCATCGGTAACACAAGCCCTGTAATCCGCCTGTTTCAGTTCCAAAGTGTGTAGTAGCGCAGGCGTGTCGTCCCCACCCAGCTCACTTTCAAGCGCTGTAATTTCAGTCTCGAGGGCCAGAACGGCCTCCCTCTTAGCCCTCCGCTCAGCAGCAATGAGAGACAGTGCGGATCCCCGAATGACAGTTTTAAAGGCCTCCCAGAGAACCGTGGGGGAGGTCACCGAACCCACATTTTCATCAAAGTAACAGTCAATAGCCTTCACTATATCTGAGCGGAGCCGGGGGTTCCGAAAGTGCCAGGGGGGGACAGGGGGAACTCTGTTACCAAGAAGACCACCCACAGAAATCCTAATCATCAAGGGGGAATGGTCCGAGATGCCCCGGGGAGATGACGAACCTCCCGTACCAAGGATAGAGTAGAAGCCAGCATAAAGAAGTAGTCTATACGAGAGAGGCTGCCATGCGCACCAGAGTGGAAGGTATACTGCGTCAGGGCGGGGTGCAGCGAACGCCAAACATCCACCAGACCAAAAGTCTCAGCCATATCATTGAGCCACATCTGGGACTGCGGCAACACTCTAGGGGGCAGCCGATCACATTCGCCAGACATAACAGAGTTAAAGTCTCCACCCATGATCAGCAGACCATCAGGGAGACCAAGAAGAGTCTTGCCAAGATCAGCGTACGTGGTAGCCTGCAGCCCCGGGGGAATATACACAACCACTAATACCATCGGCTTACCCTCCCATCTCCCGGAGACAGCAGCATACCGCCCCCGATCATCAAGGATAACATCATCAATCTCAAGGGCCAGGGAGGATTTTACCATTATACCCACTCCCCGGGACCCGGAGGTGAAACCAGCGTGAGCGACCAATCGATAGCCCCGACGGTCCAGAGCTTTACAGGCATTACCGATCAAGTGCGTTTCTTGAAGGAACACGACATCAGGGGCATGACGCCTTATAAATTGTAACACAATGCCACGTTTAATCCTATCACCCAGACCGTTGACGTTCCAAGAAAGAACCTGCATCTCACCCCCCCCCCCCCATCCCAGGAAAAGCGACCCAATCCAACCCCCTCCCACAACCACAGATCCAGAATACTTGCAATCAGTGACATACCATGAAAAAAAAGAAATAACAAAAAACATAAAGCACAACCAAGTCCCCAGAAACTACCCCCCAACCAAGAACCCGTTACAACGCCCCCCACACTGCACCCCTGCTGACTAGAAAGCCACCCCAAACTGCAGTGTGCCTGTCGCCCCATCTGATCTACACAAAGAACCCCCCGAGGAGGAAGGGAGAAATCACCCGTACCCGCACCACCACGGGCATAATCATAAAGCATACAGTAAAGATTACTCTGTAAAGTTCATAGTCTCAAGTCGGACCTCTGGGGGCCCACGTTAATCCTGGGCCGTCGCACCACCTTCCGCACCACCAGGGCCTCCACTCTCTGTGTCATCTTTCGGCAGCGAGTCTAACCAGTCACTAGCACGATCCGGCTGATCGAAAAAATAAGCTCGTTCTCTGAACTCAATCCGCAAGCGAGCTGGAAACAGCATGGCGTACTTCAGTCCCAGATCTCTCAGACGACGCTTCACTCCAAGGAACCCAGAACGTTGTCGTTGCACTTGGGGAGTGAAGTCAGGATAGATAGAGACAGAGTTATTATCGTACTTCAACGGGCCGTGTTTACGAGCGGCCTGCAGGATAGCGTCTCTGTCCCGAAAGTGAAACAGCCTAGCGATGATAGGCCTCGGAGGGCCTCCTGGCTTCACCTGACCACCTGGGAAGCGATAGGCACGCTCAACCGCAAAGAACTTGCTGAGACCTGCGGGAGCGAGTTTAGCGACAATGAGTTCCTCGACCAGTAGATCGATCGAGGCGGCACCATTGTCTTCCGGCACTCCGACCAAGTGTATGTTGTTCCGCCTGGCCCAATTATCAAAGTCTTCCATGCGTTTGAGCAAGAGGTCGTGTGAGGAACCCAGATTCCCTATCTCGGATTGCGCCTCCGCCATGTCCGTCACCAAACTCGATGCCTTTAAGTCCAATGCCTTGACCCTCTCGTTCGTCTTGTCCAAGTTGGCTCGAATAAGAGTAACATCCACCGACACCGTATCTATCTTGGACACGATGGCTTCGTATTGTTGACTCATATCGGCCTTGAGTCCAGAAATGGCGGCCAAAAGGTCCTGAAGGGACACTTCTGAGGAAGACGACATGTCGGTCTTCGGGTCCTCCAAGCCAACACTGGTAGCACCAGGGGAGCCTCTCGGTTGGGTGTAGCGCTCGATCATATTGGACTGGATCGACCCCCCGCGAGTAACGTTCTTCCTGCGTTTCTCAGCCTCAGGTTTCGTCGCCATGTTGCATTCAGCGTCGGCCGGGGACACCCAGGTGTAGCGGGACGGTGACAAGTCCCAAACCTCAAAAGTCCAGTTTCACGAGAGGATGCCAGGGGCCTCCCAGCCAGCACAAAGAAAGAAAACGTTCGCTGTGAGAGCGGCGGGCCAAGACAAAGTAGGAGGTCCCAAGGAGTCAGAGACGAGAGGGCTGGAAACGGAAAGTGAAAGTGGCACACCACCGGTGGGCCAGATGCCAGGCAGCCGTTGTTGTTGCATTACAGCTCGGCCATACTAGGCAGTTGAGACCCCGGTCGCGTCGGGGGTTAGGCCAGAAAGTTGGAGACGATGTAAAAATGGTCCCCGAGGTCCGATTCCGACCAAAAAAGGATCGACAGCATCAGTGAGAGTAGCACTCCAAAAGCCCGTCGAAGTGACCAGGATACCTGCAGGATAGATAAAGAAGGGCGGCGCGGGTCTCAGGAGCTCTCTGCTCACGCGACCATCTTGGATGCCCGCGTAGCTCCTCCCGTACTTGGTCTTATTAATGTTAACCACCAGGTTTCTTTTTTTGCAGAAGTTGGCGAACTGGTTCAACACCCGCTGCATGCCGATTGGCGATTTAGAGAGCAGCAGGGTGTCGTCCGCAAACATAAGTGCGGGGAATCTTTGGCAGGCCAGTTTTGGAGAGTCTATATCTTTGATAACGAGGAGATCTTCTATGAGCCTGTTAAGGAAGAGGGAGAAGAGGGCTGGGGCGAGCACACAACCCTGCCTAACCCCCTTCTCAACTGGAAATGGGCCCGTTAGTTGTCCATGCTTACCGAATCGAACTCTGACCTTCGTGGAGAAGTTTGAATTGGTATGATAAGTATGGCTGAACCCCCATTGTTAATAGTATATTCCAGAGCTGGTTACGGTCCACCATGTCAAATGCGGACTTCAAATCCACGAAGGTTAAATATAGGCTACCCCCTTCCAGTACAACAAGCTTCCAATAAAGGACCTGGAGCCTGAATAGTTGGTCGATTGTTGAAGTTTTGGCCCTGAAACCCGTTTGTAGCGGAGTCAAAACATTATTATCATTAATCCAGTCCTGCAGACGTTGTAAAAGGAGCCTAGCATAAATTTTCTGGCTCATATCAATAAGGCTAACAGGCCTATAGTTGGAAGGTTCGAGTGGGGAACCCTTTTTGTATATGGGGATTATCTCCGCCCCCATCCACGTACATGGAAGTGGTAAACCCTAGAGAATAGCATTGTATAAATACTGTCTGTTGGTCTCTGTAGAGGTCGTCTGGAATCCTGTCCAACTCTGGAGCTTTATTCTGTTGCAAGCTTGTTACAGCCATTTGAACCTCTGCCAACGTGCAGGGTGGTGTTCAACAATCAATAACATCATGTATACACTTTTCTTGACTTTATTTAAACTTTGAGTTACTATCTTGAGTATTTTGTTGTTGAATTGAGTTCATAGGTTTTTGTCAGGCTCTGTGTCACTGTGGTATCCGCTCACACTAGTGTACCACTCTAAACAGTAATAATGCGCCACGTCTGTGATCTCAGCATTTTTTATAATTAGTTGGTAATCTGTTCCAGCGCTGTTCCTTGTGGCAGTGAAATGATCAGATGACATCCCGGGTCCATATCGAGGTTCGCTCCAGTTGTGAAAGTAACTCAGAATGAGCTGTGGGGCTTCTCCTGGGGTCTGTCTGTAGAATGATACAAATTGGCCTTTGTGCACCCCAACCTCACAGCCAATCGTGGCCCTTTGTCCGAGGCTGACCTCAACCCTGGGAGATATCACAGGTTTCTGAGCCTGAGCATCTGAAGAGTGAGAAAGAAGAGAAATACACCATTTTATGGATACATGTGGTAAACATAAGCATAATTATGTGTAAGACTGCCCCAAAAACTTCAGATCCTGCATACTTACAGCATCTCCAGAGCAGGACCCAGAAGGCCAGGGTCTGCAGCAGCCTCATTCTTTCAGGGTCGGGGGCTCCTTTCTGGACCTTGAGCACAGAGATGTACAAAAGGCGAAGTCTGAGAAGCTTAATATATGCATCAGTCCCCCGGGGGGACCGAGAGGCAGGTATGCAAATATGGAATGCACTTAACACATCACTGGACCGAACAGGAACACAGAAACGGACTATATTCACAGATTTTATTTAAAGTATTGCTGCATTCGAGTAGAAAATTGTGGCTGCCACCAATGTGTTTGTAACATTTTTGTAACAATGTATTAGTTACATGTGCTTTTTTCGCAAGGTAGTCAATGTTGTAATTATTTCGATAATTTTAAATAGCCAACACACTCGGATTTGAAAAGTATTATAGACAGCTTTCATCAAACCACAAAGCGACAAGTCCCTCTTTCGATAGTGTTCTGCCTACTGTAACATTTGTGACTCAAACTCATTCCGAGAACCAGAATAGACTTCCAGCAGGTGGGGATGTAGTAATGACAGAAGACGTTTAAGATCCACTTCACAGAACACTACACCTTCACACTACTCCTTCACACTACAACTTCACACTACTCCTTCACACTACATCTTCACACTATACTAGTCCCTTCCTCACCTCTGGACTCAGGAGACTCTTCCAACCAGGGGTCTCTCTCTGTATTCTTTCTTTAAGCTTCAGACGTGTGCAGTGATCCCTTGCCTCTGGCTAAATTTTTCTGTATATAAGTAAAGCACACATACATAAATTCCTTCATACCCATGCATACATATATATATATACATACTATACATGCATGTCCTCTTGCTGACACTATTGAACTTTGTACTACAAATTCTGATTCTTTTGATCACCAACCTAGAGCCAAGACTTCCTGTAACCAGAGCATCCCTGTGGGGGCTCCTCTGGCAGTTCTGTGGGGGCTCAGGAGCGGCTGGTGCAGGTAAGCACGGTGTGACGGTGGGTGAGTCGACAGACGACGATGAGTGCAAGGTAAGTAGTTTTCTTGTTGTAATGTTATTTTCCCTTGCCATCATCCATTGACTCCCTCCTCACCCCACGCCTCCGCCCCACGGTACTTACCTGCATCGGCCTCTCCTGAGCTCTACAGAGGGTCTTCTCCAACGCATAAATCATGACCTGTAAGCAGCCCTCCTATGTGCATATAGCCTACTATAGTTGAAGCTTTTGCTTAGTTGAATTCAATTATGGATACCAAAATTAGAGAGCATTCATTCAAGACTAAAATGTATATATTTTCAGAACTTGAAAGTCAATAGTTGGAGAAAAAGAGGTTGAATTTCCAAGATCTTTTGATATTTGAGGGTTAAATCATGCTGGCTTGTGAAGACATATTACTAATACCATAACCTTGGTGCTGGGGGTGTTGCAGCTTTAGCTGTTATGAATTACCTATGTACAGTGCCACTGGAAGTATGTGGCAGGGGAGAGACAAATTATGCAGCAGCCTTGAGTAAATTATGCAGCAACAAAAGGCAAATTATGTTTACACTTGTTTACACTGTCTGGGCATTTGTTGGCCCTCATTAGTACCAGGTTAACACCCAGATATAGCAAAAGGCAACAGAAAGGTGATCAGTTACAAAGGGTTTTCCACTGAGCAGCAACATGGGTAGCTGCATTTTTAGTAACTTTTGAGCCGCTTGAGCTGGGAACCAATACCTTTTTGCTACAATCTACAGATTATGGAGCAGATGGTGGATTTTGTGGCACATGCTGCAAATCTAGAATGATGTTAAAATTCTTGCGGCTGCACAATCACATATTTCCAGTGGCCCTACGGATGCAGATACATTTCAAAGTGAAAAACCTTTTTACCTCACTGCTGACAACCCTACCAGATGCGCTGAGGTGATTACTGCAGATAATCTCGCATATGATGGGCACTAATGTAATCTTGTCTAATGTGATCACTAGTACAATAAGGCTAATGATGTTAGTAGTTCACAATGATTTTCATGGAATAGGAGGAGGTCTTTTTACAGAAAAGGTTGTAGACCTCTACTAAAGAACATATACGCCGACTGCCTAAACCTTGTGCATTCATATGGATTAGCCGCCTTTCACTCACACATGTACTGTATAGAACCTTTACCCTGGATGCCTATAACTGGTGCCCTCATCTAGATTGTTACTCTATTGCTCCTGGATGAAAATAATACCTAGTAATTATATTCTATCAATATGATTTCGCTCCTATGGACACTAACACTGGCTATGAAGGATGGCTCTAAAGTGGGCTGGCAGGTCGACCTTAAACAGATTCCAGTACCTCTGCCTAGAACAGAATAAATTCAATTTTATAAACACAAAATCGATGTCTAACAAATTAATGAGTTCTCAGGATTGGTGTGACATTTCTTATTTTTTTGAGTACGGGAAAATGAAAAAGATCAAGTTTCCAATTTCCTAATTCTTTTTTAATAGCACTAGAGAACCAAAAGCAAACATGTTTCGCAGCGTAGTTTTTAATTTGGCACTTCTTCAGGTCTTTCAAATAACAGCTGTTGTGTTATGTGGTCAGTCATCGATAGAAGCAGGGATACATTGTTTCACCACATACAATAACAAGTCATGAGCATGACACTGTGTTCAAACAGTTCTGGCAGGCTGCATCCTGGAGAAATTCAAAGGTGTTTTATAAACAACCCTGAAACAAATAATCTCATATTAATGTACTGATTAAATAGTGAACAAATCACCCACATCCAGAAGACTCATTACTTTTTTAGACCTCAACATTGTCTTTATAAAACTCCTTTACATTGTTACTCTGTGGTGCAATATATAAACCCACTGTGTTGGTCACAACCTGTTGCTCCTCCATAGGCTACATCCAGCATTTCCCAGACTACCTGTTACCTGAGTATTCCTGTAGGTTCCTCCACTGTGGTTGTTGGGCGGAATATATTGAGGTGCCTACCTCGAGTGTGTGTAAAAAGTACATTCCTGCGGAGGGTGCTCTCCATAATGCATTACTGATAATAACATTCCGTCCACACCCTTGAACTAGGACTATTGCTCCCGGGTTCACTAGAAACCTGCTGTGTTGGTTCCATGGTGTTGATTCCAGTTAGGCGCTGGGGAATGCTTAGCACGGTCGCCTCTAAAAGTGCATTTCTCTGGGCTGGTTCTCTTCCACTCCTTAGAGGGTTTTAGAGCATCTCCCATGGCTGCCTGGCACCAGTCCAGTGTATTCCTGTTGTTGCTCCTCTGCCACACCTGGGTGGACTCCACAGAGCACCCACCCTTATACCAGCATTATGTTCAGAGGTCAAAGGTAACCGCTGTCAGCTGAGGCCGAGGTGACTGTGCCTGACCCTAAGTGAACCAGGGACACCGGTGCTCTTGTGAAGGAAACAAAGCAAAGTCACCTTAAAGTACTGTTGATTTCCAGGCCCTGCATCACTTTGACAAATTAGAAACAATGACCATCTGCCGGTGCCCCTGGGCTATCATCACAGTGACCGGAGAACAGTAAAATGTAAATCACCCAAAAATCAATCTCAAACCCGTCTGATTCCAAGCAACATTCAGACATTTTATCCAAACAGAAATAAAAGGTCCTCTGACATCTCTTGACACTATTAGGAAGTTCTCTTGTTTTTATCAAACGGGACACGGAAAGCTGGTATTTCTTTTTATGGAAAACATGAACCTACATGTTCCCGACAGCGAACAATTGTTGGTAAAATCAAGACCTGGTAAAAGTGTCGCTCTTGACCCTTGGCTGCTGCCTTTGCCCCTTTGCTCTAGTTCTGAAGTCACCTGCTCTGGGGCTGTCATTGGGAGTCTGGTGGATCCTGAGTTGGGGTGATGCCCCTCCAGATTTCAAGACGCCTGATGCGCCCACCATACACAGTGCGGGATCAGCGGGCTGAGTTGTACTGGGTGTGAATCCGCGTCCAGTGTAACCCTCAGACTGACAAGTGGAGGCGGGATCCGAGCCTCAGCCCGGCCACCATTAAACCCACCGCCAGAGCATTGGAGGAGCAGGAAAGGTCACATCAGATCCTCCCCCCCCCCACCCCCGTGTGACCCACTGCTGTCCTCTGCTCAGTTCTACCACCGGCTCAGAGCAGGACGTAAGTCTGAGTGCAACTGTCCCTGGAATCAGGGATAACAGCCAAAAAAGGACCCAATAATTCTGAGTCCCTAAGGTTATTCATAATTCCTGGAGAGTTTTCTCATAATTCTGGGATTCAGATGGGGGCAGAGACTGACCGGAACAGTTTATTTGGGCCTGATTTCTCCCTATCAAACATTCTCCATACTTGTAAAGAGGCCACTGAGGTTCCCAGCCCTTCATTGTATTTGTCCAGTCAGTAACTCACCGCCCCTTACCGCTGAACCGACTGAACTGAAAGTTCTGGAGTCTCCTCCATTCCCACTGCTCTTGCTGCAAACTCAACACAATGAACCTTTCAAATATTGAATGAGTGGCCATATATTTTGAAATTCAGGTCCTAAATGTCATATGACATTGGGATTCACGTTACTCAAGGAATCCTTTGGATGGGAGGATGCTAAGAGGATGGTTCAATGACCTGAACTCTCATCGCTGAGAACCTGCAGTGTCCTGAAGATCATGATTCTCGTCCAGGCCTTTCCGTGTCACCCTTCCTTTCTTATGAGGTCAGTATATTGAGTACTTTACTATTACAATTGGGTAACACTAATCTCTGTTGTGCACAAGGCTTAGAATTTGCAGAAGTGGTGCATGGAGTTCCAAATAAAAAACAAGGAACTATGATTACCGCGAAGTAAGTAACTGATCACTTTGTAATTTAATGTAATGTAAGCTGGACTTATATAGCGCACTGTCACCCGACGGGTATCCTGGCGATGGAATTACCATACATTCACTGTGCGTAGAAACAACCATGCCAGATGAGAGTAATTAGAGCTACAACTGTACATCACTCTTCCCTGGGGAAGAGCCATGTTTTCAGCTTTTTTCTAAAGTGCAGCAGATTCTCAGTTTGTCTGAGATCAATCGGGAATTCATTCCACAACCACGAAGCTGCAGAGCCGAATGCTCTGCCCCCGGTCCTGGTTTATCTAAATCTAGTTGTTCTCACCAGTCTTGCTGTTGATGAGCGAGGCTTTCTAGATGAAATATACCAGGTAAATTTTCTCTGCAGTGGTCTAGGTCCCATTCCGTGTACTGTCTTAAAGACAATGCAGAGTGATTTTAATGGTATTCTCTGCAGAATCGGTAACCAATGGAGATCCTTAAGGGATAGAGATGCAGAAGACCTACGAGGTCTCTTTAAAGCTAATTTGGCAGCTATTGTTTCAATTCTCTGCAGTTTCCTTATCAGAGAATTTGGTGCTCCTAGTAGTAGAGTGTTACAATACTCTAACCTGCCCAAGATGACACTCCTCACCACCTGTGTCCTGGTGGAAATCGGCAGCAGCGGAAGTATTTTCTGTAGAGCTCTAATCAAAGATAGACAGGTGCCAACTGTTTTATTTACTTGGGAGTCTAGTTGTAGACTATTGTCAAACAGCACCCCCAGATTATGCACTGTTTTAGATGGAATTAGTGGTTTGTCTGTGGGGGTAGGACAGAAGTCGGCTGGGAGTGGGCGAGATATTTTATTGTCGTCCAGTACACAATTTCTGTTTTATCACCATTTATTTGTAAGGAGTTATCCCTAAGCCAGTTAGCAGTTCTTCACATGCACTCGAGGAATCTATCCAATGATACTGCTTGATTCCTTTTCAAGTTGCGTATCATCTGCGTAGTTCACTAATTCTATTCCATAGGATTTAATAATAGAAATAAGTGGGCGCATTTATACGTTAAATAGAATTGGACTTATTGTCGAACCCTGAGGTACCCCGTGCTGGATGGAACTCTTTATGGATACAAAGGGAGGAATAGCCACTGCCTGCTGTCTGCCCGACAGGTATGACTGGAACCAGTTCAGTGCCATGCCCTTAATTCCAACCTCCATAAATCTCTTTAACAGAAGGTTGTGATTGACCTTATCAAGTGCGGCTGACATATCCAATAATACTAATATGACCGATTGGCAGGTGTCAGCTCTCATTCTGAGTTTATCTAGGACTGTCACTAAAGCCGTTTCCATTCCATGCGCAGGTCGGAACTCAAATTGAACCTCTTCGAGCAAGTCGTTGTCATAAGAAAATATGACAGGGTTTTGCTACCTGACCCCTCCAGGATTTTTACCGGGTAGGGCAACAGGGAGATAGGCCTGTAGTTCGATGGGCATAGGGGATCGAGTGTGGCTTTCTTGAGTAAGGGGGTCACCATTGCCTGCTACCAACAGTCTGGGAACATTCCGCTACTCAATGATTGACAACAAATTTGGCGGAGCCGGGGAAAGAGCTCTGGATTTAATTCTCTCCACAACCTATGTGGGAGAGGGTCCAGTGGGGACCCGGAGGAAACACTCAGAGCTATTTTATTAAATTCTTCCTCTGTGGGGATCAGGAAATGATCCAGGATTGCCTGTTTATGTTTGTCTGCTCCCTCTTCCTGCTTCTCTGTCGTCATGAGTTCAGATGAGCCCTTTCCATCCTCCATCCCAGCCTCCTCATTTAATTCCAGGCCACCAATGATTTTGTTAATCTTCTCTTCAAATACCCTGCCAGGCCATCACATAGCTCTTGCGTGGCTATGATCTTATTATTCACACACTCAGGTTTGGAGAGGTCCTTCTCTATATTAAACATGGCTCTGGCACTGTTAGGCGCCTGCAGAATAATGTTTGTGTAATATTCAGCTTTTGCCTTAGCAATCGTTCCTTTATATGTGCCCAGTGCTATTTTCAAGGCTATTTTGTCCTTTTCCTCATAGAATTTCCTCCACTTTCTTTCTGCCTGTTTACAGTTTTTTCCTTTGTATCTTTAACTCCTCATTGTACCATGGGGCTGATGGTTTGTCCCTGTTTTATTAACTTTTTCACTGGTGCCAGTTGGTCAAGAGTGTGGTTTATCTGACCACAGAAGTTGTGGTAGTTTTCTTCCACCGATTGGCTGGCATCAAATAAGTTCTTTTCAGTAAATAACGGGGAATGATTTATTTTTAGCAGCTTGGTCCATTCCCTTCCCTGTCGATTGTTCCCAGAATGAGTCATTTGATTGCTCACTCTGGGAAGTGCTAACAGAAATTGGATTGAAAAGTGATCAGTCCAGCATAGGGCCAATATCTCTACCACCTCTACCTCTGTGCGATTTGCATATATTAAGTCTAAGACATGGCCCCCCTGGTGTGTTAGCTGTAACACCAGTTGTTGCAAGTTTATATTCTCACATGCTTGTAGTAGCTTTTTCAATGCTGGGCCTAGATTCCCATTTTCCCAGAGATTGACGTTTCCCAGAATAGTCATTCTTGAATGGGTGAGTGGCATATTATAAACAAGCATTTTAAAATGCAATAGGTCTCCCAGCATTAAAGCTTGAGTTATTGGCATTGTGTATGACAATGCGTTGCATACATTTTTTAGCAAACTTTGAATTGGTGAGCAGTGAGAGTGTGTGCAAGAGTATGCTGTTTTTGAAAGTAGTGTGGTAGAGAGTGCAGGAATTTGGGTGACCTGAGCAATGTGGATGATGCACCTCACGCACAGGGCTGATGCAGTTATTATTCATATAGCTCTGATGGTGCACCTTAGGCACGGGCTCACAGCTGCTTATTATTCACACAGCTCTGATGATGCACCTCACGCACGGGGCAGACACAGTTATTATTCACACAGCTCTGATGATGCACCCAAGGCACGGGGCTCACAGCGGTTATTATTCACACAGCTCTGATGATGCACCTCACGCACGGGCTCACAGTTGTTATTCACACAGCTCTGATGATGCACCTCACGCACGGGCTCACAGTTGTTATTCACACAGCTCTGATGATGCACCTCACGCACGGGACTGACGCAGTTATTATTCACACAGCTCTGATGATGCATCTCAGGCACGGGCTCACAGCTGTTATTATTCACACAGCTCTGATGATGCACCTCAGGCACGGGGCTCACAGCTGTTATTATTCACACAGCTCTGATGATGCACCTCACGCACGGGCTCACAGTTGTTATTCACACAGCTCTGATGATGCACCTCACGCACTGGCTCACAGTTGTTATTCACACAGCTCTGATGATGCACCTCACGCACCGGACTGACGCAGTTATTATTCACACAGCTCTGATGATGCATCTCAGGCACGGGCTCACAGCTGTTATTATTCACACAGCTCTGATGATGCACCTCAGGCACGGGCTCACAGCTGTTATTATTCACACAGCTCTGATGATGCACTTCACGCACGGGGCTGACACAGTTAATATTCACACAGCTCTGATGATGCACCTTAGGCACGGGCTCACAGCTGTTATTATTCACACAGCTCTGATGATGCACCTTACACACCGGGCTGAAGCAGTTATTATTCACACAGCTCTGATGATGCACCTCACGCACGGGCTCACAGCTGTTATTATTCGCACAGCTCTGATGATGCACCTCACGCACGGGCTCACAGCTGTTATTATTCACACAGCTCTGATGATGCACCTTACACACCGGGCTGAAGCAGCTATTATTCACACAGCTCTGATGATGCACCTCACGCACGGGCTCACAGCTGTTATTATTCGCACAGCTCTGATGATGCACCTCACGCACGGGGCATGCGGAAAATAAATCCACCCCCACCCCCAATATTTTTGTTTAAATATCCCTCTCTATGCTTTCCCAATGTTGACATGCATGTAGCAATGACTATGATTGAGTATGAAATTGACAAAGGGTAATGGAGATTACCAGTAAGTAACCAGGGAATCACTGGACACAACAGACACCTAAATTGTAGCCCCCCCTGGAAAAATACTATAGATAGTGGCAGCATTGCCAGTTTTTCTCCATCTCATTTGGGCAGGGTGCCTGGCAGAGGACTGTTGGCCAAGTCAAAACTCTTGAATACATGTCCAGCACTGCTCAAACAATGAGTAACGTTATCATAAGATAATGTTAACAGTCTTCCAAAAACACAATAAAGAGGCCCAACACAAACAACAACAACAAAACAGGTCGGATCAGTCACAATACTGTGGGATGGCTCATCAAACACCGGGTTGCTTAGTCCTATGGAGTCCAAAACACCACATGGTATCCAGGTAAGCATGAGTTTCAATAGTGAGCTAGAGTTTGGCACAGCCACGCTCCAATTGCCTCGTTACCTTGTCTGACGCCTCCTCAGTGGCAAATTTAGCATTGACAGCAGTGCTGCTGTGTGAGCAAGAGCTAGAACGGGATACCTGTTTCAGCAGGCATACACAGCAATTATTTTACCCCTAAACCCACCTGTCAGGAAGGAGACTGAGACTTCACAGGGAGTCAATAAAAGGGCAGGAATATCAAAGGGGAAGGACACGACCAGCCAACGAGCGATAGAGGAAGTGGGCGGCCTTAAAGTATTCAACAAATCAGACAAGGGCACCAGTGATGACGAGAGGGAAAGGAGCTCGCGCTATGTAGCCAATTGGAGAGGGAAGAGGCAGTGTTACAGAGTCAACACGTTGTACACAGGAAGGAAAGTGAAAATATCCTACAGCATGTGGAGGTATTGGAGACCTTGGGTAGATGAGTTGAGAATAAGGGGAAGGGTCGTATATTCCTCTTGAGCGTCGGTTGTGACCACAGCAAGGGAAGCCTTGACAGGGTGAACGAGAAGCGGCGGGGGCGCCCTGGCGGCTCCCGGGCCCCGGCGAAGAGAGGGCACCTGCAGGGAGGGCTGGAGACGGTGTGCGGGACTGAACTTAACCCCTTACTGCAGGAGGTGGCCGTCAGAGAGGAGACAACGACAGCCTGGGCCGGGGGCTGTAGCCTCAGAACTGGTACAGGTACTTAATTGTAGGGGGGAAGGGGTGGTGCACTTGTGTGTGTGTGCGTGCGTCTGTGTGTATGTGGGTGGCGGCGGGGGGAGGGGGTCTCTATGTATGTGTGTGCACATGTGTGTAGGTGCGCTCGTGTGTGTGTCTCTGTGTGTGTGCGGCAGGGGGGGCGGGGGTCTATGTGTGGGTGCGTGTGTGTAGGTGCGCTCGTGTGTGTGTCTCTGTGTGTGCGCATGCGTGCAGGGGAAGGTGTGGCTGTGTGGTACGGCTTTCCAGGAGAGGAGACAGGAGCTGGCCACAGCGAGCGCGTTCGCGAGCGCGTGGCCCGCTCAATTCTGAGCTCGCGGCCAGCTCCTGTCCCCTCTCCTGGAAATAAGAATAAGTGTCCATGTTTCAGTTAGAAACAATGCGTCCAGATTATGACATTCCAACAAGGTAAAGATCTCCTGATGATGCTTTATCAGGGATCTAACATTAATGAAGCCACATTTAAGACTATCTGGCATAAGATTCACCAAGGTATCATCTTCCTTCGCTCAGTTCCTCCCTTTTGGAGCCCATGCCGCCCTGCTCACCTATGGGGATTAGTTGCTCCTTCGAGGAACGAAGACTGGCATTCCCGCTTAGACGGTACTCCTGACAGGCAGTATGCCTAGCGGTATGCGCGATTGGTGCGCGATTGGTGCGCGGATGGCGCAGATGGGCTTGCCTTTGGCACGGACGCTGCATGCTTCTATTTCCCTCTCCTTAAATAGCGAGGAGCGTTCTTAACAACACCAACTAGAACTCTGACCAAGATGGCGTGTGCTCGGTGACCCGCTCTGACAGGCGGAGTACAGCAGCTCACCTTGGCCAGTCAAAGTGCAAATGCGGAATAAGGGCTTAAATATGAATTAGCCAACTAAAAAGAGTAATGATGCTAAAAAAAATTACTGTTAAATCACTCTATTTCCTTATATTCAGCGATCGTAGGGTGTGCAGCAAAATAATCTTATCATGAAATGCTTGGTGGATCCTCCAAATGTGAGTATTTTGGGAGGTTTTTATTCTCCTCTTAAAATTGCTAACCTCAGCATAGTACCTCGTAAATTCTTTGAAATTTGAATTAAACCAGATTAATCTATAGTTCTGCATCCTAAGGCACCAGAAACTTGATGCTTTACGCAAGCTCGCCACTGCTTTTTGCACTCTCCCTCTGACTACGTGAAGGTGGTGCCGCTGTTGTGTGGACATTCAGAGCTCCCAAGTCTCCCAGTGGGAAATGTCTTTCTTTAAGTCAGTTCTGACATTTTAACAGACATCACGTTGTGTTCGTGGACTTGAAATGTTGCTGTTAACATTTTAACTCTGGGCTCAGAACCCCAGCAGTAAAGGGCAGTTGGGTAAAAAGCCTGGATTTGATGAAGATATCACACATGACAATGGGGCATCTTGCAGCTGTGCATTGTCTTGGTATGTGACTAGCTTTGTGTCATGTTTTGACACATATCCCATGTGCACGGTGGCATCAGTCTTTTCACAGATCCCTGCCACTGCACCGTGCAATGAGTGTTTAAAGCCCGGGGTGTTTGTCAGTTCACCTGCATTCAATACTGACTTGTTAGGAAAGGGGCTGATGCAGCAAAGGGTTTTGCCCATTCTGTTGCTGTGGGTGGATGTGGTGGTACATTTCACCAAGCAGCAAAAAAATTAAACACTCGTAAATGATAAAATATGTTTTTGATATTTCCAGATTCTCTGCAGTGTATAATATACTGAGAGGCGTGTTAGGTGTCCAGAGCACTGGATATGTAGAAGAAATTGCCACAGAAGCATCGAGGGGCTAGACAGCAATGCCCAGCTTACTGCGTCTCTGTTCTTGCCATCTTCCCTGGTACCCAAAGAGAGAGGGATGGCACGGCCAGCTTGCTCCATGGACAGCAGCATTTCTGGGTTTTGGTGTACAATATTTATTGTACAACACTGTGTGCACAGGGTGGCCACTTTTAGGGGCTTTATGGTATGCATGAACTCAAGCCATGAAGCATATATAATCACAATTCCTATATAAAAAGAGTTATTTAATGCATTCTGCATCCACAGCTGAAGCCCAAATGCTGCCAGGTGGCTGATTTTGTAAAATACTCTGCATCATTGGCGAACCACCCCTGCTCCCGAAATATGCTTTTCAGTTGTACAATCGTAAGTCCTCTCCCACTTTCAGCACCGCGTTAAATGCTTAGGTAGAAAGCTGTGGTCAGATTAAATAAATGATTGCTTAGACTGTATAGCTCATTCTGCCAAAAGCAAATCTATGCACATCTATTAGCTCTGTACAGATTAGGGATATTAGGAGATTTGCCCAAGATCAGACTTTGGCTGGGTTGTAGAAGCTGAGATTCAAACCAAAGCGCAAGACATTTACCACTTGACACTTGAAGTGATTGTCACAACTAGTCCCTTTCTGCCTCCACATGCGGCTAATTTCATGATGAAGCAGGGGCTCCCCCTTTTCTTTGGAGAGCATTAGCAAAGATTACGCCTCTGCTGGCGGTATTGACTTTGTCAATGTTTTCCTTGCCGTGTTATACATCTGTGCGTCTACTGTGAAGCATGGTTGGAAGGAAACAGGGGCAGCGTTGACCAAATGATTGCATTGTTTTTTTCCCTACTTTCAGCCATGCTGCACAGCAGTCGGGATGCTGTACAACATGTCTACTAAAATGCCTCAGCAAAGCTAACATAGCTCAAATAAGCAAGACCTCTTGCTTTTGCCAATGCTTGTTACTGTGGCGCTTGCAAGATTTGATATTTTTATATCTGGTCTCATCATGGAAGGAGGTCCCAGACACAAAAAAGTAAATTCAGAGGGCTTCACAAGGCCTGCCTGAGATAAGCCTGAAATAAGCAGACATTCTGACACCATGCGCCATCACTAGGGATGAAAGGGATGAAGCCAGGAGCGACACAACCAAGTGGCTCAGCCATCAGGAATTCCTCTCCCCACCGTCCTCTACAAGTTAGAGTGGGGTCCTCCTACCTGTTTATACATCAGCCATCAGGAAACCACCATCCCAGCATCTAGCTGATGCCTGGGATGGGGGACTCCAGCATGTTTTCGACAGCTTTCTCGATATGACTCAGCAGTAAATCAAGACTTGAGTTTTTTCTTGTGTGAATTTAATCATCTTCATTGTAAAAGAATTATTAAGTAATATCTCCTTCATCCACAGTACCATCACACAACACTGCATGTATCATCACCAAAGACATCAGTGACAGCACACACTGTCACATCATGAATTATTGTCATGATGTGTATAACACAAAATAGGGCTATTTGTTTCTAAGGTCCACCTGTGTGCAGAAAGGGACGCAATACTGGTTATTTTTTTTTAAAGGGCTACGCCTCATTCAATGAACTTTCTCAGCACTTAGCGGTGTCTTCATATTCAGGCCGTTTATACTGAAATTTCAATCAACCTTCCTCCCCTAATCCCCAAAATCAAAAATGCAAAGTGTGAGCACTTCTTGAAGTCTGGCTGCACCTGAACTCTGCGCTTCAGTTTTTCCTGACGTGTCAAGACATGTAAGTTTGAGCCTGAGAGACACATTGTTTCGCTTGTTTGTGCGATTACCTTTATGGAGGTGTTGAGCTTTTCCTGAAGTAATTCTCTCTGTTAATAGGTGGAGACAGGATTTCAGCATAAAATACTGCTGTGAGGCTCTCTTAACTTTGTGTCTTTTTCTTGAAAAAAGTCTACTGTAAACTTGCTTTAAATTGTGATAAGCAGGGCATAAGTCGGGTTGTGGTCGCCGGTGAATGGAGATCCACAATACTTTTAGAGAGTGGGCACTGTTTCCCTTATTCCAAGGAGCCTGAGAGTTACCCTTTTCAGGTTTCACTTGTGAGAGCGTACGCGTTCCTCACTTGCGAGGGGTATTGTTACAAGAAAGGCCTGATACTTCCAAGTAGATTATGTAAGTTACTTTATTTAGATTAAGATCTTAAGTTAAGAAGATAAAACGATAACCCCATCAGGAGCAGCTGTCCTGCTGTTCAGCCCTCACCCAACTGACATTCACCAACCACTAACATTCCATTCATGCAACATTCCACATTACATGCATTCTAACTGAGCAGCAGGAAGACCTAAGATACAACATATCTCCCTTTGTTATGGGAACAATTGCATTGTGAAATAAAATAGATTAATCAAGATACAACATATCTCCCTTCGTTATGGGGAGAATTGCATTGTCAAATATAATAGATGAATTAAATAAGAAAATGACCACATGTATAGCACCTAAGATAAAACATATCTCCCTCAACAAAAAAAAAAATGATATGACTACAGTCTGAGGAGAACGCCACATAGCCTCCTGAAACAAAGCACTATTCTTCATCATTCACCATCAGACCCAAATGCCACAAATCATACCAGTTGGCCAGAACAGAACAATAAGCAGCACCCACAGGAACAAACCAAAACACCAAATATATCAGGGGAAAAAAACACATGTACACCTCAGACAAATGAACAAGCCCTTACATAACTCATTCATACACCAGAACAAGCCCTTACATAACTCATTCATACACCAGAACAAGTCCTTACATAACTCATTCATGCACCAATCAGCACTACACAATACCTAACACTGAGTGACCACATACAACATAGCCACCACATACACACCCAAGCCTAACAACTTGACACCAACTCACACACAACGCCTGTTGTGGAACAAGATACTTGAAATTGTACTCCAAACTTGAGCTCCTGAACTACAACAAAACTGAGAGACTATACTGCAGTAATCTCATACACACACAAACCAATGAGCGGTGCTCTTGGTGACTTATTCACCTACAACCAAACTTCACAAACAATAAGTGTCAACATAAAACATAGCCATCACATACATAAGCCAATGAGTTGCCTAACAACTTTGCACTAACTCATACACAACACCTGTTGTGGGACGGCTCTTGGTGACTTATTCACCTACTGCCAAACTTCACAAATAATGAGTGACTTTACCGGTCTACAGTCACCTCATACACAACACAAACCAATGAGTAGCTTAACAACCTGACTGCACTCATACACAACACTTTAGCAATCCTAGACCCTTTTTTACTCAAGTCCTGAAACCTGTTTACCCCAAATTGGCTCTTTGACCCCGCATTTTGGTTCCCCGTTGTGTTTTCCATTCTGTGAAATTGTCCCCAACATGGTCTCTGAGTACCGCTTCCATCACTGGGTAATTTGTCCAGTCACGTCTTTGTCCAGTCGCGTTCTGGAACAACATCCAAAGCGCTTTCAGACCAGCTTGTCAAAACAAATCTTTAATGTACTTATTGTACTTCTGGGCCCTTCGGCGTTTCTTTTTTTCTCTTAAGTACACTGTTGCCATACATGTTATTTTGACTCTAATAACATGCAATAGTTTGTGGTGAACTTCAGTGGGCAAACAAAACCAAATTCATGATTACCTTTTCCAAAACTTGCATATTCCTGTTAGCAAAACTCACTGTAAACTGAAGGAATTCGGTACCGTCTACTCACAGTGCAGCAACAATCTCTGTATATTTCATCTTGTTAACAAACGCGGCAATACAGAGTGTGCCTGGATTTACCATATACAAAATGGAGGCATGCACATCGACGCTGGATCGTGTGGTTCACGGCACGAACATGCACCAAATAATGCCTAACAAGCGTCAGACGTAAATGGATTGACGTCACAGAGGATGATGCTGAAGACCACTGATGAGGTAAACCTGCAATTTTTCCAGTCTCGTGTATATTGTTTTAAACAAAAACAGTAACCGTTTACTCATCCCACTGAAGACAATGGTCTAAACCAATAAAAAAAAAAAAAAAAGCGTTTCTCCATACTAAATTGTAGATATATTTCCCTTTTTTTTCACATCCACGGTATCTTTCCAGTCACCACAGCGCTGTCATCCCTGCAAAACTCTCATTTCCCACCGGATAACTGCCAACACGTACTTTTAACCCGAGGCTCGATTGTCTGCCCCCGAACAATAATAACAGTACCCTTCAGCTGGTATGAAACACTTAATTAACGCTGACAGATCAAGCAGAACTGGGTCTTAGGGCAACCTAACTGTCATTATATACATTACACCGAGGCGCGATTTACTGCCCCCAAACCATAAACAAACTACACGCTGAAGGATCTGGCAAACCTGGGTTTCAGGGCGACCGATGTCCGGGTCACTGATGGGGTTTGATTGCCAGACAGCGTTCCACACACACTTTAAATCACTGTTAAAATTCATTTACCTCGAGATTTCCTTTGTTTCGATTTTCTGTACTTTTCAAGTTTCCTTTCCCTTCAAGCTTGAACTTCTCTTCTCGTTTTCTTAACAGTACTCCTTAGTTTTAATTTCTTTTCATTTGCACGCGTGGATTCTCCTTCAAAACATCGCCAAAGGATGTATTCAGACAGAAGCCGATACTTCCAAGTAGATTATGTAAGTTACTTTATTTAGATTAAGATGTTAAGTTAAGAAGATAAAACGATAACCCCATCAGGAGCAGCTGTCCTGCTGCTCAGCCCTCACCCAACTGACATTCACCAACCACTAACATTCCATTCATGCAACATTCCACATTACATGCATTCTAACTGAGCAGCAGGAAGACCTAAGATACAACATATCTCCCTTCGTTATGGGAACAATTGCATTGTGAAATAAAATAGATTAATCAAGATACAACAGTTACCATTTGTTGGCTTCATTGTGACTCTTCCTTGCTACTTCTGAAATTGCCCAGCACGTGTTGGGTGTCACTTCCTTTTCTTTCTGTGGAGCATGGACCAAGTACAAATTGCTTCCTCTTGATTACTTTCTGTCGGCTGATCATGCTGTGATTGAGGTGTGCATTTCAGACAGCAGTTCTCGTGCAACTTTCTACATTCATTGTGTTTTCAAACATATTCTTGGGCATTGTTTATCTACACCGGCATCTTTTGGCTTACTTGTACAAATCAAATAAAATTACACTTTACATGGGTTGTACTAAGTTGGTATAATGTATAAATGCTTCACTAACAACACATGCACACCTTCTTGATGCTTGCCACCATGCACTTATTTTCGTTGCCTTCCGGGCATCCATCTCATTATACCTCATGCCTTTGTGTTGATCTTAAGTTTGGTTACTTGCTTGAGCTAATTACACCCACAACTGCACTATATGTCACTCTACTCTACACCACTCTATGCCACTCCACTTTATGCCACTTCACTTTAAGCCTCTTCATTATCCGCCACTCCCTTGTATGCCACTCCAATCTGTGCCACACCACTCTGCGCCACTCCACTCTTAGCACCCTATTCTACCCTACTTGACTCTATGCAACTCCAGTCCACTCTATGCCAGTCCACTGAACTCCACTCTACTTGATGCCACTCTATTCTATGCCATTCTACTCTAAGCCACTCTACTCTACTCTACACAAATCTACTCTATGCCACTGCACTTTACACCACTCCACTCTATGCTACATCCATTCTGCTCTACACCACTCCACTCCACCCTATGGCAGTCCGCATCGCTCCATTCCATGCCCCTCAATGCCACTCCATTCTATGCCACACTACTCCACTCATCTCTAAGCCTCCCTACTCAACGCCACACACTACTAACTTTAGCCATGTTGAAACGCAGCCGTGCTGCTATACAACATGGCTGAAAGACATTGGAATATTCAACGGCTCTCACATATGCGAAACCTGTTGGCTTTGCCAATGCTTGTTAATGTGAGGCTGCACAATGGCAGCTCTGGCAGTGCCAACACATTTGTTTGATTTTTGTAGTGTCTCTTTGGACGCGTTTTTCTTGCCAAATCACTTCAGGTGTGTGCTCAGCATGTGGTGCTGTGTCATAGTACCTAATCCCAAATTTAACTCTAATAGTTTATCAGAAATAAAGTTGTATTTAGCACCTCGCTTTATTTTGAGAGGTGCGTCGGTTTGTGTTACTTAATATTGTAATGCAAGAATCTGCTCCTCAAATGTCACTTGGTCCTCTCTCTCCCCTACTTGCCTGATGAACCTTGCCCTGTTGCGAGACTTATTAATAGTCCCTGGACAGAAAGAGAATAAATGACATTTTTGTGCACCAAATACATCTTTAGAGCTGGACCAGTTTTGGGGGCAGAAAATGGGATCTTTTCTCAAAAACAGTTTTAAGTTGTCATACCTTTCTTTGTTTCTTTATTTGGTTCTTTGTTTGTTTCTTTATTTACTTATTTTATCTGGTTCATAATAAAAAGACAAACCATAAAAACACATACATATGAAGAACAATTAGACAAATAGTTACAAATAGTTACAAATATAAAAATATTTTTAAAACATAGATAAGAGAGAGAGCTTATATAAAACGAGACTTGGGCATAAAATTCGCTCCGCTCGAGTTTTTGGAGTTTTGGCCACTCCGTGCTCCGCAGAGAGCGCGGATTTCTGAAAAACTCTGCGTTGTGGCGCAGAGTGGAGTTTTTACTTTTGCACGGCTTGCCAACGTTATGTTGGTGAGCGCAAGCCAGGAAAATTGTATGCTAGGCCATCTCCTGGCGAAATTTCTCATCTCGGGCAGTTGCCGCAGATGGCTACCCCTCGCGTTCAGAAACCTGCAAAACTTCGCCCAGCCCTATATCAAACACTGAATAGTTGCACATTTCTGGCATTTCATACCAAAATAAAACTTTCTGTGCCACAGAGAAATGTTCCCAGTACAGTTGAGGGGAAGGAAAAAATAGAAAAGTGGAAGCTGCTTTCTACTTAAAATCTGCCAAAGTTGCTCCAACTATCAGCCATCCCTGACTTTTCAGCTGACCACATGTTGCATTCTGGGGCTTGTGGTTTTGCCTTTAACTATTCCATTTGTGTCTCAATATTCCAGCACACAGGGAGATGTTGGCTAAGAAGCCAGGCCTGGCTGAAGGTGTCACACGTGACATGGAGCCACTTGGCAGTTAATGTTAGTTGGAGCAGCCAAGTCAACTTTTAAGTAACTACACACAAGTCAGGCGCACACCTGCTAACAACTTCCACAAGGTTTAGAATCTGTGCGGATGCCACAATCCCCCCTTGGTGTTGACACAGTTGAGAACCACCACTGAGATTGCAGCTTCACCTTGATTAAACTTGTAGTTTTGACATCAAGTGATGGATAGTGGAGGCCTATGACCTAACTTACACTGACATCACTTCCTGTGATGTAATATCGCATGTCGCTGATTACAAGTTCAAGTTCAAGAATTTGTATAGCGCGCTACTCACCCAGAGGGTCTCAAAGCGCTAGGGGGAGGGGTTCATTATTTATCGAATAGCCAGGTTTTAAGTTCTTTTCTGAAGGAGATGTGGTTCTGTGTGAGGCGGAGGTGAGTGGGGAGTGAGTTCCAGGACTTGGCCGCTAAGTAGGAGAAGGATCTACCTCCCATGGTGGATCTTTGGATACGCGGGACTGCAGCGAGGCCTTGATTGGAGGATCTTAGTTGGCGGTTGGGTGTATAGAAGGATAGTCGGGTGTTGAGGCATTCGGGTCCTAGTTTGTAGAGGGCCTTGTGTGCGTGGGTGAGGAGACGGAATGTTATTCTCTTGTTGACGGGAAGCCAGTGGAGGTCTTTCAGGTGGCCGGTAATCTGATCACGGCGAGGGATGCCCAGAATGAGTCTCGCCGATGCGTTTTGGATGCATTGGAGTTTTTTCTGTAGTTTGGCTGTAATTCCGGCGTAGAGGGTGTTTCCGTAGTCTAGACGACTCGTAACCAGTGCGTGGGTGACAGTCTTTCTTGTCTCGTGGGGATCCAATGGAAGATTTTTTTGAGCATACGAAGTACGTTGAAGCAGGAGGATGAGACGGCGTTGACTTGTCTGGTCATCGAGAGGGAGGAGTCCAGGATGAAGCCTAGGTTGCGTGCATGGTCAGTGGGTATGGGTGCAGAGCCTAGGTCCGAAGGCCACCATGAGTCGTCCCAGGCCGAGGGGGATGATCCTAGGATGAGCACTTCCGTTTTGTCTGAGTTAAGTTTCAGGCGGCTGTTTTTCATCTATATGGCTACTTCTTTCACGCCTTTGTTGAGATTGGTTTTGGCGGTGTTGGGGTCTCTGGTGAGGGAAAGGATCAGCTGGGTGTCGTCAGCGTAGGAAATTATGTTGAGGTTGTGTTGGTGCGCGATGGAGGCGAGTGGACTCATGTAGACGTTGAAGAGGGTGGGACTAAGTGATGATCCCTGTGGTACGCCGCAGATGACTTCGGTGGCCTCTGAATTGAATGGGGGAGGCGTACTCTCTGGGTTCTTCCGGCGAGGAATGAGATGATCCAGTCGAAGGCTTTGCCTTTTATGCCAATGTTGCTGAGGCGTTGTGTGAGGGTGCTGTGACAGACAGTGTCGAAGGCGGCGGAGAGGTCGAGTAGAATGAGGGCAGCTGTTTCTCCGTTGTCCAGTAGTGTTCGGATGTCGTCTGTTGCCGCGATGAGGGCGGTTTCGGTGCTGTGTTTGGCTCGAAAACCGGATTGTGATGGGTCGAGGGAGTTGTTGGATTCCAGAAAGGTGGCGAGCTGGCTATTGACGGCTTTTTCAATGACTTTGGCCGGGAATGGGAGGAGGGATATGGGGCGGTAGTTTTTAAGTTCGGAGGGGTCTGCTGTGGGTTTCTTCAGGAGGGCGCTGACTTCGGCATGTTTCCAACTTTCTAGGAAGGTAGCAGAGTTGAAGGAGCAGTTGATGATGTCACGGAGATGAGGTGCGATGATGGAGTCTGCTTTGTTGTAAATGTGGTGGGGACATGGGTCGGTTGGTGAGCCAGAGTGGATGGAATTCATTAGGCGGATGGTTTCTTCAGTGGTGATTGGGTTCCAGGCGTTGAGGTGGTTGGAGGGCGGTTTAGGTTCTGAGGGCGGTGGAGAGGATTGTTCGTTGGAATTGTTTTCGAAGCTGTTATGTATGTCGGCAATTTTGTTGTAGAAGAAGGAGGATAACGAGTCGCAGAGGTCTTGGGAGGGAGTGATGTCGTTCGAGGCTGCGGTGGGGTTGGTGAATTCCTTGACGATGTTGAAGAGTTCCTTGCTGTTATGGGCGTTGTTGTCGAGTCGATCCTTGAATGCTGATTTCTTGGTGGTTCGAATCAGCTGGTGGTGTTTGCGGGTGGCTGACTTGAAGGTGGTCATGTTGTCGGTGGTTGGGTTTTTTCTCCATGTTTTCTCGAGAGTATGGCATAGCTTCTTGGATTTCTTGAGGTCATCGTTGAACCAGGGGGCCTTTTTGTTGTTTTGTTTGGTGTGGTGGTTTTTCAAGGGTGCTAATTAATCAGCGCTGTGAGTGATCCATTGTTTGAATTTGAAGGCAGCTTGGTTTGGGTCCGATGAGGGGGCGGGTGGGTTTTGGTTGAGCGATGTGAGAAGTTGGTCGGTGGTGATTTTGTTCCATTTTCTCCGGGGGATAGGTTGTGGGGGGTTGTGGGTCGAGGTTGTTTTGTAGCTGAAGTGAACACAACAGTGGTCCGTCCAATGGAGAGCTGTGGTGTGATCGAAGGAGATGTGTTTGCTGGAGGTGAAGATTGGGTCAAGCATATGTCCGGCTACATGGGTGGGGGTGTGAACAAGTTGTTTGAGGCCGAGATTGGCCAGGTCGTCCAGAAGGGTTGTGGTGTTGTTGTCGTTTTTCTTTTCCAGGTGGAAGTTGAGGTCTCCTAGTAGGATGTAGTTCTCGGAGGCGAGGGCATGTGGACTGATGAAGTCAGTGATGTCTTCGCTGAATTGTTTACGGGTTCCTGGTGGTCTGTAGATGAGGGTGCCTCTAAATGTGGTTCTGGGGTCGGTGTGGATTTGGAAGTGGAGGTGTTCGGCGGTTGAAAGGTTATCGTCGAAGCTGGTCGTGATTTTGATGGTGTTCTTATGGATGATGGCGATGCCTCCTCCTGTTTGGACGGTGCGGTCTTTCCGGGTGATCTTGTAATTGTCAGGGATGGCAATGGCGATGTTGGGTGTTGATGATGCGTTCATCCATGTTTCAGTAAGGAAGGCGATGTCCGGTGATGTGGTGTCGAGTAGATCCCAGAGTTCAGTGGCGTGTCTGTGGACCGAGCGGGTGTTTAGCAGGATGCACTTCAGGTGGTTAGAGTCGGAGTTGTGTTTGGGGTTAGTGGATGTGGTATGGGTCTTATCGCTGGTAAATGTGCAGGAGCGACAGGTGAAGGGGCCGTGCGTGCGTCCCGGGGCGGCTACGTAGCATTGTGGTGTGTGTCCGGGGTTAAGGGCGAGGAGAGTAGCGGCGTCAAACGTGAGGCGGGTGGGCAGGGTAAGGCGGGTACCAGGGGGTTTGGCGCTGGGTGTGGTCCAGGCGCGGACGGGCGTAGACGGGCTTACCTTTGGCGCACCTTTGGCGCGCAAGGGGCGCAACCGCTGCGCGTGAACGCTGCACGAAAATGCATCTGTCATATGCGGATGGTGGAGGGGGGAGGGGCGAGGTAGGATCAGCTGGGAGGCGGGATCGTGGTGGAGGGGACGGGCTCCGAGGCACAAACAACAACAAAATGGCCGGTAAAAGGGAAACAGGCAGCAAGATGGGGCACACAAATGAACACACGCAAATGCTTCAAGCTCTAATACAGCGCTAATACAGTCAGCCACTAGCAATGTGAACAGTGCTATATTCTCCACAGCTCAATTGATTCTGGTAACAAAACACTCGAAATTGCCTAGTAAAAATACTGAACAGTCGAAGATGCTTCTGGCGGTTTGAGCGCTAAGGCAGGCAGCAGCTATTGCACACGAGTATCACAAAGCAGCCAACGATGCCAGTGGAGCAGGGAGGCAGGGAGCGACCGCTTCTGAAAGCGCCACTGCCATTGTGCCCTGGTATATTTATCCAACACATTTGACTAATAAAGCTCCTCGTAAATTAAATGCATAGCTCTGTCCTTTGGTCTTAAATGAGATCTTGGAGGATTCATTTACCTCCCCTTGCCTTTTTTCCTTGAGGATCACATTTGAGAACCGTCTTCAGTTAGTTCCCCTCAGGGTGTGCGCTGACTGAAAACCTCTGGAGGCCAGTAAGACTGAGTGTCTCAGTCACAGCACCTCTGTGTGGAGAAGGACGATTGGGTTCATAAAGGTTTCTAAACCTCATGCTTAGAGCCTATTATATCTAATAAATGTCAGGGAAGGTAACTATATAATGTAACATACTAAAGTGAATCACTTCTACATGAGAAAGGCATGCACATTTTTTTTAATTCTGAAGACTATCATAATATACAGGACTTTTTGCACAACTGACATTTCAAATATTTTGATGGCTCGGCTCTCACGATAAATTTGATGTATTTTCCTCTCTATTCTCAGCACCTCTAAGAAGACAGTGTGCAGTTAAATACAAAATAATATGGGCTGATCTATTTTGCTAATCAACCAATAAAAACTTTTTGCACACTTTTTTTGGATTTCCTTGAAACTTTGAGTTACTGTCTTGAGTATTTTGTTGCTGAATTGTGTTCATAGGTTTTTGTCAGGCTCTGTGTCACTGTGGTATGCGCTCACACTGGGGTACCACTTTAAACAGTAATACTGCGCCGCGTCTGTGATCTTGGCATCTTTTATAATTAGCTGGTAATCTGTTCCAGCGCTGTTCCTTGTGGCAGTGAAATGATCAGATGACACCCCGGGGCCATAGTTAGGGGTGCTCCAGGAGTGAAAGTGAATCAGAATGAGCTGTGGGGCTTCTCCTGGGGTCTGTCTGTAGAATGATACATATTGGTTTTCGTGCACCCCAACCTCACAGCCAATCGTGGCCCTTTGTCCAAGGCTGACCTCAACCCTGGGAGATATCACAGGTTTCTGAGACAATACATCTGAAAGAGAGAAGAAATAGAACATTTAATGTATATGTGCTGTGCATGTAAGCATAATTATATGTACCGCTGCCCAAAAACAGTCAAACATACTTCAGATCCTGCATACTTACAGGGTGTCCACAGCAGGACACAGAAGGCCAGTGTCTGCAGCAGCCTCATTCTTTCAGGGTCGGGGGCTCCTTTCTGGACCTCGAGCACAGCGATGTACAAAAGGCGAAGTCTGAGAAGCGTAATATATGCATCAGTCCCCCAGGGGGACCGAGAGGCAGGTATGCAAATATGAAATGCACTTAACGCATCACTGGACCGAACAGGAGCACAGAAACGGACTATATTCACAGATTTTATTCAAGGTGCTGCCTTCAAGTAGAAAGCTGTTGCTGCTTCAACGTGTGTGTAACATTTTTGTAACAATGTATTAGTTACATGTAGACTTTTTCACAAGGTTGTCCATGCTGTAATTATTTTGGCTGCTTTTGAACGGCCAAATAACACCCCTGTTTTAAAAGTATTATGGACAGCATTCCTCAGACTACAAAGTGACGAAACCTTCTTTCAATAATATTGTGAAACTCTATCATTTGTGACTCAAACTCTAGAGAGAACCAGAGTAGACTCCCAGCAGGTGTGGATGTAGTAAAGACACAAGACGTTTAATATGCCCCTTCACAGAACACTACAACTTCATGCTACTCCTTCACACTACAACTTCACACTACTCCTTCACACTATTTCACACTACACCTTCAAACTATACTCGTCCTTTCCTCTCCTCCTGGCTTTGGAGACTCTTCCAACCAGGGGTCTCTGTCTGATTGTATTCTTTAAGCTTCAGACATGTGCAGTGATCCGTTGTACACACACAACGAGTGATCCGTTGCCTCTATCAGTAAGACATACGTTTTAAAAAAAAATGTTTATTGGCATTTGTAAACTTTACAATAACAATCATGAGCAGCCATACAGACCATTGCTCAACAACATCCATAGTCCAGTATTATTTGCATTACATTATACTTCATCTTCACAAATTTTGCAATATCGTTCGGACATGTATTTCACTAGTCTGTTACAGTCTTTAAATATGCAATTAAATATTTCCAGTAATCTCTTGGTCGAAAGCCCGCGGGTAATTCTTCTTCATAAGTTAGTAGTGTGTCTTTGCAATACGTTAGGTCTATGAGCCATTGTTTGTTGTTCGGAGCTCGTCTGCTATTCCAGCTCAGTGATATCCTCCTCTTAGCCAGAAGCAGTGCAACCACACAATATTTCCTCTTGGTAGCGCAGATATCGGGTACCAAACCCAACAGACATGTGCGCACTGTGCATTTGATGGGAACATTTACCATTTTACTTAACGTTTCTATCACCTGTACCCAGTATTCTGCCACTTTTGGGCAATGCCACGCTAAGTGTATGAAGTCAGCCCCTTCAGCATGACATCTAGTACATTTTGAATCTGCCCGTCAGCCATACCTATGGAGTAGCTCTGGTGTATAGTAGGTCTGGTGTAGGTATTTATAATGTAGGAAATGGAGGTTCCCATTCGCGTCTGTAGCCCTGTGAGTGTTCATGTTATGGCCCATTCTTCCGTTGTTAGTGGGGTATCTAAACTTGCGTTCCATTTTTCCAGCGCCTTCAGTGTAGTGTCTCCTATATCCCCTTGCATTTAGACATCTAATCTGGATACTATGTGTTTCGCTGTAGGGCTATTGAGTAATAGTTGTAGAGAGGACAACTGTTGTGGTTCGGCAGGATAGGATGAATACAGCTTCTTTACCGCCCCTTGTAGTCTGCGGTATGTGAATCTAAAAAGGAGCGTTTGATGACTGGTGAAGGAGAGGTCATCCAAGGTCCCATGGAATCTATACCGACTTGTTTGAGTAATCCCATCCCCACCTTTTCCTGAGTTACCGATAATTCAGGGTGATGATGTAGTGGTAGAGCGGCAGCATACAGAGGAAGTTTACGTGCTTTACGCCCCATCGTGTGCCAAGCATTGTAAGTCGTGTCTATGGTGTTTAATATCTTGATTGTGCAGCGGGGGTCTGCGATGGGTAATGATGGCTGTCAGTGGTATGGGAAAAGCATCCCATTCTTCAATAGCAACATGTGTGAGAAAAGGGATCTCGTGATACCAAAAGTGTGGATATTGCGCTTGCGCACATAAATAATACAGCATAAAATCAGGCACCTTGAATCCCCCTTGTGAATAGGGTAAGGTTAGGGCTCTATTTTGATTCTTGCATGCTTTCCTGCCCATATAAGGATCAGCACCATGGTAGAAATCCTACGAAACACTGCCATCAGTGGTTTTATTGGAATGTTATTAAATAAATATAGTAATTTTTGGCAGAATAGCCATTTTCACTATGGCTAACCGATCAGCCAGTGACAGTGGCAGGCAGTTCCACCTTGCAATTTTGTCCTCTATGGCACTTACCCCCCTGCCATAATTCATGCAGATTACAATCTCTGGGTCCCGATGAAACCAGGCTCCCAAATACTTTACTGGCTCTTCCTGCCATTCTAGTGGATAGTCAGTAGGGTGTGGACATGTAGTATCAGTTAGCGGTATGATCACGGATTTGGACCAGTTTATTTTAAGACCAGATTGCTGTCCGAATTTGATATATTCCCTCAATAGAGGATTCGGGTGTTGCGCTGGATCACAGACGTATAACATCATGTTGTCTGCATACAGTGAGATATGCAGTGGCCTCTGTGGAAATGAAAGCTATGAGTAATGGGGCCTCTGCCGTATTTTGCACGCCAGCGGTTCTAGCCCTAGAGCGAACAATAAGGGAGAGAGAGGACACCCTTTTCTTGTCCCTCTAGTAATTTGTATTGTGTCGGATATATATTTGTTAACTCTAATGCGTGCTACTGGGGTGGTGTAAAGCATATGGACACTTTGTAAAAAAATGGGGGGGGGGAATCCCATCCTCCGTAGGACCGTGTGCAAATATGACCATTCGATGGAGTCAAAGGCCTTAGCTGCATCTAGTAATACAGCTGCAGACTTGATATTGGGCGCTAAATAATGGGACATCGCAAACAACGTCCTGGTATTGTAGGAAGTCGAACGTGATGGAATGAACCCCGACAGGTCCGGCAGGATTAAGTTGGTCATCAGTGGTTGCAGACGTGTAGCTAACAATTTGGCAATTATTTTCGTGTCTACATTTATAAGGGATAGGGGTCTGTAAGAGTCGCAGCGCACCGGGTCTTTGTCTGGTTTTAAAAGGGCAATGAACATGGCTTCCCTTAACGTTGGGGGGAGTATCTGTTTGTTGTGGGCATCTCCATACATTGCCACTATATGCGGGGCCAGCTGATCCAAAAATGTCTTATAAAATTTGCATGTGAAGCCATCAGGGCCAGGCGCTTTACCATTTGGTAATGATTTAATTACAGTAATGACCTCTTCTACAGTGACAGGTTACGAGAGACATTCCCTCTGCGCATCTGACAGTCATGCTATCGACCCATCCGCAAGGTATTCCATGATTTTGTCTGCAGAGGCTGTTGCTTGAGAGGTATATAGTTCGCCATATTTTAACATGAATTCACACAATATTTTCTGTGCTTCATTTCTTAAAGTGCCCCCATCGTCCCTGATCGCCCGAACCATTTGCGGAGTGTGACCTGTACATATCTTAGGCGCCAGACTCTTACCGGGTCTACCCCCCTCTCCGTAGGACCGTGCTACTTGACGTTTCATGATATATTTTAGTTCACCGTCAACTTACGTCTGATATTCCACCAATACCTCTCTGATTTCCCCTAGCAGCCTAGTGTCTTGTGTGCCTTCATATTCTCGCTCTAGTGTTCTCAATTTCTCTTCTCTTGTGGTAAGCTGTTGCCTTATAACTTTAAGAATGCCCGCGGTAGTACTTATGCAAACTCCCCTGATTGTTGCTTTGAAAGCTTCCCACAGTAGGCCCGGGTCCTCCGTTGTAGGAGCATTCAGTGCAAAGTATTCTGTTATGGTGTTGTGAATGGCATCTGTGTACCTTGTGTCTAAAAGCGCGTTTGCATTAAATTTCCAGTTGAAGGGCGGCGGTACATAGCGTGGTATAATCAAGGTAATCAGTACAGGATTATGATCATATAATGTCCTGGACATGTGTTTGATCGATGACGTCCAAAGCGACAAGTCATCTGTGCCAAGCCAGTAGTCTATACGTGACCAGCTATTGTGTGCTGCAGTGGTGTGTGTGGCCTCCTTCTGTGTGGGGTCGCGTGTTGTCCATATGTCAATAATGTTCATATCAGCCATTATATCCTTCAGTGTAGCCAATGCATGTTTGTGGGGTTCTGTTGAGCTCCTAGATCTATCCAGGCCATCTTGCAGTGCAATATTGAAATCACCACCCCATATTATAGGAATATCTCGCACATCGGAAAGTTTGGCCCAAACCTTACAATAGAATTCTGGGTCATCAACATTAGGGCCATATATATTAATGATAGCCAACTTCTGCCCTCCGAGGATCCCTATTATCATCACATAGCGCCCCTCGTAATCTTTACTAACTTCTGTTATGTGAAAGTTCAGACCTTTCCTTACCAAGATGAGGACCCCTCTGGAATAAGAGGAGTAGGCCGAGCCATGTATGGATTCTGCCCATCTACGCCCTACATTGTTGTTTGTGTGAGAAGCTATGTGCGTCTCCAGGAGGAGAGCTATGTCTATTCGTAACCTGTCAAAATAAGCGAATATTTAGCAAATTTTCTTTGGGTTGTTTAAACCTTTAACGTTCCAGGTTAAGAAATTCAAATATTTCGACTGTAATTTCTCAGTAGACATCATTTAGGCACTTCAGTTGATATCATGCATATTAACTGCTAAAGCATACATGACACATATACATTTCTGAAATGAAGTATCCGCAATACATATGGTGGAAAAGGTCTGGATGTCTGCGATGTTTCTTAAGTGCATAGGTCCATAAAACAAAACCCAACTGCGTTCCCCCCACCCCCCACCCACTTCAGCACCCAATTTTGCCAAAGACAAACCCTTACAATAGTAAACCTTAGTACTAAACATTGGTTGGGAAACTCCCGCACGGGGGATCCACCCGGTGCACGTATCTGCATCCAAAATAGTGGATGTGGCCAGATGTCATTTAGATATGTGGACTGTACATAATTCGGACTGCTCTAGTAGCAGCGGGTTCGATAACAGCACATAGGTAGAATACGTGATACCCAGGCCTATAAATGTATAGCCAGCTCACCTGTAGAGCGCCCAAGTAACAACAAAGATAGGCTCATAGGACAGGGATATAGGAGATGGTTTCAAAATCTTAGATACATTATCGGGTACAACCGTTACTGTTATGTCACATCAATCTGCTCGGTGGGACCCATTCAGCCCACGCATATCAGAAATGTAAAGGACAATAGCACCATAATGTACCATATTTTCTGCACTTATCTACATCAATGTCTGCTTACATGGCAGTGTCAAAACTTCTGTTTCAGCGGGAAGTATCAGGATGTACCTGCCCATATGCCTACTTACTCCTCGCACGAGCGCCATCCTATGGGTCACTAAAAGGTACCCCCAGAGCAGATACAGTGTGTTCCAGAGGATACTGATGGGTAGTGCACAGAGACCAGTGCGTCACAACAAAACACTGCACCTTGAGCATGCACATATAGTCTGGGCCCGCAGCATAGAGTTTATATGTCCATTGTGCACTGTCTCAGCTGTGTGTCACCCATACATCTTACCAGATTCAAATTCCGGAATCATCATGTATTCGGCGGTGTCTGCAATCGTTCATTCCGAGTCGTGAGTTTGTTCTTCTCGAGGTTTCTCCTTTCGCCTGCGGTGCAATTGTTTTAGAAAGTCCTGTGCCGCTTTTGGTGTTTGGAGGATAGTGGTGCGACCATCATGCATCACTTTCAAGCGTGCTGGATAGAGCATGGCGTATTCAATCCCCAGCTCCCTCAACTTCTGTTTTGCTGGGTTGTACTCCTTACGCGCTAATTGGACCTCCATGGTGAAATCCGGGTAGAATTCCAGATAATTGCCTTGATAGTTTATGTCCCACTTTTCTCTTGCTAGCCTTAGGATGGTGTCACGGTCTCTGTAATTAAGTATGTGGGCCACTATTGGTCCCGGAGTTGCTCCAGGCTTCGGTCTCGGGGCTAATGTTCTGTGCGCTCTCTCTCCTATAAGAACTGTGGAGAAAGATTCCTCACCAAATATACTTTGGATCAATTCCTCCACGTACATTTCCATCTGCCCTGTGTTGGTAGATTCCAGAACCCCCATTATGCGGACATTATTGCGGCGGGATCTCGCTTCCAAGTCCTCTGCTTTGTTCTTTATGACGTATAAGATTTTTTCAATGTCTGAGCATTTTTTGGTTGTGGTGTGTGATTCAATTCCACGGCCTCTCTTCTGGTTTCGGCCTCCACCAGCCGCTCCCCATGTTTGCCCAACTTAGCTGCCATGTTATCTACTCACTGCGTGATGGTGTCCAGCTTTCCATTAATATCTTGCAGGCTTTACTGTATGGCTTGTAGCATGTGCTCCAGGCCGCTGGAGTGCCCTGTTTCATTCTCCGGTTCAGCGTCTGAAGTTGCTGTCACACCTTTGGATTGCTTCTTTGATTCAAAGGGCAGCTTGGATTGTTGTTTCTCAGGATTACCCATTTTCGCTCAATTGAGAGGCGACAGCACACAACTTGGAGCGAGAGAGGTTATAGAGAGACCACAGTCCCGCTGAGACGTGCTTTCACACCTTATTCCGTGAAGTGTGCTCTATAGTGTGGCCGAACCTTGTCCCAGGTCTCCAGGAAGGGCAGCTGAGGTGGTGCACACCGCACAACAAGCCTTTGATTACAATGCAATCCCGTCACATGGGGCACGCAATGTTGTTTGAATTGTTTCCACCACAGAAGTTCAAGCTGTGCATTGGTGCAACCGTGGGCACCGCACACCACCAGCAATAGTCATCTGGGGAGAAGCAGTTAGGTAAACACGACACAGGCAGCAGGATCCTGCATATGTTTCACGCACCTTCTCAGCAGGCAACGCCAATCCAGGGTAGCGGTTCACCGATTAAGCAGGATATTCAAGGGGCCAGTATTATGACTCACGCACACATCCCAATTACTTTCAGAAGTGGATCAGGAGCAGTGATACGCACAACTTCCTCAGCGAACAGGCGCGTATCCACCCAAGGGCCCCAAAGAAGCACAGTTGGCGCACCATAACGTTGTTCTCAGACCTGTCGTGCCGCCATTTTGCTGTAGTACCTCGTGATTCAGTCAACAATCTTGTATATCTCCCCACTCTGCACCGCCCATGGTGTGGCTCCAAATAAGTGCAATCGCAGTTCAGTAGTTGTGCGTGCTGCCTCTCAATCAAGCACCAACAGTACACCACCGCCTCCGCCACCCGTTAAGTTGACCCCGATCTCACTTGGGCACTAGGCGCCACCATCTTGTCTCCAGTGTTGGCCTTCAGGCGATTTACTGTCTGCGCCAGTTTCCCATGTTCTATGTCGCTGATACTGCAGTTCGTAGATGTAGGGGCATTTAATCAAGTCCAAGAGTTATTGCTTGCCTCTTCACTCATGCCTCCTTTCCCTCTGGCAATTATGATCTCGGATGTCACTTATTTAGGAAAAGCCAGGCATAGGGCCATACGTTGTCCCTACAGTCGCATCCAGCTACAGGTCTACAGTATTACCTGTATATGCGCAGTCTTTGTCCGTTTCACGTTATGTAAATGCCGCCGGCTCGCGGCATCTGCCATTCTCCCTGCTGTGCTCCACCATTTTAGATCATTACCACATAGCCCTGGCAACGATCGCGCACACCTCACTCCCTTTGCCACCGGCGCCTCACCTTGTCACAGCGAGGATAGAGGCATGCTCGGCGCAAAACTCTGAGTCTACGTGGGCGCCCACAAGGATCTGCATATAGTTCGTTCTGCCGGGTTACTCCGAGCGTTCCCGGTAGCTGGGCTCTGCCATCTTGTGCACAGAGCGATCTTCTCAGATCCTGTCCGCCTCTAGTTGGATTTTAAGACCCCGCGGTGTGAAATCAGCAGTGCGGGGTACACATCTCAATGCCACTGCATTCCGATGTCCAACGCTGCTTTTCTATCACAGTTTCGAGTCTGCGATGTTAATTATTACGCCTCATTTCTGATCCGGCCGGCGAAGCTGCCTCAAGAGTCAGCCATTCCGCTGTGCGCCCTCTAGCGCCCCATCAGTAAGACATACATACATACATAAGTACATACATATATTCCTTCATACTCATGCATACATATATACATACATACTACATATACACATCCTCCAGCTGGCACTATTGACCTGGGCACTCCAAATTCTGGTTCTTAAGGTTACCAACCTAGAACCAAGACTTCCTCTAACCTGAGCATCCATGTGGGGGCTGCACAGAGGGTCTTCTCCAACGCATAGATCACCACCTGTAAGGAGCTCTCCTGTGTGCATTCCAGCCTTCTAAAGCCGAAGCTTTCACTCGGTTTAATTTATATATGTGTATAAAAATTACAAAGCATGTGTTCAAGGCCAAATTGTGTATATTTGCAGAGCTCATAAGCTGGTAGTTGGAAAAAATGGTTGAATTTCCAAAATATTATTATATAATTATGCTAAAAACGCAGCAGCAGCACAACTGCATAATTCCAGTGGCCCTACCTAAGGCGATAAATTCCAAATCGAAAAGAAGACTTGAGGTGATTCCTATTGATAATCTTGCATGTGATGGCCACTATTGTAATCTTGCCTACTATGGTCAGTATTTCAATACGGATAATGTTTGTTAGTAGATCAGGATGATTTTCATGGAACATGAGTAGGTTTTATTACAGAAAATGTTGTAGACCCTTGCTATAGAACATGTACGTTGACTGCCTAAAACTAATGCATGACTCTGGATTAGCCGCCTTTTACTCCAACATGTACTGTATAGACCCTTTACCCTAGCTGCCTATAACTGGTACCTCATCTACATTGTTACTGTGTTGTTCCTGGATGAAGGTGTTACCTAGTAATTATGTTCCATCAATATGATTTCCCTCCTATGGACACTCAAGCACTAACTATGAAGAATGGCTCTAAAGTGGACTGGCACTTCGCCCTCAATGAGGTTTCAGAATCTCTGCCTAGAACAGAATACATGCAATGTTATTAAAAAGATCTCATGGTCGGTGTGATATTGCTACTTTAATTGAGTATAGGAATACGAAAAAAATCGAGTTTCCAATTTTCTAATTCCATTTTAACAGCACAAGTGAACAAAAAGCAAGCACGTGTTTCGCAGCATAGTTTTTAATTTGGTACTTCTTTCAGGTCTTCTGGGTAACAGCCATGGAGTTAATAGTCAGTCATTGACAGAAGTGACTGTGTATTATTTCACCATATACAATACATAGCCATGACAATAATACCCCATTCAACCAGTCCTGGCAGACTGCATCCTGTAGAAATTCCAATTTATTTTATAAACAGTCCTGAAGCAAATAATATCATATTGATGTACCAATTAAATATGGACAAGATCACGCCCACCCAGAGCACAAATTACTTTTTTATACCTCGACTTTGTCTCTATAGAACTCCTACTAACATTGTTAGTCAGTGGCGCAATATATAAACTCACTGTGTTGGTCCCAACCTCTTTCTACTGAGTAGTCCACGTGGAGCATTAACCCTCCCTATCTGTAACAGCATTCCTGTAAGTTCCCCCCTACTATGGTCTTGAGTGGACTATATTAAGGTGTGTATCCTGGTTGCTTGTAAAGAGTACATTCCTGCGAAATGCTGCTCTGACCCTCTGGGTGCAATGCTTTTTTTTTTTGTCCTCATTTGCCGATACCCTAGTGCAAGTTTCCACCGACCACCGCTGTATGCCACTAAGTCCAGCCCCCAGATCTCTTAGCATGGCACGGACACAGGCGCATAAAGACTTTATTGTCGGAAGAAGGAGACCAAAGCACAATAAGGGAGACCTGAAAGAACTCCATCTAGGCGTTTTAATGCCTGTTGGATCAAAAGTATACCTGGGAAGGCCCTATCAAAGGTCCATGGAGCAGGAAAAAGGCATAATCATAGGACCCGGGGGGGGGGGAACCCAGGAATCCTATCTCCAATTTACCAGAAAGTGCCAAAAGGCGATCCTTTTCCTGCTACAGAGTCTGGCCAAATCCACCCTAGAAACTTCATACACTGACGTCAGCCAACCCTCGTATGTTGGGGGGGCTGCATCCACCCAGAACCTGCAAATCTGCCTCCTTGTCAGGAGGATAGTATAAAACAAAAAGGATCGTGCCCGGTGATGTTTTCGTCTACTCCAAAGATGATCAATGGAAGAGATAAGCACAGTGTGGTTTTAAGCATAGAAGACACGGCATCCACCACCTTCTCCCAGAAGTGACTGATGGCAGGGAAATCTTTAAACATGTGCACGTCCGAGGCCTCAAGTAGATCACATTTGTTGCACTTTTTCCCATGCTGATATTTGGCTAGCCTCTGGGGGGAAAGATATGCTCGATGTAACGTGAACAGGTGATTTCGTCTTAGCCATGCTGGTTTCACAAGCTTATATAGCATAGTAAATGAATTCTGCCGGTTCTGATCCCCCTGATCTCCCATTTCTTCTCCCCAAAGCTTCTCAGGGGCTTTAAAGTCGCCATCTATTTTTTCTAAGACCGCCCAGTACCAACATGAGACCTCCTTGCCCCCCCCCTGGCCTTGTAACCAGTAGATTTTCCAGGTTGCTGTATTTACCCAGGGGGACCCTCTTCATAAGTAGTGCCTGAGCCCAACTGGTCAATTGTAAATGCTTGAATCTGGAGAGGCGCGGCCCAGCTCTCTCCCGCAGCTCCTCCCAGGGCAACATTGAACCACCTGCCACCAACTCTCCCCAGGACAGAATTCCAGCATCCCTTATAGGACACGCCAAACTGTCCTTTAGGCACAAAGGAGTGCCAGGCGAGTCCCACAAGGGGGCTGTATTAGAAAAAAGCTCAGCCCCAGTTTTTTTCTAATTGTAGCCCAGCTACTAGCCAGTGAATGGAGAATTTTTTGAAGAATTTCTGATCTCCAAACTTGAAAAGAAAGCCGGCAGGTGGAAGACCTGAACCCTCTAGCATTACTCGAAACATCATTCCCCTAGCATTATCTAGTGGTATCTTTAGAAGCATTCTAGAGTAGGATAATTCAAACGCCCAGGCATAGTACTGTAGGTCTGGTAGCGTTAGGCCTCCTTTTTGCCTCCTCCAAGCTAATCGTGTGGCCCCATACCTCCAAATAAAAGAGTTGATATCTTGTTGGCATTTAGCGATTTGTTTGCTATCAAAGGCCATCGGAATAGAGTTAAACAGAAAGGTGAATTTTGGCAGGATTGACATTTTAATTAGGCTTGTCCTCCCGAAGATGGTTAGAGGGAGGTGGTTCCAAGTCTTGAGCTTTTTTCGACACTCATTATGTACCCGCCCCTCTGGGTGCAATGCTACATAATGCAGTACTAATAATAACATTCCCAGGAACGGCCAGTGCATGTAAAGGCGGTGGGGTGACGGGGAACTCGACAGATGACGAGGAAAAAAATATTAAATAATTATTTTTCCCTCGTCATCATATTTCGAATCCCGAACCCCCCCCCGCCACCCCCTCCCCCTGCTCTTACCTGCATGTACCGCTCTTGAACATTCCATGAACACCCCTGAACGGACACTATGACTCCCAGGTTTGCCAGATTGTGGGTGTGTTTATTCCACTTTGTCGATCCCGGTTAGTCTGGGCGGAGCACTCAACATGGTCACCTCTAACAAGTACCTTTCTCTGGGCTGGTTCTCTTCCATTCTTTAGTGGGTGTTTAGAGCACCTCCCATGGCTGCCTGGCACCAGCCCAGTGTATTCCTGTTGTTGCTTCTCTGCCACCCCTGGGTGGACTCCACAGAGCACCCCTCTTATACCAGAATTGTGTTCAGAGGTCAAAGGCGCCTGCCGCCAGCTGAGGGTGAGGTGACTGTACCTGTACCCAGGGCTTTAAGTGGGCCAGGTCCTGCCCGTGCTCAGCACTGGCAGTTCTAAAAAGCAGGTGCTGAGACAGGTCCTTATTTGGCTCTCCATTTTTGCCCGCCCCTTAGGGTGAAAAAACAAAGACCTACACTCAGCAGCAGTGCCACCCTTCACTGCCTTTATGTAACTTTGAAGAGACTCGTTATAGTTTTTTCACTGTCCCATCATTTCAGAACTAAAGTATTTTCAATATTATATGCAACAAAGCCATAGTTGTTACGCATTTATCCTATGCAAATAACAACCATTGACAAAGTCAATGGTCCTGTCTTGTTGTAGGTGTGATGTTACTTGTTGTATTATATATCTGGGTGCAATGACAGAAGCAGCAAAATACAAGATGGGCGGCACTCTATGCTAAGCACAGGTTTTAAGCTTAAGCGTTCTTAAGCGTTCTTAAGCCGCGCCCTTAATTACATCAGCCAAGCCCCTTTAAGAGACCCCCCCCCAGTTTTATCAAACCAGTTAAAGCCCTGCCTGTACCTCGGTGAGTGTGAACTCTAAAAACCCAGGAACACCAGTGCTCTGGGGAAGGAAGCAAAACATATTCACCTTATAGTATTGTTTATTTCCAGGCCATGCATCAGTCCCCCGAATCGATGCCCCCGGCCTGTCATCAAAATGACCGGAGAGCCGTACAATGTAAATCACCCAAAAGATATTTTTTAAACTATCCAATGGTCCTTTGACATCTTATTACACATTTAGTGAGTTCAGTTTTGTTTTCCTAACAAATGAGATACTGAATGCTGGTATTTCCTATTATGGAAAAAAATGAAGAGATGTTCATGATTGCAAACAGTTGTTAGTTGAAAGAAAAGACTTTAAAAAAAGTGTCAACATTAACACTTGGCAGTTGCCTTGACCCCTTTGCTCCAATTCCCAAATCACCTCCACCTCTCTATGGTTGTCATTCTTGGTCGGACCATTGAGCTGAGGCAGGAACAGAGCCCCAACCTGACCACCACTGAACCAAGATGCACAGCTCAACCCCCTGCCACAGCATTGGAGGAGTATGGAAGGCTCCATCCAGTGACATCAGACCCTGCCAATCCCGACCCATTCGGACCAAACCCGAGACCCGGCTAGTGACCCGCTGTGGCCCAAATGCTGAGATCTGTCACCAGCCACGGTCCGTGCAAGTAACAGCTGTGGTATGGTGGGGCCACGTGGGGGAGATTTTGAGGGACGACGCAGCGCAAAAATGAATTATTTATTTACTTTTCCCCTCTGCATCGTTCCTCGAAACCCCCCCCACGCGGCCCCACCGCTGTTACCTGCATGTGCCGCGGCTGTATGTCACTCGCTCAGAGCATGTGGAAAATCTCAGTGCAACTGTCCCTGGAACCAGGGATGACCCAAGCAAAAGGATCCAGTAATGCTGGGTCCCTATGGTAATTCCCATGATCTAATTCAAATAGGGCACAGACACTGACCAGACAAGTTTAATCTGGCCTGATTTCTCCCTACCATGAATCCACCATCTTTGTAAAGTGGCCCCTAAGGGTCCTTGCACCTCAATGTACTTGTCCGTTTAGTAACTCACCGTTTACGCACCGCCCCTTACCCCGGGACTGCCTGAACTGAAAGCCGAGGTGTCTCTTCATCCCTAAGGCTCTTGCTGCGCCCGCCCTCCACAACACACTGAACCTTTTAAAAATTCAATGAAGGCCAATTTATTTTAAAATGCAGGTATTAAATGGACTGTATCAGTGAAAGACATGGGGCAGATTTACCAGCCCCGTACTCCACTTTTGCGCCACTGTTGCGTCACTTCTGTGACGCAGCAGCGGCGTAAAGCTAGCACCATGCTGCGGGGGATTTACAACATGACGCATCTACGGAGATGAATCACGTTGTAAAGCCCTGCGCCACATGTAACGTGCATCAGATTTCATGTGAGCGTTCTGGCGCGGGGGGGGGGCGTTCCGGTGCAGGAACGCCTCAGAAAAGTGCCTGAGTGAAATCTACAAGATTTCACTCAGTCACTTTTCTGACCCGCTGAGTCAAAACCTTGCACCTTCTTGAAGCAGGCGTAAGGTGTGACGCACCATGTGCAAGATAGGCTGGGTTGGCACAGTGCTGGAGTTGCGTCTCACCCGCGACACAACTCCAGTACTGCGCCAACGTTATGACGGCAGATGCAACAAGTATCTGGATTTCCTTGCACCATGATGCACCGCATTTGGTGGCGCAAGGATTGTGATGCGTGTCACAAGTTTCCTGGCGCATCCCTGCTGATTTGCAGGGATGCGCCAGGAATTGTAAATCTGCCCCACTGTGCCTAAGGAATCTTTCGGGTAGGATAAAGCTAATAGGATGTTTCAATGAATGGGTGCTCATCGCTGAGAATTTGCAGTGTCCGGAAGATCATGAATTCGAGTCCAGACATTGCCATGCCACTCTCCCATCCTTGTGCAGGCAATATATCGAACACTTTACAGTTGGGTAAGGCTAACATCTGATGTGCACAAGGCTCTGAATTTGCACAAGTGTTGTTAGACTCAGTGGCAAATAAAAAAACAAGTTATTGCTATTAAGGACACATAGGGAACTGATCACTTTAAACGTAAAATTAGCATGATCTGCGGGGTGGATCCTCCAATGTGAGCATTTGGGAGGTTTCCATTCTTCCCTCAAACTGGCTAAAACTCTGTGGAGTTTTATTTATCACCATAGCATCCTACTTATCCATCCTAATCAACCCGCTCTCCACACAAATCAGATCCATCTGAAGATTTTACTTACTTTTAGGTTTTGACTACTCACACATGGGATGATAAACACAGGTAGCAGTAGTACCAGTTCAGAGCTCCACACAACAGATCCTTTCCAACCCACACCCGCCAAGACCCTTGCACTTGAGCCTTCCATTTTCCGTGTTGTGGTCTTATACTCAAACTCCTGTCATGACCTAGCGCACACTCCCTCACCCAGCCTCCTCCCCTGCTATGACCAGGCTATACTAATGTCTGGCTGTTAATCAGGTGTGAGTGCTTCCCAGTCTGTAGGATATCCTTAACCTTCTGAGCAGAACATCCTGAAGATCAGGAAACAGCCCATCTATAAAGGAAGCGAAGTAACCTGTGCCACTGTGAAGGCAGCAAATATTCCCCGCATCCTCTCAGGATTAGTTCCCAAGTGAGAAGGACTAAGGGGCGAAGGTTGTTCCTTCACTAGCACCTAGTGATCATCCCCTGAACCCAAGTGACTTCAGACTGTTATCATCAGAGTATCTCTTTTTAGGACCTTGTAGGAGGATGGAATAGCAACATGTGGGGCAGATATTAAGGCTATGTTTGCCCTAAGCACACCAGAAAATTCACTTAAATACCAGCTGGCTTCAAAGATATGGATTTCATAAGTTCTAGAATTGTAAAATCCTCAAACCTTGGGCCCTTGTTCTATAAATTAAGCATTTTTTCTTGAGCTTTGACAATGGCATCTTGATGGAGCAAGGACTCGTAGAAAAGAGACTTGATTGAAGACATTCTTCTCATTATACTTTTAATATTGTAGTAACCATGTATTGTGTAAATTAATATACACAACAATAAACATGCAAGAAAGAGAAGATTGCCTACGTATATTACTAATAAGTAACTCGGGGGGAAATTCTAAAATGGCTGCTAACGGGAAAACTGTACTGTGCATGCGCCAGCTGCATCTACGTAGTATGACGAACTGTCGCTTGGAGGGAATTTATTGCGCTTGCGCAAATGCTATTAACATGGCTAACTGAAAGCTCACATGCTTAGTATCTGCTTGGCTGAAACTTAAACACGCTATTTTACTAATGCTAATGCGGGAAAAGCATAAATGAATTAATGAGATTAGAGTAGAAATAGGTGGTATACAGTGAAACTATTTATGTTCGAAATGAACATATGTCTTTTTGAATCTTTTATTAGTGCGTATCATGGGCCTTTCGTATGAGACTGAAGTCTGTTGGCCACCTGATCTCCGCGCATGCGTGATATGAACAAGCCGGAAGAAGTGATGTGACTCTTGAACGCAGTCCAAGGTAGCAAAAGATACATACCCTGGGAACCAGCGTGAAAACCTCTAAGATGAATGGGAACGCATGAAGTTTATACTTTTGTTTCTAATGTTAATGAATATGGATGGGCATAAAGTATTATGAATACAAATTAAGTGGTGGGATTTTAAAACAATGGACTAAAAGACTAAATTGGAAAATATGCATGGTGTGATGATCATCCCCCCTTGCCTGTCCAATCAGAGTTAGAAGTTTCATGATATAGAAATATTATTGGGAGGTACATGAATATTGTAGGGTATAATTGGGGGATGCTTTGGGAGTGACAAGAGATGCTGAAGAAGAATTGAATGGAGAGCCACTTTATCCTAAATTAATTTACTTAGAAGAAGATCGCGGAAGAATCTCAAGGAGGAAGAGAGTGACACTACGCAAGCTTCGGTGGTAGAGAGGTCATCTATCCTTTCTTGATGCCTGTCATGAAGCCTTTGTCGCCGGATCATTCCCGGGGGACCCTTCCCAACTCCTTGGCCAGGGGGTTGGTGTTCACATCATCCTATGTAATATATTTTCTGTGTATGTGCTAATGTTCTTTTCTCTCTATCCTCTCCTTTCTGAGCATAAGTCATTCCTAAATTTAGAAGTATATGCTTTGATGATTGATTAATCGAATCTTTCTTCCTATGAGAGATGGAAACTGTAATGCACTTTGTAAGTGCTTCACATGAAATTAATCGGGATAAAGATTCAAAACATTTCATGAGCCTGTGGTCATTTCATCAATTGTAAGAAGATTATTTTATGTAATTTCACCATCAACTAGTTCAACTAATGGTCCATTGACCAGAGGAAAGAACTTTTTGACCATTGAAAGATTAGTTGAGAATAAGAAGTGACTAATCTTGAAATTATAGAAAAACACAACCAATTGACCCTATTGGTTCATTACCAGGTTGTGCGAATGTGTGTTTATTGGACCAGGTGAGTATATGGTATTAGAGTACCTGCTATATTTTTGTTAATGGGTGGCCGGCACAGTGAGAATCATTTGACAGTTCATATGTCCTTTCCATTGACAGGAATGCTACATTATCTAATGTCAGCAGCCATCTTTGTTTAGGTCTGTGGGGTGAACTAAGGTACATGCCATAGGGGTATCTTATTTAGATCTACCTCCTTGACTTTCTCTGCTTCTAAGTTCCTCTGACTACAGGCTAATTTTTATTCGGCAGTCCCCGTAGTGCTGAGTGACGCATGCATCTAATTCCGAAGGTCAAGTGGGAAATCATTTCCCCTTGAGATAAATGCAATCCCAAAACAAAGACAGTGGCATTTGTGGAGAACAATTTGTTTAAAAAACAAGTTCATTCTCCTTTCTTGATAGCACTCTCCCATTCTCAGTCCACGCGGCTTTCAAGACGGTGTCCGGCTTCAGTGTGGTAGACCCTTCTGAGTTGCAGGACAGGGGATTACCAAGAGCATCATTCCTGTAAGTGCATCATTCCTCTATGTGCATCATTCCTCTATGTGCATCATTCCTCTATGTGCATCATTCCTGTAAGTGCATCATTCCTCTATGTGCATCATTCCTCTATGTGCATCATTCCTCTATGTGCATCATTCCTCTATGTGCATCATTCTTCTAAATGCATCATTCCTGTAAGTGCATCATTCCTCTATGTGCATCATTCCTCTATGTGCATCATTCCTCTAAATGCATCATTCCTGTAAGTGCATCATTCCTGTAAGTGCATCATTCCTCTATGTGCATCATTCCTCTAAATGCATCATTCCTGTAAGTGCATCATTCCTCTATGTGCATTATTCCTCTATGTGCATCATTCCTCTAAATGCATCATTCCTGTAAGTGCATCATTCCTCTATGTGCATCATTCCTCTATGTGCGTCATTCCTCTATGTTCATCATTCCTCTATGTGCATCATTCCTCTATGTGCATCATTCCTCTATGTGCATCATTCCTCTACGTGCTTCATTCCTCTAACTACAAGAGAGTCAGAAGTCAGACTCTCCAAGAGGGATGTATGTCGTTACAACGCATACTTTTACAACGCATACCTTTACAACGCTTTTTTTACACAGCAACATCCATTACAACGCATTTCATTACAACCTATGCCATTACAACGAATTCTTTGAAACTACCTTTACAACGCATTCCACTACAACGCATACTACATGTACAACGCATACCATTACAACGCATACTTAACATTGCATGTATGGTAAGTATTGGATAGTGTAGGGGTACAAATTACTATTCTAACTCCAGGGGGTGCAGCAGTAGGGTAAGTGTTGGATAGTGTAGGGATAAAAATTACTATTCTAACTCCAGGGGGTGCAATAGTAGGGTAAGTGTTGGATAGTGTAGGGGTAAAAATTACTATTCTAACTCCAGGGGGTGCAACAGTAGGGTAAGTGTTGGATAATGTGGTATGCGTTGTAATGACTGCGTTGTAATGACATGCGTTGTAGTGGTATGCGTTGTAGTGACATGCGTTGTAATGGTTGCGTTGTAAAGGTATGCGTTGTAATGGATGTTGTGTTGTAAAAGTTTCGTTGTAAAGGCAGTGCGTTGTAAAAGTTACGTTGTAAGTGTTGTTTCCCCTCCAAGAGATAGGGGCACTGACTACTACGATGGCACTCTGACCCTTCCAGGCCACAATCCCAGTCATAGTGACCAATAATATAGAATTGCAATTTTCACCCTTCCTAATAAATATTAATTAGGTAGCTCAGATTAGGACTCAATCCGATTCCGTTTTTTTTAAGCAACCTAATGGTACATAGGTCAGTTCGTAAAAATCTTTACTGGTCACAAAATACTAGTTGCAAATTGAAAACTGTATTTTACGACCAGTAAATAGTACATCTGACCCTAAGTACATGTGCAGTGGCTCAAGATATTTTTTATCGTTACCGAGCATTATTGAGATCCTATCGCTCTCTCCCATGCAAAGGTGATGTAGGAAGGCATAGGCAAGGCAAACTGCACCTAAAAAGCTGCCTTTCACATTGTATCTTGAGAATGAGTATATTTCATTACTGATCTTTAAACAAACAAACATATTACACTTCTTATTTAACATTAACACCTAAAGTTAGATTTAGTCCAACGTGGGACAACAATCAAATAGTTAGGGTAACTGTTTAGCTGGACCAGCCTCGGCTAGCCTACCATATCTAAAGATTCAGTTTGAAGATTAAAAAAAACCTCAGCGTCTATGGCGGGTGGTCATATTTAGGTCTCACCTGAAACAGCGCATTCACCGTTGCTTGTGAGATCTTTTGTGAACTTACAATAAAGGGGGCTTAAATCTTGCCCATTACAGACCATTGTTTTGTTTCAGTGTCACTCTTTTTTGCTTGCTTCTCATTGGTTCAGGGCGAGCTGGTTTCACTTTCTCCTTGTGTGTTAGTCGCTTCGCTGGAGAATTGACCAAATACTGACTAATTGCTTTCATTATTGTCCTTCTACTGCTTGTGCTCTGATTTGGGTAGTTCTTTCCCTTTTACTTCCAACATCGCCGATCCTTGCCCATTTTTGCCACGCAGACCCGATTCCCATTGTTGTACTTTGCCCCTCTCCTACCTTCCGTCGTTGTTTTGTTAACTGACATCCATGCTAAGGCATTAATTAAATGTATGGGTTTCTATAGCTTTGTAAACTGGACACTGGCCAGGTTCTAAGCACTGTAAATGATAGTTTAGGATACTCAATCTACCCTCCTCAGAAGAATTGGAAGTTTGAGTGTCTATAGCTTGGAATCAAACTCATGACAGCCAGAACGCTGCTTTTCAGTTGCTGTGAGAGCTAAACTGCCAACATGTAACAAAGTCAGCATAAATATATAACCAACAAATATGAAGAAAAGAAATATAAGGATATAATAAATATGTGTGCTTTTCCATGGGCAATTTTATTGTGTTTTGTTGGTGTCTTATGTGTCCAGAACAGAGGATTTGAAGAAGAAATTGCCTTGGGCACCTCAAAGGGCATGGGGCCAGACAGCAATGCCCACCTTGCCAGAATCACATCTTGGCGCATCCGAAGTTTTGTACAGATCGTCAGGATTCTTTGATTTGCTCAAGTTCAGACTTTCAGTGGGTAGAAAAAGCAGGGATTTGAACCCAAGCTAGGGACATTGGCTCTTACACCACATCTTGTGATTATCACACTCAGTCCCTTTCTGTCTCCTGATGGGTTATTTTCCATGACAAAGCAGAGGCTCCACCTTTCCTTAGAACAAGAATTTGCAAAGCCAATAGATCTTGCATATTAAAGATCTATTGTCTTTGTCAATGCTTTTTTAGCCATGTTGTACAGTGGAGTCATCGCTGAAAGTGAAAAACAAAACAATTCAATGCAGTAAGGCTTCTGTACAACATGGCTAAAAATCATTGACAAAGGCAGTGCATCTTGATTAGGCGATACGTATTGGCTTTGCCAATGCCTGTTCTACAGCAAGCAAATGATGGACGGAATGCTGACAATGCAAACATTCTTCCCCAGTCAAAAGATCTGGGTTAAATCCATTGTTCTTTTGCTCACTACGCCACCCCAGTTTGGACCCAGCATATGCAAATCAGCCTTGACCCTGTGCCCCATGGGAACAGTCCAGATGCTTGTTCTTGTGGCATTTCCTGGATTTGATTTTTTTCACTTTCTGGTTCCATCAAGGAGGAATAAGTCAATTGACCGGGCTCCACAAGACCTGTCTGAAACAAGTAGACATGCCAACATCATGTCTAACTGAGGTTACATGATGGCAAAGCCAGGAGCAGTCCAACCAAGGAGCGCAACCATCAGGAAATGATTACCCCCCAACATCTAAATGATTCCTAAGATGGGTGATTCCCTCACATTTTGTCAGCTTTCCCATTTTACCCCACCTGTAACTCCAGGCCATGAGTTTGTCTTGTAGGACTTTAACAATCCTCATTGAAAAAAAAAAGTTTTAAATAATCATCTTTAAATAATATCTCTTTCATTCACAGAACAGTCACGCAGCAATGCATGAATCATCACCAATGATGTCAGCGATTACATGGACTGTAACATCATGAATTATGCTCATCATTTGTGTAGCTTAAAATAGGGCAAAGTGTTCCACCTGCTCCTCATTCTTCTCCTTAGACATGGACAAGTCACTGAAGGCTGTGCCTGGATCGAGGCATGTGCCCGGCTCTGGCTCGGCTCGAGGTTCTTTTAATCCCTCAAGCTGAAAACGATCCAAGGCTTCTTGTGAATTCTGCGCAGCACTGTCACCTGAGAGGAGGGGGTTCAGACAGGCTGATCTGACGGATGCAGTGGAATGGTGTGAAAGTGCTCAGAAAGGGACAGTATGCTCGGGGTTTTTCAAAAAACGTGATGTCTCTTTGGTAACAAGACAAAATATCGAATTCAAAATATAGAATGGACAAAATATCGAATGGACAGAATATAGTGGTGAAAAATATCGAATTGAAGGTAAGTAATTTAATATCAAATAGTCATTTTTACCCCTACGCTATCCAACGCTTTCCCTACTGTTGCACCCCCTGGAGTGGGAATAGTTATTTTTACCCCTATGCAATCCAACGCTTTCCCTACTGTTGCATTCACTGGAGTGGGAATAGTCATTTTTACCCCTATGCAATCCAACGCTTTCCCTACTGTTGCATTCACTGGAGTGGTAATAGTAATTTTTACCCCTACGCTATCCAACGCTTTCCCTACTGTTGCACTCTCTGGAGTGGGAATAGTCATTTTTACCCCTATGCAATCCAACGCTTTCCCTACTGTTGCACTCTCTGGAGTGGGAATAGTCATTTTTACCCCTATGCAATCCAACGCTTTCCCTACTGTTGCACTCTCTGGAGTGGGAATAGTCATTTTTACCCCTACGCTATCCAACGCTTTCCCTACTGTTGCACCCCCTGGAGTGGGAATAGTCATTTTTACCCCTATGCAATCCAACGCTTTCCCTACTGTTGCACTCTCTGGAGTGGGAATAGTAAATGTTATATTTATTATTTCATTAATTTTAAATTACTTTTAAGACATTTTAAAAAAATCGATATTTTGATGAACTATATTTTTTAAAACTATATTTTTGATTCGATATTTTGTACTTACCTGTTTGTAGATGGGAATTCAATATTTTTGCATTCTATATTTTTTCTTCGATATTTTGGTAATTCTATATTTGTGAATTCGATATTATGTCAGTGATCCGTCTCTTTCCGAGCACTTTAACAGCACTCAAAGGCGCCCTCACCATCAGGCCATGTGCATTGAACTGCCGATAAACTGTCCTACCAGCACCCCCTAGATAAAAAAAGCAAAGTGTGAGCACTTTCTTGATGTCCTGCTGCACCTGAGTTTGCACTTCTGTTTTTCCTACTTCATGACATGTTGTGAGCCTATGAGACCCCATTGTATTTCTAGTTTCTGTACCTGCCTTTGTGGAGGTGTTGAGTGTCTCCAGAAGTAATTACCTTTGTTAAGCAGGCCCGGCTCCAGGAATATTTATTTATGGTGGGCCAATGGTACATTTGGGTGGGCCACTGCTGCCCCGATTTATCGCTTATATATCTAGCCAGGCCTGCTTCTGGGCCCTCCTTTCTCTCCTTAGTCTTACAAGGCACAGTAAAACGCACTCTTTTCAAAGTCTCTTTCTAAATGTTATCGCTCTCAAAAGTGTTTTTCTTCCATGTAATGTCCCTTTGATGGGAAGAGGAGGTTTCTAAGGTGGGAGTATCAAGCAAGTGACACAACTGGGGCTCCCTCTGTGCGAGCCTTCAGGGATAAACCCTCTCCATTACTACCTCCACCTGACCCCCGACTCTGCAGCACGCTCCCTTACAGGCTTGATTATCCACTTTTCTACCATCCCCTCTCCATTACACCTTATTTCACAGCTGACCTTGGGCCCCAGGCCCATATCAGCCACCATTCAGTTCCACTTTCATTATTCCCAGTAAAAAACAATAGTAAAATCACCTTCAAACTTGAAACATTGAATATAGCAGTAAATGTAATTAGCATGCATGTTAAAGTATGCTCCACAGTTGTTCTAATCAGTCAGCTTTAGTGCCGGTGCAAGAGTCTTTTTGACCTATTTTTTTTACCTCTTTCTCTGTAGATAACTCAACTACCACCCTCCAACAGTGCCCTTTATCTCTCTGTAGCCACTCCCCGCATGGTCTCCGCTTCAAACTCCCCAACTACCACCCTCCACCAGTGCCCCTCATCTCTACGTAGCTCCCCCACACCCCATGACCTCCTCCTCAGATTCCCTCACTGCCACCCTCCACCAGCACCCCTTATTGCTCCGTAGTTCCCCCCACCCTGTGACCTCCTTCTCGGATTCCCTAACTGCCACCCTCCACAAGTACCCCTCATTTATCTGTAGCCCCTCACCTCATGACCTCCTCCTCTGCTTCCCTCACTGCTCCCTCCACCAGCGCCCCTCATCTCTCCGTAGTTCCCCCCAACCTGTGACCTCCTCCTCGGACTCACTCACTTCCACCGTCCACTAGTGCCCCTCATCTCTCTGTAGTTCCCTCCCTCCACCCCATAAACTTCTCCCCGGCTTCCCTCACTGCCACCCTCTACCAGCGCCCCTCATCTCTCCGTAGTCCACAACCTAGTGACCTCCTCCTCGGATTCCCTCACTGCCACCCTCTACCAGCGCCCCTCATCTCTCCGTAGCCCACAACCCCGTGACCTCCTCCTCGGATTCCCTCACTGCCACCCTCTAACAGCGCCCCTCATCTCTCCGTAGCCCACAACCCCGTGACCTCCTCCTCAGATTCCCTCACTGCCACCCTCTACCAGCGCCCCTCATCTCTCTGTAGCCCCCAACCCCGAGACCGCCTCCTCGGATTCCCTCACTGCCACCCTCTAACAGCGCCCCTCATCTCTCCGTAGCCCACAACACCGTGACCTCCTCCTCGGATTCCCTCACTGCCACCCTTCACTAGTGCCTCTCAACTCTCCATTGCGCCTCTCTTATATCCATTCCATTTGTTGTATAGCGCTACTCATATCAGTGTGGGGTGTCACAGTACTTACATAACCGCACACATTATACAGAGACAATAAATCAGTCTACGGGGAATGTCACATAGGACCATGAGGATTACAAGGTGTAGAAATCACATGTCATCCATACTGGTAGGCAATTTATTTTACAAGGGTTTGTTCTGGGGAAGCACAAACTCAAGATTTAAAGAGTACTCCAGTGGTTGGGGGTTGGCTTTACTGATAAAAAGGTACAACTGCCCCAAAAAACTCTTTTTAGTAACATTAGAAAGTTGAAAGAATGTAGAAGCTCTAACCATATCAACACAAAAAAGCGAAGTTTGTATTCAGCTCCTTGATGACATTTCATAGGTCACTGTCCTATGTTAGGATAGTAACTTTTGGACTGCAAGTAACACAAGGATATCTGTGACAGAGGTAGTAACCCACTGAGCTATTCCATTAAAATTCAGTTTATCTGCATTTAAAAACTACCAAAAGACAAATGGTTGCTCTGCAGCAGTATCGTAAATCACCAGTTATCTGAACAGCTGTTATTGTCGTTGTACGTCAGTGGCAGGTTCACTGCGAGGGCCAAGTCTCATGTTTGGGTGGGCCAGCCTCCTGTTTGGGTGGGCCGGGCCCACCCGGCCCACCCTCTAGAACCGGGCCTGTTGTTAAGTCAGGGAAGACATGAGATCAGCATAGAATACTGCTGTGGCTCTCTGTAACTTTGTGTCTTTTTCTTGAAAGAATTCTTCTGTGAATATGCTTCACGCTGTGACCAGCAGGGGAAACGACCTTTACAACGACTCATTCACAACGAAGTACCTGAACCACGACTCCTTAACAACGAATGAAGTGACACAAGTCAGGAGAGCGTTGTGATTGGTCGCACCGCCCCCTCATGCACTGCCACAGCAAGAGGACAAAAAGAAATGATAATAACACTCCGCTATTATCATTTTATTTTTTCCTTTCTTTGCAGCTCTTGGCAGTAGGGCGACGTTCCTCCTCCTTGGCGGAGGAGCCGCCACTGCCTGAGAGTAGTCCTCCTTACTAAGCAGCTGCACAAAGACCGCTCTGGAGCCTCCAGCACATTTTTTTGATTTTTGTAGTGTCTCTTCGCACACGTTTTTCTTGCCTAATCACATCAGGTGTGTGCTCTGCATGTGGTGCTGTGTCATGGCACATAAACCCCAATTTAACTCTAATTCGTCTAGGCAATGAAGGTGTATTTAGCACCTTCCTATATTTTGAGAGATGTCGGTCTGTGTTTCTTCATACTGTAATGCAAGAATCTGCTCTTCGAATATCACCTGGGCCTCTCCCCTACTTGCCTGATGAACCTTCACTGTAGCCAGAAGTATTAAAAGTCTGCGGACAGCAAGATAACGAACGCCCTTTTTGTGGAACTAATAAATCTTTATTGCCGGACCAGTTTTGGAGGCAGAAAAATTGGGTCTTTTCTCAAAAACAGTTTTTTACTTTTCATATAAAAAAAACTGTAAGAAATACTGCTGTGAGGGGACAGGGGGAAGAAACAAGCATTTGCAATGCAATAGGTCTCGCATTAGGAAAGTTTGAGCAATGGGATTGTAAATAACAATTTTTTTTGGGTGGAAAATAGCGAAATTAATAGCTTTGTCATTTACAATGCCAATAGTTATAACTTTCGCAAACGTGACACCTATGACATTTGTAATGCAATATGTGTTGTATTTACGTGACTTACATGTATTGATATTACAAATAACAATGGCTTTTAATTTTTTTTCAATAATTAATACTTAAATAAAGTTATTGTAATTTATAATGGCAATAGCTTAAAGTTTTGTAAATAACTTTTGTGAAGATTATGTTCAGTGTATTTTATTGTGATGAAAATCCAAGAACAGAAGTGAAATATTAACATCTTTTTGTTTTGTAATAAAGCTTGAAACACTGAGAGAACATATTTGAACCAGGTGTTGTTGAATGGTTGCACAGATTGATGCTGTAGTGATGCTGAGTGATGTTGTGATGGCGAACGAGTGATGCTGTGGTGTTAAGTGATGCTGTGGTAGCACATAGTGATGTGGTGCCCCTGAGTGATGCTGTGGTGGTGCGGAGTGATGCTGTACGCTATGCTATGTTTTGTTTTGCTATCCTATGTTTTGTTATGTTATGCTATGTTTTGTTTTGTTATGCTATGCTATGTTTTGTTGTGTTTTGTTATGCTATGCTATGCTTTGTTGTGTTTTGCTATGGTATGTTTTGATTTGTTATGCTATGGTTTTGTTTTGCTATCCTATGCTTTGTTTTGTTATGCTATGCTGGTGAGGGTGTGTGAGTGTTTTTGAGGGTGAGTGAGGGTGGGTGAGGGGGTGTGAGGGTGAGGGTGTGTTAGGATGAGAGGGTGTGAGGGTGAGAGGGTGTGAGGGGGTGTGAGTGAGGATGTGTGAGGGTGAGGGGGTGTAAGGGGGTGAGGGTCAGGGGTGTGAGGGTGAGTGATGGTGTGTGAGGGTGAGAGGGGGTGAGGGGGTGTGAGGGTGAGAGGGGTGAGTGAGGGGTGTGAGGGTGAGTGAGGGTGAGAGGGTTTGTGGGGGAGAGTGAGGTTGTGTGAGGATGAGTGAAGGTGTGTGAGGGTGGGTGAGGGGGTGTGAGGGTGAAGGGGTGTGAGGGTGAAGGGGTGTGAGGGTGTGTGAGGGTGAGGGTGTGTGAGGGTGAAGGGGTGTGAGGGTGAGGGTGTGTGAGTGTGTGAGGGTGAGGGTGAGGGTGTGTGAGGGTGGGGGTGTGTGAGGGTGAGGGGGTGTGAGGGTGAGGGGTTGTGAGGGTGTGTGAGTGAGGGTGTGGTAGGGTGAGGGTGTGTGAGGGTGAGGGGGTGTGAGGGTGTGTGAGTGAGCGTGTGTGAGGGTGAGGGGGTGTGAGGGTGTGATGGGGTGACGGTGAGGGGGTGTGAGGGTGTGTGGGTGTGTGAGGGTGTGAGGATGAGTGAGGGGGTGTGAGGGTGAGAGGGGATGAGGGTGTGTGAGGGTGAGCGTGTGAGGGGGTGTGAGGGTGAGTGAGGGGGTGTGAGGGTGTGTGAGGGTGAGGGGGTGTGAGGGTGAGGGGGTGAGGGTGTGTGAGAGGGTGAGGGTGTGTGAGGGTGTGTGAGGGTGTGAGGGTGAGAGGGTGTGATGGTGAGACTTTGTGAAGGTGTGTGAGGGTGAGAGGGTGTGTGAGTGGCTGTGTGAGGGTGAGGGGGTGTGAGGATGAGTAGGTGTGAGGGTGAGAGGGTGTGAGGGTGAGAGGGTGTGTGAAGTTGAGAGGGTGTGTGAGGGTGAGAGGGTGTGTGAGGGTGTGGGGATGAGGGTGCGGGGATGTGAGGGTGCGGGGGTGTGAGGGTGAGGTGTGTGAGGGTGTGAGGGTGTGTGAGGGTGAGAGGGTGTGTGAGGGTGATAGGGTGTGAGAGGGCGAGTGAGGATGAGGGTGTGTGAGGGCGTGTGAGGGTGTGAGGGTGAGGGGATGTGAGGGGGTGAGGGGGTGTGAGGGTGAGGTGGTGAGGGTGTGTGTGAGGGGCAGGGGGTGTGAGGGTGAGGGGGTGAGGGGGTGTGAGGGTGAGGGGGTGTGTGGGAGTGAGGGTGAGAGGGTTGTGAGAGTGAGGGGGTGAGGGTGTGAGGGTGAGGGTGTGAGAGTGAGTGAGGGTGTGTGAGGGTGTGAGGGTGTGTGAGGGTAAGGAGATGTGAGGATGAGGGTCCGAAGTAAATTGTGGCAGGGCAGACATCATAAGACCGAGAGAAGAGACTGCGTTGGTCAGTTTCAGAATCAGGAGGGGCAGAGTCAGCACAGTCTGCGAGGGATCAACGTGTCGAGAGGCAAAGCATAGCAGATGTAGCATTGCAGCTAGCAAGTCGAGTGTTTTCAAGCTGAGTGTCCCTAGAGAGATGGCAACACAGCAACAGCATTTGAGGAGCAAGGCTACTGTAAACAAGCACGGTAGGCTTTAACTTTCGTCCAGAAAAAAAACCAAGAAAGGTGCAGAGTACGCCAAACAAATCACGGCTTTCCAGCGAAATGGATGCAAAAAAAATAAGCTCTTGACATTGCTGTAACGGCGGCGGGGGAGCGCATTCCTTTGAAGTCTGATGCCAAGGCTCAGACAAACGGTGGTGTGCGATGTGCACGCGGGGGGCGGGGGAGCGGCAGCCTTTGAAGTCTAATGCAGAGGCACAGACAAATGGTGGTGTGTGATGTGGCTGTCTCTGTGCACGTGCATAGCTCACATGAACTGTACGTGATCCGCAGACTAAGTAGACTTTTCTTTTCCGCTTACTATAATCTCGCCTATTTATCCTTGCAGGTATAATAGGCGAGACCTAAAAAATATATAGGATTGTTACTAATCTATGTTGTCCCACAGCCTCTGTGTTCGTTAATAATGTGCATATCCTAACTGAGTTGACTGTTTGCTGAGGGATACTGCATATGCTAGAGAGTGAAGAGCACTAGCATTGGCAAGATGCAAAGTGACTGAATGTAATTTGTAAATTGTTGTTGAGGTAATGAAACCAATTTTTTAAAATTAAAGTGAAACCCTTTGCTGCTGGTAAGAAACTAATAGTCGATGGGCACACAGCTTCTCTTACCCACCTCTGTGGGGAGTTCACAATTCCTATAACTTGAGTCCTTTGTCCTTATGAAGTATGGGACACTTATGGAGGTGTGTGTATCAGTCAGAAATACTACATGAATAGTGGTACCCATTTGGACCCCTTATACTTACTGCATAATGGAGCGAGCAGAGGTTGCCAGCTACTCCTTTTGTCAAAATAAGACGCCTCTGCTTGAGTGAAGTACACTAATCCCCGTTTAATTTGCTTTTTGTCTGAATGATAATAATTGTCAACAATGTTCTAATCCAACAACAAACCACCTTGAACTGTCCTAATTAGTCGGCCCAGTGATGATTTTTGTCTCAATTTGTAAAGGTACCCTTTAACCCGAAGAAATTAGATCACAGCCCACAAGAATTGTTGAAACAGCTATGACCTGCTAACAAGATATTCAGCTTAAGATCCTAGGTCGGATTGGTGACGTTACAACGCAAGCTATTACAACCCCTGCTGTTACAACGCGGTTTTTACATCGCATACCATTACAACGCATAGTGCTTTTAAGCGCTGGATAGTGAAATATTTAATTTACTATTCCAACTCCAGTCCCCGTGGATAGTAGGGAAGGTGTTGGATAGTAAATTAAATATATTCCCTATCCTAGAGCGCCCCCCAGCGCAATGCGTTGTAATGGTTTGCGTTGTAATGGTTGCGTTGTAATGGTAGTGCGTTGTAATGAATGCGTTGTAAGTGATGTTTCCCCCTAGGACTGATGCTTATGCGTGAAAAACGTCCCTCAATATTTCAACCCAGCTTTGTGAATGTATCAACATTCTACAGTACTGGGACAGTAAGACTCAGTGTGATTAAACACAACCAGGTAAAAACAGAATCAGAGCGGACAGAGAAAATAAAGAATAATTTGCAGGCACATCAGTTTTAGTTTGACAATGATATGTCATTCAACATGTTCAGGTAAGATCTGTACTCAAAGGGAGTCCTTCACCAAATAAAACACCTCAAGTGCAGTGTGTTTGAGAAAATAAAATTGATATCTCACTCCAATGTTAGAGGGCCAATCCCTCTAATTGCAACTTAAATCAGTTTGTCGTGCAAAAGCAATATCTTTCTCCTTTTTCCTGTAAAATATATGAACTTATGGCTAAACAATTTAACTATTATCCCTCGAACATCAAGATGACATAGGGTTAAATCATACCTTATGCTCGAACCACAAGACACTGCTGGAGAATTAAATCGCTGAACCGTTCATATATGCTCTGTGTATGTAAAAAGAACATACTATAGTCTGTTGTCCCAACCAAGATTAAAAAATCGATATCTAAACCAAGCCTTAAGCGCTTACCTATTTAATGTTAATGCGGATATGTCTCCAGAAAACCTTCCTCCTCTGCTATGCTATACTGTAACCTGCCGGGTTGAAGAGATCGAATTACTATAAGTTGTTTATTGTAAGAAGGATCCTGTAGGCAAGTAGGTTCTTCAATTGTTCTTTATTAACATTCAAGTAGTGGCGATACAGCAACACGATAGTACTTCCTCCGTCCTCCCTTCCAGTAACTGACTCCTCCAGCATTCGCCCTCGCATACATTCCACGCATTCCACACGAGCACATACACACACGCGCATACATACACATACACGCACCACAAAACGAGACACACACGCGCACGGCACCAACACGATACCACACACCCTCCTCCTCAAAGAGTCTAAGTACCCACAACAGAATCATCCTAATCTGTAATCAGAAAACCGGACAGGCAACTTCCTTACTCTATCACTACGTCGGAGACACTCATCATCAACGCCGGAATGAGAGAAAGAAGGTCTAACATCACCAACATCCCCAACACCATCACCGGGCTCACAATCGGTACTACAACTACCTGTACTACAACTACTTGCATCACTAGATAACTCCAATTCTTTTGCTAGGCCAAAATCATCACCTAATAAGTAACCGCTACAAGACCCACCATCATGATGTGCACCAACCACACCACTCCTCTCATTACAAAGACTCAATTGGCGAAAATTCCATCTTTTACCATCTTCTAATTCAACAGCACTACCAAAAACCTTTATTACTTTTAAAGGTTTAGACCATACACTTTCACCCTTCAACACCTTCCTAGGGTTCTTCACCCTAACCAACTGACCAATCCTAACTAAAGGCCAAGCATGTCTACTACCATGATACTGCTGGTTACGATCTTGATACCTCTTAACCTCAGATCTGACTTCTTTATCAATATTCCTAGTGTTGCATTGCATTTTATCATTTCTTTTCCTCAACCACCAAGGCACTAACCCAGAGAAGGGTTTCCTACCCCTCAAGATCTCGAAAGGTGTTCTCCCTGTAGCTGAATGGGGGGTAACACGATAAGCAGTCAGCCTCTCTTGCAAAGCTTTCCTCCAAGGCAACCCTGCACTCAATGCCAATTCAATTGCTTCTTTAACCACTCTGTTGAAGCGCTCAACTTGGCCGTTGCCTTCTGGGTGATATAATGAAGATTTAATGTGTTTGATACCCATCACTTGTAAAAAATCTTCCATCTTCTGTGATACAAATTGGGGACCATTATCTGAAACTAATATTTCAGGAACACCCTCTCTTGAAAATACATCCTCTAAAAACTCAATAACCACATCAGATGACATCCCACTTACCATTCTTACCTCGGGCCATTTTGAATAATAATCCACTAGTACAATGGCATAACAGTCCATAGATGATAAAGCAGAAAATGGCCCCATAAAATCAATAGCTACTTTCTGCCACGGGTATTCAGGTAATTCTACCATAGTTAATGGTACATGTAATGGTTTAACCACTTTATCACTAGTACCACAAATCTTGCAATCCCTTACCAATCGGTCCACCATAGAATCTAACCCTGGCCACCAAAACCACTCTTTGACCCTTCTTTTCGAACTGGACATACCACCATGTCCTAAGTGGCTTTTCTCAGCAATATCTTTCCTTAAACCCACAGGGGGAACAATCCTGTCGCCTCTTAGGATAATATCATTGACAATACACAGTTCATCTCTAATCTTAGAGAATGCAACACATTCACCACGTAAATTGGACTCTCTTGGCCAACCCTCAACTATAAAACGTTTAATCTCCTTCAGAACTACATCTTTCTCCATCTCATTCATCCACGATGTTTCAGAGATACCACTAATGGCATCCTGAGTCCCAACAAGAAATACATCCTTAGTAGTAAATGCTATTTCACAATCAGTATTGGTTACAACTTCCTTAGAATCCACATTAGGTAACCTGGATAAACCATCCGCAACTACATTATCTTTACCCGGAATGTACTCTATGCTAAAATTAAACATCTGCAGCTTTGAAGCTAAGCGAGCTAACCTTGGGGTTAAGTTTTTTCCTCCCTCAGATCTTAAAATATTCACCAATGGTTTGTGATCCGTGCAAATTTTAAATTTCCTCCCCCATACATACATTCGAAATCTTTCAGCTGCCCATGAAGCAGCCAATAATTCTTTCTCAATCACGGAATAGTTCCGCTCCGCTTGGGTCAAAGTGCGTGAAGCATATGCTACTACCCATTTTTCAGACTTAACCCGCTGGGAAAATACAGCCCCAATTCCATAACCAGATGCATCCACAGATAACACACATTCAGCCGTTGGCAAAAAGGGTTTCAGACAAGGAGTAGTAACTATCTCCTTCTTCACTTCCTCAAAACATGTCTTTTGTTGCTCATCCCATGTAAAAACTACACCTCTTTTTAATAACGATCTCAAGGGTTCAACTTTTGAAGCATAGTTTTCAATAAAACGTGAATAAAATTCTGTGAGTCCAAGGAATGACATCAATTGCTCCTTGCTAGTAGGCTCCGGAACAGCTAAGATAGCATCAACATGACTGATTTTAGGTCGAATCCCATCCTTAGATATCACATGTCCTAAGTATTCAACTTCAGATTTCCCAAATACACATTTCTCGTTTTTAATGGTCAACCCACTTCTTCTCAATGCATCTAAAACCTCAAATAAACTTTTATCGTGACACTCTTTGTCTTTCCCATATATTAAAATGTCGTCTTGAAAGACCTTAGCATTTTCAATACCTTGTAAAACCCTGCAAATTTCCCTTTGGAATACAGCAGATGCACTGGCGAGACCAAATGGCATTCGTTTGTACCTAAACATTCCTTCTGTAGTAATGAAGGCAGTGCAATGTCTAGAATCGTCATCTAATACAATTTGATGGTACGCACTGGTTAAGTCAATCTTGGAAAACCAAGATGAGCCACCAACAGACGATGTAAGCTCCTGCAAATTAGGAAGAGGAAATGTGTCCACCCAGATAGCTTCATTTAAACATCTTAGGTCCACACACAGTCGCAAATCGCCATTGGATTTAAGCGAAATTACGACTGGCGAAACCCAATCCGAGCTTTCAACAGGTTCAACAATGCCATCACTACATAGTTTCTTAAGTATCTCACCTAACTTCTCCCTATAGCTGATGGGAACATTCCTAAGTTTTTGTCGAATAGGACATGCGCCCTCTCTTAATATTATTTTATGTTTGAACCCAACCATTTTGCCAATCCCATTCGAAAATACATCAGGAAATTTTTCTTGTAGGTTTGAATAAGTATTATTCTCAATGCATTCATCCTGAATAGAATAGACAGGACATTCCCGTCTGGGGTCGATTTTCATGCCCAAATCAAAAATGTGTGGCCACCCCAAAATGGTTGCACCTTTGTCGGCCACATAAATTTTACCCTGGCACGAATTACAGCCAAAGATTATTTTAGCAATTATGAATCCTTCTAAAGGTATTTTATGCCCAGTGTAACTACCAGGTCGTACATCAGGACCTAATAATGGTCTAGTAGGCCAAAGGGATTTAAACAAATCCATACCCATAATGGTGTACCATGCACAAGAGTCTTCCATGACCTTTACTTCCAAACCATCAATGGTGACAAGGCATGACGGTAATTTTTTTACCTTATTTGTCCCTTTAAGAGATTCGTCCTGTATACTACATACATCGCCTTCCACGTAGAAAGCATCATCTTGATTATTAGCATGAACACAATTAATATCATCTTGTTCATCATTTTGTAAATAGTTAACTTTAGCTTTGAAATCCCGACAAACTCTAGTAAAATGTCCCTTTTTTTTACAATTAGTGCATATTTTGTCAAGAGCTGGACACCACTTATAATTTGCTAGATGCGTCGAAGACCCACATCTAAAACACGCAAACTTTTTTGATTCACCAATTTTTACATAAGTTTTTTCATTCCCCTTTTTATTAGAATAGGATGAATAACTGGTCATCTTACTATCAGTCTTACTATCAGTCTTGGGTTTATAATTATCAACCCTATTCACAGCATTAATAGATGTAGAATCACTATCATTTTTTTCATTTCTGACTTCACGAATGCATTGGTCAGAAATTTCTACACCTCTAGCAACTTCAATTGCATTCTTCAATGAAGTGCTGCCAGATGACCATAATTTCTCCTGGATTTTTTTAGATTTAGTCTTCATAAGGATCTGGTCCCGCAAAACCTGATCGTATGTGATAGTTTCAAATTCGCAGGTGACTGCTAAACCCCTCAGAGCGGAAACAAATTGATCAATTGACTCATCACTTTTTTGAGCCCTTGAATAAAACTTAAACCTTTCCATTACTACGTTAATTTTCCTTCCAAATCTTTCCTGCATCTGTTTGACGGCACATTGATAAGCACCCATATCACCAGCATTTTCAATTTTCGGTAGATTTTTGAACTCCCTCAAACCTACAGCACCTAATCTATGCTTAAGTAGTGATACCTTCCTATCTTGAGAAGGTTCCTCTTCATTTAACACTTCAACATAAGCCTCAAACATATCAATCCAAAGATCCCATGCAATAGGAGGTTCACCAGATTCCGCCAGAAAAAATGGAGGTGGATGAATTGAAGACATTACAATTACAATATAAGGTAATACAATTTAACACTTGCAAAAATGAAGAAAGAAAAAAAATGCTTTGCGGATACTTGCGCAAACAGTTCACCAAAGTCCAAGTTAATGCAATTTTCCTTGTACAAAAAGTTCACCAAAGTTCAAATAGTGTGGAAAATGAATAAGGCTTTGTACTTGTAGCAGAAAAAATAACGTTAAAATAGTACATAAAGATGTTACCCACAACGTAGAATCAACTGGATGGCCAGCGTTAATTTTGCTTATAAACGCCGTATATATATTTATTTAAAATTAACAACTGAACGCGTTGCTTAAATGCAATGTCGAACGCGTTGCTCTGATGTTATTTTGATCGCGTTGCTCAGACGCGTTGCTCCGATGTTATTTTGATCGCGTTGCTCAGACGCTATCTTAATCTGTTGACGCGTTGAAATGATGCAAAAAAAAATACATCCAAAATGGCCACACGTTGTGCGTAATACGTGATGACACTATCACGTGACGATGACAATCAGCTACGGGAAGACTAGAGGTTCATCCGCACGCGCAACTGTTCTTCACGAGTTCAGTTCAAAAGACGCACCATACGTTGCTGTAGATGGTTTAAAGAAGGTAAACTTTTCACTTTCCACAAAATACAAGTTCAGCCAGTAGCTACTCACTGTTGTTGAAAGTCTCTTAGTAGTAATCCGTTAGCAAGTGAATAATAGCAAACCAATATTCAATGATCCAACGAAAATTTAAGATAGGAAAAAAAAATTTTTTTTTTAAGAAAATCGATGTTGCTGCTGCCAAATCCCGCTCGTCGCCATGTATTGTAAGAAGGATCCTGTAGGCAAGTAGGTTCTTCAATTGTTCTTTATTAACATTCAAGTAGTGGCGATACAGCAACACAATAGTACTTCCTCCGTCCTCCCTTCCAGTAACTGACTCCTCCAGCATTCGCCCTCGCATACATTCCACGCATTCCACAAGAGCACATACACACACGCGCATACATACACATACACGCACCACAACACGAGACACACACGCGCACGGCACCAACACGATACCACATTGTTCACCAAAAACTCACTATGTTACAAAATAATAAAACTCCCTATTTTTCTCACCTCAAGTTTACACCACATTCTCATAGAAAACACCCGAGCTGCTCCTCTCCAAACAATTGGTTGCCGAATAGCGTGAAACGCGTTCTATTTAACTTCCTGTTCTACCCAAACTAATAAGCCGTCCTATTGGCGGATCAAACGCGATTTTAGCCAATCAATGCCCGACTTCCAGAAACTGCGTTTATTCTCCGTTCGTTGCTGTGACACCCTGGTGACTCCAAACTACCTCTTGCAATAAAACTTTATCCGAGCTAACAAACCATGGTCAAACAGAGTGTTAATGTCAAATGCGCATCGATAAATGAAAACTAGAAACATTTGGAATTAATCAAAGTTCTTATACCATTCACGCGATTGCCCAACTGAGTTTAAGATACCGGAAGTCAGGCACTTTTGGCCGTGACGGGGGCGGGCCTGCAATCCGGCAGGAAGTCCCGCCCACCGCCGCCGAGGAAGAAGTGAAGCCGGCCGACTGATGGCCTCTCCGCAGCCCGGGGCTCCCATGAGTCGAGGAGAGTCCCGGGGCTGCCAACAGCAAAACAGCCAGAGTGTTGCGGGGCTCCCAGGTGCTGGAGGGAGCCCCGGAAGTGAAGTCCTGCCCCCTGGTGCCGCGATGAGATGAGCCTGCCGCAGAGAGGAGCCCGATCCCCAGCAACAGCCCGGTGAGTGCCCGACCTGCGCTGCAGAGGAGACACGGAACACGCCAAAAGGGCCCGGTGAGTGAGAGGGGAGGGGGGTGTACGCGCGTGTGTCTGTGTGTGTTCGAATGTGTCTGTGTGTGTGCGTGTGGGTCTGCGTGTGTGTATGCAGTGTGTGCGTGGCTGTGTATGTGCGCATGCGTGAGTGTGGAGTGTGTTTGCGCAAGGGAATGAGGCACGAGAGGGGCACGGCGACGTGCGCGCCCACGAGGTGAAATCCGCGCTCTGCGCTCGTGCACCCTCTCGTGTCCACATTCCCAAAATCGGGCAACATTAGTTGTCTTGCTGACAGCTTTCAATGCTTTCGCATTGAAAGCTAGGTCAGCTCGACCTAAAAAGATAGAAAACGAGAAGCTACATTCTATTTAACATCTGTAAAATGGCACCAACATGAAACTATCAGCCAATGCCCAATTTTCAGCCGACGACATGTGTCGCCATGGGGGCGTCGGGGTCTTAATATTCCAACATGGAGAATGTTGTTGACTAAGAGGCCAGGCCTGGCTGAAGGTGTCACACGTGACCTGGAGCCACTTGACACCTATGTTACTTGGAGCAGCCAAGCCAACCTTTAAGTCACTACTCGTGAGTCAGACACACATCTGCTAAATTCCATAAAACGGTTTTGAACGAGTGCACATCCTACAAGCCCACCCTGGGTGCTGCCCCAGTTGAACCAGCTGAGACCCCCCGCTGAGGCTGCAGGCTCCGCCTTGGTTAAGCTCACAGTTATCAGATCAGACTCTAGGCCAGCAGAGAAGGGAAACAGCACTTTCCTTTAAGGAAGGGATATTGGAGGCCTGTGACATAGCTTCCCCTGACATCACTTCCGGTGATATCACTCTGCGTGGTGCTGATTGCCTGCCCCAATTAGTCCCACCTCTATTGTTATTAGCGTTTGTGCCCCGGTGGTAAGTGCATTTGTTTAACACTGTGCAATGATAGAGTGCTTCAAAATGAATCACAAGTCTCTGTTCCTTTATTGCTAAACTGGGGAAAGGAGGAGCTATCCGTCCAGTAATTGACATGCAAGTATGCAAGCAGGACACCCCAGGTCAATCCTAGCTTCACTGCTTTACCAGATTGTGTGATCTTGGACAATTCATTTACTTCACGTTGACTCTTTTACATCTTCTTACTCGATAATCGCGTTTGGGAGCGCCTCCACATGATTCAGGGTTCAGGATGTCTGCGGATTCAAATCCTCTCTGGTATATTCTTTCAAAGACTATATAATGTTGCTCCTTCACAATAACAATATAGGCTAAATAGGGGCACGTCATATCTGACATATGGTGGTTCACTCAAAGCCTTTGTAGGACATGGCGGGGTCGCTCATGAAGGCTTCTGATCTCATGTTTACAGACTATTATTTCTAATGGCAGTGAATACAAGTGCATCATCTGAAACACTAAAGTAAAACTCTTGTACATGACAAAGGGACACACTTGTTGGATTCTGAAGCCCTTCTGGTATCACGCTCAACCTTTGTTGCACAAATGACTCTTCAAATGTTTTAATTGCTCGGCGCCTGATCAGACTTTACTCTCCTTCAACAAAATGTCTCGATTTCTCATCTCTATTCCTCGCCCCCTGCATGGACATAGTGCACAATTAAATACGGAATGATGTCTGTTGATTTTGTTTGTAAACAATGAATGAAAATCCTTTACGCACTTTCTTGGATTTTCTTGAAACTTTGAGTTACTGTCTTGAGTATTTCGTTGTAGAATTGCATTCATAGGTTTTTGTCAGGCTCTGCGTAACTGTGGTATCCGCTGACACTGGGGTACCACTTTAAACAGTAATACTGCGCCGCATCTGTGATCTTGGCATCTTTTATAATGAGCTGGTACTCGGTTCCGGCGCTGTCCACTGCAGCAGTGAAGTGGTCAGATGACATCCCAGGGCCATATTCAGGTTTGCTCCAGGAGTGATGGTGACTCAGAATGAGCTTTGGGGCTTCTCCTGGGGTCTGTCTGTAGAATGATACAGCATAGCCCTCTTTCTCCCCAACCTCACAGCCAATCGTGGCCCTTTGTCCAAGGCTGACCTCAGCCGTGGGAGATATCACAGGTTTCTGGGACAATACATCTGAAAAGTGAGAGAGAGAAATACATTTATGAACACTAGCTGTGTAAAGAATCATGGTTTATGCATGGCTCTCAGAAAAAGGAAAACCTACTTCAGATCCTGCTTACTTACAGGGTGTCCACAGCAGGACACAGAAGGCCAGGGTCTGCAGCAGCCTCATTCTTTCAGGGTCGGGGGCTCCTTTCTGGACCTTGAGCACAGAGATGTACAAAAGGCGAAGTCTGAGAAGCTTAATATATGCATCAGTCCCCCAGGGGGACCGAGAGGCAGGTATGCAAATATGAAATGCACTTCACACATCACTGGACCGAACAGGAACACAGAAACTGGCTATATTCACAGATTTAATTTAAGGTCTTGCTGCATACGAGTTAAACACTTTTGCTGCTTTGCAACAAGAAATCAATACGTCACATTTAATTTCTTTTACAAGATTGCCGGTTCTGTAATATTAGAGGACGCCTTTAAACAGCCAAGTGACACTCTCGATTTGAAAGCATTAAGGGTGAAATTCATGAATCTACAAAAAGACAGAACACTCTTTCTGTAACGTTGAGGATCCACTAACATTTGTCACTGACAAACTTTTCGGAGAGCCAGGGCAGCGGGCGTGCATGCAGTAATAACTAAAGACATTTATGACTGACAGAGAAGCTCTACTAAACTCTGTGAAGATCTGCCACTTTCAGAGAGTGGACATTTCATCCAGGAAAAGGCTGGAAGATGTTTGTTAATTATAGCACACTTTGTGCATTATCCCCCACCTCCCACTTACATAAAGCAACAAACAAGATACACAGCTCGACCCAGACTACGCATACTGCAAAGCTTGCTGTTCACTAAACTTGTGTTGAGATGTTTAAGTTGCTTGGGAAGACTCCAGGTTGTAGGGATGAGTCAGTGTTTGCTTTGTCTGTTACAGGAGGAGAGGATCTGTAAGCTACAGGCTGCAGGTTCGAAGTGGGTGGTGTTTATGAAGAATTACATCAAGCTTCAGAACATTTAATAATCAAGAAAGGGAGGTGCTTTTAAGAACATCCTTTAGAAACCTGCAGTACTTAAATCCACACAACCTTGTATTACAGGGTTCAGTGGTGCCCTGGTGCTGTCTGAACTAGACATTTAATTTGGACAAGACCCAAATTATAGAACGTGGAAGACTCAGTGAGATGTAAATATCTTTTGAAAGCATAAAAGATTGATATTTGGAAGCTAAACTTAGCTACCTCTGTAAAAGTTTCATTATTTCAAAACATCCCCAAAGAATCTCTTCTCTGATCTGAATCCTTTCCTTTCCTAGTCATCAGTGAATTCTCTTCATGTTTAACACCACGTGAGACTTTTGTGAAGAGTTGGCCTCATTTTCATCCTTAAAATTCAGGGCATTTATAACTGTATTAGATGTGTACAAAAACATTCAGCTCCATCTCTCCACATTGACCCACAAGAGAACAAGTCGCCTTGCTGGTGACTGTGCCCAGCCGCAGCAAAAGAAGCCGCAGAGTGTCTCCTGACTGTACTCAGTCAAGATGTTGGATGAATCCTGCCTAACAGCTCTGCGGGAAGCTCTCGCCTTCCATGACAGATCTAATGTTGGCACGAGTTCACAGCTCACTGGCTAATGGGGCCAACATGGTTCATGGGTATAAAGTTCACTGGGCACCCTAATTTATCATTTAAGCTCTTTTGTGCTCGCCCATGCACCTTGCGTCATGGTTTGGTCTTTTAACACTTCCTGAATGGCTAATGGTAGCCCACTCTTGTACCTAGGAGAAATATATTTTTCCATAAGCGAGAGGCACTAGCCACTTGTGTCATCCTGACAAGAGGCAAACACTTCTGATCATAAATTAAGTTATACACCTCCACTTTCAGGCCAAAATCAATTCTTTACAATGCCACATCTAAATGCTGCTATTTGGGTACTATTATAATGCAGAGCAGAGTGCATTACAAGAGTGCGTTAAAAAATCAGTGCACTTGTAAAGCCGCAACAGGACCCTCATCGCCGCGATGCCTTCCAATAGTCCATCCTGTGGTGTTATGCAAATTGGTGCTTGCATAAGAATGTCTTGACCAGCCTGTTGAACAATGAATGTCCTAGCTAGAGTACCATTTTGATCTATGTTGACAGTGGTGAAAACATGACCCTGTATTTTGTCTGTTCTTCAGATGATCACAGTTCTGTTGTGTAATGTCATGTTATAATATGTTATTTGTGTTTATTGTAAAGCGCACAAACCCATAAGCTCTGGTCCCTCGGATCAGTTACTGGGTGCAATGATGGAGATGTTACAAATTTAATAGCCAAGGATTTAGCTTTTCTCCTAAACATAGGCATGGAAGGTTGAAAATGTAGACGTAAAGGAAGTTTGGCTGCACAGACGGATCTTCACCAAGTTCGTTCCTTGCGAGGACCAGGAAGTAAAGAAGGAATTGTCCTTCTGGGCTTAAAGAGCTAGGAGCATGATACAAGCTCAATTTAGAAACTAGGAACGGTGCAGACAAGAATATAGAGATTTATGAATGATGGTTAGAGATTCTGGAGCCAGTAAATTGATGCAAGTTAGGGGAGATAGGTTGCCACTTCTTGAAGTCAGTGATCAGTCTGGCTGCTGTGCTTTGTATGAGCTGGAGATGATTTAAGGATTTCTTGTGCAAGATGAGAAAGATAATATTACCATAATCCAGCTCAGATTGCATGACAGCATTGATGATTTGGATATGGAACGAAGAATCAATAAAAAGCAGAATATGCAGAAAAGTTATTAAAAATACAGGAACTACTTACCGTAAGAGATCTTAAGGTTGAGGGCTAACTTCTCATCCAAGATAATTGTAAAGTTATAGACAGTTTTAACTGGATGGGGGCGAGGAACTAGCCAGTTAATGTCAGTCGAGCCAGGAGATAAGAGGTTGGAAAAACACAACTCAGATTTTGATGAGTTCAGTTTTGAAACATTTGTAGACATCCACCAACACAGGTTGAGGCAGGTGAACTCTGAAACCATTCTGAAGAGTTCTTTGACCATTTAGGAGCATTTGTTATTCTGTTGGTGCGTGTAATAGATGTTTTTCTGACTTCATGGCCTCTTTGTATTCCAGTTATTGGTTTTCAAATAAAACACGTGGATCCATGGAGTAGCTTTTCCTCCAGCTCCTTTCGACACATTAGGGGCCAGATGTAGGTAAGTAACATTTACCGAATCTTAATTACCGAAAATTACCGAATTTTACCGATTCGGTAATTAAGATTCGGTAAATGTGAGGGGTTGGTATGTAGGGAATCCAGATGTTCCCTTTTACCGAATCGGTAAAATTCGGTATTTACCGATTCGGTAAATACCGAATCGGTAAAGCCTATTGATTCCTATGGGCTTCAAAGCCCATAGAAATCAATAGTCTTTACCAATTCGGTATTTACCGAATCGGTAAATACCGAATTTCACAAGGGTGCAGGGGGTGTCACTTTGACACCCCCTGGCACCCCCTAAACAGGATTGGGTGCCATGTGGCAGGCATACAAGCCCTAGGGGCAGGTCTGCCTGTCATATGGCACAGGTGTGCATGCACACATGTGCATGCACACCAGAATCGGTATTTTACCATCAAATAGTATTTGATGGTAAAATACCGATTCTGTAATGCTTGTGGGACTCAGAAGAGTCCCACCTACATATCAATTTTACCGAATCGGAAAAAATACCGATTCGGTATTTTACAGAATCGGTAAATTTACCGATCGGTAAATTTACCGATTCTGTAAAATACAGGGCCCTACATCTCAAATTGCATTTACCGGTCGGTAACGGCCGAATTCGGCCGTTACCGACCGGTAAATGCCTACCATTTGGCCCCGAGTTGCTAGTTTCATAGAGCCACATGCATCAAAGTGAGGAGATGCGATTCCTAAATTCCAATTTTTAAGGAATCGCAATTTAGGAATCGCAATTCCTTATGCATGTAGGAATCGCAAAAGAATTGCGATTCCCAGACATTCCTTAATTGCGACTCACAAATTGCAATTCGCTATTAAGTAATGGCTTCCTATTAATTCCTATGGGCCTAGTGGCCCATAGGAATGAATGGGATTGCATGCGCAATTTGTGAGTACCAAATAGGTACTCGCAAATTGCGCATGCAATTTAAAGGGTGCAAGGGGGCAAAAAGGCCACCTGGATGGACCCCCAAAAAGGTAGCTATGCACTTGTGGTGTACACACATGCCCTAAGGGCATGTGTGTGCACCACAATGTACTTTGAAAAATGCATTTATTTGCATTTTTCAAAGGAATTGCAGATTACCATCAAATTGAAGTTGATGGTAATTTGCGATTTCAATTTGTGAAAATGAAATTTGCGAATGCAATATGTATCATGTTTAGGAAATCACAATTTGTGTTTTTCTCAATGCATTCACAGTTTAGGTAATCGCAAAAAATGGCACGTTTGCGACCAGTAAAATGCTTGATGCATGCGCCCCATAATACCTAGTTATTTAATGGACAAAAGATTTTCTTTATGTGTAAAAGTCCTAGCAGTTTTAATAGACCATGTGTATCGTAATGGAGCACCCTGATTGACCATTTCAGATAATGCAGCGTTAATGATTGAAAAATGATGATCTGGATTTTTATGGATGAAAACTATTTGTGCAGTTAAGAAACTAATTTTTAATACTTTCACAAAAATTTATCTGGTTTCATTTGTTATGGAGATTCAGGAGACAATTAATACACAACACTAATAATCAATTCACACAAACAAATTCGCATTTGCAAGAAAAGAAAAAGGGAAACAGAATCAGGGAGAACGATAAATCAGATAAATCAAAAAAATCTTTAAAAAAATATCACACATTTATTATAAATATATAGCGTTAAAAAGCACGCTCAGGTAAATGTTTGCTGGTATACAAAACAATACATTACAGAGGGACCAGACAGAATGGCAAACAACAAATATGTTACAATGAAGATACAACATATACAAAAATTATGTGTCCTCTGAATTTGATTAGCCACATATGCGTCAACGGCGTTTCCCGCTATTTAGTTGTGCGGTCCTCATGAGGACAAAATTGTTCACTGAGAGTCAAGCAATTTCTGCAATTACAAATACATTTATCAAAATTACTGGTTTGGACTCCCTTGAAAAAAAGAAGAAAAAAGAGAAGAAAAGCAGAGAAAAGAAGAAAATCATGTTGTTTTAGTTAAAAGATTTCAGCCAAACTCACCAGAGAAAAAAAGGGAGAAGAAAGGTTTCTATGCACCTCTAGTCAAAAAGGCTACCAACACCAAAAGTATATTAGTTTCAGAAAATTCACCTGTATTAAAATTACTGTGCGAGCGATCCCATTGATTTAGAAATGCTCTCAAGGAAAGTTCATATCCACAGTCTGCTGTAAACAGAAAAATCAGATAAACAGCCAATCTAAATTCATAGGGACATCTACAAAAGCCATGGGATGACCACTTACTTTAAAAATGGTAATCAATACCACAAAGCAGGGTATCAGCTTCAAAGCTTCGTGTTCGTCCAAAAATTGCAAACAGGGAATGAATATTCAATCTTCAGTCACCAATTTCATCCGGCAGTGAGCTTTAAAGAAGAAGGGGGGAAGAATTAGCTATGTCTGTATATAGCGCTTTATTCAATTGAAAAACCATTAAGGTCTCTCCAGAAACAAGCCACTATGTAGACATAAAAAGGTAAGTATATCCTCCACGTGTGTTAAATATAATTGACAAAAAATCTCAGTGACTAATGTGGGCACAGCCTCATAATATCATAGATAAACCAGAATATATATTGCCAGCATAGCCGTATTTTGCTGGCTTGGATGTCTGTGCAAAAACGCCTAAAACGTGTGAGACTAAAAGTTAGATCAATTTCAAGTCGGGCGCTATAAGCAATGTAGTTCAGCACATTGCATCCAACCGTTTGGTAGGAGATGTGCATACTGTGCATCAAAGGCACACACCAATATTGGAAGTAAATAACTATGGGCCGTCACAAAGTTACGAGAAAAGCTCCGTGTCCCACCATAACAATGAGCAAATCATGTCATATTCAGCAACGCCCATAAACCAATCAGTGACTTGTAGGCTATTGTGCCCAAAGCATAGTAATTAGTTAAAGAAGTTCTCCCCGGCATAACTTAACCGAAAGATCCTTGCTGCCTCTCGAACATAGCCTCATGATTAACAAAAAATCGAAGAAGGACTACACACTCACAAAGGACAGGTGCCATATTCGATAAGTCAAAAAGCACCTAATCGGGTTATTGATCCGGGCGCAAATTAAGTCCCGCCAAACCTGCGTCTATATTTCATACCAAAATCAAGAAAATTGTTTAGTAAACATAAATATAGAAAAGAGGTTATTAGAAAAGAAACTTTTTAGGGATTAGTATAAGGGAAAAAGTTATGTTTGAACAATGCAGTCCCAGTCACAATGTACATGGAGCCATGGACATATGCAAATATGTAACACATATTCATACAATGTTCCAAAGTCATAACAAATAAATGAACATATACTATAAATAATGTGTTATGCATCCAAAAAGACATCAAAAAATAATTCACAGTAATATTTCAAAAGTGTTGTCACAATAAACAATCTTCTTCACAATGGATGAGCAGATAACATCAATAGCAGATATCTACATTATATCTACCCATAGATTACAGAGTGACACTCCTCCATTGAGTTCAGACCGCAATTTATACTGTTACATCGGAGCATCCAACGGCATTCGGCTTTATTTAAAATACCTGTGATGCTACTGCCTCTAGCAGAGACATGCACTACCTCAATGACCTGCCAACGCATTTTGGATGGGGCATGTTTCAGTTCCAAATAATGGGCCACTAGGTGTGCATTCTCAGTTTGGCAACGAATGCGACTCTTATGTTGTGTCAGACGTGTCTTGATTTTTTGAGTTGTCTGTCCAACATAAATAAGGTCACATGGACACCAAATCGCGTATACAACATTTTTTGTGTTGCAGTTAGAGTAGTCTTTCAGTTCATGTACAATATTCCCATGTAAAAATTGTTTGGTATTCAGACTAGAATCACACATTTAGCAGCCGCCACATTTGTAGTGTCCTAGTAATTTACTCAGCCCCCAAAGTGTTGTAAGACTGGGGGTTTCAGGTTTAGGGAGAGCCGCCCTCACAAGATGGTCTCTGAGGTTTTTTCCTCTTTTATAAGAGAACAAAGGTTGTTCATGTGTGATGCCTGTTGCCAACACCAATGGCCAATGTTGTCTAATAATTGCTGAGACTTTGTTACTTCGTGTTCCAAATGTAGTCACACATGGAATCCGATTAGTTTGTTTTCTGTTTTTAGGGGTTAGTAAGAACTCGCGATGGTTATACCATGCTCTCTTCATGGATCTTTTGACTAGCTTCCGCAAATAACCGCATTTTGTAAGTTTTTCTGACAAAATTTTAGCCTCTATGAAATAATCTTCTTTAAATAATCAGTTTCTGCAAATACGCAAAAACTGCCCAAAGGGCAAACCATCCCGCAGTCCCCTGGGGTGGTTACTTGAATATTCCAAGAGTGTATTTCGGGCTGTTGGTTTTGTAAATAATTTTGTAGACAGTTTCCCATCAAAGGGGAAGATAGTAAGATCAAGGAAGTCAACATGGGACTTGCTGCAATTAGAGGAGAACTTCAAATCAGGGGAGCATCGATTAAGCCAGTCCAAAAACAAAGATAAATCTAACTCAGTCCCTGTCCAAATGAAAAAAATATCGTCAATGTACCGTCGCCAATGACGGATGTGGTCAAAATAAGGATTATTAGTGGAGTAATAAGCAATCCTTTTATCAAAATTATCAACAGAAAGTATGGCAAAATTAGGGGCATAAGAAGCCCCAATCGAAGTGCCCTTCACCTGTAAATAATAATATCTGTCAAATTCAAAGTAATTAAGGGTTCAAAGAAATAGTCAAAAGTTCAACAATAAAGTCAGTTGGGACTGGCACAGGTGGTGGTCGAGTATCCAGAATGGTACGAATAATTTCAATGCCTTCACGTTGCGGAATGTTGGTGTACAAGGATTCTAAATCCAAGCACACCAACAATTCCGGGGCTGGACAAAATTGCATCACTTCCAGCTGGGAGATGATATCTCCACTATCCCGCACATAGCTGCGGGTACTGGTGGCAAAGTCTTTAATAAATATGTTGATGTATTTACAAAGATGCTCTAGAACCGACCCACAGCCAGAGACTATGGGCTGGCCCGGAGGGTTGTTAAGGTCCTTATGCACTTTAGGAAGTGTATACAGGACAGGAGTCCTGGGAGATTTGCAATTAAGGTAAGCAAATTCCTTGTCACTTAGATAACCAGCCGTTTTAGCAATAGATTGCAACACTATACCCCCTCCCTTATCTGAAGGTTTTATAATTACTTCTTGGTTTTGTTTTAAGTTCTGCAGGGCCTTCTGCTCAATATAGGAGATGTTATAGGGGATATATTCAAAGTCTTTATGTAAAGCTGAGACTTCTTTTAAGACCAGAGACTCGAATGCCCCCCTTCTTCTTTAAAGCTCACAGCCGGGTGAAATTGATGACTGAAGATTGAATCTTCATTCCCTGTTTGCAATTTTTGCACAAACACGAAGCTTTGAAGCTGATACCCTGCTTCGTGGTATTGATTACCATTTTTTAAGTAAGTGGTCATCCCAATGTCTTTTGTAGATGTCCCTATGAGAGGTGAATAGAAACATTTTTTCTCCCTTTTTTTCTCTGGTGAGTTTGGCTAAAATCTTTTAACTAAAACAGCATGATTTTCTTCTTTTCTCTGCTTTTCTTCTCTTTTTTCTTCTTTTTTTCAAGGGAGTCCAAACCAGTAATTTTGATAAATGTATTTGTAATTGCAGAAATTGCTTGACTCTCAGTGAACAATTTTGTCCTGATGATGACCGCACAACTAAATAGCGTTTGAAACGCCGTCGACGCATATGTGGCTAATCAAATTCAGAGGACAAATAATTTTTGTATATGTTGTATCTTCATTGTAACATATTTGTTGTTTGCCATTCTGTCTGGTTCCTCTGTAATGTATTGGTTTGTATACAAGCAAACATTTACCTGAGCGTGCTTATTTAACTCTATATATTTATAATAAATTTGTGATATTTTTCTAAAGATTTTTTTGATTTATCTGATTTATGGTTCTCCCTGATTCTGTTTCCCTTTTTCCTTTCTTGCAAATGCGAATTTGTTTGTGTGAATTGATTATTAGTGTTGCTTATTAATTGTCTCCTGAACTGTTGTTAGGAATATATATATTGACTGCCCCTGGTTCAGGTTGGTGGGTGCCCCTGTAGTTTTTCATGATTTGAGCACAGTTGGTTGACTGTGAGGGCTTTTTGGCCTTGATATTTTGCCTAAGTAACGATGGCTAATATTGATGCCACTACTTATTCAGAGGAGTACATTTCAAGAATAAAGAATGGTCCGTCACTGCTGGGATCAGCGGTGACACAACCTGTTATTAATGAAGCCCAAGCATTGCTTGAAGAGCTGGAGCAATGTCGTAAAAAACATGTACGAACTACACTACATGCCCTGATGATGACGGAGTATTTAAAAAAAGACGTGATTCCGATGGGCTTACAGGTGCGGAATGTATCTGTAATATTTACTAATGACCCGAAGTTCAGAAATGGGTTTAGCCATATCGGTGTTACATGCTCACGTCATTGGCTAGTCCATGGCATCAATACTGCTATGGAACATAGCAAAAAAGAATTAGAAATCATTGCAGATTTAAAAAAACGTCTGTCAGAAGGAAATGTAGTTACTGATGCTAAGGCAGCACTTGAAAAAGTCATTAAAACCATCGATGAATTTGAGAAAATTGAACGTAATAAAAAAACCAACAAGATTCAGAAAGACATAACTAATTTCCACCAAACCCGGTTTCATCCTTATCTGGCTGATGAATTTTTTACTCAACCAAGGCAACAATATTCTGAGAATTACCCTACATGGGGACGGTTCAAGAGGAATAATGCAATCACATTTTCTGACTCTTCTGTGAATTCAGTGAACGAGTCTGACACTGACATTAATGCTCGCCCTGGTCCCTCAAATGGTAATTATGCGCCTTTTTTAGAACAACGCGGACAGGGAAGTGGGAAAGGGAAAACACGTGCCCCCCCACCCCAAGCTCCACCCCAACAGTGGAACTTCCAAGCAGGAGAGAGAGAGACACGTCGGAAGTTTTATCAGTGGGGACCCCCCCAATAGAAGATGTGGGTCCTAATACTTCTGAGATTATTCCTATTTTTAATTTATCCAACCATTTGTTGTCTTCAGCTGTGATTTCTCTTTTGACTGAGGGACTTAGCTTTGTACCAACTGAGAAAACATGTCTATTTGAGGTACAGATGGAACTACTACAATTTTTTTTGTAGGCGACGTCTGAAAGCTTTCTTTCAGAATAATACCATGTCTACAACTTTGAATTTCTCTGGATTGCGTCCTCCTTCTGTGTTTAATCCACCTACAAGTAGGATGCCCGTGGAACTATTGCCATTCGAGTCTCTGGTCTTCAAAGAAGTCTCAGCTTTACATAAAGACTTTGAATATATCCCCTATAACATCTCCCATATTGAGCGGAAGGCCCTGCAGAACTTAAAACAAAACAAAGAAGTAATTATAAAACCTGCAGATAAGGGAGGGGGTATAGTGTTGCAATCTATGGATAATTATAAAGCTGAGGTAAAACGCCAATTCAACAATGGCAATCATTATTTGACTTTGAGAACGAATCCGCTATCAGAAATTCAGGGACTTATTACCAATGTGACATCTATTGCTAAAACGGCTGGTTATCTAAGTGACAAGGAGTTGCTTACCTTAATTGCAAATCTCCCAGGACTCCTCTCCTGTATACACTTCCGAAAGTGCATAAGGACTTTAACAACCATCCGGGCCGGCCCATAGTCTCTGGCTGTGGGTCGGTCCTAGAGCCTCTTTGTAAATACATCAACATATTTATTAAAGACTTTGCCACGAGTACCCGCAGCTATGTGTGGGATAGTGGAGATATCATCTCCCAGCTGGAAGTGATGCAATTTTGTCCAGCCTCGGAATATTTGGTGTGCCTGGATTTATAATCCTTGTACACCAACATTCCGCAATGCGAAGGGATTGAAGTTATTTGGACCATTCTGGATACTCGACCAGCACCTGTGCCAGTCCCAACTGACTTTATTGTTGAACTTTTGACTATTTCTTTGACACGTAGTTACATTGAATTTGACGGACATTATTATTTACAGGTGAAGGGCACTTCGATGGGGGCTTCTTATGCCCCTAATTTTGCTATACTTTTGGTTGATAATTTTGAAAAAAGGTTTGTTAATGACTCCACTAATAATCCTTATTTTGACCACATCCGTCATTGGCGACGGTACATTGATGATATTTTTTTCATTTGGACAGGGACTGAGTTAGATTTATCTTTGTTTTTGGACTGGCTTAATCGATACTCCCCTGATTTGAAGATCTCCTCTAATTGCAGCAAGTCCCATGTTGACTTCCTGGATCTGACTATCTTCCCCTATGATGGGAAACTGTCTACAAAATTATTTACAAAACCAACAGCCCGAAATACACTCTTGGAATATTCAAGTAACCACCCCAGGGGACTGCGGGGTGGTTTGCCATTTGGGCAGGTTTTGCGTATTCACAGAAACTGTTTATTTAAAGAAAATTATTTCATAGAGGCTAAAATTTTGTCAGAAAAACTTAGAAAACGCGGTTATTCGCGGAAGCTAGTCAAAAGATCCATGAAGAGAGCATGGTATAACCATCGCGAGTTCTTACTAACTCCTACAAACAGGAAACAAACTAATCGGATTCCATGTGTGACTACATTTGAAACACGAAGTAACAAAGTCTCAGCAATTATTTAAAACATTGGCCATTGGTGTTGGCAACAGGCATCACACATGAACAACCTTTGTTCTCTTATAAAAGAGGAAAAAACCTCAGAGACCATCTTGTGAGGGCGGCTCTCCCTAAACCTGAAACCCCCAGTCTTACAACACTTTACGGGGCTGAGTAAATTACTAGGACACTACAAATGTGGCGGCTGCTAAATGTGTGATTCTAGTCTGAATACGAAACAATTTTTACATGGGAATATTGTACATGAACTGAAAGACTACTCTAACTGCAACACAAAAAATGTTGTATACGCGATTTGGTGTCCATGTGACCTTATTTATGTTGGACAGACAACTCAAACAATCAAGACACGTCTGACACAACATAAGAGTCGCATTCGTTGCCAAACTGAGAATGCACCCCTAGTGGCCCATTATTTGGAACTGAAACATGCCCCATCCGAAATGCGTTGGCAGGTCATTGAGGTAGTGCATGTCTCTGCTAGAGGCGGTAGCATCACAGGTATTTTAAATAAAGCTGAATGCATTGGATGCTCCGATGTAACAGTATAAATTGCGGTCTGAACTCAATGGAGGAGTGTCACTCTGTAATCTATGGGTAGATATATGTAGATATCTGCTATTGATGTTATCTGCTCATCCATTGTGAAGAAGATTGTTTATTGTGACAACACTATTGAAATATTACTGTGAATTATTTTTTTCATGTCTTTTTGGATGCATAACACATTATTTATAGTATATGTTCATTTATTTGTTATGACTTTAGAACATTGTATGAATGTGTGTTACATATTTGCATATGTCCATGGCTCCATGTACATTGTGACTGGGTCTGCCTTGTTCAAACATAACTTTTTCCCTTATACTAATCTCTAAAAAGTTTCTTTTCTAATAACCTCTTTTCTATATTTATGTTTACTAAACAATTTTCTTGATTTTGGTATGAAATATAGACCCAGGTTTGGCTGGACTTAATTTGCGCCCGGATCAATAACCCGATTAGGTGCTTTTTGACTCATCGAATATGGCACCTGTCCTTTGTGAGTCTGTAGTCCTTCGTCGATTTTTTGTTAATCGTGAGGGTATGTTCGAGTGGCAGCAAGGAGCTTCGATAAGGTTATGCCGGGGAGAACTTCTCTAACTAATTACTATGCTTTGGGCACGATAGCCTACAAGTCACTGATTGGTTTATGGGCGTTGATGAATACAACATGGTTTGCTCGTTGTTATGGGGGGACACAGAGTTTTTCTCGTAACTTTGTGACGGCCCATAGTTATTTACTTCTAATATTGGTATGTGCCTTTGATGCACAGTATGCACATCTGTTGCCAAACGGTTGGATGCAATGTGATAGACTACATTGCTTATAGTGCCCGACTTGAAATTGATCTAACTTTTAGTCACACACGTTTTAGGTGTTTTTGCACAGATATCCAAGCCAGCAAAATAGGGCCATGCTGGTAATATAAATCCTGGTTTATCTATGATATTATGAGGCTGTGCCCACACTAGTCACTGAGCTTTATTGTTAATTATATTTAACACACGTGGAGGATATACTTACCTTTTTATGTCTACATAGTGGCTTGTTTCTGGAGAGACCTTAATGGTTTTTCAATTGAATAAAGCGGTATATACAGACATAGCTAATTTTTCCCCCCTTCTTCTTTAAAGCTCACTGCCGGGCGAAGTTGATGACTGAAGATTGAATCTTCCTTCCCTGTTTGCAATTTTCGCACAAACAAGAAGCTTTGAAGCTGATACCCTGCTTCGTGGTATTGATTACCATTTTTGGAAGTAAGTGGTCATCCCAATGGCTTTTGTAGATGTCCCTATGAATTTAGATTGGCTGTTTATCTTATTTTTCTGTTTACAGCAGACTGTGGATATGAACTTTCCTTGAGAGCATTTCTAAATCAATGGGATCGCTCGCACAGTAATTTTAATACAGTTGAATTTTCTGAAATTAATATAATTTTGGTGTTGGTAGCCTTTTTCACTAGAAAGGTTAATAGAAACCTTTTTTCTTCCTTTTTTTTCTCTGGTGAGTTTGGCTGAAATCTTTTAACTAAAACAACATGATTTTCTTCTTTTCTCTTCTTTTTTCTTCTTTTTTTCAAGGGAGTCCAAACCAGTAATTTTGATAAATGTATTTGTAATTGCAGAAATTGCTTGAGGCTCAGTGAACAATTTTGTCCTGATGAGGACCGCACAACAAATAGCGGTTGAAACGCCGTTGACGCATATGTGGCTAATCAAATTCAGAGGACACATAATTTTTGTATATGTTGTATCTTCATTGTAACATATTTGTTGTTTGCCATTCTGTCTGGTCCCTCTGTAATGTATTGTTTTGTATACCAGCAAACATTTACCTGAGCGTGCTTTTTTAACGCTATATATTTATAATAAATTTGTGTTATTTTTTTAAAGATTTTTTGATTTATCTGATTTATCGTTCTCCCTGATTCTTTTTCCCTTTTTCCTTTATTGCAAATGCGAATTTGTTTGTGTGAATTGAATATTAGTGTTGTGTATTAATTGTCTCCTTAACTGTTGTTAGGAATATATATTGACTGTCCCTGGTTCAGGTTGGTGGGTGCCCCTGTTGTTGTTCATGATTTGTTATGGAGAGACACCGTAGTAATGCTCCATGTGGGAGTTGTACTCTGCCATGAGATTTAAAATGGACTAAACAAGTAGTTTGACCAGTTTAGGGTAAAGGGATTGGACGTGAGGTTAAAAGTCTCAGACGCACTTATAGGGTCCAGTAAGTTCCCTGGCTCATGTGGAGGAATATATTTCTGTAGGTGCTGACCTGATAATATTGGATTGGCAAGAAATAATTCTGCAGCTTCTGCGGGTGAATCTAACTTAAGATTAAGAACATCAAATAACAAAGCGGAATTATGGAATAGTAAGAACTGGCATAGAAAATTAGAAAGAACAAGCAATTCATGAGGTGTGTTGAGTGTTCTATAATGGAGGATAGTGAGAATGGACTAGTTTGTATAAGTGACATAGGCAATGAGAATGGCCACATTAATAGCAGTAAATTTGATATGCTTATTCAAGACATATTATTAGTTTAGGGTGAAATCTATTAATATATTACTACCTACTCCAACTGATGACTGTATGATGCCTGTGTGAATGAATCCTTTTGTCTAGTGTCACTTGAGCTGTGAAATTTGTAGTTACCGCACCAACAATTCCTACTCCGCTCAGGAATAAGTTTAGGGTTTAACCCCTTCGACACTCATGACGAGCTGGGCTCGTCATGGTGTAGCCTCCTCATACACTGATGACGAGCCCAGCTCGTCAAAAAACAATATAAAATAGCAATTCCCAGCACAGGAGGGGAATTGCCTTAGCAGCCATGGAGTTAAGTACAGGGTCATATTCTGGTTTCGTTATTTTCAATATATAGGGTATACACATTCAAGGGAGAACACTGTAGATAAGTAATTGGAGTATGTTGTGATTTTTTACCATTTTGGTGCCCCTCTGACGTGTTCTCTTTGCGCTCTAGTGTAAATTAGCTCTTAGCAAAGACTCTTTTTGCACGTTTGAGTGAGTGTGCACGTAGCACGTATACATGATACTGTTAAAACAAAGCCAAAATGCATCATAACCATTTCACTGGCTAAGTACATTTATGTCAAGTTCCCAACTCTTTCAGGTCTTTTGGAGCTTGACTTGAATAAGGTCTCAGTACAGATCTTGTAATGAGTAGCGCTCCCTTGGAGCAGTGGGTTCTTATCTTAACATCTTAATTGTTTTTTTATTAATCTCTCTTTCTACATCCTTTGTTAGTAGTTCTGACTATAGGCAACATGACAATTTCTACCAATGAGCAAGTCTCTCAATTTTGAGTGCCTTTGAATGCAATTAGCTTATATCCTCAGAGGTACCTGTTAAAATAAAGTACAAAGGTGACAACCCTCCCTCTTGCAGTACTGTGATTCCATCAACAAAGTTGACCTGGTTCATGAAGCTGCAGTTCACTAAAAATTGGCTTTTTCCATTTCCTCCTAGTAATCAATCTCTGCCTGGTAGTGTCCAATGTCGGTTCTGGCCCAAGGAGTATTACCCTGTTGAGTGGCAGGGCCAGCAAGCATCGAAGAGGTGCAACCTTCTCCATATGATTGTTGACAGTGTTAAAGGCAGCCTCTCCCAGGAGTCAGGAACTACTGCCTACTAAAGAAAGACGTATTCCTCATATACCCAGTGGGATATGCCTATTCTTCGAAGAAGTACCCAATCCCAACCCTCATCTAGTCTGTCTTGTCCAACGTGCAAGAATAAAACTTTTCATTCCAGTGTGTGGGTAGAAGAGAAGTGGTGGATTGTGACCAGGATAGTTTAAATGATGCACAATGGGTAGAATATAAAATAACAGAGATCTGTTAGAAGACACTACAATTTCAAGTGGACCATTGTCCAAAAATGTCTTACCTGTAAGAGATGGAGGCATGACTATGAACCATGCTAAAACATGCTATGTAGTTATGACAAGATACATGTTATACAATGGTGAGGATTATGCATGCCCCTTATTTCTGAAAAGATAAGTTATTGTGATATCAATTTTAAGGAAACCACACAATGTCCAACAATAGAAGCCATCTCTTTTCAAACCTCTACCAGTATTGATGAATTGGTTCATGTCACTCAACTCATATTCCAATGATGTTTTTGAGATCTTGATTTGTCAACATAATAGTTTTAGTGTTAGTTCTTATCTTTTACCATTTTAGTTTATTTGTATTTCTTCTTAGATAGGAACAACATGTATAGTGATTTTGCTATTATTCATATGCATATTTAAAATTATATAGTTGTCCATTGATGCTGATGCAATATTATTTGAGGGGGATATACTTATCAGTTCTAAAGAAGCTACTGCTTTGTTGCTGCCACAGGCCTCCAGTAAAACATTTAGTGACCTTGTATGTGCCAATTCATCTTTTGTGGTAGGTACAATTTGGGTCAAAAAGGTATTTAAACATTTACTGACCTTGCATGTGCCAGTTCAGCTTTAGTGGTATGTACCATTTGTGTCAAAATTGGATTTAAACATCTACTGACCTTGCATGTGTCAGTTCATCTTTACTGGTATGTACAATTTGTGTCAATATTTGATTTTTACAATGGTGTGTCATCCAGGGACCAAGTACTAAAGTGTATGCATTTTTCTGGAACTACCTCCAAGCTATAAAAAGAAGTGTATGGTCTACTGTTAGACTTGACATCTTTTTGCGTGTTTCCCCTGAGTTTTTGCTTACTGACCTCCTGGTTTTGACTCTGTTTTTGCTGGCGTAGCGTTTCTGCACACTTTTCGCACTGCTAATTAGCTGTAAAGTATGTTATGGATTGATGTTTTCATGATTGGATATTTGGTTTGCATGTCAGTCCCTAGTAAAGTGCACTGCGGGTGCCGGGGCTTGTGAATCAAATGCTACTCGTGGGCCTGCAGCAAGGATCGTGCCACCCACGCACGTGGACGGAAAAAGGTATCTCGGACCTGCCATCGCAGAGTTTGCGCGCAGTTGTGACTGCCATTTTGGCGCGGCCTGTGCCCACACTGGCCCATCATGGAATCTTCCCTTTTCTTACATGTCAGACGCCCCTAAGGTTGGACCAAGGTACCACTATGGGCAGGGTGCATTGTATGTGAAATGCAGGACATGCCCAAGTGTGTGTGTGGGAGGTCCTGATAGTGAATACAGCCAAATTCGCTCTTCACTATTGTAAGGTCATCCCTTCCCCCGTAGGATGGATCGGGTTGGCGGTAAGGAAATGAAGTTTAGTATTCCTGAACTCAGAATTTAAAGACGCAGCTTTTAGCGAGGGTTCCCTTTTCATTCTGAGTTCATAAAGGTCACTTTTTGAAAGTGGGTATTATTTTGCTTGGCCGTCCTGTGTGCCTCTGCTGGAATGTGGATTGCCTGTCTGGGTTTTGGATGACAGAAGGCTGGGGAGCAGGTGTGCCTCCAGATAGTCTTGGTAGGTCAGGAAGGGGCTGAATAGACCTGAGCTGCAATGGGGGAAGATGGGGGAGATTTCCTTCCACCTCAAAGAGCCTGGTCTGCCTCTGACAATGCCGTCTCCACCTCCTGCCAGGAAAACACACCAGAGTAAGCCAGCCTGGTTCTGGCCGGACACAGACACCCACTGCCTGAAAGATCAAAGGATTTTTGTGTACAAATACAGGGGGCAGACCCCTGAACTTTAGAACTCATCAGGAACAAGAAGACTGCCAAGAAGAAGAGCCAGAGAAGCTGCGAAAAGAAACATCTGCTTTGCTGGGCTGACCTGCAGTGGCTGCTTCTGTCTTGGGCAGTGAAAGGCCTACACTGGACTTTCTGCAACTAAATTTGTGAGTCTCTCCAAGGGCTTGAGAGAGACATTGCCCCCTGTTCACGAAGTCTCAGGAAACACAAAGACTTCAAGCTCTTCTGCCTGCAGCACTGGGAACTGTGTGTTTGTGCTGCAAACAGAGGAAAAGCAACTCAACGACTTCTACGACGCCGCTGTCGACTCTGTGTCCTGAAGACACCGCAGCGGGCATGCCTCAAAGCTGCACCGCAACCTTTGTCTCACCAACGACACCTGCTGACGCCGCCAACGAGCCACTGCATGCATCGCAATCTGTGGGCACCGCACTCCACACTGCCTTGCTTCACGCCGAAGCTTTGACACGGCAGAGAACACCGCCGCAACGCGACCCTGGTCTCACCGACGATGCCTGTTGATCCTTCTTCCTTTGTTTTTCAATCAACAGTGTCTCTCTTGGTATTTTTCTCACTTTACACAAGGTTGCGTTCAATGTTTCAGACTAATATCCCCTTACTGTAAACCTGGCTAAGCAGTCTGAGGCAGCCGCCTCAAAATCCTCCTCTCGAGTACAATTGCTCTTTAGCCTGAGGAGTTCGCCATAAGGTATACTCAACACTAGCTTTGGGGGTGGCTACTAGTCGCAAATAGTATGGAGTTTTCTGCAGTGGATTTTCGATAGAGAGCTGTCTCAATGTTATGTCCTTCAATGAACACCTTCAGGTCCAGGTAGTCCACTGCCACTGGACTAACTGTACCCGAGAAGTGTAAATTAACATCATTAGTGTTCAGAAGGTTAATGTAACCCAGAGCTGTATCCTCTGTGTCCTGCCACACAATGAAAAGGTCATCGATATATATCAATACCATTCTATTACCTTCCCTCCGGTGTTTCCATCCTGGTAGGTTCTGGGCACCTGCTCCTCCCACCAGCCAATGAACAAGTTCACATAACTGGGGGAAAAGCAGGTGCCCATCGCCGTACCAGTCAGGTGTCTATAATGTTGCTCCTCAAACAGAAAGATGTTGTTTGTCAGGCAAAATTCCCAAAATTCCACTAACATGAGGTTGTGTTGTGCATACCTCAGCTGTCTTTTGTTTAAGTAGAATTTAATGGCCTTCACCCCAGCTCCATGTTCTATACATGTGTAAAGACTTGTGATGTCTAATGCCATCAACAAATAGGTTGGGTCCCATTTTACGCTCTTGATTTTGTTTAAAAAATCTTTGGTATCTTTCACATAAGAATCTAACTGAATCACAAACGAAGACAAAAAATTATCAATAAACATTGAAACATGTTCAGTAAGTCCTTGCAATGAGGAAACGATAGGCCTACCAGGTGGATGCAAATTGTCTTTATGTAATTTGGGAATGTGGTAAAAAGTGGGGATCACCGGATTAGAGCTACGTAAAAACAGATGTTCTTCCGGACCCAACATACATTTGTTGTACCATTTACGAATTAGTTTGTCATAGGCTTGAATGCTTTGATGATACTTTTCACTTGTAGTTTTTTGGTAGCACCTCTCATCCGACATTTGCCGCATAGCTTCTTTACAGTACTGTTCTCTGGTTTGTACCACAACATTCCCTCCTTTGTCTGAAGGATTTATAATCACAGATTTGTCCTGCCCAAGATTTTCCAGTGCTTTTTTCTCAGCTTGCGATAGATTATTTTTAAATGCGGCAAGTGTAAAGCCTGCGCAAACAGCAAAAGGGTATTAACATACACCATACCCGACACAGGGAGAAAGAAGAAAATATCTAAATTTATAACGTGTGGTACGCCCTATGTAGTGTATTGCCTAGTGTGCCCATGCGGGCTTCGCTATATAGGCAGCACGAGCACGGTACATCAGCAAAAAATAAGAATACTGGAGCATCTAAGGGCAATTGATACGATCGATCAGGCATATCCGGTGGCGCGACATTTCGCGGAGAAGCATCGGAGTGATTGAAACAAATTACAATGTTTTGGCTTAGATCATGTTCCCCTAAATGTTAGAGGAGGTGATAAAATAAAGAAGTTACGTAGACTTGAATCACGTTACATAATAGATCACAAAATCACCAGGGTGAATGAATAGTGGCGAAGAGTTGGCAGTACACATAGGAACATGAATTTTGAACTCTGAAGTATGATTATATATAAGGAGAAGGGAACTTGTTTTCACCAGAAGGTCTCAGTCTTAATCTGAATGAAATGTTTTTCCTGTAAAGTGTTGAAAGTTAGAATAATCAATGATGGATTCTTAATAAGATGAACTTATGCCTCATGATTTTAGAACTATGAATTTGAAAATGTAAATTTTGAATTGTGGAGTATTAATCCTGGATTCCGACTCTGTATATCTAGGTAGAAATTTGAACTTTGGGATATGAAATATGTATGTTCATTCATAAATGAAAAAAGAAAAAAGAAAAAATAGTAAAGTAAAATGAAAAAAGAAATACGAAATTTGACTTAAGGTTGACTATAATGAGCAGAGGAAGGACATACGCCGATTCACGGCGAGATTTCAGTTACCTCAGGACAATGGTCGGGCCGATACACGGCAGACAATGTGCTATGGATGTAACACAATTAGTAAATTGATGATGCCAGGATTAATCTTGATTAACAAGTGAGAAATAGAGACGAATAAGTCCCTGGCAAAGTATGATAACGCATAATTAGAATGGCTGCATGGGACTTAAGTCTATAAAATATAAGGAATGTGCATATATGATGCAGAAGCATTTGGACACTTTAAAATGGCGTTGAATGAGCGCGACAGTCGTTTCTCTGTTTTAGTGAATGAGAAATGTTGAAAAACATGTCGGTTCCGCAATGTAATTGACATAGAAAAGGGCATTTCGCCGAAAAGCGTCTGCATCTGTTGTTGCTGGTCAATCTGTAATAAAGCTGTTCTGAAATACCCCTGAGAGTGCAGAATTCTCTTTTTTGACTTAAAGGAGTTTGAGCGATAATAAGTAGTGGTGTCCACTACTGCTTTTCCGCACCCGTTGAATAGTGCTCTGTCCATGGTGGAAACCGAAGCATGTATATATATACTAGCAGCCCGCCCCAGCGTTGCCTGGGGCAGATAGGGGCTAGGGGCAGCATTTGAGGCTTGCGTGCACTTCTGCCCCCGGCCCCCTCCCGCCACAGCCCGGCCCCCTCCCGTCCCGGCCCCCTCCCGCCCGTGTCCCGGAGAGCCTGATCGTTACCTGAGCCGCCGGTCCCGCTCCAGGCGCCCCGCTCGCACAGGCCGCCACTCACCAGGCACCCCACCCGCACAGGCTGCCACTCTCCAGGCGCCCCGCCCGCACAGGCCGCCACTTTTGAGGCGCCCTGCCCGCACAGGCCACCACTCTCCATGCGCCCCGCCCGCACAGGCCGCCACTTCGCCCAGCAGCAAGCAGGGCCGCTGCAGTCCTCCCAGCAGGTCGCGATCTTCGGTGCCATTTCCGGAAGTGTTGCCAGGGAGCGCAAACGCAAATGATGTCATCACGCAGACGTCGCGGCTGGCGCTATTTGCAAGGGACTACTTTATTTTTATTTCGAAATTTTTTAAACAACGTATATTTTTTATTTTAGCCTATGTCCTTCTGCTTGCCCTGAGGTTTTCAAAGATGTCTTGGGTGTTTTTATTGGTGGTGTACTTTGAGTTTACCTGGCTCAAAGGTTTGTGTTCTCTCTTTATAATAGTAGTATAGATAAAATCTACCAGTCACAGAATGCAAAGCAAAAACCTGGACTGGATCAGTTACTGTTGCATGAATAGGCTGTGTGGAGTGTTGAGCTTGCAATCTAATCGAGTAGTTGGAGGCTCCAGTAGGGCTTCCCCTACCAATGTTGGCACTTTCTGAGATTGAGCACACTGGAAAGTGTCAGCGGAGTGCATTGGGATGACGCACATTCAGGACAACATTGCATGCTCCCAATTTAAGTTACAGCCTATGGTAAGTCACCTATGTCGATAAGACTTCAAGAAAGCCAGATTTGTCAACAGGTGCGTGGAGGCACAGGAGTGGGTTCAAGTTGTGGAGCTGGAAAGGGAGGAGGAGAACATATAGCATCTGTAGAGAGCCATCCGGCCTCTATATCACACTGTTGCCACCTGTAGCACTCCTCTGGGCAGGCGCAGTCTGAGGATATAAATAAAGGAGTGTAAGGCTGCACAGGGTCTTTGCCGGCAGAGAATCTTTGTGTGCAAGTTGTTGTTGTTGTGTCACACACCGGAGGCCTGTGCAGCAGAGATGGGGAGTGAGCAAAGCCACCCTGCTACACTGTCAGCGAGGCCAGTACGGACCCATGCTGCCACGAGGACCGTCAGAGTGCGAGGCCCAACACTGCACCCAGCCTTGCCGTGCATGCTGGAGCCAGGCGCCCCAGATTCTCCGGCACTCCCAGCAGGCTTACCTGCAGCTCCTGGCACCGGTGAAGCTAGAGCTTCTGGCGCCCGGGGCTATCCCTCAGATTGCCGCCCCTGCCGATAGTGGGAGGGGGAGGGGGGAGGATTACAGAAAAAATGACTTATTTGCTCCGGAGCCCCCAATGAAGTCAACCATGTAGCTTGGCATTGTCGCGCCAAAAACCTCCAGCTTGTCATTGATATATAGAAGTTCATTTCACACAAGGCCTAGTGACAGAGAAATCGCACACTCCTTTTGTGTTCTGACATTCTTGACATGCTTTACATCATAACGTTATACATACTACATTATTCCATCCCATTATCAGGTATTTCTAACCTTATTCCCCATTACCACATTCAGTACCTTCCAGCCTGGGTTGTGACCCCCTAGCGATGTGCGTGCCTGTCCATTTCTGGTGCTTCCCAGCCATTTTAAGATCTTCTTATAGTTTCTCGTTGTTCAAATGGGTGTCATCTATAATATTTATATGTTTCCCTCCTCTTCATTGCTTGATTTTGCTCGCGCGGAAGTGTCACTCATAGTTGTTGGAGTCTGGCCCTAACGCTATATCCTCTCACTGGGACACCATGTTCGGGTCTCTGCTCTTTATGCAACAACTTATTGAATATAAGGAGTCGCAGTTGTGATTCCGTTGAATTGAGCCTACTGGACTACAGTAAAAAATGGCAATGATTGCTAAAAGGAAAGCTCAGGACTGGATCGGCACAGGCTCCTCTGATAAACCACAGACCTCTCAGGTTCTCCATTTCCAAGCTTGAGTAGCTCATCCCGTCCATATGTTTTCATTGCACTCAGGGGTTTCCAGTCCTGTTCATCCCATCATAAACCCAACACTACAAGTTCCAGAATGCAAAGGAAAGAAAAATGCACTGAGTGAGCGCCTCACGCTTGGATCTGGAAAACTCAGAGAGAAACCTAAATCTACAACAGTGCAAGGAATCGTTTTCCAGCAGCTGCCCTCCCAACCCCTTCACATACATACTACTCTGACAGGCATTATGGATCAAGACACTTAAAGAGCAGAAGACTTTAAATCAATGTTTTAAGTGACCTCGAAGCAGGCTAAACAGCCTGCAATTGGCACTCTGTTTGCAATTGAAATACAAAAAATATTAGTTCGAACAAAACTTAGGTTTTAAATATATAAAGAGGCCCAATGACTTCCTCTTGTCCAACTCTACATATCCCCCACTATTCCTTTTCAGTGCAAATAATATTCTAACATGTCCACGCTCAAATTACTTTCAATTTCATTACACCAAATCAACTAATAGTGTTTAAGTTCCAGAGTAGCATGCTACTCACCGAAAAGCGCTTTGACGCCTCTTCAGAGGAAGTAAGCACTATATAAATGCAATTACAATGCAATACGTGCCATTAAGCAAATTGAGAAAAGGCAAAATAGAAGAACTGGGCCATCAGTGACACGCGCCACCCCGAAAATAGTGCCACCTGGGGCGGACCGCTATGCCAGTGCTGTGGAGTGAGTTACACACATGAGCAGACAGACAGTGCAGAGTTTGCACTCCCATAGTCCATGGATGACTTTATCTCCCAAAGGAGGAGGGGGTCCAGCACCCCCTCAGATGATTCGCCTCTCCGCCTGCCTCAGGTGTGCCTTCAAGCTGCACTATGCCCTCATGCCACTAGGCGGGCTAGACCTGTAACATGTAACTCCTACAAATTCTTTGTACCCAGAGCTGGCCGTTGTGCCTCCAAAGAGAAATCTGGGTTTTTGGAAACCAGAAGGCCTTGCCTCCAGATCAAAGCAAATCTAATATTTTAAAAGACAGTATGTACAGGCAGAAACCTTGAAGTAGGTTCCCCCGATTGCTTCATATGTGTTTCCACTGAAGGACTTCTGTTTCCGATGGTACACAATGTGCGCTTCATAACATGCACCCCACAAATCGAGCGAGCGTGAAACATCTAATCTACAGACTCAAATTCTGTGTGATGAGCCAAGTATACTATGTGCGTTATTAGCCTCTACTGCATACTTAGTAATGCTCCCAGACATTCCTGAACGGATATTGCACGCTACATAAATACAAAACACAGCATAGCATGGCTACAATCAATGCGTTTATTTTATGGTAAATAAACTCACTCAGTATCAACCGTGCCTCGTAGCGTTAAATACACATTCCGCCCTCTGCCGCCGTGACCTCCCTGACATCATGAAGCCGGCCTCGAGGTATTCTGAAGGAAAAAATAATGCGCTGGCTCCAATGTGCTTAAAACACGCATTTGACGAGTTTCTTTTGGTTCTTCTTTACAACAAGTTCAGGCGCTGCAAATATGCCTGCACTCTCCAGACTCGAGAGCGCCTGGTGATGGCGCACGTCACTGCAGCGCTTTCAGCGCAGGGGCTGGTCAAAAATGATTCCCAGAGCGATCATTGGTAGCACTTTCGCGCGCTACCAATGATGGCTCTGGGACCCACATACGCGGCGCTCCCGCCCTCGCAGGACTGATGGCCCACGGCGGCGGCCTTTATAATTTATTTGCGGACACCCGCCGCCCCGAAAATAGTGCCACCTGGGGCGGTCCGCCCCCCTCGCCCCCCCCCCCCCCCCAATTACGCCGTTGGCTCCTGGGGCCCACGCTGTTATGTCTGCCTAGTCTGGTGGCTGCAAGTCCCCTCGTCTGCAGCGGTAGGTGCCACCCCACCAAGTCTGACTGCAGTCTCGCTCCAGCCCTCCCCAGCACACTTGTCTGCAGCCGGCTGCCACCTCTTCAATTCACCCCACAGCCCAAGATCAGCCAAGGCGGGGCCCCATGCGTGTCCCTCTCCTGCTCGGCTGGAGGTCTGCAGCGTGCTGCGAGGCCAGGAAAGCAAATCCCTGACGCGGGTCTCAGTGGTTTCCCGCAGAATGCGGCCAGGACTGATGTTGGTTCAGGTAAGTGCACGCAAATGATGTCATCACGCAGACGTCGCGGCCGGCGCTACTTGCAAGGAACTACTTTATTTTTATTTCAAATTTTTTTAAACAACGTATATTGTTTATTTTTAATAGCCTATGTCCTTCTGCTTGCCCTGAGGTTTTCAAAAATGTCTTGGGTGTTTTGATTGGTGGTGTACTTTTCGAGTTTACCTGGCTCAAAGGTTTGTGTTCTCTCTTTATAATAGTAGTATAGATATATATATATATATATATATATATATATATATATATATATATATATATATATATATATATATATATATATATATATATATATATATATATATATATATATATCTATACTACTATTATAAAGAGAGAACTGTGTCCTTTGAGCCAGGTAAACTCAAAAAGTACACCACCAATTGCAACACCCAATACAGCGTTGGAAAGGGGAGGTCCAGGAGATGGACATAGGCTGTATAAAAATAAAAATAAAACGTAACTAAAAAAATTTACCATAAAAAAAAGTAGTCCCTTGAAAGTAGCACCGGCCGCGAGGTGGGTCATGACATCAGGAGCGAGGGGAGGAGCGGCGTACGCTGACGTCCGAGCATTGAGTGCAAAGAGCGGAGACTGGAGGACTGGTGAGACGTGATTGGAGCAACCGACGCTGACGTCCCAGCATTGATTGCAAAGAGCGGAGACTGGAGGACTGGTGAGACCTGATTGGAGCAACCGAGAGGCGAAGAAAGGGGGACCCGGTAAACGAGAGCCATGTGGCGAGTAGCAGAGAAGGTCAGGAAAGGGGTCATTCACTTGTGTGATAGTCACAAGGCAACAGCGCTAGGAAGGGGGCGGAGTGACGTGATGCTGAGCCGGCCAGGGAACAGGTATTGAGGTACAAAGACCGAGCGCACGGGAAGGGGTGCTGTGACAAGGTGTAGTAGATGCAGCGTGGGAAGGGAACAGGTGACAAGGTGTAGTAGATGCCGCGTGGGAAGGGAACAGGTATGATGTATACAGCCAGCTGGAGCGCAAGGGATATGGCAGAAGGCTTGAGAGGGCTGGTATGCGTAGAGAGAACAAATAGCGGCTTTTGCAGTACGATCATCCTTCAGCACAGTCAGAAAGTCAGTGAGCAAACTAACAAGAGTGGATATGATCAGATGTGTCTACAGAAGTCGAAAGAATGCTGCCCTAGCATCTAAAAAGGTGACCAGGAGGTGGAAGAGTGGGATCTTATGCAAACCCAAAACATGGTCTGAAAGAAAAGGTTTAAATACACCCAGAGCCTAACCGATCCCTTTTTCTACGTGCAGGCGGGGGCTCTAAAGCCTAATTGCTCCCGGACAACGTCGGGACGGGCTGCTAGTATATATATATATATATATATATATATATATATATATATATATATATATTCGTCAAAGAGCACGCTGATGCAGAACATAATATCTCTTTGTTTCCAATGAAATTATACAAAGAAAAAGGTGTGCTCATGAATAAGAGAAGCAGGCAATTTACACACATTAGCAAAAAATAAGGTAAACTGTTTATGATAAATGTCATCACCATTAGGACGTCTCCTTTGGACCACCTATGCTGATATTTCAGGTTTCAGGATCAATATTTAGAGCAGAAGTTGTTAACCTGTGGTCCGGGGGAACCCTGGGGGGCAGCAATACTTACTCAGGGGGGTCTGTAAGTGGTTAGAAAATGTAGTTACGTGTTTGCAAATAAAGAAGCAAAATGTAAAACTTAAATATTTTAAATATGAAGCAGTTTGCAATTAGAGATTAAAAATTAGGTTGGTGTCTTCAGAATGATTTGTGGGAGCAGTGCAAATGAATCAAAAAGGAATATAGTATGAAAGATGCGGGGCATCAGTTGGATATTAACAATCCCTATCCTTCCCATAGAAATGAACATTTATATTTTTTATATTTTTGTGAATAAAATATTTAATCATTTGTGCATTTGTTTGATGATTGATTTGTTTCTGTATTTTTGTGTATTGAGGGTCAAACATCCAAATTGCTTAAGCCATGACCTCTGGCTTCCAGTAATGGCTCACTGGGGGTCCACAGATTCTAATAATGATTCAGTGGGGGTCCACACAAGTCAAAATGTTAAAAACTACTTGTTTAGAGTAATTCATCTATATTAGATGTTAGGTCACTATCTCCTTTCCATTCAAAGAAATACACTTTCCCCTGACATATTTTGTCATCTTATTTTAGGGTCCTCGACTCGAAAGAGCACATGTTCTATGTCTTCCTTGTTTCAGCTTCTCCCATTTCTCTTTCTAAAGACCGGTCCGCGGTATTAGAAGCTAATGGACGTTCTGCCAAAGAACAGTCCTATCAGCTCTTAGTATCTCATTTCCAGCTTAAGTCTTAAAACACTCCTGTAATACCAAAGGACATTGGGTTGCGGCTCTTTAGCTTGAGTTAAAGAAAGTCTTCATCAGGAGATAGTGGACCTGAGCAGGAACTCTCTTTCCCATAGACTCCATTCAGCAGTGTAGGGTCTGGCTTCACAGTCAAGGATCCATCTGAGAAGAAGAGCTGGGGAAGAACCAGGAGAAAGAGATTCTGCACTTTCAGTGACAGGGTTTAAGACTTTCTTTCAAAGTATGGACTCTTACCTCATTGTGACCAGAAGGTCCATATGTCCCCAATTTGCAGCCCGCCGTTGGTATGATTTTACCTAATTCCATTTGATGCAAACAGCTTGAAGATATCACGTAAGGTCAATGCTCGAAGATGGTGTTATGTCTCTAGTTTAGAGAGGACATGTCCAGGGCCAATGAATGATGATTACCCACCCCTTCAACTGCCATGTTTGAGACTGGGCTGGTCCACAAGATGTCACAGTACTAAAAAATTAGGAAGCAGCGCCTGCCAACATAAGTCTCAGCCGATTACCTTCTAGTGGTGTAGTGTCCATTTGTGATCTGCATTATCACTGCATCCCGCTGCAAAATAATCCATGGAACGCCATGACTGGATTAAGCTCATTTTCTAAAACTTTAAAAATTAAGAATATGCAAAAAAAAAAGGCATTGTTTTGTAATAATTCTCTCCTTTAGTCCCACCCCCTATATTGCATTAAACAACACAAATAGAATAGCTATTGGAAAAAATGGTTATTTCAGAAATTATCTCCTCATGTCGCCGTTGCAACAGAAGGCTATGTTTATAGTTTTTAATGTTCAGTGTGCTCTTTATTCTTCTGGAGCGCATATGCAAATTTCATGCAAAGTGGAATTTAAAGGCTATCAAGGAGGCATTCTGGGTTGATCGTGCTGTTTGAAAATCAATAAATAATTTAACACTCTTTGTTGACTTTTTTTCAAAAGTTTGAGCTACTTTTTTGATTGTGTGTTTGTTGAATTCAGTTCAGATGTTTTTTGTCAGGCTCTGTGTCACTGTGGTATCCCTTCACACCATCAAACCACTTTGCACAGTAATAGTGTGCCGCGTCTGTGATCTTGGCATCTTTTACAAGAAGCTGGTACACGGTGCCAGCACTATTTACGGTGGCAGTGAAGTGGTCAGATGACATCCTAGGGCCATACCTAGGGGCGCTATAGGTGTGATGGTGATACAGAATGAGTTGTGGGACCTCTCCTGAGACCTGCCTGTAGAATGAGACAGCATGGTTCTCTTTCACTCCAACCTCACAGCTAAGAGTGGCACTTTGTCCAAGGCTGACCTGGGCAGCAGGGGGCATCACAGGTTTCTGAGCCTGGGCATCTGAAAAGAGAGAGACAGAATTACAACATTCTATGAATACTTGCAACGTATACTAGCATACTTATACATATAGAAATAAAGCATGGAAGCATACATCAGACCTCGCCATACTCACATGAAGCCCAGGACAGGGCATAGAATGCCAGGGTCTGCAGCAGCCTCATCCTTTCAGCAATGCTGGCGCCTTTCAGAGCTTTGCACCAAGGTTTGCACAAAAAAGGCAACTTCACGCAGGTTTAATATGTGCCATCAGTGCCCCCGGGGGCCCGGGTCAGATATGCAAATATGAAATGCACTCATCCATCATGCATCATGGACCGAAAGAGGAACACTTTTGCAGAGTATGAAATAACTGTAACAAAGATATTGACTTCGATCACTTATGTTCTTTAAGGATTTGCTGCATTCGACAGCACAGGCTGATGACATTTGTTTCAAACAACCTGCTTTTTCTTCAGGGCTGTTCCTTGAGAATAGGAACACACAGTTAGATGGTTTGTTTGTATCTTTATTTCTGTTGTATATCAACACACATCGTTCAGATTTCGCGTTCAAATGCTAAGCAAGTTGTTGCTATTTCCAATGAGTGAATACAACTTTGTTAACAAAAATACTTTTGTTACATTTGCATTTTTGTCAAAGAATGTGAATATTGTCAAGATTGAGGATGCCTGTAAACAGACTAATGACGCTCCGGTTGAAAGGTATTTTGGATGCATTCGTTAAACTACAAAGTTACAGAGCCCTCTTCTTTAATGCTCGTATTCACTTATATAGATGGCATACAAAGTGCACTCTCCCCCCCCAATGCATGCTTAAAGAGAGGCCCCCCTTCAACAATTAAACTCGGGAGTCTTGCTTGATTTTCTGCAGTGTGCATGTTTATTAAAATTAAGTTCACAGGTCAATTACTTCATTGACCCCCATTTCTTTATTTTTACATCACAGCATTGAAAAACTCACTCTTATATACATATACACTCTTTTACCGCCCATTCTCCAATGGGCATTTGGTTTAACTTCGGGTTGCGCCAGCAGGCCACAACCCAGATAGCCTGCTCTCTTTACGTTAACCCCCTTCCGGTCAACAGAGCCGCAGGTGAATAATGTGCCACCACTTGGGCAACCAGCGGCTTCCGGGGTATGGCTGGAGAAGCCAAGGCCACCAGCAGGTCAGCCCCAACTCTCCCGCCAGCCCGGAGTCCATGATGATTTAGAAAAACCGGTTCAGAGGTAAAATTGTCACTGGACAAGAAGTTCCCGTGGTATTCTTGTCCGGAACCCCGCTACTGCCCTGCCTGAAGTCCTAATTTTAGGGATGGGTGGGTGGGTGCCTTCTTCATGCGACGTCCGACTCCTGGGCGGTCAGCGAACAAAAGAGGGAGCCCCTAAGATGGACGCAGGCTTTTAAGCCTCGCGCCCTGTGACTACTTCCGGGGGAGTCAATAAGCCCTGATTCCATTGGTCCTCGCCTGACTTTCACTTCCGGGTCGGCTGACCCGGAAGTGAACCTCCGCTGGGTCGGCCCTTTGGCTGCCACTAACGACGCCACTCCCCGAAGGGGGGTGGCGCCTTGCATAGATGGCATACAAAGTGCACTCTCCCCCCCCCCCAATGCATGCCTTAAAGAGAGGCCCCCCTTCAACAATTAAACTCTGGAGTCTTTCTTGATTTTCTGCAGTGTGCTTGTTTATTAAAATTGAGTTCACAGGTCAATTACTTCATTGACCCCCATTTCTTTATTTATAGTCCAAATTATTTTTACATCACAGCATTAAAAAACTCACTCTTATATACATATACACTCTTTTACCGCCCATTCTCCAATGGGCATTTGGTTTAACTTCTGGTTGCGCCAGCAGGCCACAACCCAGATAGCCTGCTCTCTTTACGTTAACCCCCTTCCGGTCAACAGAGCCGCAGGTGAATAATGTGCCACCACTTGGGCAACCAGCGGCTTCCGGGGTAGGGCTGGAGAAGCCAAGGCCACCAGCAGGTCAGCCCCAACTCTCCCGCCAGCCCGGAGTCCATGATGATTTAGAAAAGCCTGTTCAGAGGTAAAATTGTCACTGGACAAGAAGTTCCCGTGGTATTCTTGTCCGGAACCCCGCCACAGGGCGAGGCGCTTACTGGCGGACTCGATCTCCCCCCCCGCGCTCGAGAGCTTCGGAGATGGCTCCTAAGACTGTTTCTATAAATATCTCAGTGCCCGCCTCTGAAAGGTGCACTCCATCCTCCGCATATAAATCCGGCCTGGACGTTTGTATCAACTTGTGACGGATAGTTCTAATGCTGGATTTCCGCAGGATTTCTGCCACTGACTGATTTAACCTCTTTATTGACTTATTCACCGCTTTCATGGGTGCGCCCCGCGACTATACCAACCTCGGGATGACTTCGGACCATAATAATATAGCCTCAGGCAAAATATTTTTGACAGCTGCTAGGGTAGAAAACAAGAACTCCTTCACTCCTCTCCTTCCGGCCGGAATCATATCGTTGCCTCCACAGTGCAACACGAATACATCTGGATAAGGCATGCCCCTGGCCAAAGCCGCCTTTAAATCCTTCGGGACGTCAGCTAGGAGCTGCCCGCCTATCCCCACCCAATGATGATCACATCCTTGCACCATGTGCACCCTTTTCTCAAGCGTTTCATTGAAGATCACCCCCGCCCTGCGAATGAAGGAGTGGCCGCACCAACATATTTGGATTCTCTTAGGGGAGGTACCTATAGTAAACATTAAGAAGCACGGTAAGAACGGTCTTTTAGGCAGAAGGGGCGGAAAAGTAATGGTAAAGACTATTAAACTAATTGCAGACGGACATAACGTTCGTAACATGCGGATTTCCAACGACCCAATCTCTTAATCGCCTGTTCGGGCAGCCCCAGGCCAGCAGCTGTTGTTGCTGCACCAATCCGAAAAGAATGGGATGTAAAGTCGGTCGGGTCAACCCTATCTTAGCCAAGGTCATTTTTACCACCCTTGTAAACTGGAACCTGGTGAGGGGCAAACCATTCCTGTGAACAAGCACTCTATCATCAGCCCCTTGAGGCCTGGCTTGCATGAACTCTCTCATCAGGGTAACCGGACAGAAAAGCTCCCCCTCTACCCTACCCAATTGTAACCAAGTCCCTTTTCCTAATGGGTCCGTTTTTGACCTTCGAACTCTGAGTCTCAGGACATCTATTGACTCTATTATGTCTGCACACTTTAGGCCTCCCTCCCTATCTGTTTTAGATGCCGGGAGTAATTCAGAGATTCGTAGAGCTCCACAAAAGGCTAAAACGTAGGCCACCCTAAATAATTGGGTCTCGTATGAGGAAAAACAGACGAGCGGCAACGCCTCCAAGATTTTTACCAACTTCCCTACATCTATAGGCCTTCTGGAGTCCTTTGCCCCAGGCGTCAAGCGCTCCCAACCCTTCACCGCTCTTCTTACCCTCTGGTCCTTCGTTGGGTCTGTAACTCCCTGCAACCCCGCATAGAATGCCAATGCTGATAATTGCCTCTTCATATATGCTACTGATTTCCCCATCTCTTTCTGCTGTACTATGAATCCTAACACGCTCTGAGGCACAAAAGCATCCACTAGGCCCGCTCCCCTTAAGTATGTCTTATAACATTCCCAAGACTTTTGATACATACACTTAGTCTTGGGGGCCAAGGATTCTGCTATCAACTCGGAGGCAGTGGGGCACCAAACTTCCATAGCTCCGCTGGGAAAGCTGTCATTGTCTCCTCTGCTTGCGGCCAAAGTGCACGGAATTCTGTCAACTTAAAACGAGATAACGCATCAGCCGCTTTGTTCTCAACACCAGGAACATGCCTAGCAGTGAAATGGACATTGTGGCTCAGGCATTGCAGTATTAACTCTTTTAAAAGACGGAGCACCCATGTGCAGGTTGCTCTCTGGTTATTGATCACCATCACTACTGACTGACCAAAATACAATGTGCCTGTTTGAGAGCATATCCCCCCACAAGTGCAACTCCACCACTATGGGGAACAACTCTAGGAAAGAAACGTTACGGGTCAGGCCTCGTTCTACCCATTCATCCGGCCAGTGCTGCATGCACCACTTAGGGCCCAAAATCGCCCCAAAACCAATACTTCCTGCAGCATCAGTGAACAGCTCAAGGTCGGCATTTGAGGTGCTGGCAGACCGCCACAACACCGTGCCATTGAATTCCTGCAAGAAACACTTCCAAATCAATAAGTCCTTTCTCACGTCAGCTGATAACCTCATTCTGTGGTGCTTTGCACGCAGCCCAGACATTGCCCTCGCTATACTCCTGGAGAAAGCCCTGCCCATTGGTATGACCCGCAAGGCAAAGTTCAGTTGGCCCAAAAGGACTTGTAACTGGTGTAGAGTTACTTTCTTTGCTCCTAGGCAGCTATCAATTGCGGCATTGAAGGCATCTACTTTTGTCTTAGGCAACCTGCACACACCTGTTCTGGTATCGATTTCAATGCCCAAAAACGTCAGACATGTAGTTGGGCCTTCTGTTTTTTCCGCCACCATTGGCACCCCCAGAGCTTCAGCCAGGTGCTGGAAGCCCAGCAGGGCCTTCCTGCATGACTGGGAACACTTAGGGCCCATGAATAGAAAATCATCCAAGTAGTGTACCACTTCATGGGATTTGTCTGAGGTCAGGAATTGCTCCACCGCCCATTCTAAGAACCTGGCGAAAGTCTCGAAAACTGCACAAGCAATAGAACATCCCATGGGCATGCACAAGTCTATGAAGTAGTTATCATCAAAGGTGAAACCCAACAACCTGGTGTCTTCTGGGCGAACAGGAAGTAACCTAAACGCTGACTCAATATCGGCTTTGGCCATTAAGGCTCCCTCACCCAACGCCTGCAATTTTTCAATGGCTGTGTCGAACGTTGTATAGCGCACCGTACACAGTTCTGGGTCTAATTTATCATTGACAGAGAAGCCAGGGGGACTTGATAGATTATGTATCAGGCGGAATTTACCCACTTCTTTTTTAGGAACTAATCCTGGCGGCGAGCAGACCAGATCGGGGTTAGGTAGATTTTTGAAAGGACCCACGACCCTCCCCAAGGAGACTTCTTTCATGATCTTGCTTCGCGCTGCCTCCATGTTCTGGAGCACTGAGCTTTGATTGCGAGGCGGGACATTAGTGGGGGAGGCTGAAGACGGGATACGGAAACCAAATGTAAAGCCGTGAAGCAGGAATTGAGCCTCCTCAAGTTTGTCATACTTACTAAGGAGGTGTGTCAGGACATGACGTTTAATGGGAGTTGGGAGCCTTGTCGGATGTTTTTGGTGGCTTTCCTTTTGGGGTGGTATGGGTGGACTGTTCTTTGGGATTTCCAGTTTGCTTAAAACATCTGATTTCTGGATGGGACGTTCCTCCGCAGTATGAACAGCAGTGTTTGAACCTGCATGAGGACCCCCTAGTACACTCCTTTCTGTTAAACTGCCAGCAGGCCTGTTTTTTATCACCAACTCCTTTGTCACTCCGAAAGGACTGACTCTGAGCGGGGGAACTAGTCTTAGACGTTGAGGGCGAAGAATAAAACACTGTGTGCCATAGATTGATCTCCCGTTGGTCCCATGATATGCCTGGGTGGACTGCTTTCATTTGTCTAAACATTTTATCATATTTTAACCACCCCAGGCCTGGAAACTCAGCTGCAGCACCATGTATCAGGGATATGTAACTCATCATTTGAGGACCCAACACGGGATATTTTTCCAGTATAACTGCAGCATAAATGGCAAATCCCGTGATCCAATTCTTCATGGACCACTCTACCCACGACTTCTTTTGATTATATTCGCCCTCTTTCCCACCTCTGGACTTCCCTGACGCCACCCCTGCATTAATGAGGTCGAACACATCTACATATTCACCTCTGAGTATCTTTTCTTTTATATCTGCTGGAACGTGCCAGGTGATCCCCGTAGATGGCGATAGGGTCATTGAGGATGAACCAAACATTAACGGGCTGAATGCCAACATTGGGTGACCTGTCGGTTGTCCCCCGACCCCCCCTTGTATCTGGCTATTAGGAGACACAGACAAATCAACAGCGGTGTTAGCCATTGGGGTCTGTGGTGGACACCCCAAATTTGAGTAAGCATTCATCATCACGGGCCCCCCACTTGTCGGGTATGACATGGTGGGGATCATCTGGCTTATGGGGCCATTACCAATTGCTTGCCCATGAGAACCATATAATTGCATCCCTGGTAACTGTGCGACCCCTCCGGGTTGTACCCACACTTGCGACACTCCGCTACCTGGTTGCGCCACTACTGGCGGTAACGTACCCTGTGAACAGGGCACCCCCACATGAGTGACAGGGTTCCCTCCTATTAGTGTAGACTTAGCAGTAACATGCTGTCCCTCCACGCCGTCCTTGTCCTTATCTGCGACTGAATTCAAATCAATTGTCTCTAGCACCTCCTCCTCACCTGGTGATGCTGGTTGGGGCTCTGCCGCCCTGGGCCGCTTGCCTTTTGTCGCATCTTTAAACCTTTCTGGCGTACGCCTCGCTCTCTTGCCTCTCCCTCTTTCTTCCTGAGAGTTCGCGTCTGCTCTAGCCCCCTCACGCATGTTCTTTATCACCCAATCCACGCCTTTTTCTTTCGTGAACTCCAGCAACTCCGTAAAGGCGAGGTACTCGTCATTTTTGGCTGAGGGCTCTTTGCCCTTCCGTGCCCTTTTTGGCGGCATCCTGCACTTAAAGAAAACAATCGTTAAAATCTTTAACTGACATTACATGCATTTGGATAGACCGTGCTCTCCTTTGCCCAGACCCCATTCTCCCAGGCATAAGCCACCGTGGCTTGAGCTTGCTCCCAAATGAATCCGGTTGTGCCTCATGCGCATGCGCTTTCCCCCCTGGTATGATGACAAAAGGAAAGCTGACTGCTTGTTTACTGCCCTTCTCTCCATAGCCCCCATATGGTAAATGCAATCCTTCTTATAGAGTCCTTCACCCAGCTTTACAATAGATAAAATTGGGTTTGTGCCTGATATTTGATAACAGCCCTTGTATAAACGTAATGCCGTTATCCTCTACGTAAAGCCCCCATGTATTAATTAAATAATATTATTAAAGCATGACCTTCTCCTACAGGATGTCCCAAATACCTCATCAAGGAGCCTCAACCCTTAAGCCCATAAATATCTTGCTGGCCTCCTGCGATCGCCATCCCTGAACTTCTTTGAAGATGGAGGGGGGGGAATGCATCCCATCCACTTCGTGCAGAAAAACGCTTTACCCAGTGACTTCCGCTGTCCGCCTGATACTGATTACGAAAGAGGGTATTTGCGGAGTCCTCATTGTACTTTTTAAAATTACCGCGCTGGCCCCCAGATCACAGCGCTCAGTTATCGTTCACTCAATTTTAAAAATCACATAGTTCAGTAGGGAGCTAAGAGCGCTAAGGGATCCTAGTCACTCCGCGTCTGCCACACACCCGTTCCGCTGCCTTCCCGAGTGCGCGCGACTCGCGATGCTTGCAACCCTTTCCCTCTTCCAATTTCAACGCGCCCCCGGAGCGGTACGCTTCCCCGCCTCCGCTCGCTCTCTCAGCTCGAATTACACGCACGCTTCAAAGTATGCGTACATATACTTCGAACAACCACGCAACACACTGCACGGCCCGCTAACCTGGATCACGAGTCGGATTGACCCTCGCTGCTCACTTCACGCGACGGTCCCGCGATGCCTTCTTCACACGACGTCCGACTCCTGGGCGGTCAGCGAACAAAAGAGGGAGCCCCTAAGATGACCGCAGGCTTTTAAGCCTCGCGCCCTGTGACTACTTCCGGGGGAGTCAATAAGCCCTGATTCCATTGGTCCTCGCCTGACTTTCACTTCCGGGTCGGCTGACCCGGAAGTGAACCTCCGCTGGGTCGGCACTTTGGCTGCCACTAACGACGCCACTCCCCGAAGGGGGGTGGCGCCTTGCATTTTAAACCAACAAACTCTTTGGAGAACCAACATAATCTCGCCACCTGGCAAGGATGCTGGAATAACCCAAGAGGTTTATGGGTAATGAAGAAACTCGACTAAACTCCTTGATCAGCTTTCCTTCTGCCTAATATGACTGAAGAGGACATTTTAGAGAGTGGACATTCCAGCTTACAAAATGGTGGATGATAATTAGCAAGTGGAGCACACCATTTGAATTGTAACATGTGTCCTCCTTAAAGAAAACCACAAATAAGATGCCCAGCCCTGCCCAGGGCCGGCTCTAGGGCAGGGCTAGTGGTGCGGCCAAACGGGCGCTGACCTGGGAGGCGGCAGGTGTTTGACAATAACTTACGAATTAAAAACACCTTTGGTAGAGTTCCTTGTGCGTCGAGTAATGAGGCACCATTAAAAACGTCAGGATAACTCTTGTGATAATGTTCCTGCTGGAGAGAGAGAGATCAGAGTTTTGTCTAATTTTAACTCTTCATAAAGTAGTGCAGAGGGTTAATATACCTGCTGCAAGGAACGCGTACCGTGCAGATCATAGATCTGCATTTTATGTGGATTACTGCTTTTGTCGCAGAGATCCCTTTTTTAACCCCAGTTCATAAATTACAACCCTAATACAGAACAGTGACTGTTATGAACTGTCATCAAAGAGCTGTATGCAAGCTGCATAAAATAGGTTAGGACTTTCAGTTTTTCCCTCCAGGCTTTCATTATCTTGTCTCTCTTAATGTTGCTGAGAAGTGTTTGTGTGGGTAGATATACATTCTTATTGGTAAAGTCAGCCTTTACCAGCACTTTAAAACAAATGAAATGTATGTGAGAGAGGGGCTATGGAGAGATGAGGGGGACTTTTACCTGGTGGTCGTGAGGTAATCCGAGCAGGTGGTCATGGGGGGGGGGGGCAAAAATGGTTGTCGCACTGGGCACCAACGGCTCTAAAGCCGGCCCTGGCCCTGCCCAAACGGTTCATACTCCAAGTCAGGGAACTTGCTGACTTGTATTGAGACGCCTTTAGTTGATTTCGGACATTTCAGTTGCAAGGGATGAGTTGATGATTTCTCGAGCCAGTATGGTAGGAGGGTTTTCTTCATGAACCCTTTTGGAGATCCTGTTACATTTATAGCTTTGATTAGGAGATTGGTGCCTTTTATAATTAGAAGGTAAAAATGTGCACCAGGTGGCATGTACTGTGGAGGTGGAATGATATACTGAGGTTTACACTTGAGGGTTTTTACTACTTTTTAAAAGATTGTGAGAACCCCACATTTTGACCTTGCGCCATCATATATTGTCATTATTTAGTCTGTGGCTGAACCATGTAACACCCCACCATTCATGTTGACCAGAATGCCTTTCATTAAGTATCCTAACCAACTGCATGCCTCCAAAGCTGGGGCCTCATTTATGAGGCTGTGCGTCACTTTTACGCTGCCGGTGCTTCACTTTTTCTGACGCACCAGTGGCGTAAAAAATGCGCCTTGTTGCACCATATTTACAAAGTGACGCATCTAGGTAGATGCGTCACTTTGTAAACCCCTGCGCCACATTATACCTGCGCCAGGTATAATGTATGCAAGGGGGGCGTATTGACGCAAGGAAGGGCCACAGAAGTGACGCAGTGAAATCTATGAGATTTCACTGCATCACTTTTAGGACGCCGTTGCGTCAAAATCTTGCGCCTGCCTCACAGCAGGCGTAAGACTGACGCAGGCCCTTTCACATGGGGCTTGCCCCATGTGAAAGGACGCATTGCTGGAGCAGCGTCACTTTTGTGACACACTGCAGCAATGCGTCACTTTTGCGCTTACAGATACGTCAGAAATACTGACGTATCTGTAACTCCTTGCGACATAATGCGTCATACATTAAATATGACGCATCAGGAATGTCGCAAGGAGTGCGCACTGAGAAGTGACGCATCGCTGCTTTCACGCAGAGATGCGTCATTTCTCATAAATGAGACCCCTGGTGTCTCTGACTGCGCTCCTTAACTAGGAGCAGTTTACATACCTTTTCAATGTTAGTTATTCCATGGAGTATATACAACCTTATTCGGTCAGAATACGATGTTTGCAACATCGATCTGAACACATATATTATTAAAAAGGGGATGGGAGCACACTGCCTCACATCACAGCACAGTTCACCCCATGTGCTCCTGTGAGAGGTACTAACACCTGAGAGGACTGTGGCAGCATTCTCAGCAACCTCTGATGAAATTTGTTTCTGATCTCTACTGATGAAGGATAAAATCCAGAAACACGTGTCTAGAGATGAACAGCTCTACCTGCACCAACCTTGGTGAAATACTACTACTAATATTCAAGTAAGCACTGATTGTGGACTGCATTCACCAGAATGCACAGGGGCAAACTCTGCTGGAATGTGAGGCTGTGTCCTTCGCCTCCCTTCCAGACATATTATTGTGTTACTTTTCAGCCCCTCAGTAGGGAACCTGCGGTCTGTTATAAGGGTCATTCTACAGAGAAGTCTTTGCCTCGTTGTCACCAATACAGCATACTTTCAGCTAAATAGAAATGTATCTTTAGCTAAAGTAAAGCAAAAGCAGGTGATGAGTTATTTTTGCAATGTGGCAATTTGCGCACACAAACATTCCATTAACTTGCAGGAATAAAGCAAGACAACTCACAGTTACAGTGAATCATGATTTATTTATTTATTTATTTATTTATTAAAGTTTTGTATAGTGCTAGCTGGACCCGAGGGTATCAGAGCGCTTCACAGCATGTACAAAGGCGTTAGACAGACATTGCAGACAGAAAACAAGGCAAGAAGCATAAGAGTGAGTACAGTCTGTACAATATACACAAAATACATGATCTCATTACCGGTGCATCCAAGCTAAACAAAAAAACTCAATTCAACATTTGATGCATGGATACAGACCATGACCGCAAGAATTAAAGCCTGTAATCATCCTAACTTTGTCCAACAGATATTAAGGAGCGTTGCATGTGATAGAGTGAAAGGTGGCTTTAAGATCTGTGATCCAGGGCCAGTTGCCATGCATTATGGGCTTTGGAATTATTCGTTTTTTTAATAGCTCTCAGTAGGGCGGCTAGCCTCTGAATTTCTTGTCGTTTTGATCACTGATTTGTATATTCTGTACTGTCTTTTGAGCCATATTTTCTTATTCTGATTGTATGTTTTCTTCCATTGCCTTTTGAAACTTCATATCACTGTTGAATCATCTTGACTTTTGACAGTAAGATGTCCATGATTTGGTGGGTTCCACTGCATTGAACTGTTGTCAGGCGCTCGTAAAACCCCATTGCGTGGTTCAGAAGTTGAGTATCTGTAGGTTTTGCTTGGGTGCTTTGGTCAAGTTTCTGTAAGTGGGTGGTATGTGTTCATACATTACTGTAGGTATTGTCCTTGGGATGTTGAGGTGAAAGTTCATGATCTAGTGATTGCTGCTGGAAGGGACTGTTTCCTGTGACTGTGATTGGTCTTTTCGGTAAAAATATATCTTGAGTGTCTTGGTTCCTAAACTAGTTAATGGAAGTCTTGAGCATCAAGGTTAATAAGAAGGCATAAGGTTTGATGAAGTCAGGTTCCTCAATCGAAGTGGCTACATCTCTTGTGATTGACGACAGGAGTGATCTACTTTCTGGCACAAAATATAGTTTGCATTGAGAAGCCGATGCAAACTGGCTCTGCGACAAGGATTGCCAGGATCCTCCATTGCCTATGCCTAAGCAGGCATAACCAGGCAGAATCAGAGCAAACACACCCAGGTTTTCACACAAGTCATACCTACTAATAAGTGTGTCTTGGGTTTGTGAAATCCTAGTTCCAAATGAAAGCAGGCACAAAGGTCAAGTGAAATATTATGTAATTTTCCTATTTATAACATACTAGCAGCCCGAACCGACGTTGTCCGGGAGTAAAAGGCTGCTTCAGGGCCCCCGCCCGCCCCGCAGAAGAGTTGTCTGTGCAAGTCCTGGCCCTGTTCAACTGATTTGGCCCACTTGTGTTATTTTTTTAATTCGTATGTATTGTTTTTCGCGTTTTATGTTGTCCGCAAAATTTGAGGAAAGTGTCGTGTCACCTGTTTAATGTTTTTTTTTCTTTTGAAGGCTCTTTCCGTGTGTTCGTTTTTGTATCCCTTCAAATAAGTTTCCCTTTCGTTTTGTCAATTGTGTGGTGAAGTCCTAACAGTGCTCGAGTGATTATGGGCAGTTGTTTTATTTTCGTTATTCGTATGTCTTATTGTAAACGTTTTATCTTGTCCGCAAGATGGGAGGAAAGTCTTGTGAACGCGCAGTCCATTGCCTTTCTCCGTTAAGAAATGTCAGCTTTTTTTGTTCGTGTTTATCCCCCTGTGACGTCGTTGGTCAAAGGCTAAAGACTTTTTTTGGTAAGCCGAAGTCGTGTGTGTGTGTTTTCTTTAGTGCGTTGTGATTGGTGTAGTATGCGATTAATCCTGCCCCCTGTGTGGCGTCATTTGACACTCCTCGTCGATGGAAGGCCCGCCCGGTTTTTAATGCGAAGGCGTTAATGTTGTCTGGGTAACTGCAACAAATGCGTGTATATTTGTTATAGCGCGCACCTCTGCTGTTTTTGTTTATTGGTGTTACCGTGCTGTATGTGTGAATTTAAATTCATTGAAAGCGCATTTCCGCTGTATGTGTTGGGATTTGCAAATGTTTGTTAGAAATTCATTGAAAGCACATTTCCGCTCTATGTCTGCATTTTGTGCGTTCTGAATTCAGTGAAAGCGCATTTCCGCTCTATGTGTGCATATGTAAGTCTGTTGTGAAGTCGCTTGGCCTATGTTTTTCGCACTTGGCACGGCCCTGTAAACGCCCACATTTGTTGTTTGAGACGCCCACGGCCACGCCCCCAAGGGACTACTTTACCACTTTTGGCGTTTTTGCTTTTTTAATGTATATAGTGTACATATCTATAGCCTATGTCCTTCTGCCACATCTCCCCTTTCAAATGGTGTATTGGGTGCAGTGATTGGTGCATTACTTTTGTAGTTTACCTGGCTCAAAGGTTTGTGTTCTCTCTTTATAATAGTAGTATAGATGTAATTACTGCAAAATTACACATGTTCTGCTACTTACTGTTTGGCAGCACATAGAAATGTGTATTGCAGTGAGTCCATTAACTACAAATGTTGATGTAAACACTGCTTGCTCAACCATGTGCCATGGTGTAATGCCTAGTGTCACATTGAAAGACTTCAAGTCAAGTCAAAAATAGTTTATTCGGTCATTTTACAACCATTAGTGTACACAGAAAGTAAAATACATAAAAAGGTAAAACCATCATTTTCAATAGCATTAGATGCCAGTCTTAATCAACACCCCTAAACTTACAAATAAGCTTAATTAGAAATGACTCCCATAGCGCAAACCAGTGTCGTAAATATACTAAAAGAAACATACAAAGCAGCCAAATTTAGCACCGTTAACAACAATTAATAGCCCAGGTTGTTTCATTTATTGCACATACTAACATCTAAAAGTATTGTTCCTAAGTTTAAAAGCTCCAGCCCAAAAAACTGGCAACTTGAAAGACTTATTTTGCACGAGTGGCCCAATGAAATCATTTAGAGGGCGAGTCTTAGTCATTCCAGTGCTGCAGATTTTCTACTGCTTGCACAACGCAGAACATCATGATTCTCACACAGTGGCTCATTCCACAAATTTTGGAGAGCTGTTTTCTGACGGATTCAGTGCTAACAGGAGAGCCCAACCCTTCCTTCAATGGAACTATACTTCCTTTGGAAGTTTATGGCAGTTGATGATACATGCAGGACCACTGGAACATACCTGCACCAAAAATATTACAGTCCACAAATAGGAACCAGTAGCATTCAAAACCAGTAGCATTAAAGGTCTAGTGCCTATGTATGGGGTAGCAAACACAACAAGATGATGGAGAGAGTGCTGAAACCTTTCAACCGCTCACCCCCAGTCAAGAGAACTGGGTTTAATCCATTGTTCTTTTGCTCACTATGCCACCCCAGTTCGGACTCAGCCATATGCAAATCAGTCTCGACCCTGTTCTTCATGGGAACAGTCAAGTCTGAACTGCCAGGCCAGGTCCTCCCTGGGTCTGAAACAAGCATCCTGGGACCGGTTTCAGGGTTTCACCCTTCATCAGCCAGGCTAGTTTGAATCCGGTGGTACAGTGAGCAAGGGATCCACGTCTTGGCCCCTCAGGTGGGGTAGGCGAGGTGAATCACAACTCTCAGTCCCCGCCATCTTGCAGATGAGGGGACCCAACCAACCAGAGTGAAGATCATGCCACCCTCCCACTGGAGGGTGGCATAATAGGGATTGTACCCATCCCAAGTAAGGGACCCTTTGGCCCCGACCTGTACCTACCTGTAAACTTCCCTAAATTTAGTATTTAGGGGCTACCCTGAACAATGCCTCCTCAGACCAGAGCCGATCAGAAGAAGCAAGAAGAAGAAGGACTGAGCAGATGTGCAGAGAGAAGAAGAAGAGGACACCAACTGACTTCGCCCCAGCCCTACTGGCTTGTCCTGGCCCCGGACTCCTACAACAGAACTTTGGTGTGTCCTGCAGCCAGCAGTCCTCAAAAACCCAGAGACCCTGCTAGGCCTTTGTCTACTGTGAGCACCGGACGTCCTCAAAAGTAACCGAATCTGACTTCGCCCGACTCCGTGAGTCCCCCCTACTCCGCTCCCGGCGCCCGAGCCTGAGTGAATTAACACCCTAAGGAGGTCCACCCAGCGATCCTAGCCTGGATCCCAGTGACCCCTGAACCTCCACAAGCTCCCAAATCAAGCCTGCAGCCAACAACTAGAAGGTCCCCTCAATCGCGACTGAAGGCGACAACCGGATCGACTCCATGTCCGAAGTGGTCCAGAAAGAGCAACTGAGACCGTCTGACCGACTCCATCACTGTGCATTTGCCGTCACAGGACGATGACTCCCAAAGCCACATTTGCCTCAACAGCAGTTGACCAACTCCGAGTGAACCGCGACAGAATCTGCAGCATCAGCCAAGACCACATCCTACACCCGGCAGCCCATGTGCCTCTGGTGGTGTAGTTCTTGTGTTGGCCATTGGGTCCTACACTGCTGACCTCGACCCCAGGTGTTTTTTGTCCCCAATCTGATGGACTGCTTGCTGCAGTCCCCCTACCCACAACTGTGCTTAGCCTGTTGGTTAACGTTTGGTCCCGGCACTCTGCACCCAGCCGCCTCTGTGCCGCTGGCAGTGCCACTCTAGTGCCCATTTGACCAAATCCCACCCGTGGACCCGTAAACTCAGTTCTGCCTTTTCAGGACTAAATGTGGCTTGTGAGTAATACTGTAAACCTGTATTTCATTTGCAAAACACATTGACTCATTTTTCTCTCCCTCAGGAAATGCACCAGATTTGTATCTAGAGATATGTGGCTGTGTAAGAAAAGTAATAGCAAAATAACTATACTGTAACTAATTCACTGCACTCAAACTGTATTTAAACTGCTTATACTTGCAAAGTATTTCTATACTGACCTGTACCAGGCCTGGCTTGGTTCTAGAAAATAAAAAGACCTAAACAATATTCTTATACAAACCAATTGGCAGAGTTCAGCCCTTGAGTGTGTGAAATCATCTCTTGCCAGGATTGTACAATAAATGCTTAACACTACCCTCTGATAAGGCCTTACTTCTCGCCCACACTACCACAAAATAGAGAGTAAAGTACTGTTTACTTTAACTCCTGCCTACCTTTGGGGAAACACTAGACTCTGTGCACACTATACCTTACTTTGGTATAGTATATACAGAGCCAGCTTTCTACAGTTTAGGCAAAAGTATAGATCTTTACATATTGGAATGCCTTCCTTATCCGTATATGCAGTATCAAGACCAGTCCCATTGTGACTAGTAGAATTGTCACCTGCTGCCCCTTGGCTGAAAGCTGCAGCTATAAAACCAGGTGTGAGGCTGAAAGAAAACAGGTGATAGGGAATGTTGATAAGTTATCACAGGCATATGAAAGGCAGGAAAAAACTCAAAAGGGAAAGTGATTTTATAGAAACAAGCATAGGAAGCACAGAGATGCTAACCATGGAATAAATGTAGAGGGAAATGTAAAATATTCAAAACTAGTAATGAGAGGATAGGAATATATTTTAAAAAAGCGCAAAGCAGGTAAAAAAACACTTATCAGTTTTATTAACATGTAGTTTTGCTATTTGATGTAACAAGGATATAGCTTCTATAGGTAGGCGAGTTTGGTAAGAGAACCCTCATTTCAGTAGTGAAATCTCCAGTACGAGGTGCGGTATATAAGACAGTATAGCACATGTGGAGTTCAGATCATGTAATGGGGACATGTAATTGAAGAACAGGCTTAGAGTGAAGTGACTTAAATCACATAGTAGTTATTTGAGTGCCCAACCCATGGTTACAACTCAGGACCAAGAGGTTCAAGGAATCATTAGCTTGTTTGGTGCTTTCTTAAGTAGTGATAAAAGAGAAAGTCCTGATGACAAGTCAGGCAGAATTGCATTCATGGATGAAGTACTGCTCCACTGAAATTGTTTTTCTTGTATGCCAGGACACTGGACCTGATTTAATTGGCAGAAAAATCCAGCTGGTAAAATCATATACAGCTTTTCCTTCAACAGCAGCTAAGCTTTGTCCCAAGTATATCTTGTCCTTTTTTTCTGGCAAGATTCCCCACTGACATGACTCAATTTCCCTTTCACTCTCCTATCCTGAAGACCCCTTCCGATCATTGTTTGCTCATAGCAAGTGGTAACTGCATGCAGAATTGCATCCGGTAAAACCAAATGTTTAGGCTTGGCCCTCTCTGCAGGGTCACCCCCAAATATTTTGCCTTAACCGTTCCTATTTTTGCGGAATTGTTTTTTGTTGGCCTTAAGTACCATTGATAGACAGTTATAAAGTGCTTGTGCTCACTCCCTAAAACATGGTAACATTGGTTTACACCTGATTGGCATATTTAATTTACTTACAAGTCCCTAGTAAAGTAGCATACCAAATACCCAGGGCCTATAAGATAAATGTTACTGGTGGGCCTGCATCACCTATTGTGCCACCCACTTTAAGTAGCCCCTTGAAACATATCCCAGGACTGCCTTTGCAGCCTGAATTCAGTTTTAAACCGTTATTTCGACTTGGCAGAAGAAACCTCTTGCCAAGCCTTAAACCACCCCCCCTTTCATTAGATAGAAGTCACCCCTAAGGTAGGCCATAGGCAGCTCAATGGGCAAGGTGCTTTGTAACTAAAAGGTTGGACATATACTTTTAAGTCTTGCATGTCCAGGTAGTAAAGAACTCCAAAATTAGTTTTTACTACTGTAAGGCCAACCTCTCCCATAAGATGACATTGGGTTGCCTTATTATATTTATTATGTGCTAACTTGCAATTGGGAACAGGTAAAAATTTCATGTTTGATGTCTATGAAATTGTTATTTAAAATACCCGTAAACTGGTAAAGTCGGATTTAAATTTACACTTTTAAAAATTCCACTTTTAGAAAGTTGGCTTGTTCCTGCCTTAGCTATTTCGTGCCTGCTGTCTCATCCTGGGTCACATTACTGGGTGTAGTTGGCAGTTGAACTGGGTGCAGCCCTACTTGCAAATCAAAATGCTGTAAATAAAATCCTAGACTCAAGCATTTATTTTATGGAATGGGGCATTGAGTTTAAGAATTATACCCCTTCAAAATGTCCTTCTATTTTAGAGGCATTAGCCCCAAAATTGGAAAAAGAAAGAAATACAGTTGAAAGTAAAATGTCAATCCCATAACTCAGAAGTGCGACTGGCCCATTGAACAAATCACATTGTCATACAGGTCTTCTAATTACCAATACATTAAAAGGAGTGTGTACCTGTGACTTGTTACCCAAAAATAAAACGCCATTTGAGGATTGGACATGGCTTCCAGAAACCTTTGCAAATGTGCCTTTAGAAGATGAGAACTGAATCTTGCCTGCTGCAAGTGGTAAAGATACATAACTGATAATATGTTATTGGAATGTGCACGGGCTGGCCCATTTTCTGGCCGATCTAGATATTCGCTCATTTTTACATACCTTTGAAATTTAAATGTTCCAATAAACATGGAGAGAACAAGTAACTCCATTGCTTGGGTCCAAATGAATTTAATCTTCCTGCTATACGTATTAATAAATTAGGCCATGCAAAGGGCGGACTCTCATGTTATATTACCACTGAATTAAAACCTAACAGTAGAAGTAGTTGATTTGCAGTTGGAATGGTTACAATGTGTTCTATTACAGTAAAACTGCTTTAGGATAATATTTAATGTTTATTTAAGTGCGAGGAAAAATAAGGTGACCCAGCTGAATAATCTTACGGTATATCATAAGTATCACAAATGTGTGCTGTGACAATCTGCACCAGCTTGGCTTACTCTTGTTAAAGGAAAAATCTGTGTGCAAATCAAGGCCAGTTCCATCGTTTAAACAGTCCAAGCATGGCTCAATAATCGATTTCACCTTCATCTCAGATAAACTGGGCTAAAAAAATGTTGAATATAAGGTGACTCTTCGACTAGAAAGTGACCATAATCCTCAGATATTAATGCTACAACTGCCAATAAGCTGTAACCCCAAATCTAATGAGCTTCTCAATATGGTTCTTTCTTCATGCGCCTTGATCCCTTCGGGTTAAGTTGCGCTCATACAAATCCCTTTTCATTCATTCATTCATTCATTCATTCATATAACTTGAAAAGACTGATATGGCATTCGGATAAACAAGTAGAAATAATGAAGTTTGATGAAGCCATAATAAAGGATGGTGACCAGTGCCAGGTAGGTTCAGTGCTAGATAAATGGAATTATATTACCTCATCCTTGGTGGGAAAATTTCGAGCGCTAACTGTCAGAAAAGCAAATCCATCATTAACCTCCACTAATAAATGGTATTCCTTTCCATTACTTAAATTAAAACGATCCCTCAATACAGCAGTACGGGAAGTTTTTTCCCATAGATACCGGTAATCTCATTATGCACTTAAGGATAAAATGACGGTCCTAAGAAGATTATATAGACGAGAAGTTTGGTTGGCTTTATCCCTTTTTAAAACAGGGCAGTGGCATAGATTATTACATGTCTCTAAACTAAATAATGTAAAAACGTTTTGGATATTATTAATGACCTTGAAAGGCTAGGCAATAGGGCTTACAGTATTAATATAATGGAGGATGAATGGGTAAGATTTATTACAAACTTGTATGGTGTGTGTGATTTAGATGTGAATAGGTATGACTTGTGCTAGAATTGTGATAAAATCAGCAAGCGAAATATGGAGAAAGTGAGCAGCTCCAACCTGGCGAATGACCTGGATTGTATAAACAGCACTTTGAAGTCTAGTGAGTTCTACATAGAGCAAATGAGCAGCCCCAATTCAGAGAATGACTTGGATTTTATAAGTACTATTGAAATAGCCATTCTCCTATGCCGCCTTCAATGAAATGGGGCTCTTGGCCCAAACGGGCTCCCCAATGCCATCTTCCGTACCAATATTGACGTGGGCCGAAGTGTTGACTTCAGTGTTCAAAGAGTTATTGGCATTGAACATTGGCCCTGTATCCTGTCAAGGAAGCATAGTGCAGCCCATTTTCAAAAGCAGCCCAGTCAACAACCCTGCAGATTACTGGCTACTTGCCCTAACTGATGAAGGCACTAAGGTCTTTGCCTCCCATCTATTGATCAATTTGGAAAACTGGGCAGCACAGCAAGGTATAATTTTGTCAACCCCACTACTGCACTTTGAGCGTGTTAATGCCAATCCTCCAAAAATTGCTGAGGTGCATCTTAGTTATTTACAATAATCAGACATGGCCATTTTGCTGAGCTGAACCCCGATAGACCTACGAAGATTAATTAATGCATTCGATGATTATATCCTAATGAATGGTCTGCAACTGAATGTTAAAAAAATTAAATTATGAAAATCAGCCCTGCAAAATGTAAGACTTATTCATGGAGGCCTGGAGGTGGGCCAATTGAAGTGGTAAAGACATATCAATATATGAGTATTTTATTTGACTGTAGAGTCTCGTTCAAAAGTCATTTTAAAGACTTAAGGGCAAAAACTGCAACCCTAATTCACACATTTAAATGCCTAGTTAAACCATTGATATGCCAATGATATGAACATCTCCTCAAAGTTATGAAAGCAAAGTTACAGCCAACTATTAGATATGGTTCACCTATTACCGGGGGAAAGATGCAAAATTATTAGACCTGTTAGTATTTAAGGCCTATAAATCAATCTTTGGGATCCATAGGTCACTTGGCCAAGCAGAAATTAGATTGGAGTTTGGCCTCCAAAGACAGTCCATGGTTGTTGCAAGGGTCATTTTCGAAATGTATGTACTCTTTGTTTTCATCTGACCCCGATTCTTTAGCTAACACCTGTTGGCATGAAATACTTAATTCTGTCTATACAGATACCTGGTGAGCCTGCATTTCAACATGCCTCTGGAGTTTTGATTTGTAGCTAGGTCTCTCAGGATTGATAATGTTCAGTCTTAAACAAATCCTAAATCAAATAATTAAAACCAACTAACTTAATGCAGATAAGACATCTTTAGTGGCAAAAAGACATGCATGGTTAGTGATTAAGTCACACCAGACTCTGCGAATCAGCCTTATCTGAATGCTCATTTCTCAGTTCAAAGGAAAGAAATATTCTTAAAAATAAGATTGGGCATAAATTCAACCAAGGAGGGTACACTGACTTGGATCCAACAATGGCCAAGTACTAAATGTAGACTGTGTGGCTGGCCACGTGAAACCTTACTGCACATAGTATGTGCCTGTCCTAAACTGCTTAAAATACGCTGCACACTTTTAAAACCTCTATTCCTCAAGGCTTGGGTAAGATCAGCCCGCCAGGCCCCTATTTTATGTCTATCGGGCAAGTCGATTCCATTATCATGTCAAATTATAACCCTTTAGCTAATGCTGAAAAATTGCCGGTGTCTGTAACCAAAGGATTGTTTTAATGAATTGGAAATTATAGTGGTTGTTTTTAGGCTGCTGACACCTTAAATGATCTTGTGTCTAAGATACTATGGTAATCAGGGTCTAAAAGATATATGAAGACACTGAAGCACCTTCATTGCTCGTTTGCACAATAGCATACATTGTGCAAAGTTCTGGCCCTCAGAAACTGGGAATTGTGTTTTTATATTCAAGATTTTAATGTTTGAATTGCAATAATTATTTTTAATCAAGCAATAAATAAATAATTACTACAATAGGCTGTGCTCTGCTTCCACACAAAGGACTTCACGCTACCTAATTGTTTATGCAGCCAGGCCGTAGCCTGGGAGCGGGACGCAGTAAACTCAAAGCACTTCCAAGGAAATTCTCCAGAAACTTTTCCTACTTCAAAGAAGACACCAGGTATAAAAATAGAAACCTCAGATTAACTCTTCAGTTCACTTTCGGGACCTGTAGAAGAAATCTCAGAGGACTGCCTGCTGCTGAGGCCTGCTGTGTACTTCAGAGGAATGCTTTGCTACCTGGAGACTGCCTTGAACCCATAGAGGCATGCCCTGCTGCTTGAACCCTGTTCCCTTCTTGAACACAGGACTAGCAGAGGGTCTCCACGGGCTAGTTGGCTGGCCTCCTGGTCAGACCCTCAGGGACACAAAAGGCTCCAGCATCCTTGACCCTGCACCTGGACATAGCATAAGTGAGTCCTAACCCCCATGTGGTGCCCTCCAGGCCAGGATCCTTGGTGCTGGTGTTAAAGGTGCCCAGGTAGCCAAAATTCAAAACTTGGGACATAGAAAATTGTTCACTAAAAACTGCTCTGAGAACCGAGAGGAGTCCGGGACCAACCTGCTCATGTATCAGCCTAAGGTGCTCCACTTTGTTCTTCTCAGTAGCAGCAAATCCTGGTCAGTGGTCCTTCGCAGAAAGGGTATCTGACCTCATAGAGCCCTCGTAGGTTGCAGTCTCCAGCAGGAGATTTCAACTTTCAAAAAAGCGATTGAATCCAAATGTGAAAATCTTCACCGCAACTTTGTCCAGCAGCTGCCTGATGCCACTTCCTTCTCCTTGGACACTGCCTGCAGCCTTACCCTGCAGAACCTCTACCTCTCAGAACATTTTTACTGGAATTTCCTATAAGTCCAAGGGTAAGCCCTGACTGGGCCCAACCAACTTATTGTATTTGACTCGTGATCAATCGCAATAGGTCATATTCTTTTATTTTGACCCGACCTTTGCACAACTAGATGTCCACGGTTGGTTCTTTGATCTCTTAGGTGCTAGATTTTACCTTCAACTTTAAAACTTTCATAACTCCCATTGTACTGATTAGATTTTAGTCATGTTGTCATTTTGTCATTTTGGTGTCAAATAATGTATTTAAGATGTCATCTATTCTTCTAAATTGGTGTGAAACTTTTCTTATGTTGTGTTTTCACTTTATTACTGTTTGTGTGCTGTATGAATACTTTACACATTGCCTCTAAGTTAAGCCTGACTGCTTTTGTGCCAAGCTACCCGAGAGCTACCCTAGATTTAAGCACAGGTTCGTTTGGTGACTTTTACGGTTCACCCTGACAGGGATTGTGGCTGTTACTTGACCAGGATTAACATCCCACTCAAGCAATACCTGAATTTCTCACACCATTCTACAGAGCAATTTCCTATTCTGCGAATATTAAAGTACTAGTAGGAACTGCATGAGAAAATTCGGGCCAGTAACTAGGATTCCATCTGCCCGGAGTTTGCCCGCCGAATTCCTCTATTCTCGTAGTTGTAGCCAAAAACGTGTACAAGGGTAGATGTTAGAATTGAGTTTACAAGTAATCTGCTCTGTACACCTACTACAGCAACCGACCTGTATACCTCAAAAATTGATACACACTACACAGCCACAGGATTCAAAGTGATTGACAACCCTTTTCATCATACAGTGAGATTTCAGTCATTTAAAACATAACACTGTGGGCAGAATTTTCTTGAGGAAAACACCACCCACAATGGGAACAGGAAAAACAAGGACAATCTAACATTACCTTTCCTTTGTTATCCGGGGGTGTTGTGTGCTCCAATGACCGAGAATGCTAGATTCCTGCCTTAGAAATCAATAGGTTTTATTGTAGGGTTCTGGCAATCAGTTATATGCTGCAAAAATCTGTCTCAAAGGAGCTAAACCCTTACTAGTGGCTTTGTTAGGCAAATAGGGTGGTTCCATTCTTTCTGATGGTGAGGTGTATCCAGTTTATGTGAATTTGTACATTGAATGAACCGCTCTCCTAGACATTGCTGGTTGTCTTTTTAAGATTATCTAAAAAGCCTATGACATATTAAACTTTGACAATTATTTATTGAGATAGTTTACCAGCCTCGTTTAACTTTATTTTTAACTTTAATGTTTGAATTCACTTTCGCCATTTTAAGCTAACAACCATCAATGTTAAAGCCAAGGAGTTAATTTCAACATAATATAACTGTCCTAAACGTTACCTCCACATTAAAGTTGTAAGACAAATCTTCTGTGTCAACAGTCAACTCATGGGCTTATCAGGAAGGTCACCCAAAGCCATGTCACAGAAACCTTGTACTGATGAAAAAAGTGCAAATCAATTTGCACCATTTTTATTTTTTGTGTGGGCTGAAATGGAACAAACACGTGTTCATATCACTGGATAACAATTAAGGAAAATGATTGTGATGAAACTGCATACAACACATAATTTATTTAAAAATCCGAATCTATCAGTAGCACTTTTATTAAGCAAAATAAAGCAAATTGGATTTTTTACTAGATAATGCTACTTATGTATCAAAATAAAATAAAATAATTTTGACACAATTGTAGCATTGTCTGAAACCAGTCTACTCCATTTTTTGGAGTGGCATTAATACTTTTTGTTCCATTCATATTAAAAATCATTAAAATGGAGGAAATCAATCTTCTTTTTTGCCCAGTTGTAAGCTGTCCATACAAACGCTCAAAGATTAGGTCTTCATGCACAAGGCTAGGAAATCAGTGATACTTGTTACATCTTTCTCCGTCCCTGGTTCACTCAGTTTGCGACCCATGCACACGCGTGAGTCAGTTGCAAATGTGTTGCTGCACCTTAAATAAGCTATTTACATAATTTCTTTTGACTTTTCGAATAGATGGTCCCTTTCGTTTTTTTTCGGTGGTTGGACTCAGTTCCTGTGTTTTTGTCTTGCTCTCTATCACTGTGGGAATCCTTTCAAACTGTTGTACCATTTCGAACAGAGATAGTGTCCCACGTCTGCCATCTCTGTGTTGGCAATGATTAGCTGGTACAGGGTGCCGGCACTGTTTATGGTGGCGGTGAAGTGGGAAGAAGACATTCCGGGTCCATATGTAGGGTTGGCCAGTGAGTGATGGTTACACAGGATGAGCTTCGGGGCTTCTCCTGGGATCTGTCTGTAGAAATCTACATAATGTTCCTCTTTCACTCTGACGTCACAGGTCAAAGTGGCACTTTGGCCAAGGCTGACCTGCGGAGTGGGAGGCATCTCTGGTGGCTGAGCCTGTGCCCCTGAGGTTTGGTCAAAAAGAAGAAATAGTAAAAATGCAGTATTTATTCACATCACAACTTTACTACCTTTCTACCTTGTTAAGGAGCATCCCTACCTGAAATACAGAGCAGGACACATGAGAACAAAGTCTGTGGCAGCCTCATGGTTCGCCTCTTTCCAGTGTGATCCTTGCTTTGTAGAATGATGGCAGAGCCGGGCAGGGTGTATTATATGCCAGCAGTGCCTGAGCACACAGGCTCCACATGCAAATAAGGAACAGATTGTAAGAAAGAACAGGCACTTATCATCTTTGCATGTGTGTGATCCCCAGTGGCGCTAAATGTCTTCTCGCGCCACTTGCTTCCTATGTTCAGGCAAAGATAAGCAGCAGGTCTAGGTGCAGAAAAGAAACAATTCTGCTCATGTCCTGGCCCACACTGCGAATCTGGGCATCTTTGGTCCAGAGTCAGAGACTATGAAATAGTCATTTTATTAATGGCTTTGGCTTTTACGTTCTATTTTATAAATGACATTATTCAGCGGGAAGATAGGACCACGGGTAATCAGAGGGTGATGACGTTCAGGTATAGGTGGGGCGACACTCAAGGGCAGCAGTGTGTAATAGCAGAAATGACCAAAGCTTCACTTTATTAAGTAAAATAAAATCTTTAGATAAAATATTTTGTTTTTTTTAATTTTAAACAATTTTATAAGCTTCGTCCTTGTCTGTCACAGCTCTGTAAGTGTCGATTGAAAAGTACCTGGGCAGAGTAGCTTTCTGAGCAGTGCCTGAGGTGCAAGTAAATTTGGGCACCAAAAGGCCACGGCGGCCAGAGCTGCTGACTTTGGAACTGGGGAGCCAGGTTAAAATCCCGGCCAGGGATTAACATTCTGTGATTCTGGGAAAATCAATTCGCAGCATCCTTCTGGGATTAAAAGCAGAACGTTTTTTTCGTATCTTCATATCTTAAATTAAGTCAAGAGGCTTAAGCATTTTGTATTTACCAATGAAAGATGGCTGTAGTTTAAGAACAGTTTTTGACCTGGTTTAAGACATTCTCCCCGGAGTAGTACTGGTCCACAATCTCTCGCTCTGGAATCAGCCACTCTCCAATCACTCAAGTTAGGATCAATGTCTTTGACCATGTGCAGAGCCCGCTGCTTTCAGCTAGATTCAAGAGAAGAAATAGCACAGACATGAATACATCTTTTTTTTATAGTTTGTGATAGTTCTAATTTATTTTATTTATTTTTGTCATTTGTAGAGCGCATGAATCACCCCACATGGGGTATCTCCGCGCTATAGATGCAGCAGGAGTGGTAACTGGGGATTTTAACAGAAGAGTGAGGTCTTCAATTTTTTTCGGAAGCTAAAATAGTTGGTACAGAGGCGAATGTCCAATGGGAGCTGATTCCAGTATTGGGGCGCTAGATGGGAGAATGATTTGCCTAATAATCTAGTTTGTTTGATTCGCGGGATAGTAAGAAGACCTTTCTCCTTTGAGCGGAGGGTCCGCGTCGGTGAATGTCTAATCAGTTTGTTGGACAGGTACGCGGGGCCTAGTTGGTTAAGGCTCTTAAACACAAGGCAGCAGATTTTGAATTTAATTCTCATGCGGATAGGTAACCAATGAAGTTTACGCAATAGAGGCAATGAAGGAGTACGGTAGGGTGAGCTGGTTACCAGGCGGGCTGCTGTGTTCTGTACCACCTGAAGGCCGTCCAGGGCAGATTCCTTGGCAGCGATCAGCAGGGCATTACTGAAGTCCAGGGGGCTGAGGACCAGGGCATGAACCAGAGTTTTTCGAGTGGACGAGGGAAGAAAGTGGAAAACTCTACGGAGAAGACGAAGGGCCAGATGTAGGAGCCCTAATACCGGTCGGTAACGGCCGAATTCGGCCGTTACTGACCGGTATTAGGGTTTCCAGATGTAGGGGGCCTATATTTTACCGATTCTGTAAAGTTACCGAATCAGTAAATTTACAGAATCGGTAAAATACCGAATCGGTATATTTACCGAATCGGAAAAACCACATGTAGGTGGCACTCCTAAGAGTGCCACAGGCCCTTAAAAATCGGTATTTTACCACCCAATCCTATTGGGTGGTAAAATACCGAATTCAGGTGTGCATGCACACCTGTGCAATGTGACACACAGACATGCCCTTAGGGCATGTCTGTGTGCCACATTGCACACAAGTCCAGAATTGGGGTGCTAGAGGGTGTCAAAGTGACACCCCCTGCACCCTTGCAGGATTCGGTATTTACCGATTCTGTAAATACCGAATCTGTATTTCACATTGATTCCTATGGGCTTCAAGGCCCATAGGAATCAATGGGAAATACAGATTCGGTATTTACAGAATCGGTAAATACCGAATCTTACAGATTCGGTAATTTTTTACCTACATCTGCCTCCTTCCAATTTACCGACTTTTAAATACCGATTCGGTATGACTCGGTATTTAAAAGTCGGTAAATCGGATTTACCTACATCTGGCCCGTAGTGCGTGAAAGCAGGCTCATTTTGTGGTGGCTATACGTTCGTCGAGGCTGAGTTTGCTATCGATTAGAACTCCAAGGTTTTTAATTATTGGTTTGGGGGAAGGTGCCTGGCCCATTTCCTCCGGCCACCAACTGGGGGACCAGGTGGATACTGCTTCTCTAAAGAGCATTATCTCAGTTTTACCAGTGTTTAACTGTAGAAAATGTCTACTCATCCATGTTGTTATTGTCCTCATACCTTCCAAGAAGATGTTTTTAATGTTCGGGGTGTCTTTATCAAAGGTGAGGAGAAGCTGTGTGTCATCAGCGTAGGTGAGAGGGGTGAATGCGCTATCCCTAAGGAGGGCGGCGAGGGGGGCAACATAAATGTTAAACAGCTAAGGGCTGAGACAGGAGCCCTGCGGTACTCCTTTGGTCACAGGGGTGGTTACTGAGCTAAAGGGACCAAGTTCTACTGTTGTTCTTCCATGGAGGAAGTCCCTTATCCAGTCTAGTGCAGTGTCCTGGATCCAAGCTGCTTCCAATCTTTCTAGCAGGATTTGATGTGAAATGGTGTTGAATGCGGCGGAGAGGTCGAGCAGTACGAGAATGACTGCCCGACCAGCATCCGCCTGCATACGGATGTCATCGATCACCTTGACCAGGGCGGTTTCGGTGCTGTATTTGGGACGGAATCCCGATTGCGTGGGGTCGAGACAGTTGGAGGATTCGAGAAAGTTGGAAAGGTGTGTATTGGTGTGTTTTTCTGATAGTTTGCTGTAGAGAGGGAGCAGCAAAATTGGCCGATAGTTGGTGATAATATCAGGAGACAGTTTGTTGTTTTTTCTGATGGGCATTATCTGGGCCGCTTTCCATTCATCTGGCAGTTTGTCTTCACTGATAGAATTATTCAAAACCACACATAGAGGCGCAGCCAGTTCGGCTGCAAGTTTTTTGGCCATTTTGACTGGGAGAAGATCTTTGGGGGACCCTGATTTAGCTGAAGTAAGAAGGGATTCGGTTTCAGGAATGGTCAGTAAGGGGAATTTATCCAGATTGTTGAGACTTAGTGGTCTATGGGCAGGATCAATTAACATGCTGTGACTGAGATTAGCATGTGATACAGATATTTTCTTGTAAATGTCATCGATTTTTTGGGAAAAGTGATTGGAAATTTCATCACTTAGAGATTGGGTGGGTTCTTCAGCAGGGCTGCAGGCAGTGGGATTGATGAGGCTGTTAAGGACCTGGAAGAGGGTTTTAGGACCATTGTCGGCTTGCTCCAGTAGGGTAGCTATGTACTTTTTCGGGGCTGCTTTTAGGTTCTTGTGATAGGTATCAAGGGCAGCCTTGTATTTCCCTTTATCAGAGACGTCCTTAGTGCGGCGCCAGCGGCGCTCAAGCTTTTTGCATATGCTTTTCCCTTCTCTGAGCATGGATGAGTACCAGGGGGCCTGAATGAGCTTGGGTTCGTGAAAGGAATGTTTAAGGGGAATAATAGAGTCAATAGCGGATTTTACTGCGTCCTGTAGGGCCACAAGACGTTTGTCTACTGTGTCTGCGGGCGACTCATCAGGGGGAGAAAATTGTTCGTGGAAGAGGGTAGGAGAAAGTTTATGCCATTGTCGGTGGGCCTGTCTGGCGGGATTTTTCTTGACTGCACGTTCATAGGGGCCTTAAAGATTAAAGTTAATTATTGAGTGGTCTGACCATACAAGAGGTCTGGTGGTATTGTAAGTAGTCTCTGGGGAGTTAGAGAAGATCAGGTCTAGTGTATGGCCTGCGCTGTGTGTAGGCGCTTCGTCAATTTTGTTCAAACCTAGAGCAGTCATTTCTGACATGAGGGTAGCTGCGTCTGGGTCTTCGACAATCTCACTGTGGACATTGAAGCCCCCTAGCAGGAGGAATTTGTTTGAGGATATAGCGTGGGGGGCTATTATGTTTATAAGATGGGATAAGGAGGGGAGGAGTGGTCCCGGCGGGCGGTAAACCAAGGCTCCTTTCCAACTTAGCTGAGAGTGGATGTCTATTCTGAATATAAGGATTTCTATGGCGTCATTGCAGAATTGGTCTAGCATGATGGCCTTTATAGGGTCCTTATATATGATGGCAATGCCACCGCCTTTTTTACGTGGTCTATCTGCCTTTAAAATGCGGTAGCCATCTGGGAGTGTAATGGCGAAGGCTGGAATGGAGGCCTGTTTAAGCCATGTTTCAGTAAGAAAGCCGATGTCCCCCACACGACTGAGGTAAATGAAATTTTATTTGACCTATTGTGTCCCCTACGTCTACCCCCACGTTTAGTGTATGTGCATGGCATCCATGCATTTTCCCTCTATGGCCGAAATGATGACGCCTCTGTGTTTACATTTGCGTCCAACGTTAACATGTCAGTTACCAGGCCCACCATGAAAGAAAGGATAATTCTGCTTTTAAGCCTATGTTGCCAATGTCTTTACATGGTGCACGTTTTTAATATCGAGAAGCACCCATTTTGAGGCTCCGCAGGGCCAGGAGACGAATCCAGGCCTCAAGCCTCCTGAAACACTCTGAAAGCTGCAGCCCCGCCTGCATCCCTGACCTTTCCCTTATTTCCTGCTCAGCCGAGAGGTGCCCGGCGCAGCCTGGCCTGGCCTGCGAAGACAGTGTTATGCCTACAGTTATCTGTTCTGCTCCACAGAAACACATTCCTGCCTAATGAAAAGGATAAACATATTCCGCCTGCAGAAGATAGGGCCTAGCCTTTCTGTCTCCATGCAAGTGATTTACTGAACCAGTTTCCATAGAAGATCCATAGCCCCACGCAATACATAAAGAAATATATGCATACACCAGCCTTTAGTGATGAGCTGCCTTTGCCCTGATGGCCTTTAAATCAAGCAACATGTACTCCAAACATAAGATACCAGATAATGCCAAAGGTACAGGTCGCTCCGACATCCCAGACTCTCCTCCTAGTGCTAGAAGTCAGCCCCCCAGCTTCCCCTAGTCACACGTCAATTACACGTCATGACCAAGTTGCACACAAGTAGGGCAAAGTTCCAGCTGGCCATGCAACCCCCTCCATGTATCCACCCACTTATGACACCTCCATGACATCTCAAGTGTACGCCCACATGCTCTTATCTCTTTCTCCTGCTCCGCCTGGAGTCCTCCTCTTTTCTCTATGTACGAGATTCAATGTATAAATAAAGGACTCTGTGAATAAACGTTAGAAGACCCTTCCTGAACCTTAGTGGTGATGGAACAGATTCTCCGCTAACCCGGGTTATTGTAAATAAAGCCCCTTTGAATCAGGACACCACGGACTCTGCCTCTCATTTAATGCATGAGCTTTCCTTTAAGTATAGAAATTATGAAAGGGTAATATTTATTTACCACAGTAATTTGGCGCCCGACCAGGACTGGTCCCTTTCCCCACTTGCCGGTGATGTTAGTCCAGCTTTTGCCCCCTTCTACAGCCGAGACGGACTTCAGAGTGCACGCCGCGGGACTTCCCGCTTACTCCCTCAGGCCCACGAGGAGGACGGACTGCGACCAGGCATCCACACGAGGCGGTGAGGAATGCGGATCATCCCAACCAGAGCCCAAGCCGTGAGAGAGCAAGGTCCGAGGTATCCAGAGGCCAACCTGTTCCAAGGCGCATGCGCAGTATCAAGTTTCCGAGGCCTTCAAGTTCAAGTTCAAGTTCAAGTCTTGCTTCCCGGTGAGTACCGTTGCTGGGGACGCATCTAGACGGGTGCATTAATTTGTGCCCGGTCAAGACAGGTCTGGGTACACAGACCTGGTCCGTACGTGTTCACTTAGGTGAGCGCGGTATGACGTGTCTCTTTATGGGACCGGTCTGTACTGTTTAGCAGTGCATCTAGTCATCCATTATTATAGTATTGTTTTCTCTAGATTTCAAGTATTGTGTTTTATGTACTAGACAGTATCTGTTCGAAATGTTTTAATGTATCTTAATGTCGTGGTATGAATGATGGTTTGACATCTATTACTGTGTTTACTGTGTTTATTGTGTTCACGTTATAGTAAGTACAAATATGCCACTGTTTTTAAAGTTACGTCAGATAGGGACCAGGAAAGGAATATTAGAAGAGTCAGTTAACATCCCACCTAGAGACACACCTGGTCATTATATGTACAACAAGCATGGGCTAGATGCCATATTGTTTTTAGACTTTAGATTACACGAAGGATTTAGAGGAGAAGTACAGATGGCCCATCTCGGGAACATGGGATTCTGAATGCATTATGAGAGTAGAGGAAGCTCTATGGAAAAAGAAATCAAGACCCTCACAGAAAGATGCCATTGAGTTATGGCGCATAGAGTCACATAGGAGAACAGAGAAAGAAATTCATCGGGCAGAGAGAACTAGACAAGGTCAAGGCAGAACAGGCTGATAGAAAAAGAAATGCTGTTGTTACTGGTCCTCTCAGAAGAACTAGCTAAAGTGACCCCCTCAGAAACACCCCGTAGGCCGCAAACGCCACCACCTGTACCCTTTAGAGTATGTGGAAAGAAGCAATTCCCCACTGTATATACGATCCAGAACCAGGAAAGGGCTCAATGCTCGTGATTTCACTAAGACTAGGAAGATTTGTGGAGTTTCTTGTACATAGCTCCTTGTAAATATGGCTTGTGAGGAGCATATTCTCATTTAGACTTGTTGTGTTCCTTGTGCATTGTGCCTTGTAAATATGCCTGTTGAATAGCGTGTCATTTTTGGACTTGTTGACTTTCTTGTAAATATGGCTTGTGAATAGCGCCATGTGGATATGGCTTGTACAGAGCATGATATTGTTGCGTTAGTCAGGAGAGAGCTGGATCTCTTTCAACTGCTTGGAGAAAATGTTTTGAAGATGTGCGTACGTGTTATTTGAAAACGTGAAGTGATAAGTTCTTGATTTTCCCATGTATCTGCAGTCATTGGGGGAATGATTGTGTTTGAGCCGCCTAAGGGTTAATTTCTTGGATTGAGAAGGCAGTATTTATTTCAACATGCTGTTTAACATGCATGGTTATGTGAGCTGACACTAAAAGTCAGTGATTGTTTAAATGTATGATGGTTTGATTTCACTTTTTCATTGGTTACTGGTTCTGCCTATGTGCTTTGACAGCATGGTAACATCTTGCATGGAGAACAGAAAGCAGTGTTCATTTAACTTTCTATTTGAAATGCGTCCACGAATTTGTGTGGGTTTGCCTTGGAACACATGATTTAATGTGTTTTTCCGGAGGTCGGAATGTTATAAATCAACCAGTCGGATTGTGATAAGGGTTTCCAGCTGTGGATGGCACACAAGCCAGTGTTTTAGAATTAGTGTGTTCGGTTGTGGAGAAGAATTTATAAAACAGACCCATCATAGAATGTGCTTTTAATTAGTGAAATGCAACCGTGTGCTTTTATAGAAAATAATATTATAGAAGATATATATGGATATTTTCCTACTGCAAGGAGGTTTCAGATAAAACATTTAGTGGAGAAATTTCAATTGATATGTGCAGAGAAATATTAAACTCAACAGTCCATGATAATTCGTTTTTTCAGAATCAAATTGCCCCCTTTTTATGTGTTAATCTGCATACTAAATAAATGCCCATGTTTCAAATGTCTTGCCTTCTAGCTGCATTAGTTAGACAAAAGTGTTTTTTTAGAAAGTGGAACTTTTAAGTAACAGTACATTGTAACAGAATTATTTTAAAATGCCAGCATGTGTCTGAATTACAAAGCAAAAAATATGTCCTTATTAATTACTGATTTTATGATGCTTTACATCACGTTTTAAATTTCCTTCAGTTAGTTTGAGAATAGTGGCCTGGCCTGGGAACAGATTTTGTTTTGAGTTACAAAGAATGTGTTTTTCGACCTTGAAGTTAGCATAGCTCCCAGCGACAGAATCACCGACCAGTGCCTGTCTTGTTATCATTGGCCAACATCCAATTTCGTTCCGCGCAAGAAATGTTTATGTAAAGGGAGGGCTACACTCCTCCAACTGACTCAGGCTCCCTTCGCATGAAGATAAAGGGATCCTTGCACATGCAGAATGTATTGGCAGACGCTTGGCCCTTGGAGTAATATAGATACAGAAGGCCTAAGTGAGCTTCCCTGACTGGAGATTAGAGATGCTTAGACAGAATAATTGGCAGGGAGTGTTGCTCTTGCAATGAGATCAGCATTTGGCAGTGATTCAAAATTACATCGCACTGTAGCTTATTATGCTTGGATCAGATTCAAGCTCTGAGCGCGAACATCTTTCTGAAGGTGGGGGCTGCTTCTCAGAGGAGTGAGGCAGTACACGCAGTCAGACTACACGGTCTACAAATCTTTCTCATGAAACAGCCTAGAGAGGGTAGATGGCTTGTCCCTTATTGAGGTTCCTGTAGATTAAAGGGGTCCCCATGTACAAGGTCGTGTACTAGGACAGGACAGTAAGTTTCTGATTGACACAGGGGCGAGCAGAACTACCATCAGCCATGACGAGGTTCCAGGGGTACCTCTCTCAGGCTCACACAATATTTCCTTGGGATTTTCAGGAAAGCCTATTGTTAATGAAGTGTCAAAGCCAGTTTCCCTTGGAGTTGGTCCACTGTCACGTACCACAGACTTGGTACTTACTAAATCATGTCCAGAAAACATGCTAGGTATAAAGACATTAAAGGAACTAGGAGCAGTTATTTGTTGTTCTCCAGAAGGAGTGCGACTGTTCTTATGGGATTTTAAGGGACATTATGTTCTGAAAGAGTTTGACCCCAGACTCCAGAATGTACCACAGCACCTATGGGCACAAGGTCCAACTGACGTAGGTCACATGAACATAACACCACACCGTGTCACTTTCAAAGCAGGAGTAGTACTCCCACGTATACGACAATACAAGATACCACCTGATGCCATAGTGGCCTTATTAAAGATTGTTGACGAACTCATTGCACATGGGGGGTGGTAGAGACTGACTCAAATGTATGTAACTCACCTGTCCTTCCTATCCTTAAACGATCAGACCCTAATGCACCACCAGTTTACAGACTAGTAGTTGAACAAATATATAGTACCACAATACCCAGTGGTCCCAGACATTTCTTCATTACTGACTGCTATTGATTCTGAAGCACCATTCTTTACAGTAACTGACCTGAAAAATGTCCTTTTCAGTGTTCCAATTCATCCAGGTAGCCAGTATCTCTTCTGATTCAGTTTAAGTGGACGTAGCTTTAAATATTTAAAGGTTTTACAGAGAGCCCTAGCATTTACAGTCAAGCATTAAAAAGACAGCTGGACAGTATTAACATGCCTACCGACACAGTACATCACTGACAGTTTTACAGTTCCTGGCAGACAAGGGGCACAGAGTGTCCCCTTCAAAGTGCACAGCAAGTGGTGTGTGCCTTGTACACTTGCTGTCCAAGAGGGGTAGACAGCTGACACAAGAACGTATTCAGTTAATTGCCAATCTTTCACAGCCCAAGACACAAGGCCTTCATTGGCCTCACTAGTATGCCTATCTAGCCAAAACACTCATACAATTGACAACACAGGAGGCAGCGTCTTCAACTGTCCTCCTTTGGACACAAGAACATACCTTGGCATTTAAAGAATTAAAAAGAGCCTTATGTCAAGCGCCAGTTTTAGCGACTCCTAGTTACAGCAAACCTTTTATGCTTTTTGTCACTGAACAGGAAGGGACAGCATTATCTGTCCTTACACAAGATCAAGCTGGAAAACACAAGCCTTGTGCTTATTTTTCCAGTACATTAGATCCAGTGGCCGAGGCTCTGCCTGTGTGCCTGAAATCAGTTGCAGCAACAGCCCTAGCCATAGTGATTCCATAGTGTTAGGACCTTCTCTGACAGTCCAGGTACCACATGCAGTGGAGGTTCTCTTTAACAGAACACAGACACAACACTTGACTGTAGCTAGACTGACAGGATATGAACTGACATTATTTCAGCCACACATAGAGATCAGACAATGCAACATTCTTAACCCTGCTACACTTTTGCCCTCAAGTACAGTAGATACTGCACCACATGACTGTGTGGAAGTAATAAATACAGTGACGAAACCAAGACAAGACCTGACAGATATGGCACTTCCAGATCCTGACCTGACACTTTATGTTGATGGTTCATGCATGAGAACAAGCACAGGAGAGTTAGTGGCCGCATATGCCGTGACCACTGTTACTGAAGTCATAGAGACACACAGAACAGACACACTGTCAGCACAAGCAGCAGAGCTCATCGCTCTGACACAAGCCTGCATAAGAGCCAAGAACTGGAAAGTGAACATTTATACAGACTCACAGTACGCTTTTGGCGTAGTCCATGACTTCGAAGTTCTCTGAAGGGAGAGAGGTTACTTGACCTCTCATGGGGCCAAAATTCAGCATGGCCCACTTATTCAAGCCCTGTTAGAAGCAATACATTTGCCTCAGCCATAGCTATCCTGAAATGCAAAGCATATACCAAAGTCACAGACACCATTTCCCAGGGTAATGACCTGGCAGACCGAATTCTAGACTTACAGTCCAGACACTAACAGACACGACAAAGACAGAGGTACCATTACTGACGAATAGCATGACAGTCAGGGATCCTTCACAAGATGTACTCGACATACAGACACATGCCACTTCAGATGAAATAAAGAAATGGACTGAACAAGGAGGGGTCCAGACTGACTAAGGTTGGATGACTAAAGGCAAAGCTACATGGTTTCGTCCAGATTCCATGGTACAAGTAATCATAAACACAAACACATAGTCCAGCACACTTGGGAGAGAAGGCAATGCTAGACAGTTTACAGAATATCTGGTTTAACAAGCACCTGCGTGCAGCAGCGAAACAGAAAGTACGTACCTGTATGATCTGTTGCCAGTTCAATCCAGGTAAAGGCATTCCGGTGGAACAAGGTGGATTCCATCCTCCTGACCACCCTTTTGAGTTCCTTCAGATGGATTGTATCCAAATGGACAAATTAGTGTGTGCACTAACTAGATGGACAGAAGCGTACCCAGTCCCAGATTATACTGCAGCAGGCCTTGTAGAAAACCATAATCAGACACTTAAGACGAGATTAGGGGTACGCCTATGCCTAAAATAAAATATCTGATGTTGACAATAACATGCTGACAGATTACCTGGCTTCCTTGATGTCTGCACTACTCTCTCTTCATTCACAGGTTCCCGCCGCCTTCCCTGACAACACCCAAGTCCAGGAGCCTGCCATAGTCCCTGGAGATGTTATCTATGAGCGGAACTTTTGACCGATCGAGCCCCCTTGAGCCGCATTGGAAGACACCGAGGATTGTACTACACACCACGAGGACTGTTATCCGGCTCGAAGGACGAAAAGGAGATTCTATGGACAATTTGGAACTTTAATTTTGATCAAAAATGACAATGACCCCAGTGACTCAAAACCCCTTTTTCTAGAAAAACTCCGCATCAGGAGTATTAATCCAAGTTACGGTCTAGTAAGTCAGACAGTTTAATTGTTTAAGTCCCTCTCGGGTGAATCGGTTAGACAGGTTCCTGACATGTATTAGACCATAGACCCAAATAGCAGTAGACAGAGAGATAAGAGAAAGACGTACTGCAAATCCCTTCGCAGTCGATTTATAATAACTCTGATTATTATGTTCCTTTGATTCCATGTTTTCTTTCCTCCTCACATGTACACTTTTCTTTTAACTACACTGCAGAGCACACATTTAGTGATCTGCCACCCCATGAAGCACTGCGCAACAATTCTTTCATTCGTATGTTGCACCATTCTCATCAGACCAGCAATGCAACAGATTGCTGGGTATGTGGCCAACTCCCGCCTTATCAGAAAATGAAGGGAGTTCTGCCCTTCTTCCCTTTTCCGTTCTCCCACAATGGTTCGTGCGGAGCATGGTTTGCTTTAATGACATCACTAGACAGAACATCTGTAGTTTCCCAGAGTGACTGGATACATGGAAATCTGAATAAAGTAATGAATGAAGTATGTTTCCCAGACAAAGACGGGCTCCCTCAAAGGAAGGGGACCGACCTAGAAAATGAAGAGTACAAGCAAGGAAATGCTTCCCTCAATTTTAAAATACTGAATGTTCAGCCCAAGCAAAATACAGGACCACAATCTATTTCAGTCCTACCAGCAAAAGGTGATTTGTGTGTTAGAAATAAAGGATCAGTACATATGAGACACAGTGAATGTAATACTGTAGTAGAGTTTAATGACCAAGGAAAGTCCATTTTCAAAGCATCACGCCATACCTATTTCATTTGCGGTCAGACAGCCTATGTACATCTGCCCTCAGACTGGGGTGGAACATGTTATATAGTTTTCCTTCTGCCCCCTATCTTTCTAGCCCCATCCCATTATCATCCAGATTCACGACTAGTACATGTCAGACACAAGAGGGAGATAAATTCCCCAGTTGTTGATCAGACTGAGACAGCTTGGGAGCAATATACAGATTTCAACAAAGGATTCTTTTTCTTCATAGGTCCCGTCCAAAACAGTAAACTCATACGTAGGTTAACAATAACTCTGGAAGCAGTAGTAAATGAGACTGCATCTGCCCTGGCTAACTTGACCCAGGAGCAGTCTGCCATGAGACTGTCTCTGTCTGCAGTGTGCCACTGCCTGTGTTCCCCATCCACGTAAACAAAGGATCAAGGATGAACAAATGATACTGTATGATCAAATATACGGTCTCATGAATATAGATGTATCCTGAAGGGTAATGTAGGGGCCAAGGAGGGAATGAGGTAAATGAAATTTTATTTGACCTATTGTGTCCCCTACGTCTACCCCCACGTTTAGTGTATGTGCATGGCATCCATGCATTTTCCCTCTATGGCCGAAATGATGACGCCTCTGTGTTTACATTTGCGTCCAACGTTAACATGTCAGTTACCAGGCCCACCATGAAAGAAAGGATAATTCTGCTTTTAAGCCTATGTTGCCAATGTCTTTACATGGTGCACGTTTTTAATATCGAGAAGCACCCATTTTGAGGCTCCGCAGGGCCAGGAGACGAATCCAGGCCTCAAGCCTCCTGAAACACTCTGAAAGCTGCAGCCCCGCCTGCATCCCTGACCTTTCCCTTATTTCCTGCTCAGCCGAGAGGTGCCCGGCGCAGCCTGGCCTGGCCTGCGAAGACAGTGTTATGCCTACAGTTATCTGTTCTGCTCCACAGAAACACATTCCTGCCTAATGAAAAGGATAAACATATTCCGCCTGCAGAAGATAGGGCCTAGCCTTTCTGTCTCCATGCAAGTGATTTACTGAACCAGTTTCCATAGAAGATCCATAGCCCCACGCAATACATAAAGAAATATATGCATACACCAGCCTTTAGTGATGAGCTGCCTTTGCCCTGATGGCCTTTAAATCAAGCAACATGTACTCCAAACATAAGATACCAGATAATGCCAAAGGTACAGGTCGCTCTGACATCCCAGACTCTCCTCCTAGTGCTAGAAGTCAGCCCCCCAGCTTCCCCTAGTCACACGTCAATTACACGTCATGACCAAGTTGCACACAAGTAGGGCAAAGTTCCAGCTGGCCATGCAACCCCCTCCATGTATCCACCCACTTATGACACCTCCATGACATCTCAAGTGTACGCCAACATGCTCTTATCTCTTTCTCCTGCTCCGCCTGGAGTCCTCCTCTTTTCTCTATGTACGAGATTCAATGTATAAATAAAGGACTCTGTGAATAAACGTTAGAAGACCCTTCCTGAACCTTAGTGGTGATGGAACAGATTCTCCGCTAACCCGGGTTATTGTAAATAAAGCCCCTTTGAATCAGGACACCACGGACTCTGCCTCTCATTTAATGCATGAGCTTTCCTTTAAGTATAGAAATTATGAAAGGGTAATATTTATTTACCACACGACGACCCGGCATATCTAGCAGATAGGGCGCAATTAGGAACACATAGTTTGCTGGCCCCACTATATAATCCAAGCCTCTTAAAGCGATTGCTCGGTCCAACTAAACACACGGTAACATTGTGGTATAAGGCGCTCACACGGCTAAAATGGAAGGTAGTCATTACCAAGCTAACTTCACTATGGGACACTAAACAATTGGGCTGTCTTAGGTCCAGTAAAGGTTTTACCCAATGGGATAATATTGGAATCTCAACGGTGGGGGACCTATGGACCACTGCAGGGGTAATCCCTTTCCCGCAATTGCAGCAACAATACGCACTAGGCCCCACTGAAACCTACAGATACATCCAAATAAGACACGCACTAATGGCAGTACTTGAGCCGGGGTCACCTGTCCCAGAATCCTTACTCTTAGAAGACCGACTTCTCACGGACTTCATGCAAACACGCGCGACCTCACTTACATATCGTAAGTTACTAAACAACCTCCCAGACCCCTTACAATGCTTGAAAGAGAAATGGGAAACTGAACTAGGTGCCATGGACGAGACGGATTGGAATGCCGCACTAGCGTCACCAAGGGAGGCAGGGGTTTCGGCCCGGTTTAGGCTCATACAACTGAAAATCCTACATAGAGTGTACTACACCAGGACCTCTCTTCATAAAATGCACAGGGCGGAAACCCCATACTGTCTTAGGGGGTGTGGGGAGGAAGGAACACTACTACATACACTGTGGGAATGTCCGGCCATAACGAGTTACTGGCAGCAAGTCATGCAGACCATTTCCCAGACCCTTGACACTTCCTTAACACCGGAACCACGAATGTGCTTGCTGAATATTTGGGAAGGGACTGATTTGACGCTCAGGCAACAACAGTGGGTCACTATTGGGACTATGGTGGCCAAACGCGACACGGCGCAGAGGTGGGGGGTGGCAGAAACACCTACTCTAGCACTGTGGTGTAGGACGATGGATAAACTGATGCTGACTGAACGCACAGTGTATAAACTGAGAGCTAACCCCAACAAGTGGAACAAGGTGTGGGAGGCATGGAACAGATATAGGGGGGATTTATGTGAACCACTGCCGGAAGACGAGGACGACAGCTCAGAAGATGAAGAGGAGATGGATGAATGAGATAGAGAGAAATGTGCAGAGATGGGTGAAGGGATAGGATTTGTCTGATGGGGACTTTACATTGTTCGGTGCTCGGAGAGGGAAGGGTACCAGCCTGGGAAACCTGGAATCTGCAATTACCATTGACCTTGATTGTGACATTGTGACTATACATTAAGGATGAGTCTATTGTTTTTGTTCTTGTTAATTTATAGCAAAAATAACATAAAAGTAAGATTTCACATATTCAGTCATTGTATCCTCATTGCATTCTGCATCATGCCAAATATTTGCTGCCGGACCGGAAGGTTGTCGGCTAAATAGCTGTGTAACAGTACGAAACAGTGGTTAACTGCGTAAAATTTACATGAGACATGTTGTACTGATGATGTATTGATGGCAAATTTCAATAAAAATCTTGCACCAAAAAAAAAAAAAAAAAAAGAAAGCCGATGTCTGGGCAAGAGGAGGAAATGAGGTCCCAGATATTAGTAGCATGCTTGGGGAGGGAGCGGACATTGGCTAGAAAGCAATTCCAGCTAGCTTTAGTAGTATCCGAGGTAGCAGACGGATTTTTAATAAAAGGGCTGTTAGGAGACCTGTGTGGAATGGTCTGAAATTTGCAATAACTGCATGCGAGGGGGCCATCCACAGCAGGAGGAAATTTATACCTGCAATGTGGGGCTACGGTATGTAAGGTGTGCTTAAAATCAGTAAAACCCATAATAGCCAATCCAATTTTTCTTATATTAAAGTTAATAAATCAGGCAAAACATTTTGATCTTACACCACTGCAGAAAGTATCCAGAGCACAGACCAGGTCAAGACACTCTTAGCACAAAACAAACAGTGACATAAATAGAGATTCAGTGCACTGGGTATGCTGTACCATAGTGCTTGACAGGAAAGCAAACAGTTAAACATGTTTTTGAAGGAGTGGATTCTACCACACATTTTCACATGTAGATTGGATCAACATCTACCTTTTATGAGGTAGAGTTACAAAGATATATATTTGGATGTGTAAAGTCTGCACTACCTAAAATATGCATCCGTATTTTATATGGAAGTGAAATGTGAATACAAATATTAAAAGAACATTTCCATCAGTCATTTCCTCAGGAAGTGTGATCACTAAATTTCCAATCATCCATCTGCACAGGAAGTGACATCACTGGTTTCCCACCAAAGCTGTCTTCAAAAGAAGAATCCACTTTGGAATGATCGGGCACCACCAACCTTGGGAGAGCTGTTCTCTGATAACAACATGAAATCCTAAGATGATATTCAAGAGGAGTTTCTCCTGGGCCAAGGGGACGGCTATAGACAAACACAACTCCTACAGTAGACCCAGTCGGAATGAGAAATATTTGGGGCTAAATCTGCCGGGCAAAAACACCACTGGAAACTATTCTCCACCAAAAAGGAATCTCATGCCTACAGAGATCGTTTCTGAGCTAGGACCTAAAGCTACACGTAGCTGTGCCTCCTTATGGGAAAGGGACCTAAGCCGAGAGATAGGGGACAACACTTGGTGGAAGATGTGGCAAAGAGCCATGAAGTCCCCAATTTGCTCAGCTCATAAGGAGAATGCATACAAACTTCTCACATTCTGGTACCTGATCCCAACATGACTCCATGCAATGTTTGGGAACCCAGGCACGTGTTAGAAGAATCGCGGGGACAGGGGCACCGTCATGCACATGTGGTGGACCTGCCCCAGAATACAAAACTTCTGGACAGACATCCTCTCCCAGATTAGATAAATCCTGGGGGGTCACACTCCCAATGCAACCCCTCATGATATTACCTGTTGCTATAGTATAAAGACCACATACTCTGGAACCCACGCGTGCCTTTCATTGCTTACCTGATGCCATGCTTACCTTGATTCCTTGTTGGTCTTGTTGCTGCTGACTTTTATTGCTGCTCCAGTCATGCTTCTACCTGCTCCTGTGCTGCGTTGTCCTGGTATCTCTGCTGCTTTTGGAAGTTTATTTTTTATTTTTCATGCACTAAAAAAGCATTTACCAAAAACTGACTGATCTTCAAATTTGTTAAAATGCATGCTTATAAATAATTTTGGATATATATTCACTGTCCTGCATTTGAATCCCTTCGACACAGAACTGTAATGCAATGTGATTTTCATCAAAACTGAAAAACTTAATAAAATCTGTGTTAAAAAAAAGTACTGCATTTGAATCCCAAGACTTTAATGGACGTAGACATGCAGATTCTATAAAGAGATAAAAAGATGCTTAATGGAGATTGACATGTGCAATTAACCAAAAAAAACGACTGTTAATGGACATTTTTCCTGCTAAATTCTATGATTCTAAATCAAAGTTAATTCGTTGTTTTTCTAAGACTTTTTTGTTTGAGCAACTTCTGGTGTAGTTCTCAATCTCTGAAGTTTTATGGATTATTTGTTGAGAGACTGAATGAATGAAGTAATTCCAGTTTGTTGCACTCCCCTTAAGTTGACATTGTTAAACATCTAGGTATTACTGGGCATTAGGGGGTGGGGGGTGTCAAAATATAGAAATATGTAGCATTCATATTAATTTAGTATCCTGTATTGCTTCCTTCTTTTAGGATTACACTGCATTTATTGGGTTCAAGGCACTAAAATACAAGTGGGAAAGTGGGAGGTTATTCTGGGTTACTCATGCTTTCAAGGTGAAGGCTCTAAAGTCTGTAACACTTTGTTTCTAGACACATAAAGAACTCAGAACATTGAAGGAACCTCAAGGGTCATGGACTGATGCAGTTACCTTGAAGGGACCCTGGAAACTAAGCATGGGCGAATTTTGCGAATTGGCAATTCGCGAATTTGGGAATTGGCAATCCGCAAAATTCGCGAATTTGCGCGAATTTGTCGGATCTTTTTATTTTTGCGTGTTCGCGGGTGTTTGCGAGGCGCTTTGCGTGTTCCCCGGTGTACGCAAGGCGCTTTGCAATTTCGCGGGGGTTTTTTTTTTGCCTGCTTAATCACTGCCACCCTCTCGTTTTTTATGCCCATCTGCCCTCTGTACCACTGGTTTCTGTGCCCTTCTGCCCTCTGCCCCACTCATTTTTTGTCCCCTTCTGCCCTCTGTCCCACTTTTGTGCCCTTCTGCCCTCAGCCCCACTTAGAATGGCGCCGGCAAGCTGCCAGCGCCATTCTAAAATATCTAGAAATAGCTTCAACAGGAAGCACAAATAGATAAAGTAAAGCAGGTGCTCCAGTTGAAGGTCAAATTAAGTTACACAATCATTAATCACCCCAAGTTTGGGGTGATTAATGATTGTGTAACTGAATTTGAGCAGCACCTGCTTTACTTTATCTATTAGAGCTTCCTGTTGAAGCTGACTTTTGTAACTATTTTAGAATGGCTCTGGCAGCTTGCCGGCGCCATTCTAAAAGAGTTACAAAAGTCAGCTTGAACTTTTGACCCAATCCGTTCCGTTCGCGGATTTTGCGGGAAATTCGCGAATCTCGCGGATTGCGAATTTACGGAAAATCCGCGAGCGGAACGGATTTTCCTCCCATGCTTACTGGAAACACCATCTTTGTGTTTTCCCAACTTGCCCTTTCCCATGGGTACTGTTTTTAATTGGAGTTTCTTTACAATTCGCGGGTGGTTGCAGGACTCTGGGTGGTGTAGGGAATCAGCTTCTGGAATTCACGTCTCGCTCTAACCGGATTGTGCAGCCAGGCTCTGCATTGGTTGTGCTCAGACATTACAGGAACTCAGATCGACAAAACAACACTGCAAACAACTGGAGCACCGATGGTGAATGAGCCATGACAATGCAGACTGGAGCATATTCAAATTGGGCCTGAGACCATAGGCTGTTGGAGTCAGTGCTGGGGGCGCTGGAGCACCCCTCAAAATAATTGTGCTGGTGTTAAGAAGGTGAATGCTTAATAAAGATGCCTTTAAAGTTTGTCTTTATGTTGTTGCATTTGCTGCGCATTCACATACAGAGGTCAAACGTCAGGCTTTGTCTTCTAACAAAATTCTGCCTATTATTTTAACATGGATATTGGTGGTTATTGTTCACTCTGACTATAAAGTGAGATGATTTTGTAATTTCTGTAAATGGCTGTGCACTAGCACAATGTATGTGTGACAGCGTGCTCCAAAATGCACCATTGTCTACATATCACATGTTTATTATTCTCCTACAGAATGGGCGTGGCTCATTTACTATACTTGTATGTTTGATGCGTGGATTTTTCACACTCCTTATGATTTGGGTGGTGTAACATTAATAGCAGCACCCCCACTCTGAAAGTTTTCCTGCAGCACTGCCTGAGAAGCTACCACCATATAGTCTGGTCCACCAAATGAGCCGTTCTGGTAGACTGCATCGATGCCAGCACCAACAGAAGAAAATAAATCTTTGCCCCTGGGAAGGATTTCGCCTCACCAGTGGTCACCTCCAACTTGATCAACCCATCTCAGGACCTCTGCAACAAGTGCTCTCAATTCTTCAGTATTAAAATCACAGACATTTACATCAGCTTTAGCCCACATCTGGACCCAACAGACCTCGCCAAATGCCTCTCAATTTAACCAAAGAACTAATTCTAACCAGATGACCCATCAATGCCCCAGACTAAACTGCTGCCACCATGAATTCCATCCACCCCAACGGACCCCTGCCTCTACCACTCCTAATCCAGAGGACAGTAACCCATCAGTGGCATGCTTACACCCATTATGAACACCCACCCACCTTCTGTGACCTTCCCCAACATGCAACTGCCCTTCCATTGCCGAAGAAACTCTTTGCAGACCCTTCAACACTTGCCAACTACAAACCGATCTCCCTACGGCTATTAGAGAAAATCAGCAACAAATGCCTCACTGAGTACCTCCATGACCACCGACCCATTGACACCACTCAGTCTGGTTTCAGACCCAACCACAGTATGGAAACTGCCCTCATCGCCGTCACGGATGACATCTGCATGACTCTGGATAGAGGAGACACAGCAGCACTCATCCTCCTGGACTCTCTGCAGCATTTAACATGCTCTCCCATTTCATCCTCACCCAATACCTGCACGTTATCGGAATCCAAGGATATGCACTCTGATGGCTCTGCTCCTGCCTTAATGGAAAAATTCCGACAGTCAGCCTGGCACTATACACCTCAGAAGCCTGTGACCTCATCGGCGGATTTCTGTAACGATCCTCCGTGAGTTTACCGTTTTTCAACGCAACCTGATACTTCTAGCCAGCATCATTAGCTCTCATGACATCAACGTCCTCTCCTACATCGATGACATTCAACACATTCTCTACCTCATGACAAGGTTTCCATTACCGGAATCAAGTTTGAAAATTGGTAGCAGTGGTGCTACCATCAGTACAAAGCAAACACAAGGAGATGATGGACAGAGCACTGAAACTTTTCAGACACTCACCCCCAGTCACAAACCTGGGTTCAATCCATTATCATTCTTTAGCTCACATCGCCACCTCAGTTCAGACCCAGCTATATGCAAATCAGTCTGAACCCTGTGCCTCATTGGAACAGTCCAGCCGAACTGCCAAGCCAGGTCTTCCCTGAACTGGAAACAAGAATCCTGGGACCGGTTTCTAGGTAACATGCTCTATCAGCCAGGATAGCTTGAATTCAGTGGCAGAGTGAGCAAGGGACCTACGTCGGGCATACCCATCCCACTTAGGGTGAAAAGTGCTACACAAACAAATGATGGACGGGAATGCTGAATAAATCATACAGTCACCCCCAGTCAAGAGATCTTTGTTAAATCCATTGTTCTTTTGCTCACTATGCCACCCCAGTTTAGTCCCAGCCATATGCAAATCAGTCTTGACCCTGTGCCTCAAGGTAACAGTCCAGACTGAACTGCAAAGCCAGGTCCTCCCTGAACCGTAAACAAGCCTCCTATGACCGGTTTCTGGGTATTACCCTTCATCAGCCAGGCTAGCTTGAATCCCGTGGCACAGTGAGCAAGGGACCCACATCTGGGCATACCCATCCCCCTTAGGGTGAAAAGTGAAACACAAACAAATAATGGACTTTTTGCATCACAGAGTACTTGTGTCCACTGTCTTTGTTTCAGAAGGAGTGGGCATGTAATATGCCAGGGTCTATAAACTTTGCGGAGGCATCTGGCTCTGGTTTATCAAAAGTTTGTGCAGCGCTGGGCACCAAGACAACTTGCTGCGTTGCGTCAAAGGGTGAGGGCAGAAATGCAATATATTTATTTACCAAGATATGTTGTAGGCCGGCTCTCTCTCTGTTCTGGTGCACTGAGTGCTGTACAGCACCAACGTAGGCATCATTGGGCGATGGTGCAAAGGTGACACGTTACACCCTGGATTGTTTATGTACAGGAAGGGTCGCCTTCCGGCATTAAAACATTCCTTGGAGTCAAATTGCAGCACACATAGAAAGAGGAAAACACGAAGAGAAATAAACATATGTTTACACACCTCCTCTGGGAAAGCATAGCATTTTGATGATTTCTCAGGTTTACCAGTGATGGAAAATCTTGGAATGTGCCAAAATTATATACCTGGGTGGATGTGTGGAAACACCCGCTCTCAATCTCCAGCTATGTGACGCTGAACACCTTCCCGGGGCAGAGTAACTGAAGCCAGCAAATTACTCTGCCTTTTTACATTACTCCAGATTTACAAAGCCATGCAGGGCCACCCAAGGTAGCTTTACATGGCTTGATAAATGTGGCTTAAGAGTTTGTGTTGCCCTTGTGTCACCTTGCATGGCATAGGGCAAATTAGAACATTGAAATGTTGGGAGCTCCATTGCAGACAATGGAGTACTCCCTGCTTCTACGGGCCGGTAAAGGCATGCAGAGCAACATTCCAATGTTCTACAAAGGCTTCTCGAAGCTCGAGGGGATTTATATCCCCTCGAGCTTCGAGAGGCCTTTGTTTAATTTGATAGAACATTCTGCCCTCTAGTGGCAGAATGTTCTAATAGCCTTATAGCCCTTCGTAGCAGGGCTATACCGGCAATTAAAGTCCCGATGTCTCGTTAAAGTCCCTCGCCTTCGGCTCGGGCCTTTAACGATTCAGCGGGCCTTTAATAGCCGGTATAGCCCGCTACGGCGGGCTATAAGGCTATAATAAACCCTTGATAAATCTGGCTCCTGGTATCCTAGGTAGTGGTGTAAGGTGCCAGCCTTACAGGGAGGGTCGGGGACTATAGGGTCGGAATGGACATCAAGTGAATGATATTGCCAGGATCCTGTTCCAGTGTGAGCCAGGTGCTTGCTTAGGCTGGTTTAAGGAATGTCGCTATTATGATAGTAGTATGTCAGAGGTGTTAGTGTTCTTCTCTGTGGCTTTATGTAGCTCATACAATCCGAACCTCCCTGATGTGCAGTATGTAAAGGTAGACCGACTTGGCTCATCAATACTTAAAGAGGACAGAGAAGCAAATATCATTCATTGGAATGAATAAATGGTTCAAAATGTAAGTTTTGGTTAGGAACCAGGAATAGGCTATCTGATTTAAAAAGTACTATGCTGTGGATGGCAAAGTATTTTTTGTAGAGAGTATCACGAAATGTACTTTTTATCTTTATTCCTTTCATAAGCATCCAAGGGAAAGAGGACATCCAGCTAAGCAGCTGCCACCACAACAAAGCAGTGGCGAGTGGGCCCACCACCAGGACTACCAGCGCCACGTCAGATGGTTCTGCTGGCCCCACTCAGTATGTCATGTTTATTATTACTTCTTACTCTTAACTATTTGTAGCCTTCTGTATTTACTTGTTTTCAACTCCCCTTCATAATGTTTGTTAATCCTGTATTTCCCAGTGTTATCTATATTTCCTGTTTTTGCAGCAAACTTTCTCTTCTCTGTAGCTTCCTTCTGCTCTCTTTTTTAGTAAGCTTTCCTTTGCCCCTCTTTTACATGTCTTATGTGTTACTGTTAAGAGAACATATTTTGGTAATGTTGAGAGGATCTCAGGCCCAAGTATTCACCAAACATGTTGGCTACGAAGGCTTTCTTGAACAGCCACAAGGTACAGAAACAAAGATAGAGTTGTCATGGACCCCCATTGTTGTCTTATACTTGTAGTTTCCTAGACAGTGCAGGATGGCAGGAATGAGACACTATTCCCAACCAATACCATATGTCCTTTGCATTCCCTTTCACCCCTTCATTGTGTTTCATTCTTAGCCCTCAATTAGGAGAAAAATGTTTTTGATTGTCTACCTGGTTTTGAAAATGTTGTCAACCCAACCTCCCAAAGTGATACTTTTGATAAAAGATGCTGATAGCTAACCTACCTTTAGTGAGGTATTGCTGTTGTAGCTTGTGCAAAATAAATCTTAGGTGGCTAATCTGGAATTTAAAATGGGTGCATTGTGTTCTTGTCTAGATGCCCATGCCACCAGTGCCTCTGCCAGCACCGGCCAGCCAGGGACGGCAGAGGAGACCTAGCCAGTCGAGGGAGGGGGAACAGTTCCGGTGAGGGCAAGGGCAAGTGGTAAGTCACCTTGCTTTCCTATTGACAATAATGTGTGTGTTAAGTGAGGCAGATATCCCACCCATCACCTCCCTGCACATGGCACTTCATAGCTACAACTCGACCTATCCTAATCCCTATAACTTTCTTCCTGTAGACTAACTTTCCCCTCTGCCATGTGTAGGTATTTTTTGGTGGAGGCCAGGATGTAATGTGGGGCGAAGGGCCTGGTTTAGAGTTTGGTGGATGGGATACTCCTTGACAAACTTCGCCAATAAAATATTTGCTGTTCGCTGTACTACAGTGCATCATTTATAGTCTATGCTTTGTCTACTGTAATACAACAGATGGGATATCTGTTATCCACCACGTGTGTGACGGAGTATCCCATCTTCCAGACCCCATCGTCCCCTAGGGTTGGTCTCAGTCTAAAATTGAAGAGGGACTAGGAGAAGAGTAGGTCCATTAGATTGAATGATAATAGGTTATTAACATGGTTGTACAGCTGTCCCAAACACATGCTGCAGAGTAACTGACCGCCAGTATGGCTCTAATAATGTTGTACATATAGTCAAGTAATTGTGTAACATATATACGCCTAACATATATACGCCAGCTAATTAATTTACTACTAACACACATAAAGTGTCAGTTCAGTTTTACTATGAAATATTTTAAACTAAAAACACTTTTTGATTTTTTTGGTGGTCTGGCTTCATTCCTTGCAGTCAGTGTTAATGCATTATGTGATGCATTTGCGGGAAAAGCTTGGCCCTGTAACTCACCCAATTGAAATTAATGTAGGGGTAGAGCTGTGCCCTACCCCCAAACCCACTGAACACGCTCACAACCTAGGCATCGTCCTCGACAGTCAGCTATCCATGAAGAAGCAAGTCAGCGACGTCTCCTCTGCTTGCTTCCTCACTCTCCGAATGCTCAGGAAGGTCTTCAGATGGCTCCCACCCAACACCAGGCGAACTATCACACAAGGTCTCATCACCAGCAGACTTGACTACGGCAACTCCCTCTATGTAGAAATCACCGCCCAACTCATGAGAAAACTCCAGACCAGTCAAAAACACACGAGGGTCCCTGAAAATAAGTATTAGGGGGAGGAGGCAGGGAAAAACTATAATCAAAAACAAGAGGACCCCCCCTAAGACTAAATCTATTAAATGGCGAACACTCTAGTCCATAACAGACATCATCGTAGTCCCACACAGAGAGTATTTATTTGAAAAACATATATATCTATTTATTATTATTTTCTGAAGTTTTCATTTATAGGTCATATAATAATAAAGGCACAAATGTATATACAAAATCTATTTACATATCAAAATGTATGCGGCACATACCCTCTCACACCTTCAAAGTAACAACCAATCACACCCATACGATCCATCATCAGTCATACCAATAAACAATATATACAAAAAGTACAAACACTTTACAGAATATGTACACCATTAGAAACAAACATACACAAATGAAACAAAGCAAAGCGAAAAAAGAAGAAAAGCGCCGACGCGCGTTTCGGAACAGGACCGATATTCACCAATCCGTCGACAGGGCGCAAACAATTACAAGTATTCGCTTCTGTGTGTTTTCAAAACAGGTCCATAGGTTTGAAGAATACATCAATAGATATAAACAGTAGTATGTAGAGAGCTAGGCTCAGGGCTGCCGCTCCATATCACAATATTCAGTCATTAGACAATATCCCTATTCACACACATGGGAATGCGTAGAGGTGTAAACAAGAGGTCAGAATACTTCACAGCGAAATGAGAGAGAATCACAATACAAGTGATGAAAGGAAACAACGTGGGTCCAGTTCTGGGTTCTAACAGATGGAGGTGTCCCCTCCCGATATAAAGAGACCACTCTTCCCCTCTCGAACGATATTTCCGGTAGAAATCCCTCGCGATCAATGGGGCACCGTTTACCGGGCAGGCTTCTTCGCATAGCGGCACTAATAGATCAAAACAGCCTGAATTCTAACACGATAGTGTGGGCGGCAGTATGTAGCACGTCCCTCAATTGTAAAGTCGTGGCGAGGCGTCCGTCGGAGGCCGGACCATCCAGAACACAGCAGCCAGACACATCCTCGACCTCTATGGGCATACACACCTCACTCTTCACCTCAGGAAACTACACTGACTACCAGTTGCGAAGAGATGCCAGTTCAAGCTGCTCACCCACGTGTACAAAGCACAACACAACGAAGGACCAGCATACCTCAACAAACAAGTGAAATGTCACCAACGCACCAGGGAGCTTCATTCTGGGTTACTCAGCCTAGCAGTCACCCAAACCATCCGCCAAGCAAACAGCTGAGGCCGCTCCTTCTCCCACCTGGCAGCTAAGACTTAGAACATCCTCCCCTGCTCTACAGAGCCTCACTATCACTCCAGCAAATCAGAAAGGATCGCAAGACCTGGATAGTCAACCAATAGGTACAGGCAGCATGATCCCACAGCGCCTGGAAACCCACACGGGTGAAGCAGCCACTCTTTATAAATCCTGATTGAATGATTGAAAATTAAATTCCAGTGGCCATAACGGACCAGCAATGGTCTGTCACTATGCCACTATAGACAGTATAAACAAATGTTTGTGCTGAGCATCACAACTCATGTTTTCTTTTACCTTTCTTGATATAGCTACTCCTGCTGGTGAACCGTCCAGCAAACCTCACTACAGGAGAAAGATATGAGATGCCACAAAACTGTACAATGAACAGGGAGATAGGGGATCATTTTTTTTATACAAGAACACTGAAGGAGGGTATGGGAATAAAACAGTAAATAGCATGAACCTTAAACTCAAACTGAAATGGTTCTAATTATTTCCCTTTTTATAAATGCCAGCGTCTCTATTGTGCAAGGTTCTCATGGGGTGCCTAAAAGGTTATGCCAAAGTTACCGGTAAAACTGACCTACACGTGTGTGTGTTATTAGGTGGACTCAAGAACACTTCTTAAAAGCCAAATCATGTCAAAGGCGATCTTTATCCCTATAGAGAATAAAAGAAGTATAGTGCAGCTTGTGAACTATCCTCTCATCAGTCTTCAAAACATTACACACACATTTGTACTGGAATATTATACAGAAATTACAGCAATGTACTGTACATTGAGCCTAGTTTTTTTATATGGATTTAGCCATAATTGTGAAACTATTGAAAAGCGCATGCTGTTGCGAAGGTCGTGAAGTAATGCTACAAGGGCTCTGATTGTGATTCTAACAGAGCGATATCTTAACGGGAGATCACAATCGGATCGCCCCAATCACAATTGGTTGATGCTCCAACAGCTACATTTTGTGAACCAAGAAACACCAGGAATCGATATTTCCTGTCTGAAATCTTGTAAAATCCCATGAAGACGGAAGGGCTTGTGGATGACTCAAGCTCAGTGTGAGTCTGACTGACAGAACTCCTTCCTATGGCTCCCATCTGGTTGGCACCAGACTCTTCTGCCCCTAATACACTCTCCACCACCCTCCACTGACCTCACCCCTCACTCAGGGTTAAACAAGCATTTGCAATGCAATAGGTCTCACATTTGCGAGAGTTGAAGCTATTGGCCTTGTAAATGACAATGCCTTTTATTTATCTGTTTTGATCATTAACACATAAATAAAAGGCATTGTCATTTACAATGCCAAGAGCTCAAACTCATGTAAATACAAGGCCTATTGCATTTCAAAGAAACAGCCGCCATTGTCCCACGCTGCTTGGAAAGTGAAAGTGTGCATGGCGCTCTGAATGTTGCAGGAAAGCACGTCTTGCCTGCAGTAGGAGAAACTCATTAAAGAAACTACTGCTTACAGACTAAATAAGACATACCCTGTAACAACAGAAGTAAAAGGGCCAATCCTCATGGGAGGTTACAAATGAAGACAAGGCCACTAAGGTACTAAGGAGGGGCTAACCAGAGCCTATTACCGAATCAAAAGCCAGCATTTATGAAGGACAGTGACACAAGCCAATGACAAATATGGGTGGAGAGTGGGTGGGGCTTCAAGTCCATACTCAAATGCAGTATGCCTCGCAGACTAGCGCATGAGCTGCCCAGGCTCGACCTAAAAAGATAAAGTTCTTCCGGCATTAGCCGGGTATCTTCGTTTGGCTCTTAGGCAAGGCATGGTGCTCTCTAAAGTGTAGTTGGGTTCCAGGTTAAAAACAAAACACAGTCTCCCTGCAGCAAGTCAAAGAGCTTCTGAGAAAACGCAGTCCCAAAGGAAAAACAAATCTTACAATAAAAAAATCTCAGGTCAGGTAGGAGGCACAACCAACCTGAAACAGGAATTATATAGCAGAGATAGGTCAGTTCTCAAGGAACAACTCTGCATGTGCAACAAAGTAATGAATCGTTATTTTTAGCTGGTTATCACTAGTTGCTATAAAGACGCTGTTCACCCTCTGGTTATACTAATCAGCAAATATATGTACGCTTATTCGTGCATCACAATATTAATGATCATCGCTCTCTCTCTCTCCCTGTCTCTCCATGGTGCTTGTTTGGCGATCCCTTAATATCAACAAGCAAAAGAGAGGCCTGGTCAGAAACCTGCAAGTGTGCCGCAACCGGACTAGTATCCCAAAACCATTAGAAGCACTAGAAGTGAGAGCCCAAGTCTGTTTGAAAAAATTCCCATCAGCCCACCCATGTGGTGGAGTGTCGTCATATGGGAGATGTCACCAATCCAATTCACAAACAGTGCACCTAGTCATGGCGCAGAGATGGATGGATTAACATGGTGTAAATACGGACCACTGGGCTTCACTGGTGATGCTAATGGGGTGCAGTGCAAAAAATAAGAGTGATAAATGTGAGGATAAAATTGACTCCAAGGGCCAAAATCAATTTTAATTAGTATGGCGCTCGGGTCAAGATTAAAATTCTGCCAAATAGTTTGAAATAATAACTACATGTGGGCAGAGTAAGTGAAGGTCGACATGTTTCAGCTGTACTGACTATTGGTCTTAGCTTTCTTCAGGACCATTAGGGAAACTGCGACTGCCAATCAAAAAATCAAAGGATCAGTGATGCACGCTAATATACATTGGATAAGTCCTACCAGTTCCTCTGAGCCCAGATGAATACTGTAGGAAGTCCAGAACTTTGTGTATCTCCTAAAGAAGAGACATAGACGTGAATCAGAAACCATCTAGTGCAAACCGGATTTTAGGAAAACAAGCACAGGATACAAAGCACACAAGCAGAGCGATGGAGACACTTTCTCTCCGCTGAACTATATTTAAATTAGTGTATTTAAAATCACATCAACAAGAGTGTCTGTGGTAACTTACCCAGCATTATGTGGGAGTACGCCTCACCTCACCCGGAACCCTCTCGGGAAGAAGGGAGGCCCCGCTCTAGTTAAGGAGGGAAATGGACAGAAAAAGTACCTTTGAGAAATAGCAAAGGGACTAACAACCATGATTGCTGCCATATCAAAATTGAGCTTAACAAAACCTAGCTTTACAGAAAAAGAGACTCAACCAGGTATAAGAAAATAGGCTGGGTGACTCTACAGGGAGGTAGTCAGCCTATACTTGGAGGGCTGTTCCTAGCGATAAAATGACTACAAGTGGCTACCAAATAACCATAGAGAACTGTATCAAATAACAAGCATAAAACAGGGAGCAACTACCAAAGCCTTGCAGTGACTGAATGCTGTGCAAATCACAGAAGACTTAAAGAAAGAAGGGCTAGTAATGCAGTGGCTCGCCCTACTCAGTTGGCAAGGGGAAGACCTAGTACCCTACCTGTCCGTCGGTACCTCGATGCAGGCGTCCGAGAGGGAACGGAGGTACCGACGCTTTACACGCTTGTGTATAAATACCCTCGTTAATTGGGTAACTGACTGCAGCTGTGGGCGTTCCTGAACGCGTCCGCTTAAGAAATCGGAACCCGATAGTGCGGCGCGTTGAAAGCGAACCCTGAACGCGCATGCGCAATGTGTTCTGATTGAAACGCGCATGCGCGAGCTCTGAGCCTTGCGTTTCAGAGCAGCGCATGTGCCGAACTATACTGCGCATGCGCTGATATTGAGACTCAGCCAAAGGCGATCGTCGCGCCGATGTCTATTACCAGAAAGGGACACAAGCGTCTGCACAACAGGCTATCATTTTAAAAGGCACTGAGACGTAAAAAGATGTTTGTATATACAATCCCTGATACAATAGTGGAGAAGAACATATGCACAAAAAGGCCATAGTATATATGTATATACAGTACAAAAATTGGACCATAATGAGTAGCTGTATACATACACCTGATGATGAAAAAAATTGTTTTATATTGAAAAGAGTGTACAGAGAAGGAGCAATTTACATGTATGACATAATGTGTGTAAGGCTTAGATTGACTACATATGGTCTAGGATGGCATCATAAATAACCCCAGAATGAGTAAACTGCAGAAAACAGATGCCAAAAGACAATGGACTAGTTGGATTTACAGCGATGTCCACGGTATGTCATCATTCAGACCTTGTATATGACTTTTCAAAAGAAAAATCCATTTCTGCTCCTTCCTGAAGAGGAATTTCGCTACCTCAGGAAGCTAGATCACCTCAGGAAGCTAGATTCCTTATAACAGAGAAACCGTCATCCTAGACCATATGTAGTCAATCTAAGCCTTACACACATTATGTCATACATGTAAATTGCTCCTTCTCTGTACACTCTTTTCAATATAAAACAATTTTTTTCATCATCAGGTGTATGTATACAGCTACTCATTATGGTCCAATTTTTGTACTGTATATACATATATACTATGGCCTTTTTGTGCATATGTTCTTCTCCACTATTGTATCAGGGATTGTATATACAAACATCTTTTTACGTCTCAGTGCCTTTTAAAATGATAGCCTGTTGTGCAGACGCTTGTGTCCCTTTCTGGTAATAGACATCGGCGCGACGATCGCCTTTGGCTGAGTCTCAATATCAGCGCATGCGCAGTATAGTTCGGCACATGCGCTGCTCTGAAACGCAAGGCTCAGAGCTCGCGCATGCGCGTTTCAATCAGAACACATTGCGCATGCGCGTTCAGGGTTCGCTTTCAACGCGCCGCACTATCGGGTTGCCTAGGGCATGCGCTATCGAGCGCAGGCATCCGATTTCTTAAGCGGACGCGTTCAGGAACGCCCACAGCTGCAGTCAGTTACCCAATTAACGAGGGTATTTATACACAAGCGTGTAAAGCGTCGGTACCTCCGTTCCCTCTCGGACGCCTGCATCGAGGTACCGACGGACAGGTAGGGTACTAGGTCTTCCCCTTGCCAACTGAGTAGGGCGAGCCACTGCATTACTAGCCCTTCTTTCTTTAAGTCTTCTGTGATTTGCACAGCATTCAGTCACTGCAAGGCTTTGGTAGTTGCTCCCTGTTTTATGCTTGTTATTTGATACAGTTCTCTATGGTTATTTGGTAGCCACTTGTAGTCATTTTATCGCTAGGAACAGCCCTCCAAGTATAGGCTGACTACCTCCCTGTAGAGTCACCCAGCCTATTTTCTTATACCTGGTTGAGTCTCTTTTTCTGTAAAGCTAGGTTTTGTTAAGCTCAATTTTGATATGGCAGCAATCATGGTTGTTAGTCCCTTTGCTATTTCTCAAAGGTACTTTTTCTGTCCATTTCCCTCCTTAACTAGAGCGGGGCCTCCCTTCTTCCCGAGAGGGTTCCGGGTGAGGTGAGGCGTACTCCCACATAATGCTGGGTAAGTTACCACAGACACTCTTGTTGATGTGATTTTAAATACACTAATTTAAATATAGTTCAGCGGAGAGAAAGTGTCTCCATCGCTCTGCTTGTGTGCTTTGTATCCTGTGCTTGTTTTCCTAAAATCCGGTTTGCACTAGATGGTTTCTGATTCACGTCTATGTCTCTTCTTTAGGAGATACACAAAGTTCTGGACTTCCTACAGTATTCATCTGGGCTCAGAGGAACTGGTAGGACTTATCCAATGTATATTAGCGTGCATCACTGATCCTTTGATTTTTTGATTGGCAGTCGCAGTTTCCCTAATGGTCCTGAAGAAAGCTAAGACCAATAGTCAGTACAGCTGAAACATGTCGACCTTCACTTACTCTGCCCACATGTAGTTATTATTTCAAACTATTTGGCAGAATTTTAATCTTGACCCGAGCGCCATACTAATTAAAATTGATTTTGGCCCTTGGAGTCAATTTTATCCTCACATTTATCACTCTTATTTTTTGCACTGCACCCCATTAGCATCACCAGTGAAGCCCAGTGGTCCGTATTTACACCATGTTAATCCATCCATCTCTGCGCCATGACTAGGTGCACTGTTTGTGAATTGGATTGGTGACATCTCCCATATGACGACACTCCACCACATGGGTGGGCTGATGGGAATTTTTTCAAACAGACTTGGGCTCTCACTTCTAGTGCTTCTAATGGTTTTGGGATACTAGTCCGGTTGCGGCACACTTGCAGGTTTCTGACCAGGCCTCTCTTTTGCTTGTTGACAGTTTCTCTTAGGGCATGAGTTGTTCTGGTCGTTAAATATAGCCCTACTTGACCCTCCCTACGTTTATTTTCTGATCCCTTAATATCCCCTGTTCAGACTGCAGTGGGAGTATAATACCATGAAAGCGTGTTCCAAGAGCATCGGCATTCAAATAAAGAAAGCTATGTGAGTGACTGCACATGTGAGTGACTGCGCAATTGTATTAAGCCACCCATTAGCACCTCAGAGAACACAACGAGTTTCGGGGGACATTTGCACCCATGAAAATATAGATCATTATGTTTTCCTCTTTTATGCCCGTTTGATCTCCCTTTTCAAACTTTTCTCCTTGTCTTAGAAGACCCCGAAAAAGTAACTGGGGAGAGTAAATCCGTTGATTGGTTCGTTCGGGTAAGCATCTTTTTGATATTGCACTGGTATTAGGCCAGTTCGAAGATTGTTCTGCATGGCAGTGTTTTGCGTTACACCCCACACTGGCTTGTACTGTCCATGCTTCCATTTACTGGGGATATAACATTGCTGTGATGTCCCCTGGTCTGGTTGACCTGGCTTCATGCTATGCATATGTTCTGTGCCAGCTAGAATGACTGCACCGTAGGACATTACATCGTCACAGGGGATGGAGCGGCAGTCCCACAACCTCTTCGCTTTCTCTATTTAAGTCATCCATACTCTATTTTGTAATTAAGAAACATTTGCCATTAGCTTAACCTTCTTAATTAACCTTATTCTTTTTTTAACTGTAATATTTTTCTTGCCTTTTCCTGTACAAAGTTAATATGCCTGCTTGCGTGTAATTCCTGATTACAATGTTGAAAAAACAGCCTGCAGCAAATGCACTATATGCCACTGCACTCTACTCTAACAGCTCTGCACAACTGCACTCTATGCCACTATACTATACTCTGCAACACTCCAAGCCACTCTATTCTACTCTGCACCACTCTACGCTGCGTCACTCCCCTCTGCCTCTGCACTCTACGTCACTGCACTCTACTCTGCACCATTCAACTCTACACCTCTCTACTGCACTGAATCCCATTACACTCTGCATCACTCCACATCGCTCTAATCCATTCTGCACCACTGCACTCCACAGCACTGCACTCTATACCACTCTACAGTACACCACCACACTATATGCCAGTCTACTCTACAACCCTGAATCACTGCACTCTATGCCGCTTCACTATACACTGAAACATTCTGCTCTATGTCACTGGACTCTACGTCAATGCACTTTACACCACTTTACTCAACACAATGCACTCTGCAACACTGCAATCTAGGCCAATCTACTCTGCCCCACTGTACTTTACGGCATTTCACTCTAGGCCCCTCCTCAAAATTCTACCACACTGCACTCTATGATACTCCACCTTATGACGCTCTACTAGTTCGGGCTGGACTGTTCCCATGAGGCACAGGGTCAAGACTGATTTGAAAATAGCTGGGTCTCAACTGAGGTTTCGAAGTAGGCTAAAGAAGGATGACGGATTCAACCCAGATCTGTGACTGGGTGTGAGTGTCTGAAAATTTTCAGCACTCCGTCCATCATCTCCTTGTGTTTGCTCTACTCCACGAAACTGTGCTCCACTCTACTCCACTCTACAACACTTTCCTCTACTCTATTCCACTCTACAACACAACTCCCTCAATGTCACTCCACGCCACTTTACTCCACTCTATTCGATGACACACTACTGCACTCCACTCTATGCCACTCGACTCTGCCACTCGATTCTAGTCTGTACCACTCAACACTACAACACTCTGCTAGGTTCTATTCCATTCCACTATCCGACACTACTCCACTCTATGCCACTTCAGTCTATGACAATCTACTCTGATCTACGCCCCTCTACTCTACAACACTGTACTCCACTCTTTTCAACACCCTTTAAGCCACTGCACGCTGCACTACACCACTCCATGACCCTCTATGCAACTACTTGGCACTCTACTCCACTCCAGACACTGTAACACACTCAATGCTACTCCATTCTATGCCCATCGACTCTATCACACTTTACTCCCTCCATGACACTCCACTTCACTCCATCGTATGCAACTCAACTCTATACGTCTCCATAACACTCTACTCTACTTCACTTTATGCGCTCTACTCTATGCCACTTTCCTTTACCCCACTAACATTTAGCCACGCTGAACAGCAGCCACGCTAGTGTGCAACATGGCTAAAACACATTGGCAAAGCCAAAGTGAGACCCATTGGCTTTGCCAATGCTTGTTTAAACTTGAAGGGGCTGAATGTAGCAGACTTCAATTGGAAGTGTGTTCAGAGGGTGAGGAGCTTGAAAGGGGAATGTTGTGTACTCTTTGGAAGATAGTTTTTCACTGGCAATAGGTGGAAGGTCTTGTCACAGCTCTATAGGTGTCTTCTACGTTTAGCGACTGTTCACTTACACACTTTTCTGCCACTTCACCAAAACAAGTGAGTTCCCTACTTTTGCAATCCAAATCAGGTTCCCCTTATGACCCATGTCCGGCAAAGATCTTGAAGATGGTCCCTGACATTGCGAGGAAGCTATCTCAGATCTTTAATAATATCATGTTCGCTACTGGGACCTTCCCCTCGACCTGGAAACATGCTTCTATCCTTCCACTTTAAAAAAAAGTTCAATTTAAAGGTTAAGAATACGGCCAACTATCGTCCCATCGCACGTCAACCTCTGTCTTCTGAAAATTGTGAGAAGATAATGAATCTGGAGTTATCTAAATACATTTTTGACAATCTGCTCCTAGATACCTCTCAGTATGGCTTCTGACCAGGGCATTGTACAGAAACCCCCCTGGTCAAGGCAATGGAGGAAGTGAGGAAAGCAGTAGATGGCGGAGGTTCAGCAGTTATGATTTTACTGGACCTATCTGCTGCCTTCGATACTGTTGATCATACCACTCTTAATAGGAGTTAAGGGGGTCGCACTCGAGCTTCTCTCCTCCTTTCTCAGGGACAGATCTCAAACAGTAGCGTTAGGGAAATTTAACTCCCCACCTTTCTCACTGCCTTGCGGAGTCCCGCAGGGTCCTACTCTTTTTAATGTTTATGTAGCGAAATTGGCCCCAGCTCATTAGAAGCTTAAACTTGGAGGTAACAGCTTATGCAGATGACACTCAGTTGACAATTGCAGCAGCTCATAATAACTCATCAGGCCCCTTAAGATGCTGTAACTGTATCAAGGCAATCAATGGTTGGATGAGTGGGCATTGCCTGAAGCTTAGTGCAGGGAAAACCGAGATTATGGTGTTTGGCAACACCTCTCCAGCTTGGTCCACCAATTGGTGGCCTGATAATCTGCCCCTACCTCCTCGCCCCGTCAATAAAAGTGAAGAATTTGGGACTCATCGTTGATGACAACCTTAATATGAGCGTGCAAATATCATCTGTCACATCCGCAGTTTACCATATCATAAAAATGATACAAAAAATAAATTCTTCCTTTCATTCCGGATAGCCACAGAAAAACATTAATATCCCTTCTTGTACTTCCAAGACTGGGCTATTGTAATAGTCTTTATCTAACCGTCTTAGAAAAACATATGAGTCGACTAAAATTGGTCCGAAATGCTGCAGCAAGACTGATTTTTATTCTTCCTAAATTACATTCCATTGAGCAGGGACTTCATAGCTTCACTGGCTTCCCATGCGCAGAAGGGCTAAATTCAAAGCCCTCTGCTTGGCCCACAAATGACTGCATAACTCAGGGCAAGACTTTCTCAGGTCAGCTTTCAAGAGATACAAGCCCAACAGAGAACTCAGAACGTCCATTGCCAATCTATTATGTGTTCTGACATTTAAGAAGATGCAATGGGGTGTTAGAGGTATTGTCCTCAACACAATCAAACTCTGGAACAGCATCCCATCCCATCCCATCTCAGATCCATTCCTTCAGTATCCAGGTGCTTTGAAAATCTCCTAACATAACATAACATTTTAGTAGAGTAGGTTGGTTATGTATTTTGAGGCCAGATTGTTTGACACCTATAAATAATACAGCCTTTATCTTCCTGCCTCTTTCTTTGCTCCGTGAATTAGAAATGTCACATTCAGGTAGAAGTAACAGGTTTTATTAGATGGTAATCCTAAGCAGTCGTTCCAAAGCATTCTGCACCATCTGGAATCTATAGCGCTAGTGTGTTGTCAGACAAGCTTATGGGGAGTTTGCGTGATCTTTTTGCGATTTCATGGTGGTGCTGAGTATTAAGAGCTAGATTTCGGCAGACGGCTTACTCCGCCACAATGGTGGTGACGGATATCCAATTCGCTGAAATATAAATCCCTTAAAATCCTAGGGGTTTTATAATTTGGTGGATGTGATATCCGTCACCGTTGTGATCTAAATCAGGGCCTAAGTCTCTGTGTCTCATCGTTTGATATGGAAACTGTGCCTCAATTTGTAGGTATAATGAGTGCAGCTCATAATGACTGTTTCTTTCAAAGACTTTCTTTGCGATATCAAACCTATGAACAAAATGCACCAGAATTGGAAGAAAGGTCGAGCTAGATCTTGTATTACCGCCAAGACTGTGAACTCATTTATCAAGATGTTGAACTGATGGTTGTTGTTAGTTATACACTTTTCATTCTGGTGTAAATAAATTAAAGCCTGACACACTGCTACCCTCCATATTCAATCTGATGTACACCCAAGCGCATCAGCGTACCTTTGGGCTTGTAGATTAAAAAAGTGAGACAAGTTGATGTTAAATGAAATTACCAAACTATAAGCCGCCTGAAGGACTTAACGGGTAACAACTACTTAAAACAGAGAAACTTGCCTGAGTTGACCAGTTAGTGCTCATTAACAAATCGAGCTGTACCAGTTTAAAGTGTTAAGGTCGGCTCGGAACACACTGGATAGCCTATTAGAAAGTATGCGTGGCGCAGATATTATCTAAGGGCTCTTGCCCTTCGAATATAGCACTTTACAACGTGGATTTTACACCGCGATACATTCACACGTGGTCGTTACAACAACCGCATTGTTACAACGCAGTTCCTTTACAAATCAAGTCGTAACAACGACTTGCGCTAGATGGCGCTCTGGACTAAGGAATAGTAGGGTTTACTATTCCAACTACAGAGTGTGCAACAGTAGGGAAGGTGTTGGAATAGTAAATCATACTATTCCTTAGTTTAGATCGCCATCTAGCGCAAGTGGTTGTAACAACTTGCATTGTAATGACACTGCGTTGTAACAATGCGGTTGTTGTAACAACCGCGTTGTGAATGTATCGGGTGTAAAATCTGCGATGTAAAGGTTGTTTCCCTTCTCCTTCATATATTCGGACCTTAAAGTAAGCCATATTTTAATGTCAAATATTCATGTTCAGTCAGAACCCCTTGATGGTTTTAGAGATCTTCTCTGTTGTTTTTTCTGCGGCAGGAATTGAGAACAAGGTTGGGGGTTCCACAAGGATGCTGCGCTGCCCTACCTGGACATCTTGCCGCCACCGGTCATTGCATCACCAGGGGTGAGGACTTCAGCCCCCAGGGTGCACCAGGCAACTCCCAGCTGCCGCGAGTGAGGGAGAAGCGTGGCCATTGCGCTTAAATCGCTGCCTCTCCCCCCGTGGCACGGGAGATCTTCTTTGTTGTTTATTCTGCAGCCAGAATTGAGAACGATGTTGGGGGTTCTACAAGGACGCTGAGCCCTACCTAGACATCTTGCCGCCACACCGCCACTGGTCATCGCATCACCCGGGGTGAGGACTTCAGCCCACAGGGTGCACCAGGCAACTCCGAGCTGCCGCGAGTGAGGGGGAGGCTTGGCCATCATGCTTATAGCGCTGCCTCTCCCCCCAGGTGTCTATTGTTACCCGTGATTGGCTCCACAATTATCTGATAGTGGATGCTCCTGTTTCTATCTTATAGGTGAGACGGTATGCACATGAAATTTTATAGCAGACTTATACCCGTTTGAACCGTACTACCTTGACAACACTGTGGAGGTAAGCTACGCTCCCAGTATTATGATGGTATCTTATGGGTAGACATGAGCTGGTCAAAGGACATACTGATCGGGCATGTTTTGACTCTGTACTTATACAGGAGTACGTCTGAACTTGATTGGTCTTCATTGAGAAGCCTTAATTCGATCTGGAAGACTTGGGTGATTTATATCTGTTCAGTGAGTATTGGACACCCCGATGGGGTTTGATTTGTGTAGATTGTTTTATATTGTCACACTGGGTGTGGTGACGGTTAGTTTAATGTTAGCAGACAATCGATTATATTGGACATAAGTAGTAGGATCTAATATACTAAATGTGTATATATTGTATATTTTTGTAGATATCTTGTGCAACATATAGTCCCGAGGATGGTCTTGGTGTGAATTGTACGATAAAGACCGAAACGTCGACGCCTATATACCGTTTGGTTTACAATCACCAACAACAGGATTTGTAAAAAGAATTGATGGATTAGCTGACTGATGTTTCTGGAGCACTTTATGTATATATATGTTTAATACATGTTGTACCAACGGTATATAGCACTACTAAAAGATGTATTGAATATGGTAGTGTTTTCTGTTGCCTATTCTTTGTATTAATTTTTGTAACGATTCTTGACATATATTTGTTTCAAGTGTGATATAAAGCTGAACAAAAGATACCATGTTCCTTATGTTCCTTTCAATCAATGTACATATATATGACTTGATATAAAATGAGTAATGATATGAAATAATTCCTCAAGGTGCATTTTTCTATTAAACTTATGTTACCCAGTTCCTTGGGGATTATTGTGTTGCCCTCTTCTAGTGAAAGCCTCTCCCCCCGCGGCACGGGAGATCTTCTCTGCTGTTTTTTTCTGGGTCCAGAATTGAGAACAAGATTGGGGGGGTTCCACAAGGACGCTGCGCTGCCCTATCTAGACATCTATCCGCCACACCGCAAACCGGTCATCTCATCACCCGGGGTGAGGACTTCAGCCCCCAGGGTGCACCTGGCAACCCACAGTTGCCGTGAGTGAGGAAGAGGCGTGGCCATTGCTCTTGAAGCTCTGCCTCTCCACCGCACGCGGGACGAAGCACGGACGAAGCCCAGACCAAGGGCGGGCCCTTCTGTGCCCGTCAGGGGCCGGAGTAGGCTGGGCTGGGCCCTCCCTCTTGGTTTTAATTTTATAGCTATAGAGCAATATTTGCACTCTGGTCAGTGACTTTGTTTTTATCTAGATGGTGGATTATTAGAAGTGTGCAGGTATAGCTCCATTATGTGGGAGAAGTAGTACCCACACAGGATTCTACTGACGCTCTTTACATTCCGTTGTGGTCCATTCGATCGAGGGCATTACTTGCTGTGCTGTCAATTTATCTCAAGTTTTGGGGGTTCACTTTGGTTCGGTGCCATGGGGAGGCAGAAGACACAAGTGAGCCAAGAAGGGACAAAAGCTGCAACTACTGTTACAACTATGGATGCCTTTTTATTAAGAGCTGCCTCAGTTATTGATAAGGAGATTGAACTAGTGAACAGGCGTCTCTCTAGATCTCCCTCTATTGGCCTATTCTTTTTCCTGGGTGGGCCAAATAATCCACCAAGGGAACCTGTCAGTGAAGCACCAAGTATACTTTCATCTCCTGGGTTGGGTAGTGAATCAGAGGTCAATGAAGCCCTATCTCCTCTACAAGAAACCCCCTGGGAGGTGCCTCCTAGGACACTGTCTCCCGTTGTGATTATCGGGAACAGGAAGAGTGGTGCGTCTTCCCTTATGATAGGGAATGGTAGGACGGGTGGTATTATTATTCATACATCCCCAGAAGCTCCCAGCGACATCTAAGGGTGGCTCACAGGTCCAGTGGTAGTTTGAAAAGAAAATGTAAGCCAATAGGGAGTCAAGCCAAAAAAAAACTAAACCTAACGTACCCCCCAAGCCTGCCCCTAACAACAAGGTACCCGTGTCCCCAGCATCAAATATAATCAATTTGGCCATGTTGGAAGCCTTTAAATCAGCTATGAGCTGCATGCTGGATGATAAGCGGAGCCCGATTATGGCTAAGTTAAACCGTATAGAGCAAATCCTAGCAGAACAACATAAGTCTTCAGAATCCACTTATTCTTTCCAACCTATGATTTTGAACTCGACCAAGGTTAATACAGTGCCAGGCACTTCACCTTTGCCTGGGGTAGCCGTAGATTCCCGACCTTCTGGCGGAGGCCAGTCTCGCGGCGCAAATATGGCTTCCAAAGATTTAGAGGGGTTGGCTGATGGTATAAGTGACAGGCAGGTATCTAATGGGGTTCTATCTACAAATCACCAGGGCCAAGCTACTCCTAGATCAGGAACAACATCAGAAGAGTCGGAGGGATATTCAACCAATGCCCCTCAGAATTTAGCGGTCATCAATCTTCCACCCCAATCCGCACCACTGGTAGTAATCTTGGGGAATGTCACACCACTTACACAAGGCTCCCAGGAGGATTTCACTCAACTTAAGAATAAGGTTACTCATTGGCTTTCGAGCAATACCTCTGTGGGTTCAATGGTGGAACACAATATCATCATGGTACGCCGTGTGGTTGGATAGGTAGCTCGAGGAAATCCGGAGGGGATGACTGTATTATCGTGAATTTCAATAGCTTATTCCTTGTGGAGAGAATCTTTCGGGGTGTTTATCTTGAACCAACTCCCAGGGACTCTGGTATCCAGGTTCTGCCTCTGGGTTTTTTCTACAAGGCTGACCACACAAGGCACCACAATATAAGTATGCCATGTAATAGGTGGATCCGAAGACCTTCTGAGGTTTTAGGGGGAGCCATTTTCAATCTTTTGGGGGGGGGGGGGGGTGTCCCGTTCGGCTGGGCATCAGCCTGGCCCTCGGCTAGAGTTATTGATTAGATTCTCAGTTCTTTCAAGGCTGGACGAGTGTGCCTGACTGCACAAGAACCTAGAGCCCATAGGAGACTTACCCCATCAACAGAAGTCCCCCTGCTCTCCCACCTGTAGTGTTGTGCCCTGCAGTATGGAGCTATCTGGGATGGTTAGTCCCCAGCAGCAGATGCCGTCCCCACATCAAGGGGTGTTCCCCAACTTAGAAGCTTATAACGTCCTGTCATGGAACATTGCAGGAATGGCGTGGAAATTTCAGGACCCTTCATGGGTGCAGTTTATCAGGCAATTATTTGTGATTTGCTTCCAGGAGACTTGGCTGGTGAACTGTAACCTATTTCTGGAGGGATACAAAGCCTTCTTTGTCCCTGCGTCCCCGTCAGTTTGTGGCAGAGCTAGGGGTGGTTTGGTTATATTCATAGCGGTGACCGTGACTTGTAGGATCCAGCAACTCCCCATTGCTAATAAAAATCTTCAAGTTATCGTCCTAAGGAGAGGAAATGATAGCATGGGTATCATTATCTTTTACAATACAATTAACGCACAGGGGGAGTGTAAGATTGCTCAGTTGATCTGCCATATTAGGCAGTGCTGCTGCCCCGTTGCACATGGACTTATGGTGGCGCGGGCTTTAACATTCACCCATGTGTTGATCCCAAAACCACTTGTATGAGAGAGTTGGGATTTCACTTTGAGCACTCTGTTCAGGGGGATGAATTTAACAATATGCTCAATGAATTTGATTTGTTACCATCAATGTATTTTTCTGCCCCCCTTAGCAACAGTCCGTCCCGTCTTTTAAAGGACGAAGCAACGGTTCTTTTATAGATCATATTTTGATCTCAGCTAGGCTTCAGTCCAACCTTCGGGGGTTTACAATCATGGACAGTGTGTTCAGCGATCATAACCACATTTGTGTGTACCTGGGAGGTGGTCTGTTGACAAGTCATGCCAGGGTGATAGTGCCTGGTACGCTGAGACCTATGGATGGAAGGCGCCGCCTAAAATGGTCCCAGGTAGTGCCGGACATTTCATGGCGAGGTACAAGAGTCATGCGCATCTGAAATAGCATTCTGTGTGTCGCCTGGCTCCCTCCCTGGGGGTGTCCTCAAGACCTTCGATGGTATTATCTGTAAGGTAGGGGCATTGTTAAACGCCCCTTCTCATAAGACGGTGCCTCGTGACCCCAGTTGGTTTGATCCTTCATGTTCCAAAGCTGCTAGAGATTTAAAGGAAGCCTTAAAAGCTACCCCGAGATATCAATCTCTGATTCGTGCCCATCGTCTCAAGTATAAACTGGCATTGGCCACTCGCAAGGGAGAACTAAAGGAAGCAAGGTGGAGAGAATTACTAGAGCCAAGTACCTTAGGGAGTAGCTCTAGGTTCTGGGGTATTATTACTCCACCCTTATTTGAGAAGGCAGGGGTCAGAGAAGTAGGCACTAATATAACAGAGTATGAATGGGTGTCTCATTTTAAATCCATTTTTAAAAGCGCTACAGATCATCAGCAACTCCAAGTCAGGGTTTATACTAACGTCCCAGTAGTGTTTGAGCATAAAGAGGTGGAGAAAGGCATCTCAGGGCTGTCGTGTAATAAGGCTTCAGGGCCGGATGGCATCCCTCCAGAATATCTTGTTAAAACAGTTCCTCGGGGTGCCTAGAGGAACATCAAATTTGGTGGTACATGAAGAAACAGGGTTGCCATTTATTTGTGATATTTTGGCCATGCGCCCCTTGCTGTTTTGGCTCAATTGCTGGTTAAACAAAGACCTAGTTCTTAACCACCAGATTTTGAGAGAAGTTTTGAGCCTTGACCACATGTTATGCATTCCATGGTTAAAATATATAAAGGGCTGTTTTGAAGAACTGGGGCGGATGGATCTTTTTTTTTACCCTAGAGGATGTGGAATTTGTAAAGAAGACGTTTACCTCCCTCAAAAAACTTGGCAGAGATGGAGTAGAATTGGGAAAACCCAGGGTCCGTAAATTTGTGATGCTTAAAACTACTCCATCTACAGAACCACATCTTCTGTGGCCCCTGTCGACCGATGAGCGGTTTTTATTGATCAGGTTTCATTTGGATGACTTTTATTTTTTACTTGCTGTACCAAAAGGAAGCTGTAGAGGCCAGGTGTTAGCATCCTGTGGCTGCGACGGAGTGTCTCCTTAGGATTTGCTGCACTTTATGTTTTTCTGTAATTTCTATGAAGTACCTCGCAGATTTTTTTAACACCCCTTTTAAAAAAGCTGAATTTTACCCAGGTCTGCCCAGCTCCTTTTTATCTGCAATTGGTGAAACCAGAATGTATTCCATTTGTAGTAGGTTTTCTGAAATCCTCATTGAGATCTAGAATCTGTATGGAGAACTAATAAACCTTTAATAATGGTTGGCATCCCCCTATTACCATCTATGAAGTTGAATTTACGGTTACTGGTTGCCCGGTTTTCCCCTCTCTTTTTTTATCACTGATCTAGATGTATATAGATTTCTCTGTTTTTATAGGATTAATTATTAACCTTTTATTGTCATGAAATGTATGTTTTTACATTTTTAGATGGAGTTGTGCAACTTTTATGGTTTTATTCTAAAACCAAATAAAGTACTTTGAAATGAAATGACATACAAACTTGAAAAAAAAGTTGTGATAATCCTCTAAAAGTGTCAAAATGTGACCTAATGTTTTCAGGTTTTAAAGAAAGGATACAATTTTCACATACTCGAGACTTTAGAAAATGTGTGTGTGGTGTAAACAAGTAAACATAAATTTGAATTGATTTAAATTGCTGCTTTTAGTCTAAGTATAAAGGTTTCTATTTACTCATCTATAAATCGCAGACTGCCCACGTTGCATTTAAGAACACAATGGTAAACGTTTGCTTTGCAAAAAAGATTTATGATTCATACTATCTCTTTATTCAATCTTTGTTCATAACAAAAACACTGGCAATATGTATTGTACAATAACAAAAGAAAGTAGAAGTTGAAAGCTGATGTAGTAGCAATAAACCAGAAATAAGATATAGCTAACTGGGCAGGTTTGGTACATATGCAAATCATCTTTTCTCTGTTCCTGTTTCTGCAGAGATAGTAGTGTTTTTGTCAAGGTCTCTTTCACAGTGGTATCCAGAAAGACTCACATACCATTTTATGCAGTAATATTTTGCAGCATCCGTGAGTTTGATATTGCGTATAATAAACTGGTACTCGGTCCCAGCAGGATTGATGGTGGCTGTAAAGTGAGCTGAGGACACCCCTGGTGCATATTTTGGATCCGTCCATGAATGATGATGAGACACGATGCCCAGGGGACCATCACCTGGAGTCTGCTTGATGAAAGCCATCCAACCATTATCTTTAACTCCAACATTGCAATTGAAGGTTATGCTCTGTCCCAAAGGGACTGAGGTGCGGGCCGGAGTCAGCACCGGCGCCTGCGACTGAGAACCTGAGGAAAAAATATGCAGAAAAAAATTGTTAGACACCTGCCCGACAATCATATGGGGTCATGCAACATATACCTGATCCTGTTGCACCCACATGATATCCACAATGCAGTGGTGAAGAACACCCTGATGATCACCATCACAACAGGTGAGCAGAGCCCTGTTAAGGTTGCCTCTGGTGGAACCATTTATACCAGAAGAGGCAACTCCTCCCTGTCAATCAATGCAAATATTCAGCCTGCAAGGGCTGACAACCCAAGCTAAGGCTGTAAAGATGGAAATAGAGCCTCGTCTGGTGCTCATTTTGTGGATAGTCCCAGAACTGTTTCTCATTTAAAGTGTGGCTGGCAGGAAAGATGACTAAATTATTTGAACAACTCTCTACCATACTTATTTAAAAATTGGTGAAAATATCAGACACAAATACCTCCACTACAAATAACATATGCACTTGTCTAGAGGCGGTATTTGCACCCATTTGTAAATAGTTGGGAATTGAAAATGGCAAACAACAACTGTGCCTGTTTTGCTCTCTCTCCACTTAGGAGCTATTTATAGACAAGTGAAAATTGCTCCTGATAATTAAACTAGCTCTTGAACCTAAAGCACCCTTTTGTAGGGAGAACATAATGTTCTCCTACACATTCAGATTCCTCAATTACAGCACACAGCTCTGTGAATACCAATACCCACAGCCCAGGACTTATCAATATCATACCACATCCCTTCCTCTATTTCCAGATTTCCACTCTCACAACATCAACAACAAGTTACATCACAACACTTGAGAGAACAACAGACTTGTGATGTGGTAGGCCTACATGTATATGTCTTGGATATTCATTTATGTGTGAAGGATAAAATGTTGGAAAGTCTTTTTTTAAATTATGTGGGACTCTGACTCCCAACTCAAAGAAAATGTACCTTTCCTTTCTGTAACAACAGATTTTTGCATATTGAACCTATAGATTATGACAGGTGGTAGGACTTTAACCTTTTGCTGTGACACAGCCCCTGGAAAAATAAACTAATTTACTACGAAATCGTTTAGACTAAAATCACTTTTTTTTATTATGTTGGTGGTCAGGCTTCATTCCTTGCAGTCAGTGCTATTGCATTACGTGATGCATGTGCGGGAAAAACTTGGCCCTGTGACAAATCACATCAAAAATAAATTCCAGTGGTCATAGGGAAAGAGCAATGTTCTGCCACTGTGCCACTATAGACAGTGTAAACAAGTGTTTTTGCCTTTCTTGAAGTAGGTACACCTGCTGCTGGAGCCGGCCAGCAAACATCATGATAGGAGAAAGATGTGAGTTGCAGCAAAACTGACCAATGAGCAGGGAGATAGGGGATCAATTTATAATAAAAGAACACTGAAGGATGGTATGAGAATAACTGTATAATAAAAGAAACTGGAATAAAATAGTGAATAACATGAAACAACCCCTAACGGTTGAAATGGTTCTACTTATTTCCCTTTTTTTAAATGCCAGCCTCTCTATTGGGCAAGGATCTCATGCGGTGTCGAATCGAAAATAAGCTTTATTCAAAGTCACACAGTGAATCATAAAAGCTACACCATATAACACTATCAAGATTAAAAATTAGTTAAAAAGAGTAAAAATACAGACTAAAAGCAAACATAAGTAACAACTTTTGTCCCCATCATTATTAATAACATATCTACAGCTGCTTCCTACAGTTAATCACAGCCAATAAAAACCGAGAGAATACAGCGCATATATACAAATTCGGGACCAATTGCAAATACATCAAAGCTGGTCGACATTGTACAAAACCTAGTTGTAGTAACAAAGGTTTATTTAAGTATTTTCTCAGGCCAGAATAGTATTTACAGAAATAAAACAATATGCATGGTACTCTGTGTGGAAATGTCATCACATGGGCATTTCACAAGATCAGACTACCAGCTATTAATAGTGGGAAAGCTGATCAGATGATGGAAAATATCCAGCCGAACCCGGGTCAGCACGAATCTATGACGCTGATTATACACATTAACTAAATAGAATTCCATATTGGGGCTAGTCGGAATCATCTGGGTCCTCAAAACTAAAGATTTTGTCATTTCTGTCGATAACCTCGCTTCCTCAAGTAGTGTTAGGCATTTCAATTTAAGGGCTTTTCTTTGGATGGTAATCAAGAGCTCAAGATGATCAAAAACTCAGGATGGCCAATATCCACCAGATAATTATGCACAAAGTTGAGCCAGGGGATTTTAAGTGCAGACGTTGATCTAAGACAGTCTTCAATGATAGACCGCTTGAGTGTTGTATGATCGGAGGACCAGATTTCATGCCAGAGTAAAACTGTCTGGATCTTGATCACGTCTGCTAAATAAGGAGCTCCTAGTTCAGAGTGGCAGACAAAGGTTGAACTGCTTTTTGGAAGAGCAAGGAGATTCCTAAGGAATGTGTTTTCTGTTACTTGGAGTGTATCAGCATTCAGATATCCCCAAAGTTGTTAGCCGGGCCAAAGTCTGTTGCCATCAACAACTCGCCTATATAAGAGGGTTTCACACCATTTGAGATTCAAGATGTAACCAACCTTCTGATGGGGACTCGATCTGGATCTTCCCTGGACCCCTGTCCAGTATCGGTGATCAAAAGCATCCCAGCTGTCATTGCCTCCATCCTTATGACTTTGTTTAACATCATTATTGAGTCAGGCCAGTACCCAAGAACCTGGAAATCAGCCTCAATGCTCCCGCTGATTAAAAAAACAAACCAGGATCCAAGTGATCCGAATAACTATAGACCCATCTCTCAACTTCCACTGCCGGCAAAAATGATAGAGAAGGCTATCAATGTGCAACTTAGCATGTTATTTCAGAGCAACAATGTGGTTGATCCTACGCAGTATGGCTTTGCGCCGGACATAGCACAGAGTTAGCTCTGATTAAAGACACAGAGGAGGTAAGGGAGGCTGTGAACCAGGGAGGCTCGGCGATCCTGATTATGTTGGATCTGTCAGCAGCCTTCAATATTGTCCATCATGAAGTTCTGATGGACCGATTATCGAGAGCGGGGGTTCAGGGCAAGGCTTGGAACCTCTTGAAAACTTTTCTGTCTGATAGAATGCAAACAATGGATCTGGGAAGGGATAGGTCAAAGCCTTTTTCCCTTCTTTGTGGGGTGCCACAAGGGTCCTCCATTAGCCCCACGCTTTTTAATATATACGTCAGCCCACTGGCAGCCCTGATAAGATCTTGCGGGCTCCAATTAACATCCTACGTGGACGACACACAAATTGTATTGTTCCTATAGTGAAGCAAAGAAGCCGAAACGGCCTTAAGTTGCCACAATTGCATGAAAGCTATAACTGGTTGGATGTCTGCGAACTGCTTGAAACTCAATGCAGGCAAAACTGAGGTCATTATATTGGGGAATAACTCCAACCTCTGGACGCAAGACTGGTGGCCTGAAGAAATGGGTAAGCCCCCAACCCCCACGGTGAAAGCTAAGAATCTTGGTCTGATTATGGGTAACAAACTTACTTTTGGGGACCAGGTCAGTGGGGTTATCTGGACAAGCTTTTTCCTCCTTAGAATTTTGAGGAAAATAAAAATTTTCCTACCAGAGGATAGCTTCAGGACAGCAGTCTCAGCCCTCATTTTGTCACAGCTGGATTACTGTAATTGTCTGTATTTGAATATTCAAAAGAAACATCTAAACAGACTCCAGCTGGTTCAAAATGTGTCAGCCAGGCTTCTAACGGGCACACCACGGTTCGTCTCATTCAGAAATGGACATCACTGTCTCCCAATAAAACAACGTGCACAATTCAAAGCGCTTTGCATGGTTTTTAAGTCTTTGATGGGAAGTGGTCCTGAGTATCTGAGGAGACACCTTCAATGGTATGTCCCCGGAAGAATATTGCACTCCTTGGAAGCAAAGCAAGTGACTGTTCACAGAGTGAAAAAAGCTAACTGGGGTGGCAGTAGTTCCATCTTTTGTGCAGCAAAAGCTTGGAACAACCTACCAGTGCATCTTTGGAATTCCACTAAGCTCCTTTCTTTCAGGAAGGGGTTGAAAACGTGTCTGTTCTCAGAATAAGCCTTTTGCGTCCACGGAAACCAGTTTGACAGTGCTCAGCACCAGGGCACCTTTGGGTAAAAGTGTGCTTTAAAAGCTCTAATAACATAACATAACATAACAAAGCTCAGACCCCTACGTGGCAGTAGGTCTACATTTGGCCTTATAAATAGTCATAAGCTCCCTCAGTTGTTTAATGCCCAATTTTCAAGCAAAGTTCAGTCAGGTCATAATAGTTTCAACAAATTGGAGCCTACTTGAATTCATTGGAGACATCCAGTTCCCAGCTTGATTAAAGGACATGCTTAAATATGGGAATGTGGGTGTAAACAGAATTTTTGAGCACTCAATAACAATATCACAACAGCGTGCAACCCTTCTAACAATTTTCATTGCAAAAGTTTTACTAATATTGAGTTTTAACCCATGATTCTGCATGAACTGTGCAAATTCATTACCTAAACGCCTGAGGCCAAGTGGTATGTGAGCCATTAACACGGCATCATGCGGTGTCTAAATGGGTATGCCAAACCAACCTGTAAAACTGGCCTACACATGTATGTATTATTAGGTGCACTCAAAAACACTTCCTAAAAGCCAAATCATTTCAAAGGCAATCTTTATCCCTATATAGAATAAAGGAAATATATTGCAGCTTGTGAACTATCCTCTCATCAGTATTAAAAACATGTTTACTGGAATATTAAACAGAAATTACAGCAATGTCCTGATGAAATACATTGATCCAAGCTTTTCAATATGGATTTAGGCATAATTGTGAACCTATTGATAGGTGCATGCTGTTGCGAAGGTCATGAATTAATGCTAAAAGGGCCCTGATGGTGATTCCGGAGGAGCGATATCTTAATAGGAGATCACAACCAGATCTCCTCAATCATAATTGGTTGATGCTCCTACAGCTAGATTTTCTGAACCGGGAAACACCAGGCTCAGTGTTTCCTGCCTGAAATCTTGTAAAATCCCATGAAGACAGAAGGGTTTGTGGATATCTCAAGCTCACTGTGAGCCAAACACGTAGAACACATAGAACTCCTTCCTATGGCTCTCATTTGGTTGGCACCAGACTCTTCTGACAATGGTACTCTCTCCACCCCACTCCACTGACCTCACCACTCACTCACAGGATTAAAAAAGTTGATGTCCTTCTGGCATTAGCTGGTATATTCGTTTGGCTCTTAGGCAACGCCTGGTGCTCTCTAAAGTGTACTTGGGCTCCAGGCAGTGCTTTTTTTTCTTTTTTTTAGAAACTTTGTTTAAAATTTTACACAATAACATAATACCGGTGTTCAACCAATACCAGCAAAAAGAATCATGTAGTCATAAATCATGGTTGTGCTGTTCTGGAAATTGTCCAAACGCTGATCCCCCTTTCCACAAGCATTAGCTAAGTATAACAGACATTTAATACCCTCCTCTTCGGTTCCTGCCTGGCTACCCACTACTGATGAGCTTTGGGTACCTGACTGTGTGCCATTAGCCTGTAGATCATGACAGAGTTCCCTCCAAAGTCTTAAATCGTCCACTAATTTCTCATCACTGCAACACCTCTTCATGTGCACTTCCTCAGCTAATGTCCGTTTGCGCACATCTCGTATCCATGCCGAAACCTCGGGCGCCCGCGTCCCCATCCACACGATAGCAATTCTGCGCTCGCTAGCCCTAAAAGTAATTACAGGAGTCTGTATACTATCTTGCTTTGCTTTTTAGGTTTCCGTACTAACCCCAATACGCAATGGGAGTGTGTCAATTGAACCCGCCCAGTCACACTGCCTCTGATCCGCTACAACAACTCTGTCCAGAAGCTACTGACCTCAGGGCATTCCCAAGCCAAGTGCAGGGAATTAACCCCTTCCTTGTGGCACCTAGGGCAGGAGTTTGACCTATTGGGGGCCATGTAATGTATTCTCTCTGGAGTCATATATGTGCAGTGCATGTAGTTGTAGTGAATTAACCAGAATTGGGCATTACAGGAGACCGTGTGCGCAAGTGCACCCACCGACCCCAGTCCTTATCCTCCAGTGGCCCCTCCAGGTCTGCGTTTTAAGTGACAAATGCCGAATGAGGGGGAGCACCGGCATACTCCCTCATGACCTCAAACAGTAGTGATATGGTGCGTCTTCCTGCCCCGCATGTGAGTAGAATGTCTAGTGTCTGCGTAAGATGTGGGATTGTTGAATGCGTGGGCCATATTTCTTTAAATATATTGGCTAAGGCAGCATATTGTATATATTGTCCCTGCCCCAATTCAAAGTCGTCACAGGGTTGTTTGAATGTAAAAAAAAGCTCTCACCCGAGTACAGATCCGCAAGTATGTCACAACCCCCCTCCTGCCAGGCCCGGTATGACATACTGGACATCACCCTCCTAACCAGCGCAATGTCCCACACTGACAAATCCTGATGGAACGGGGAGTGTTTCAAGACTCGCTCTGCAAATGTTTGCCAGATGAGCGCAGTCTGTCTGACCACATATGGCACTGCAACAGAGGTGTCTGAAGCCCTGCAAGAGGAGGGACGGTAAGTCAGTAACCTGCACTCTGTCCCATAGCAGCCTTTTCTCCCAATTGTCCTCCTCAGCAATCCATCTCGCTGCATGCTGTAGTTGACCGGCGTATTCATAGAGCTCCATTCTGGGTGCCTCTAGGCCACCCACATCATATGTGCGATTCAGTGCGGCAAGAGCCACTCTGCTGCCTTGACCTGCCCAATACAGGTCTATCATTAGAGAGTCCAGAGCCAGGAAAATTCACCCAGGGATTGGACATAGGGCGTTCTGGAACATGTACAGGCAGCGGGGCAACACCACCATCTTTGCTATCAGCAACCTACCCATTAGTGAGAGCGGGAGAGTGTTCCAGAAGCCCATCGACCCATGTACTGCATCTATTAACTTATGGACATTGAGCCACAATATCCGTGAGCCCTCACCCGCCACCTGCACACCCAGATACCTGAAGTGCTCTGTCTCCCAACTTAAGCCCACTCTAGGGAGTGGATCAGCTGGAAGTGAGCCAGGGGGAATATCAATGATTTTGTTTTGTTGAGTCGCAACTCCGAGCACCCACCAAACTCTTCCAAAACCTGTAGTAGCCTCGAAATTGCCTCCTGTGGTGAGGAGACATAGAATAGAGTGTCATCAGCATAGAAAGATATGATGTTGGAAGTCTTGGTGACTTTTAAGCCCCAGTGACCCAAGTCCCTATGCACCCATATCACCAGGGGCTCAATTGCCAGTGCAAACAGAAGCAGAGAAGGGAAATAGGCTAGACGCAGCCACCTCCCCAGAAGCCACTCACTTGACCTGCTGTACCCCACCCAGAAATTAGTGCTGGGCGCTGTATGCAACACCTGTACCCATCATCTGAACCATGGGCCAAAACCAGCCACCCTGAGCACCTCCAACAGATACCCCCAATCCACAGAGTCGAAGGGCTTCTCCAAATCTATGGAGACCATGGCTAGATCATCGTTTCTTTGCTCTACTTCATGCAGAAAGTGTATTAGCCACCAGCCACGGTCCGTGTAGGGCGTTCCACCGGGCAGTGACGTCAGGCGGTGGAAGGGCAGGGGGGGTTGTAAAATGCGGGATACGGACGATTTCAGGTAAGTACCGGGGGGAAAAACGAATTTCATTGCGCGTGCTGCATCACATTTGGCGATGCAGCGCGCACAACGAAATTCGTTTTTTTCCCCAGTACTTACCTGAAATCGGCCGCATTTTACAACTCCACACCCTGCCCCTCCCCGCGTGACGTCACCGCCCGGTGGAATGCCCTACACGGGCCGTGGCTGTTAGCCACCTGATATTATTATTCAAGCCCGTGTTACGGTTTGGTATGAAAGCACATTGGTCTTCGAGAACCATGTGCACCATGTGGGGGGCCAACCTATAGCAAAGGTTGGACAAGCTGACTAGAATAAGCTTGTAAAAAGGCCACTGGGAACTCATCAGCCCCAGGAGTCTTAGCTCCGGGCATGGCCCGTTGCGCCTCTTGAACTTCTTCAGCGGTGATCTTAGCGTCCAGTTCCTCTACCATAGAGGACAAGAGCCAACCACCGACCACGGGGACGTATCTCTATGATTTCACTCCGGGGTCTTCAGTATATACCTTCTGTAAGTGATGCTGGAACACCTCTAGGATCCCGGCCCTGGTGTGCACGAGGTTCCCTCCCTCTGCCCTCAGAGCGGTGACAGATGGGGAAGCCGCTTCCTACAGAGAATCCATGCCAGTAGGTGACCCGATTTGTCACCCTCAGCATGTAGTTTTTGGCGGTAGAGCATCAAGGTGTACTTGACCAGCCTATCCCAGATATCAGCTATACGTTCTTGCTGTTTCCTTACCATCTCGCCCACCTCTCTGACAGACAGGTTCCCCGCCTGTATGTGGGTTAACGCTTTCTCCTCTCTGTCTAGCTCTCCAAGTAACTGCCGCCTCACCCCACACACCAGTCCCATGCTCGCCCTGCGAGTCACTGCCTTTATAGCCCCCACTCAGTAGCCCTCCCAGTGGGACCCCACCAGTTTTTGACAGGTAGTCTGTTACTGTCTTGGATAATTTAGCTCTACCCAATTCATCCACGAGCAGATCGGGTGGGCATCTCCAACGCCTCGGGCCCAATATGGGTGATCCCCACCGAACTAAAGATCGTACCGGGGAATGGTTGGACAGAAAGTGCACCAAATGGGTCACCTCCACCTTTGGGAAGGGCGGCACTCCCGATACCAGAAACCTGCCCAGCCTAATTTGCGTTCTGTGTGTATGTGAATGGCATGTGAAGAGTGGAAGTGTAGGGTGGGTTTCCCACCACACATCATGGGCCCCTAAGTATTGCATGAACTTCCTGAGCATCTGGGACATTCTGGGTTTTGTTCCTGCTTTGGGGAGATGTCTATTGAGAGCTGAGTCTAAGACACAATTAAAGTCGCCCATCCATATGTATGGGACGTCTAATTAATTGGACAATTGTTCTTGATTGACCGGAAAGAATGCTGGGTCGTCCGTGTTTGGTTCATATATATTTAAAATAACAATTTTCCTGCCAACTAGTATGCCTCGCAAAATTACACAACGACCATTAATGTTCAGTCAGAAACCTTTGATGGTTTTAGGAATGACTAACAAACATGAAAACAAGTTTTGATATTCCTATAAAAGTGTTAAGATGTTACATAATATTTTCAGGTTTTTAAAGAAAGGATACCATTTTCACACATTAGACAATTTAGCGAATTTGTGTGTGGTCAAAACAAGTAAACTTACATTTAAATTGATTGAAATTACTGCTTTTATACAAAGTATAAATGCTTATATTTACTCATCTATAAACTGCCCACATTGCCTTTAAGAACACAATGGTAAAAGTGTCCTTGCAAAAAAGATTTATGATTAATACTATCTCTTTCTTCAATCTTTGTTCATAACAAAAACACTGGCAATATGTATTGTACAATAACAAAAGAAAGTAGAACTTGAAAGCTGATGTAGTAGCAATGAACCAGAAATAAGATATAGCTAACTGTGCAGGTTTGGTACATATGCAAATCATCTTTTCTCTGTTCCTGTTTCTGCAGAGATACCAGTGTTTTTGTCAAGGCCTCTTTCACAGTGGTATCCAGAAAAACTCACATACCATTTTATGCAGTAATATGTTGCGCCATCCGTGAGTTCGATATTGCGTATAATAAACTGGTACTCGGTCCCAGCAGGATTGATGGTGGCTGTAAAGTGAGCTGAGGACACCCCTGGTGCATATTTTGGATCCGTCAATGAATGATGATGAGACATGATGCCCGAGGGGACATCCCCTGGAGTCTGCTTGATGAAAGCTATCCCCCCGCCATCTTTAACTCCAACATTGCAATTGAAGGTTATGCTCTGTCCCAAAGGGCCTGAGGTGGTGGCCGGAGTCAGCACCGGCGCCTGCGACTGAGAACCTGAGAAGAAAATATGCAAAAAAAAAGTTGTTAGTAAGACACCTGCCCTACAATCATATGGGGTCATGCAACATATACCTGATCCTTCTGCACCCACATGATATCCACATTGCAGTGGTGAAGAACACCCTGATGAGCTGCATCTTCATCACAACAGGTGAGCAGAGCCCTGTCAAGACTGCCTTTGGTAGTACCATTTATAGCTGAGGAGGCCACTCCTCCCTGTCAATCAATGCAAATATTCAGCCTGCAAGGGCTGAAAACCCAAGCTAAGGCAGATGGAAATAGAGTGCTCATTTGGTACATAATCCCAGCACTGTGTCTCATTCAAAGTGTGGCTGGCAGGAATGATGACTACATTATTTGAAGGATTCTCTACCATACCTATTTAGAAATTGGTGGAAATATCAGACACAAATACCCCCACTGCAAATAGCATATGCACATGACTGGAGGCAGTAATTGCACACATTTGGAAATAATTGGGAATTGTAAAAAAGTGTATAACAATTGTGCCTGTTTTGCTGTCTCCTCCAACAGGAGCTATGTAGAGACTAGTGAAAATTGAACCCAAGATACCCTTTTGTGGAACATCATGTTCTCCTAATGATCCAAATACATCAATTACATCACACAACTGTGTGCCCCCCAATACCCACAGCCCAGGAGTTATCTATAACATACCACAACCCTTTCTCTATTTCCAGATTTCCACCACCACAATGTCAACAAGTGACACCACAACACATGTGAAAAACAGACCTGTGATGTGATGGGCCCGCATATTTATGTCTTGCATATTAATTTATATGTGAAGGATAACACGTTAGAAAGTCTTTGTTTCAAATTCTGTGGGACTCTGACTCCCAGCTCTAAAAAAGTTTGCTTTTCCATTCTATAACATCAGATTTAATGCATTTTGAACCTAGGGATGTTGACAGGTGATAGGACTTGACCCTTTACCTCAGACAAGGTCCCTGGAAAAATTGACCTGGACTGACTCTTAACAAGTTACTAAGGGCCAGATGTAGGACGGCTATTACCGGTCGGTAACGGCCGAAATTAACGAATTTCGCCCATTACCGACCGGTAATAGGCTTTTGTTATGTAGGGGGCCAATTTACAGATTCGGTATTTACTGGTTCAGTATTTACCGAATCATCATTTCCCGATTCGGTATTTACCGAATCGGTAAATGACATGTAGGAAGCACTTTAAACAGTGCTCATGTGCGTTAAGGATTCGTTATTTACCACCAACTATTAGTTGGTGGTAAATAAGGAATACCTTAGAAAATGCAAATCAATGCATTTTCAACTGTCCCATGTGGCAGACATACATGCCCTTAGGGCATGTATGTGTGACACATGTGCACACAAGCACTAATCAGGGGTGCAACAGGGTATAAAGTGACACCCTGCCACCCTTGACTCTTTCCCTATTTTACCGAATCAGTAAATACCGATTCGGTAATTACCGAATCTTTTTTTTTTTTTTTTTAATTTTTATTTAAACATTTTGTTGGCACACACCATACAACAATTGTCATTTGTATAAGCAGAGATCACAATGCAAAATTTAACCCAAATAATTACTGTATAAAAAATTATAAACAAAACATACATACAAGTGGAGAACTTGAACAAGCCTTACAAATTATTAACCAAGGGATACCCTTACTCTCTCTTTCCAGCAATATACAGGATTCCAAATTTTTAATCCCAATTTTCTTCCTCTTTTACCCTTCCTGGCATATATACCTTTTTCAAGGTTAAATATCCCCAATAGCAAAGCAATCCATTGTTGTGTTGTGGGGGGGGTAGGGTCCCGCCATGCTCTAGCAATTAATAATCTGTACACTGCCATCGCTAGGAATACAAATTCAGTATTATCATCCCTATATCCCCTAACCCCTAGCATAATAACAGTTGGTGTTAGGATCTCATTTACACCAAGAGTATGCCTCATAAAATCTTCAATACCCTTTCGTAAATTCTCTAATTGGGGACAGAGTGCGAAGATATGGATACTGTCTGCTGCCGGAGCATTGCAACGAAAACAAGTTGTCCCTGTAGTCGCCCCCCACTGTGCAATGCGGTCCGGTGTGTGATAGAGCTGATATACAGTTTTAAAGTGCTGCGATTGAAGAGGAGCAGAACACAGCACAGAACATCCTAACTCAAGTGAATCCAAAAAACATTGACTCTGTACCCCTAGTTTCCCTGCCCATTTATCTCCAAATTTCTCAGTATCATCTTTTTTAAATTCTGCTAGGCTAGCATAAAAGAATCGTATAGAACACTCTCCACCCCGAGCTAGGGATTCCATAAGGTTACTCTTCCGAAATCCACATTCTCCACCCTTTTTCTTACCCAGGAAACTCCTGATTTGCAAATACTTAAAAAAGCTATTTCTTGTAATGTCATATTTTCCCATCAACTCTGAAAATTGTAAGATATTCCCATCCAACCCCATCAGATCCCCTATTTTTTTAACACCTTGCATATCCCATTCCGCCATTATAGAATCAGAAAAGATCAAGGGGGGTAGTGTTCTATTCCTATACATTCTAGTATACCTGTTGTATCTTCCTAGTCCACATTTCTTTGCTACTGCTATCCAGATGTTATATGCAGCTTTAACTGTTTTAAAACGTGTATGTTTATAGTAAAGGAAATCAGCATGATTTAGAAAAGCGTTTGCGGCATCTGCCCCCATTACAATTGAGTATACCATTGTCGAAAAGGATCTAACATTCGACTCTAAATTACCTGCCCCCAGCAAACCCTGAGTGTATTGTAGTACAGATGCCCAATAATATAGCCTGAAGTCCGAAACCCCCCACCCTCCACTAACCCTTGGTAACGTCATAAACTTATAGGCCCTTCTAGTTTTCCCATATGACCATATAAATTTATTTAATATTGATTCTAGTTTATTAAACCAAATTGATTCAAACAAAAGAGGAATAGTGCGAAAGAAATAAAGGAATTTAGGGAGAATAATCATTTTTATCACATTTGTACGTCCTACTAGCGTAAGTCTAAGCTTATCTATTCTGGCCAACTCTGCACTTACGTCCTTAATTAAAGGGGAAATATTCCGTCCTACCACTGTGTCCAAGTTAGGTGATATCTCAACTCCTAAATACGTTGCTGCAGGAACCACCCGATTATCATTATATTGAACCATTGTGTTTTTAATAATTTGTGTTTTTGCGCTATTTAATTTGTACCCGGAAATTCTGCCAAATTTACTAGCCTCCAACTCAACCTCCTCCATTGCTTTGGCTGGGTCTGGGGTGATTATGGCAACGTCATCTGCATACGCTAATACATTAACCTCCACTCCGTTTGATATAAGAGGAGGCAAGATGGCCGCTGAGGGTTTCAGCGAGTAAGTCGCACACTTCACTTCTCCCTGCCACTGGGTAAATGGATGGCTGAATCAATGGTGGAGCCTGGCTTGGGAAGGAATACTTTTCAGTACTCCATACAGCTTCACTGTGACAGGAATTACAGGAAAGGCGGACTCCTATCTCAAGAATTAAGCACAACTAAACAAATTGCCCTGAATCTTTGGAGGAATTTTACAGCAAATACCAGGCTGTTTTTGAGATCCTGGTTTAAAATGCCGCCGAGGCTACAGCGAGTAAATGATGCGAAAGACGGCAAAGAAAACAAAAGCGGGAAGCTTTGTGAAACTGACTCTAGCAAAGCTCAAAATGTCAAAGAGAAAGCCAAGATCGATACTAAACAGGAAACAAGGACGGATACAAAAGTATCACAGAATGCGGCTCAGAAAAGCGGAGCTATCCCTAAGAAATCATCCCTGAGAAAGCCGGGTGGTGATAATTCAGTTTTAGCTTCGGCAAAGGACGGCGGAAATACTAAGAAAACAAAAGAGAATGCAATGCGTCAGCCCTCAGTTACAGAGAGCTTTTCAAACATACCTTCGAATCCAGGCGGGAGCAGCGGCGGCAAGTTTGGATGCAAGTCTGATGTCCTCCCGGTGTCTGCTGCTACAGTTGCTACAGATGCTGACGGAAAAGCGGAGCTTGTCAGCGAAGTCCATGGATCGACTCCGGCATTGGGAGAGGGAGAGAAAGCTGTAACGGACGCCAGCGCTGGCGCTGGCACAGCGGTTGCTAAGCAACAAGGTGAAAGACCCGATGTGGGGAAGCCGGCTGAGGCGATGCCTGCAACCACTGGTAGCGCTGCAAGAAAGACGAACGAAGGAGCTGTGGCAGGTGAGGTCACTGCACAATCTTTGAACCACACGCAACCAGGGAAGCATCTCTCGCTGCACAAGGTCGGTAATGGCTTGTTTGATGTTAGAGCTCTGGATGCACATTTGCCGGATAAGGATAGCTGCTTGATACAAACTACTGTTTGCAATACAGGATTGGAGAATGGTTTGGCAACAGATTCTGATATACAAGCATTGCCTTCGCTTTTGGTGAATGAAGTAGATTCGAACATGGAAAGAGAAGGAGTCAAATCAGGTGGTGAATCCTCAGCTTCTGCTTCCAACTCCACTGAATTGCACATTATGTCTGAGGCAGCCTCAGCAGAGAGGTTTTACTCGGTAGAAGAAGACTCCCAGTCACAATCACTTCCTACAGGAGAGAGCTCTGATGAGTCAACTGGGGGAGACACAGGTAGCAGCTCTCCAGTCCAGAAATTCACTCAAAAAAAGCGCTTAGCCAAAAGAAAACCTTCTTCAGCAAGCAGTACCACAGACCCTACCAAAAAGCTAGCCTGGGATTATTCTACTACCACATTCTCTTTTTTAGAGCAGGATAGCCCGGCTACAATGATCGGAGAGCAGGGATCTTTGCAGTCTACACAACCCCCAGTCACTCTGGACTTATTATTTAACACTCTGAAGTTGATGCAATCCGAGGCTAGAGGGGAAAGTAGGAGAGCTAGACATGAGGCTAGAAAGGTCCAGAACAAACTGAGGAAAATAAGTCAAAGACAGGACGAGATGGCTGAAAGGGTGGCCCACGTGGAGGAAAGAACTGGGAAAGTGGAGGACGATCTGCGAGAGATTAAATCATATAAGGAAGAGCATCAGAAGGTGGCTGAAGATGTAAACTGGAAACTCGAGGATTTTGAGAATAGACAGCGTCGAAATAACATCAGGCTGCTAGGAGTAGAAGAAGGACTGGAAGGAGGGGACATCAGAATGTTTGTGGTAAATTTGTTAAAAGGGGCTTTCCCAGAACTAACATCATGGCAATGGGAACATGAAATCCAAAGAGCCCATCGCTTTCCGTTTTTCAAAAGAGGGCAGGAAGGAGCCCAAGGGGGGAAACCAAGGGCAATTTTGATTTTTGTTGGGAATTTTCTGCTAAGACAGCTGATCCTGGATAAGGCCAAACCTGAGTCAAGAAAGTCTTTTAACAATGTTTCATTTTTTGCAAGGCCCGATTTTTGCCATGCTACGGTAGAGCGTAGATGGAGATTGAGGCAATTGATTCCGAGTATACAATCTCTGGGCTCAGAAGCCTACCTTTTGTATCCGGCAAAGTTGAAAATAGTAACCAAAAGTCAGGTTAAGTTTTTCTTTTCTGAAATCAAAGCAAAGGCCTTTATGATTGAAGTTTTGGGGTGCAAGGAGCGTTAACTAGAATATTGAAGCTGGATATTTGACATAGAGGGGGTATGAAGGTGGGGAGGAGTGGCGACTGCTGATTCCCTGGCGATCACACATAGGTCATGCGTGACCTATTTGCCTGTAGGGGAGGGTGGAGGAGGGGTAGTCCGGGGTGGAGAAGGGGGGGAACACAAGGGGGGGGGGAAATGGCACACATCATGCGTAGTAGCATACATACAGAGCTCCTGCAAAAAATTGGTACTGCTTTTAAGTATAAGGTGGAACAAGGAAATAAAGAAAGAAAAAGGAAACTGGGAGAGTAGGATGGGTATAATTTTTGATATTTTTTAATGGCTTGAAGAATTATTTCAATGAATGTGTGTGGCCTTAATGACCTCCAGAAGAGATTAAGGGTCTCTGATTTTTGTAAGGCATTAAATCCAGATCTGATCTGTCTCCAGGAGACTCACGTTGAGGGAGGTAAAGGGTTTTTGTTAGGGCAGTTGGGGTTTGAAGTATTAGCTTATACTAAACAAGCTTCGAAAACACGGGGGGTGGCAATTTTGGGAAGAGGGAGAGAGTGTACGGTGATTAGGAATAAGGTAGACAAGTGGGGAAGATGGGTCATTGCGGAAGTAGTGCTCAGAGGAGCTAGATTCACTCTGGTATCAGTCTATGGCTCAACGTCCGATGAACCGGACATATTTGAATTTTTGGATCAGGAATTGACAACTTGGGTGGAACCTATTGTTTGTTGTGGGGATTTTAATATTAACCGCCCTGCTAGCGTAGAACTTCAAAGGGACCACGGTTATACTGGGCGTAAGAAGAGGGTACATAAGGCAATAGTAGATCTGGCCGCACATAACGCATTATCGGATGTATGGGCAAATTTGAATCCAATGAGTGACGGGGACACTTTTTTTTTCAGCACCCCATAGAATTACTGTTAGATTAGATTATTTCTTAATTTCTAATGTTTTGTTATCCAATGCATCTATTACAAAGTTACCACGTATGATGTCAGATCATAACCCATTGTTACTGACATTGAATCTCAATGGTATAACCAGAAAAGCTTATAAATGGACATTTGAAAGGGCGTTGTTAAAAGATGAGAGTTACTGTAAACATATGGAGAAATGGATAACCGAATTCTGGTTTAATAATAAGGGTAGCTCAAGTAGTGGTAACATCTGGGATGCTTTTAAAGCAGGGATAAGAGGTGAGACGATTAGTTTTACAACATTCCGACGGAAGAGTGAAAGAGAGAAGACCGAACAGCAGATGAATTCACTTCTGGCTGCGGAGGCAGAACTTAGTAGACTTATCATAGCTGGGAGCCCACTGGATCAAAAAATATTAGAAATAATGGTTTTAAAGAGTGACATTGCTGAAATGGTTACGAATAAAACGGCTGTAAATTATTTCACAAAAAAAGAACAGGCGTTTGAATACAGCGAGAAGGTGGGTCATATTCTTGCTGTTAGAACTAGGCAGAAAACCAACGCTGGGGATATTAAAAGTATGGTAGATAATCTAGGAAATGTGATATTAGACTCTAATGGTATAAGGAATGAATTTTGGGAATACTATACGAACCTATATGATGGTGACAACAGGATGGGTTTTGATGAAATAAGTATTGAAATAAGAGACTATCTGGGAAATATACAGCTTGATATGTTGGAAATGGAAGATCAGACTAAGCTGGATTCCGATATAACGTTAGAGGAAGTAACATCAGCATTATTAGAACTCCCATCCTCTAAAGCAGCAGGTCCAGATCTCATTCCAATCGAATTTTACAAAACATTTTTCTCTTCTATAAGAGCAGAGTTACTAGATACTCTTTTACATGCACATAGGGAAGTGTCAGTCCCAGATTCATGGGGGGGCACTGAGATTATTGTCATTCTAAAAAAGGGTAAGCCTCCTACAGCCCCAGGGTCGTATAGACCAATCGCCCTTATGAATGCGGACGTGAAAATATATTCCAAAATTCTGGCAACAAGACTGTCCACCGTTATAGAAAAACTAGTTACATCAGAGCAACACGGATTTATCCCAGGAAAAGGCACCACTACACATGTTCGAACAGTGATCACTTGCTTTGATGCCATGGAGGTTATTGGTGGTCCTTTGGCAGCCTTATTCCTTGACGCCGAGAAGGCTTTTGATAGGGTCGCATGGATATACTTGTGGGAAATAATGAAAGTATATGGTTTTGGCAATAAATTTATAAGGGCAATTCAGGTTTTATATAAGGCACCTACAGCCAGAATTAAAATAAACCGAGATTCAACTGCACCTGTACAAATTAAAAGAGGCACTAGGCAAGGTTGACCTAGCTCTCCCCTCCTTTTTGCATTATATATGGATCCGTATTTGCGTTATTTAAAATCTAACCCGAATATCCCTCCTCTTATATCAAACGGAGTTGAGGTTAATGTATTAGGGTAATTACCCAATCTTAACGATTCAGTAATTTTTACCGATTTTTTATTTACATAGCAATTACCGATTCGAAAATACCGAATCAGTAAAATTCAGTATTTTTGAATCGGTAATTTACAATAACTACATCTAGCCCTGGGTGTTTAACTCAAACTGTGATGAATAAAGGGCCAGAAAACTATGGTGAATATTACAAGTGGCATGGTGTTCCCAATGGAGCCAGTAACATGTTACCAGCACCGAATATACAACATTACATTGCGGTGTTTACTCTGCGGGCCCAAAACCGGCCCCCACCCTTACGGCCGACCAGGGGATTGCCCGGTGCCCGCAACAGCCAGTCCGGGCCTGTTTATAATGCAGGCATAACTATGCAAATCGTTACACTGACTTGCGCTTGAGGGTGCTGGACTTAGGAATAGTATGATTTACTATTCCAACTCCAGCCTACGTTACAGTAGGGAAGGTGTTTGAATAGTAAATCATACTATTCCTTATCTTAGAGTGCCATTCAGCGCAAGTCATTGTAATGACTTGCGTTGCCATACCCGTGTTGTAAAGGTATTGCGGTGTAAACACTGCGATGTAACCGATGTTGCCCACCAGCACCATCAGGAAGCACAAGAGGTTTGTTATTACTACGGCTGGTGTTACCTGGTGAGGAAATACTGCTAGGTTTACTGGGGATGGGTCCTCCAGGTCATGCCTGAAGGCTTTATGTCTTCAATGAAACCCTGGGATTAACAGATTCAACGGCATAAACATCTGCATGTTTGCATGATTGCATGGGGTCTGTAAGGGATCCACTTGTAATATCCAGTATTGACAGGATCTCTTATGACTGATGCCACTCCTTAAGCCCAGGTCTCCTTTAATAAGAGCCTATATGTTGACATGTATATACTTATAGGTTGACGCATGATTGTTCATAGGAACACTTGTGTTATAAGATTTGGGGAATTAATTACTCAGTTCCGTTTATAGCCTTTAATTGTCTCATGAGGTTTTCCAAGCCGCAGATCTGTAAGTCCTAGACAAACAGCGAATGAGAGCAAAGGACCTCTAAATGAGTTCTGATATTCTGTTGTAGCATTCGAGAGGTGATAGAGACACACTCCATCTTTGTAATCAGCATGAATATGGGAATAAAGCTAGGAGTGTGTTAAAATAAAGTTCTTCAGGCTCAGTCTTTTTAAAGTGACTCATTTGTTAACATTAGGATATTTTTCTAGCAAAAACTATTGTCTGAGCAATAAATGTACAACAGTAAACCGGATTTGATGGCTGTTCTGCTTTGAATTTGATTTTTTTGCTGGGTTTCTCGATTGGTAATCTTTTAATCAGGCAATATCATCAAGTTAGCAAAGTTTTCAAAACACTTTCATCGAGTTCGAATGCACCATCTTCACACTCCCTTAAATTAAACATTTATTCTGGAATAGCAGAAAAATGTACTGGGTTATCTAGAACTTAATGTCAACGGGACACCTGTCAAAAATTGACTGACGTCTCAAGTGATGCCATATTTTATGCAGCAGGTATCTGGTGGAATGTTTCCAAATGGGTGCAACAAACTATATCTACATGGGGATACTGGCATCTGTTCCACTTTACTGGATCGCTCCTGCGCTGCCGCACGGTCTGGAGACAATTTGTGATCTTATCTTACAGTAACCGCATGTCATCATTTTAATGTCCAATTTCCCAATCTCTAAAAGTCTTATTTAGACTTTGGCAGATGGGATACTCGGTCGAAATGTGGCTGATATCCCGCCCACCGAATTACTAGTGTCGCAGACTATTAAGTACTCATAATATGGCGTATGAGATATCTGCCACTTTCGTGACAGAGGGCCTAATTGCGTTCTTGGTAGACAGGGTGAAGCATTCCTGATAAATATCATTGAAGACACAGGAAGGCTGGTTGAATGTAGTTTATTCCAGGAGAAAGATACCATCCATCACAAGCCAGCATCAGATCCAACTGACCACTTTACATTCTCCAAGCATAGAACCATGTTACATACGTAACATTCCAACATGTTAACAATGTACTGCCATGGATGATAATATTTCATTATTTAAGAAATACTACACATCCCCCTTCTTTACCAAATAACAAAACAATCATTTTATAATAAGAAATTATTTTTTTTTCTTTAAAAAAAGGAATAAATGATTATACAAAATCATCATAATGAGAAGGTGGTGTAACACTCCTTGATGAACGATGTGCATTGAGAATAACATTATCACCTTTGTTGGTTGAACTACGTTCATTGGGCATTACATCGTCATCTTTGTTGCATGAATTATCCTGAGATTTACCATCAAGCTTACCCATGACAGCCACCACTCTATTTAAGTTTCAAATACGATGATCTTGTGTCTGTATAGCATAATTAACCACTTTAATGACTTTTATTGGTTTCATGAATTTAGATGAGGAACCTCCCAACATCCCAGGACACTTTATCATCACCCAATCACCGATCTTTACAATGGGTTTCTTAACAGCCTTTTTTTAATCCAAATATTTCTTTCTAAGTTTGGCTTTTTCCTCATCTTTCTTTTGTATTGCAAGACCATCACATGAACTTTCTTTCCCTTTGGACAATTCATACCTATTGACCCAAGAAGGCTCAACCACCGTATTAGACACTCTACCTCTAAACAGAAGAAAAGGCGTTTTATCAGTGGTTGCATGTTGAGACAACCTATACTCTTCCACCTTTTTCTAAACTTCTTTTTTCCAGTCTAAAGATTGAGATTTAGCTAACATTATGAATTCCTTAACAACCCTATTAAATCTCTCAATCATGCCGTTGGCCTCGGGAGGATATAAAGAACAGGTCTTATGTAAAACACCCTTAGAGGAAAGAAAATCTTCAATTTCTTTGGAAATTAATTGTACACCATTATCGCTCAACAAAGTTTCTGGAAAACCTTCTTCTGCAAATACCTTTTCTAAACACTGAATTATGCAGTTAGTGTCAATCCCAGATAGAAAAAAAATCATTGGCCACCTTGAATACATATCAATTATTGTTAGGGCATAAGATGGTGACCCCTCACCATGGATAGGGCCAACAATGTCCAATGCGATATCTTGCCAAGGCTTATTAGGACTCTTTCTTAACATCATGGGTTGATCATGAGTACATTTAGATTTGTCACTCAACAAACACTGAACACAATCTCTTATGATCCTTTCAATCATATTGTCCCTCCCAGGCCACCTAAAAGACATGCATAATCGTTCTTTACACCTTGAAATACCTGAAGGAGATGTGTGAACCAAATCAATAACTTCTTTCCTGAGACTGCAGGGCGGAACTAATTTTGCTCCACGAAATAGTAAACCTTTGTCCATAGCTAATTCATTTTGCAATGACCAAAAAGGTTTAGTGTTCTCAGATACACATTTACTACTATTCCACCCTTTTTGAATTAGAGACATTACCTCACTTAAAATAGGATCACGAATAACTTCTTCGATCCACTTTTCCTCAGAGATAATATCCTGGTCCACAACACAAACTCATTCATCATCATCACCATCTAATCTTTCTTCACTAGAAGTGTCTGGGGAAACAAGACGGGATAACACATCAGCAACCCCATTGTTAATGCCAGGTAAATACTTAAGTTCAAAGCTATACTCTTGCAAGCTTATGATCCACTTAGATATCCTACTTGAAATAGAATCGAAGCCCTTTTTATTAAATATTTCAACCAATGGTTTATGATCAGAATGCGTCTCAAAATCCATTCCCCAAAGATTTCTTTTAAATTTTTTGATGGCCCATGTTACTGCAAGGGATTCTCTTTCTACCACAGAGTACCGGATTTCAGGGTCTCTGAAACACCTTGATAGAAACATAACTGTTTGGATCCCTGAAGAACTTCGTTGTTGCAAGACTGCACCCAACCCCTTTTCACTTGCATCAGTGATCAAGATAGATTTGACAGAGGGATCAAAGCTCCTAAGAGATGAAGCTTCATTAAGTTTTGTTTTAATGTTGATAAATTCCTCTTCATACTGAGGTGATCATACAAAATCCACACCCTTGCGCAGTAAACTTCTCATATTAACAGTTGTAGCAGCAAAACCTTTCACAAATCTAGCATAATATTCAATCATGCCCAGAAATTTAATCAGCTCGGTTTTATTTAACGTAGCACACAGGTTATTTATCGTATTAACCAATTCAGCCCTAGGTTTAATACCATCCCTTGTTATGTTATGTCCAAGATAATTGATCGAATCAGATCTAAATTTACACTTTTCAGCTTTGACAGTAAGATTATTATTGTTTAAATTCTTTAGAACTCCTCGTAGTCCAGCATCATGCTCACACACATCCTTAGCAAATATTAGAATATCGTCTTGATATACACACACACCAGGAAGACCCTTGAGAACTTTTTCCATAACTCACTGAAATACTGAAGAAGCCGATACTAGTCCAAAAGGCATGCGTTTAAACCTTAATGTACCAAAGGGCGTAATAAAGAAAGTGTAGTCTCTAGAAGACTCATGCATCTCAATCTGGTGATAGGCAGACGTTAGGTCAATTGTGCTGAATATCTTAGCCCCACCAAGAAAAACCAAAAGTTCTGTAATATTAGGTAAAGGATACCTATCAACCACAACATTTTTATTCAAATGTCTCAAATCTATGCAGAGACAAAGATCCCCTTTGGCTTTGCGTGCTGCCACAACCGGAGCCAACCATTCGTACGCTCGACTTCCTCAATAATTCCCCCTTCTTTTAACTTTTGAATTTCTCTTTTCATGTCATCCCTGACAGATATGGGAACATTTCTTACTTAGCAGCACATGGGAATGGAATTTCCTTTTAATTTGATCTTATGATAGTATCCTTTTAAACATCCTAATTCTTCCTTAAAAACATTTGGAAATTCTGACTTCAACTTGTGTACAAATTCATCGCCACAATTTTTGGGCATAGAACACATATCTTCTCGAAGTTGAATTGGAGGATCAGCATTGGGATCAAGGTAAACCCCTAAGTCACGTTGATGTAACCTCTCTTGGATACATAAATCTTTCCAGATACTAACCTGTTTTTGTATTCTATGAGACCTACAAAATAGCCATGTAATTTGATAGTCTCCCCGCTATAAGCAAGAGGAATTATGTCAGGTTTTAGCAATACAACCTTCTCTTTCAATTTCTTAACATAGAATTCATTTGATATTAAAGTAATTTTCACACCAGAATCAAAAAGAACTCTTGTTGACTTACCTTCAATCAACATTTCATCAAAGAGACTCTGTTTGCGTTGTTGAATACTTTCAACTTGAACCACTATCTGACCACATTCAATATCATCAGAACTCAATTCAACTTCATCATCATTATAAATTTCAACTTTCTTAACCTTACTCTTTTGTTTGGTCTTGCAACATAATGTGAAGTGACCTTTTTATTACATTTACTACAGGTTTAATTAAGAGCAGGACACTTCTTATCATTAGCAAAATGATCAGATTTGCCACACCTATAACATTTCCTTTCATTACTGGATTTTATATTATCATTCTTGTTTGTAGACATCGTCTTCTCAAATTTCTCCTTAACGATATGAACCTTTACCTTCTTATTGATATCTTTTTTAATAACTGCCACACATTTTAGCAAATGCTGTATTCTTTTTGCCTCTGTTAAAACTTCATCCAATGTGGGCTCGTCATGCAACCAGAGTTCCTCCCTAACCTTTTCTATGTTACATCCAAACATAAATTGGTCACGTATCCGCTCATCGGGAAGATTATCGAATTTACACGAAGAAGCAAGCTTTCTTAAGTGAGTCACATATGCTTCAATTGATTCTTCTTCTGCTTGCATGCACTTTGCGAACTGATACCTCTCCAGTATAGTACTAACCTTAGGGAGGTAGTGATTATCAAGTTTTGTATACATATTTCGTAGTCATTTAAGCCTCTGGCATCTGAGGCAGAGAGATCAGGTAGATGGTCAAATACATCCTGACCCTCAGACCCTAAACAGTGAAGAAGCAATGCAGATTTTCTCTCCGCACTGAGAGAAGGGCCACACACTCTCGCATATCTCTCAAAAAGAACTTTCTATTTTTTCAATTTAATAGGAGGAGAGCCTGGACTAGATAAGACAGCTGTGACATTTTGCATTGTGACAGAATAAGGAAAGTAGCTAGAATTTCTATTATATCAAAGTTTTTACTGCTAAAGCTACAGTAGTTCATTAGGTTTATCCAATTTTTATACACAACTTCAAGCTTACGTGTGGGTGAAACTGCTGAAATGTAGACACACCAGTTTAAATCAGTATGCTATTAAAGACTATCCTCAAATGTTAAACTAGAATAAAATTGAATTGGCAGAGCACGCTGTAATTATGAAATAGTGAGTGTGTCACTGAAGTCCCAGAAAAGTGTTTGAGTCACTGCAGACCACACTGACACAACACGCTGTAGAGATAATATTAGTGAGGGTGTCACTGTAATACTATAATAGTGTGCGTGTCACTGCAAGCTATATCAACAGAGAACGCTTTGAAGATGAACTATAGTGTGCGTGTCACTGAAGTGTTAAGACATAGTTGTTCACCCATGTAAGAAAATACCCCTCTAATGAACTCCTAAATATACGAGGCTTCACACAAAACCCCTATTATTTGTTGAATGTGCGCATCATTGAAATCAACAGCGTAACAAAGTACTGAAGAGTTGCTTGCAAGAGTGAGCGTTATTCGTAAAGTCATTCGTGGAAAGTGCGCATCATTGGAGTCGAGAGTGCAACAAAGTACAAAAAAAGAATTACAAGAATGAGCATCAAGAGTATTATGCAATAAGCGCACACAATTTGTTAAGTGTGCGCATCACTGGAACTTCCATAACATGCGCAGAAATCCGTGTCCATCTGCCGCTTTAATAAAGTTTCAGCTTTAAACAAAATGGCTGCTACGCACGCTCAGCGTGCGTGATGACATTGCAATCCACTGAAGAATAGAAGAGTGCAGCCTGGCAACCACACTACGTTGCACACGAACTGACGCAATGGATTCGAGAAGCAGATCTCGCCACTGAGAACACTTCAAGGAAGGCGGACAATGTAAGCTCCAAAGCGTGAGCAAACTTCAAGGTAAGAAGTATACATTTAAAAATATCTTCTTTGTACGAGTCAGCATGTTACGAGCGGTTGTAGAATGTTTATTGCTCATGAAGCTACTTTGATCTTCACAACATTCAAAAACTTGAACTGTAACTTGCCTAGATCGAGTTACTCAAGCAATGATATTTCCAATTAAATTTCAAATATCTCCAGGTGATGACTCGCTCGCATTTCAGCTTGAGTTCGCTGTACAGGATAAATTCCTCTTCCTCTGTACCAATTAAATTAAAGATAATTAGAGTCACTACTTCTCCAATTAAAGTCTCCTCCCCAGACTCGTTGCTCCACATACGCTGTGTACGCTTTCAAATATATATAAAAAACATTTAAACTCTACTACAGCGTTTACAAAAATAAGATGTTCTCTAATCCTGATAGCAGTCAACTGGAAAGTGTCTCTGTAATGGCAGAGTTTTTGGCTTTATTTAGCAGTGATATAGATCATTAATCTTGCTCACATCTAGTATAGGTATTCTTAGCCTGTGTTGGCCCTTTTAAGCCCTTTTTCCAGACCTAGAAGAGGATAGCTGCTTAATATGCCTTTATTCTTGACTTTAACCTGTCTATTGCCTATTGGCTTTGACATATTAGACACATTGGTATGGTTTATGTAGGTATTCTGACAGAGCTAAGGAGCATTTCACCCCTTTCAGGCCTACAGGCCTAGAGCTAGAGGGACTCCATCTTGATGAAGCTGAGAGGCTTTTCAGGGCAAAGGCAAAGTTTATAGTTAAGGCTGTTGTTCGCTTGGAGAGAACCGGCTCGGGCTGGCCCCTATCGAAGGAATGTATTTTTCTCCACTCCGAAGACACAACTTCAGGCTGGCCAGCTGGGAACGTGTCCTTGGTACGGGGAGGTACAAGAATTTGGTGGGCGGCAGGTTACTGGCCGTAACTTTCCATGAAAGGACAAGCTTCCATATTAGTGAGCTACAGGAGAGGAGGAGGGGTCAGTTCAGTTTGGAGTGCAGCTCAGCATGGTGTGCAGTTCAGCGTGGTGCTCAGAACAGCTTGGAGCACAGAACAGCTGGGAGCTCAGTCAGCTTGGAGCTCAGAACAGCTTGCAGAGAGAGAGAGGATGTCTGCTGGAGCTGCAGAATAGAGTGCAGTTCTTAAATGGAGAAAGAAGGCAGACGGTTGCTGAAGATGAGGAGAGAGAAAGCAGTGCAGAGAGCATCAAAGAAGGCTGTCAGCTGGAGCAACTGAACCAGAGGCGTGGTGATGTGGTAAAGGAGGGAGAGACAGAGAGAGCCCTAATCCCACCAGAGGCAGAGAGAGAGCCCTAATCCCACCAGAGGCAGAGAGAGAAATCTTCCTTCTAATAGGTGAGGTAGTCTGAATTAGTTACACTTACAACACCTTAATCTTGTTCTTATTCCCTAGGATGTCTAATCTTTTCCCTTTCAGCGGAGTGTTCCTGTTATGTTTAATCCTTCTCTTTCAGCGGTGTGTTCTACCTATAGTCTTTGTCAGTTCTGTGTAAAGGTTTATATTGTACTAATAATAAATGACCCCATTAATTAGTGAATTAGTGTGCATGAGTTCTTTTATGATAAAGTTATCCTGGCTTCAAGCCAGTTGCTGTTGAGCCACTGATGGATCAAAAGGGAGTAGGAGCGCTTAAATCAAGAAATAACTCAATCACATAGTGTGTATATCTTTGTCCCCATACAGTGAGGGTAATCTTTCCTGGTAGGTATTGCTGTTTGAACAGATGCTACCCCTGATCAGGTAAGTAATAGTGAGGGAGAGAGGAGACTTGCAACTAAGGGACTAAGTTAGTACACCATCCCATAATATTATTGTAGTAGCAGACCTTTAGTGAAGAGACTTCCCAATATATATATATATGTATAGGTGTTCATAGGAATGTGGTCGTCGTTGATATGCGGCGTTAATGAGAACACTGGGGAGGAGACCAGTGTGTATACCCACAGGATTGTGGCTTGAATAAATGAGAGCGCTAGGAGGTCGAACTAGCGTGTAGTTTTGCAGGATTGCAAACAGTTTGGAAAAGAGAGCATTGGGTTCTGCAGGCCCATGTGTAGACGCACCGGATTGTGTGTCATATCTGCCCTAGGGTAGAACGGTCTGGGTCAGGGTGGCCGCGAGACCAACTGATGTGAATAAGTGTGGTGTAGGGTATGGATATCCCTAGTAATCAGTGAGTATTCTTAGTATCCCTATAGATTTAGTGGTGTTTTTAATAATATGAGCTTGTATATTGCGAGTTCCCCATCCTCAGGTAGGTACCAGGTGCCTGGATAGTTGGTCCTGAGGAGGGATGTGATTGCGTTCTGGCTGGGTTGGAGGGGCCCCTGGGGGCTGATCCCACCTACTCAGAAAATCCAGCCATAACAGTCTCCAAAATAAGTTTTTCTCAAAATGTAATTTAAAGTGATGCAAAGAAAATTTGAAGCAGTCGCTATAGACGCAGTTGAAATGAGGATGAGACTTGAACTACAACTACATTAAGCTTAAATAATAAATACTGAATAAAGTCATGAACTTAAATATTCAAAGACAATTAGATGAAAGAAATTCTTTTAGTTTCAATAAAATTGTTCTTATATTTCAAAATGTAACAGCTTGTTAGTTGATGAAAGAAATAAGTCGTTAACTGGCAGATGCATCAACGCAGCCTTTTGCTATTCCTAAATACCGATTTTTAAGGAATCGCTAATTAGGAATAGCAAAAGCCTATGTATGTAGGAGTCGCTATTAAAATAACGATTCCTAAACATTCCTTAATTGCTACTCGCAAATTGCTAGTCGCAATTAAGGAATGCTGTCCCATTCATTCCTATGGGCCTGCAGGCCCATAGGAATGAATTGGAGATTGCATGAGCAATTTGCGAGTACCAGTAGGTACTGGCAAATTGCTCATGCAATTTCAAGGGTGCAAGGGTGTCAAAATGACACCGTTTTGCACCCCTGAAATTGATCTCTGCACATATGTTGCACACACACATACCCTAAGGGCATGTGTGTGCGCAACATGAAACTTTGAAAAATGCACAAAAGTGCTTTTTCAAAGTTTTATCAAATTACCATGAAGTTCAACTTCATGGTAATTTGCTACTCCTATTAGGGAATTCGCTATTTTTTTGACTTTCATGCATTGCATTTAAGGAATCTCAATTTGGGATTCCTTAAATGCAATCACAATTTAAGGAATCTCAATTTAGAGAATCCTAAATTGCGATTTTTGCATTTGGGATGATGCATCCCAAATGCAAAAATACCGGGAGCAAAGGGACAGATTCTGAGAATCTGCCCCTTTGCTCCCGGTATTTACTTTGATGCATATGCCTGCAAGTCTTTAAATACGTCTTTTGATGAAATTGCTATAAATCCAAAATGATCTCTCACCAATCCTTTGAGTTAGGATCTTCTCCAATACAACTGCCAACTACGCCAGTGAAGCATTCCTGATGCATATCATTGAAGAAACAGGAAAGGTGGTTGAATGCAGTTTATTCCAGGAGAAAGATCCCATCCATCACAAGCCAGCATCAGATCCAACTGACCACTTTACATTCTCCAAGCATAGAACCATGTTACATACATAACATTCCAACATGTTAGCAATGGACAGCCATGGATGATATTATTTCATTACTTATGAAATACTACACAGGGTTACTCCATCACATGACAGATAGCCAATCTAGCAAATTACAATACCATTATATCCTATGGAACATTGTAATACGGCGGACGGAATATCCGGCACGTTTGTCATGGAGTAACCCTGTCCGCCAAGATTGTAATCGGGCCCAGAGTATCCCGTCTGCCTGACTCTAATTAAGACCCTTAGCTCCAAATTTACAGGTGAGAAATCACAGCGCTTCCGATGGCGCAGCCACTCTATTTCTAACTGAAACACTCTCACTGCTGGGTGACCACTGGGGTTCAACAGGAGAGAAAGCATCAGAAATCCTACACTATTTACAGAGCCACTTTCAGCCCCATGAACCCCCTTTTATTTTCTGCCCAGACAACTAATCAGAACATGGATTTCAAAGCTAGGAAAATGTATCAATCACCCTCAACAAACTACCAGCATAGAAGAAATGTTGATTTAACTTTTTTCAAAATGTAATTCTTGCTTTGGGGTTGTATTTTGAAAATCAGACAAATGCAAACCAGATCAAGATTCCACTAGGGTATGGCAGGCCCGGCAAGATTTTGTGAATTTACAGAAAGAGCTCCATTTGGGCTAGTGGAAGAACGTTCGTGAAAAATGGGGGGCAGCGGAGCTGGGTTCTCCACAACCAGAAGCCTGGTGGACCACAAGCGACTCTCTAGAGTTAGTTTTGTTCTTCAGTTATACACTTGCTGAACCCACAAAAATGTCAAGATAGTCTCTGGATTGAATTCTCTGTGTCCCTGCAGTTTACATGATATATAGGAAGGCGTTGAAGCCAACTATTGTTTAATGTCCCACTGTTTGAACCAGGTGTTCTCCTTAAACTGCTCACCCCTCATCAGACGCAAGAACACTGTGGAAACAAAGGCATAGGACAGTATATATATGGTGGAACACAAAAGAACCATCACCTGTATATCCACTTGGAATGAACATGAATCCTGAGTTCCAGATGTTGGGCACCCTCAAATAGAATTGATGTGGCTCTTGTGAGCCAAATTCATTTACGTAACTGCGAACACATGCCAAACAAGTGAATTTGACACCATAGACTTAACGCCTGAGAATATGCTGATGAGCTAAACATGAACCTCTTAGACTAAATATGTTGTTTAAAAAGTATATATGTCCTGGCATTGGACAACCAGTGTGGAAAAGAAAGGAACACCTGGGCACGGTGGATTTAACTTAACACAGGCACATCAATTCCAGACATTCATCATGCTAACATAATATAAAAACAACTTGCAACTTGGTGATATATAATCTTCATTTATTTTAATTTTAATTTTAAATTGGACTCTTTCTTTTGATTTACAAAAATAAATATCCCAGTATTGACATTTTTTTCTAAAACACACAGAATATACTTATCTTTTTTTCTTATTTTTTGACACACATATTTTTTTGCATTCTGTAAAACCAACTTTCCAATTATCAGGAAAATCATAGTTGTCTTATTTTTCAATTCGATGTTCTAATCAAGAACATTTACACAATATCTGTAATCAAATATTCCATATCTAAAACTATTGATCAGATTAATAATATGAGGAGACTGGCGGCTTGTTGTCAAACTAGGCCCGTTTTAGCATAGGCCTTCGTCAGGACTCCGTCTCAGTGGTTGCTAAATGGAAAATAGACAACAGTATAGCCTGGAGTTAATATGCCTGTATGGATAAACATGTTTATATACTAAACGGACAGGTGCCATTATTTATTATATTAGCATTATCATCCGTGGTGTATCACGCTGAACCAGTGTCAAAAGATAGGAATGATAGCAGTGCTCAAAGAATTAAAATTGGAGGCCAATGAAAAAGGCCCAAGAATAAAACCAAAGGTCCAAATATGAAAGAATTAAAAGTGAAGGCCAATCAAAATGGCCCAAGAATAAAACCAAAGGTCCCAATATGAAAAACTAGGAAAGGGGAGAGAGACATCTATTAAGTGATAGCTTGGAAAAAAGAGAATAGCACTCTCTAAACACCCTAATAGCCTATTACCAGTTGAAGAAAGTTTTTTTATAGACTTTGCCTATAAATTTAATTACAATCTAACAGTATATACCTAATGGGTGTATACGTTATGGAGCAACCCAAATCTTCTTTGGCAGGTGATGTTTCTGCTGTTACCATATAGTTGCTGTTGAAAACACAGAAGACAATATGTTAGGGCACCATTATTAGTTTTTGTATTTAGGGTGACTTGTTTTACTGAGAAATTATGGCTTTTTTAATTTATTGGTACCTTTCATATTTTATAATTTCCTCTCAAAGGTAAGTAGCCTTTCATGTGTTCTTTCCTGTGTTAATCTTGTTAATAATTAAACGACTGTTTTCAGTTCACTGATTAAGTGTTAGATAAAAAATGCAAAAAGTGATTTATATCAATTTTATCGTTTTGGTATAGCAACCTATTTAAAGGTTTGAATGGTAACTATTAGATCACGACAAGAATCATTGAGTCATTTACCTTTCGCAAAATAATCAAACTACTCCCCCCGGAATAGAATTAATTGTGCAGAGTGTTGATACGCGTGTATCAGGATAAACAAACAATCTATAAATAAGTGAAAAGATGTTGTTAGCAATTTAGAAATAAACCTCCTTTTCCGGTAATTGTAATTTGAAGGTAACTTTTATACTGACCCTTAGTTATGCAGATATGTACCTCATAATTTGTGTCACTTTGTTGGTAAGTACAATGCATTCGGAGAATGTGTGGGACTGGAAAACACTCTTAGTCTGTGGCTTAACATCGCTGTCTGGGTCTGTAACCAGGAGAGTTTGAACCTGCACGATACAATATCATCTGCTCCAGACTCTGCATCTCGTTAATGTTCAATGGAGTAAGGTGACCATTCCCTGTGCAGACTTAGCTGGGCTGCTAGCTACATGAAATCTTACTCAGACCATAGGTTTAAAGGGTCTACGAGAGACCTTTATCAGGTCCATTACACCAGATTTCAGACAACTCGAACCAAAAATGTCTAAGTATTTGCTATCGATATAATTACTGAGAGCTTCTGTATCAGCGACCCACTGTCTGGGTCCGTACGGGCAAGTTGTTTTCTGACCCTATCAGGGTGCACAGGGGAACCCGGCAAGGATGCCCCTTGTCCCCTTTAATTTTTTCACTGATGATGGAACCCTTGGCGGCGCTACTGCGGGCCTCTGGCGAGGAGTGGGGCATCCCCTTAGCTGATGGCATACATGAGGTGTCGCTATACGCTGACGACCTATTGCTATACATCAGGCATCTGACTCACTTTCCGCCGGCACTCACTGCCATCTTCCTCACCTTTGGGGAAATGTCGGGACTCAGGGTCAACTGTATTAAATCCGGCATATATGCATTCAATGATGCCACACCCGAATGTGTCATCAAAGTCCAAGACGAACAGCTTGTTTGGTACTCAACCATGTTCCGTTACCTGGGGATACGGGTGTACCAAGACCACACCAATGTTCTAGAGTGGAACCTGATAAGAGTGATTTCCTCCCTGCAGGCACAGATTACGTTCTGGCAGACGCTCCCTCTGAATGTGCCCAATCAAATCACGTTAAGGAAAATGATAGCGCTACCCAAATTGTTGTACTTTTAAGCTAACCTCCCGGTCTATGTCCACACGCGCATATTTCGCGAGCTAGAGACCTTAACTCGGAGCTTGATTTGGAGCGCGGGATGACCCAGAGTGGCTCTGAGGACACATTATGCGTCCCCGGAGGCTGGGGGCCTGGCAGTTCCCAACCAGGAGCTCTTCTACCTAGCTGCGCAGCTGCAATGGGTGACCTACTGGTTGAGCGGGAAGAATCTGGGCGACACGGCCACAGACGCCACAATGCAGACACTTGCACAGGTGCAAGCGATGTTTCACCCTTTAGCGAAGGTCCGCTGCCCAGACCAGCTACACCTGGCAGTAGCTCGGAGGTGTTATGTTAGGAGTCTGAAGCTAACCAATTCCATGAAACCATATGCCCCGAATCTGCCCTTGCTGGGGACGCCCAGGGATGGTGGAGTATTCACAGAGGCGACGCTGACTAGTTGGGTACAGGCTGAGGTAGATACTGTTGGAGACCTGTTCACGGAGGGGACACTACACGTTCGAGGCGCTGGTCGCCGACACGGGCCTTCCTGCAGGACAATTTTTAACACACGCAGCAATCATACGCACACTGACACAGGCCTGGGGCGACCTTTCAGATGAACCGCCAATCCACTTGCTAGAACAATACATGCATGTGATGGGGAGAGGATCTCATGTGGTGCATTGGCTGGCGCAGGCCCCACTACTCCACACTCAACTTCCCACCCAGCGCTTGAGAGACAGATGGGCGGCAAACAGGGGCTGGGCCTGGACAGATAAGGAATGGGAAATGGTGCTGGCTAGCGCCGTTAAAGTCCCACGCAATTCCCGCTTTAAGATCATCCAATATTACATTGTGCACCGCGCATATTTATCCCCGGACAAGATTAACCGTTATTTTGGACTTGTCACATCGGCATGCCTGAGATGCGGGCTAGTTGACGCTGGCTTTGTACACATGCTTTGGTCCTGTCCCTCGCTACATGCTTACTGGTGTGCGGTATAAGCCTTACTGGCTGCGAGCGTAGGTGGGGTTTTACAATGCACATGGGATGCTTATTGGGCCTCTGCAAATGGACAAAGCTTATTGGGCCTCTGCAAACGGACAAAGCTGACCCGAGTCCCTAATAGGTTCTGCTACCTTGATTTCATAACAGCAAAACAGCTTATTACCAAGCGCTGGAAGGGCAGTGATCCTCCCCACGTGACACAATGGCGCGACTCCTTCGATAATTGGGCGAGAGCTGAACGTGTGGTCCTACACAGGGAGGAGACGGCGGCGCTTCGCGCGTACCCCATATCCCAGGCCTGGGACGACACCCTTGCTGCTTTCCACCGTGCATGCCTCCAACACGGAGTCACTTTGATACACCTCCCTTAGTGGTGTTTTAGCGGGTGACACTAACACTGGACATAATGGGGGAGCCCTCCCCCCATACCCCCGTCTCCCCCTTAGTTTCCCCCCAGAGGTTCCACACGCACGATAGCGCAACACGCACAATCGACCATCTTCTGTTTCTTTTTTTTTCGTTTCCTCGTCTCTGTTTTTTTTTTCCTTTCCTTTTACATTTTCACATAGTTTTGGTTTATAATGTTCCTGTTTTACAGTTCTTGAATTAGCAAGTAAAATGCTTTGAATATCAAACTGCAAATGTGCCTATATTTAAGGCCCACTACGCTGGTGGGATGTGCAGGCCCAATTGTATCGATGCCCTGACTTGGCGAATAATGGCTTGATTTTTCCTTAAGAAATGTGACGAAGAAGGTACTCCCCTGTGTGGACATTATTGGCTAGAGTGGACTATGCCGATATTGTGAGTATTGTTAACCCTTTGATTTTAAAGAGTACTCAGTAGCCAACTGGCACGATTGTCGCAGGGGTGCTGCTTTCAATTGTATGATGCTTTCCTTATTATTTGCATGTAATCATGCCCCTTACTAGGCCGCTTGCGCCTCCTTCTTTTTCCTGATGTATATGTTTACAACTGTATAACTGATTGACGACTGTTGAACGGCAAGTTATGACAACGTGACGAACTGTTGTTGCCAACACATGTCATTGTGGGCAATCATGAGTTCTTTTCTCCTGCCTCTTTTCACGATATAGACACAGTATACGTTTAATACTATGTTATACAATATAAATGTAAAAATGCAATAAAAGATATTCAAACAAAAAAATCGATATAATTACTGAGATTTTAAACCATAATGTAAAGTCTCTCTAGGTTGTTGTTCTCGCCGTAGCTTTCTATCAAAGTTCTAACCGGCCGCGTCAATCGATTTCTTTTACCTGGTGGATAACGCCGAAGGATCCCTGTACGTGGTTTGCACCTTAAGTACTAACATTTTCCCTTGATGCCTGCGGTCCGCATTCACTTCCTGGTTGTGCTATTTAAATCAGACAAAAACTTCACTTCTATACGGGCACCATCTTAGAATTGCTTTACTTTCCGTTTGTTCCTGATGGATTGGAGCTCAATTCCAGATAAAGCTGTCGTACATACAAATTCGATTAATAAACCTACATACTATTCTGTAGACTCGACATATGTTTTTGGTACTTTAGTATTAGATGTTTATAGACCCGGATGCTCTGCCCACTATAATGACTATCTTGAAAAAGTTAACGCCATATTGAAATGGTCTTTACTAGACGTGACCACATAGTTAGTTATAAATGAACATTTGTGTTTCTCACCATAGCCACTCCTATCCTAATGCGTAATTAGAATCTAATAAGATTAGGATTTTAAAGTTGTGTGTCTTAGATAATTCATTTATGATGGACTAGAGCATATGTAACACCACTAAGTCGGTGCAGGTTTATATGATCTACGCTGGAACTGTAGCAAGGAAAAGGGGGGCCTAGCACATCTTATCTACTATTGCCCAACACTCAAAACGTTCTGGGAGAAAATCTTTGGTTTCATAAATAAAGCACTGGGCTGCACACTAACAGCTGAATTTTCCACCCTCGCCACCGCATTCATGACTGCAGTGCGGTTAGCACTCTAGCAGACGCACGTACGCATCCACGCATCCGCAGGCCAGGCGTGGCCTGCGGGGTCCAATAAAAGAAGGACGCGCGCTCGGGCACGTCACTTCCGAATGAGACGAGTGTGTGGTTTACTGGTTGATGCTCCGCGCCTCCACCCCTGCGCACGTGGCCATGCTGGTCGCTTAGGCCTACCCACACACCCACACCACATTGGCGACGAGTGGAGGGATACCAACCCTCGCTCCTTTCATCGGGTGGTACCATCGACACCATCCCGCGGTGCCTACCGCGAAGAGACCAACGTGCCCTCATTCTGGCGGGTCCGCCCCAGTGACCCGAGATTGCCTGACACACGCCGAGGTAACACCGCGGTTTGTCGACCCACTAACATTCGGGCACAGCCGCCATGGTGGACGAGGCAGCAGCGGCACCGGTCATCAACATCCCGTTCCAGCATGCTGCTGCTGGAGTGCTGCCGCCTTTCAGCGAAGCGAGTGACCCATCCACAGCATCACCCCGATGGAAAGTGTGGCTAGAGAGACTTGAAAATTACTTCGTGGTCACCAGAGAAACGGACGACGCGGTGAAACGATCGCTGCTCCTTCACTACGCGGGGGACGAGGTGTTCCGACTCTTCAAACACCTGCCCAATTCGGCGGGAGTAACCACGTATGCTGCTGCGGTCACCGCACTGAACAACCATTTTGACCCGCAACTGAATGTGGACTTCGAAGTCTTTAAGCTGGGACAAGCCCGCCAACGAGAGGGTGAATCGATGGATCAATTCCACACTCGGGTCCGGGAACTGGCCAGTTCCACGGATGAAGACCAACCCAAGGCCATCAGGCGCCAGCTAATACAAGGGTGTCGGGACAAAACGCTGAGGGGCCACATCCTAAGAAAGCCCGGGATCTCGCTCGAGGACATCCTTGTCCTGGCCAGAGCTCATGAACTGTCAGATGCCAGGGCCACGGCCATGGAGCAAGCACTGCATAAGATTCCCGCCAAACCAGAAACGACCAGGAATGAGCGGGCTGACGCAGTACGGGCACGACCACGTGGCCCAGGAAGAAAAGGAGCCCGGCGAGACGCACCACAGGGCCGGTGCGGATATTGTGGACACGAACCCCATGCGGCCAGAGACTGTCCTGCCCAAGGCCAAGTCTGCGGGAACTGCGGAATTCCAAATCATTTCGCAGCGGTTTGCCGCCGGAGGAACAAACCCCCAAACTCGCAGAAATCATGGACAACCGCCAAAGCGGTCCGCCAACTATCCATTGCAGAATCACCTCCGGGGAGGACAGACAAATTCCTACCAACGTCGCAGGTTGACTCAGACTCCGAGGACGTGGAGGAGGCGTATGTGGTCTCCTTCGCCAGGGAACTAAAAATCAGACGACGGCCGCAGCCAACATGTGTGATCCACGTAGGTGAGAGCGAAGTGAAGGCCGTCATTGTTACAGGAGCCACCGTCAATGTCATGGGCCTACAAGAATTCAATAAGCTGCGCCCTCGCCCGGAGGTCTTAAACTCCAAGACCAAGATATTTGCGTATGGCGCCGACACCCCGCTTACCCTGAAAGGGAAGATAGTCACACCCATACGGGCTGACGACGTGGAAGTAACCGCAACCATCCACATCATTGATTGAGAGGCCGACACCCTAATAAGCAGCCACACGGCGGAGGACCTGAAGCTCATCGCTTTTGCCAACCACATACGGAACCACCAGGTAGAAGAACTTCTGGAACGCTTCCCCGAGCTGTTCAAAGGCCTGGGGTGCATCAAATGCGCACCGATCAAACTGCACATTGACAAAACCATCACTCCCACCGCTCTCCGCCATCGGAGAATCCCATTCCACCTGCGGCCGTTGGTGGAGAAGGAACTGGTGAAACTCGAGAAACTGGGGGTCATCGAGAAGGTAACCGGGCCCACCCCGTGGGTGTCGCCCATGGTCATCGTCGAAAAACCCAAGCAGCCGGGCGAGGTCCGGCTATGCATAGATATGAGACTGCCAAACGCGGCAATCAAGCGGGAAAGACATCTGACCCCGACGATGGATGACATCATAGCCGATGTGAACGGCTCGAAGTGGTTTTCCAAAATCGACCTTAATGCGGGGTACCATCAATTGCCACTCGCTGAAGAGTGCCGCTTCATAACCACTTTCAGCACTCACTTGGGCCTCCGGAGATACAAGCGACTCAACTTCGGAATATCCTCGGCCGCCGAGGTGTTTCAGAACACCATCAGAGAGCTGCTTTCAGGACTGCCAGGAGTCATAAATGTGAGCGACGATATCCTCATACACTCAGCCACGGCCTCCGAACATTACAAACACTTGCGGGATGTATTGAAGAGACTCAGCGCACATGGAGCAACACTCCATAAGGAGAAATGCCAATTCTTCCAGTCCTCAATTGAGTTCTTTGGCTACGTGTTCAACCAGGAGGGAGTCCAGATCGACCCGCGAAAGTCGAAATCCATCAAGGACGCCCCAGCACCCCAATCGCCCACGGAAGTGAGGAGCTTCCTCGGAATGGCCACATATTGCGGCCGTTTCATCCCAGGACTGGCCACACGCAGCGAGCCTCTCCGAGCGTTGACGAAGGCAGATGCCGCCTGGACCTGGGGCCCCAAAGAACAGGACGCCTTCCGGAGCATAAAAGAAGCGCTTCTGGAAAACGCCACCCTCTCATACTTCGATCCGACCAAGCGGACTGAGGTCATCGTGGATGCCAGCCCTGTGGGACTCGGGGCAGTCCTGACACAAGAACATGAACCAGGGAAATGGACCGCCCTAGCATTCGCGAGCAAAGCTCTAACTCCCACCGAGGCTAGATATGCCCAGATTGAGCGCGAAGCGCTAGCCATCAAGTGGGCCTGCGGACACTTCCACCTTTACTTACACGGACAAGCCTTCGTCATGATCACAGATCATCAACCCTTGGTGCCACTCTTCAAGGGCACTGCCCCCCATCCACCGCCACGAATCGAGAGATGGGTGATCCAGCTCCAAACTTATGACATGGAGGTCATCTACAGACCCGGAGCCAAAAACCCAGCCGACTATTTGTCACGGCACCCACTGCCGCGAGAACTGGCAGCCACTGATGAGGAGTGTGATGGCTACGTTCAGTGGGTGGCTCTCACATCCTGCCCCCAGTGCATGACTCTAGATGAAATCAAGGAGGCAGCCACAGAAGACCTCCCCTACATGCGGTCACTCCAGGCGGTGCAAGAAGGGTCCTGGACGGAGTATCTCCGGCCCCCCCCGAATTGGTCGGCGTTGGACAAGGAAACCCTCACCAAGTATTGGCAGATCCGCCATGAACTTAGCGCCACGGAGGAGGGCACACTCCTAAGAGGGACGCGCCTCGTGATACCAAGGCGACTCAGACATCGGGCCACCCAACTGGCACACGGAGGTCACCAAGGGGTCACCAAAATGAAGGCGCGCATGCGAGAGAAGGTGTGGTTCCCCGCACAAGAAAGCACTGTGGACGAGTATGTTAAGAACTGCATGTCCTGCCAGTTAACCAGTGATCCGGAACGTCCAGTCCCCATCATTACGGAGGAAGCCTGCACAGCTCCATGGGAAAAGGTCAGTGTGGATTTTGGGAGCTTCCCCGGTGAGGGGCACACTCTGGTGGTCATAGATTCTTATTCCAAATACCCCCTCGTAGAGAAAATACAATCCACGGCTTTTACCCACGTGGGGCCAGCACTTGAAAAGATGTTCTCCCTATTCGGCCTGCCTGGTGAACTCAAAAGCGACAACGGCCCTCCCTTCCAGGGAGCGGAGTTTGCCACCTTCATGACGACGCGAGGCATCATCCACCGGCGCATCACTCCCCAGTGGCCACAAGCCAACGGGGAGGTGGAGCGATTCATGCGAACCCTTAACAAAATGTTCAGGATCGCAGTGGTCGAAGAGGCCGACCCCGAACAGAGACTGCACGAATTCCTGAGAGAGTACCGGGAAACACCCCATTGCACCACGTTGAGAAGCCCGTGGTCGTTGATGTTTCAAGGCCAACGAAGGGACTTCCTCCCCGTGCCGCCGGGGCCAAGGCGTGAAGATGAGGAACCGGATGAGATGCAGGAACTCGCACAAAGACGCCGGCGCAGGAATAACATGCGGGCGAACAACCGCCGCAGGGCCACCCCAAGGCAACTACATCGAGGGGACCGGGTCATCATCAAGAATCGACGACCCGGGGGAAAATTTCAGACTTTCTATGAACCAGGGCCGTGGACGGTCACCAACACGAAGGGCACCATGGTGACCGCCAACAAGGAGGGAGAAGAAGTGTCAAGGAACTCGTCGTGGTTCAAAGTAATCACTCCAGCCGGCAGTGCAAGTGCTGAAGCCCAGGAGGACATCCCCGAAACACCCGGAGCGACAGCACCAGAAGCGGCGAGCAGCTCCACAGCAGACGGCGGGGGCCTCACGTCAGAGCCTGAAGCACCAACACACTCCACCCCCGTCCGGAGCCAGGCCCACCCCAGGGATCGAGGCTCGGGCCGCACGCCTCGTTACAGTCTGAGGCCCAACCCCCGCCCCAACCAGAAACTCAATGACTATGTCTGCCACCTGAGCTCCTAAACTCTGCAACCAGGGAGCACGCAAGTACCTTTTCATCATTGTATATTCGCTTCATGAACAGTTTAATGAACATTTTGAAATTGTTGAAAGTTGGATAGAGATGTAGTGCGGTTAGCACTCTAGCAGACGCACGTACGCATCCACGCATCCGCAGGCCAGGCGTGGCCTGCGGGGTCCAATAAAAGAAGGACGCGCGCTCGGGCACGTCACTTCCGAATGAGACGAGTGTGTGGTTTACTGGTTGATGCTCCGCGCCTCCACCCCTGCGCACGTGGCCATGCTGGTCGCTTAGGCCTACCCACACACCCACACCACAATGACCACAGGACTAAGATCAGAGCATGACAAAGACCTACTAGATCTGCTTCTGACCGCGGCAGTAAAAATGGTCCTGACCAATTGAAAAGACACAACTAAGACCTCATACAAAATCTGGGTCAACTGAGTGAATTACCTCAGAGGCGCGGATAACATTGTACTAGAGGCCAGCAACCAGGGGGCTGTGGAAGTCACTCGACACGTACCTAGACTCTTATGAACCCCATGAAACCATTCCAATTCCCTTCCCCCACATCCCCCCCATAGGCGGGGGAGATGAGCGAGTTGGAAAGCTACTACCATGACCGAAGAAGGGTCGGGGCCTTACATGGCTGTCAATCTTGCCACAAGCTAACCAGTGGGGTGTCGGCTTTGCCAAACGGCTATAATGGAAAGGGGCGACCATTCGGTCCCCCCGAACGTATGGTGGAGTACCACGATCCCCCCGGGAAGCCATCTTGGGCGGGAGGCGAGTCTCGGCTGGTATGCCCGAAGCGGCGTAGCCGGGGCGCGCCTTTTTCCCGCCCTGGAGTGGGCTGGCCTAGACACTGACGCGGCCGGCCACGCCCTTGGGGCAGGCAGGGGCGGGTTTACGCCCGCCCTGAAGACGGATAAAAGGAGCGACAAGCCAAGAAAGCATCCTCTTGTTCCTGTGCTCTGAAGCTGCACCTCCTCGCTGCACGTGAGCTCGAGACGGAACGAAGAGCCAATTTTGAGCGTGGTAATCTTTCTTTTTGTCTTACAGATACTCTGTCTGAGAATGCCCAAGAAAGTCGGAAAGCGAGTCAGTACCGACCAGATGCTCCGCATGCTCATGAAAGAAGTAACCGATCTGAAGAAGCAGATGGCAGCTAAAGACGGGGAAGGGGGACCGAAACGACCTTTGTCGGGAGCAGCCCCCGGAGGGAAAGGCAAGAGGTCCAGAAGGGGGGCAGCTGGGGGGGAAACCCCGGTTCCCGATATCCCCCTTGAAGAGCCAACTCCGGTGCCGAAGGAAGGGAATCCGATTCCCGTGGTGGTCACTCCCGTATCCGGGGAGGATATGCCTCCCGAGTTGGCAGCACAATTGGCAGCGTGGTTGGGGAAAGATAGCGAGGGCGCCACGGCTGACGACGCACGGGTGTTAATGAGACAACTGCGTGAAACTAGGGAGGCGGTGAAGGCACCATCGTCAGTTACCCCGCTGTCTCCGGCGGCAGGAAAGGCAACAGGCCCAGGTCCAGCGGCAGATGCAGCTTCTGGTTCAGGTAAGCGGCCATTGCCGATTGCGAGGGAGGGGTCTGCACCTTCACGAAGGGAAAAGGTGGCTCAGCATGTTCCTCTGGCAATTAAAGAAAAGATTTGGGCGGATGAGTATGTAAACATTTTTTCTTTGCTTACCGACCATTATGAGATGGAGCATGTTAAGAGCCAAAAGGAGCTCATGCATCCGAGTGTTTGGCGCGCAAAAATGGCCGCCTTTAAAGTCGACGAAAACATTGGCACTTGGGGCAGGGCATGGGGAATCTTTACCTCCATCATGGGCGAACGTAGGCCCGAGTTGCTGACCGAATTGCCTATTTATCAGTCACGGATCATGGAATATTACGTATCATATGGGGGCAATCAGTGGTTCTGCTACAATAATATTTTTAGAAAGGCGAAAGAACATGACAAAAACTTGACTTGGGATTGTTACGACTCCGTTTCATGGTCAAAAATGGAGAGTACAGGAATGTTAAAAGTGCCATTGGTAGGAAGTAGTGGGGGCAAATCCTCCCGCCAATCCGCTGGGACACCCTTTCGGTCGGGTGCAGGTAACGACTATCACTCAAAGCCGAATGGCAATGCAGGTAAAAGGGGGATTTGTTGGAATTTCAACAGGGGTAAATGTACGAGGCCCCAGGGGTCATGCAAGTTTAGACACGAATGTGGAGGGTGTGGGCAGCCATCCCATCCTGAGTCCATGTGCAGAGCCAAAACGGGTGATAACGGTGGTAGGGGAAGCGCCAAACAGGTCTGAAATAGTCCGAGGGGCGCCTTTACCTACTCCGATTGATACCATGGCAATGATTCCTTGGCTCAGTGAATACCCGGATCATGCTTCCGCTGGGGTGTTGCGGAACGGGTTTTCATATGGTTTCCGCATCCCAGTGGGGGATTTTCAGGGTGTAGCAAAATGTAAGAACCAACTGTCGGTCTTGCAACATACGACCGTGGTACAGGAAAAGATTGGGAAGGAGGTTACTCGAGGTCGAGTCGCCGGTCCATTTGATGTGCCACCGATGGCTAACTTTGTTTGTTCCCCTTTAGGGGTGGTCCCCAAGAAGGACCCGGGTGAGTTTCGGCTGATACATAATTTGTCAGCCCCACGTGGTCTTTCCGTGAATGATGCGATAGACCCGGAAGTGTGTTCGGTGCGGTACGCATCTTTCGATGAGGCCGTTGCCATGTTGAATCGCCTAGGGCCCGGTGCGCTGATGGCAAAATCAGATATTGAGTCAGCGTTCCGGTTGCTCCCGGTACATCCAGACGATCAGCGTCTCCTTGGTTTTATGTTTCAGGGTCACTATTACATGGATAGATGTATGCCAATGGGATGCTCTATATCTTGTGCCTATTTCGAAAAGTTCAGTTGTTTTCTGCAATGGGTCTTCACAAAGAGGACGGGTTTTCAACATGTTATGCATTATCTCGATGACTTTTTGTTTCTGGGGGCGGCCGGGGATCCAGAATGTGGACAGGCTTTGAACAAATTTTGTGTCTTAATGAATCATTTTGGTGTGCCATTGGCACCAGGTAAGACTGTGGGTCCCTCGACTTGCCTCGAGTTTCTGGGGATCGAGCTCGACTCAGAGGAAGGCTGTTTTCGATTACCAAGAGAAAAAGTGTTAAAATTCAGGGCATCCCTTGAAACGTGTATTAGTGGACCTAAGGTTAAACTGCATCAATTACAACAATTGGTGGGCCAGTTGAATTTTGCCCTGAGAGTAATGCCGATGGCCCGCCCCTTTTCCCGCTCGACCGCTCAAGCCATGGTCGGCCTGAAGGAGGGTCATCATCGCACAAGGCTATCGGCGGAGGTTCGCCAGGACATGCGCATTTGGTTGGCATTTCTGGCGGATTTCAATGGTCGAATTGTCTGGATCAAACCGGCGGTGTCCTCCAAGGAGCTGGGGCTGTGGACAGATTCGGCTGGGAGCATTGGATTTGGTGCCATATTCGGCACACAATGGTCGGCTCAAAAATGGCCGTCATGGTGGCATGAGTGTGGGCTGACGAGTAACATTGCTTTTCTTGAACTTTTCCCCATTCTGGTGGCCCTGAAAACTTGGCCCGAGGGATTCAGAGATCACTCTGTGGTGTTCTGGTCTGATAACATGACCGTGGTTGAGTGTATCAATAGCCAGGCAGCACGATGCAAATGGATTCTGAGATTGCTCAAAGAAATTGTGTTATTGTGTATGCAATTGAATGTGCTATTTAAGGCAAGACATGTGCCGGGGGTAATGAACAAAGCGGCTGATGCGCTTTCTCGTTTTCGTATGCAGGCCTTCTGGGGTTTTCTGCCCACAGCGGACCCGGTGGCGGCACCCTTTCCCGAAGCTCTCTGGTCTCTCGGTGCCCCGAATTACGAAACCTCGTGGGAGAGAGTTTAGCACCCAGGACGAGGAAGGCATATGAAGGGGCGTTCCGTTCCTATTGGGCCTTTTTGGGGGTGGCTAGGGGGGAGCTTTGGGGCCAGGAAGAGATGGTAGTAAAATTTTTGCTGTCCTTACATCGGGCAGGCAAATCAGTGGCTACGGCCCAGAGGCATCGGGCCGCCATTTCCTTTATGGCAAGGGCTCATGGGATCCAGGACCCGACTGCGTCTTTCGTTGTGCAAAAAGCGCTACGTGGGTGGCAACGCCTTGAGGGTCGCAGAGTAGATGAAAGGCGCCCGATAGGTCTGGATAGGTTGGCCCTGTTATTATCTGTACTTCCTGCAACGTGTTCATCCCAGTATGAAACAGTGTTATTCCGAGCCGCTTTTGCGCTAGCATTCCATGGGGCTATGCGGGTGAGCGAACTAGTGGCGAAGAACAAGCAGGATGCCATGGGGGGACTGTGCCGAGAGCACGTTCAGGTCAGGGGGGAGACAATGACTGTCTCGTTTGTCAGGTCGAAGACCGATCAGGGTGCGATTGGGGACTGCATAATCATACAAAGGATTCCCGGGTCCTCCATGTGCCCTGTAGTGTGCGTAGAGGAATATTTAGCGCAAAGGGTGGCATCATGGGGGGGGACCTTGTTGAGACACGCTGACGCCACCCCACTGACGAGGTTTCAGTTCCAGCGGGTGCTTGCGATGTCGATTTCGGCCGCGGGCTTGAACCCCGGCGAGTTTGGGACCCATTCCTTTCGGATAGGGGCTGCTACAGAAGCTACAGCCAGGGGTCTGAATGTAGAACAAGTAAAACGTGTGGGGCGTTGGTCCTCGAACTGTTATAAGAGGTATGTGCGGTTGCATATGTTGTGAAGCGGTAATGATGCACTCACGCTTCTTGTTTTTGTTTGGTTTTCAGTTGCGCAAGCCTACGAGGCGGGGCGAACTGTGCAGTCGACCCGACACCGGGGGGCCAGCGGTCAGACATCACCGGCTGTGGAAAAGGAGGTGTGGGTCGTGGGCCACTCATACGTGAGGCGTGCCGCGGACGTATTCAAAGCAGGTGACATGATTCACGTGGCTGGGGAATACGGGTACAGGGTGTCCTTCTACGGAAAAGGCGGGCTCTGTATTGACCAGTTTCAATCATTTTTCGAGGGTTTGTTAGGGCGGACAAGGTCACCGCCGTCTGTAGTCATAGTACATCTTGGGGGCAACGATTTGGTGACCACTGGTAGACAACTTCTTCTTGAGGCAATGCTTTCCACTGTAAGTTGGTTAGCGAGAAGAGTTCCAGGGTGCACAATTGCATGGTCCCATATGATCCCACGGAAAGTGTGGCGGGGGGCTATTTCGGTTTCTGCTCTGAATCATTCAGTAAGAAAAATTAATAATAAAGTGAGTAGATTGTTCCGTTCAAGTACACTGCATTCTGTTTCGCATGGTTGTATTAAAGGGGACAGTATGTATTTGGGGGATGGTGTTCATTTATCCCGTATGGGGAACGAGTTACTCATAGGAGACCTGATAGCTTGGCTAAAGACTTTATGACATGACCTTGAGACAGGAGTGTTGTGGGGGGGTCCGGATAGCCGGTCAACTATCCGGTCATGATCGGTGAGCAGTAATTGGAAGATCCATATGGGTGGGCGTCACCCATTACGGATGGGAGCGCTCGGGGGAGGTGGCCATTGGCCCCTCAACGGGGAGGCGGTCCCTTCTAAGGATGGGCCGCCGAAAGGAAAGGAAAGGCGGTCAAGGCCCCTTCCTGGGTAGGAGGGGCTACAGACCCCTCCTGGGGAATTTCCCGGGGCCAGGACATCTGCGACGGCAGATGTGGTAAGTTGTGTGGGGTTTGGGAGGGGGTTTACGCTACCTTCTAGACACCTCACACGAGTCCTCGGACTACCTTTAAATGGCGTCGAGTTTATTGGGGCCCCCGTCAAGTCAAGGGAAATTGGTAGATGCACTTGAGGTACGCCTCTGTGCGGTCGCCCCTCACAAGTGAGGGGGATATTTCTGGTTTAGGGATCTGACACCGGTTACGACCTTGCCGTTGGCCCTTAAACGTTAGGATGTACAATTTCAAGTTAAATGTTTTGTAGGATGTTAATTCGGCTAGGTGAACCTTTGTATTAGAGAATATGTTAAGGGTAGCCAAACATCGCAATGTGGAAATGAAATTGTACATAATATGAAACTGTTATTTTAATGTTTTATTTTGTTTCATATTTTAATAAATACGGCCGGGAGGGTCACTCCCTCCCGTCTTCCAAAAGTTCAGAATCGTTTCCGGTTTCCCATCCTTGGGGATTGTGTTGAGAGGGGGTGGCGGGTATCTCAGCCATATGGAAAGGGGCGACCATTCGGTCCCCCCGAACGTATGGTGGAGTACCACGATCCCCCCGGGAAGCCATCTTGGGCGGGAGGCGAGTCTCGGCTGGTATGCCCGAAGCGGCGTAGCCGGGGCGCGCCTTTTTCCCGCCCTGGAGTGGGCTGGCCTAGACACTGACGCGGCCGGCCACGCCCTTGGGGCAGGCAGGGGCGGGTTTACGCCCGCCCTGAAGACGGATAAAAGGAGCGACAAGCCAAGAAAGCATCCTCTTGTTCCTGTGCTCTGAAGCTGCACCTCCTCGCTGCACGTGAGCTCGAGACGGAACGAAGAGCCAATTTTGACCCACCCACCAGCCCCTGAGGACAGCAAGTGGTTTTTGAATAAAGTTTTGATGTGGTAACTCTATTTCTTACAGGTTGTGATGATTATCGTGATAACTTTGAATATGCAATAAAGAATGGTCAATTTTTGGTATGTTTTGCAAATAAAGGAATTCTGCACTAGTGTTGATCAGTAATCATGCTTTTAATAAGTGGTAACTGTTACTGTCATATAATGATGTTGTCATTTTGTAATTTAGTTAGAATTGTCGTATTTATTTTGGTCGGGCGGTAAGGTCATGATCGGTGAGCAGTAATTGGAAGATCCCTATGGGTGGGCGTCACCCATTACGGATGGGAGCGCTCGGGGGAGGTGGCCATTGGCCCCTCAACGGGGAGGCGGTCCCTTCTAAGGATGGGCCGCCGAAAGGAAAGGAAAGGCGGTCAAGGCCCCTTCCTGGGTAGGAGGGGCTACAGCCCCCTCCTGGGGAATTTCCCGGGGCCAGGACATCTGCGACGGCAGATGTGGTAAGTTGTGTGGGGTTTGGGAGGGGGTTTACGCTACCTTCTAGACACCTCACACGAGTCCTCGGACGACCTTTAAATGGCGTCGAGTTTATTGGGGCCCCCGTCAAGTCAAGGGAAATTGGTAGATGCACTTGAGGTACGCCTCTGTGCGGTCGCCCCTCACAAGTGAGGGGGATATTTCTGGTTTAGGGATCTGACACCGGTTACGACCTTGCCGTTGGCCCTTAAACGTTAGGATGTACAATTTCAAGTTAAATGTTTTGTAGGATGTTAGTTCGGCTAGGTGAACCTTTGTATTAGAGAATATGTTAAGGGTAGCCAAACATCGCAAAGTGGAAATGAAATTGTACATAATATGAAACTGTTATTTTAATGTTTTATTTTGTTTCATATTTTAATAAATACGGCCGGGAGGGTCACTCCCTCCCATCTTCCAAAAGTTCAGAATCGTTTCCGGTTTCCCATCCTTGGGGATTGTGTTGAGAGGGGGTGGCGGGTATCTCAGCCATAGTCTAATTCGGCACATTGCTACAGAACCTCTCTTGTATCCTCTTTTCCACCCTTTCTTTCCTGCTTTTTCTTTCTATCATCCCGTGCCTAATTTTCCAGCAAGTCAAGGTAGAGGGGATTAGCTAAATATATATTTCAAAAGTACCTGTAATCACTGCTCTACAAAGTACGTTTGGATAACCTAGTAACAGAAATGCTAATGTATTTGCTTATAGAATCAATAAAATACTTTGAAATCAAAAAAATATAATCATTAAACCTCTGATGGTAATTTCAATATGAACTATCTCAGACCCTACTCACTGGTCTTAATATTAGAATGTGAGATTTTAGGCAGTGGCGGCTGGTGACATGTGAAAGTAGTGAGGCGTAAATCAATTCCCGTACTGCACTGTGGCGAGCGAGCGTATACATCAGGAGTGTGCCAACAATGTTCTAATTTAGGCTGTTGTGAGGGAACATAGTTGGTGTGCAGAAGACGGAAATTTATGCCCACAATAAAGCGCTGTTTAAATCGGCTTGCCAATACGCGTCGCTATACCTCAAGTTAAGAAATTTGTTTGAAAAGAGTCCGGGGTCCACCTTGTTTGAAGACTGCGTATTTCAACTTAAATATTTAGTTTTTTTGTAATTATTTTTACAAATTTGGATTAACGCCGATCACACTAATCACCACAATCTGCACTGACAATATTTCAAAGTTTGCTGAAAAGTGGGAAAAGACGTGCTGAATTTAACTTTGTACAGATATTGATAGGGGCACAAAAGCGCCATCATTTTCTATAGGAAGCAAAACTGGCACTGCGCTGCAGTGTTTTCATTTTACACCATGTAAATATGACTACAAGACGTGGGCTGATTCGTTTTTAATTATATTTTATTATTTTGTGTTCTCATAGTAGATCTCTCTATACCAGATGCTCTGACAGAACACACAAGCGGATGTTATTTCAGTGATTGTCATATGACAAAGAGATTCGCACTGAGAAATCAAATTTCAAGGCTAAAATATAATGCACCGTGGTTGTGTATAGTGTGTAGTCTTCGCAGAGTGCGGGATTGCACTTTCCAGTTAACACACGGAGGGGGGCACTTGTAGCTGTGTTGATAGTGCCATTGGCAGCGCTGGCAGGGGCAATGGGTGAAGCTAGCTGCGGTGGCCTCCCTGGCGAGAGCCTGCAACTTATTTTTGATTTTATGAATTAAGCACTGCCCACGCAACCCTTCATATCCCCTCCTGCCCCACACCCAGCCCCAGAGAGGCCCGCACTGCACTTCCCTCACAGCGATTACTGCCAGTCTTACCGACGCCAGCACACACCCCTCCACTCAGGCCAGTCTAAGCACACAAACCTGGCATCTGACAATCAGTTCTCATACTCTGCTTGTAAAAATACCTCACAGCTCTCTGCCTGGTGGGAGTTCAACACTTTACTATTTCACCTCATTCCGCTCAAATCCCCGATCAGGTGCATGGGCAGGAATGCAGTTTAATTGCAAATATAGAGCTATGCAAAATTAAGAAGCGCGATTTCTTCTTGTGTAATGCAGAGAGTAGATTAAGTTACCAGGGGCGGCTCTAGGCTCATGGCGGCCCTGGGCAGGGAGCGTAGGTAAGGGGCCCCAGAAGAGGGGGTCCTGGCGGGCGCGGAGGCCAGTGAAGAGGGGGGTCAGGGTTTTTGGAAGTGGAACAGAGCCGGAGGCCGCCATAATCCCCGCCAAGGGCCGCCACTCAAATATGTATCCATCCTCAGAGGATTATATTAAGGATATATATTGGCGTGGTGGCCCCTGGGGTTTGGTGGCCCTGCGCAGGTGCACAGCTTGCACATGCCTAAGGCCGCCCCTGAAGTTACCCTCTCTCAGTCAGGCCGCCACTTGGCCCTGGCCATCGTCTTCTTACGGCCGATGTTACACCAGGCAGGGGCATAGAAAATAAAAAATCCAGCTCGGGGAGGGAGGCAATCAGTCTTTGTGCTGGGTTCCAGAACATCTAGCTCGAGTTGGGAGCTGCAAAGATTCAATCTTTGGGTAAATGTAGGAAAATAAAGGCGGGGTGCGTAGGTTGTAACCTCATTACTGTGGGAAACAAAGGCATTATTCTTATAGTTTCAGTTTGCGTAACAACCTTTTTAGGTCTCGCTGAGGCAGCGCATGCGCTGCTCTGCAAGACATTTAGTGTGTGGGATTTTAAAAGTTCTACCACACGCTTTTGGCTGGCTCAGAGCGTGCGGTTTCGCGCACAATGACGAGCAGAGGGGCCATATGGCTTTCCTCTCTCGTCATGGTGCGCGCACACCACTCGCCAGCCTGCGTGTTTGTTTTTCCTTTTTGCATGCACGTGCGCGCGCACACAACTCCAGGTCACGGCCACAGGTCGCGATCACTTTCGCGCGCACCATTTGCTTGTTCTTTCAATCTATTGTTTGAGCACAAGAACCATTAATTCATTAACACTTTATTTTAGAAAATACAGTTTCTCTGCAGTGTACATTTCCCAGTGCGGGTAAAAGTATCTTTTTGAATGTGTCATAAAGATTAAAACCTTCCTGACACTTGGTTTTGAAATGCTCCGTGGCCATGAGTAACGGGCAGTGGAATCTGGCATTTCTTCGTTCCAGGCTGATGCTTAATGAATCTCTGCATCTTTGGAATGAAAATAACTTAAACGTTTTTAATTCATTTTTTCAGCATGAAGCTGAAAACTTCTGCTCTGATTAAGAGTAAATAAGGCTTATGAAAAATAGTATCCGAAGCCTGTTTTTCTGACACTTCTCTTTTCTTGCCACTCTTATGTCGACCACCAGTTCCTTCAGGCTTTATCCCTTGATAGTACAATGAATTCATGCTTCAAGAGTTCCTTTTAGGTCTAGCCTGGGCAGCGCGTGCACTGTTCTGTGAGGCATGTTGTAATGTAGACTATTGCTGCAGCACATCCCATCTTTTCAATTTGATTGTGCCCTACATACATACCTGCTTTTGATTGGATGGCATGCTTAATTCCGTCTTTTTGCATTTCGGACCCTCCATGCAGACTGCCCCTGCTGCACGTGGTCTTGCAAATTTTTTAATTTCCAGCGTTTTTATTTGGTTGACAGGCTTGTATATCAGCACGGTGCCACTCCTTGCCTGCATTTTCCAAGATATATTTTTGGTTGTGTTTTTATTGGCCACCCACTCCCTGACCGCTGCTTTCCCATTTGAATTTTGCCTCATTCGTTTTTGTTTTAAGGGCTCTGGTGCAGTCATTCAGGCATTTAATGACTGATTGGAGAATGTGGTACAGAGGTTGCGATGAATTGCCCTCCTATTCAGTTAGGCTGTGGACATAAGTGTTTATTTTTTTTCAAGTTATTTTTTTTGTTATGCAGACTGATTATCATTTGCTTTTAATTGCATACTTTACTTTTTACTCTTTCCTCTCGTCTTTTGTTCTCCTTTATTTTGCTACTCACTGCCTATCTGATTCTGTGTTGTGTAACTGTGCATGAGGCCAACCATCTTGGCTTTAAATGGTTCAGGGTACGAAGAAAAGGTGTTTGCGTTCTTCTCCCCACTGCACTGCCTCACTGCTTTTGTCTTCCATCTTGTGTCCAATGTCCTGTTGCGGTGCCATCTCCCTTAAACTCAAAATGACTTCACTTAAGTACCCAAGACAATGCCATGAGAAACAATATTCAGGAGATTTCCTAATGTGCTGATGGCAGGCGTCTTACCCTAACTGATTGTTATACATTAAAACCGAAAACTCACATGTCCACTTTATAAAATCGTGTAGCACTAGGTACTCTGGGGCACAACACAGCTACAGGTTTTGTATTCGTTTTTAGGTCTCCAGCATATGAAAGTGCAAGCAGTCTGCTTGTGAAAGACCTATTTTGAATATACAATGAGCTTCGTGCCCATCCATGTTTAGCTTTGTCACACTCATTAACTTGTGTATTATTTGTTGCCTTCTGTGGGTTTCCCCTTCCTTTTTTCGTTGTCCCTCCTCTGGTGCATAGCCTCTTAACTTTTGTCCTTGCATTGATCACTTTTTGAAAATTACACTTCTCTTTTTTTTTTTTAAACCTCTCCATGACGGTGCATGTAATTTCCAGCTATCTCACTTGCGTAACTTCATTCCTCTTCCTCTGTAACAGCCTGGACTGCATCAGCTTCAGCTTCATAACACTTGTAATGTGCACAGATGGGGAGCGGCCATTTTGGGTCATTAAAAATCGCATCTCTATAAAGTGTTACAGCACGTTAGCTATTTACAACGCCAATAGATTAAAGTTTCCCAAATGCGAGACCAATTGCATTGCAAATGCTAGTGGGCAGGAGTAAAAGTTTAACGTAGGCAACCAGCTCTTAAAAACATAAAATACTTGGCAAAACCAACTGGTCTGTCCTTGACAAACTTCCTGATTTAATCACTTCTTTTTTTCTGCAAACATACGCAATAAACATTAAAAGAGCACAAATAATTACAAGCATAAATGTCTCGTCTATAGGTGGCATACATGTTTAAAAACAAGCATTGGTATAGACAATAAGTATCGCTTTTCGGACCTTATAAGTATTTTAGTTATGCAGCACGATTCCTTGGTGCAACAACAACTGTTGCACGGCTAAACACTTATAAGGTCCCAAAGGCTAGACCTATTGGCTATGCCAATGCTTGTTTTATATTAATTCTTGTGTCTTGCAATCTAGGCTAACCCCGGCTTGTGATCTCTCATTTACATTACTCCAACATATGGTTAAGCGCTATGATACAGGACAGGACAAGAGCACCACTCTTGTCACTCTCGCACGACACCAAAACACTACCCAAATCACATCGCAAATACTCAAGCAGGAAGGCTCCGTACATTTTTGTTATAATTAATGGCAGCCTCCGAGCCCCAATTTCAGCTCTCGATAACTAACTAATGCTAAAAGTAAACCAACCTACTGCGAACTCATTTGAAAGTAAACCACGGCTGCAGGCGCCTTTCTTTTTCCAATTCAAGCAACTGTGTCCCAGACTAGAGCTGCCAAACGAATGCATAGCCAGCCACGGGAAACACCCATCGCATCAGGGTCAAAACATCGCGGTGCTATCGCACCGCGACTTTCACATCGCATCGTCGTTCACATCGCATGCTTTTAGTACGCATGCTACGACGGCGCGTTGTCATTAACATCGCATGCAATTTCAACGCATGCGATGTTAATGGCATATTACAACGCTGTATTAATGTAATAAAAGAGGCTTGCCAATAAAACAAGCATTTGCAATGCAATAGGTCTCGCATTAGGAAAGTTTGAGCTATTGGTATTGTAAATGACACATTTTTTATTTATGTGTTGGTTTTGAAAATAGCGAAATTAATAGCTTTGTCATTTACAATGCCAATAGTTATAACTTTAGCAAATGTGACACCTATAGCATTTGTAATGCAATATGTGTTGTATTTACGTGACTTAGATGTATTGATATTACAAATAACAATGCCTTTTATTTTTTAATAATTGATACTTAAATAAAAGTAATTGTAATTTATAATGGCAATAGCTTAAACTTTTGTAAAGATTATGTTCAGTGTATTTTATTGTGACGAAAATCCAAGAACAGAAGTTAAATATTAACATTTTTTGTGACATTTGTAATAAAGCTTGAAACATTAAGAGAATATATTTGAACCAGTTGTTGAATGGTTGCGCAGATTGATGCTGTGGTGGCGCTGAGTGATGTTGTGGTGGCGACGAGTGATGCTGTGGAGTTCACTGATGCTGTGGTAGCGCATAGTGTGTGTGGAGGGGTTGTGTGTGTGGGGAGTTGTGTGGGGGGATGTGTGTGTGGGGAGGTTCTTGGGGGGGTTGTGTGTGTGGGGAGGGGGTTGTGTGTGTGGAGGGGGTTGTGTGTGTGGGGGGGTGTTGTGTGTGTGGGGGGGTTGTGTGTGTGTGGGGGTTGTGTGTGTGTGGGGGTGTGTGTGTGGGGGGGGTGTGTGGGGGGGTGTGGGGGGGTGTGTGTGGGGGGTTGTGTGTGGGGGGGATGTGTGGGCGGGGGTTGTGTTTGTGGAGGGGTTGTGTGTGTGGGGGAGTTGTGTGTGTGTAAAAAATGAATACCATATCACTAGAGCCTTGACGCACATGAAAACAACCTCCCTCAGCTTTGGAAAACGGAAAATATCCACAACATTCAGAGCATACAGGGTCAGCAAGACCAGTTTTGTCAATCCAGTGCCGTAGACACCAGTACAAACCTCCCCTCAAAATCTCTAATCAACACTTCCTCACCAGATGACACGCCACCCACAAATCAATTTGCCCCTGAATCAATTTCCCAAAGAATCAAGCTTTTATACTCCAGATGAATGCCCTGCACGAAGGTCAGGTACACCTCTTGCCTCATAACATAGCAAAATACTGTATACCTTTGGTATAGTTGTTAAAGCCTCAGATAATCTAACTCACCAAATTCAACTATCCAGGTATTTGTCATCACCCCCCTGCCTTTTACCCCTCAAGGCTTCCTCATTCCTTCAATATCGAGTTCGGCAGTAAACCCAACAATGCCAACTGTATTCAAATATCATAAGAGAAAAACACAGGCTGGACATGAGATCAAGGATGTCCAACAAAAAAACAGATTTTCACCATTTACCTGTGCCACGGTACCCATTGATGGCAGGGAAACAAACGGAATATCAACAAAAAAATAAAATGGGTTCTAATACTACAAAGTGGGAAAGCCTCCAACTGAGACCAATGACTTGTTGTTAAGCAGACACTCGACAGCAGCGAAGATTAATTCTCTTAAAACAGCAGGGCACTGCTTAAGTAGGCACAGGAATGCAGAAAGGAAACATGGTGTAAATAAATTAGTTATGTTTTTGTCCTATTCCAATGCCAAAACACTAGAGGACCAATTGCAAAGGAGCACCCACTAAAATAAGTTTAGAAAAAAAATTATATTCCTCAAATTTTAGCATTAGAGAATACATATAAAACAAAAAAACTAAAATAACATGACAATTAAGGAACCATTCAACAATCTATTGTTGAGATGTATCATAGACAGAAATGTTAAGTGCTTCAGTATCAGAAAAAATATATGGTGTGGGTAGTGCTAACTTAAGGGCAGACAACATGGGAAAGGAGCTTCCAAGAGCCCTAGGGTACCGTCTCTGGGCAAAATATTTTAACAAAAGTCCGATGATTTTGGTCATTTTGATCCTCATTTCCCAAATCATTTTACCACGACAATAAAATTTATATTTCTGTAGTAAAAAAAGAAAATTGGGGATTTCGAAGATATAGGCCTTCGAGGCCTGTGCACATATCGTTTGCTCTTTGATATCTACACAGAAAGGCATAAACAATCAGTGCGATAATGTCAAAAAGAACGACCCCCAGAATAAGGATGTTTTTTATGGAAAGCCCTGCCAAATGATGCAGATAGCAGCACCAACCTTTCAATTGCAAAAGGAATCCAAATATAAGTTGGTAACACCCAAGGGAGCAGAACGTGCCTTTACTTGAAATAAACATACAGCATGCTCAGAGTACTGGCATGAAAAACAAATCTCACACCTACAATAAAATAGCTTGAGGCACTTTCCATGATGTCAAGCAATGAGGAAAATTAGCATATCCCACAAAGACAACTGTAAGTTCATCCCCGAAGACACGAAATCTTGTCGTTTAAGTATCAGGCTGCTAAGCAGAGAATTTGCAAAGCGGCGGAAATTGTGCACTTAACTAGACTCCTGCTTTCTTCACACGATTTCCACACTTCAATTGCTTGGCGGGCTTGGTTCCCGGGGTGGGCACCATATTTGTGTGGGGCTGAGTAGCTTCATTTCGCCAGCGCTTACTGCGCATGTGTGGGTGAGTGGACGCCTACTAAAGGCGAGTCCCTCGGCGTTCCCTGCCGACAAGGTAGCGAGCGCTGTGCTGCAGAGGCGCGCTGCGTGTTTTTACCGCGTTTTAAAAATATTCTTCTAGCTGTAAACTGGTTGGTGTGCGCGCAGTCTGTTGGGTAGCTTAAAATTTGCCCCCTTACACGCACCGTAAATTGTGCCCCCCACCGCCGCTTGGCGGGCTTGGTTCCCGGGGTGGGCGCCATATTTGTGTGGGGCTGAGTAGCTTCATTTCGCCAGCGCTTACTGTGCATGTGTGGGTGAGTGGACGCCTACTAAATGCTCCTCCCTTCCGTAGCGGGATCGCGGAGCGGGCGCGTCCTCGCGTGGCCGGAGTCTCGCCAGAGTCCTGCCCGTCTGCGCCCGTCCGCGACAGGACGCGCTGGACGTGGCTGGACTCTGGCCCCCCTCCTGGTCGTACTATATTTCATCATGCGGTACTACACCAGAGACAGTCTGGTTGCCATTGACAGGTCTCAGATGACCTGCACAACACCTAGGGTGGACCCCCTATGCGGCCCGTTTTCGTGTGGATGCGGATGCTTTTCATTGTCCGCCCCCGTAAGCAGGAGCTGCAGGGACGCCCCGCGTGCGCCCCTAAGCCCGTTGCCTAGTATTTGTATTTGGAATCTTAATGGTAGGTCGCTTGTCAAGCATCACCTCGACATTAACGATCTGCTAGGCGGGGAGTTGCCTGACCTATTCTGTGTAACAGAGACCTGGCTGCAGGATGCTGACACGGCCATTGTCAATCTGGCCTTCCCGCCGGAATACTCGGTATTCACCTTGAATCGGACCTCAAGAGGCGGTGGAATAGCTCTTGCTGTCAAATCCTGTTATCCCTGTACATGGCATGGGCAAAAAATCCCGGGGTGCGAAAGCGCCCTGTTTAAGGTCGCCATTACATCTAACTTCACCCTGTCGGGACTAGTGATCTATCGGCCCCCGGGGAGTGAAGTGGCCTTTAGAGCAGCGCTACCTGACGCTATTAGCGATCTGGCTACGGGGTGCTCCAATTTTACCATCATTGGAGACTTAAATCTGCACTTTGACAACTCCAGCAGTCCCTCAGTATCCAGTTTCCTGGCAGACCTCGAGGCGCTACAGCTGAATCAGTTGGTGACGCAACCTACACACTCAGGGGGTCACACCCTGGATCCGTTTTTCACCAATCTTACGGAAGCCTGCGTCACCAGCTACACACCCCTGGCATGGACTGATCATTATTTGATACAGATCCACTGCCCTATTGTGGCTAGTCTACCTAAGCCAGTGGTGTGTTCTGTTCCAAGACGACGCTGGAACAAACTCAAGCTGGATGAGTTCTTCCACCTCTTATCGGCTGACCCGTTTGACGTCTCGGGCCCGCCTGATCAGGTATATGACAGGTTTAGCGACTGGGTCTCTAGGGCCCTGGACACCCTTATTCCCTTGGTAACCTGCAAAACTGGAACTGGCAAGGCTAGCCCCTGGTACGACGACTCACTGCGGGCTCTGAAGGTCTCTTGTAAGCGCGCAGAGCGGGCGTGGCGCAAAGCTTACTCCAGCTCAAAGAAAGCTCTATATCTGTCAACGGTGAAGGTGTACCATCGGGCGGTATGTAGAACTCGTGCCGCTTTTTACGCGACACAATTCAGGAATAGCTCGAACCCGTCTAAGGCTATCTTCAAGGTACTGAAAGACCTCACTGCCAAAAAAGTCACAACATCACACCAGAGCTCTGTGGAGCATTGTGAAAAGTTGGCAGAGTTTTTCTTGGAAAAGGTGAATGCCATCTATCGAGCCTTTCCTTCGGTCGTTCCCTCGGCGAATCCACCTTTTAAGCCACCACCATCCGAGGGACTACATTCTCTACCTTTGCTAACTTCTGATAGCCTAGGCACTTTGGCCCGCAGAGTGAAGTCTGGGTCCCCAGAGGATCCACTTTGCCCTGAAGTGTTCAAGGACCTTGCGGTACATGACATCTCACCGCTTTGTTCCTTGGTCAATCTGTCACTAACATCTGGCGAAGTTCCATTGAAGTGGAAGCGAGCCATGGTTCGTCCTATTCTTAAGAAACCTAGCCTGGACGGGAGCAAGCCGGAGAGCTATCGGCCTATTTCACTCTTGCCATGGCCGGCTAAGGTGATGGAGGCACACGTAAATGCTGTTCTCTTGGAACATCTCTGTCGAGCAGATATCCTCGACGCTACGCAGAATGGGTTTAGGGCAGGTCATAGCACGGAGACGGCTCTGCTTTATATGGTGGAGCACCTTCGCTCCGTGCTTGACGCGGGACAAACCGCAGCGCTTGTGCTATTAGATCTAAGCGCTGCCTTTGACACCGTCTCGCACCCTATCCTTCTGCTGCGCCTAGAGGAGGCTGGTGTCACCGGCACTGCTCTCGAGTGGTTCCGGTCGTTCTTAACCAACTGGGCCTTTAGCGTGACCGTCCCGCCTTATCAGTCCAAATTCCATCCGTTGAACCTGGGCGTCCCCCAAGGCTCCTCGCTGAGCCCTACGCTGTTTAATCTTTACGTAAGGCCGCTAGCTGAGGTTGTCAAACAATGGGGTATGACCATGGTGTCATATGCCGATGACACCCAGCTAGCGGTCACGATCAGCGGGGATGCCGAAGTCGACGCCCCCAGGTTTCAACAAGGACTGAGGGCGGTCGCCAGCTGGATGACGTCCAATTGTCTTCAGCTAAACGCTAGTAAGACCGGGGTCATGGTATTTGGCAGACAGCCGGAACTGTGGGGAGAGAGATGGTGGCCGGGGGAGCTGGGTCCTGCTCCCATCCCAGTCGCCGAGCTTAAGAACCTCGGGGTCTGGCTGGACCCTTCCCTTACGTTTGCATGCCACACTAAACGCACGGCTGCATGCTGCTTCGGCATCTTGCGTGGGCTTCGTCCTGTGCTAAAGTTCTTCGATGCCCCCACCAGGCAACTCATGATCCAAGCTACTATCATCTCCAGGCTGGATTATGCGAGTTCCTTGCTGGCCGGTTTGAATGTGGCAGAGATCGGGCGCTTACAAAGGATCCAGAACGCCGCAGCGAGAGCGGTGGTAGGCCTCCCAAGATTCTGTCCTACCTCCAGCACCCTACGGTCACTGCATTGGCTTCCGGTGGCCCAGCGGATCCAGTTTAAGGTCCTCTGCGTCGCCTATAAGATCTTGAAGGGGTCCCCGGCAGCGATCCTTACGTCCCTCCTGGCCAATTACATCCCCGCACGACCCTTAAGATCGGCAGACCTCGAATTGGCCGTTGTGCCGCGCTTTAAGCGTAGAAGGGCCGGTGGACGCTCATTTCGAGTGCGTGCAGCTGCTCTGTGGAACTCCTTACCCCCGGCAATTCGCGCTATGAGCGATTTGCTTTCCTTTCGTCGCGCGGTGAAAACGTTTTTATTCCCTTAGTTGTATGCTTGTGTTGTTTATTGTTTAGTTGTGTTGTGTAGCTGCCTTGACGGGCGCCAGGACGCTCCTTAGCTGGAGCATCTGTGCGCCAAATAAAAATCACATAACATAACATAACATATTTAGCCCTTTAAAATACTCCTTAGATGTCACTAAAGGACGCCTCACATTGCGCCCAGAGCTGTCCTCTTGCCCACCAATGCGGTCCACTAAATCAACAAGTTCACATTAAGGAAAGCCGCCGCGCTGGCTGCGGCGACCCGGAAGCTCTTGGCCGGCCGGCGAATCCGGTCGCGGCCGACCGGAAGTCCCGCCTCCCGAGGTCCGCGAGCCCGATTGAGAAGAGGAGACGAGACGCGCCGCGCCGTGAGGAGCCCGCCGGAAGAGCGCAATCGGTGAGTGGGGCCCGGGGCTGAAGTGAAGTGCGTGCGTGCCTGTGTGTATGCCTGGGAGGGGTGGGGGAGTGTGTGCGCGCGTGTGTGCGCGATGGAATGTGTGTGCGCATGCGTGACTGTGTGTGATTGAGAGAGAATGCGAGGTAGGTGATAGTGTGCCTGTATGTGTGTCGTATGCCTGCGTGTGCATGCGCGCGCCTGTGTGTGTGTGTGTGCATGCATGCAGAGGGGTGGGGGCTGCCTGTGTGTGTGAGAGCAAGGGATTTGCTTCGCGCATGCGCAGCTACCAGACGCTCGCTCCCGAGGTGAAATCTGACCTCGTCAAAGCGCGCGTCTGGTAGCTGTCCACATTCCTAAATACGGGCCACAATAGGTCTGAAGCAGACACCTCAATGCTCACGCATTGAGGGTTAGGTCTGCTCGACCTAAAAACGTCATAATGGCAAACTTCGGAAAAGAAAAATGACAGTGCTGATTGTAATAAAAGAGGCTTGCCAATAAAAAAACGTCACAGTCTGTCACATGAAACATCGGCAAAGCTCCGCTGATTCTAATAAAAGAGCCTTGTGAAAATGACCGTAAAACCATTCAAAATAAAAGAGGCTGGTGAAAATGATCGTAACACCATTCAAAATGTGCTTTTCCTTTTAAAAATGACAGGGCTGATGTACAGGGCTTCGGCAAAGCTTCGCTGATTGTAATAAAAGAGGCTTGTGCGTAACACCAATCAAAACGGGATTTTCCTTGTAAAAATGCAGCTAAATGACCGTATGGTGGATGGATGCATGGATGGGTGGGGGTGATCAATGGATGGATGATGGCGGACCGTATGGTGGGTGGATACATGGACACCTGACACATGGAGGGGGGTCGATGAATGGACGGATGAATGGATGGATGGATGGATGAATGAATGCTCAGCCTCGCAGATGGGGACGGGGGAGGGGGAGCAGGAATATGGGGTGTGAGACAACATGCATTGTGAGAAATACCCTTGACATATGGAAAAAATAATCACATACAAAAACACACGCTCTGTTTTAGGAACCATTTCCAATATTTATTTAACCCTTAGTGTATGTTCCCCTTTCCCCTAAATCCTTAATGTTTTTCGGGTGGTGATAATACTAAGTCAAATGTTTCTTCAATTCTCGTATATTACAAAGTACTGGAAAAGCCAATTGGCCTTGCCTGGTTGCTGTTTAAGCTCTGCCAACACTTTTGCGGCTGCGGCCTAAAGTGCAGGTACGAGCGGACGGGCCTTGTGGGGGTATTTCGAAGGACGAGAGCCGTGATCAGTCACCTGCTGACCTTGCACCCAGCTCTGCACACAACCCAGGACCCATCCCAGACCCACCCAATGTGAACACCCAGAAACAGCAAGACTAATGCCGCAGGGCCGGGATCCAGCTTTATATGGTGGATGCCAAAGTAGAGGTATTTACTGTGCAATGTATCCTTCGCTACTATGGGGCTTTGGTGTTCAATCAATCAATCAGTGACACTTATAAAGCGCGCTACATACCCGTAGGGTCTCAAGGCGCTGGGGGGGGGGGGGGTGCTGCTACTGCTCGAACAGCCAGGTCTTCAGCTTCTTCCTGAAGGAGAGGTGGTCTTGGGTCAGGCGCAGATCGGACGGGAGGGAGTTCCAGGTCTTGGCGGCCAGGTAGGAGAAGGACCTTCCTCCTGTGGTTGCTCTTCGGATGCGGGGGACGGCGGCGAGGGCGTGGTTGGCTGATCGGAGGTGGCGTTTGGGAGCGTAGAAGTTGACTCGGCTGTTGAGGTAGCTCGGGCCTTGGTCGTGTAGGGCTTTGTGTGCGTGGGTGAGGAGGCGGAAGGTGATTCTCTTGTTGATGGGGAGCCAGTGAAGGTCTCTCAGATGTCCGGAGATGTGGCTGGATCGTGGGATGTCGAGGATGAGTCTGGCTGAGGCGTTTTGGATCCGCTGGAGTCTCTTCTGGAGCTTGGCGGTGGTCCCGGCGTAGAGGGCGTTGCCGTAGTCCAGTCGGCTGGTGACGAGGGCCTGGGTGACGGTCTTCCTGGTCTCTGTGGGGATCCACCAGAAGATCTTCCGTAGCATGCGTAGGATGTTGAAGCACGCCGAGGAGACGCTGTTGACTTGCCTGGTCATGGAGAGGGAGGAGTCCAGGATGAAGCCCAGGTTACGTGCATGGTCTGTCGGTTTGGGTGCGGTGCCCAGGGCGGGAGGCCACCAGGAGTCGTCCCAGGCGTCCCAGGTGTTCAGGGCAGTGGAATAACCCCCTCGACCTATAGCTGATTATAGACCGGTTTAGCACACCCATCTACCACCACCAGCTATACAGTCGTATGCACAAAATATTGCTTCGGAAAATGGCATTATAGTAAATACCAAAAACAATATTATATGCGTCCCCTTTTTAAAATGCTTAGGAAAGCGCCCAATTACTTTCGGATGGAATACCTGCTATTGTAAGAAAAAGCTGGAGGGTATAATTCATGGTGAAATTGTAAATGTTTGCTGGCTACAAGATAAGTGAAGTGACTTGACTAGCTTCGTGTAAGGCCTCGTCACCATTCTTGGTAATCAAACCCGTGACTTGCAGAGTACACACGCACAGACTGTTCAGCAAAGGTGCCGTCTGCTAAGCACAGAAGTGCAGGGGCCACGTGTGGAAGAAATGATTCACCCGTGGCCTTCGCTGATTACTGTGACCCACACAGCTGCCGGCGGTCTGAAAGGCTCGGTGTTAGCCAGAAAGTTATTCGCTGGACACCGTATAGGGGAATAAATAGAGCATAAGTGCTTGCGGCAGACTGAATTCAAAGGCGCAGTGGACGCCTGGCATTGCCCTGCTCTGTCCAGTCAAAAGGCACTTTTTGGCAGCTTAGGGCGGTTCCACACACTATTCAGTGCTTGGTCTGTGAACGAAAGAGTGCTGGTGCTCAAATCTCGCATCTGAAGACGGTGGCTGGCGCAATTAAATGTCGGCGGGGGCACATATACCGAGGCTGCCTGTTCCAAATCCACCTCGTGCCTTTTTAACGCTCTCTGCACGTTTGTCTCGCTCTTGCTGGCATGCAAATCAAACGCTTTATTAAAACGGACGGCCTGTACATATCATTGCACCATTTACAAGGAAGATGGCACCCACGTGCAATTAGCGTAAGGACATCAGGGCAGCGCGGGATCAGCTGTTGCGTTGTCATGTCAGGCAATGTAAAGACGCCGATGTGACACGCGATCCTATTACATGGCCGCATTTGCGTCGCAACTACGTGCGACGAGAAAAGGGACGATGTAACCTCCTTTGCGATGTAATTGCGGCGATGTGAACTCCCGCAATGAGGTTGGGGACGATGGATTGTCATACAACCCCAGCCACTCCCCTAACGTCCCCTCGGCCATACCCAGTTAGGAAGCCTAATTCACGGAGGCGAAAGGCTTGCTTAAATTGCTACCACCCCCTGCACTGTGCGCCAGCCCTGCCCCTTCCCAATATCGTGAATGGCACCAATGACCGCGCCCTGGTCCAATTACTTAGCGCCCCATTTGTAATCCATCTACTGCTGTTTCATGCAACCACTCCCTCAAGGCTGATGTCACCAGCGCTCACCTGCGTCCTCGCTTGTGCCTCGAGGGCGAGGACTATTCCTCGCCCAACTCTGCACATGTGCAGCAGGAAGACTCTTCGAGACGACGAGCACAAAAAAAAAAGATTTCACATAGTCTAACGGGGAGCACCAAGCAGAAACTGCTCCATGGTGTTCATTCTCTCTCCCTTCAGTTTTCCCCGATGCTGGGAGGTAGGGCAACGCCCTCTACGCCCCTTAATACAAGCCGCCACTGATTTTAGGTATTGTGCTTAATCACTTGATCCCAAGGGATTTCTTGGTTAAGCCCCTTTGTTGCTGTTTCCAGAGTAAAAATCCAGTATGCCTCCCTGCATTTTCTTATTGCTTCAGTAGTAATGCCTGGCTTAATATGTATTTTCTCAAGGATGTACCATTGTATTTCTTCCGGTGTGTGCTGATTGTCAACATAATGTTGATCAATGGGGGCTGCTATTCTGCAGTTTCTTATCGCTGATCTATGTTCCGTCAACCGTGTATTAACTGCCCTGCTGGTTTCCCCTACATATTCCATGTTACATGGGCAGATGAGTAGATAAACTACATCAGATGTTTTACAGTTAGTGAGACTAGTCGGAGATATCACATGACCTTTGAATTGAAGGGTGTGTGTTGTATTTCCCTGACAGGGTTAGTATGTCCTACATTCAGGGGCCCCGTTTCTTTCCCAAACTATTGGACAACCAGTGTACTCCTTCTCAGGTGCAGGAATGCTACCTACAGCTGGAACACTTTCCTTTCTTTTCCAAGTCATTCAGAACTCTGTTACTGATGTCCCATGCTAATTCCTGCAGGAAGAGGGATCCATATATTAGCCACACTTCTGGGACAAAAACTCTCTATAAATTGCTTCACAGTTCAAATCAGAACTCTGTTACTGATGTCCCATGCTAATTCCTGCAGGAAGAGGGATCCATATATTAGCCACACTTCTGGGACAAAAACTCTCTATAAATTGCTTCACAGTTCAAATCTCACTTATCTAACTTCAACCAGAGTAGATGGCCCTCATTTCAGTAACCATCACTATGAAAATGTTAACAGTCCAAAATGATGTACAAGTTCAGATTTAATTTCCCATGAACTCATTAATCTCGTTCACCAGGAGTCCTTATCGTCAGATTCAGAGCCCGGATCTCCCTACAGTCGGCACAAAACATCTACTCTGGGGTTTTTAATCACGGTCAGTTGTGCCACCGTGGCCCGCTTGGGTGTCAGAGCATGCATTACTGCAGCAGTGAGAGTCAGACACAGTCTAGTCACAGGCTTGTTGGATAAGGGCCTGGATTTGAGCATTCACGCCAATGCCACTGAACGAGATTGCTGTCTGTGGCCCGCTGTGGTACTAATACCTGATGCAGACCATGTGTTAACATGGCGGCATACCTGTATTTGGCTCAAGCAAACCCGACAGCTCCACCCTGTCCATCCTTGTGATCATCGCTCCCAGGCTGACCAGGCGACAGGTCAATTTGTTTCCTCGCCAGGGCGTGCTTCTCCTTGCTACCTGAAGCGACCTCAAACTGACTATCTGGACCTGGTCCCTCCTGAGTTGAGTTTGCAAGAATTGGGGGGGCTCAGACTGTCACGAACCAGCTAGGGTTCTGGCAGCACAGGCAGACTAGTAGAAATGAGCAGCACCACAGCCAAGAAAAAAAATGTACATTTTGGGGTGATATAGCCTGCCTACACATGGTATGTGCAGGTATATTGCATTGCGGGTGAGGATTTTGCCATATGCAGGTATATTAATTAATGCTTTAAATCTAGGGGTAGAGCCAATGGTTAATTTACAAAATAAATAAGTGCCGGGGCTCTCGTCAGGAGGCAGCTTGCACCAGTCCATTTCTCCGATTGGCGCTGACTAAAACAGATCCAACTAATAACCCTGAAAGTGGGGAGAGCATGTGGCGTAACGGCCAGAGGTGCCGACTTCAGATCTGGGGAACGAGGTTGCAGTCTCAGCGTCGGCTTGAAAATCCTGCGATTCTGGGCAAATCACTTAATCTCCCCATAAAGAATGTGTCCTTAACTGGTGCTCATGAATACCGCTGGTGTTGATGATTAAGTGTTGGTGCTGAGCACCGGAAACCACCAGCTCAAGTTAAACACTGGCAAAGAGCCAAAAATAAAGCTCACCCTTGAAAGGCAGTACAGATGGGCCAGGGTCAGTCATACACCTTACTGGCTTCTCCAAAAGACGCTAGTACTAAATTAGAGATGATTAAATTGCAGACGGATATCTCCGAGACACTTCCAGAGCATGTTTGAGAAGTTCGGACAGTAAATGACAGTGCATCTGTCAGTCAGTCACCTATATATCCCTCTAGAATGCTGGAGTAGATGGGGCTCAGTTAGTGTCATAAAAAGCATATGGCACCTTAGGTAGGTTCATATGGCATGAGAGAAAGTTTATTATATTTTTATGACACTCCTCTTATCATTCAAGCATTAATGAAAAATAAGGAATTTCATGCATGACGGCCATAAATAATTCATTTTGCTTCCCTTCTCTCAAGGCACAATCCCGAAATATAATAAATCCCTAGATTTTATATCTAACTTATCCAGGCAGATCCTAAATATATTCTATTAAAACCAGCCATATTCCCTAATAATACAGACCAAAAAACATGGAATGTGAGATACATCTAGAACGGCTTGGGGAGGCGGCCATGGGAAGAAGCCCCCAAAGGACTTTGAAACTCCAACTCAACTAAACATGAAGTCACCACTTCATCTTCAAAGATCTGCTTCGGATTATTCCACAGATGTTACATTTGCGGCCATTTATATTTACGATTGTGACTAAGAATAGATTATTATCACTGGATAAGAGACATTGTCATCACTTCCCTTTCTCCTTTGGTCACTGCTCCCCATATTTCAGACCTGGTCCTATTGTGCATCATGTCATAGTGCAACATAATATACTGGTGTGAAGTCTGACTACTTCAATTCTTTGCCTGGCCAGAAATTAACCACTCTTCCATTCTGCACCTCCATTAGTTTCTAGCAGACCACACAAGTGAGGCTATCAGTCAGAGCTTGTATCTGGTTTTGACCATCCCCGGCTTCTCTCAGCAGGAGGGCACAACACCTAAGACTGCCAGTCAGCTCTAAAGCTGGCCACCACCACTGACAGTGTACTCCCTAAATATTTAGTCTTTCACCTCGACTTATAAAAATATCAAAACTCTAGAATATTGACTACCATGAATGTGAGTATACATAGGAAAGTATGAATTTACTATACTTAACTTCACACCTATGTACCTTGATGACCGATATATCTTCAAAGAAGATAGATATTTTGATAATAAAAGTACATCTATCCTTGCCTGTATGTTTTATCTTGATGAAGTAGTTGTGGATGACTTTCTGTAGTGACGGGTTTTGTAGGGTGATATTTGTGACTTCAAGATTCTGACATACTCTCCCATCAGGGATCACTGACAAAATATCGACCTACAAAATATCGACCTACAGGAATATCGAGTCAAAAATATCGAGGGCAAGAATATCGACATCCTATTTACAACATGGTAAGTACAAAAATATCAAAAAAATAATATAGATGTTAAAAATATCGATGTTAAAAATATCCTTTTTTTTTCTTTTAAAATATAAATGTAAAATGAAGTAAATAACACTAATAAATAAAATCTACATAGTTAAAAGTATCTAATAATGTTTAAAATTAATAAATAATACATATATAATAATAATACATTAATTAAATATATACAGTAAATATATAATATATATGTACTGAACAATAAGTTCAGCGATCCGCTCTCCTGCTGCTGCGGGGACCACTCTGCCCCTCGCATACCGTTCTGAACTGTCAAAATGCTCCCATTTCCTGCTCCCACTGCTCCCTGGCCCTGGATTCCCTCGAATCAAGCACCGACAGTATGTCGTCCTCGTTCTGGAACTTCCCCTACCCTGTGTGTACTGTACGTCCCACTTCACACAATTCCTCACCAGACCTGACCTTCATTAGCATTAACAGTAGGTCGCTCTCTAAACATAAGAGAGATATTTTTGACCTCCTGGAGTCAGATCGTCCTGCTGCCTTGTTTGTGACCGAAACATGGCTTAATGACAGCTCTGGCCCGGATATCGCCATGGCTCTCCCCAATGATTATACCTACGTCGGGCGAAATCGAGCGCTTAAAGACGGCGGAGGAATTGCTGTTATTTTCAAGAGAGAATTCTCCTGTAAATGGGAAGACCTTGACTTCCCTAACTGTGAAGCGGGCCTGTTTAAATTAACTCTCTCCCCCCAATTTACCTTAACAGGTACCCTGATTTACCGCCCACCGGGGTCAGCGAGCGGCTGGGCTGCTGCACTTCCCGAACTCATTGCTCCTTTTTTAGCACAATCTACTAACTTTACTATTGTTGGGGATTTAAATATTCATTTTAATTCTGTCTCTTGTGCCATTGCTAAACGCCTCTTACAGGATCTCGAAGCTCTTGACCTGCATCTCCTTAATTCCGACCCTACTCATAAGGCCGGTAACCTCTTAGACCCCATCATTTCCAACCTGACGAGCATTTCCCATCAATCTTCTACCCCTGTTCTCTGGTCAGATCATTTTGTAGTTAATTTCTCTATTAAAACATGTGTAGCTGAGACTTTCAGGCCAGACCCTCCCCATAAAGCTAGCAGGAACTGGAAACGTCTAGATCTAGACAGATTAAACTCTCTTCTGGCCAACTCCACACCGTCAGTTTCCAACATAACGATCAAAGAGCTACCCGCCGTTAGATCATGGCTAACTACAGCTCTGGATTCCTGCCTCCCTACCCAAAAAAATAAATCTCAAATTCATCACCCCCGGCTCCCTGGTTTAATGACTCTTTACGCCTTGAAAAATCCAACTGCAAAAAACTAGAACGTATCTGGCGTGCAAAGTATAACCCTGAGCATAAAGCTAACTACAGGTCCGCTCTTAAATCCTACCACGCGGCATGTGACATCGCTAGAGCTAACTTTGCCAACAACACCATACTTACGGCTCAAAACAGGCCCAAGGCCCTGTTTAAAATTGTTAAGGAGCTCTCAGGTGCTTCCTCTGTTCCTAAAGATCCCTGTCTAGACACTGCACAGTGTAATGCTCTAGCCAACTTCTTCCGTGAAAAGATTGATAAAATCTATGCCATTTTTAATTCCACTCCTGCCACCTCTACTCACGTTGCTCAAAATCCCGACAACTCTCCCCTGGACACTCCTCCCTGTTCCCTGCCTACCACTTCCCAACCGCTTTCTTGGGATCCCATTTCCCCCGCGCTTCTAAAAAAGTACCTCCAGGACATCAAATCTGGCTCTCCCCTTGACCCTCTGCCCCCTCAAGTTCTGTGCTCCCTCGACCCAGCTCCACTCCACATTATTTTGGATGTCCTCAACGCCTCCTTGGTAGAAGCGACTGTCCCTAATGAATGGAAGCACGCAATGGTGGTACCATTATTAAAAAAGGCCAACGCTGACCCCAACAATCCTTCCAACTTTCGCCCTATTTCATTGCTTTCTTGCTTCTCCAAGATTTTGGAGAAACATGTTAATTCTTTACTTAGCTCCTTTGTTGAATCCACCAATTTTCTTCATGGTTCTCAATCCGGGTTCAGGGCTGGTTTCTCCACAGAAACTACTCTCCTTGGCGTGTCAGAAACCATCAGACGCCAAGTGGATAATGGCGAGACGGTGGCACTCATCTTGCTTGACTTGAGTGCCGCTTTTGACACCGTCTCCCATTCCATCTTATTATCCACCCTGGAGGCAGTTGGTGTTGGTGGTACCGCCCTGGCCTGGATTGCTAACTTTTTGTTTGATCGCACGTTTCAGGTTTTTTCTTCCACATCTGTATCATCTACTCTCCCTTCCTCTCACGGTGTTCCCCAGGGTTCTATCCTTAGTCCCCTTTTCTTTAACCTGTACGTAAGGCCTCTTGCGTTCCTGGCTGAACAGGCTGGCCTCACAATTTATTCCTACGCTGATGACACCCAAGTCATCTATTCACTATCTACTAATAAAAACCTCCCTTCCTCCTCTCTCCAAATTGGGCTGAAGCATATATCGGACTGGATGTTGAAGCACAAACTGAAGCTTAACGGGGATAAAACAGAGCTGCTCCTGTTTGGCCCTGACACCTCTCTCTGGGGCCCACACCATTGGCCTCCGGAGATGGGTCCTCTACCCACTCCATCAGTGTCTGCTCGCAATCTCGGTGTGATCTTCGACAACCAACTTACTTTCAAACATCACGTTGTGAAAGTTGCAGCCACCTGTACTACCATCATCAGGTGGCTGAGAAAGATCACATGGATGCTGCCTACAGACACCTTGAGGACCGTCGTCCAGGCCCTTGTCATCTCACGCCTGGACTATGGGAACATCCTGCTCTTAGGTGCTGCCAAAGAGGTAACCAGAAAGTACCAGGTGGTACAGAATATGGCAGTCCGCCTGATTTGTCACCTTCCTGCAAGATCCTCGGTCACTCACCACAGGCGGAACCTGCACTGGTTGCGCATTGAAAGCAGAGTGCACTTTAAAGCACTCTGCTACATGCATAAAATCATGACTGATAGAGCCCCGCGCTATCTCGCTGCTCTGGTTCAGCAATATGTTCCCCCCCGTACACTCAGGTCCTCATCGCATAACAAATTTAAAATTCCGCGCATCAACAGAGCCAAAATGGGAGGCCGCTCGTTTGCCCTATTGGCCCCATCCTTATGGAATTCTCTTCCTCAATCCTTGCGCACGGAATCGTGCTTTCTGAAATTCCGTAAGGGAATAAAAACCTGGCTTTTCAACAACTAATGTTCCTCCCTCCTTTCACCGATCAGTTTGCTCTAGCGCCGGGAAACCTCCGGGTAGCTGCGCGCTTAATAAATGTAATAATAAATAAATAAATAAATAAAACCTCATGCGCGCTAGCGGAATTCCGCTCGTACGCTGAGATTTTCAAAACCGCACTTTACGTGACGAGCTGGGCTCGTCATCAGCGTGCGAGGAGGCTACGCCATGACGAGCCCAGCTCGACATCAGCGTGGAAGGGGTTAATAATTATTTTACTAATTTATAAATGAATAAAATATATTCTAATTTACAAATACACTTACAAACATAAAACAATAACATAAATAAAATGTAAAAAATATAAAAAATTATATATACTTTTAATACTTTTAAAATTAATTATATAAAACGTTGGAAAGCGTAAGAGTAAAAATTACTATTCCCACTCCAGAGAGTGCAACAGTAGGGAAAGCGTTGGATAGCATAGGAGTATAAATTACTATTCCCACTCCAGAGAGTGCAACAGTAGGGAAAGCGTTGGATAGCGTAGGCGTAAAAATTACTATTCCCACTCCAGAGAGTGCAACAGTAGGGAAAGCATTGGATAGCGTAGGGGTAAAAATTACTATTCCCACTCCAGAGAGTGCAACAGTAGGGAAAGCGTTGGATAGCGTAGGAGTAAAAATTACTATTCCCACTCCAGAGAGTGCAACAGTAGGGAAAGCGTTGGATAGCGTAGGAGTATATATTACTATTCCCACTCCAGAGAGTGCAACAGTAGGGAAAGCGTTGGATAGCGTAGGAGTATAAATTACTATTCCCACTCTAGAGAGTGCAACAGTAGGGAAAGCGTTGGATAGCGTAGAAGTAAAAATTTATATTCCCACTGCACAGAGTGCAACAGTAGGGAAAGCGTTGGTTAGCGTAGGAGTAAAAAATACTATTCCCACTCCAGAGAGTGCAACAGTAGGGAAAGCGTTGGATAGCATAGGGGTAAAAATTACTATTCCCACTCCAGAGAGTGCAACAGTAGGGAAAGCGTTGGATAGCGTAGGAGTAAAAATTACTATTCCCACGCCAGAGAGTGCAACAGTAGGGAAGCGTTGGATAGCGTAGGAGTAAAAATTACTATTCTCACTCCAGAGAGAGCAACAGTAGGGCAAGCGTTGGATAGCGTAGGGGTAACAATTACTATTCCCACTCCAGAGAGTGCAACAGTAGGGAAAGGGTTGGATAGCGTAGGAGTAAAAATTACTATTCCCACTCCACAGAGTGCAACAGTAGGGAAAGCGTTGGATAGCATAGGAGTAAAAATTACTATTCCCACTCCAGAGAGTGCAACAGTAGAAAAAGCGTTGGATAGCGTAGGGGTAAAAATTACTATTCCCACTCCAGAGAGTGCAACAGTAGGGAAAGCGTTGGATAGCGTAGGGGTCAAAATTACTATTCCCACTCCAGAGAGTGCAACAGTAGAGGAAGCGTTGGATAGCGTAGGGGTTAAAATAACATACTTATAAATAAAAGATTTTTTTAATAATAAAAATATAAACTATTAAATAAATATAAACCATATACAATACCTATACATAATTATAAAAAAACGATTAGCTAAATATATTTAACCAAAAATAAATATTAAACAATACCATTTTATAATATTTTATTACCAATTAATAATTAATCAACAATTATATTATTAACAAAACAATTATTTTAAAAACATTATCACTTAATTACATTTAAATTACTTCCCGCCATATTCCCCCATAAACCCACTACCCGCAACAGAACACATTTATCTATTTATGAATTAATTAAAATAATTTACCAATTAATTAAAATTAATTACCAATTAATTAAAATTAATTACCAATTAATTAAAATTAATTTATAATTCCTACTAATTAATAATTAATTAAACATAATTAAATTACTTCCCACCCTATTCCCCTATAAACCCACAACCCACTACAGAACATATATATCAATTAATTAATTAATTAACATGAAATACCAATTAATTACATTTATTTACTAATTATTTAAAATTATTAAATAATAACTACTAATTAATAATTAATTTAACATCATTAAATTACTTCCCACCCTATTCCCCTATAAACCCATAACCCGCTACAGAACATATTTATCAATTAATCAATTAATTAAAATAATTTACCAATTAATTAAAATTAATTACCAATTAATTAAAATTAATTACCAATTAATTACAATTTATTAATAAATCCTACTAATTAATAATCAATTTAACATAATTAAATTACTTCCCACCCTATTCCCCAATAAACCCACAACCCGCTCCGGTACTAAAACATATAATTTGCTTACAAATAAATTTATTAATATATAAAATTAATACACATAAAATATTAATTATTTTAAATACTTAAGTTAAACATATAACACATACATAATAAAAAACAAAAAAATAATACAAATATCGATATTAGTGTCATCGAAATTAGTGACATCGATGTATATGCTATCGATATTACTAACTTCGATATTACTTACATCGATATAAAGAATTTCGATATTACTTACCTTAGGGTCGATATTCTGTCCAACGATATTCTTGACATCGATATTCTGCACCTTCGAAATTTCAAACACGATATTTTGATAGGTCGATGTTTAATACTCGATATTTTGACCGTGTACCCTCCCATCTGATCTCTTTTCTGTCCCCTGTAGATGCAGACACCTAAATCTGGCAACCAGCCATACTGGCTGACCTTGACTCTCAAGGTTGATAAAATGACCCCTACAGCAGGTCAGAGGCAAAGGCTAACCATCAGCACTAGAAGAAGACTTCCTCATCTGAAAACTAGAGCCAGAAAAGGACCCCACATCTGCACATACATCGAAGTTTACTCAACTGCAAAATCCAGACCTTTTAGCCCATGATCTAAAGTTCCACACATGCGGGTCCACGCAAAACCATAAGTGCTCCGGTTTGAAAACAAATGCACAGAAAAGGCCACCATGGATGCCTTTATGGCTTACGTTTCAAATATGTATATATTTTATTTCACTGCATTCATATAAGCAGCATATGAGCATACCCGACCGAAAAGAATGCTGTTTGGTAAGTGATTAAAACCTAGAAACAAGTTTTATGTGATATCTACTACTGACTGAGCCAGCTTTTGACGTAGGAAGTCATAGAAATGTGAATAAGGATGCACAATATTAACAGTATAAAGCACTTCATGCAAGCAGTGCTCAGTGCATCACTGTGATATATTCACTGGGCGTGATTCACAAAGGTAAACTGAGACAAAAGTCTAACTTTACGACTTTCGGTATTCACAAAGGGCTTACGTTTTGGTCCTAAGTCTAACTGAGTGCAAACTTAAGTTAAACTGAGACAAAAGTATAACCTTCAGGCGACACCTTAAGACCTGGCTGTTAGAGCCGTAGCTGCTACCCCCCCCCCCCACCCCCCCCCCCAGCGCCTTCAGACCCTCACAGGTGAGTAGTGCGCTATACAAATGGATGATTGATTGATTGATTAACTTTACTACTCGTAAATGTCCTTTGTAAATGCCGAAAGTCGTGAAATAGACTTTCGTCTCAGTTTACCTTTGTGAATTGGGCCCAATTTGTTTGTATGTCAGCGCAAGCTTAGCCCCCCATCATGAGACAGCAACATCACAGGGTTCTGAGAGACACTGTTAAACCATAGACCAGTATATACTCCCACGAGGACATCTCCAAAAGAAAATATGGGGTGAGGGAGATTGGGGAATTCAGGAGGAATCAGACCAGGATTTATTGATCTCCTTAGCAACCCCTTATTTCTCAGGGATTCCAAGGGCTCAACTCACATCCTATTTACTTCCACATCTCCTGAGTTAAAGGGACCTTGCAGAGATATTATCTCCTTGAGTGCAGAATTAACTCTCTTGTATCCTGTACACACACCCTTGGACTGTTTCTGAGATTGGAAGTTGATGTTTGAACACTTTAAGGTACAGTGTTTTCACAAGATCATCTTCTATAAATGTAGCAAGTATTTTTGTTGTATGGAAAACAATGCATCTATGTTCAAATGCGTATTTGTAAAAGTGGTAAATTGACTTCTGTATGAGTTTATGCACCCAACATGATTGCAGACATCCAGCAAGTGTAATCCCCTTTTTGACCACTGCCTGATAATGGTGTTTTTGTCAGACTTTGTATCACAGTGCTGTGCTTAAATAATCGGATGCCATTGTCAAGAGAGATAATAAGCTGTGTCTGTGACCTAAACTATTGTAATGGATAGATTCTATATTCCAGCAGAGGGTATAGCGGTATAGAAAATGTTTCACCAGCTTAGGAGAAGAAGGAAAATCAGGAGATACTTCACCTTTGAAGATGTCATCCAAATTATATATGCCGCAGTGATCCTCCGGATAGACTATGCAAGGCCCTCTATCTAAGACTCCCAACTGGCCTAAATTCTCTCTCGAAGTGAGTGAGTGTGGGCAAGAACTCTGGGCTCCCTGATGCAAGAGTGGTGTCAGGAAATTGACACTTAGCCCTGAGATGGTGGTGACACCCTCCCTACCATCCTCCTGCAAGCCTTTCCACCCAATTATTGTTATGCTTTTTCGTGTTGAGTTTTGTTCTCCACCCATTTTTAGGAGATGCAGGCCGCTACCAGGTGGAGTTGGCTACGGTACTTTGGAGGACGGTACCTCCAAAATAGACCTACATGTGGTAGCTTTCACTGGATCACAAGGAAGGTGGATTCCAATTCTTAGAAGGAGATCCTTGAAAAGAATTTAGAATTCAGGCTAGATAATGGGTTTAGAAAAGATAAATAACATCCCCTAACAGCGTACAATCTCACCCGAAATACAACAATGTGGTTTTTGTTAGAGCCCATTCAGGAAGGAGAAATAAGTCCATTTGCTACATTTCATGCTGCTCTTCCCACCTGCTCCTCCAGGATTTACAGCAGTGTTTGTTTTTACCTTTTGACTTCTTTGGGCTCCCACTTAATCATTACTGAAATCCAAGGACCCCCATTCAATCAGTATTGGAATCCAGCCCCCCGCTGAGTCATTATTAGAAGCTAGCGGTTATGGCTCAAGCAATTTCCATGATTTGAACCTCAAAAAAACACACAATGATACTGGAACCAGCATTCATCAAACACATTAAACAAATGCTGACATATTTCAGTTAATTCACAAACAAATATAAAAAAATAAAATTTTCCATTTTAATGGGAAGTTTGAGTCTTTTCTAAAATCAACTGAGCCCGCCTATTGTCCATACCGTATTCTGTTTGATGCGTTTGCACTGCTCCGAAGAATCCATCTGAGGACAACAACTTAATTTTCAGTCTTCAATTTCAAATTCCTTCACTTTTACCAAATGTTTTACAATTTTCAGTTCTACATTTCCATATACACTTTATTATTCTGTTAATATTATTTAATTACCTAAGAAGTTGCAGACCACCCTGAGTAGGCGTTGTGGACCTCCAGGGGTTCGCAGACCACAGGGTAAGAACCCCTGAACAAGAGAATTCTATGTGGGGTAAATTCTATAGGACCAATTGACAAAGGAGGAAACATATCTAAAAAAAGTTACACTTTATTTACAAAAGTTCAAGAAATGGAATAAGTCAACATTCCCTAGGTGTGCATTTTCTTCACTCATCTGCAGAAAACTTACAACTAGAATTTCATCACTTGAGTGGTGCAGAAATAATTCTAAGAATGCCCACCAATCACTACAATTCACAGGGAGCGTGGGAGAATGAAGGACATTTAAGGGGCAGATGTTTTATTGTGAAGGATTTTAGGACGTGCAAAGTTATATTTAAAACCTGCAAATTTCTAATTTTCAACTGGCAAATAATACAGATATTTGTGAACTATACAAACTAGGGCCAAAAAACGTAAGCTCTTTTTGGAGAATTTCTCCCACTCCGCTAGACTCTTATCCCAAATTCCGGGCCCAATGAGTTCCTAAAGACATATACTTTTTATAAAATCTTCTGTTTGCTTCAGGACTTCGGCTAGGTTATAGTCGAAAAGTGAGAAAGTTCTGCTAGCCAATTTCAGCTTGCAGGGGAACTGCATGAGCGTCATAAAGGATAAGTTCACTTTCATAAATCAAAAGGTTTGCAGATTGCTAGCAGATCATAACTTTGTTTATAGTGATCCAGTCATAGGATTGAATTAAATGACTCTGAAGTTAGGTTACCCTGGCAAAAAGTCAAATAACCAATTAGATCTTTATTGAATCATGTTGCACATCTGATATTTTTAAAAGGTGTGCTACATACTATCAGAAAAAAACCCAAAAGGGACATCCTACTGGCTGAATAAAAATCCAAGCTGAAATCAATAGACCCTATCAGGAACATTGATTAGTGCCAATAAACATCTTAAGTCAAGCAGAATATTCTCCATAAAAGCTCAATAGATGTCCAGAACCCCATATCCTGCATTTAAAACCACTACGCACCACCCAAAACCTGTCCACTGGAATTTCCTCTGGGGTTTCATACTCTGAATTAGTTCAACTTTGCACACAGAGTAGAGAAGTCAGTTTGTGCTTTGCATGTTTCGATCTAGTTAGATACTCGTAGCTCAGAACCCACTCTCTGGAGTCATCTAATGATTTTCTTATAGAGCCCAGGTGCACAGCTCTGAGCAGCGAAGTCTAAATTTACAAGCACACAGATGGTGTTTCAGTTTCACGATCACTCACAGGGTCACATTGGTTCTGAGCACCAGGGCTGACACCTGCTTGGAACCAGATACCGGCGGCAGCATCTGCTCTGAGCACACACTTCCCCTTCGATAGCTCCAATGAGAATTTACATGTTTCGAAAGCTCTTTTGGTGGCTTGATACAAATGTATTAATATTTGCTGTTAGATTTACACAATAGTGCCTCCAGCAGATAAAATACTGCACTACACATTTGTATCGCTTAATTAAACTTCAGGCCATTCAAAATATATTTTTTTAAACCTCATTCTTCAACTGGAGTTAGACGTGTTTGAAATTGCGATTTCATCTTCAAAATTTTGCGAAGGTGCTGGTTACAAGCATTAGAACTTTGTGAAGCTGCAAATATGGTCATCTTTGTAAAATATCCCTGTGGAAATGGAAATAAATTAACAGAGATTTGTTTGTGCGAAATCTTTATTTGTTGGATCATTTCGCAAAGTGGGATTTTACAGAATCTTAGCCTCCCAAAACCATGATTGGTTTCAACATTTAGTTTCAACAAATTAAAGCCTCCAAAGTCTCGAAAAAATACATTTTTAAAGAAATATTCTCGCAACGCCAGGCACTCTTACTTAACATATTACCGCTACAGCTTTCTGCCAAGGGGGGAGGGCCTTTAACAAAAGGTATAACCCGAGGCAGAAGGGTTATAATGCTCTTGGAGCATTCCAGCAAGCGAGGGTGGATTGTTCTAAACATAAAGGTAAGTGTAGGAATAATGGAGCCGAAGGTCTATACCAGCCATTATAGGACCACAGCTACTCCATCGTTTTCAATGAACTTCTAAGCACTCTGGTGTTCTAATAATGGGTGTAATGTATGCTTTTCAACACTATTTCAGACAACTGCATACCTAAATGGAGACATATACACATAAGATAGGGCAATCTACTTCACAATGAGGATTCTGTAAATTGTCAAGTACACCATTGAAATATGGGAATATGTCTCTTACAGATACACATCCTGGCTATAATCTTGCTAGGATAAACGTCGTTTACAACGCGGTGTTTACACCGCACGACCTTTACCGCACTGCCATTACAACGCAAGTCGTTACTACGACTTGCGCTGGATGGCGCTGTTGGTTAAGGAATATTGTAATTTTATATTCCAACACCTTCCCTACTGTTCCGTGGACTGGTGTTGGAATATAAAATTATAATATTCCTCAATCCGCGCACACCACTGCAAGTCGTTGTAACGACTTGCGTTGTAATAACCGCGTTGTAAAGTACCGCAATCTAAAAGATCGCATTGTACTGACATACATCCCTTGCTAGGGGCATCATTGTCACTTTTGAGCAGAAGTGGCATTATTTGTCCCTGACATGAATGACGCTGATAAAGTTAAGTTACCTTTTAGTATTTTTCATGCCATGGATTTCCATGTGCACAGCAATCCCAGGATGAGAAATGTTGACGCAAAAAAAGAATAACTGCCCTAAAATTGAAGTTTTGTCCTGTAGAATTAGCTGTCCCCCTTCCACGTTTAGAGTAGGGTTACTGTGGTTTGCCGGACAGTGAAGCTACTTATATGAAAGCCAGCGAACCATTGGCCAAAGTCTTACCACTTCAGATCTGCCCTGGTTTGCTCCGCTGCCTATACTCCCTGTCAGAGACTACATGGGAGTCCAGGATAGAGCAAGGAAGGAATGGCCTCCCGGAGGAGGGCTGAAACCGCCTGCCGCTCATGTGCATCGATGTCACAAACAATCTCCATTAAGGAGAGTTCATTCAATCAATCAATCAATATAAACTTTTTTTCAACTTTTGGACAAAATGATGGTTTGTTTGTGACATTTGACTACAACAGCAAGCAATGGGAACAGCTTAAATGTGGCTCCCTTTCACCCCCCAGACCTGGATGTTCCTGGTCTATTAAAGCTCAATCCTTTGAAAAGAGTTCCTCTGCGTTACACCCACCAAGTTCTCAACATCAGCTAAAGCCCGGATAGCTATAGCCAACCTGCTGGACTATGAATCTGCTACTGCCAACAGTGCTAAATCTCTGGGTTTCATCCTTGACAAGAACCTCACTTGGTGCTCACATTCATGGCATTGGCAAGAGTGCTCCATTCCAAATCATGGGGAATATTATTAAGAACTGCGATAAAATTATCGCCGCTTTAGCGGCAGGAAACTGCCGCTAAAACAGAGATAATGGACTTGATAACATGCCCTTGTGAATTCCCATAGCAGCCCAGGTTAACACCAGAACCTGAGCTGCTATGGGAATTCACTAGGACATATTATTAAGCCCATTATCGCCATTTTAGCAGCAGTTTCCTGCTGCTAAAGCGGCGATAATTGTATCGCAGTTCTTGATAATATGCCTCCAAGTTCTTTCATGGAAAGAAATCCCACATCCCTGCTGAGGACCATCAGTGCTCCAAGCTCTAATCTTTTTTTAAATACATTTGGACACCTCCGCCCTTTCGAGATCCCTAAATTACACCTAACTTTCTATAGAAGAAATACGGACTGAGACTCCATAGGTGCTCCACAGAAGATAAGGTGCATGAGCCACAGTGATTTGCTCAGAATCACCTAATTCGATCAGTTGGAGGAGAGAGTATTAAAAGAAAATCTGCTGAGGATAAGCCTTTTATTAACCATTAGAAATGTTTTATCAAACATTTGGGTAGAATCATATAAGACATATAATATGGAAATAGCTCTTCACAGGGTTGCATAAGGACATTATATATACCTCGTCATTCTCTTCATTCAACTTCAGATGTTAGACTGATTTATGCAGTGCTTAATTTGAGCCTGTGGTTTCCGGTTCTCGGCACCGGCACTTAATTGCCAGCACCGATGCTTATGACAGTCTGCCACACGGTGACGCTGTCTGCCTAATTTAGGTATGAGCACAACAATAGCTGTTTATTAATTCAATTTACATTTACAATGACTAAGACCTGCCTCCCAAGCCATTCTTATACCTTTGGGGGCCTGGAATACTAAGAATTGTCACACTTGTAAGAGTGTGATGGTTACTTGTTGTGTTGGCGCTGTCATTGGCAGTGCTGGCAGGGGCAACGGATGGTGCAAGCTGTAGTGTCCTACTGACGAGGGCTCAGGCACTAAAGTTTTTACAAATTAAGCACTTGATTTATGTGTCTGAAGTATTGAAAGCACAATCCCCAATTTTTTGTATATTTGTGAAGGCATCCTCTTGCCGGATAAATTTGTCCCTAAATCCTGAAGTAATAGTCCATCATCCTCTTTCATGCCCTCATGAGCATGGCTGCCTCAGATTGCTAGTACTTAGCGGCATCTTGATAATGTGAGGGCGCGGGTCATGGTCATCTGCCACTGTTATTCTTGGGTGAGGTATGTGCATCACCCAACATTCTAAGGCAAGCTCACAGGCCAACTGTCGGAATGTTCCAATGTTCTAAAGGGAAAGGGGAGTAGGGACATACTAAAATAATAAACCAATATTACAACAGTCTGTTGTGTGACAGTAGATCAGTTGTATTATTCATAGATTTGTTGATATTCCAACCTCTCTCTGGGCCAGCCCAGTCTCTCTCCAGTTGATGGTGAACAGTGTGTTGTTTTAAAATATATATATTCTATTTGGTTTTGTCAAATTGATGTCACTGACTTGCTCACATAATCGGTGTGTTGTTTAATTCAGTTAACAGAGCCCCCAAACCACATAAAAATCAGCTTAAAAAATGGCATAAAAGGAGCATAGCAGAGCATAAATTACATAGAAATCTTTATTGTTAATCTAGCTGTTGCAGTTAAGGATCGTGCAACATAAAATAAAACAAATAAGTGGCGAAGATAAAATCTTTAAATTAAAATAAAACACCTTAAAACTGGTAATTTCATTTTAGCACCGGTAGACGGAATAACATACGGGGACACTTATGAAACCTACAAAATGGCTTGTGAAGCGGCATTGCCAGAAGGACACAAAACTTTGTGGTGCACAGACGTCATTGCAATGGGACAGATTGTTGCTGATTCATTATTCCAACTCCACTCTCCAGTAGATTTCTCTCTTATACATGGACAGCAAATCCGGAAAGAGTGACATGACTGTTGACCTTTTCAAAGCAATCAGGGATCTAGATGTGGTTCGGCCCAGCTTTGTGCTCTGCCTGCAAGACTGCAGCTTCTTTAAGAATATTTTCTCAATCCATAACTTGTCGCCTTTTCCTATATTTTCTTCTGCCTTAAACATGTCCCAATCTAGGATAATTTAATGAATTAATCATGCTATAGTGTTAGTCCAATCAGATATCAATGAAAGGATTCTGGCCAGTATCATTTTATCCTTCAAACTAGCAGCCCGTCCCGACGTTGTCCGGGAGCAAAAGGCTGCTTCAGGGCCCACTCCCGCCCCGCAGAAGAGTTGTCTGTGCAAGTCCTGGCTCTGTTCAACTGATTTGGCCCACTTGTGTTATTTTTTTAATTCGGATGTATTGTTTTCCGCGTTTTATGTTGTCCGCAAGATGTGAGGAAAGTGTCGTGTCACCTGTTTAATGTTTTTTTTTCTTTCGAAGGTTCTTTCCGTGTGTTCGTTTTTGTATCCCTTCAAAGAAGTTTCCCTTTCATTTTGTCAATTGTGTGGTGAAGTCCTGGCAGTGCTCGAGTGATTATGGGCAGTTGTGTTATTTTCGTTATTCGTATGTCTTATTGTGAGCGTTTTATCTTGTCCGCAAGATGTGAGGAAAGTCTTGTGAATGCGCAGTCGGTTGCGTTTCTCCGTTAAGAAATGTCGGCTTTTTTTGTTCGTGTTTACCCCCCTGTGACGTCGTTGGTCAATGGCCAATGGTTAAAGACTTTTTTTTTGGTAAGCCGAAGTCGTGTGTGTTTCTTTAGTGCGTTGTGATTGGTGTAGTATGCGATTAATCCTGCCCCCTGTGTGGCGTCATTTGACACTCCTCGTCGATAGAAGGCCCGCCCGGTTTTTAATGCGAAGGCGTCAATGTTGTCTGGGTAACTGCAACGAATGTGTGTATATTTCTTATAGCGCGCACCTCTGCTGTTTTTGTATATTGGTGTTACCACGCTGTATGTGTGAATTTAAATTCATTGAAAGCGCATTTCCGCTGTATGTGTTGGGATTTGCAAATGTTTGTTAGAAATTCATTGAAAGCGCATTTCCGCTCTATCTGCATATTGTGCGTTCTAAATTCAGTGAAAGCCCATTTCCGCTCTATGTGTGCATATATAAGTGTGTTGTGAAGTCGCTTGGCCTATGTTTGTTATTTGCACTTGGCACGGCCCTGTAAACGCCCACATTTGTTGTTTGAGACGCCCACGACCACGCCCCCAAGGGACTACTTTGCCACTTTTGGCGTTTTTGTTTTTTTAATGTATATGGTTTACATATCTATAGCCTATGTCCTTCTGCCACATTTCCCCTTTCAAATGGTGTATTGGGTGTAGTGATTGGTGCATTACTTTTGTAGTTTACCTGGCTCAAAGGTTTGTGTTCTCTCTTCATAATAGTAGTATAGATATGGGCGATCTAATTCCTCATGGCAAATAAAGTGTGGAGGGCTTTAAGGAAGACACACATAAAATGCACTCTCCTGTGCTTGTAAAAAGGTCATATCCACAGAGAAATGACCCATTAAGCACAAACAAAGTATTTTCGGGAGTGTATAATGATAAAACCTAGGATCATATTACCAACAACTAGCAATAATTATCGCTATGTGGGCTTGGCGGCAATATAATTATCGCCGAGTTCTGCCGATTTTTATCGCAGATAAACCTTGCTATTATCAAGGTTTATCTCAAAAGCGATAAAAATCGGCCGAAATGCATGAAGGTCGCTGAAAAGTCAGCGATATTCATGCATTACCGAGCTAATGCTCTTAGCCATGTTATCCACCTACCATTGGATAATGTGGCTAAGAACTGCTCTGGGCAGGCGTTAGCTTTTGGAGATATTCGCGCTTAGCTTAGCGTGAATATTTCCAAAAGTAGGTAATAGGAGATACCGATGTTAGCGACTGTTTCCAGTCGCTAACATCTTGGCACGCCCACTTTGCATGTCATTAGCGATAAAAATCGCTGACATGCAAAGCTGGCCCCAAGATGATCGCTATCTCCTACTAGCTGTCGCTAACTGGTGTTAGCGACAGCTAGGTAATAGGGTGATAAAATTATCGCAGCTTTAGCGGGAAAAATTCCCACTAAAGCGGCGATAAGGCCCTCGGTAATATGCCCCAGAGTTATGAGAGGCAGACACAATATCCCCTTGCCTGATTAGGACCGAATCCTGAGGAAGCTTGCAAGTCAACGAAGAAAAAGAGGGTCTACTAAAAGTGTCTGGTAAAAATAGGGTAACCGTAACTTAATTATGTGATGCATTTCTCTCTTCACAACACATTTTTGTATGACAGCATGCTGGAAAAAAAGTTGTCAAATCCTACCAGTTATATATGAGGGGGCATATTACCAAGGGCCTTATCGCCGCTTTAGCGGGAATTTTTCCCGCTAAGTGGCGATAATTTTATCGCCCTATTACCTAGCTGTCGCTAACACCAGTTAGCGACAGCTAGTAGGAGATAGCGATCATCTTGGGGCCAGCTTTGCATGTCAGCGATATTTATCGCTAATGACATGCAAAGTGGGCGTGCCAAGATGTTAGCGACTGGAAACAGTCACTAACATCGCTATCTCTTATTACCTACTTTTGGAAATATTTGCGCTAAGCGCGTATATCTCCAAAAGCTAACGCCTGCCCAGAGCAGTTCTGAGCCATGTTATCCAATGGTAGGTGGATAACATGGCTAAGAGCATTAGCTCGGTAATGCATGAATATCGCTGACTTTTCAGCGATATTTATGCATTTCGGCCGATTTTTATCACTTTTGAGATAAACCTTGATAATAGCAAGGTTTGTCTGCGATAAAAATCGGTGATAGTAAATCTGTTCTGGCTTACTTAATTGGTCAGAAACAGACTGCTATTTAAAATATTTTAAGTTTAATACTCCCACTGCATAGAGTTTTGGATTATCAGCAATTTCCAGAGCAAAATAATAAGATGACTCTGATGGTTAATGCACTTCATGGAGAAAACTTTGTGCATTCGGGCCACAGGTTTGACTCATCATAAACTACAATAGAGGGTTAATGTGCCTGCTGCAGAGCGCAAGGTTACATGGAGACAGCTCATTGGTTACTGCTTTTGCGGCAGAGGTCCTTGTATTAGTAAGTGCTATCTAAATTCATAGATGCATAGAGAGCCCAGCAGACAGTGTCCTGCCTCCTTTGATCACACCTCCAGCTATCACCAGCTGCAGGTCAACAACCAGGACACAGTGACTGACTGGAGGCTCCAAGAGGTACATGCAACAAAAACACACAGTAATAAGAAATAACTTACTGAAAAATAAACATGACCGACCAGGATGCACCAATCTGTTAATTCTTGACTGCCACCTAGTGCCGAGATGTGGAACTGCTGTGACATGTGCTTGTATTTAATCTTGTCCTATTACTTGCTGAAAGCCAAGTGTTATAATTTCAGACTTGCTACATGTTCACTTATTATTATTTCACAAGTCGATAAACCACACCTCTCCACGATTGACTTTAATTTCTCTTTATAAGGAGTTCTATCAGCGTGCCACAGAGCACTAGTTTTCTTATGCAGTAGAGTAGTGAAGTTCTGCAATACTTAGAGCCTTTACTTGAGTACAAATTAAATCACAAAAAAACCCATCAACACCAATAATATTTATTTAACAAGAGAACATAAGCACTGTTTTGCTATGCTACCTCCCTCCGCACTTGTAGGCGATGGGAGAGTCTTTAGAGAAATTGACCACTCCTGGAAATGAAACAATACTTGAATAAATGAGAACGTTGACAAAGTACATTAGGAGTATAAATCTGGGTTGGCGTTATAAACAAGAAGTACTCAGAACACAAGCATATTTAGGCAAATAATGATAGTGGATCATGAAAAGCATTGACTATGGTGTTATCCACTGTGTAACACCAACTTATGGTCCATGAACAGCAATAGACACTGTACTACCTCCTGCATCTCCAGTAATGATGAACCAGACATCAGATTTTCTCTATCTAGGACCTGAATGTACCAGGCTGAAGATGTTGTCAGGTGTAAGTTAATATAAATAAAAACAGAGTATGTATCTGGACTAAAGAATACATCTACAAATCCTTGATTGTTTCTTCCACCATATCTAATTTGTTTTTTGTGCTTTCCACAAATATATAAATAGTATCCACCCATATAGGATAGGAGAAATAGAGGACATAAGGTCTAGGGTTGGATGTGTTTCCTACAATGGTGGGAAGCACATAGTGTTCTTTAAATGCCCTTCACACACCAAAAGGGCCCTTGGTGTCATGCTCCATCATAGGGGTCTTCGCGTCCCTCGACGGAACGCAGCATGCTGCTAACCAACGAATACGCGGGAGCACTGATGTAATTACTATGTGTGGTGTGTGAGGGTAGTGAGTGGTAGGGTCAGAAGTGAATGGATACGTGAGTATTAAAAAATACCTGCCATGTGAGGGCTAAAAAGAGCTTGAGCATACCTCCGTGCTGGCATTGTTAAAAATGGTGTGGTAGAGGTTTTTGTATTTAATGTACATAACCTCCTGTGTGCATCAATATTTTGCGAAGCCTAATGCTTCTTCTTCAGGACGGGGTGCACAGATCCCTACTCTACTCACATGTGACAGTATTATACCGTCTCTATATAAATAATATTATGTGTAGAACATAGCCAAATGAATGAATGTGGGTTTTGTATAGCGCATAGTAACCCGGAAGCATCCCAGCTCTAAAACCGAGACAGCAGAGACGGTGGAGTGCCAAGGAGAGGAGGAGGAGTGGATCAGGGGAAGAGGTGAGTTTTCAATTGTTTCCTGACGCGGGAGTGATCGGAT